>NW_028247650.1:0-1401000 GCF_964263255.1 Lissotriton vulgaris | reverse complement strand
GTCAAAATTGAAGCTTTTGAGTAAGGAAAACTCTGTAAAAATGGCAATTTTGGTCACTGTGAGGGTTTAAAAAGTGGTTATTCAACATGAGGCAAGATCCAATTGACATTTTGAATCATTTTTGGTACAGTCCAAAAAATCAATTTTCGGATGAAAAACGATGACTCCGGACATGTCGAACGTTCCCAAAATGGTCTATAATGATGAAATTTTAACATTTAATCTTTTGACTCTAAATGACTGTTGGATGTGAATTATGACTTTTTCAACTAAAATAAGTGTGTTTAAAGTCATTTCTGTGCCTGAAACGGGTCAAAATTGAAGCTTTTGAGTAAGGAAAACTCTGTAAAAATGGCAATTTTGGTCACTGTGAGGGTTTAAAAAGTGGTTATCCAACATGAGGCACGATCCAATTGACTTTTTGAATCATTTTTAGTACAGTCCAAAAAATCAATTTTTTCGGATGAAAAACGATGACTCCGGACATGCCGAACGTTCCCAAAATGGTCTACAATGATGAAATTTTAACAGTTAATCTTTTGACTCTAAATGACTGTTGGATGTGAATTCTGACTTTTTCAACTAAAATAAGTGTGTTTAAAGTCATTTCTGTGCCTGAAACGGGTCAAAATTGAAGCTTTTGAGTAAGGAAAACTCTGTAAAAATGGCAATTTTGGTCACTGTGAGGGTTTAAAAAGTGGTTATCCAACATGAGGCACAATCCAATTGACATTTTGAATCATTTTTAGTACAGTCCAAAAAATCAATTTTCGGATGAAAAACGATGACTCCGGACATGCCGAACGTTCCCAAAATGGTCTATAATGATGAAATTTTAACATTTAATCTTTTGACTCTAAATGACTGTTGGATGTGCATTATGACTTTTTCAACTAAAATAAGTGTGTTTAAAGTCATTTCTGTGCCTGAAACGGGTCAAAATTGAAGCTTTTGAGTAAGCAAAACTCTGTAAAAATGGCAATTTTGGTCACTGTGAGGGTTTAAAAAGTGGTTATCCAACATGAGGCACGATCCAATTGACATTTTGAATCATTTTTAGTACAGTCCAAAAAATCAATTTTCGGATGAAAAACGATGACTCCGGACATGCCGAACGTTCCCAAAATGGTCTATAATGATGAAATTTTAACATTTAATCTTTTGACTCTAAATGACTGTTGGATGTGAATTCTGACTTTTTCAACTAAAATAAGTGTGTTTAAAGTCATTTCTGTGCCTGAAACGGGTCAAAATTGAAGCTTTTGAGTAAGGAAAACTCTGTAAAAATGGCAATTTTGGTCACTGTGAGGGTTTAAAAAGTGGTTATTCAACATGAGGCAAGATCCAATTGACATTTTGAATCATTTTTGGTACAGTCCAAAAAATCAATTTTCGGATGAAAAACGATGACTCCGGACATGTCGAACGTTCCCAAAATGGTCTATAATGATGAAATTTTAACATTTAATCTTTTGACTCTAAATGACTGTTGGATGTGAATTATGACTTTTCCAACTAAAATAAGTGTGTTTAAAGTCATTTCTGTGCCTGAAACGGGTCAAAATTGAAGCTTTTGAGTAAGGAAAACTCTGTAAAAATGGCAATTTTTGTCACTGTGAGGGTTTAAAAAGTGGTTATTCAACATGAGGCACGATCCAATTGACATTTTGAATCATTTTGGGTACAGTCCAAAAAATCAATTTTCGGATGAAAAATGATGACTCCGGACATGTCGAACGTTCCCAAAATGGTCTATAATGATGAAATTTTAACATTTAATCTTTTGACTCTAAATGACTGTTAGATGTGCATTATGACTTTTTCAACTAAAATAAGTGTGTTTAAAGTCATTTCTGTGCCTGAAACGGGTCAAAATTGAAGCTTTTGAGTAAGCAAAACTCTGTAAAAATGGCAATTTTGGTCACTGTGAGGGTTTAAAAAGTGGTTATTCAACATGAGGCAAGATCCAATTGACATTTTGAATCATTTTTGGTACAGTCCAAAAAATCAATTTTCGGAGGAAAAACGATGACTCCGGACATGTCGAACGTTCCCAAAATGGTCTATAATGATAAAATTTTAACATTTAATCTTTTGACTCTAAATGACTGTTGGATGTGAATTATGACTTTTTCAACTAAAATAAGTGTGTTTAAAGTCATTTCTGTGCCTGAAACGGGTCAAAAATGAAGCTTTTGAGTAAGGAAAACTCTGTAAAAATGGCACTTTTGGTCACTGTGAGGGTTTAAAAAGTGGTTATTCAACATGAGGCACGATCCAATTGACATTTTGAATCATTTTGGGTACAGTCCAAAAAATCAATTTTCGGATGTAAAACGATGACTCCGGACATGTCGAACGTTCCCAAAATGGTCTATAATGATGAAATTTTAACATTTAATCTTTTGACTCTAAATGACTGTTGGATGTGAATTATGACTTTTTCAACTAAAATAAGTGTGTTTAAAGTCATTTCTGTGCCTGAAACGGGTCAAAAATGAAGCTTTTGAGTAAGGAAAACTCTGTAAAAATGGCAATTTTGGTCACTGTGAGGGTTTAAAAAGTGGTTATTCAACATGAGGCACGATCCAATTGACATTTTGAATCATTTTTGGTACAGTCCAAAAAATCAATTTTCGGATGAAAAACGATGACTCCGGACATGTCGAACGTTCCCAAAATGGTCTATAATGATGAAATTTTAACATTTAATCTTTTGACTCTAAATGACTGTTGGATGTGAATTATGACTTTTTCACCTAAAATACGTGTGTTTAAAGTCATTTCTGCGCCTGAAACGGGTCAAAATTGAAGCTTTTGAGTAAGCAAAACTCTGTAAAAATGGCACTTTTGGTCACTGTGAGGGTTTAAAAAGTGGTTATTCAACATGAGGCACGATCCAATTGACATTTTGAATCATTTTGGGTACAGTCCAAAAAATCAATTTTCGGATGAAAAACGATGACTCCGGACATGTCGAACGTTCCCAAAATGGTCTATAATGATGAAATTTTAACATTTAATCTTTTGACTCTAAATGACTGTTGGATGTGAATTATGACTTTTTCAACTAAAATAAGTGTGTTTAAAGTCATTTCTGTGCCTGAAACGGGTCAAAATTGAAGCTTTTGAGTAAGGAAAACTCTGTAAAAATGGCAATTTTGGTCACTGTGAGGGTTTAAAAAGTGGTTATTCAACATGAGGCACGATCCAATTGACATTTTGAATAATTTTTGGTACAGTCCAAAAAATCAATTTTCGGATGAAAAACGATGACTCCGGACATGTCGAACGTTCCCAAAATGGTCTATAATGATGAAATTTTAACATTTAATCTTTTGACTCTAAATGACTGTTAGATGTGCATTATGACTTTTTCAACTAAAATAAGTGTGTTTAAAGTCATTTCTGTGCCTGAAACGGGTCACAATTGAAGCTTTTGAGTAAGCAAAACTCTGTAAAAATGGCAATTTTGGTCACTGTGAGGGTTTAAAAAGTGGTTATTCAACATGAGGCACGATCCAATTGACATTTTGAATCATTTTTGGTACAGTTCAAAAAATCAATTTTCGGATGAAAAACGATGACTCCGGACATGTCGAACGTTCCCAAAATGGTCTATAATGATGAAATTTTAACATTTAATCTTTTGACACTAAATGACCGTTGGATGTGAATTATGACTTTTTCAACTAAAATAAGTGTGTTTAAAGTCATTTCTGTGCCTGAAATGGGTCAAAATTGAAGCTTTTGAGTAAGGAAAACTCTGTAAAAATGGCAATTTTGGTCACTGTGAGGGTTTAAAAAGTGGTTATTCAACATGAGGCACGATCCAATTGACATTTTGAATCATTTTTGGTACAGTCCAAAAAATCAATTTTCGGATGAAAAACGATGACTCCGGACATGCCAAACGTTCCCAAAATGGTCTATAATGATGAAATTTTAACATTTAATCTTTTGACTCTAAATGACTGTTGGATGTGAATTATGACTTTTTCAACTAAAATACGTGTGTTTAAAGTCATTTCTGTGCCTGAAACGGGTCAAAATTGAAGCTTTTGAGTAAGCAAAACTCTGTAAAAATTGCACTTTTGGTCACTGTGAGGGTTTAAAAAGTGGTTATTCAACATGAGGCACGATCCAATTGACATTTTGAATAATTTTGGTACAGTCCAAAAAATCAATTTTCGGATGAAAAACGATGACTCCGGACATGTCGAACGTTCCCAAAATGGTCTATAATGATGAAATTTTAACATTTAATCTTTTGACTCTAAATGACTGTTGGATGTGAATTATGACTTTTTCAACTAAAATAAGTGTGTTTAAAGTCATTTCTGTGCCTGAAACGGGTCAAAATTGAAGCTTTTGAGTAAGGAAAACTCTGTAAAAATGGCAATTTTGGTCACTGTGAGGGTTTAAAAAGTGTTTATTCAACATGAGGCACGATCCAATTGACATTTTGAATCATTTTTGGTACAGTCCAAAAAATCAATTTTCGGAAGAAAAACGATGACTCCGGACATGCCGAACGTTCCCAAAATGGTCTATAATGATGAAATTTTAACATTTAATCTTTTGACTCTAAATGACTGTTGGATGTAAATTATGACTTTTTCAACTAAAATATGTGTGTTTAAAGTCATTTCTGTGCCTGAAACGGGTCAAAATTGAAGCTTTTGAGTAAGCAAAACTCTGTAAAAATGGCACTTTTGGTCACTATGAGGGTTTAAAAAGTGGTTATTCAACATGAGGCACGATCCAATTGACATTTTGAATCATTTTTGGTACAGTCCAAAAAATCGATTTTCGGATGAAAAACGATGACTCCGGACATGCCGAACGTTCCCAAAATGGTCTATAATGATGAAATTTTAACATTTAATCTTTTGACTCTAAATGACTGTTGGATGTGAATTATGACTTTTTCAACTAAAATAAGTGTGTTTAAAGTCATTCAAAATTGAAGCTTTTGAGTAAGCAAAACTCTGTAAAAATGGCACTTTTGGTCACTATGAGGGTTTAAAAAGTGGTTATTCAACATGAGGCACGATCCAATTGACATTTTGAATCATTTTGGGTACAGTCCAAAAAATCAATTTTCGGATGAAAAACGACGACTCCGGACATGTCGAACGTTCCCAAAATGGTCTATAATGATGAAATTTTAACATTTAATCTTTTGACTCTAAATGACTTGGATGTGCATTATGACTTTTTCAACTAAAATAAGTGTGTTTAAAGTCATTTCTGTGCCTGAAACGGGTCAAAATTGAAGCTTTTGAGTAAGCAAAACTCTATAAAAATGGCAATTTTGGTCACTGTGAGGGTTTAAAAAGTGGTTATTCAACATGAGGCACGATCCAATTGACATTTTGAATCATTTTTGGTACAGTCCAAAAAATCAATTTTCGGATGAAAAACGATGACTCCCGGCATGTCGAACGTTCCCAAAATGGTCTATAATGATGAAATTTTAACATTTAATCTTTTGACACTAAATGACCGTTGGATGTGAATTATGACTTTTTCAACTAAAATAAGTGTGTTTAAAGTCATTTCTGTGCCTGAAATGGTTCAAAATTGAAGCTTTTGAGTAAGGAAAACTCTGTAAAAATGGCAATTTTGGTCACTGTGAGGGTTTAAAAAGTGGTTATTCAACATGAGGCACGATCCAATTGACATTTTGAATCATTTTTGGTACAGTCCAAAAAATCGATTTTCGGATGAAAAACGATTACTCCGGACATGCCGAACGTTCCCAAAATAGGCTATAATGATGAAATTTTAACATTTAATCTTTTGACTCTAAATGACTGTTGGATGTGAATTATGAGTTTTTCAACTAAAATAAGTGTGTTTAAAGTCATTTCTGTGCCTGAAACGGGTCAAAATTGAAGCTTTTGAGTAAGGAAAACTCTGTAAAAATGGCAATTTTGGTCACTGTGAGGGTTTAAAAAGTGGTTATTCAACATGAGGCACGATCCAATTGACATTTTGAATCATTTTTGGTACAGTCCAAAAAATCAATTTTCGGATGAAAAACGATGACTCCGGACATGCCGAACGTTCCCAAAATGGTCTATAATGATGAAATTTTAACATTTAATCTTTTGACTCTAAATGACTGTTGGATGTGAATTATGACTTTTTCAACTAAAATAAGTGTGTTTAAAGTCATTTCTGTGCCTGAAACGGGTCAAAGTTGAAGCTTTTGAGTAAGGAAAACTCTGTAAAAATGGCAATTTTGGTCACTGTGAGGGTTTAAAAAGTTGTTATTCAACATGAGGCACGATCCAATTGACATTTTGAATCATTTTTGGTACAGTCCAAAAAATCAATTTTCGGATGAAAAACGATGACTCCGGACATGCCGAACGTTCCCAAAATGGTCTATAATGATGAAATTTTAACATTTAATCTTTTGACTCTAAATGACTGTTGGATGTGAATTATGACTTTTTCAACTAAAATACGTGTGTTTAAAGTCATTTCTGTGCCTGAAACGGGTCAAAATTGAAACTTTTGAGTAAGGAAAACTCTGTAAAAATGGCAATTTTGGTCACTGTGAGGGTTTAAAAAGTGGTTATTCAACATGAGGCACGATCCAATTGACATTTTGAATCATTTTTGGTACAGTCCAAAAAATCGATTTTCGGATGAAAAACGATTACTCCGGACATGCCGAACGTTCCCAAAATAGGCTATAATGATGAAATTTTAACATTTAATCTTTTGACTCTAAATGACTGTTGGATGTGAATTATGAGTTTTTCAACTAAAATAAGTGTGTTTAAAGTCATTTCTGTGCCTGAAACGGGTCAAAATTGAAGCTTTTGAGTAAGGAAAACTCTGTAAAAATGGCAATTTTGGTCACTATGAGGGTTTAAAAAGTGGTTATTCAACATGAGGCACGATCCAATTGACATTTTGAATCATTTTGGGTACAGTCCAAAAAATCAATTTTCGGATGAAAAACGACGACTCCGGACATGTCGAACGTTCCCAAAATGGTCTATAATGATGAAATTTTAACATTTAATCTTTTGACTCTAAATGACTGTTGGATGTGCATTATGACTTTTTCAACTAAAATAAGTGTGTTTAAAGTCATTTCTGTGCCTGAAACGGGTCAAAATTGAAGCTTTTGAGTAAGCAAAACTCTATAAAAATGGCAATTTTGGTCACTGTGAGGGTTTAAAAAGTGGTTATTCAACATGAGGCACGATCCAATTGACATTTTGAATCATTTTTGGTACAGTCCAAAAAATCAATTTTCGGATGAAAAACGATGACTCCGGACATGTCGAACGTTCCCAAAATGGTCTATAATGATGAAATTTTAACATTTAATCTTTTGACACTAAATGACCGTTGGATGTGAATTATGACTTTTTCAACTAAAATACGTGTGTTTAAAGTCATTTCTGTGCCTGAAACGGGTCAAAATTGAAGCTTTTGAGTAAGCAAAACTCTGTAAAAATGGCACTTTTGGTCACTGTGAGGGTTTAAAAAGTGGTTATTCAACATGAGGCACGATCCAATTGACATTTTGAATCATTTTTGGTACAGTCCAAAAAATCAATTTTCGGAAGAAAAACGATGACTCCGGACATGCCGAACGTTCCCAAAATGGTCTATAATGATGAAATTTTAACATTTAATCTTTTGACTCTAAATGACTGTTGGATGTAAATTATGACTTTTTCAACTAAAATATGTGTGTTTAAAGTCAGTTCTGTGCCTGAAACGGGTCAAAATTGAAGCTTTTGAGTAAGCAAAACTCTGTAAAAATGGCACTTTTGGTCACTGTGAGGGTTTAAAAAGTGGTTATTCAACATGAGGCACGATCCAATTGACATTTTGAATCATTTTGGGTACAGTCCAAAAAATCAATTTTCGGATGAAAAACGACGACTCCGGACATGTCGAACGTTCCCAAAATGGTCTATAATGATGAAATTTTAACATTTAATCTTTTGACTCTAAATGACTGTTGGATGTGCATTATGACTTTTTCAACTAAAATAAGTGTGTTTAAAGTCATTTCTGTGCCTGAAACGGGTCAAAATTGAAGCTTTTGAGTAAGCAAAACTCTATAAAAATGGCAATTTTGGTCACTGTGAGGGTTTAAAAAGTGGTTATTCAACATGAGGCACGATCCAATTGACATTTTGAATCATTTTTGGTACAGTCCAAAAAATCAATTTTCGGATGAAAAACGATGACTCCGGACATGTCGAACGTTCCCAAAATGGTCTATAATGATGAAATTTTAACATTTAATCTTTTGACACTAAATGACTGTTGGATGTGAATTATGACTTTTTCAACTAAAATACGTGTGTTTAAAGTCATTTCTGTGCCTGAAACGGGTCAAAATTGAAGCTTTTGAGTAAGCAAAACTCTGTAAAAATTGCACTTTTGGTCACTGTGAGGGTTTAAAAAGTGGTTATTCAACATGAGGCACGATCCAATTGACATTTTGAATAATTTTGGTACAGTCCAAAAAATCAATTTTCGGATGAAAAACGATGACTCCGGACATGTCGAACGTTCCCAAAATGGTCTATAATGATGAAATTTTAACATTTAATCTTTTGACTCTAAATGACTGTTGGATGTGAATTATGACTTTTTCAACTAAAATAAGTGTGTTTAAAGTCATTTCTGTGCCTGAAACGGGTCAAAATTGAAGCTTTTGAGTAAGGAAAACTCTGTAAAAATGGCAATTTTGGTCACTGTGAGGGTTTAAAAAGTGTTTATTCAACATGAGGCACGATCCAATTGACATTTTGAATCATTTTTGGTACAGTCCAAAAAATCAATTTTCGGAAGAAAAACGATGACTCCGGACATGCCGAACGTTCCCAAAATGGTCTATAATGATGAAATTTTAACATTTAATCTTTTGACTCTAAATGACTGTTGGATGTGAATTATGAGTTTTTCAACTAAAATAAGTGTGTTTAAAGTCATTTCTGTGCCTGAAACGGGTCAAAATTGAAGCTTTTGAGTAAGGAAAACTCTGTAAAAATGGCAATTTTGGTCACTATGAGGGTTTAAAAAGTGGTTATTCAACATGAGGCACGATCCAATTGACATTTTGAATCATTTTGGGTACAGTCCAAAAAATCAATTTTCGGATGAAAAACGACGACTCCGGACATGTCGAACGTTCCCAAAATGGTCTATAATGATGAAATTTTAACATTTAATCTTTTGACTCTAAATGACTGTTGGATGTGCATTATGACTTTTTCAACTAAAATAAGTGTGTTTAAAGTCATTTCTGTGCCTGAAACGGGTCAAAATTGAAGCTTTTGAGTAAGCAAAACTCTATAAAAATGGCAATTTTGGTCACTGTGAGGGTTTAAAAAGTGGTTATTCAACATGAGGCACGATCCAATTGACATTTTGAATCATTTTTGGTACAGTCCAAAAAATCAATTTTCGGATGAAAAACGATGACTCCGGACATGTCGAACGTTCCCAAAATGGTCTATAATGATGAAATTTTAACATTTAATCTTTTGACACTAAATGACCGTTGGATGTGAATTATGACTTTTTCAACTAAAATACGTGTGTTTAAAGTCATTTCTGTGCCTGAAACGGGTCAAAATTGAAGCTTTTGAGTAAGCAAAACTCTGTAAAAATGGCACTTTTGGTCACTGTGAGGGTTTAAAAAGTGGTTATTCAACATGAGGCACGATCCAATTGACATTTTGAATCATTTTTGGTACAGTCCAAAAAATCAATTTTCGGAAGAAAAACGATGACTCCGGACATGCCGAACGTTCCCAAAATGGTCTATAATGATGAAATTTTAACATTTAATCTTTTGACTCTAAATGACTGTTGGATGTAAATTATGACTTTTTCAACTAAAATATGTGTGTTTAAAGTCAGTTCTGTGCCTGAAACGGGTCAAAATTGAAGCTTTTGAGTAAGCAAAACTCTGTAAAAATGGCACTTTTGGTCACTGTGAGGGTTTAAAAAGTGGTTATTCAACATGAGGCACGATCCAATTGACATTTTGAATCATTTTGGGTACAGTCCAAAAAATCAATTTTCGGATGAAAAACGACGACTCCGGACATGTCGAACGTTCCCAAAATGGTCTATAATGATGAAATTTTAACATTTAATCTTTTGACTCTAAATGACTGTTGGATGTGCATTATGACTTTTTCAACTAAAATAAGTGTGTTTAAAGTCATTTCTGTGCCTGAAACGGGTCAAAATTGAAGCTTTTGAGTAAGCAAAACTCTATAAAAATGGCAATTTTGGTCACTGTGAGGGTTTAAAAAGTGGTTATTCAACATGAGGCACGATCCAATTGACATTTTGAATCATTTTTGGTACAGTCCAAAAAATCAATTTTCGGATGAAAAACGATGACTCCGGACATGTCGAACGTTCCCAAAATGGTCTATAATGATGAAATTTTAACATTTAATCTTTTGACACTAAATGACTGTTGGATGTGAATTATGACTTTTTCAACTAAAATACGTGTGTTTAAAGTCATTTCTGTGCCTGAAACGGGTCAAAATTGAAGCTTTTGAGTAAGCAAAACTCTGTAAAAATTGCACTTTTGGTCACTGTGAGGGTTTAAAAAGTGGTTATTCAACATGAGGCACGATCCAATTGACATTTTGAATAATTTTGGTACAGTCCAAAAAATCAATTTTCGGATGAAAAACGATGACTCCGGACATGTCGAACGTTCCCAAAATGGTCTATAATGATGAAATTTTAACATTTAATCTTTTGACTCTAAATGACTGTTGGATGTGAATTATGACTTTTTCAACTAAAATAAGTGTGTTTAAAGTCATTTCTGTGCCTGAAACGGGTCAAAATTGAAGCTTTTGAGTAAGGAAAACTCTGTAAAAATGGCAATTTTGGTCACTGTGAGGGTTTAAAAAGTGTTTATTCAACATGAGGCACGATCCAATTGACATTTTGAATCATTTTTGGTACAGTCCAAAAAATCAATTTTCGGAAGAAAAACGATGACTCCGGACATGCCGAACGTTCCCAAAATGGTCTATAATGATGAAATTTTAACATTTAATCTTTTGACTCTAAATGACTGTTGGATGTAAATTATGACTTTTTCAACTAAAATATGTGTGTTTAAAGTCATTTCTGTGCCTGAAACGGGTCAAAATTGAAGCTTTTGAGTAAGCAAAACTCTGTAAAAATGGCACTTTTGGTCACTATGAGGGTTTAAAAAGTGGTTATTCAACATGAGGCACGATCCAATTGACATTTTGAATCATTTTTGGTACAGTCCAAAAAATCGATTTTCGGATGAAAAACGATGACTCCGGACATGCCGAACGTTCCCAAAATGGTCTATAATGATGAAATTTTAACATTTAATCTTTTGACTCTAAATGACTGTTGGATGTGAATTATGACTTTTTCAACTAAAATAAGTGTGTTTAAAGTCATTCAAAATTGAAGCTTTTGAGTAAGCAAAACTCTGTAAAAATGGCACTTTTGGTCACTATGAGGGTTTAAAAAGTGGTTATTCAACATGAGGCACGATCCAATTGACATTTTGAATCATTTTGGGTACAGTCCAAAAAATCAATTTTCGGATGAAAAACGACGACTCCGGACATGTCGAACGTTCCCAAAATGGTCTATAATGATGAAATTTTAACATTTAATCTTTTGACTCTAAATGACTTGGATGTGCATTATGACTTTTTCAACTAAAATAAGTGTGTTTAAAGTCATTTCTGTGCCTGAAACGGGTCAAAATTGAAGCTTTTGAGTAAGCAAAACTCTATAAAAATGGCAATTTTGGTCACTGTGAGGGTTTAAAAAGTGGTTATTCAACATGAGGCACGATCCAATTGACATTTTGAATCATTTTTGGTACAGTCCAAAAAATCAATTTTCGGATGAAAAACGATGACTCCCGGCATGTCGAACGTTCCCAAAATGGTCTATAATGATGAAATTTTAACATTTAATCTTTTGACACTAAATGACCGTTGGATGTGAATTATGACTTTTTCAACTAAAATAAGTGTGTTTAAAGTCATTTCTGTGCCTGAAATGGGTCAAAATTGAAGCTTTTGAGTAAGGAAAACTCTGTAAAAATGGCAATTTTGGTCACTGTGAGGGTTTAAAAAGTGGTTATTCAACATGAGGCACGATCCAATTGACATTTTGAATCATTTTTGGTACAGTCCAAAAAATCGATTTTCGGATGAAAAACGATTACTCCGGACATGCCGAACGTTCCCAAAATAGGCTATAATGATGAAATTTTAACATTTAATCTTTTGACTCTAAATGACTGTTGGATGTGAATTATGAGTTTTTCAACTAAAATAAGTGTGTTTAAAGTCATTTCTGTGCCTGAAACGGGTCAAAATTGAAGCTTTTGAGTAAGGAAAACTCTGTAAAAATGGCAATTTTGGTCACTGTGAGGGTTTAAAAAGTGGTTATTCAACATGAGGCACGATCCAATTGACATTTTGAATCATTTTTGGTACAGTCCAAAAAATCAATTTTCGGATGAAAAACGATGACTCCGGACATGCCGAACGTTCCCAAAATGGTCTATAATGATGAAATTTTAACATTTAATCTTTTGACTCTAAATGACTGTTGGATGTGAATTATGACTTTTTCAACTAAAATAAGTGTGTTTAAAGTCATTTCTGTGCCTGAAACGGGTCAAAGTTGAAGCTTTTGAGTAAGGAAAACTCTGTAAAAATGGCAATTTTGGTCACTGTGAGGGTTTAAAAAGTTGTTATTCAACATGAGGCACGATCCAATTGACATTTTGAATCATTTTTGGTACAGTCCAAAAAATCAATTTTCGGATGAAAAACGATGACTCCGGACATGCCGAACGTTCCCAAAATGGTCTATAATGATGAAATTTTAACATTTAATCTTTTGACTCTAAATGACTGTTGGATGTGAATTATGACTTTTTCAACTAAAATACGTGTGTTTAAAGTCATTTCTGTGCCTGAAACGGGTCAAAATTGAAACTTTTGAGTAAGGAAAACTCTGTAAAAATGGCAATTTTGGTCACTGTGAGGGTTTAAAAAGTGGTTATTCAACATGAGGCACGATCCAATTGACATTTTGAATCATTTTTGGTACAGTCCAAAAAATCGATTTTCGGATGAAAAACGATTACTCCGGACATGCCGAACGTTCCCAAAATAGGCTATAATGATGAAATTTTAACATTTAATCTTTTGACTCTAAATGACTGTTGGATGTGAATTATGAGTTTTTCAACTAAAATAAGTGTGTTTAAAGTCATTTCTGTGCCTGAAACGGGTCAAAATTGAAGCTTTTGAGTAAGGAAAACTCTGTAAAAATGGCAATTTTGGTCACTATGAGGGTTTAAAAAGTGGTTATTCAACATGAGGCACGATCCAATTGACATTTTGAATCATTTTGGGTACAGTCCAAAAAATCAATTTTCGGATGAAAAACGACGACTCCGGACATGTCGAACGTTCCCAAAATGGTCTATAATGATGAAATTTTAACATTTAATCTTTTGACTCTAAATGACTGTTGGATGTGCATTATGACTTTTTCAACTAAAATAAGTGTGTTTAAAGTCATTTCTGTGCCTGAAACGGGTCAAAATTGAAGCTTTTGAGTAAGCAAAACTCTATAAAAATGGCAATTTTGGTCACTGTGAGGGTTTAAAAAGTGGTTATTCAACATGAGGCACGATCCAATTGACATTTTGAATCATTTTTGGTACAGTCCAAAAAATCAATTTTCGGATGAAAAACGATGACTCCGGACATGTCGAACGTTCCCAAAATGGTCTATAATGATGAAATTTTAACATTTAATCTTTTGACACTAAATGACCGTTGGATGTGAATTATGACTTTTTCAACTAAAATACGTGTGTTTAAAGTCATTTCTGTGCCTGAAACGGGTCAAAATTGAAGCTTTTGAGTAAGCAAAACTCTGTAAAAATGGCACTTTTGGTCACTGTGAGGGTTTAAAAAGTGGTTATTCAACATGAGGCACGATCCAATTGACATTTTGAATCATTTTTGGTACAGTCCAAAAAATCAATTTTCGGAAGAAAAACGATGACTCCGGACATGCCGAACGTTCCCAAAATGGTCTATAATGATGAAATTTTAACATTTAATCTTTTGACTCTAAATGACTGTTGGATGTAAATTATGACTTTTTCAACTAAAATATGTGTGTTTAAAGTCAGTTCTGTGCCTGAAACGGGTCAAAATTGAAGCTTTTGAGTAAGCAAAACTCTGTAAAAATGGCACTTTTGGTCACTGTGAGGGTTTAAAAAGTGGTTATTCAACATGAGGCACGATCCAATTGACATTTTGAATCATTTTGGGTACAGTCCAAAAAATCAATTTTCGGATGAAAAATGATGACTCCGGACATGTCGAACGTTCCCAAAATGGTCTATAATGATGAAATTTTAACATTTAATCTTTTGACTCTAAATGACTGTTAGATGTGCATTATGACTTTTTCAACTAAAATAAGTGTGTTTAAAGTCATTTCTGTGCCTGAAACGGGTCAAAATTGAAGCTTTTGAGTAAGCAAAACTCTGTAAAAATGGCAATTTTGGTCACTGTGAGGGTTTAAAAAGTGGTTATTCAACATGAGGCAAGATCCAATTGACATTTTGAATCATTTTTGGTACAGTCCAAAAAATCAATTTTCGGAGGAAAAACGATGACTCCGGACATGTCGAACGTTCCCAAAATGGTCTATAATGATAAAATTTTAACATTTAATCTTTTGACTCTAAATGACTGTTGGATGTGAATTATGACTTTTTCAACTAAAATAAGTGTGTTTAAAGTCATTTCTGTGCCTGAAACGGGTCAAAAATGAAGCTTTTGAGTAAGGAAAACTCTGTAAAAATGGCACTTTTGGTCACTGTGAGGGTTTAAAAAGTGGTTATTCAACATGAGGCACGATCCAATTGACATTTTGAATCATTTTGGGTACAGTCCAAAAAATCAATTTTCGGATGAAAAACGATGACTCCGGACATGTCGAACGTTCCCAAAATGGTCTATAATGATGAAATTTTAACATTTAATCTTTTGACTCTAAATGACTGTTGGATGTGAATTATGACTTTTTCAACTAAAATAAGTGTGTTTAAAGTCATTTCTGTGCCTGAAACGGGTCAAAAATGAAGCTTTTGAGTAAGGAAAACTCTGTAAAAATGGCAATTTTGGTCACTGTGAGGGTTTAAAAAGTGGTTATTCAACATGAGGCACGATCCAATTGACATTTTGAATCATTTTTGGTACAGTCCAAAAAATCAATTTTCGGATGAAAAACGATGACTCCGGACATGCCGAACGTTCCCAAAATGGTCTATAATGATGAAATTTTAACATTTAATCTTTTGACTCTAAATGACTGTTGGATGTGAATTATGACTTTTTCAACTAAAATACGTGTGTTTAAAGTCATTTCTGCGCCTGAAACGGGTCAAAATTGAAGCTTTTGAGTAAGCAAAACTCTGTAAAAATGGCACTTTTGGTCACTGTGAGGGTTTAAAAAGTGGTTATTCAACATGAGGCACGATCCAATTGACATTTTGAATAATTTTTGGTACAGTCCAAAAAATCAATTTTCGGATGAAAAACGATGACTCCGGACATGTCGAACGTTCCCAAAATGGTCTATAATGATGAAATTTTAACATTTAATCTTTTGACTCTAAATGACTGTTAGATGTGCATTATGACTTTTTCAACTAAAATAAGTGTGTTTAAAGTCATTTCTGTGCCTGAAACGGGTCACAATTGAAGCTTTTGAGTAAGCAAAACTCTGTAAAAATGGCAATTTTGGTCACTGTGAGGGTTTAAAAAGTGGTTATTCAACATGAGGCACGATCCAATTGACATTTTGAATCATTTTTGGTACAGTCCAAAAAATCAATTTTCGGATGAAAAACGATGACTCCGGACATGTCGAACGTTCCCAAAATGGTCTATAATGATGAAATTTTAACATTTAATCTTTTGACACTAAATGACCGTTGGATGTGAATTATGACTTTTTCAACTAAAATAAGTGTGTTTAAAGTCATTTCTGTGCCTGAAATGGGTCAAAATTGAAGCTTTAGAGTAAGGAAAACTCTGTAAAAATGGCAATTTTGGTCACTGTGAGGGTTTAAAAAGTGGTTATTCAACATGAGGCACGATCCAATTGACATTTTGAATCATTTTTGGTACAGTCCAAAAAATCAATTTTCGGATGAAAAACGATGACTCCGGACATGCCGAACGTTCCCAAAATGGTCTATAATGATGAAATTTTAACATTTAATCTTTTGACTCTAAATGACTGTTGGATGTGAATTATGACTTTTTCAACTAAAATACGTGTGTTTAAAGTCATTTCTGTGCCTGAAACGGGTCAAAATTGAAGCTTTTGAGTAAGCAAAACTCTGTAAAAATTGCACTTTTGGTCACTGTGAGGGTTTAAAAAGTGGTTATTCAACATGAGGCACGATCCAATTGACATTTTGAATAATTTTGGTACAGTCCAAAAAATCAATTTTCGGATGAAAAACGATGACTCCGGACATGTCGAACGTTCCCAAAATGGTCTATAATGATGAAATTTTAACATTTAATCTTTTGACTCTAAATGACTGTTGGATGTGAATTATGCCTTTTTCAACTAAAATAAGTGTTTTTAAAGTCATTTCTGTGCCTGAAACGGGTCAAAATTGAAGCTTTTGAGTAAGGAAAACTCTGTAAAAATGGCAATTTTGGTCACTGTGAGGGTTTAAAAAGTGGTTATTCAACATGAGGCAAGATCCAATTGACATTTTGAATCATTTTTGGTACAGTCCAAAAAATCAATTTTCGGATGAAAAACGATGACTCCGGACATGTCGAACGTTCCCAAAATGGTCTATAATGATGAAATTTTAACATTTAATCTTTTGACTCTAAATATCTGTTGGATGTGAATTATGACTTTTTCAACTAAAATAAGTGTGTTTAAAGTCATTTCTGTGCCTGAAACAGGTCAAAATTGAAGCTTTTGAGTAAGGAAAACTCTGTAAAAATGGCAATTTTGGTCACTGTGAGGGTTTAAAAAGTGGTTATTCAACATGAGGCACGATCCAATTGACATTTTGAATCATTTTTGGTACAGTCCAAAAAATCAATTTTCGGATGAAAAACGATGACTCCGGACATGCCGAACGTTCCCAAAATGGTCTATAATGATGAAATTTTAACATTTAATCTTTTGACTCTAAATGACTGTTGGATGTGAATTCTGACTTTTTCAACTAAAATAAGTGTGTTTAAAGTCATTTCTGTGCCTGAAACGGGTCAAAATTGAAGCTTTTGAGTAAGGAAAACTCTGTAAAAATGGCAATTTTGGTCACTGTGAGGGTTTAAAAAGTGGTTATTCAACATGAGGCACGATCCAATTGACATTTTGAATCATTTTTGGTACAGTCCAAAAAATCAATTTTCGGATGAAAAACGATGACTCCGGACATGCCGAACGTTCCCAAAATGGTCTATAATGATGAAATTTTAACATTTAATCTTTTGACTCTAAATGACTGTTGGATGTAAATTATGACTTTTTCAACTAAAATATGTGTGTTTAAAGTCATTTCTGTGCCTGAAACGGGTCAAAATTGAAGCTTTTGAGTAAGCAAAACTCTGTAAAAATGGCACTTTTGGTCACTATGAGGGTTTAAAAAGTGGTTATTCAACATGAGGCACGATCCAATTGACATTTTGAATCATTTTTGGTACAGTCCAAAAAATCGATTTTCGGATGAAAAACGATGACTCCGGACATGCCGAACGTTCCCAAAATGGTCTATAATGATGAAATTTTAACATTTAATCTTTTGACTCTAAATGACTGTTGGATGTGAATTATGACTTTTTCAACTAAAATAAGTGTGTTTAAAGTCATTCAAAATTGAAGCTTTTGAGTAAGCAAAACTCTGTAAAAATTGCACTTTTGGTCACTGTGAGGGTTTAAAAAGTGGTTATTCAACATGAGGCACGATCCAATTGACATTTTGAATAATTTTGGTACAGTCCAAAAAATCAATTTTCGGATGAAAAACGATGACTCCGGACATGTCGAACGTTCCCAAAATGGTCTATAATGATGAAATTTTAACATTTAATCTTTTGACTCTAAATGACTGTTGGATGTGAATTATGACTTTTTCAACTAAAATAAGTGTGTTTAAAGTCATTTCTGTGCCTGAAACGGGTCAAAATTGAAGCTTTTGAGTAAGGAAAACTCTGTAAAAATGGCAATTTTGGTCACTGTGAGGGTTTAAAAAGTGGTTATTCAACATGAGGCACGATCCAATTGACATTTTGAATCATTTTTGGTACAGTCCAAAAAATCAATTTTCGGAAGAAAAACGATGACTCCGGACATGCCGAACGTTCCCAAAATGGTCTATAATGATGAAATTTTAACATTTAATCTTTTGACTCTAAATGACTGTTGGATGTAAATTATGACTTTTTCAACTAAAATATGTGTGTTTAAAGTCATTTCTGTGCCTGAAACGGGTCAAAATTGAAGCTTTTGAGTAAGCAAAACTCTGTAAAAATGGCACTTTTGGTCACTATGAGGGTTTAAAAAGTGGTTATTCAACATGAGGCACGATCCAATTGACATTTTGAATCATTTTGGGTACAGTCCAAAAAATCAATTTTCGGATGAAAAACGACGACTCCGGACATGTCGAACGTTCCCAAAATGGTCTATAATGATGAAATTTTAACATTTAATCTTTTGACTCTAAATGACTGTTGGATGTGCATTATGACTTTTTCAACAAAAATAAGTGTGTTTAAAGTCATTTCTGTGCCTGAAACGGGTCAAAATTGAAGCTTTTGAGTAAGGAAAACTCTGTAAAAATGGCAATTTTGGTCACTGTGAGGGTTTAAAAAGTGGTTATTCAACATGAGGCACGATCCAATTGACATTTTGAATCATTTTTGGTACAGTCCAAAAAATCAATTTTCGGATGAAAAACGATGACTCTGGACATGCCGAACGTTCCCAAAATGGTCTATAATGATGAAATTTTAACATTTAATCTTTTGACTCTAAATGACTGTTGGATGTGAATTATGACTTTTTCAACTAAAATAAGTGTGTTTAAAGTCATTTCTGTGCCTGAAACGGGTCAAAGTTGAAGCTGTTGAGTAAGGAAAACTCTGTAAAAATGGCAATTTTGGTCACTGTGAGGGTTTAAAAAGTTGTTATTCAACATGAGGCACGATCCAATTGACATTTTGAATCATTTTTGGTACAGTCCAAAAAATCAATTTTCGGATGAAAAACGATGACTCCGGACATGCCGAACGTTCCAAAATGGTCTATAATGATGAAATTTTAACATTTAATCTTTTGACTCTAAATGACTGTTGGATGTGAATTATGACTTTTTCAACTAAAATACGTGTGTTTAAAGTCATTTCTGTGCCTGAAACGGGTCAAAATTGAAACTTTTGAGTAAGGAAAACTCTGTAAAAATGGCAATTTTGGTCACTGTGAGGGTTTAAAAAGTGGTTATTCAACATGAGGCACGATCCAATTGACATTTTGAATCATTTTTGGTACAGTCCAAAAAATCGATTTTCGGATGAAAAACGATTACTCCGGACATGCCGAACGTTCCCAAAATAGGCTATAATGATGAAATTTTAACATTTAATCTTTTGACTCTAAATGACTGTTGGATGTGAATTATGAGTTTTTCAACTAAAATAAGTGTGTTTAAAGTCATTTCTGTGCCTGAAACGGGTCAAAATTGAAGCTTTTGAGTAAGGAAAACTCTGTAAAAATGGCAATTTTGGTCACTGTGAGGGTTTAAAAAGTGGTTATTCAACATGAGGCACGATCCAATTGACATTTTGAATCATTTTTGGTACAGTCCAAAAAATCGATTTTCGGATGAAAAACGATGACTCCGGACATGCCGAACGTTCCCAAAATGGTCTATAATGATGAAATTTTAACATTTAATCTTTTGACTCTAAATGACTGTTGGATGTGAATTATGACTTTTTCAACTAAAATAAGTGTGTTTAAAGTCATTCAAAATTGAAGCTTTTGAGTAAGCAAAACTCTGTAAAAATGGCACTTTTGGTCACTATGAGGGTTTAAAAAGTGGTTATTCAACATGAGGCACGATCCAATTGACATTTTGAATCATTTTGGGTACAGTCCAAAAAATCAATTTTCGGATGAAAAACGACGACTCCGGACATGTCGAACGTTCCCAAAATGGTCTATAATGATGAAATTTTAACATTTAATCTTTTGACTCTAAATGACTGTTGGATGTGCATTATGACTTTTTCAACTAAAATAAGTGTGTTTAAAGTCATTTCTGTGCCTGAAACGGGTCAAAATTGAAGCTTTTGAGTAAGCAAAACTCTATAAAAATGGCAATTTTGGTCACTGTGAGGGTTTAAAAAGTGGTTATTCAACATGAGGCACGATCCAATTGACATTTTGAATCATTTTTGGTACAGTCCAAAAAATCAATTTTCGGATGAAAAACGATGACTCCGGACATGTCGAACGTTCCCAAAATGGTCTATAATGATGAAATTTTAACATTTAATCTTTTGACACTAAATGACCGTTGGATGTGAATTATGACTTTTTCAACTAAAATACGTGTGTTTAAAGTCATTTCTGTGCCTGAAACGGGTCAAAATTGAAGCTTTTGAGTAAGCAAAACTCTGTAAAAATGGCACTTTTGGTCACTGTGAGGGTTTAAAAAGTGGTTATTCAACATGAGGCACGATCCAATTGACATTTTGAATCATTTTTGGTACAGTCCAAAAAATCAATTTTCGGAAGAAAAACGATGACTCCGGACATGCCGAACGTTCCCAAAATGGTCTATAATGATGAAATTTTAACATTTAATCTTTTGACTCTAAATGACTGTTGGATGTAAATTATGACTTTTTCAACTAAAATATGTGTGTTTAAAGTCAGTTCTGTGCCTGAAACGGGTCAAAATTGAAGCTTTTGAGTAAGCAAAACTCTGTAAAAATGGCACTTTTGGTCACTGTGAGGGTTTAAAAAGTGGTTATTCAACATGAGGCACGATCCAATTGACATTTTGAATCATTTTGGGTACAGTCCAAAAAATCAATTTTCGGATGAAAAATGATGACTCCGGACATGTCGAACGTTCCCAAAATGGTCTATAATGATGAAATTTTAACATTTAATCTTTTGACTCTAAATGACTGTTAGATGTGCATTATGACTTTTTCAACTAAAATAAGTGTGTTTAAAGTCATTTCTGTGCCTGAAACGGGTCAAAATTGAAGCTTTTGAGTAAGCAAAACTCTGTAAAAATGGCAATTTTGGTCACTGTGAGGGTTTAAAAAATGGTTATTCAACATGAGGCACGATCCAATTGACATTTTGAATCATTTTTGGTACAGTCCAAAAAATCAATTTTCGGAAGAAAAACGATGACTCCGGACATGCCGAACGTTCCCAAAATGGTCTATAATGATGAAATTTTAACATTTAATCTTTTGACTCTAAATGACTGTTGGATGTAAATTATGACTTTTTCAACTAAAATATGTGTGTTTAAAGTCATTTCTGTGCCTGAAACGGGTCAAAATTGAAGCTTTTGAGTAAGCAAAACTCTGTAAAAATGGCACTTTTGGTCACTATGAGGGTTTAAAAAGTGGTTATTCAACATGAGGCACGATCCAATTGACATTTTGAATCATTTTTGGTACAGTCCAAAAAATCGATTTTCGGATGAAAAACGATGACTCCGGACATGCCGAACGTTCCCAAAATGGTCTATAATGATGAAATTTTAACATTTAATCTTTTGACTCTAAATGACTGTTGGATGTGAATTATGACTTTTTCAACTAAAATAAGTGTGTTTAAAGTCATTCAAAATTGAAGCTTTTGAGTAAGCAAAACTCTGTAAAAATGGCACTTTTGGTCACTATGAGGGTTTAAAAAGTGGTTATTCAACATGAGGCACGATCCAATTGACATTTTGAATCATTTTGGGTACAGTCCAAAAAATCAATTTTCGGATGAAAAACGACGACTCCGGACATGTCGAACGTTCCCAAAATGGTCTATAATGATGAAATTTTAACATTTAATCTTTTGACTCTAAATGACTGTTGGATGTGCATTATGACTTTTTCAACTAAAATAAGTGTGTTTAAAGTCATTTCTGTGCCTGAAACGGGTCAAAATTGAAGCTTTTGAGTAAGCAAAACTCTATAAAAATGGCAATTTTGGTCACTGTGAGGGATTAAAAAGTGGTTATTCAACATGAGGCACGATCCAATTGACATTTTGAATCATTTTTGGTACAGTCCAAAAAATCGATTTTCGGATGAAAAACGATGACTCCGGACATGCCGAACGTTCCCAAAATAGGCTATAATGATGAAATTTTAACATTTAATCTTTTGACTCTAAATGACTGTTGGATGTGAATTATGAGTTTTTCAACTAAAATAAGTGTGTTTAAAGTCATTTCTGTGCCTGAAACGGGTCAAAATTGAAGCTTTTGAGTAAGGAAAACTCTGTAAAAATGGCAATTTTGGTCACTGTGAGGGTTTAAAAAGTGGTTATTCAACATGAGGCACGATCCAATTGACATTTTGAATCATTTTTGGTACAGTCCAAAAAATCGATTTTCGGATGAAAAACGATGACTCCGGACATGCCGAACGTTCCCAAAATGGTCTATAATGATGAAATTTTAACATTTAATCTTTTGACTCTAAATGACTGTTGGATGTGAATTATGACTTTTTCAACTAAAATAAGTGTGTTTAAAGTCATTCAAAATTGAAGCTTTTGAGTAAGCAAAACTCTGTAAAAATGGCACTTTTGGTCACTATGAGGGTTTAAAAAGTGGTTATTCAACATGAGGCACGATCCAATTGACATTTTGAATCATTTTGGGTACAGTCCAAAAAATCAATTTTCGGATGAAAAACGACTCTATAATGATGAAATTTTAACATTTAATCTTTTGACTCTAAATGACTGTTGGATGTGCATTATGACTTTTTCAACTAAAATAAGTGTGTTTAAAGTCATTTCTGTGCCTGAAACGGGTCAAAATTGAAGCTTTTGAGTAAGCAAAACTCTATAAAAATGGCAATTTTGGTCACTGTGAGGGTTTAAAAAGTGGTTATTCAACATGAGGCACGATCCAATTGACATTTTGAATCATTTTTGGTACAGTCCAAAAAATCAATTTTCGGATGAAAAACGATGACTCCGGACATGTCGAACGTTCCCAAAATGGTCTATAATGATGAAATTTTAACATTTAATCTTTTGACAGTAAATGACCGTTGGATGTGAATTATGACTTTTTCAACTAAAATAAGTGTGTTTAAAGTCATTTCTGTGCCTGAAATGGGTCAAAATTGAAGCTTTTGAGTAAGGAAAACTCTGTAAAAATGGCAATTTTGGTCACTGTGAGGGTTTAAAAAGTGGTTATTCAACATGAGGCACGATCCAATTGACATTTTGAATAATTTTGGTACAGTCCAAAAAATCAATTTTCGGATGAAAAACGATGACTCCGGACATGCCGAACGTTCCCAAAATGGTCTATAATGATGAAATTTTAACATTTAATCTTTTGACTCTAAATGACTGTTGGATGTGAATTATGACTTTTTCAACTAAAATATGTGTGTTTAAAGTCATTTCTGTGCCTGAAACGGGGCAAAATTGAAGCTTTTGAGTAAGCAAAACTCTGTAAAAATGGCACTTTTGGTCACTGTGAGGGTTTAAAAAGTGGTTATTCAACATGAGGCACGATCCAATTGACATTTTGAATCATTTTGGGTACAGTCCAAAAAATCAATTTTCGGATGAAAAACGATGACTCCGGACATGTCGAACGTTCCCAAAATGGTCTATAATGATGAAATTTTAACATTTAATCTTTTGACTCTAAATGACTGTTGGATGTGCATTATGACTTTTTCAACTAAAATAAGTGTGTTTAAAGTCATTTCTGTGCCTGAAACGGGTCAAAATTGAAGCTTTTGAGTAAGGAAAACTCTGTAAAAATGGCAATTTTGGTCACTGTGAGGGTTTAAAAAGTGGTTATTCAACATGAGGCACGATCCAATTGACATTTTGAATCATTTTGGGTACAGTCCAAAAAATCAATTTTCGGATGAAAAACGATGACTCCGGACATGTCGAACGTTCCCAAAATGGTCTATAATGATGAAATTTTAACATTTAATCTTTTGACTCTTAATGACTGTTGGATGTGAATTATGACTTTTTCAACTAAAATAAGTGTGTTTAAAGTCATTTCTGTGCCTGAAACGGGTCCAAATTGAAGGTTTTGAGTAAGGAAAACTCTGTAAAAATGGCAATTTTGGTCACTGTGAGGGTTTAAAAAGTGGTTATTCCACATGAGGCACGATCCAATTGACATTTTGAATCATTTTTGGTACAGTCCAAAAAATCAATTTTCGGATTAAAAACGATCACTCCGGACATGCCGAACGTTCCCAAAATGGTCTATAATGATGACATTTTAACATTTGATCGTTTGACTCTAAATGACTGTTGGATGTGAATTATGACTTTTTCAACTAAAATAAGTATGTTTAAAGTCATTTCTGTGCCTGAAACGGGTCAAAATTGAAGCTTTTGAGTAAGCAAAACTCTATAAAAATGGCACTTTTGGTCACTGTGAGGGTTTAAAAAGTGGTTATTCAACATGAGGCACGATCCAATTGACATTTTGAATCATTTTTAGTACAGTCCAAAAAATCAATTTTCGGATGAAAAACGATGACTCCTGACATGCCGAACGTTCCCAAAATGGTCTATAATGATGAAATTTTAACATTTAATCTTTTGACTCTAAATGACTGTTGGATGTGAATTATGACTTTTTCAACTAAAATAAGTGTGTTTAAAGTCATTTCTGTGCCTGAAACGGGTCAAAATTGAAGGTTTTGAGTAAGGAAAACTCTGTAAAAATGGCAATTTTGGTCACTGTGAGGGTTTAAAAAGTGGTTATTCAACATGAGGCACGGTCCAATTGACATTTTGAATCATTTTTGGTACAGTCCAAAAAATCGATTTTCGGATGAAAAACGGTGACTCCGGACATGCCGAACATTCCCAAAATGGTCTATAATAATGAAATTTTAACATTTAATCTTTTGACTCTAAATGACTGTTGGATGTGAATTATGACTTTTTCAACTAAAATACGTGTGTTTAAAGTCATTTCTGTGCCTGAAACGGGTCAAAATTGAAGCTTTTGAGTAAGCAAAACTCTGTAAAAATGGCAATTTTGGTCACTGTGAGGGTTTAAAAAGTGGTTATCCAACATGAGGCACGATCCAATTGACATTTTGAATCATTTTTAGTACAGTCCAAAAAATCAATTTTCGGATAAAAAACGATGACTCCGGACATGCCGAACGTTCCCAAAATGGTCTATAATGATGAAATTTTAACATTTAATCTTTTGACTCTAAATGACTGTTGGATGTGAATTATGACTTTTTCAACTAAAATAAGTGTGTTTAAAGTCATTTCTGTGCCTGAAGCGTGTCAAAGTTGAAGCTTTTGAGTAAGGAAAACTCTGTAAAAATGGCAATTTTGGTCACTGTGAGGGTTTAAAAAGTTGTTATTCAACATGAGGCACGATCCAATTGACATTTTGAATCATTTTTGGTACAGTCCAAAAAATCAATTTTCGGATGAAAAACGATGACTCCGGACATGCCGAACGTTCCCAAAATGGTCTATAATGATGAAATTTTAACATTTAATCTTTTGACTCTAAATGACTGTTGGATGTGAATTATGACTTTTTCAACTAAAATACGTGTGTTTAAAGTCATTTCTGTGCCTGAAACGGGTCAAAATTGAAACTTTTGAGTAAGGAAAACTCTGTAAAAATGGCAATTTTGGTCACTGTGAGGGTTTAAAAAGTGGTTATTCAACATGAGGCACGATCCAATTGACATTTTGAATCATTTTTGGTACAGTCCAAAAAATTGATTTTCGGATGAAAAACGATTACTCCGGACATGCCGAACGTTCCCAAAATAGGCTATAATGATGAAATTTTAACATTTAATCTTTTGACTCTAAATGACTGTTGGATGTGAATTGTGAGTTTTTCAACTAAAATAAGTGTGTTTAAAGTCATTTCTGTGCCTGAAACGGGTCAAAATTGAAGCTTTTGAGTAAGGAAAACTCTGTAAAAATGGCAATTTTGGTCACTGTGAGGGTTTAAAAAGTGGTTATTCAACATGAGGCACGATCCAATTGACATTTTGAATCATTTTTGGTACAGTCTAAAAAATCGATTTTCGGATGAAAAACGATGACTCCGGACATGCCGAACGTTCCCAAAATGGTCTATAATGATGAAATTTTAACATTTAATCTTTTGACTCTAAATGACTGTTGGATGTGAATTATGACTTTTTCAACTAAAATAAGTGTGTTTAAAGTCATTCAAAATTGAAGCTTTTGAGTAAGCAAAACTCTGTAAAAATGGCACTTTTGGTCACTATGAGGGTTTAAAAAGTGGTTATTCAACATGAGGCACGATCCAATTGACATTTTGAATCATTTTGGTTACAGTCCAAAAAATCAATTTTCGGATGAAAAACGACGACTCCGGACATGTCGAACGTTCCCAAAATGGTCTATAATGATGAAATTTTAACATTTAATCTTTTGACTCTAAATGACTGTTGGATGTGCATTATGACTTTTTCAACTAAAATAAGTGTGTTTAAAGTCATTTCTGTGCCTGAAACGGGTCAAAATTGAAGCTTTTGAGTAAGCAAAACTCTATAAAAATGGCAATTTTGGTCACTGTGAGGGTTTAAAAAGTGGTTATCCAACATGAGGCACGATCCAATTGACATTTTGAATCATTTTTGGTACAGTCCAAAAAATCAATTTTCGGATGAAAAACGATGACTCCGGACATGCCGAACGTTCCCAAAATGGTCTATAATGATGAAATTTTAACATTTAATCTTTTGACTCTAAATGACTGTTGGATGTGCATTATGACTTTTTCAACTAAAATAAGTGTGTTTAAAGTCATTTCTGTGCCTGAAACGGGTCAAAATTGAAGCTTTTGAGTAAGCAAAACTCTGTAAAAATGGCAATTTTGGTCACTGTGAGGGTTTAAAAAGTGGTTATCCAACATGAGGCACGATCCAATTGACATTTTGAATCATTTTTAGTACAGTCCAAAAAATCAATTTTCGGATGAAAAACGATGACTCCGGACATGCCGAACGTTCCCAAAATGGTCTATAATGATGACATTTTAACATTTAATCTTTTGACTCTAAATGACTGTTGGATGTGAATTATGACTTTTTCAACTAAAATAAGTGTGTTTAAAGTCATTTCTGTGCCTGAAACGGGTCAAAGTTGAAGCTTTTGAGTAAGGAAAACTCTGTAAAAATGGCAATTTTGGTCACTGTGGGGGTTTAAAAAGTGGTTATTCAACATGAGGCACGATCCAATTGACATTTTGAATCATTTTGGGTACAGTCCAAAAAATCAGTTTTCGGATGAAAAACGATGACTCCGGACATGTCGAATGTTCCCAAAATGGTCTATAATGATGAAATTTTAACATTTAATCTTTTGACTCTAAATGACTGTTGGATGTGAATTATGACTTTTTCAACTAAAATAGGTGTGTTTAAAGTCATTTCTGTGCCTGAAACGGGTCAAAATTGAAGCTTTTGAGTAAGCAAAACTCTGTAAAAATGGCACTTTTGGTCACTGTGAGGGTTTAAAAAGTGGTTATCCAACATGAGGCACGATCCAATTGACATTTTGAATCATTTTTAGTACATTCCAAAAAATCAATTTTCGGATGAAAAACGATGACTCCGGACATGCCGAACGTTCCCAAAATGGTCTATAATGATGAAATTTTAACATTTAATCTTTTGACTCTAAATGACTGTTGGATGTGAATTCTGACTTTTTCAACTAAAATAAGTGTGTTTAAAGTCATTTCTGTGCCTGAAACGGGTCAAAATTGAAGCTTTTGAGTAAGGAAAACTCTGTAAAAATGGCAATTTTGGTCACTGTGAGGGTTTAAAAAGTGGTTATTCAACATGAGGCAAGATCCAATTGACATTTTGAATCATTTTTGGTACAGTCCAAAAAATCAATTTTCGGATGAAAAACGATGACTCCGGACATGTCGAACGTTCCCAAAATGGTCTATAATGATGAAATTTTAACATTTAATCTTTTGACTCTAAATAACTGTTGGATGTGAATTATGACTTTTTCAACTAAAATAAGTGTGTTTAAAGTCATTTCTGTGCCTGAAACAGGTCAAAATTGAAGCTTTTGAGTAAGGAAAACTCTGTAAAAATGGCAATTTTGGTCACTGTGAGGGTTTAAAAAGTGGTTATTCAACATGAGGCACGATCCAATTGACATTTTGAATCATTTTTGGTACAGTCCAAAAAATCAATTTTCGGATGAAAAACGATGACTCCGGACATGCCGAACGTTCCCAAAATGGTCTATAATGATGAAATTTTAACATTTAATCTTTTGACTCTAAATGACTGTTGGATGTGAATTCTGACTTTTTCAACTAAAATAAGTGTGTTTAAAGTCATTTCTGTGCCTGAAACGGGTCAAAATTGAAGCTTTTGAGTAAGGAAAACTCTGTAAAAATGGCAATTTTGGTCACTGTGAGGGTTTAAAAAGTGGTTATTCAACATGAGGCAAGATCCAATTGACATTTTGAATCATTTTTGGTACAGTCCAAAAAATCAATTTTCGGATGAAAAACGATGACTCCGGACATGCCGAACGTTCCCAAAATGGTCTATAATGATGAAATTTTAACATTTAATATTTTGACTCTAAATGACTGTTGGATGTGAATTATGACTTTTTCAACTAAAATACGTGTGTTTAAAGTCATTTCTGTGCCTGAAACGGGTCAAAATTGAAGCTTTTGAGTAAGCAAAACTCTGTAAAAATGGCACTTTTGGTCACTGTGAGGGTTTAAAAAGTGGTTATTCAACATGAGGCACGATCCAATTGACATTTTGAATCATTTTTGGTACAGTCCAAAAAATCCATTTTCGGATGAAAAACGATGACTCCGGACATGCCGAACGTTCCCAAAATGGTCTATAATGATGAAATTTTAACATTTAATCTTTTGACTCTAAATGACTGTTGGATGTGAATTATGACTTTTTCAACTAAAATAAGTGTGTTTAAAGTCATTTCTGTGCCTGAAACGGGTCAAAATTGAAGCTTTTGAGTAAGGAAAACTCTGTAAAAATGGCAATTTTGGTCACTGTGAGGGTTTAAAAAGTGGTTATTCAACATGAGGCACGATCCAATTGACATTTTGAATCATTTTTGGTACAGTCCAAAAAATCGATTTTCGGATGAAAAACGATGACTCCGGACATGCCGATCATTCCCAAAATGGTCTATAATGATGAAATTTTAACATTTAATCTTTTGACTCTAAATGACTGTTGGATGTGAATTATGACTTTTTCAACTAAAATACGTGTGTTTAAAGTAATTTCTGTGCCTGAAACGGGTCAAAATTGAAGCTTTTGAGTAAGGAAAACTCTGTAAAAATGGCAATTTTGGTCACTGTGAGGGTTTAAAAAGTGGTTATTCAACATGAGACACGATCCAATTGACATTTTGAATCATTTTTGGTACAGTCCAAAAAATCGATTTTCGGATGAAAAACGATTACTCCGGACATGCCGAATGTTCCCAAAATAGGCTATAATGATGAAATTTTAACATTTAATCTTTTGACTCTAAATGACTGTTGGATGTGAATTATGAGTTTTTCAACTAAAATAAGTGTGTTTAAAGTCATTTCTGTGCCTGAAACGGGTCAAAATTGAAGCTTTTGAGTAAGGAAAACTCTGTAAAAATGGCAATTTTGGTCACTGTGAGGGTTTAAAAAGTGGTTATTCAACATGAGGCACGATCCAATTGACATTTTGAATCATTTTTGGTACAGTCCAAAAAATCGATTTTCGGATGAAAAACGATGACTCCGGACATGCCGAACGTTCCCAAAATGGTCTATAATGATGAAATTTTAACATTTAATCTTTTGACTCTAAATGACTGTTGGATGTGAATTATGACTTTTTCAACTAAAATAAGTGTGTTTAAAGTCATTCAAAATTGAAGCTTTTGAGTAAGCAAAACTCTGTAAAAATGGCACTTTTGGTCACTATGAGGGTTTGAAAAGTGGTTATTCAACATGAGGCACGATCCAATTGACATTTTGAATCATTTTGGGTACAGTCCAAAAAATCAATTTTCGGATGAAAAACGACGACTCCGGACATGTCGAACGTTCCCAAAATGGTCTATAATGATGAAATTTTAACATTTAATCTTTTGACTCTAAATGACTGTTGGATGTGCATTATGACTTTTTCAACTAAAATAAGTGTGTTTAAAGTCATTTCTGTGCCTGAAACGGGTCAAAATTGAAGCTTTTGAGTAAGCAAAACTCTATAAAAATGGCAATTTTGGTCACTGTGAGGGTTTAAAAAGTGGTTATCCAACATGAGGCACGATCCAATTGACATTTTGAATAATTTTTGGTACAGTCCAAAAAATCAATTTTCGGATGAAAAACGATGACTCCGGACATGCCGAACGTTCCCAAAATGGTCTATAATGATGAAATTTTAACATTTAATCTTTTGACTCTAAATGACTGTTGGATGTGCATTATGACTTTTTCAACTAAAATAAGTGTGTTTAAAGTCATTTCTGTGCCTGAAACGGGTCAAAATTGAAGCTTTTGAGTAAGCAAAACTCTGTAAAAATGGCAATTTTGGTCACTGTGAGGGTTTAAAAAGTGGTTATCCAACATGAGGCACGATCCAATTGACATTTTGAATCATTTTTAGTACAGTCCAAAAAATCAATTTTCGGATGAAAAACGATGACTCCGGACATGCCGAACGTTCCCAAAATGGTCTATAATGATGAAATTTTAACATTTAATCTTTTGACTCTAAATGACTGTTGGATGTGAATTATGACTTTTTCAACTAAAATACGTGTGTTTAAAGTCATTTCTGTGCCTGAAACGGGTCAAAATTGAAGCTTTTGAGTAAGGAAAACTCTGTAAAAATGGCAATTTTGGTCACTGTGAGGGTTTAAAAAGTGGTTATTCAACATGAGACACGATCCAATTGACATTTTGAATCATTTTTGGTACAGTCCAAAAAATCGATTTTCGGATGAAAAACGATTACTCCGGACATGCCGAACGTTCCCAAAATAGGCTATAATGATGAAATTTTAACATTTAATCTTTTGACTCTAAATGACTGTTGGATGTGAATTATGAGTTTTTCAACTAAAATAAGTGTGTTTAAAGTCATTTCTGTGCCTGAAACGGGTCAAAATTGAAGCTTTTGAGTAAGGAAAACTCTGTAAAAATGGCAATTTTGGTCACTGTGAGGGTTTAAAAAGTGGTTATTCAACATGAGGCACGATCCAATTGACATTTTGAATCATTTTTGGTACAGTCCAAAAAATCGATTTTCGGATGAAAAACGATGACTCCGGACATGCCGAACGTTCCCAAAATGGTCTATAATGATGAAATTTTAACATTTAATCTTTTGACTCTAAATGACTGTTGGATGTGAATTATGACTTTTTCAACTAAAATAAGTGTGTTTAAAGTCATTCAAAATTGAAGCTTTTGAGTAAGCAAAACTCTGTAAAAATGGCACTTTTGGTCACTATGAGGGTTTGAAAAGTGGTTATTCAACATGAGGCACGATCCAATTGACATTTTGAATCATTTTGGGTACAGTCCAAAAAATCAATTTTCGGATGAAAAACGACGACTCCGGACATGTCGAACGTTCCCAAAATGGTCTATAATGATGAAATTTTAACATTTAATCTTTTGACTCTAAATGACTGTTGGATGTGCATTATGACTTTTTCAACTAAAATAAGTGTGTTTAAAGTCATTTCTGTGCCTGAAACGGGTCAAAATTGAAGCTTTTGAGTAAGCAAAACTCTATAAAAATGGCAATTTTGGTCACTGTGAGGGTTTAAAAAGTGGTTATCCAACATGAGGCACGATCCAATTGACATTTTGAATAATTTTTGGTACAGTCCAAAAAATCAATTTTCGGATGAAAAACGATGACTCCGGACATGCCGAACGTTCCCAAAATGGTCTATAATGATGAAATTTTAACATTTAATCTTTTGACTCTAAATGACTGTTGGATGTGCATTATGACTTTTTCAACTAAAATAAGTGTGTTTAAAGTCATTTCTGTGCCTGAAACGGGTCAAAATTGAAGCTTTTGAGTAAGCAAAACTCTGTAAAAATGGCAATTTTGGTCACTGTGAGGGTTTAAAAAGTGGTTATCCAACATGAGGCACGATCCAATTGACATTTTGAATCATTTTTAGTACAGTCCAAAAAATCAATTTTCGGATGAAAAACGATGACTCCGGACATGCCGAACGTTCCCAAAATGGTCTATAATGATGACATTTTAACATTTAATCTTTTGACTCTAAATGACTGTTGGATGTGAATTATGACTTTTTCAACTAAAATACGTGTGTTTAAAGTCATTTCTGTGCCTGAAACGGGTCAAAATTGAAGCTTTTGAGTAAGCAAAACTCTGTAAAAATGGCACTTTTGGTCACTGTGAGGGTTTAAAAAGTGGTTATTCAACATGAGGCACGATCCAATTGACATTTTGAATCATTTTGGGTACAGTCCAAAAAATCAATTTTCGGATGAAAAACGATGACTCCGGACATGTCGAACGTTCCCAAAATGGTCTCTAATGATGAAATTTTAACATTTAATCTTTTGACTCTAAATGACTGTTGGATGTGCATTATGACTTTTTCAACTAAAATAAGTGTGTTTAAAGTCATTTCTGTGCCTGAAACGGGTCAAAATTGAAGCTTTTGAGTAAGGAAAACTCTGTAAAAATGGCAATTTTGGTCACTGTGAGGGTTTAAAAAGTGGTTATTCAACATGAGGCAAGATCCAATTGACATTTTGAATCATTTTTGGTACAGTCCAAAAAATCAATTTTCGGATGAAAAACGATGACTCCGGACATGTCGAACGTTCCCAAAATGGTCTATAATGATGAAATTTTAACATTTAATCGTTTTGACTCTAAATAACTGTTGGATGTGAATTATGACTTTTTCAACTAAAATAAGTGTGTTTAAAGTCATTTCTGTGCCTGAAACAGGTCAAAATTGAAGCTTTTGAGTAAGGAAAACTCTGTAAAAATGGCAATTTTGGTCACTGTGAGGGTTTAAAAAGTGGTTATTCAACATGAGGCACGATCCAATTGACATTTTGAATCATTTTTGGTACAGTCCAAAAAATCAATTTTCGGATGAAAAACGATGACTCCGGACATGCCGAACGTTCCCAAAATGGTCTATAATGATGAAATTTTAACATTTAATATTTTGACTCTAAATGACTGTTGGATGTGAATTATGACTTTTTCAACTAAAATACGTGTGTTTAAAGTCATTTCTGTGCCTGAAACGGGTCAAAATTGAAGCTTTTGAGTAAGCAAAACTCTGTAAAAATGGCACTTTTGGTCACTGTGAGGGTTTAAAAAGTGGTTATTCAACATGAGGCACGATCCAATTGACATTTTGAATCATTTTGGGTACAGTCCAAAAAATCAATTTTCGGATGAAAAACGATGACTCCGGACATGTCGAACGTTCCCAAAATGGTCTATAATGATGAAATTTTAACATTTAATCTTTTGACTCTAAATGACTGTTGGATGTGAATTATGACTTTTTCAACTAAAATAAGTGTGTTTAAAGTCATTTCTGTGCCTGAAACGGGTCAAAATTGAAGCTTTTGAGTAAGGAAAACTCTGTAAAAATGGCAATTTTGGTCACTGTGAGGGTTTAAAAAGTGGTTATTCAACATGAGGCACGATCCAATTGACATTTTGAATCATTTTTGGTACAGTCCAAAAAATCAATTTTCGGATGAAAACTGTGAGGGTTTAAAAAGTGGTTATTCAACATGAGGCACGATCCAATTGACATTTTGAATCATTTTTGGTACAGTCCAAAAAATCAATTTTCGGATGAAAAACGATGACTCCGGACATGCCGAACGTTCCCAAAATGGTCTATAATGATGAAATTTTAACATTTAATCTTTTGACTCTAAATGACTGTTGGATGTGAATTATGACTTTTTCAACTAAAATATGTGTGTTTAAAGTCATTTCTGTGCCTGAAACGGGTCAAAATTGAAGCTTTTGAGTAAGCAAAACTCTGTAAAAATGGCACTTTTGGTCACTGTGAGGGTTTAAAAAGTGGTTATTCAACATGAGGCACGATCCAATTGACATTTTGAATCATTTTGGGTACAGTCCAAAAAATCAATTTTCGGATGAAAAACGATGACTCCGGACATGTCGAACGTTCCCAAAATGGTCTCTAATGATGAAATTTTAACATTTAATCTTTTGACACTAAATGACCGTTGGATGTGAATTAGGACTTTTTCAACTAAAATAAGTGTGTTTAAAGTCATTTCTGTGCCTGAAATGGGTCAAAATTGAAGGTTTTGAGTAAGGAAAACTCTGTAAAAATGGCAATTTTGGTCACTGTGAGGGTTTAAAAAGTGGTTATTCAACATGAGGCACGATCCAATTGACATTTTGAATCATTTTGGGTACAGTCCAAAAAATCAATTTTCGGATGAAAAACGATGACTCCGGACATGTCGAACGTTCCCAAAATGGTCTATAATGATGAAATTTTAACATTTAATCTTTTGACTCTAAATGACTGTTGGATGTGAATTATGACTTTTTCAACTAAAATAGGTGTGTTTAAAGTCATTTCTGTGCCTGAAACGGGTCAAAATTGAAGCTTTTGAGTGAGGAAAACTCTGTAAAAATGGCAATTTTGGTCACTGTGAGGGTTTAAAAAGTGGTTATTCAACATGAGGCACGATCCAATTGACATTTTGAATAATTTTAGTACAGTCCAAAAAATCAATTTTCGGATGAAAAACGATGACTCCGGACATGTCGAACGTTCCCAAAATGGTCTATAATGATGAAATTTTAACATTTAATCTTTTGACTCTAAATGACTGTTGGATGTGCATTATGACTTTTTCAACTAAAATAAGTGTGTTTAAAGTCATTTCTGTGCCTGAAACGGGTCAAAATTGAAGCTTTTGAGTAAGCAAAACTCTGTAAAAATGGCAATTTTAGTCACTGTGAGGGTTTAAAAAGTGGTTATCCAACATGAGGCACGATCCAATTGACATTTTGAATCATTTTTAGTACATTCCAAAAAATCAATTTTCGGATGAAAAACGATGACTCCGGACATGCCGAACGTTCCCAAAATGGTCTATAATGATGAAATTTTAACATTTAATCTTTTGACTCTAAATGACTGTTGGATGTGAATTCTGACTTTTTCAACTAAAATAAGTGTGTTTAAAGTCATTTCTGTGCCTGAAACGGGTCAAAATTGAAGCTTTTGAGTAAGGAAAACTCTGTAAAAATGGCAATTTTGGTCACTGTGAGGGTTTAAAAAGTGGTTATTCAACATGAGGCAAGATCCAATTGACATTTTGAATCATTTTTGGTACAGTCCAAAAAATCAATTTTCGGATGAAAAACGATGACTCCGGACATGTCGAACGTTCCCAAAATGGTCTATAATGATGAAATTTTAACATTTAATCTTTTGACTCTAAATAACTGTTGGATGTGAATTATGACTTTTTCAACTAAAATAAGTGTGTTTAAAGTCATTTCTGTGCCTGAAACAGGTCAAAATTGAAGCTTTTGAGTAAGGAAAACTCTGTAAAAATGGCAATTTTGGTCACTGTGAGGGTTTAAAAAGTGGTTATTCAACATGAGGCACGATCCAATTGACATTTTGAATCATTTTTGGTACAGTCCAAAAAATCAATTTTCGGATGAAAAACGATGACTCCGGACATGCCGAACGTTCCCAAAATGGTCTATAATGATGAAATTTTAACATTTAATATTTTGACTCTAAATGACTGTTGGATGTGAATTATGACTTTTTCAACTAAAATACGTGTGTTTAAAGTCATTTCTGTGCCTGAAACGGGTCAAAATTGAAGCTTTTGAGTAAGCAAAACTCTGTAAAAATGGCACTTTTGGTCACTGTGAGGGTTTAAAAAGTGGTTATTCAACATGAGGCACCATCCAATTGACATTTTGAATCATTTTGGGTACAGTCCAAAAAATCAATTTTCGGATGAAAAACGATGACTCCGGACATGTCGAACGTTCCCAAAATGGTCTATAATGATGAAATTTTAACATTTAATCTTTTGACTCTAAATGACTGTTGGATGTGAATTATGACTTTTTCAACTAAAATAAGTGTGTTTAAAGTCATTTCTGTGCCTGAAACGGGTCAAAATTGAAGCTTTTGAGTAAGGAAAACTCTGTAAAAATGGCAATTTTGGTCACTGTGAGGGTTTAAAAAGTGGTTATTCAACATGAGGCACGATCCAATTGACATTTTGAATCATTTTTGGTACAGTCCAAAAAATCCATTTTCGGATGAAAAACGATGACTCCGGACATGCCGAACGTTCCCAAAATGGTCTATAATGATGAAATTTTAACATTTAATCTTTTGACTCTAAATGACTGTTGGATGTGAATTATGACTTTTTCAACTAAAATAAGTGTGTTTAAAGTCATTTCTGTGCCTGAAACGGGTCAAAATTGAAGCTTTTGAGTAAGGAAAACTCTGTAAAAATGGCAATTTTGGTCACTGTGAGGGTTTAAAAAGTGGTTATTCAACATGAGGCACGATCCAATTGACATTTTGAATCATTTTTGGTACAGTCCAAAAAATCGATTTTCGGATGAAAAACGATGACTCCGGACATGCCGAACATTCCCAAAATGGTCTATAATGATGAAATTTTAACATTTAATCTTTTGACTCTAAATGACTGTTGGATGTGAATTATGACTTTTTCAACTAAAATACGTGTGTTTAAAGTCATTTCTGTGCCTGAAACGGGTCAAAATTGAAGCTTTTGAGTAAGGAAAACTCTGTAAAAATGGCAATTTTGGTCACTGTGAGGGTTTAAAAAGTGGTTATTCAACATGAGACACGATCCAATTGACATTTTGAATCATTTTTGGTACAGTCCAAAAAATCGATTTTCGGATGAAAAACGATTACTCCGGACATGCCGAATGTTCCCAAAATAGGCTATAATGATGAAATTTTAACATTTATTCTTTTGACTCTAAATGACTGTTGGATGTGAATTATGAGTTTTTCAACTAAAATAAGTGTGTTTAAAGTCATTTCTGTGCCTGAAACGGGTCAAAATTGAAGCTTTTGAGTAAGGAAAACTCTGTAAAAATGGCAATTTTGGTCACTGTGAGGGTTTAAAAAGTGGTTATTCAACATGAGGCACGATCCAATTGACATTTTGAATCATTTTTGGTACAGTCCAAAAAATCGATTTTCGGATGAAAAACGATGACTCCGGACATGCCGAACGTTCCCAAAATGGTCTATAATGATGAAATTTTAACATTTAATCTTTTGACTCTAAATGACTGTTGGATGTGAATTATGACTTTTTCAACTAAAATAAGTGTGTTTAAAGTCATTCAAAATTGAAGCTTTTGAGTAAGCAAAACTCTGTAAAAATGGCACTTTTGGTCACTATGAGGGTTTGAAAAGTGGTTATTCAACATGAGGCACGATCCAATTGACATTTTGAATCATTTTGGGTACAGTCCAAAAAATCAATTTTCGGATGAAAAACGACGACTCCGGACATGTCGAACGTTCCCAAAATGGTCTATAATGATGAAATTTTAACATTTAATCTTTTGACTCTAAATGACTGTTGGATGTGCATTATGACTTTTTCAACTAAAATAAGTGTGTTTAAAGTCATTTCTGTGCCTGAAACGGGTCAAAATTGAAGCTTTTGAGTAAGCAAAACTCTCTAAAAATGGCAATTTTGGTCACTGTGAGGGTTTAAAAAGTGGTTATCCAACATGAGGCACGATCCAATTGACATTTTGAATAATTTTTGGTACAGTCCAAAAAATCAATTTTCGGATGAAAAACGATGACTCCGGACATGCCGAACGTTCCCAAAATGGTCTATAATGATGAAATTTTAACATTTAATCTTTTGACTCTAAATGACTGTTGGATGTGCATTATGACTTTTTCAACTAAAATAAGTGTGTTTAAAGTCATTTCTGTGCCTGAAACGGGTCAAAATTGAAGCTTTTGAGTAAGCAAAACTCTGTAAAAATGGCAATTTTGGTCACTGTGAGGGTTTAAAAAGTGGTTATCCAACATGAGGCACGATCCAATTGACATTTTGAATCATTTTTAGTACAGTCCAAAAAATCAATTTTCGGATGAAAAACGATGACTCCGGACATGCCGAACGTTCCCAAAATGGTCTATAATGATGAAATTTTAACATTTAATCTTTTGACTCTAAATGACTGTTGGATGTGAATTATGACTTTTTCAACTAAAATACGTGTGTTTAAAGTCATTTCTGTGCCTGAAACGGGTCAAAATTGAAGCTTTTGAGTAAGGAAAACTCTGTAAAAATGGCAATTTTGGTCACTGTGAGGGTTTAAAAAGTGGTTATTCAACATGAGACACGATCCAATTGACATTTTGAATCATTTTTGGTACAGTCCAAAAAATCGATTTTCGGATGAAAAACGATTACTCCGGACATGCCGAACGTTCCCAAAATAGGCTATAATGATGAAATTTTAACATTTAATCTTTTGACTCTAAATGACTGTTGGATGTGAATTATGAGTTTTTCAACTAAAATAAGTGTGTTTAAAGTCATTTCTGTGCCTGAAACGGGTCAAAATTGAAGCTTTTGAGTAAGGAAAACTCTGTAAAAATGGCAATTTTGGTCACTGTGAGGGTTTAAAAAGTGGTTATTCAACATGAGGCACGATCCAATTGACATTTTGAATCATTTTTGGTACAGTCCAAAAAATCGATTTTCGGATGAAAAACGATGACTCCGGACATGCCGAACGTTCCCAAAATGGTCTATAATGATGAAATTTTAACATTTAATCTTTTGACTCTAAATGACTGTTGGATGTGAATTATGACTTTTTCAACTAAAATAAGTGTGTTTAAAGTCATTCAAAATTGAAGCTTTTGAGTAAGCAAAACTCTGTAAAAATGGCACTTTTGGTCACTATGAGGGTTTGAAAAGTGGTTATTCAACATGAGGCACGATCCAATTGACATTTTGAATCATTTTGGGTACAGTCCAAAAAATCAATTTTCGGATGAAAAACGACGACTCCGGACATGTCGAACGTTCCCAAAATGGTCTATAATGATGAAATTTTAACATTTAATCTTTTGACTCTAAATGACTGTTGGATGTGCATTATGACTTTTTCAACTAAAATAAGTGTGTTTAAAGTCATTTCTGTGCCTGAAACGGGTCAAAATTGAAGCTTTTGAGTAAGCAAAACTCTATAAAAATGGCAATTTTGGTCACTGTGAGGGTTTAAAAAGTGGTTATCCAACATGAGGCACGATCCAATTGACATTTTGAATAATTTTTGGTACAGTCCAAAAAATCAATTTTCGGATGAAAAACGATGACTCCGGACATGCCGAACGTTCCCAAAATGGTCTATAATGATGAAATTTTAACATTTAATCTTTTGACTCTAAATGACTGTTGGATGTGCATTATGACTTTTTCAACTAAAATAAGTGTGTTTAAAGTCATTTCTGTGCCTGAAACGGGTCAAAATTGAAGCTTTTGAGTAAGCAAAACTCTGTAAAAATGGCACTTTTGGTCACTGTGAGGGTTTAAAAAGTGGTTATTCAACATGAGGCACGATCCAATTGACATTTTGAATCATTTTGGGTACAGTCTAAAAAATCAATTTTCGGATGAAAAACGATGACTCCGGACATGCCGAACGTTCCCAAAATGGTCTATAATGATGAAATTTTAACATTTAATCTTTTGACTCTAAATGACTGTTGGATGTGAATTATGACTTTTTCAACTAAAATAAGTGTGTTTAAAGTCATTTCTGTGCCTGAAACGGGTCAAAATTGAAGCTTTTGAGTAAGGAAAACTCTGTAAAAATGGCAATTTTGGTCATTGTGAGGGTTTAAAAAGTGGTTATTCAACATGAGGCACGATCCAATTGACATTTTGAATCATTTTTGGTACAGTCCAAAAAATCAATTTTCGGATGAAAAACGATGACTCCGGACATGCCGAACGTTCCCAAAATGGTCTATAATGATGAAATTTTAACATTTAATATTTTGACTCTAAATGACTGTTGGATGTGAATTATGACTTTTTCAACTAAAATACGTGTGTTTAAAGTCATTTCTGTGCCTGAAACGGGTCAAAATTGAAGCTTTTGAGTAAGCAAAACTCTGTAAAAATGGCACTTTTGGTCACTGTGAGGGTTTAAAAAGTGGTTATTCAACATGAGGCACGATCCAATTGACATTTTGAATCATTTTGGGTACAGTCCAAAAAATCAATTTTCGGATGAAAAACGATGACTCCGGACATGTCGAACGTTCCCAAAATGGTCTATAATGATGAAATTTTAACATTTAATCTTTTGACTCTAAATGACTGTTGGATGTGAATTATGACTTTTTCAACTAAAATAAGTGTGTTTAAAGTCATTTCTGTGCCTGAAACGGGTCAAAATTGAAGCTTTTGAGTAAGGAAAACTCTGTAAAAATGGCAATTTTGGTCACTGTGAGGGTTTAAAAAGTGGTTATTCAACATGAGGCACGATCCAATTGACATTTTGAATCATTTTTGGTACAGTCCAAAAAATCAATTTTCGGATGAAAACTGTGAGGGTTTAAAAAGTGGTTATTCAACATGAGGCACGATCCAATTGACATTTTGAATCATTTTTGGTACAGTCCAAAAAATCAATTTTCGGATGAAAAACGATGACTCCGGACATGCCGAACGTTCCCAAAATGGTCTATAATGATGAAATTTTAACATTTAATCTTTTGACTCTAAATGACTGTTGGATGTGAATTATGACTTTTTCAACTAAAATATGTGTGTTTAAAGTCATTTCTGTGCCTGAAACGGGTCAAAATTGAAGCTTTTGAGTAAGCAAAACTCTGTAAAAATGGCACTTTTGGTCACTGTGAGGGTTTAAAAAGTGGTTATTCAACATGAGGCACGATCCAATTGACATTTTGAATCATTTTGGGTACAGTCCAAAAAATCAATTTTCGGATGAAAAACGATGACTCCGGACATGTCGAACGTTCCCAAAATGGTCTCTAATGATGAAATTTTAACATTTAATCTTTTGACACTAAATGACCGTTGGATGTGAATTAGGACTTTTTCAACTAAAATAAGTGTGTTTAAAGTCATTTCTGTGCCTGAAATGGGTCAAAATTGAAGGTTTTGAGTAAGGAAAACTCTGTAAAAATGGCAATTTTGGTCACTGTGAGGGTTTAAAAAGTGGTTATTCAACATGAGGCACGATCCAATTGACATTTTGAATCATTTTGGGTACAGTCCAAAAAATCAATTTTCGGATGAAAAACGATGACTCCGGACATGTCGAACGTTCCCAAAATGGTCTATAATGATGAAATTTTAACATTTAATCTTTTGACTCTAAATGACTGTTGGATGTGAATTATGACTTTTTCAACTAAAATAGGTGTGTTTAAAGTCATTTCTGTGCCTGAAACGGGTCAAAATTGAAGCTTTTGAGTGAGGAAAACTCTGTAAAAATGGCAATTTTGGTCACTGTGAGGGTTTAAAAAGTGGTTATTCAACATGAGGCACGATCCAATTGACATTTTGAATAATTTTAGTACAGTCCAAAAAATCAATTTTCGGATGAAAAACGATGACTCCGGACATGTCGAACGTTCCCAAAATGGTCTATAATGATGAAATTTTAACATTTAATCTTTTGACTCTAAATGACTGTTGGATGTGCATTATGACTTTTTCAACTAAAATAAGTGTGTTTAAAGTCATTTCTGTGCCTGAAACGGGTCAAAATTGAAGCTTTTGAGTAAGCAAAACTCTGTAAAAATGGCAATTTTAGTCACTGTGAGGGTTTAAAAAGTGGTTATCCAACATGAGGCACGATCCAATTGACATTTTGAATCATTTTTAGTACATTCCAAAAAATCAATTTTCGGATGAAAAACGATGACTCCGGACATGCCGAACGTTCCCAAAATGGTCTATAATGATGAAATTTTAACATTTAATCTTTTGACTCTAAATGACTGTTGGATGTGAATTCTGACTTTTTCAACTAAAATAAGTGTGTTTAAAGTCATTTCTGTGCCTGAAACGGGTCAAAATTGAAGCTTTTGAGTAAGGAAAACTCTGTAAAAATGGCAATTTTGGTCACTGTGAGGGTTTAAAAAGTGGTTATTCAACATGAGGCAAGATCCAATTGACATTTTGAATCATTTTTGGTACAGTCCAAAAAATCAATTTTCGGATGAAAAACGATGACTCCGGACATGTCGAACGTTCCCAAAATGGTCTATAATGATGAAATTTTAACATTTAATCTTTTGACTCTAAATAACTGTTGGATGTGAATTATGACTTTTTCAACTAAAATAAGTGTGTTTAAAGTCATTTCTGTGCCTGAAACAGGTCAAAATTGAAGCTTTTGAGTAAGGAAAACTCTGTAAAAATGGCAATTTTGGTCACTGTGAGGGTTTAAAAAGTGGTTATTCAACATGAGGCACGATCCAATTGACATTTTGAATCATTTTTGGTACAGTCCAAAAAATCAATTTTCGGATGAAAAACGATGACTCCGGACATGCCGAACGTTCCCAAAATGGTCTATAATGATGAAATTTTAACATTTAATATTTTGACTCTAAATGACTGTTGGATGTGAATTATGACTTTTTCAACTAAAATACGTGTGTTTAAAGTCATTTCTGTGCCTGAAACGGGTCAAAATTGAAGCTTTTGAGTAAGCAAAACTCTGTAAAAATGGCACTTTTGGTCACTGTGAGGGTTTAAAAAGTGGTTATTCAACATGAGGCACCATCCAATTGACATTTTGAATCATTTTGGGTACAGTCCAAAAAATCAATTTTCGGATGAAAAACGATGACTCCGGACATGTCGAACGTTCCCAAAATGGTCTATAATGATGAAATTTTAACATTTAATCTTTTGACTCTAAATGACTGTTGGATGTGAATTATGACTTTTTCAACTAAAATAAGTGTGTTTAAAGTCATTTCTGTGCCTGAAACGGGTCAAAATTGAAGCTTTTGAGTAAGGAAAACTCTGTAAAAATGGCAATTTTGGTCACTGTGAGGGTTTAAAAAGTGGTTATTCAACATGAGGCACGATCCAATTGACATTTTGAATCATTTTTGGTACAGTCCAAAAAATCCATTTTCGGATGAAAAACGATGACTCCGGACATGCCGAACGTTCCCAAAATGGTCTATAATGATGAAATTTTAACATTTAATCTTTTGACTCTAAATGACTGTTGGATGTGAATTATGACTTTTTCAACTAAAATAAGTGTGTTTAAAGTCATTTCTGTGCCTGAAACGGGTCAAAATTGAAGCTTTTGAGTAAGGAAAACTCTGTAAAAATGGCAATTTTGGTCACTGTGAGGGTTTAAAAAGTGGTTATTCAACATGAGGCACGATCCAATTGACATTTTGAATCATTTTTGGTACAGTCCAAAAAATCGATTTTCGGATGAAAAACGATGACTCCGGACATGCCGAACATTCCCAAAATGGTCTATAATGATGAAATTTTAACATTTAATCTTTTGACTCTAAATGACTGTTGGATGTGAATTATGACTTTTTCAACTAAAATACGTGTGTTTAAAGTCATTTCTGTGCCTGAAACGGGTCAAAATTGAAGCTTTTGAGTAAGGAAAACTCTGTAAAAATGGCAATTTTGGTCACTGTGAGGGTTTAAAAAGTGGTTATTCAACATGAGACACGATCCAATTGACATTTTGAATCATTTTTGGTACAGTCCAAAAAATCGATTTTCGGATGAAAAACGATTACTCCGGACATGCCGAATGTTCCCAAAATAGGCTATAATGATGAAATTTTAACATTTATTCTTTTGACTCTAAATGACTGTTGGATGTGAATTATGAGTTTTTCAACTAAAATAAGTGTGTTTAAAGTCATTTCTGTGCCTGAAACGGGTCAAAATTGAAGCTTTTGAGTAAGGAAAACTCTGTAAAAATGGCAATTTTGGTCACTGTGAGGGTTTAAAAAGTGGTTATTCAACATGAGGCACGATCCAATTGACATTTTGAATCATTTTTGGTACAGTCCAAAAAATCGATTTTCGGATGAAAAACGATGACTCCGGACATGCCGAACGTTCCCAAAATGGTCTATAATGATGAAATTTTAACATTTAATCTTTTGACTCTAAATGACTGTTGGATGTGAATTATGACTTTTTCAACTAAAATAAGTGTGTTTAAAGTCATTCAAAATTGAAGCTTTTGAGTAAGCAAAACTCTGTAAAAATGGCACTTTTGGTCACTATGAGGGTTTGAAAAGTGGTTATTCAACATGAGGCACGATCCAATTGACATTTTGAATCATTTTGGGTACAGTCCAAAAAATCAATTTTCGGATGAAAAACGACGACTCCGGACATGTCGAACGTTCCCAAAATGGTCTATAATGATGAAATTTTAACATTTAATCTTTTGACTCTAAATGACTGTTGGATGTGCATTATGACTTTTTCAACTAAAATAAGTGTGTTTAAAGTCATTTCTGTGCCTGAAACGGGTCAAAATTGAAGCTTTTGAGTAAGCAAAACTCTCTAAAAATGGCAATTTTGGTCACTGTGAGGGTTTAAAAAGTGGTTATCCAACATGAGGCACGATCCAATTGACATTTTGAATAATTTTTGGTACAGTCCAAAAAATCAATTTTCGGATGAAAAACGATGACTCCGGACATGCCGAACGTTCCCAAAATGGTCTATAATGATGAAATTTTAACATTTAATCTTTTGACTCTAAATGACTGTTGGATGTGCATTATGACTTTTTCAACTAAAATAAGTGTGTTTAAAGTCATTTCTGTGCCTGAAACGGGTCAAAATTGAAGCTTTTGAGTAAGCAAAACTCTGTAAAAATGGCAATTTTGGTCACTGTGAGGGTTTAAAAAGTGGTTATCCAACATGAGGCACGATCCAATTGACATTTTGAATCATTTTTAGTACAGTCCAAAAAATCAATTTTCGGATGAAAAACGATGACTCCGGACATGCCGAACGTTCCCAAAATGGTCTATAATGATGAAATTTTAACATTTAATCTTTTGACTCTAAATGACTGTTGGATGTGAATTATGACTTTTTCAACTAAAATACGTGTGTTTAAAGTCATTTCTGTGCCTGAAACGGGTCAAAATTGAAGCTTTTGAGTAAGGAAAACTCTGTAAAAATGGCAATTTTGGTCACTGTGAGGGTTTAAAAAGTGGTTATTCAACATGAGACACGATCCAATTGACATTTTGAATCATTTTTGGTACAGTCCAAAAAATCGATTTTCGGATGAAAAACGATTACTCCGGACATGCCGAACGTTCCCAAAATAGGCTATAATGATGAAATTTTAACATTTAATCTTTTGACTCTAAATGACTGTTGGATGTGAATTATGAGTTTTTCAACTAAAATAAGTGTGTTTAAAGTCATTTCTGTGCCTGAAACGGGTCAAAATTGAAGCTTTTGAGTAAGGAAAACTCTGTAAAAATGGCAATTTTGGTCACTGTGAGGGTTTAAAAAGTGGTTATTCAACATGAGGCACGATCCAATTGACATTTTGAATCATTTTTGGTACAGTCCAAAAAATCGATTTTCGGATGAAAAACGATGACTCCGGACATGCCGAACGTTCCCAAAATGGTCTATAATGATGAAATTTTAACATTTAATCTTTTGACTCTAAATGACTGTTGGATGTGAATTATGACTTTTTCAACTAAAATAAGTGTGTTTAAAGTCATTCAAAATTGAAGCTTTTGAGTAAGCAAAACTCTGTAAAAATGGCACTTTTGGTCACTATGAGGGTTTGAAAAGTGGTTATTCAACATGAGGCACGATCCAATTGACATTTTGAATCATTTTGGGTACAGTCCAAAAAATCAATTTTCGGATGAAAAACGACGACTCCGGACATGTCGAACGTTCCCAAAATGGTCTATAATGATGAAATTTTAACATTTAATCTTTTGACTCTAAATGACTGTTGGATGTGCATTATGACTTTTTCAACTAAAATAAGTGTGTTTAAAGTCATTTCTGTGCCTGAAACGGGTCAAAATTGAAGCTTTTGAGTAAGCAAAACTCTATAAAAATGGCAATTTTGGTCACTGTGAGGGTTTAAAAAGTGGTTATCCAACATGAGGCACGATCCAATTGACATTTTGAATAATTTTTGGTACAGTCCAAAAAATCAATTTTCGGATGAAAAACGATGACTCCGGACATGCCGAACGTTCCCAAAATGGTCTATAATGATGAAATTTTAACATTTAATCTTTTGACTCTAAATGACTGTTGGATGTGCATTATGACTTTTTCAACTAAAATAAGTGTGTTTAAAGTCATTTCTGTGCCTGAAACGGGTCAAAATTGAAGCTTTTGAGTAAGCAAAACTCTGTAAAAATGGCACTTTTGGTCACTGTGAGGGTTTAAAAAGTGGTTATTCAACATGAGGCACGATCCAATTGACATTTTGAATCATTTTGGGTACAGTCTAAAAAATCAATTTTCGGATGAAAAACGATGACTCCGGACATGCCGAACGTTCCCAAAATGGTCTATAATGATGAAATTTTAACATTTAATCTTTTGACTCTAAATGACTGTTGGATGTGAATTATGACTTTTTCAACTAAAATAAGTGTGTTTAAAGTCATTTCTGTGCCTGAAACGGGTCAAAATTGAAGCTTTTGAGTAAGGAAAACTCTGTAAAAATGGCAATTTTGGTCATTGTGAGGGTTTAAAAAGTGGTTATTCAACATGAGGCACGATCCAATTGACATTTTGAATCATTTTTGGTACAGTCCAAAAAATCAATTTTCGAATGAAAAACGATGACTCCGGACATGCCGAACGTTCCCAAAATGGTCTATAATGATGAAATTTTAACAGTTAATCTTTTGACTCTAAATGACCGTTGGATGTGAATTATGACTTTTTCAACTAAAATACGTGTGTTTAAAGTCATTTCTGTGCCTGAAACGGGTCAAAATTGAAGCTTTTGAGTAAGCAAAACTCTGTAAAAATGGCACTTTTGGTCACTGTGAGGGTTTAAAAAGTGGTTATTCAACATGAGGCACGATCCAATTGACATTTTGAATCATTTTGGGTACAGTCCAAAAAATCAATTTTCGGATGAAAAACGATGACTCCGGACATGTCGAACGTTCCCAAAATGGTCTCTAATGATGAAATTTTAACATTTAATCTTTTGACTCTAAATGACTGTTGGATGTGCATTATGACTTTTTCAACTAAAACAAGTGTGTTTAAAGTCATTTCTGTGCCTGAAACGGGTCAAAATTGAAGCTTTTGAGTAAGGAAAACTCTGTAAAAATGGCAATTTTGGTCACTGTGAGGGTTTAAAAAGTGGTTATTCAACATGAGGCAAGATCCAATTGACATTTTGAATCATTTTTGGTACAGTCCAAAAAATCAATTTTCGGATGAAAAACGATGACTCCGGACATGTCGAACGTTCCCAAAATGGTCTATAATGATGAAATTTTAACATTTAATCTTTTGACTCTAAATAACTGTTGGATGTGAATTATGACTTTTTCAACTAAAATAAGTGTGTTTAAAGTCATTTCTGTGCCTGAAACAGGTCAAAATTGAAGCTTTTGAGTAAGGAAAACTCTGTAAAAATGGCAATTTTGGTCACTGTGAGGGTTTAAAAAGTGGTTATTCAACATGAGGCACGATCCAATTGACATTTTGAATCATTTTTGGTACAGTCCAAAAAATCAATTTTCGGATGAAAAACGATGACTCCGGACATGCCGAACGTTCCCAAAATGGTCTATAATGATGAAATTTTAACATTTAATATTTTGACTCTAAATGACTGTTGGATGTGAATTATGACTTTTTCAACTAAAATACGTGTGTTTAAAGTCATTTCTGTGCCTGAAACGGGTCAAAATTGAAGCTTTTGAGTAAGCAAAACTCTGTAAAAATGGCACTTTTGGTCACTGTGAGGGTTTAAAAAGTGGTTATTCAACTTGAGGCACGATCCAATTGACATTTTGAATCATTTTGGGTACAGTCCAAAAAATCAATTTTCGGATGAAAAACGATGACTCCGGACATGTCGAACGTTCCCAAAATGGTCTATAATGATGAAATTTTAACATTTAATCTTTTGACTCTAAATGACTGTTGGATGTGAATTATGACTTTTTCAACTAAAATAAGTGTGTTTAAAGTCATTTCTGTGCCTGAAACGGGTCAAAATTGAAGCTTTTGAGTAAGGAAAACTCTGTAAAAATGGCAATTTTGGTCACTGTGAGGGTTTAAAAAGTGGTTATTCAACATGAGGCACGATCCAATTGACATTTTGAATCATTTTTGGTACAGTCCAAAAAATCAATTTTCGGATGAAAAACGATGACTCCGGACATGCCGAACGTTCCCAAAATGGTCTATAATGATAACATTTTAACATTTAATCTTTTGACTCTAAATGACTGTTGGATGTGAATTATGACTTTTTCAACTAAAATAAGTGTGTTTAAAGTCATTTCTGTGCCTGAAACGGGTCAAAATTGAAGCTTTTGAGTAAGGAAAACTCTGTAAAAATGGCAATTTTGGTCACTGTGAGGGTTTAAAAAGTGGTTATTCAACATGAGACACGATCCAATTGACATTTTGAATCATTTTTGGTACAGTCCAAAAAATCGATTTTCGGATGAAAAACGATTACTCCGGACATGCCGAACGTTCCCAAAATAGGCTATAATGATGAAATTTTAACATTTAATCTTTTGACTCTAAATGACTGTTGGATGTGAATTATGAGTTTTTCAACTAAAATAAGTGTGTTTAAAGTCATTTCTGTGCCTGAAACGGGTCAAAATTTAAGCTTTTGAGTAAGGAAAACTCTGTAAAAATGGCAATTTTGGTCACTGTGAGGGTTTAAAAAGTGGTTATTCAACATGAGGCACGATCCAATTGACATTTTGAATCATTTTTGGTACAGTCCAAAAAATCGATTTTCGGATGAAAAACGATGACTCCGGACATGCCGAACGTTCCCAAAATGGTCTATAATGATGAAATTTTAACATTTAATCTTTTGACTCTAAATGACTGTTGGATGTGAATTATGACTTTTTCAACTAAAATAAGTGTGTTTAAAGTCATTCAAAATTGAAGCTTTTGAGTAAGCAAAACTCTGTAAAAATGGCACTTTTGGTCACTATGAGGGTTTGAAAAGTGGTTATTCAACATGAGGCACGATCCAATTGACATTTTGAATCATTTTGGGTACAGTCCAAAAAATCAATTTTCGGATGAAAAACGACGACTCCGGACATGTCGAACGTTCCCAAAATGGTCTATAATGATGAAATTTTAACATTTAATCTTTTGACTCTAATTGACTGTTGGATGTGCATTATGACTTTTTCAACTAAAATAAGTGTGTTTAAAGTCATTTCTGTGCCTGAAACGGGTCAAAATTGAAGCTTTTGAGTAAGCAAAACTCTATAAAAATGGCAATTTTGGTCACTGTGAGGGTTTAAAAAGTGGTTATCCAACATGAGGCACGATCCAATTGACATTTTGAATAATTTTTGGTACAGTCCAAAAAATCAATTTTCGGATGAAAAACGATGACTCCGGACATGCCGAACGTTCCCAAAATGGTCTATAATGATGAAATTTTAACATTTAATCTTTTGACTCTAAATGACTGTTGGATGTGCATTATGACTTTTTCAACTAAAATAAGTGTGTTTAAAGTCATTTCTGTGCCTGAAACGGGTCAAAATTGAAGCTTTTGAGTAAGCAAAACTCTGTAAAAATGGCAATTTTGGTCACTGTGAGGGTTTAAAAAGTGGTTATCCAACATGAGGCACGATCCAATTGACATTTTGAATCATTTTTAGTACAGTCCAAAAAATCAATTTTCGGATGAAAAACGATGACTCCGGACATGCCGAACGTTCCCAAAATAGGCTATAATGATGAAATTTTAACATTTAATCTTTTGACTCTAAATGACTGTTGGATGTGAATTATGAGTTTTTCAACTAAAATAAGTGTGTTTAAAGTCATTTCTGTGCCTGAAACGGGTCAAAATTGAAGCTTTTGAGTAAGGAAAACTCTGTAAAAATGGCAATTTTGGTGACTGTGAGGGTTTAAAAAGTGGTTATTCAACATGAGGCACGATCCAATTGACATTTTGAATCATTTTTGGTACAGTCCAAAAAATCGATTTTCGGATGAAAAACGATGACTCCGGACATGCCGAACGTTCCCAAAATGGTCTATAATGATGAAATTTTAACATTTAATCTTTTGACTCTAAATGACTGTTGGATGTGAATTATGACTTTTTCAACTAAAATAAGTGTGTTTAAAGTCATTCAAAATTGAAGCTTTTGAGTAAGCAAAACTCTGTAAAAATGGCACTTTTGGTCACTATGAGGGTTTGAAAAGTGGTTATTCAACATGAGGCACGATCCAATTGACATTTTGAATCATTTTGGGTACAGTCCAAAAAATCAATTTTCGGATGAAAAACGACGACTCCGGACATGTCGAACGTTCCCAAAATGGTCTATAATGATGAAATTTTAACATTTAATCTTTTGACTCTAAATGACTGTTGGATGTGCATTATGACTTTTTCAACTAAAATAAGTGTGTTTAAAGTCATTTCTGTGCCTGAAACGGGTCAAAATTGAAGCTTTTGAGTAAGCAAAACTCTATAAAAATGGCAATTTTGGTCACTGTGAGGGTTTAAAAAGTGGTTATCCAACATGAGGCACGATCCAATTGACATTTTGAATAATTTTTGGTACAGTCCAAAAAATCAATTTTCGGATGAAAAACGATGACTCCGGACATGCCGAACGTTCCCAAAATGGTCTATAATGATGAAATTTTAACATTTAATCTTTTGACTCTAAATGACTGTTGGATGTGCATTATGACTTTTTCAACTAAAATAAGTGTGTTTAAAGTCATTTCTGTGCCTGAAACGGGTCAAAATTGAAGCTTTTGAGTAAGCAAAACTCTGTAAAAATGGCAATTTTGGTCACTGTGAGGGTTTAAAAAGTGGTTATCCAACATGAGGCACGATCCAATTGACATTTTGAATCATTTTTAGTACATTCCAAAAAATCAATTTTCGGATGAAAAACGATGACTCCGGACATGCCGAACGTTCCCAAAATGGTCTATAATGATGAAATTTTAACATTTAATCTTTTGACTCTAAATGACTGTTGGATGTGAATTCTGACTTTTTCAACTAAAATAAGTGTGTTTAAAGTCATTTCTGTGCCTGAAACGGGTCAAAATTGAAGCTTTTGAGTAAGGAAAACTCTGTAAAAATGGCAATTTTGGTCACTGTGAGGGTTTAAAAAGTGGTTATTCAACATGAGGCAAGATCCAATTGACATTTTGAATCATTTTTGGTACAGTCCAAAAAATCAATTTTCGGATGAAAAACGATGACTCCGGACATGTCGAACGTTCCCAAAATGGTCTATAATGATGAAATTTTAACATTTAATCTTTTGACTCTAAATAACTGTTGGATGTGAATTATGACTTTTTCAACTAAAATAAGTGTGTTTAAAGTCATTTCTGTGCCTGAAACAGGTCAAAATTGAAGCTTTTGAGTAAGGAAAACTCTGTAAAAATGGCAATTTTGGTCACTGTGAGGGTTTAAAAAGTGGTTATTCAACATGAGGCACGATCCAATTGACATTTTGAATCATTTTTGGTACAGTCCAAAAAATCAATTTTCGGATGAAAAACGATGACTCCGGACATGCCGAACGTTCCCAAAATGGTCTATAATGATGAAATTTTAACATTTAATATTTTGACTCTAAATGACTGTTGGATGTGAATTATGACTTTTTCAACTAAAATACGTGTGTTTAAAGTCATTTCTGTGCCTGAAACGGGTCAAAATTGAAGCTTTTGAGTAAGCAAAACTCTGTAAAAATGGCACTTTTGGTCACTGTGAGGGTTTAAAAAGTGGTTATTCAACATGAGGCACCATCCAATTGACATTTTGAATCATTTTGGGTACAGTCCAAAAAATCAATTTTCGGATGAAAAACGATGACTCCGGACATGTCGAACGTTCCCAAAATGGTCTATAATGATGAAATTTTAACATTTAATCTTTTGACTCTAAATGACTGTTGGATGTGAATTATGACTTTTTCAACTAAAATAAGTGTGTTTAAAGTCATTTCTGTGCCTGAAACGGGTCAAAATTGAAGCTTTTGAGTAAGGAAAACTCTGTAAAAATGGCAATTTTGGTCACTGTGAGGGTTTAAAAAGTGGTTATTCAACATGAGGCACGATCCAATTGACATTTTGAATCATTTTTGGTACAGTCCAAAAAATCCATTTTCGGATGAAAAACGATGACTCCGGACATGCCGAACGTTCCCAAAATGGTCTATAATGATGAAATTTTAACATTTAATCTTTTGACTCTAAATGACTGTTGGATGTGAATTATGACTTTTTCAACTAAAATAAGTGTGTTTAAAGTCATTTCTGTGCCTGAAACGGGTCAAAATTGAAGCTTTTGAGTAAGGAAAACTCTGTAAAAATGGCAATTTTGGTCACTGTGAGGGTTTAAAAAGTGGTTATTCAACATGAGGCACGATCCAATTGACATTTTGAATCATTTTTGGTACAGTCCAAAAAATCGATTTTCGGATGAAAAACGATGACTCCGGACATGCCGAACATTCCCAAAATGGTCTATAATGATGAAATTTTAACATTTAATCTTTTGACTCTAAATGACTGTTGGATGTGAATTATGACTTTTTCAACTAAAATACGTGTGTTTAAAGTCATTTCTGTGCCTGAAACGGGTCAAAATTGAAGCTTTTGAGTAAGGAAAACTCTGTAAAAATGGCAATTTTGGTCACTGTGAGGGTTTAAAAAGTGGTTATTCAACATGAGACACGATCCAATTGACATTTTGAATCATTTTTGGTACAGTCCAAAAAATCGATTTTCGGATGAAAAACGATTACTCCGGACATGCCGAATGTTCCCAAAATAGGCTATAATGATGAAATTTTAACATTTATTCTTTTGACTCTAAATGACTGTTGGATGTGAATTATGAGTTTTTCAACTAAAATAAGTGTGTTTAAAGTCATTTCTGTGCCTGAAACGGGTCAAAATTGAAGCTTTTGAGTAAGGAAAACTCTGTAAAAATGGCAATTTTGGTCACTGTGAGGGTTTAAAAAGTGGTTATTCAACATGAGGCACGATCCAATTGACATTTTGAATCATTTTTGGTACAGTCCAAAAAATCGATTTTCGGATGAAAAACGATGACTCCGGACATGCCGAACGTTCCCAAAATGGTCTATAATGATGAAATTTTAACATTTAATCTTTTGACTCTAAATGACTGTTGGATGTGAATTATGACTTTTTCAACTAAAATAAGTGTGTTTAAAGTCATTCAAAATTGAAGCTTTTGAGTAAGCAAAACTCTGTAAAAATGGCACTTTTGGTCACTATGAGGGTTTGAAAAGTGGTTATTCAACATGAGGCACGATCCAATTGACATTTTGAATCATTTTGGGTACAGTCCAAAAAATCAATTTTCGGATGAAAAACGACGACTCCGGACATGTCGAACGTTCCCAAAATGGTCTATAATGATGAAATTTTAACATTTAATCTTTTGACTCTAAATGACTGTTGGATGTGCATTATGACTTTTTCAACTAAAATAAGTGTGTTTAAAGTCATTTCTGTGCCTGAAACGGGTCAAAATTGAAGCTTTTGAGTAAGCAAAACTCTCTAAAAATGGCAATTTTGGTCACTGTGAGGGTTTAAAAAGTGGTTATCCAACATGAGGCACGATCCAATTGACATTTTGAATAATTTTTGGTACAGTCCAAAAAATCAATTTTCGGATGAAAAACGATGACTCCGGACATGCCGAACGTTCCCAAAATGGTCTATAATGATGAAATTTTAACATTTAATCTTTTGACTCTAAATGACTGTTGGATGTGCATTATGACTTTTTCAACTAAAATAAGTGTGTTTAAAGTCATTTCTGTGCCTGAAACGGGTCAAAATTGAAGCTTTTGAGTAAGCAAAACTCTGTAAAAATGGCAATTTTGGTCACTGTGAGGGTTTAAAAAGTGGTTATCCAACATGAGGCACGATCCAATTGACATTTTGAATCATTTTTAGTACAGTCCAAAAAATCAATTTTCGGATGAAAAACGATGACTCCGGACATGCCGAACGTTCCCAAAATGGTCTATAATGATGAAATTTTAACATTTAATCTTTTGACTCTAAATGACTGTTGGATGTGAATTATGACTTTTTCAACTAAAATACGTGTGTTTAAAGTCATTTCTGTGCCTGAAACGGGTCAAAATTGAAGCTTTTGAGTAAGGAAAACTCTGTAAAAATGGCAATTTTGGTCACTGTGAGGGTTTAAAAAGTGGTTATTCAACATGAGACACGATCCAATTGACATTTTGAATCATTTTTGGTACAGTCCAAAAAATCGATTTTCGGATGAAAAACGATTACTCCGGACATGCCGAACGTTCCCAAAATAGGCTATAATGATGAAATTTTAACATTTAATCTTTTGACTCTAAATGACTGTTGGATGTGAATTATGAGTTTTTCAACTAAAATAAGTGTGTTTAAAGTCATTTCTGTGCCTGAAACGGGTCAAAATTGAAGCTTTTGAGTAAGGAAAACTCTGTAAAAATGGCAATTTTGGTCACTGTGAGGGTTTAAAAAGTGGTTATTCAACATGAGGCACGATCCAATTGACATTTTGAATCATTTTTGGTACAGTCCAAAAAATCGATTTTCGGATGAAAAACGATGACTCCGGACATGCCGAACGTTCCCAAAATGGTCTATAATGATGAAATTTTAACATTTAATCTTTTGACTCTAAATGACTGTTGGATGTGAATTATGACTTTTTCAACTAAAATAAGTGTGTTTAAAGTCATTCAAAATTGAAGCTTTTGAGTAAGCAAAACTCTGTAAAAATGGCACTTTTGGTCACTATGAGGGTTTGAAAAGTGGTTATTCAACATGAGGCACGATCCAATTGACATTTTGAATCATTTTGGGTACAGTCCAAAAAATCAATTTTCGGATGAAAAACGACGACTCCGGACATGTCGAACGTTCCCAAAATGGTCTATAATGATGAAATTTTAACATTTAATCTTTTGACTCTAAATGACTGTTGGATGTGCATTATGACTTTTTCAACTAAAATAAGTGTGTTTAAAGTCATTTCTGTGCCTGAAACGGGTCAAAATTGAAGCTTTTGAGTAAGCAAAACTCTATAAAAATGGCAATTTTGGTCACTGTGAGGGTTTAAAAAGTGGTTATCCAACATGAGGCACGATCCAATTGACATTTTGAATAATTTTTGGTACAGTCCAAAAAATCAATTTTCGGATGAAAAACGATGACTCCGGACATGCCGAACGTTCCCAAAATGGTCTATAATGATGAAATTTTAACATTTAATCTTTTGACTCTAAATGACTGTTGGATGTGCATTATGACTTTTTCAACTAAAATAAGTGTGTTTAAAGTCATTTCTGTGCCTGAAACGGGTCAAAATTGAAGCTTTTGAGTAAGCAAAACTCTGTAAAAATGGCACTTTTGGTCACTGTGAGGGTTTAAAAAGTGGTTATTCAACATGAGGCACGATCCAATTGACATTTTGAATCATTTTGGGTACAGTCTAAAAAATCAATTTTCGGATGAAAAACGATGACTCCGGACATGCCGAACGTTCCCAAAATGGTCTATAATGATGAAATTTTAACATTTAATCTTTTGACTCTAAATGACTGTTGGATGTGAATTATGACTTTTTCAACTAAAATAAGTGTGTTTAAAGTCATTTCTGTGCCTGAAACGGGTCAAAATTGAAGCTTTTGAGTAAGGAAAACTCTGTAAAAATGGCAATTTTGGTCATTGTGAGGGTTTAAAAAGTGGTTATTCAACATGAGGCACGATCCAATTGACATTTTGAATCATTTTTGGTACAGTCCAAAAAATCAATTTTCGAATGAAAAACGATGACTCCGGACATGCCGAACGTTCCCAAAATGGTCTATAATGATGAAATTTTAACAGTTAATCTTTTGACTCTAAATGACCGTTGGATGTGAATTATGACTTTTTCAACTAAAATACGTGTGTTTAAAGTCATTTCTGTGCCTGAAACGGGTCAAAATTGAAGCTTTTGAGTAAGCAAAACTCTGTAAAAATGGCACTTTTGGTCACTGTGAGGGTTTAAAAAGTGGTTATTCAACATGAGGCACGATCCAATTGACATTTTGAATCATTTTGGGTACAGTCCAAAAAATCAATTTTCGGATGAAAAACGATGACTCCGGACATGTCGAACGTTCCCAAAATGGTCTCTAATGATGAAATTTTAACATTTAATCTTTTGACTCTAAATGACTGTTGGATGTGCATTATGACTTTTTCAACTAAAACAAGTGTGTTTAAAGTCATTTCTGTGCCTGAAACGGGTCAAAATTGAAGCTTTTGAGTAAGGAAAACTCTGTAAAAATGGCAATTTTGGTCACTGTGAGGGTTTAAAAAGTGGTTATTCAACATGAGGCAAGATCCAATTGACATTTTGAATCATTTTTGGTACAGTCCAAAAAATCAATTTTCGGATGAAAAACGATGACTCCGGACATGCCGAACGTTCCCAAAATGGTCTATAATGATGAAATTTTAACATTTAATATTTTGACTCTAAATGACTGTTGGATGTGAATTATGACTTTTTCAACTAAAATACGTGTGTTTAAAGTCATTTCTGTGCCTGAAACGGGTCAAAATTGAAGCTTTTGAGTAAGCAAAACTCTGTAAAAATGGCACTTTTGGTCACTGTGAGGGTTTAAAAAGTGGTTATTCAACTTGAGGCACGATCCAATTGACATTTTGAATCATTTTGGGTACAGTCCAAAAAATCAATTTTCGGATGAAAAACGATGACTCCGGACATGTCGAACGTTCCCAAAATGGTCTATAATGATGAAATTTTAACATTTAATCTTTTGACTCTAAATGACTGTTGGATGTGAATTATGACTTTTTCAACTAAAATAAGTGTGTTTAAAGTCATTTCTGTGCCTGAAACGGGTCAAAATTGAAGCTTTTGAGTAAGGAAAACTCTGTAAAAATGGCAATTTTGGTCACTGTGAGGGTTTAAAAAGTGGTTATTCAACATGAGGCACGATCCAATTGACATTTTGAATCATTTTTGGTACAGTCCAAAAAATCAATTTTCGGATGAAAAACGATGACTCCGGACATGCCGAACGTTCCCAAAATGGTCTATAATGATAACATTTTAACATTTAATCTTTTGACTCTAAATGACTGTTGGATGTGAATTATGACTTTTTCAACTAAAATAAGTGTGTTTAAAGTCATTTCTGTGCCTGAAACGGGTCAAAATTGAAGCTTTTGAGTAAGGAAAACTCTGTAAAAATGGCAATTTTGGTCACTGTGAGGGTTTAAAAAGTGGTTATTCAACATGAGGCACGATCCAATTGACATTTTGAATCATTTTTGGTACAGTCCAAAAAATCGATTTTCGGATGAAAAACGATGACTCCTGACATGCCGAACATTCCCAAAATGGTCTATAATGATGAAATTTTAACATTTAATCTTTTGACTCTAAATGACTGTTGGATGTGAATTATGACTTTTTCAACTAAAATACGTGTGTTTAAAGTCATTTCTGTGCCTGAAACGGGTCAAAATTGAAGCTTTTGAGTAAGGAAAACTCTGTAAAAATGGCAATTTTGGTCACTGTGAGGGTTTAAAAAGTGGTTATTCAACATGAGACACGATCCAATTGACATTTTGAATCATTTTTGGTACAGTCCAAAAAATCGATTTTCGGATGAAAAACGATTACTCCGGACATGCCGAACGTTCCCAAAATAGGCTATAATGATGAAATTTTAACATTTAATCTTTTGACTCTAAATGACTGTTGGATGTGAATTATGAGTTTTTCAACTAAAATAAGTGTGTTTAAAGTCATTTCTGTGCCTGAAACGGGTCAAAATTTAAGCTTTTGAGTAAGGAAAACTCTGTAAAAATGGCAATTTTGGTCACTGTGAGGGTTTAAAAAGTGGTTATTCAACATGAGGCACGATCCAATTGACATTTTGAATCATTTTTGGTACAGTCCAAAAAATCGATTTTCGGATGAAAAACGATGACTCCGGACATGCCGAACGTTCCCAAAATGGTCTATAATGATGAAATTTTAACATTTAATCTTTTGACTCTAAATGACTGTTGGATGTGAATTATGACTTTTTCAACTAAAATAAGTGTGTTTAAAGTCATTCAAAATTGAAGCTTTTGAGTAAGCAAAACTCTGTAAAAATGGCACTTTTGGTCACTATGAGGGTTTGAAAAGTGGTTATTCAACATGAGGCACGATCCAATTGACATTTTGAATCATTTTGGGTACAGTCCAAAAAATCAATTTTCGGATGAAAAACGACGACTCCGGACATGTCGAACGTTCCCAAAATGGTCTATAATGATGAAATTTTAACATTTAATCTTTTGACTCTAATTGACTGTTGGATGTGCATTATGACTTTTTCAACTAAAATAAGTGTGTTTAAAGTCATTTCTGTGCCTGAAACGGGTCAAAATTGAAGCTTTTGAGTAAGCAAAACTCTATAAAAATGGCAATTTTGGTCACTGTGAGGGTTTAAAAAGTGGTTATCCAACATGAGGCACGATCCAATTGACATTTTGAATAATTTTTGGTACAGTCCAAAAAATCAATTTTCGGATGAAAAACGATGACTCCGGACATGCCGAACGTTCCCAAAATGGTCTATAATGATGAAATTTTAACATTTAATCTTTTGACTCTAAATGACTGTTGGATGTGCATTATGACTTTTTCAACTAAAATAAGTGTGTTTAAAGTCATTTCTGTGCCTGAAACGGGTCAAAATTGAAGCTTTTGAGTAAGCAAAACTCTGTAAAAATGGCAATTTTGGTCACTGTGAGGGTTTAAAAAGTGGTTATCCAACATGAGGCACGATCCAATTGACATTTTGAATCATTTTTAGTACAGTCCAAAAAATCAATTTTCGGATGAAAAACGATGACTCCGGACATGCCGAACGTTCCCAAAATAGGCTATAATGATGAAATTTTAACATTTAATCTTTTGACTCTAAATGACTGTTGGATGTGAATTATGAGTTTTTCAACTAAAATAAGTGTGTTTAAAGTCATTTCTGTGCCTGAAACGGGTCAAAATTGAAGCTTTTGAGTAAGGAAAACTCTGTAAAAATGGCAATTTTGGTGACTGTGAGGGTTTAAAAAGTGGTTATTCAACATGAGGCACGATCCAATTGACATTTTGAATCATTTTTGGTACAGTCCAAAAAATCGATTTTCGGATGAAAAACGATGACTCCGGACATGCCGAACGTTCCCAAAATGGTCTATAATGATGAAATTTTAACATTTAATCTTTTGACTCTAAATGACTGTTGGATGTGAATTATGACTTTTTCAACTAAAATAAGTGTGTTTAAAGTCATTCAAAATTGAAGCTTTTGAGTAAGCAAAACTCTGTAAAAATGGCACTTTTGGTCACTATGAGGGTTTGAAAAGTGGTTATTCAACATGAGGCACGATCCAATTGACATTTTGAATCATTTTGGGTACAGTCCAAAAAATCAATTTTCGGATGAAAAACGACGACTCCGGACATGTCGAACGTTCCCAAAATGGTCTATAATGATGAAATTTTAACATTTAATCTTTTGACTCTAAATGACTGTTGGATGTGCATTATGACTTTTTCAACTAAAATAAGTGTGTTTAAAGTCATTTCTGTGCCTGAAACGGGTCAAAATTGAAGCTTTTGAGTAAGCAAAACTCTATAAAAATGGCAATTTTGGTCACTGTGAGGGTTTAAAAAGTGGTTATCCAACATGAGGCACGATCCAATTGACATTTTGAATAATTTTTGGTACAGTCCAAAAAATCAATTTTCGGATGAAAAACGATGACTCCGGACATGCCGAACGTTCCCAAAATGGTCTATAATGATGAAATTTTAACATTTAATCTTTTGACTCTAAATGACTGTTGGATGTGCATTATGACTTTTTCAACTAAAATAAGTGTGTTTAAAGTCATTTCTGTGCCTGAAACGGGTCAAAATTGAAGCTTTTGAGTAAGCAAAACTCTGTAAAAATGGCAATTTTGGTCACTGTGAGGGTTTAAAAAGTGGTTATCCAACATGAGGCACGATCCAATTGACATTTTGAATCATTTTTAGTACAGTCCAAAAAATCAATTTTCGGATGAAAAACGATGACTCCGGACATGCCGAACGTTCCCAAAATGGTCTATAATGATGAAATTTTAACATTTAATCTTTTGACTCTAAATGACTGTTGGATGTGAATTATGACTTTTTCAACTAAAATACGTGTGTTTAAAGTCATTTCTGTGCCTGAAACGGGTCAAAATTGAAGCTTTTGAGTAAGGAAAACTCTGTAAAAATGGCAATTTTGGTCACTGTGAGGGTTTAAAAAGTGGTTATTCAACATGAGACACGATCCAATTGACATTTTGAATCATTTTTGGTACAGTCCAAAAAATCGATTTTCGGATGAAAAACGATTACTCCGGACATGCCGAACGTTCCCAAAATAGGCTATAATGATGAAATTTTAACATTTAATCTTTTGACTCTAAATGACTGTTGGATGTGAATTATGAGTTTTTCAACTAAAATAAGTGTGTTTAAAGTCATTTCTGTGCCTGAAACGGGTCAAAATTGAAGCTTTTGAGTAAGGAAAACTCTGTAAAAATGGCAATTTTGGTGACTGTGAGGGTTTAAAAAGTGGTTATTCAACATGAGGCACGATCCAATTGACATTTTGAATCATTTTTGGTACAGTCCAAAAAATCGATTTTCGGATGAAAAACGATGACTCCGGACATGCCGAACGTTCCCAAAATGGTCTATAATGATGAAATTTTAACATTTAATCTTTTGACTCTAAATGACTGTTGGATGTGAATTATGACTTTTTCAACTAAAATAAGTGTGTTTAAAGTCATTCAAAATTGAAGCTTTTGAGTAAGCAAAACTCTGTAAAAATGGCACTTTTGGTCACTATGAGGGTTTGAAAAGTGGTTATTCAACATGAGGCACGATCCAATTGACATTTTGAATCATTTTGGGTACAGTCCAAAAAATCAATTTTCGGATGAAAAACGACGACTCCGGACATGTCGAACGTTCCCAAAATGGTCTATAATGATGAAATTTTAACATTTAATCTTTTGACTCTAAATGACTGTTGGATGTGCATTATGACTTTTTCAACTAAAATAAGTGTGTTTAAAGTCATTTCTGTGCCTGAAACGGGTCAAAATTGAAGCTTTTGAGTAAGGAAAACTCTGTAAAAATGGCAATTTTGGTGACTGTGAGGGTTTAAAAAGTGGTTATTCAACATGAGGCACGATCCAATTGACATTTTGAATCATTTTTGGTACAGTCCAAAAAATCGATTTTCGGATGAAAAACGATGACTCCGGACATGCCGAACGTTCCCAAAATGGTCTATAATGATGAAATTTTAACATTTAATCTTTTGACTCTAAATGACTGTTGGATGTGAATTATGACTTTTTCAACTAAAATAAGTGTGTTTAAAGTCATTCAAAATTGAAGCTTTTGAGTAAGCAAAACTCTGTAAAAATGGCACTTTTGGTCACTATGAGGGTTTGAAAAGTGGTTATTCAACATGAGGCACGATCCAATTGACATTTTGAATCATTTTGGGTACAGTCCAAAAAATCAATTTTCGGATGAAAAACGACGACTCCGGACATGTCGAACGTTCCCAAAATGGTCTATAATGATGAAATTTTAACATTTAATCTTTTGACTCTAAATGACTGTTGGATGTGCATTATGACTTTTTCAACTAAAATAAGTGTGTTTAAAGTCATTTCTGTGCCTGAAACGGGTCAAAATTGAAGCTTTTGAGTAAGCAAAACTCTATAAAAATGGCAATTTTGGTCACTGTGAGGGTTTAAAAAGTGGTTATCCAACATGAGGCACGATCCAATTGACATTTTGAATAATTTTTGGTACAGTCCAAAAAATCAATTTTCGGATGAAAAACGATGACTCCGGACATGCCGAACGTTCCCAAAATGGTCTATAATGATGAAATTTTAACATTTAATCTTTTGACTCTAAATGACTGTTGGATGTGCATTATGACTTTTTCAACTAAAATAAGTGTGTTTAAAGTCATTTCTGTGCCTGAAACGGGTCAAAATTGAAGCTTTTGAGTAAGCAAAACTCTGTAAAAATGGCAATTTTGGTCACTGTGAGGGTTTAAAAAGTGGTTATCCAACATGAGGCACGATCCAATTGACATTTTGAATCATTTTTAGTACAGTCCAAAAAATCAATTTTCGGATGAAAAACGATGACTCCGGACATGCCGAACGTTCCCAAAATGGTCTATAATGATGAAATTTTAACATTTAATCTTTTGACTCTAAATGACTGTTGGATGTGAATTATGACTTTTTCAACTAAAATACGTGTGTTTAAAGTCATTTCTGTGCCTGAAACGGGTCAAAATTGAAGCTTTTGAGTAAGGAAAACTCTGTAAAAATGGCAATTTTGGTCACTGTGAGGGTTTAAAAAGTGGTTATTCAACATGAGACACGATCCAATTGACATTTTGAATCATTTTTGGTACAGTCCAAAAAATCGATTTTCGGATGAAAAACGATTACTCCGGACATGCCGAACGTTCCCAAAATAGGCTATAATGATGAAATTTTAACATTTAATCTTTTGACTCTAAATGACTGTTGGATGTGAATTATGAGTTTTTCAACTAAAATAAGTGTGTTTAAAGTCATTTCTGTGCCTGAAACGGGTCAAAATTGAAGCTTTTGAGTAAGGAAAACTCTGTAAAAATGGCAATTTTGGTGACTGTGAGGGTTTAAAAAGTGGTTATTCAACATGAGGCACGATCCAATTGACATTTTGAATCATTTTTGGTACAGTCCAAAAAATCGATTTTCGGATGAAAAACGATGACTCCGGACATGCCGAACGTTCCCAAAATGGTCTATAATGATGAAATTTTAACATTTAATCTTTTGACTCTAAATGACTGTTGGATGTGAATTATGACTTTTTCAACTAAAATAAGTGTGTTTAAAGTCATTCAAAATTGAAGCTTTTGAGTAAGCAAAACTCTGTAAAAATGGCACTTTTGGTCACTATGAGGGTTTGAAAAGTGGTTATTCAACATGAGGCACGATCCAATTGACATTTTGAATCATTTTGGGTACAGTCCAAAAAATCAATTTTCGGATGAAAAACGACGACTCCGGACATGTCGAACGTTCCCAAAATGGTCTATAATGATGAAATTTTAACATTTAATCTTTTGACTCTAAATGACTGTTGGATGTGCATTGTGACTTTTTCAACTAAAATAAGTGTGTTTAAAGTCATTTCTGTGCCTGAAACGGGTCAAAATTGAAGCTTTTGAGTAAGCAAAACTCTATAAAAATGGCAATTTTGGTCACTGTGAGGGTTTAAAAAGTGGTTATCCAACATGAGGCACGATCCAATTGACATTTTGAATAATTTTTGGTACAGTCCAAAAAATCAATTTTCGGATGAAAAACGATGACTCCGGACATGCCGAACGTTCCCAAAATGGTCTATAATGATGAAATTTTAACATTTAATCTTTTGACTCTAAATGACTGTTGGATGTGCATTATGACTTTTTCAACTAAAATAAGTGTGTTTAAAGTCATTTCTGTGCCTGAAACGGGTCAAAATTGAAGCTTTTGAGTAAGCAAAACTCTGTAAAAATGGCAATTTTGGTCACTGTGAGGGTTTAAAAAGTGGTTATCCAACATGAGGCACGATCCAATTGACATTTTGAATCATTTTTAGTACAGTCCAAAAAATCAATTTTCGGATGAAAAACGATGACTCCGGACATGCCGAACGTTCCCAAAATGGTCTATAATGATGAAATTTTAACATTTAATCTTTTGACTCTAAATGACTGTTGGATGTGAATTATGACTTTTTCAACTAAAATACGTGTGTTTAAAGTCATTTCTGTGCCTGAAACGGGTCAAAATTGAAGCTTTTGAGTAAGCAAAACTCTGTAAAAATGGCACTTTTGGTCACTGTGAGGGTTTAAAAAGTGGCTATTCAACATGAGGCACGATCCAATTGACATTTTGAATCATTTTGGGTACAGTCCAAAAAATCAATTTTCGGATGAAAAACGATGACTCCGGACATGCCGAACGTTCCCAAAATGGTCTATAATGATGAAATTTTAACATTTAATCTTTTGACTCTAAATGACTGTTGGATGTGAATTATGACTTTTTCAACTAAAATAAGTGTGTTTAAAGTCATTTCTGTGCCTGAAACGGGTCAAAATTGAAGCTTTTGAGTAAGGAAAACTCTGTAAAAATGGCAATTTTGGTCATTGTGAGGGTTTAAAAAGTGGTTATTCAACATGAGGCACGATCCAATTGACATTTTGAATCATTTTTGGTACAGTCCAAAAAATCAATTTTCGAATGAAAAACGATGACTCCGGACATGCCGAACGTTCCCAAAATGGTCTATAATGATGAAATTTTAACATTTAATCTTTTGACTCTTAATGACTGTTGGATGTGAATTATGACTTTTTCAACTAAAATAAGTGTGTTTAAAGTCATTCAAAATTGAAGCTTTTGAGTAAGCAAAACTCTGTAAAAATGGCACTTTTGGTCACTATGAGGGTTTGAAAAGTGGTTATTCAACATGAGGCACGATCCAATTGACATTTTGAATCATTTTGGGTACAGTCCAAAAAATCAATTTTCGGATGAAAAACGACGACTCCGGACATGTCGAACGTTCCCAAAATGGTCTATAATGATGAAATTTTAACATTTAATCTTTTGACTCTAAATGACTGTTGGATGTGCATTATGACTTTTTCAACTAAAATAAGTGTGTTTAAAGTCATTTCTGTGCCTGAAACGGGTCAAAATTGAAGCTTTTGAGTAAGCAAAACTCTATAAAAATGGCAATTTTGGTCACTGTGAGGGTTTAAAAAGTGGTTATCCAACATGAGGCACGATCCAATTGACATTTTGAATCATTTTTGGTACAGTCCAAAAAATCAATTTTCGAATGAAAAACGATGACTCCGGACATGCCGAACGTTCCCAAAATGGTCTATAATGATGAAATTTTAACATTTAATCTTTTGACTCTTAATGACTGTTGGATGTGAATTATGACTTTTTCAACTAAAATAAGTGTGTTTAAAGTCATTCAAAATTGAAGCTTTTGAGTAAGCAAAACTCTGTAAAAATGGCACTTTTGGTCACTATGAGGGTTTGAAAAGTGGTTATTCAACATGAGGCACGATCCAATTGACATTTTGAATCATTTTGGGTACAGTCCAAAAAATCAATTTTCGGATGAAAAACGACGACTCCGGACATGTCGAACGTTCCCAAAATGGTCTATAATGATGAAATTTTAACATTTAATCTTTTGACTCTAAATGACTGTTGGATGTGCATTATGACTTTTTCAACTAAAATAAGTGTGTTTAAAGTCATTTCTGTGCCTGAAACGGGTCAAAATTGAAGCTTTTGAGTAAGCAAAACTCTATAAAAATGGCAATTTTGGTCACTGTGAGGGTTTAAAAAGTGGTTATCCAACATGAGGCACGATCCAATTGACATTTTGAATAATTTTTGGTACAGTCCAAAAAATCAATTTTCGGATGAAAAACGATGACTCCGGACATGCCGAACGTTCCCAAAATGGTCTATAATGATGAAATTTTAACATTTAATCTTTTGACTCTAAATGACTGTTGGATGTGCATTATGACTTTTTCAACTAAAATAAGTGTGTTTAAAGTCATTTCTGTGCCTGAAACGGGTCAAAATTGAAGCTTTTGAGTAAGCAAAACTCTGTAAAAATGGCAATTTTGGTCACTGTGAGGGTTTAAAAAGTGGTTATCCAACATGAGGCACGATCCAATTGACATTTTGAATCATTTTTAGTACAGTCCAAAAAATCAATTTTCGGATGAAAAACGATGACTCCGGACGTGCCGAACGTTCCCAAAATGGTCTATAATGATGAAATTTTAACATTTAATCTTTTGACTCTAAATGACTGTTGGATGTGAATTATGACTTTTTCAACTAAAATACGTGTGTTTAAAGTCATTTCTGTGCCTGAAACGGGTCAAAATTGAAGCTTTTGAGTAAGGAAAACTCTGTAAAAATGGCAATTTTGGTCACTGTGAGGGTTTAAAAAGTGGTTATTCAACATGAGACACGATCCAATTGACATTTTGAATCATTTTTGGTACAGTCCAAAAAATCGATTTTCGGATGAAAAACGATTACTCCGGACATGCCGAACGTTCCCAAAATAGGCTATAATGATGAAATTTTAACATTTAATCTTTTGACTCTAAATGACTGTTGGATGTGAATTATGAGTTTTTCAACTAAAATAAGTGTGTTTAAAGTCATTTCTGTGCCTGAAACGGGTCAAAATTAAAGCTTTTGAGTAAGGAAAACTCTGTAAAAATGGCAATTTTGGTCACTGTGAGGGTTTAAAAAGTGGTTATTCAACATGAGGCACGATCCAATTGACATTTTGAATCATTTTTGGTACAGTCCAAAAAATCGATTTTCGGATGAAAAACGATGACTCCGGACATGCCGAACGTTCCCAAAATGGTCTATAATGATGAAATTTTAACATTTAATCTTTTGACTCTAAATGACTGTTGGATGTGAATTATGACTTTTTCAACTAAAATAAGTGTGTTTAAAGTCATTCAAAATTGAAGCTTTTGAGTAAGCAAAACTCTGTAAAAATGGCACTTTTGGTCACTATGAGGGTTTGAAAAGTGGTTATTCAACATGAGGCACGATCCAATTGACATTTTGAATCATTTTGGGTACAGTCCAAAAAATCAATTTTCGGATGAAAAACGACGACTCCGGACATGTCGAACGTTCCCAAAATGGTCTATAATGATGAAATTTTAACATTTAATCTTTTGACTCTAAATGACTGTTGGATGTGCATTATGACTTTTTCAACTAAAATAAGTGTGTTTAAAGTCATTTCTGTGCCTGAAACGGGTCAAAATTGAAGCTTTTGAGTAAGCAAAACTCTATAAAAATGGCAATTTTGGTCACTGTGAGGGTTTAAAAAGTGGTTATCCAACATGAGGCACGATCCAATTGACATTTTGAATAATTTTTGGTACAGTCCAAAAAATCAATTTTCGGATGAAAAACAATGACTCCGGACATGCCGAACGTTCCCAAAATGGTCTATAATGATGAAATTTTAACATTTATTCTTTTGACTCTAAATGACTGTTGGATGTGCATTATGACTTTTTCAACTAAAATAAGTGTGTTTAAAGTCATTTCTGTGCCTGAAACGGGTCAAAATTGAAGCTTTTGAGTAAGCAAAACTCTGTAAAAATGGCAATTTTGGTCACTGTGAGGGTTTAAAAAGTGGTTATCCAACATGAGGCACGATCCAATTGACATTTTGAATCATTTTTAGTACAGTCCAAAAAATCAATTTTCGGATGAAAAACGATGACTCCGGACATGCCGAACGTTCCCAAAATGGTCTATAATGATGAAATTTTAACATTTAATCTTTTGACACTAAATGACCGTTGGATGTGAATTATGACTTTTTCAACTAAAATAAGTGTGTTTAAAGTCATTTCTGTGCCTGAAATGGGTCAAAATTGAAGCTTTTGAGTAAGGAAAACTCTGTAAAAATGGCAATTTTGGTCACTGTGAGGGTTTAAAAAGTGGTTATTCAACATGAGGCACGATCCAATTGACATTTTGAATCATTTTGGGTACAGTCCAAAAAATCAATTTTCGGATGAAAAACGATGACTCCGGACATGTTGAACGTTCCCAAAATGGTCTATAATGATGAAATTTTAACATTTAATCTTTTGACTCTAAATGACTGTTGGATGTGAATTATGACTTTTTCAACTAAAATAAGTGTGTTTAAAGTCATTTCTGTGCCTGAAACGGGTCAAAATTGAAGCTTTTGAGTGAGGAAAACTCTGTAAAAATGGCAATTTTGGTCACTGTGAGGGTTTAAAAAGTGGTTATTCAACATGAGGCACGATCCAATTGACATTTTGAATAATTTTAGTACAGTCCAAAAAATCAATTTTCGGATGAAAAACGATGACTCCGGACATGTCGAACGTTCCCAAAATGGTCTATAATGATGAAATTTTAACATTTAATCTTTTGACTCTAAATGACTGTTGGATGTGCATTATGACTTTTTCAACTAAAATAAGTGTGTTTAAAGTCATTTCTGTGCCTGAAACGGGTCAAAATTGAAGCTTTTGAGTAAGCAAAACTCTGTAAAAATGGCAATTTTGGTCACTGTGAGGGTTTAAAAAGTGGTTATCCAACATGAGGCACGATCCAATTGACATTTTGAATCATTTTTAGTACAGTCCAAAAAATCAATTTTCGGATGAAAAACGATGACTCCGGACATGCAAACGTTCCCAAAATGGTCTATAATGATGAAATTTTAACATTTAATCTTTTGACTCTAAATGACTGTTGGATGTGAATTCTGACTTTTTCAACTAAAATAAGTGTGTTTAAAGTCATTTCTGTGCCTGAAACGGTTCAAAATTGAAGCTTTTGAGTAAGGAAAACTCTGTAAAAATGGCAATTTTGGTCACTGTGAGGGTTTAAAAAGTGGTTATTCAACATGAGGCAAGATCCAATTGACATTTTGAATCATTTTTGGTACAGTCCAAAAAATCAATTTTCGGATGAAAAACGATGACTCCGGACATGTCGAACGTTCCCAAAATGGTCTATAATGATGAAATTTTAACATTTAATCTTTTGACTCTAAATGACTGTTGGATGTGAATTATGACTTTTTCAACTAAAATAAGTGTGTTTAAAGTCATTTCTGTGCCTGAAACGGGTCAAAATTGAAGCTTTTGAGTAAGGAAAACTCTGTAAAAATGGCAATTTTGGTCACTGTGAGGGTTTAAAAAGTGGTTATTCAACATGAGGCACGATCCAATTGACATTTTGAATCATTTTTGGTACAGTCCAAAAAATCAATTTTCGGATGAAAAACGATGACTCCGGACATGCCGAACGTTCCCAAAATGGTCTATAATGATGAAATTTTAACATTTAATCTTTTGACTCTAAATGACTGTTGGATGTGAATTATGACTTTTTCAACTAAAATACGTGTGTTTAAAGTCATTTCTGTGCCTGAAACGGGTCAAAATTGAAGCTTTTGAGTAAGCAAAACTCTGTAAAAATGGCACTTTTGGTCACTGTGAGGGTTTAAAAAGTGGTTATTCAACATGAGGCACGATCCAATTGACATTTTGAATCATTTTGGATACAGTCCAAAAAATCAATTTTCGGATGAAAAACGATGACTCCGGACATGTCGAACGTTCCCAAAATGGTCTATCTTTTGACTCTAAATGACTGTTGGATGTGAATTATGACTTTTTCAACTAAAATAAGTGTGTTTAAAGTCATTTCTGTGCCTGAAACGGGTCAAAATTGAAGCTTTTGAGTAAGGAAAACTCTGTAAAAATTGCAATTTTGGTCACTGTGAGGGTTTAAAAAGTGGTTATTCAACATGAGGCACGATCCAATTGACATTTTGAATCATTTTTGGTACAGTCCAAAAAATCAATTTTCGGATGAAAAACGATGACTCCGGACATGCCGAACTTTCCCAAAATGGTCTATAATGATGAAATTTTAACATTTAATCTTTTGACTCTAAATGACTGTTGGATGTAAATTGTGACTTTTTCAACTAAAATATGTGTGTTTAAAGTCATTTCTGTGCCTGAAACGGGTCAAAATTGAAGCTTTTGAGTAAGCAAAACTCTGTAAAAATGGCACTTTTGGTCACTGTGAGGGTTTAAAAAGTGGTTATTCAACATGAGGCACGATCCAATTGACATTTTGAATCATTTTTAGTACAGTCCAAAAAATCAATTTTCGGATGAAAAACGATGACTCCGGACATGCCGAACGTTCCCAAAATGGTCTATAATGATGAAATTTTAACATTTAATCTTTTGACTCTAAATGACTGTTGGATGTGCATTATGACTTTTTCAACTAAAATAAGTGTGTTTAAAGTCATTTCTGTGCCTGAAACGGGTCAAAATTGAAGCTTTTGAGTAAGCAAAACTCTATAAAAATGGCAATTTTGGTCACTGTGAGGGTTTAAAAAGTGGTTATCCAACATGAGGCACGATCCAATTGACATTTTGAATAATTTTTGGTACAGTCCAAAAAATCAATTTTCGAATGAAAAACGATGACTCCGGACATGCCGAACGTTCCCAAAATGGTCTATAATGATGAAATTTTAACATTTAATCTTTTGACTCTAAATGACTGTAGGATGTGAATTATGACTTTTTCAACTAAAATACGTGTGTTTAAAGTCATTTCTGTGCCTGAAACGGGTCAAAATTGAAGCTTTTGAGTAAGGAAAACTCTGTAAAAATGGCAATTTTGGTCACTGTGAGGGTTTAAAAAGTGGTTATTCAACATGAGGCACGATCCAATTGACATTTTGAATCATTTTTGGTACAGTCCAAAAAATCGATTTTCGGATGAAAAACGATGACTCCGGACATGCCGAACGTTCCCAAAATGGTCTATAATGATGAAATTTTAACATTTAATCTTTTGACTCTAAATGACTGTTGGATGTGAATTATGACTTTTTCAACTAAAATAAGTGTGTTTAAAGTCATTCAAAATTGAAGCTTTTGAGTAAGCAAAACTCTGTAAAAATGGCACTTTTGGTCACTATGAGGGTTTGAAAAGTGGTTATTCAACATGAGGCACGATCCAATTGACATTTTGAATCATTTTGGGTACAGTCCAAAAAATCAATTTTCGGATGAAAAACGACGACTCCGGACATGTCGAACGTTCCCAAAATGGTCTATAATGATGAAATTTTAACATTTAATCTTTTGACTCTAAATGACTGTTGGATGTGCATTATGACTTTTTCAACTAAAATAAGTGTGTTTAAAGTCATTTCTGTGCCTGAAACGGGTCAAAATTGAAGCTTTTGAGTAAGCAAAACTCTATAAAAATGGCAATTTTGGTCACTGTGAGGGTTTAAAAAGTGGTTATCCAACATGAGGCACGATCCAATTGACATTTTGAATAATTTTTGGTACAGTCCAAAAAATCAATTTTCGGATGAAAAACGATGACTCCGGACATGCCGAACGTTCCCAAAATGGTCTATAATGATGAAATTTTAACATTTAATCTTTTGACTCTAAATGACTGTTGGATGTGCATTATGACTTTTTCAACTAAAATAAGTGTGTTTAAAGTCATTTCTGTGCCTGAAACGGGTCAAAATTTAAGCTTTTGAGTAAGCAAAACTCTGTAAAAATGGCAATTTTGGTCACTGTGAGGGTTTAAAAAGTGGTTATCCAACATGAGGCACGATCCAATTGACATTTTGAATCATTTTTAGTACAGTCCAAAAAATCAATTTTCGGATGAAAAACGATGACTCCGGACATGCCGAACGTTCCCAAAATGGTCTATAATGATGACATTTTAACATTTAATCTTTTGACTCTAAATGACTGTTGGATGTGAATTATGACTTTTTCAACTAAAATACGTGTGTTTAAAGTCATTTCTGTGCCTGAAACGGGTCAAAATTGAAGCTTTTGAGTAAGCAAAACTCTGTAAAAATGGCACTTTTGGTCACTGTGAGGGTTTAAAAAGTGGTTATTCAACATGAGGCACGATCCAATTGACATTTTGAATCATTTTGGGTACAGTCCAAAAAATCAATTTTCGGATGAAAAACGATGACTCCGGACATGCCGAACGTTCCCAAAATGGTCTATAATGATGAAATTTTAACATTTAATCTTTTGACTCTAAATGACTGTTGGATGTGATTTATGACTTTTTCAACTAAAATAAGTGTGTTTAAAGTCATTTCTGTGCCTGAAACGGGTCAAAATTGAAGCTTTTGAGTAAGGAAAACTCTGTAAAAATGGCAATTTTGGTCATTGTGAGGGTTTAAAAAGTGGTTATTCAACATGAGGCACGATCCAATTGACATTTTGAATCATTTTTGGTACAGTCCAAAAAATCAATTTTCGAATGAAAAACGATGACTCCGGACATGCCGAACGTTCCCAAAATGGTCTATAATGATGAAATTTTAACAGTTAATCTTTTGACTCTAAATGACCGTTGGATGTGAATTACGACTTTTTCAACTAAAATACGTGTGTTTAAAGTCATTTCTGTGCCTGAAACGGGTCAAAATTGAAGCTTTTGAGTAAGCAAAACTCTGTAAAAATGGCACTTTTGGTCACTGTGAGGGTTTAAAAAGTGGTTATTCAACATGAGGCACGATCCAATTGACATTTTGAATCATTTTGGGTACAGTCCAAAAAATCAATTTTCGGATGAAAAACAATGACTCCGGACATGTCGAACGTTCCCAAAATGGTCTCTAATGATGAAATTTTAACATTTAATCTTTTGACTCTAAATGACTGTTGGATGTGCATTATGACTTTTTCAACTAAAATAAGTGTGTTTAAAGTCATTTCTGTGCCTGAAACGGGTCAAAATTGAAGCTTTTGAGTAAGGAAAACTCTGTAAAAATGGCAATTTTGGTCACTGTGAGGGTTTAAAAAGTGGTTATTCAACATGAGGCAAGATCCAATTGACATTTTGAATCATTTTTGGTACAGTCCAAAAAATCAATTTTCGGATGAAAAACGATGACTCCGGACATGTCGAACGTTCCCAAAATGGTCTATAATGATGAAATTTTAACATTTAATCTTTTGACTCTAAATAACTGTTGGATGTGAATTATGACTTTTTCAACTAAAATAAGTGTGTTTAAAGTCATTTCTGTGCCTAAAACAGGTCAAAATTGAAGCTTTTGAGTAAGGAAAACTCTGTAAAAATGGCAATTTTGGTCACTGTGAGGGTTTAAAAAGTGGTTATTCAACATGAGGCACGATCCAATTGACATTTTGAATCATTTTTGGTACAGTCCAAAAAATCAATTTTCGGATGAAAAACGATGACTCCGGACATGCCGAACGTTCCCAAAATGGTCTATAATGATGAAATTTTAACATTTAATATTTTGACTCTAAATGACTGTTGGATGTGAATTATGACTTTTTCAACTAAAATACGTGTGTTTAAAGTCATTTCTGTGCCTGAAACGGGTCAAAATTGAAGCTTTTGAGTAAGCAAAACTCTGTAAAAATGGCACTTTTGGTCACTGTGAGGGTTTAAAAAGTGGTTATTCAACATGAGGCACGATCCAATTGACATTTTGAATCATTTTGGGTACAGTCCAAAAAATCAATTTTCGGATGAAAAACGATGACTCCGGACATGTCGAACGTTCCCAAAATGGTCTATAATGATGAAATTTTAACATTTAATCTTTTGACTCTAAATGACTGTTGGATGTGAATTATGACTTTTTCAACTAAAATAAGTGTGTTTAAAGTCATTTCTGTGCCTGAAACGGGTCAAAATTGAAGCTTTTGAGTAAGGAAAACTCTGTAAAAATGGCAATTTTGGTCACTGTGAGGGTTTAAAAAGTGGTTATTCAACATGAGGCACGATCCAATTGACATTTTGAATCATTTTGGGTACAGTCCAAAAAATCAATTTTCGGATGAAAAACGATGACTCCGGACATGCCGAACGTTCCCAAAATGGTCTATAATGATGAAATTTTAACATTTAATCTTTTGACTCTAAATGACTGTTGGATGTGAATTATGACTTTTTCAACTAAAATATGTGTGTTTAAAGTCATTTCTGTGCCTGAAACGGGTCAAAATTGAAGCTTTTGAGTAAGCAAAACTCTGTAAAAATGGCACTTTTGGTCACTGTGAGGGTTTAAAAAGTGGTTATTCAACATGAGGCACGATCCAATTGACATTTTGAATCATTTTGGGTACAGTCCAAAAAATCAATTTTCGGATGAAAAACGATGACTCCGGACATGTCGAACGTTCCCAAAATGGTCTATAATGATGAAATTTTAACATTTAATCTTTTGACTCTAAATGACTGTTGGATGTGAATTATGACTTTTTCAACTAAAATAGGTGTGTTTAAAGTCATTTCTGTGCCTGAAACGGGTCAAAATTGAAGCTTTTGAGTGAGGAAAACTCTGTAAAAATGGCAATTTTGGTCACTGTGAGGGTTTAAAAAGTGGTTATTCAACATGAGGCACGATCCAATTGACATTTTGAATAATTTTAGTACAGTCCAAAAAATCAATTTTCGGATGAAAAACGATGACTCCGGACATGTCGAACGTTCCCAAAATGGTCTATAATGATGAAATTTTAACATTTAATCTTTTGACTCTAAATGACTGTTGGATGTGCATTATGACTTTTTCAACTAAAATAAGTGTGTTTAAAGTCATTTCTGTGCCTGAAACGGGTCAAAATTGAAGCTTTTGAGTACGCAAAACTCTGTAAAAATGGCAATTTTAGTCACTGTGAGGGTTTAAAAAGTGGTTATCCAACATGAGGCACGATCCAATTGACATTTTGAATCATTTTTAGTACATTCCAAAAAATCAATTTTCGGATGAAAAACGATGACTCCGGACATGCCGAACGTTCCCAAAATGGTCTATAATGATGAAATTTTAACATTTAATCTTTTGACTCTAAATGACTGTTGGATGTGAATTCTGACTTTTTCAACTAAAATAAGTGTGTTTAAAGTCATTTCTGTGCCTGAAACGGGTCAAAATTGAAGCTTTTGAGTAAGGAAAACTCTGTAAAAATGGCAATTTTGGTCACTGTGAGGGTTTAAAAAGTGGTTATTCAACATGAGGCAAGATCCAATTGACATTTTGAATCATTTTTGGTACAGTCCAAAAAATCAATTTTCGGATGAAAAACGATGACTCCGGACATGTCGAACGTTCCCAAAATGGTCTATAATGATGAAATTTTAACATTTAATCTTTTGACTCTAAATAACTGTTGGATGTGAATTATGACTTTTTCAACTAAAATAAGTGTGTTTAAAGTCATTTCTGTGCCTGAAACAGGTCAAAATTGAAGCTTTTGAGTAAGGAAAACTCTGTAAAAATGGCAATTTTGGTCACTGTGAGGGTTTAAAAAGTGGTTATTCAACATGAGGCACGATCCAATTGACATTTTGAATCATTTTTGGTACAGTCCAAAAAATCAATTTTCGGATGAAAAACGATGACTCCGGACATGCCGAACGTTCCCAAAATGGTCTATAATGATGAAATTTTAACATTTAATATTTTGACTCTAAATGACTGTTGGATGTGAATTATGACTTTTTCAACTAAAATACGTGTGTTTAAAGTCATTTCTGTGCCTGAAACGGGTCAAAATTGAAGCTTTTGAGTAAGCAAAACTCTGTAAAAATGGCACTTTTGGTCACTGTGAGGGTTTAAAAAGTGGTTATTCAACATGAGGCACCATCCAATTGACATTTTGAATCATTTTGGGTACAGTCCAAAAAATCAATTTTCGGATGAAAAACGATGACTCCGGACATGTCGAACGTTCCCAAAATGGTCTATAATGATGAAATTTTAACATTTAATCTTTTGACTCTAAATGACTGTTGGATGTGAATTATGACTTTTTCAACTAAAATAAGTGTGTTTAAAGTCATTTCTGTGCCTGAAACGGGTCAAAATTGAAGCTTTTGAGTAAGGAAAACTCTGTAAAAATGGCAATTTTGGTCACTGTGAGGGTTTAAAAAGTGGTTATTCAACATGAGGCACGATCCAATTGACATTTTGAATCATTTTTGGTACAGTCCAAAAAATCCATTTTCGGATGAAAAACGATGACTCCGGACATGCCGAACGTTCCCAAAATGGTCTATAATGATGAAATTTTAACATTTAATCTTTTGACTCTAAATGACTGTTGGATGTGAATTATGACTTTTTCAACTAAAATAAGTGTGTTTAAAGTCATTTCTGTGCCTGAAACGGGTCAAAATTGAAGCTTTTGAGTAAGGAAAACTCTGTAAAAATGGCAATTTTGGTCACTGTGAGGGTTTAAAAAGTGGTTATTCAACATGAGGCACGATCCAATTGACATTTTGAATCATTTTTGGTACAGTCCAAAAAATCGATTTTCGGATGAAAAACGATGACTCCGGACATGCCGAACATTCCCAAAATGGTCTATAATGATGAAATTTTAACATTTAATCTTTTGACTCTAAATGACTGTTGGATGTGAATTATGACTTTTTCAACTAAAATACGTGTGTTTAAAGTCATTTCTGTGCCTGAAACGGGTCAAAATTGAAGCTTTTGAGTAAGGAAAACTCTGTAAAAATGGCAATTTTGGTCACTGTGAGGGTTTAAAAAGTGGTTATTCAACATGAGACACGATCCAATTGACATTTTGAATCATTTTTGGTACAGTCCAAAAAATCGATTTTCGGATGAAAAACGATTACTCCGGACATGCCGAATGTTCCCAAAATAGGCTATAATGATGAAATTTTAACATTTAATCTTTTGACTCTAAATGACTGTTGGATGTGAATTATGAGTTTTTCAACTAAAATAAGTGTGTTTAAAGTCATTTCTGTGCCTGAAACGGGTCAAAATTGAAGCTTTTGAGTAAGGAAAACTCTGTAAAAATGGCAATTTTGGTCACTGTGAGGGTTTAAAAAGTGGTTATTCAACATGAGGCACGATCCAATTGACATTTTGAATCATTTTTGGTACAGTCCAAAAAATCGATTTTCGGATGAAAAACGATGACTCCGGACATGCCGAACGTTCCCAAAATGGTCTATAATGATGAAATTTTAACATTTAATCTTTTGACTCTAAATGACTGTTGGATGTGAATTATGACTTTTTCAACTAAAATAAGTGTGTTTAAAGTCATTCAAAATTGAAGCTTTTGAGTAAGCAAAACTCTGTAAAAATGGCACTTTTGGTCACTATGAGGGTTTGAAAAGTGGTTATTCAACATGAGGCACGATCCAATTGACATTTTGAATCATTTTGGGTACAGTCCAAAAAATCAATTTTCGGATGAAAAACGACGACTCCGGACATGTCGAACGTTCCCAAAATGGTCTATAATGATGAAATTTTAACATTTAATCTTTTGACTCTAAATGACTGTTGGATGTGCATTATGACTTTTTCAACTAAAATAAGTGTGTTTAAAGTCATTTCTGTGCCTGAAACGGGTCAAAATTGAAGCTTTTGAGTAAGCAAAACTCTATAAAAATGGCAATTTTGGTCACTGTGAGGGTTTAAAAAGTGGTTATCCAACATGAGGCACGATCCAATTGACATTTTGAATAATTTTTGGTACAGTCCAAAAAATCAATTTTCGGATGAAAAACGATGACTCCGGACATGCCGAACGTTCCCAAAATGGTCTATAATGATGAAATTTTAACATTTAATCTTTTGACTCTAAATGACTGTTGGATGTGCATTATGACTTTTTCAACTAAAATAAGTGTGTTTAAAGTCATTTCTGTGCCTGAAACGGGTCAAAATTGAAGCTTTTGAGTAAGCAAAACTCTGTAAAAATGGCAATTTTGGTCACTGTGAGGGTTTAAAAAGTGGTTATCCAACATGAGGCACGATCAAATTGACATTTTGAATCATTTTTAGTACAGTCCAAAAAATCAATTTTCGGATGAAAAACGATGACTCCGGACATGCCGAACGTTCCCAAAATGGTCTATAATGATGAAATTTTAACATTTAATCTTTTGACTCTAAATGACTGTTGGATGTGAATTATGACTTTTTCAACTAAAATACGTGTGTTTAAAGTCATTTCTGTGCCTGAAACGGGTCAAAATTGAAGCTTTTGAGTAAGGAAAACTCTGTAAAAATGGCAATTTTGGTCACTGTGAGGGTTTAAAAAGTGGTTATTCAACATGAGACACGATCCAATTGACATTTTGAATCATTTTTGGTACAGTCCAAAAAATCGATTTTCGGATGAAAAACGATTACTCCGGACATGCCGAACGTTCCCAAAATAGGCTATAATGATGAAATTTTAACATTTAATCTTTTGACTCTAAATGACTGTTGGATGTGAATTATGAGTTTTTCAACTAAAATAAGTGTGTTTAAAGTCATTTCTGTGCCTGAAACGGGTCAAAATTGAAGCTTTTGAGTAAGGAAAACTCTGTAAAAATGGCAATTTTGGTCACTGTGAGGGTTTAAAAAGTGGTTATTCAACATGAGGCACGATCCAATTGACATTTTGAATCATTTTTGGTACAGTCCAAAAAATCGATTTTCGGATGAAAAACGATGACTCCGGACATGCCGAACGTTCCCAAAATGGTCTATAATGATGAAATTTTAACATTTAATCTTTTGACTCTAAATGACTGTTGGATGTGAATTATGACTTTTTCAACTAAAATAAGTGTGTTTAAAGTCATTCAAAATTGAAGCTTTTGAGTAAGCAAAACTCTGTAAAAATGGCACTTTTGGTCACTATGAGGGTTTGAAAAGTGGTTATTCAACATGAGGCACGATCCAATTGACATTTTGAATCATTTTGGGTACAGTCCAAAAAATCAATTTTCGGATGAAAAACGACGACTCCGGACATGTCGAACGTTCCCAAAATGGTCTATAATGATGAAATTTTAACATTTAATCTTTTGACTCTAAATGACTGTTGGATGTGCATTATGACTTTTTCAACTAAAATAAGTGTGTTTAAAGTCATTTCTGTGCCTGAAACGGGTCAAAATTGAAGCTTTTGAGTAAGCAAAACTCTATAAAAATGGCAATTTTGGTCACTGTGAGGGTTTAAAAAGTGGTTATCCAACATGAGGCACGATCCAATTGACATTTTGAATAATTTTTGGTACAGTCCAAAAAATCAATTTTCGGATGAAAAACGATGACTCCGGACATGCCGAACGTTCCCAAAATGGTCTATAATGATGAAATTTTAACATTTAATCTTTTGACTCTAAATGACTGTTGGATGTGCATTATGACTTTTTCAACTAAAATAAGTGTGTTTAAAGTCATTTCTGTGCCTGAAACGGGTCAAAATTGAAGCTTTTGAGTAAGCAAAACTCTGTAAAAATGGCACTTTTGGTCACTGTGAGGGTTTAAAAAGTGGTTATTCAACATGAGGCACGATCCAATTGACATTTTGAATCATTTTGGGTACAGTCCAAAAAATCAATTTTCGGATGAAAAACGATGACTCCGGACATGCCGAACGTTCCCAAAATGGTCTATAATGATGAAATTTTAACATTTAATCTTTTGACTCTAAATGACTGTTGGATGTGAATTATGACTTTTTCAACTAAAATAAGTGTGTTTAAAGTCATTTCTGTGCCTGAAACGGGTCAAAATTGAAGCTTTTGAGTAAGGAAAACTCTGTAATAATGGCAATTTTGGTCATTGTGAGGGTTTAAAAAGTGGTTATTCAACATGAGGCACGATCCAATTGACATTTTGAATCATTTTTGGTACAGTCCAAAAAATCAATTTTCGAATGAAAAACGATGACTCCGGACATGCCGAACGTTCCCAAAATGGTCTATAATGATGAAATTTTAACAGTTAATCTTTTGACTCTAAATGACCGTTGGATGTGAATTATGACTTTTTCAACTAAAATACGTGTGTTTAAAGTCATTTCTGTGCCTGAAACGGGTCAAAATTGAAGCTTTTGAGTAAGCAAAACTCTGTAAAAATGGCACTTTTGGTCACTGTGAGGGTTTAAAAAGTGGTTATTCAACATGAGGCACGATCCAATTGACATTTTGAATCATTTTGGGTACAGTCCAAAAAATCAATTTTCGGATGAAAAACGATGACTCCGGACATGTCGAACGTTCCCAAAATGGTCTCTAATGATGAAATTTTAACATTTAATCTTTTGACTCTAAATGACTGTTGGATGTGCATTATGACTTTTTCAACTAAAATAAGTGTGTTTAAAGTCATTTCTGTGCCTGAAACGGGTCAAAATTGAAGCTTTTGAGTAAGGAAAACTCTGTAAAAATGGCAATTTTGGTCACTGTGAGGGTTTAAAAAGTGGTTATTCAACATGAGGCAAGATCCAATTGACATTTTGAATCATTTTTGGTACAGTCCAAAAAATCAATTTTCGGATGAAAAACGATGACTCCGGACATGTCGAACGTTCCCAAAATGGTCTATAATGATGAAATTTTAACATTTAATCTTTTGACTCTAAATAACTGTTGGATGTGAATTATGACTTTTTCAACTAAAATAAGTGTGTTTAAAGTCATTTCTGTGCCTGAAACAGGTCAAAATTGAAGCTTTTGAGTAAGGAAAACTCTGTAAAAATGGCAATTTTGGTCACTGTGAGGGTTTAAAAAGTGGTTATTCAACATGAGGCACGATCCAATTGACATTTTGAATCATTTTTGGTACAGTCCAAAAAATCAATTTTCGGATGAAAAACGATGACTCCGGACATGCCGAACGTTCCCAAAATGGTCTATAATGATGAAATTTTAACATTTAATATTTTGACTCTAAATGACTGTTGGATGTGAATTATGACTTTTTCAACTAAAATACGTGTGTTTAAAGTCATTTCTGTGCCTGAAACGGGTCAAAATTGAAGCTTTTGAGTAAGCAAAACTCTGTAAAAATGGCACTTTTGGTCACTGTGAGGGTTTAAAAAGTGGTTATTCAACATGAGGCACGATCCAATTGACATTTTGAATCATTTTGGGTACAGTCCAAAAAATCAATTTTCGGATGAAAAACGATGACTCCGGACATGTCGAACGTTCCCAAAATGGTCTATAATGATGAAATTTTAACATTTAATCTTTTGACTCTAAATGACTGTTGGATGTGAATTATGACTTTTTCAACTAAAATAAGTGTGTTTAAAGTCATTTCTGTGCCTGAAACGGGTCAAAATTGAAGCTTTTGAGTAAGGAAAACTCTGTAAAAATGGCAATTTTGGTCACTGTGAGGGTTTAAAAAGTGGTTATTCAACATGAGGCACGATCCAATTGACATTTTGAATCATTTTTGGTACAGTCCAAAAAATCAATTTTCGGATGAAAAACGATGACTCCGGACATGCCGAACGTTCCCAAAATGGTCTATAATGATAAAATTTTAACATTTAATCTTTTGACTCTAAATGACTGTTGGATGTGAATTATGACTTTTTCAACTAAAATAAGTGTGTTTAAAGTCATTTCTGTGCCTGAAACGGGTCAAAATTGAAGCTTTTGAGTAAGGAAAACTCTGTAAAAATGGCAATTTTGGTCACTGTGAGGGTTTAAAAAGTGGTTATTCAACATGAGGCACGATCCAATTGACATTTTGAATAATTTTTGGTACAGTCCAAAAAATCGATTTTCGGATGAAAAACGATGACTCCTGACATGCCGAACATTCCCAAAATGGTCTATAATGATGAAATTTTAACATTTAATCTTTTGACTCTAAATGACTGTTGGATGTGAATTATGACTTTTTCAACTAAAATACGTGTGTTTAAAGTCATTTCTGTGCCTGAAACGGGTCAAAATTGAAGCTTTTGAGTAAGGAAAACTCTGTAAAAATGGCAATTTTGGTCACTGTGAGGGTTTAAAAAGTGGTTATTCAACATGAGACACGATCCAATTGACATTTTGAATCATTTTTGGTACAGTCCAAAAAATCGATTTTCGGATGAAAAACGATTACTCCGGACATGCCGAACGTTCCCAAAATAGGCTATAATGATGAAATTTTAACATTTAATCTTTTGACTCTAAATGACTGTTGGATGTGAATTATGAGTTTTTCAACTAAAATAAGTGTGTTTAAAGTCATTTCTGTGCCTGAAACGGGTCAAAATTGAAGCTTTTGAGTAAGGAAAACTCTGTAAAAATGGCAATTTTGGTCACTGTGAGGGTTTAAAAAGTGGTTATTCAACATGAGGCACGATCCAATTGACATTTTGAATCATTTTTGGTACAGTCCAAAAAATCGATTTTCGGATGAAAAACGATGACTCCGGACATGCCGAACGTTCCCAAAATGGTCTATAATGATGAAATTTTAACAGTTAATCTTTTGACTCTAAATGACCGTTGGATGTGAATTATGACTTTTTCAACTAAAATACGTGTGTTTAAAGTCATTTCTGTGCCTGAAACGGGTCAAAATTGAAGCTTTTGAGTAAGCAAAACTCTGTAAAAATGGCACTTTTGGTCACTGTGAGGGTTTAAAAAGTGGTTATTCAACATGAGGCACGATCCAATTGACATTTTGAATCATTTTGGGTACAGTCCAAAAAATCAATTTTCAGGTGAAAAACGATGACTCCGGACATGTCGAACGTTCCCAAAATGGTCTCTAATGATGAAATTTTAACATTTAATCTTTTGACTCTAAATGACTGTTGGATGTGCATTATGACTTTTTCAACTAAAATAAGTGTGTTTAAAGTCATTTCTGTGCCTGAAACGGGTCAAAATTGAAGCTTTTGAGTAAGGAAAACTCTGTAAAAATGGCAATTTTGGTCACTGTGAGGGTTTAAAAAGTGGTTATTCAACATGAGGCAAGATCCAATTGACATTTTGAATCATTTTTGGTACAGTCCAAAAAATCAATTTTCGGATGAAAAACGATGACTCCGGACATGTCGAACGTTCCCAAAATGGTCTATAATGATGAAATTTTAACATTTAATCTTTTGACTCTAAATAACTGTTGGATGTGAATTATGACTTTTTCAACTAAAATAAGTGTGTTTAAAGTCATTTCTGTGCCTGAAACAGGTCAAAATTGAAGCTTTTGAGTAAGGAAAACTCTGTAAAAATGGCAATTTTGGTCACTGTGAGGGTTTAAAAAGTGGTTATTCAACATGAGGCACGATCCAATTGACATTTTGAATCATTTTTGGTACAGTCCAAAAAATCAATTTTCGGATGAAAAACGATGACTCCGGACATGCCGAACGTTCCCAAAATGGTCTATAATGATGAAATTTTAACATTTAATATTTTGACTCTAAATGACTGTTGGATGTGAATTATGACTTTTTCAACTAAAATACGTGTGTTTAAAGTCATTTCTGTGCCTGAAACGGGTCAAAATTGAAGCTTTTGAGTAAGCAAAACTCTGTAAAAATGGCACTTTTGGTCACTGTGAGGGTTTAAAAAGTGGTTATTCAACATGAGGCACGATCCAATTGACATTTTGAATCATTTTGGGTACAGTCCAAAAAATCAATTTTCGGATGAAAAACGATGACTCCGGACATGTCGAACGTTCCCAAAATGGTCTATAATGATGAAATTTTAACATTTAATCTTTTGACTCTAAATGACTGTTGGATGTGAATTATGACTTTTTCAACTAAAATAAGTGTGTTTAAAGTCATTTCTGTGCCTGAAACGGGTCAAAATTGAAGCTTTTGAGTAAGGAAAACTCTGTAAAAATGGCAATTTTGGTCACTGTGAGGGTTTAAAAAGTGGTTATTCAACATGAGGCACGATCCAATTGACATTTTGAATCATTTTTGGTACAGTCCAAAAAATCAATTTTCGGATGAAAAACGATGACTCCGGACATGCCGAACGTTCCCAAAATGGTCTATAATGATAAAATTTTAACATTTAATCTTTTGACTCTAAATGACTGTTGGATGTGAATTATGACTTTTTCAACTAAAATAAGTGTGTTTAAAGTCATTTCTGTGCCTGAAACGGGTCAAAATTGAAGCTTTTGAGTAAGGAAAACTCTGTAAAAATGGCAATTTTGGTCACTGTGAGGGTTTAAAAAGTGGTTATTCAACATGAGGCACGATCCAATTGACATTTTGAATCATTTTTGGTACAGTCCAAAAAATCGATTTTCGGATGAAAAACGATGACTCCTGACATGCCGAACATTCCCAAAATGGTCTATAATGATGAAATTTTAACATTTAATCTTTTGACTCTAAATGACTGTTGGATGTGAATTATGACTTTTTCAACTAAAATACGTGTGTTTAAAGTCATTTCTGTGCCTGAAACGGGTCAAAATTGAAGCTTTTGAGTAAGGAAAACTCTGTAAAAATGGCAATTTTGGTCACTGTGAGGGTTTAAAAAGTGGTTATTCAACATGAGACACGATCCAATTGACATTTTGAATCATTTTTGGTACAGTCCAAAAAATCGATTTTCGGATGAAAAACGATTACTCCGGACATGCCGAACGTTCCCAAAATAGGCTATAATGATGAAATTTTAACATTTAATCTTTTGACTCTAAATGACTGTTGGATGTGAATTATGAGTTTTTCAACTAAAATAAGTGTGTTTAAAGTCATTTCTGTGCCTGAAACGGGTCAAAATTGAAGCTTTTGAGTAAGGAAAACTCTGTAAAAATGGCAATTTTGGTCACTGTGAGGGTTTAAAAAGTGGTTATTCAACATGAGGCACGATCCAATTGACATTTTGAATCATTTTTGGTACAGTCCAAAAAATCGATTTTCGGATGAAAAACGATGACTCCGGACATGCCGAACGTTCCCAAAATGGTCTATAATGATGAAATTTTAACATTTAATCTTTTGACTCTAAATGACTGTTGGATGTGAATTATGACTTTTTCAACTAAAATAAGTGTGTTTAAAGTCATTCAAAATTGAAGCTTTTGAGTAAGCAAAACTCTGTAAAAATGGCACTTTTGGTCACTATGAGGGTTTGAAAAGTGGTTATTCAACATGAGGCACGATCCAATTGACATTTTGAATCATTTTGGGTACAGTCCAAAAAATCAATTTTCGGATGAAAAACGACGACTCCGGACATGTCGAACGTTCCCAAAATGGTCTATAATGATGAAATTTTAACATTTAATCTTTTGACTCTAAATGACTGTTGGATGTGCATTATGACTTTTTCAACTAAAATAAGTGTGTTTAAAGTCATTTCTGTGCCTGAAACGGGTCAAAATTGAAGCTTTGAGTAAGCAAAACTCTATAAAAATGGCAATTTTGGTCACTGTGAGGGTTTAAAAAGTGGTTATCCAACATGAGGCACGATCCAATTGACATTTTGAATAATTTTTGGTACAGTCCAAAAAATCAATTTTCGGATGAAAAACGATGACTCCGGACATGCCGAACGTTCCCAAAATGGTCTATAATGATGAAATTTTAACATTTAATCTTTTGACTCTAAATGACTGTTGGATGTGCATTATGACTTTTTCAACTAAAATAAGTGTGTTTAAAGTCATTTCTGTGCCTGAAACGGGTCAAAATTGAAGCTTTTGAGTAAGCAAAACTCTGTAAAAATGGCAATTTTGGTCACTGTGAGGGTTTAAAAAGTGGTTATCCAACATGAGGCACGATCAAATTGACATTTTGAATCATTTTTAGTACAGTCCAAAAAATCAATTTTCGGATGAAAAACGATGACTCCGGACATGCCGAACGTTCCCAAAATGGTCTATAATGATAAAATTTTAACATTTAATCTTTTGACTCTAAATGACTGTTGGATGTGAATTATGACTTTTTCAACTAAAATAAGTGTGTTTAAAGTCATTTCTGTGCCTGAAACGGGTCAAAATTGAAGCTTTTGAGTAAGGAAAACTCTGTAAAAATGGCAATTTTGGTCACTGTGAGGGTTTAAAAAGTGGTTATTCAACATGAGGCACGATCCAATTGACATTTTGAATCATTTTTGGTACAGTCCAAAAAATCGATTTTCGGATGAAAAACGATGACTCCTGACATGCCGAACATTCCCAAAATGGTCTATAATGATGAAATTTTAACATTTAATCTTTTGACTCTAAATGACTGTTGGATGTGAATTATGACTTTTTCAACTAAAATACGTGTGTTTAAAGTCATTTCTGTGCCTGAAACGGGTCAAAATTGAAGCTTTTGAGTAAGGAAAACTCTGTAAAAATGGCAATTTTGGTCACTGTGAGGGTTTAAAAAGTGGTTATTCAACATGAGACACGATCCAATTGACATTTTGAATCATTTTTGGTACAGTCCAAAAAATCGATTTTCGGATGAAAAACGATTACTCCGGACATGCCGAACGTTCCCAAAATAGGCTATAATGATGAAATTTTAACATTTAATCTTTTGACTCTAAATGACTGTTGGATGTGAATTATGAGTTTTTCAACTAAAATAAGTGTGTTTAAAGTCATTTCTGTGCCTGAAACGGGTCAAAATTGAAGCTTTTGAGTAAGGAAAACTCTGTAAAAATGGCAATTTTGGTCACTGTGAGGGTTTAAAAAGTGGTTATTCAACATGAGGCACGATCCAATTGACATTTTGAATCATTTTTGGTACAGTCCAAAAAATCGATTTTCGGATGAAAAACGATGACTCCGGACATGCCGAACGTTCCCAAAATGGTCTATAATGATGAAATTTTAACATTTAATCTTTTGACTCTAAATGACTGTTGGATGTGAATTATGACTTTTTCAACTAAAATAAGTGTGTTTAAAGTCATTCAAAATTGAAGCTTTTGAGTAAGCAAAACTCTGTAAAAATGGCACTTTTGGTCACTATGAGGGTTTGAAAAGTGGTTATTCAACATGAGGCACGATCCAATTGACATTTTGAATCATTTTGGGTACAGTCCAAAAAATCAATTTTCGGATGAAAAACGATGACTCCGGACATGTCGAACGTTCCCAAAATGGTCTCTAATGATGAAATTTTAACATTTAATCTTTTGACTCTAAATGACTGTTGGATGTGCATTATGACTTTTTCAACTAAAATAAGTGTGTTTAAAGTCATTTCTGTGCCTGAAACGGGTCAAAATTGAAGATTTTGAGTAAGGAAAACTCTGTAAAAATGGCAATTTTGGTCACTGTGAGGGTTTAAAAAGTGGTTATTCAACATGAGGCAAGATCCAATTGACATTTTGAATCATTTTTGGTACAGTCCAAAAAATCAATTTTCGGATGAAAAACGATGACTCCGGACATGTCGAACGTTCCCAAAATGGTCTATAATGATGAAATTTTAACATTTAATCTTTTGACTCTAAATAACTGTTGGATGTGAATTATGACTTTTTCAACTAAAATAAGTGTGTTTAAAGTCATTTCTGTGCCTGAAACAGGTCAAAATTGAAGCTTTTGAGTAAGGAAAACTCTGTAAAAATGGCAATTTTGGTCACTGTGAGGGTTTAAAAAGTGGTTATTCAACATGAGGCACGATCCAATTGACATTTTGAATCATTTTTGGTACAGTCCAAAAAATCAATTTTCGGATGAAAAACGATGACTCCGGACATGCCGAACGTTCCCAAAATGGTCTATAATGATGAAATTTTAACATTTAATATTTTGACTCTAAATGACTGTTGGATGTGAATTATGACTTTTTCAACTAAAATACGTGTGTTTAAAGTCATTTCTGTGCCTGAAACGGGTCAAAATTGAAGCTTTTGAGTAAGCAAAACTCTGTAAAAATGGCACTTTTGGTCACTGTGAGGGTTTAAAAAGTGGTTATTCAACATGAGGCACGATCCAATTGACATTTTGAATCATTTTGGGTACAGTCCAAAAAATCAATTTTCGGATGAAAAACGATGACTCCGGACATGTCGAACGTTCCCAAAATGGTCTATAATGATGAAATTTTAACATTTAATCTTTTGACTCTAAATGACTGTTGGATGTGAATTATGACTTTTTCAACTAAAATAAGTGTGTTGAAAGTCATTTCTGTGCCTGAAACGGGTCAAAATTGAAGCTTTTGAGTAAGGAAAACTCTGTAAAAATGGCAATTTTGGTCACTGTGAGGGTTTAAAAAGTGGTTATTCAACATGAGGCACGATCCAATTGACATTTTGAATCATTTTTGGTACAGTCCAAAAAATCAATTTTCGGATGAAAAACGATGACTCCGGACATGCCGAACGTTCCCAAAATGGTCTATAATGATAAAATTTTAACATTTAATCTTTTGACTCTAAATGACTGTTGGATGTGAATTATGACTTTTTCAACTAAAATAAGTGTGTTTAAAGTCATTTCTGTGCCTGAAACGGGTCAAAATTGAAGCTTTTGAGTAAGGAAAACTCTGTAAAAATGGCAATTTTGGTCACTGTGAGGGTTTAAAAAGTGGTTATTCAACATGAGGCACGATCCAATTGACATTTTGAATCATTTTTGGTACAGTCCAAAAAATCGATTTTCGGATGAAAAACGATGACTCCTGACATGCCGAACATTCCCAAAATGGTCTATAATGATGAAATTTTAACATTTAATCTTTTGACTCTAAATGACTGTTGGATGTGAATTATGACTTTTTCAACTAAAATACGTGTTTTTAAAGTCATTTCTGTGCCTGAAACGGGTCAAAATTGAAGCTTTTGAGTAAGGAAAACTCTGTAAAAATGGCAATTTTGGTCACTGTGAGGGTTTAAAAAGTGGTTATTCAACATGAGACACGATCCAATTGACATTTTGAATCATTTTTGGTACAGTCCAAAAAATCGATTTTCGGATGAAAAACGATTACTCCGGACATGCCGAACGTTCCCAAAATAGGCTATAATGATGAAATTTTAACATTTAAACTTTTGACTCTAAATGACTGTTGGATGTGAATTATGAGTTTTTCAACTAAAATAAGTGTGTTTAAAGTCATTTCTGTGCCTGAAACGGGTCAAAATTGAAGCTTTTGAGTAAGGAAAACTCTGTAAAAATGGCAATTTTGGTCACTGTGAGGGTTTAAAAAGTGGTTATTCAACATGAGGCACGATCCAATTGACATTTTGAATCATTTTTGGTACAGTCCAAAAAATCGATTTTCGGATGAAAAACGATGACTCCGGACATGCCGAACGTTCCCAAAATGGTCTATAATGATGAAATTTTAACATTTAATCTTTTGACTCTAAATGACTGTTGGATGTGAATTATGACTTTTTCAACTAAAATAAGTGTGTTTAAAGTCATTCAAAATTGAAGCTTTTGAGTAAGCAAAACTCTGTAAAAATGGCACTTTTGGTCACTATGAGGGTTTGAAAAGTGGTTATTCAACATGAGGCACGATCCAATTGACATTTTGAATCATTTTGGGTACAGTCCAAAAAATCAATTTTCGGATGAAAAACGACGACTCCGGACATGTCGAACGTTCCCAAAATGGTCTATAATGATGAAATTTTAACATTTAATCTTTTGACTCTAAATGACTGTTGGATGTGCATTATGACTTTTTCAACTAAAATAAGTGTGTTTAAAGTCATTTCTGTGCCTGAAACGGGTCAAAATTGAAGCTTTTGAGTAAGGAAAACTCTGTAAAAATGGCAATTTTGGTCACTGTGAGGGTTTAAAAAGTGGTTATTCAACATGAGGCAAGATCCAATTGACATTTTGAATCATTTTTGGTACAGTCCAAAAAATCAATTTTCGGATGAAAAACGATGACTCCGGACATGTCGAACGTTCCCAAAATGGTCTATAATGATGAAATTTTAACATTTAATCTTTTGACTCTAAATAACTGTTGGATGTGAATTATGACTTTTTCAACTAAAATAAGTGTGTTTAAAGTCATTTCTGTGCCTGAAACAGGTCAAAATTGAAGCTTTTGAGTAAGGAAAACTCTGTAAAAATGGCAATTTTGGTCACTGTGAGGGTTTAAAAAGTGGTTATTCAACATGAGGCACGATCCAATTGACATTTTGAATCATTTTTGGTACAGTCCAAAAAATCAATTTTCGGATGAAAAACGATGACTCCGGACATGCCGAACGTTCCCAAAATGGTCTATAATGATGAAATTTTAACATTTAATATTTTGACTCTAAATGACTGTTGGATGTGAATTATGACTTTTTCAACTAAAATACGTGTGTTTAAAGTCATTTCTGTGCCTGAAACGGGTCAAAATTGAAGCTTTTGAGTAAGCAAAACTCTGTAAAAATGGCACTTTTGGTCACTGTGAGGGTTTAAAAAGTGGTTATTCAACATGAGGCACGATCCAATTGACATTTTGAATCATTTTGGGTACAGTCCAAAAAATCAATTTTCGGATGAAAAACGATGACTCCGGACATGTCGAACGTTCCCAAAATGGTCTATAATGATGAAATTTTAACATTTAATCTTTTGACTCTAAATGACTGTTGGATGTGAATTATGACTTTTTCAACTAAAATAAGTGTGTTGAAAGTCATTTCTGTGCCTGAAACGGGTCAAAATTGAAGCTTTTGAGTAAGGAAAACTCTGTAAAAATGGCAATTTTGGTCACTGTGAGGGTTTAAAAAGTGGTTATTCAACATGAGGCACGATCCAATTGACATTTTGAATCATTTTTGGTACAGTCCAAAAAATCAATTTTCGGATGAAAAACGATGACTCCGGACATGCCGAACGTTCCCAAAATGGTCTATAATGATAAAATTTTAACATTTAATCTTTTGACTCTAAATGACTGTTGGATGTGAATTATGACTTTTTCAACTAAAATAAGTGTGTTTAAAGTCATTTCTGTGCCTGAAACGGGTCAAAATTGAAGCTTTTGAGTAAGGAAAACTCTGTAAAAATGGCAATTTTGGTCACTGTGAGGGTTTAAAAAGTGGTTATTCAACATGAGGCACGATCCAATTGACATTTTGAATCATTTTTGGTACAGTCCAAAAAATCGATTTTCGGATGAAAAACGATGACTCCTGACATGCCGAACATTCCCAAAATGGTCTATAATGATGAAATTTTAACATTTAATCTTTTGACTCTAAATGACTGTTGGATGTGAATTATGACTTTTTCAACTAAAATACGTGTTTTTAAAGTCATTTCTGTGCCTGAAACGGGTCAAAATTGAAGCTTTTGAGTAAGGAAAACTCTGTAAAAATGGCAATTTTGGTCACTGTGAGGGTTTAAAAAGTGGTTATTCAACATGAGACACGATCCAATTGACATTTTGAATCATTTTTGGTACAGTCCAAAAAATCGATTTTCGGATGAAAAACGATTACTCCGGACATGCCGAACGTTCCCAAAATAGGCTATAATGATGAAATTTTAACATTTAAACTTTTGACTCTAAATGACTGTTGGATGTGAATTATGAGTTTTTCAACTAAAATAAGTGTGTTTAAAGTCATTTCTGTGCCTGAAACGGGTCAAAATTGAAGCTTTTGAGTAAGGAAAACTCTGTAAAAATGGCAATTTTGGTCACTGTGAGGGTTTAAAAAGTGGTTATTCAACATGAGGCACGATCCAATTGACATTTTGAATCATTTTTGGTACAGTCCAAAAAATCGATTTTCGGATGAAAAACGATGACTCCGGACATGCCGAACGTTCCCAAATTGGTCTATAATGATGAAATTTTAACATTTAATCTTTTGACTCTAAATGACTGTTGGATGTGAATTATGACTTTTTCAACTAAAATAAGTGTGTTTAAAGTCATTCAAAATTGAAGCTTTTGAGTAAGCAAAACTCTGTAAAAATGGCACTTTTGGTCACTATGAGGGTTTGAAAAGTGGTTATTCAACATGAGGCACGATCCAATTGACATTTTGAATCATTTTGGGTACAGTCCAAAAAATCAATTTTCGGATGAAAAACGACGACTCCGGACATGTCGAACGTTCCCAAAATGGTCTATAATGATGAAATTTTAACATTTAATCTTTTGACTCTAAATGACTGTTGGATGTGCATTATGACTTTTTCAACTAAAATAAGTGTGTTTAAAGTCATTTCTGTGCCTGAAACGGGTCAAAATTGAAGCTTTTGAGTAAGCAAAACTCTATAAAAATGGCAATTTTGGTCACTGTGAGGGTTTAAAAAGTGGTTATCCAACATGAGGCACGATCCAATTGACATTTTGAATAATTTTTGGTACAGTCCAAAAAATCAATTTTCGGATGAAAAACGATGACTCCGGACATGCCGAACGTTCCCAAAATGGTCTATAATGATGAAATTTTAACATTTAATCTTTTGACTCTAAATGACTGTTGGATGTGCATTATGACTTTTTCAACTAAAATAAGTGTGTTTAAAGTCATTTCTGTGCCTGAAACGGGTCAAAATTGAAGCTTTTGAGTAAGCAAAACTCTGTAAAAATGGCAATTTTGGTCACTGTGAGGGTTTAAAAAGTGGTTATCCAACATGAGGCACGATCCAATTGACATTTTGAATCATTTTTAGTACAGTCCAAAAAATCAATTTTCGGATGAAAAACGATGACTCCGGACATGCCGAACGTTCCCAAAATGGTCTATAATGATGAAATTTTAACATTTAATCTTTTGACTCTAAATGACTGTTGGATGTGAATTATGACTTTTTCAACTAAAATACGTGTGTTTAAAGTCATTTCTGTGCCTGAAACGGGTCAAAATTGAAGCTTTTGAGTAAGGAAAACTCTGTAAAAATGGCAATTTTGGTCACTGTGAGGGTTTAAAAAGTGGTTATTCAACATGAGACACGATCCAATTGACATTTTGAATCATTTTTGGTACAGTCCAAAAAATCGATTTTCGGATGAAAAACGATTACTCCGGACATGCCGAACGTTCCCAAAATAGGCTATAATGATGAAATTTTAACATTTAATCTTTTGACTCTAAATGACTGTTGGATGTGAATTATGACTTTTTCAACTAAAATAAGTGTGTTTAAAGTCATTTCTGTGCCTGAAACGGGTCAAAATTGAAGCTTTTGAGTAAGCAAAACTCTGTAAAAATGGCAATTTTGGTCACTGTGAGGGTTTAAAAAGTGGTTATCCAACATGAGGCACGATCCAATTGACATTTTGAATCATTTTTAGTACAGTCCAAAAAATCAATTTTCGGATGAAAAACGATGACTCCGGACATGCCGAACGTTCCCAAAATGGTCTATAATGATGAAATTTTAACATTTAATCTTTTGACTCTAAATGACTGTTGGATGTGAATTATGACTTTTTCAACTAAAATACGTGTGTTTAAAGTCATTTCTGTGCCTGAAACGGGTCAAAATTGAAGCTTTTGAGTAAGGAAAACTCTGTAAAAATGGCAATTTTGGTCACTGTGAGGGTTTAAAAAGTGGTTATTCAACATGAGACACGATCCAATTGACATTTTGAATCATTTTTGGTACAGTCCAAAAAATCGATTTTCGGATGAAAAACGATTACTCCGGACATGCCGAACGTTCCCAAAATAGGCTATAATGATGAAATTTTAACATTTAATCTTTTGACTCTAAATGACTGTTGGATGTGAATTATGAGTTTTTCAACTAAAATAAGTGTGTTTAAAGTCATTTCTGTGCCTGAAACGGGTCAAAATTGAAGCTTTTGAGTAAGGAAAACTCTGTAAAAATGGCAATTTTGGTGACTGTGAGGGTTTAAAAAGTGGTTATTCAACATGAGGCACGATCCAATTGACATTTTGAATCATTTTTGGTACAGTCCAAAAAATCGATTTTCGGATGAAAAACGATGACTCCGGACATGCCGAACGTTCCCAAAATGGTCTATAATGATGAAATTTTAACATTTAATCTTTTGACTCTAAATGACTGTTGGATGTGAATTATGACTTTTTCAACTAAAATAAGTGTGTTTAAAGTCATTCAAAATTGAAGCTTTTGAGTAAGCAAAACTCTGTAAAAATGGCACTTTTGGTCACTATGAGGGTTTGAAAAGTGGTTATTCAACATGAGGCACGATCCAATTGACATTTTGAATCATTTTGGGTACAGTCCAAAAAATCAATTTTCGGATGAAAAACGACGACTCCGGACATGTCGAACGTTCCCAAAATGGTCTATAATGATGAAATTTTAACATTTAATCTTTTGACTCTAAATGACTGTTGGATGTGCATTATGACTTTTTCAACTAAAATAAGTGTGTTTAAAGTCATTTCTGTGCCTGAAACGGGTCAAAATTGAAGCTTTTGAGTAAGCAAAACTCTATAAAAATGGCAATTTTGGTCACTGTGAGGGTTTAAAAAGTGGTTATCCAACATGAGGCACGATCCAATTGACATTTTGAATAATTTTTGGTACAGTCCAAAAAATCAATTTTCGGATGAAAAACGATGACTCCGGACATGCCGAACGTTCCCAAAATGGTCTATAATGATGAAATTTTAACATTTAATCTTTTGACTCTAAATGACTGTTGGATGTGCATTATGACTTTTTCAACTAAAATAAGTGTGTTTAAAGTCATTTCTGTGCCTGAAACGGGTCAAAATTGAAGCTTTTGAGTAAGCAAAACTCTGTAAAAATGGCAATTTTGGTCACTGTGAGGGTTTAAAAAGTGGTTATCCAACATGAGGCACGATCCAATTGACATTTTGAATCATTTTTAGTACAGTCCAAAAAATCAATTTTCGGATGAAAAACGATGACTCCGGACATGCCGAACGTTCCCAAAATGGTCTATAATGATGAAATTTTAACATTTAATCTTTTGACTCTAAATGACTGTTGGATGTGAATTATGACTTTTTCAACTAAAATACGTGTGTTTAAAGTCATTTCTGTGCCTGAAACGGGTCAAAATTGAAGCTTTTGAGTAAGCAAAACTCTGTAAAAATGGCACTTTTGGTCACTGTGAGGGTTTAAAAAGTGGCTATTCAACATGAGGCACGATCCAATTGACATTTTGAATCATTTTGGGTACAGTCCAAAAAATCAATTTTCGGATGAAAAACGATGACTCCGGACATGCCGAACGTTCCCAAAATGGTCTATAATGATGAAATTTTAACATTTAATCTTTTGACTCTAAATGACTGTTGGATGTGAATTATGACTTTTTCAACTAAAATAAGTGTGTTTAAAGTCATTTCTGTGCCTGAAACGGGTCAAAATTGAAGCTTTTGAGTAAGGAAAACTCTGTAAAAATGGCAATTTTGGTCATTGTGAGGGTTTAAAAAGTGGTTATTCAACATGAGGCACGATCCAATTGACATTTTGAATCATTTTTGGTACAGTCCAAAAAATCAATTTTCGAATGAAAAACGATGACTCCGGACATGCCGAACGTTCCCAAAATGGTCTATAATGATGAAATTTTAACATTTAATCTTTTGACTCTTAATGACTGTTGGATGTGAATTATGACTTTTTCAACTAAAATAAGTGTGTTTAAAGTCATTCAAAATTGAAGCTTTTGAGTAAGCAAAACTCTGTAAAAATGGCACTTTTGGTCACTATGAGGGTTTGAAAAGTGGTTATTCAACATGAGGCACGATCCAATTGACATTTTGAATCATTTTGGGTACAGTCCAAAAAATCAATTTTCGGATGAAAAACGACGACTCCGGACATGTCGAACGTTCCCAAAATGGTCTATAATGATGAAATTTTAACATTTAATCTTTTGACTCTAAATGACTGTTGGATGTGCATTATGACTTTTTCAACTAAAATAAGTGTGTTTAAAGTCATTTCTGTGCCTGAAACGGGTCAAAATTGAAGCTTTTGAGTAAGCAAAACTCTATAAAAATGGCAATTTTGGTCACTGTGAGGGTTTAAAAAGTGGTTATCCAACATGAGGCACGATCCAATTGACATTTTGAATCATTTTTGGTACAGTCCAAAAAATCAATTTTCGAATGAAAAACGATGACTCCGGACATGCCGAACGTTCCCAAAATGGTCTATAATGATGAAATTTTAACATTTAATCTTTTGACTCTTAATGACTGTTGGATGTGAATTATGACTTTTTCAACTAAAATAAGTGTGTTTAAAGTCATTCAAAATTGAAGCTTTTGAGTAAGCAAAACTCTGTAAAAATGGCACTTTTGGTCACTATGAGGGTTTGAAAAGTGGTTATTCAACATGAGGCACGATCCAATTGACATTTTGAATCATTTTGGGTACAGTCCAAAAAATCAATTTTCGGATGAAAAACGATGACTCCGGACATGCCGAACGTTCCCAAAATGGTCTATAATGATGAAATTTTAACATTTAATCTTTTGACTCTAAATGACTGTTGGATGTGCATTATGACTTTTTCAACTAAAATAAGTGTGTTTAAAGTCATTTCTGTGCCTGAAACGGGTCAAAATTGAAGCTTTTGAGTAAGCAAAACTCTGTAAAAATGGCAATTTTGGTCACTGTGAGGGTTTAAAAAGTGGTTATCCAACATGAGGCACGATCCAATTGACATTTTGAATCATTTTTAGTACAGTCCAAAAAATCAATTTTCGGATGAAAAACGATGACTCCGGACGTGCCGAACGTTCCCAAAATGGTCTATAATGATGAAATTTTAACATTTAATCTTTTGACTCTAAATGACTGTTGGATGTGAATTATGACTTTTTCAACTAAAATACGTGTGTTTAAAGTCATTTCTGTGCCTGAAACGGGTCAAAATTGAAGCTTTTGAGTAAGGAAAACTCTGTAAAAATGGCAATTTTGGTCACTGTGAGGGTTTAAAAAGTGGTTATTCAACATGAGACACGATCCAATTGACATTTTGAATCATTTTTGGTACAGTCCAAAAAATCGATTTTCGGATGAAAAACGATTACTCCGGACATGCCGAACGTTCCCAAAATAGGCTATAATGATGAAATTTTAACATTTAATCTTTTGACTCTAAATGACTGTTGGATGTGAATTATGAGTTTTTCAACTAAAATAAGTGTGTTTAAAGTCATTTCTGTGCCTGAAACGGGTCAAAATTGAAGCTTTTGAGTAAGGAAAACTCTGTAAAAATGGCAATTTTGGTCACTGTGAGGGTTTAAAAAGTGGTTATTCAACATGAGGCACGATCCAATTGACATTTTGAATCATTTTTGGTACAGTCCAAAAAATCGATTTTCGGATGAAAAACGATGACTCCGGACATGCCGAACGTTCCCAAAATGGTCTATAATGATGAAATTTTAACATTTAATCTTTTGACTCTAAATGACTGTTGGATGTGAATTATGACTTTTTCAACTAAAATAAGTGTGTTTAAAGTCATTCAAAATTGAAGCTTTTGAGTAAGCAAAACTCTGTAAAAATGGCACTTTTGGTCACTATGAGGGTTTGAAAAGTGGTTATTCAACATGAGGCACGATCCAATTGACATTTTGAATCATTTTGGGTACAGTCCAAAAAATCAATTTTCGGATGAAAAACGACGACTCCGGACATGTCGAACGTTCCCAAAATGGTCTATAATGATGAAATTTTAACATTTAATCTTTTGACTCTAAATGACTGTTGGATGTGCATTATGACTTTTTCAACTAAAATAAGTGTGTTTAAAGTCATTTCTGTGCCTGAAACGGGTCAAAATTGAAGCTTTTGAGTAAGCAAAACTCTATAAAAATGGCAATTTTGGTCACTGTGAGGGTTTAAAAAGTGGTTATCCAACATGAGGCACGATCCAATTGACATTTTGAATAATTTTTGGTACAGTCCAAAAAATCAATTTTCGGATGAAAAACGATGACTCCGGACATGCCGAACGTTCCCAAAATGGTCTATAATGATGAAATTTTAACATTTATTCTTTTGACTCTAAATGACTGTTGGATGTGCATTATGACTTTTTCAACTAAAATAAGTGTGTTTAAAGTCATTTCTGTGCCTGAAACGGGTCAAAATTGAAGCTTTTGAGTAAGCAAAACTCTGTAAAAATGGCAATTTTGGTCACTGTGAGGGTTTAAAAAGTGGTTATCCAACATGAGGCACGATCCAATTGACATTTTGAATCATTTTTAGTACAGTCCAAAAAATCAATTTTCGGATGAAAAACGATGACTCCGGACATGCCGAACGTTCCCAAAATGGTCTATAATGATGAAATTTTAACATTTAATCTTTTGACTCTAAATGACTGTTGGATGTGAATTATGACTTTTTCAACTAAAATACGTGTGTTTAAAGTCATTTCTGTGCCTGAAACGGGTCAAAATTGAAGCTTTTGAGTAAGCAAAACTCTGTAAAAATGGCACTTTTGGTCACTGTGAGGGTTTAAAAAGTGGTTATTCAACATGAGGCACGATCCAATTGACATTTTGAATCATTTTGGGTACAGTCCAAAAAATCAATTTTCGGATGAAAAACGATGACTCCGGACATGCCGAACGTTCCCAAAATGGTCTATAATGATGAAATTTTAACATTTAATCTTTTGACTCTAAATGACTGTTGGATGTGAATTATGACTTTTTCAACTAAAATAAGTGTGTTTAAAGTCATTTCTGTGCCTGAAACGGGTCAAAATTGAAGCTTTTGAGTAAGGAAAACTCTGTAAAAATGGCAATTTTGGTCATTGTGAGGGTTTAAAAAGTGGTTATTCAACATGAGGCACGATCCAATTGACATTTTGAATCATTTTGGGTACAGTCCAAAAAATCAATTTTTGGATGAAAAACGATGACTCCGGACATGCCGAACGTTCCCAAAATGGTCTATAATGATGAAATTTTAACATTTAATCTTTTGACTCTAAATGACTGTTGGATGTGAATTATGACTTTTTCAACTAAAATATGTGTGTTTAAAGTCATTTCTGTGCCTGAAACGGGTCAAAATTGAAGCTTTTGAGTAAGCAAAACTCTGTATAAATGGCACTTTTGGTCACTGTGAGGGTTTAAAAAGTGGTTATTCAACATGAGGCACGATCCAATTGACATTTTGAATCATTTTGGGTACAGTCCAAAAAATCAATTTTCGGATGAAAAACGATGACTCCGGACATGTCGAACGTTCCCAAAATGGTCTCTAATGATGAAATTTTAACATTTAATCTTTTGACTCTAAATGACTGTTGGATGTGCATTATGACTTTTTCAACTAAAATAAGTGTGTTTAAAGTCATTTCTGTGCCTGAAACGGGTCAAAATTGAAGCTTTTGAGTAAGCAAAACTCTGTAAAAATGGCAATTTTGGTCACTGTGAGGGTTTAAAAAGTGGTTATTCAACATGAGGCACGATCCAATTGACATTTTGAATCATTTTTGGTACAGTCCAAAAAATCAATTTTCGGATGAAAAACGATGACTCCGGACATGTCGAACGTTCCCAAAATGGTCTATAATGATGAAATTTTAACATTTAATCTTTTGACACTAAATGACCGTTGGATGTGAATTATGACTTTTTCAACTAAAATAAGTGTGTTTAAAGTCATTTCTGTGCCTGAAATGGGTCAAAATTGAAGCTTTTGAGTAAGGAAAACTCTGTAAAAATGGCAATTTTGGTCACTGTGAGGGTTTAAAAAGTGGTTATTCAACATGAGGCACGATCCAATTGACATTTTGAATCATTTTGGGTACAGTCCAAAAAATCAATTTTCGGATGAAAAACGATGACTCCGGACATGTTGAACGTTCCCAAAATGGTCTATAATGATGAAATTTTAACATTTAATCTTTTGACTCTAAATGACTGTTGGATGTGAATTATGACTTTTTCAACTAAAATAAGTGTGTTTAAAGTCATTTCTGTGCCTGAAACGGGTCAAAATTGAAGCTTTTGAGTGAGGAAAACTCTGTAAAAATGGCAATTTTGGTCACTGTGAGGGTTTAAAAAGTGGTTATTCAACATGAGGCACGATCCAATTGACATTTTGAATAATTTTAGTACAGTCCAAAAAATCAATTTTCGGATGAAAAACGATGACTCCGGACATGTCGAACGTTCCCAAAATGGTCTATAATGATGAAATTTTAACATTTAATCTTTTGACTCTAAATGACTGTTGGATGTGCATTATGACTTTTTCAACTAAAATAAGTGTGTTTAAAGTCATTTCTGTGCCTGAAACGGGTCAAAATTGAAGCTTTTGAGTAAGCAAAACTCTGTAAAAATGGCAATTTTGGTCACTGTGAGGGTTTAAAAAGTGGTTATCCAACATGAGGCACGATCCAATTGACATTTTGAATCATTTTTAGTACAGTCCAAAAAATCAATTTTCGGATGAAAAACGATGACTCCGGACATGCCGAACGTTCCCAAAATGGTCTATAATGATGAAATTTTAACATTTAATCTTTTGACTCTAAATGACTGTTGGATGTGAATTCTGACTTTTTCAACTAAAATAAGTGTGTTTAAAGTCATTTCTGTGCCTGAAACGGGTCAAAATTGAAGCTTTTGAGTAAGGAAAACTCTGTAAAAATGGCAATTTTGGTCACTGTGAGGGTTTAAAAAGTGGTTATTCAACATGAGGCACGATCCAATTGACATTTTGAATCATTTTTGGTACAGTCCAAAAAATCAATTTTCGGATGAAAAACGATGACTCCGGACATGCCGAACGTTCCCAAAATGGTCTATAATGATGAAATTTTAACATTTAATCTTTTGACTCTAAATGACTGTTGGATGTGAATTATGACTTTTTCAACTAAAGTACGTGTGTTTAAAGTCATTTCTGTGCCTGAAACGGGTCAAAATTGAAGCTTTTGAGTAAGCAAAACTCTGTAAAAATGGCACTTTTGGTCACTGTGAGGGTTTAAAAAGTGGTTATTCAACATGAGGCACGATCCAATTGACATTTTGAATCATTTTGGATACAGTCCAAAAAATCAATTTTCGGATGAAAAACGATGACTCCGGACATGTCGAACGTTCCCAAAATGGTCTATCTTTTGACTCTAAATGACTGTTGGATGTGAATTATGACTTTTTCAACTAAAATAAGTGTGTTTAAAGTCATTTCTGTGCCTGAAACGGGTCAAAATTGAAGCTTTTGAGTAAGGAAAACTCTGTAAAAATGGCAATTTTGGTCACTGTGAGGGTTTAAAAAGTGGTTATTCAACATGAGGCACGATCCAATTGACATTTTGAATCATTTTTGGTACAGTCCAAAAAATCAATTTTCGGATGAAAAACGATGACTACGGACATGCCGAACTTTCCCAAAATGGTCTATAATGATGAAATTTTAACATTTAATCTTTTGACTCTAAATGACTGTTGGATGTAAATTGTGACTTTTTCAACTAAAATATGTGTGTTTAAAGTCATTTCTGTGCCTGAAACGGGTCAAAATTGAAGCTTTTGAGTAAGCAAAACTCTGTAAAAATGGCACTTTTGGTCACTGTGAGGGTTTAAAAAGTGGTTATTCAACATGAGGCACGATCCAATTGACATTTTGAATCATTTTTAGTACAGTCCAAAAAATCAATTTTCGGATGAAAAACGATGACTCCGGACATGCCGAACGTTCCCAAAATGGTCTATAATGATGAAATTTTAACATTTAATCTTTTGACTCTAAATGACTGTTGGATGTGCATTATGACTTTTTCAACTAAAATAAGTGTGTTTAAAGTCATTTCTGTGCCTGAAACGGGTCAAAATTGAAGCTTTTGAGTAAGCAAAACTCTATAAAAATGGCAATTTTGGTCACTGTGAGGGTTTAAAAAGTGGTTATCCAACATGAGGCACGATCCAATTGACATTTTGAATAATTTTTGGTACAGTCCAAAAAATCAATTTTCGAATGAAAAACGATGACTCCGGACATGCCGAACGTTCCCAAAATGGTCTATAATGATGAAATTTTAACATTTAATCTTTTGACTCTAAATGACTGTTGGATGTGAATTATGACTTTTTCAACTAAAATACGTGTGTTTAAAGTCATTTCTGTGCCTGAAACGGGTCAAAATTGAAGCTTTTGAGTAAGCAAAACTCTGTAAAAATGGCACTTTTGGTCACTGTGAGGGTTTAAAAAGTGGTTATTCAACATGAGGCACGATCCAATTGACATTTTGAATCATTTTGGGTACAGTCCAAAAAATCAATTTTCGGATGAAAAACGATGACCCCGGACATGCCGAACGTTCCCAAAATGGTCTATAATGATGAAATTTTAACATTTAATCTTTTGACTCTAAATGACTGTTGGATGTGAATTATGACTTTTTCAACTAAAATATGTGTGTTTAAAGTCATTTCTGTGCCTGAAACGGGTCAAAATTGAAGCTTTTGAGTAAGCAAAACTCTGTAAAAATGGCACTTTTGGTCACTGTGAGGGTTTAAAAAGTGGTTATTCAACATGAGGCACGATCCAATTGACATTTTGAATCATTTTGGGTACAGTCCAAAAAATCAATTTTCGGATGAAAAACGATGACTCCGGACATGTCGAACGTTCCCAAAATGGTCTCTAATGATGAAATTTTAACATTTAATCTTTTGACTCTAAATGACTGTTGGATGTGCATTATGACTTTTTCAACTAAAATACGTGTGTTTAAAGTCATTTCTGTGCCTGAAACGGGTCAAAATTGAAGCTTTTGAGTAAGCAAAACTCTGTAAAAATGGCAATTTTGGTCACTGTGAGGGTTTAAAAAGTGGTTATTCAACATGAGGCACGATCCAATTGACATTTTGAATCATTTTTGGTACAGTCCAAAAAATCAATTTTCGGATGAAAAACGATGACTCCGGACATGTCGAACGTTCCCAAAATGGTCTATAATGATGAAATTTTAACATTTAATCTTTTGACTCTAAATGACCGTTGGATGTGAATTATGACTTTTTCAACTAAAATACGTGTGTTTAAAGTCATTTCTGTGCCTGAAACGGGTCAAAATTGAAGCTTTTGAGTAAGCAAAACTCTGTAAAAATGGCACTTTTGGTCACTGTGAGGGTTTAAAAAGTGGTTATTCAACATGAGGCACGATCCAATTGACATTTTGAATCATTTTGGGTACAGTCCAAAAAATCAATTTTCGGATGAAAAACGATGACTCCGGACATGTCGAACGTTCCCAAAATGGTCTCTAATGATGAAATTTTAACATTTAATCTTTTGACTCTAAATGACTGTTGGATGTGCATTATGACTTTTTCAACTAAAATAAGTGTGTTTAAAGTCATTTCTGTGCCTGAAACGGGTCAAAATTGAAGCTTTTGAGTAAGGAAAACTCTGTAAAAATGGCAATTTTGGTCACTGTGAGGGTTTAAAAAGTGGTTATTCAACATGAGGCAAGATCCAATTGACATTTTGAATCATTTTTGGTACAGTCCAAAAAATCAATTTTCGGATGAAAAACGATGACTCCGGACATGTCGAACGTTCCCAAAATGGTCTATAATGATGAAATTTTAACATTTAATCTTTTGACTCTAAATAACTGTTGGATGTGAATTATGACTTTTTCAACTAAAATAAGTGTGTTTAAAGTCATTTCTGTGCCTGAAACATGTCAAAATTGAAGCTTTTGAGTAAGGAAAACTCTGTAAAAATGGCAATTTTGGTCACTGTGAGGGTTTAAAAAGTGGTTATTCAACATGAGGCACGATCCAATTGACATTTTGAATCATTTTTGGTACAGTCCAAAAAATCAATTTTCGGATGAAAAACGATGACTCCGGACATGCCGAACGTTCCCAAAATGGTCTATAATGATGAAATTTTAACATTTAATATTTTGACTCTAAATGACTGTTGGATGTGAATTATGACTTTTTCAACTAAAATACGTGTGTTTAAAGTCATTTCTGTGCCTGAAACGGGTCAAAATTGAAGCTTTTGAGTAAGCAAAACTCTGTAAAAATGGCACTTTTGGTCACTGTGAGGGTTTAAAAAGTGGTTATTCAACATGAGGCACGATCCAATTGACATTTTGAATCATTTTGGGTACAGTCCAAAAAATCAATTTTCGGATGAAAAACGATGACTCCGGACATGTCGAACGTTCCCAAAATGGTCTATAATGATGAAATTTTAACATTTAATCTTTTGACTCTAAATGACTGTTGGATGTGAATTATGACTTTTTCAACTAAAATAAGTGTGTTTAAAGTCATTTCTGTGCCTGAAACGGGTCAAAATTGAAGCTTTTGAGTAAGGAAAACTCTGTAAAAATGGCAATTTTGGTCACTGTGAGGGTTTAAAAAGTGGTTATTCAACATGAGGCACGATCCAATTGACATTTTGAATCATTTTGGGTACAGTCCAAAAAATCAATTTTCGGATGAAAAACGATGACTCCGGACATGCCGAACGTTCCCAAAATGGTCTATAATGATGAAATTTTAACATTTAATCTTTTGACTCTAAATGACTGTTGGATGTGAATTATGACTTTTTCAACTAAAATATGTGTGTTTAAAGTCATTTCTGTGCCTGAAACGGGTCAAAATTGAAGCTTTTGAGTAAGCAAAACTCTGTAAAAATGGCACTTTTGGTCACTGTGAGGGTTTAAAAAGTGGTTATTCAACATGAGGCACGATCCAATTGACATTTTGAATCATTTTGGGTACAGTCCAAAAAATCAATTTTCGGATGAAAAACGATGACTCCGGACATGTCGAACGTTCCCAAAATGGTCTATAATGATGAAATTTTAACATTTAATCTTTTGACTCTAAATGACTGTTGGATGTGAATTATGACTTTTTCAACTAAAATAGGTGTGTTTAAAGTCATTTCTGTGCCTGAAACGGGTCAAAATTGAAGCTTTTGAGTGAGGAAAACTCTGTAAAAATGGCAATTTTGGTCACTGTGAGGGTTTAAAAAGTGGTTATTCAACATGAGGCACGATCCAATTGACATTTTGAATAATTTTAGTACAGTCCAAAAAATCAATTTTCGGATGAAAAACGATGACTCCGGACATGTCGAACGTTCCCAAAATGGTCTATAATGATGAAATTTTAACATTTAATCTTTTGACTCTAAATGACTGTTGGATGTGCATTATGACTTTTTCAACTAAAATAAGTGTGTTTAAAGTCATTTCTGTGCCTGAAACGGGTCAAAATTGAAGCTTTTGAGTAAGCAAAACTCTGTAAAAATGGCAATTTTAGTCACTGTGAGGGTTTAAAAAGTGGTTATCCAACATGAGGCACGATCCAATTGACATTTTGAATCATTTTTAGTACATTCCAAAAAATCAATTTTCGGATGAAAAACGATGACTCCGGACATGCCGAACGTTCCCAAAATGGTCTATAATGATGAAATTTTAACATTTAATCTTTTGACTCTAAATGACTGTTGGATGTGAATTCTGACTTTTTCAACTAAAATAAGTGTGTTTAAAGTCATTTCTGTGCCTGAAACGGGTCAAAATTGAAGCTTTTGAGTAAGGAAATCTCTGTAAAAATGGCAATTTTGGTCACTGTGAGGGTTTAAAAAGTGGTTATTCAACATGAGGCAAGATCCAATTGACATTTTGAATCATTTTTGGTACAGTCCAAAAAATCAATTTTCGGATGAAAAACGATGACTCCGGACATGTCGAACGTTCCCAAAATGGTCTATAATGATGAAATTTTAACATTTAATCTTTTGACTCTAAATAACTGTTGGATGTGAATTATGACTTTTTCAACTAAAATAAGTGTGTTTAAAGTCATTTCTGTGCCTGAAACAGGTCAAATTGAAGCTTTTGAGTAAGGAAAACTCTGTAAAAATGGCAATTTTGGTCACTGTGAGGGTTTAAAAAGTGGTTATTCAACATGAGGCACGATCCAATTGACATTTTGAATCATTTTTGGTACAGTCCAAAAAATCAATTTTCGGATGAAAAACGATGACTCCGGACATGCCGAACGTTCCCAAAATGGTCTATAATGATGAAATTTTAACATTTAATATTTTGACTCTAAATGACTGTTGGATGTGAATTATGACTTTTTCAACTAAAATACGTGTGTTTAAAGTCATTTCTGTGCCTGAAACGGGTCAAAATTGAAGCTTTTGAGTAAGCAAAACTCTGTAAAAATGGCACTTTTGGTCACTGTGAGGGTTTAAAAAGTGGTTATTCAACATGAGGCACGATCCAATTGACATTTTGAATCATTTTGGGTACAGTCCAAAAAATCAATTTTCGGATGAAAAACGATGACTCCGGACATGTCGAACGTTCCCAAAATGGTCTATAATGATGAAATTTTAACATTTAATCTTTTGACTCTAAATGACTGTTGGATGTGAATTATGACTTTTTCAACTAAAATAAGTGTGTTTAAAGTCATTTCTGTGCCTGAAACGGGTCAAAATTGAAGCTTTTGAGTAAGGAAAACTCTGTAAAAATGGCAATTTTGGTCACTGTGAGGGTTTAAAAAGTGGTTATTCAACATGAGGCACGATCCAATTGACATTTTGAATCATTTTTGGTACAGTCCAAAAAATCCATTTTCGGATGAAAAACGATGACTCCGGACATGCCGAACGTTCCCAAAATGGTCTATAATGATGAAATTTTAACATTTAATCTTTTGACTCTAAATGACTGTTGGATGTGAATTATGACTTTTTCAACTAAAATACGTGTGTTTAAAGTCATTTCTGTGCCTGAAACGGGTCAAAATTGAAGCTTTTGAGTAAGGAAAACTCTGTAAAAATGGCAATTTTGGTCACTGTGAGGGTTTAAAAAGTGGTTATTCAACATGAGACACGATCCAATTGACATTTTGAATCATTTTTGGTACAGTCCAAAAAATCGATTTTCGGATGAAAAACGATTACTCCGGACATGCCGAACGTTCCCAAAATAGGCTATAATGATGAAATTTTAACATTTAATCTTTTGACTCTAAATGACTGTTGGATGTGAATTATGAGTTTTTCAACTAAAATAAGTGTGTTTAAAGTCATTTCTGTGCCTGAAACGGGTCAAAATTGAAGCTTTTGAGTAAGGAAAACTCTGTAAAAATGGCAATTTTGGTCACTGTGAGGGTTTAAAAAGTGGTTATTCAACATGAGGCACGATCCAATTGACATTTTGAATCATTTTTGGTACAGTCCAAAAAATCGATTTTCGGATGAAAAACGATGACTCCGGACATGCCGAACGTTCCCAAAATGGTCTATAATGATGAAATTTTAACATTTAATCTTTTGACTCTAAATGACTGTTGGATGTGAATTATGACTTTTTCAACTAAAATAAGTGTGTTTAAAGTCATTCAAAATTGAAGCTTTTGAGTAAGCAAAACTCTGTAAAAATGGCACTTTTGGTCACTATGAGGGTTTGAAAAGTGGTTATTCAACATGAGGCACGATCCAATTGACATTTTGAATCATTTTGGGTACAGTCCAAAAAATCAATTTTCGGATGAAAAACGACGACTCCGGACATGTCGAACGTTCCCAAAATGGTCTATAATGATGAAATTTTAACATTTAATCTTTTGACTCTAAATGACTGTTGGATGTGCATTATGACTTTTTCAACTAAAATAAGTGTGTTTAAAGTCATTTCTGTGCCTGAAACGGGTCAAAATTGAAGCTTTTGAGTAAGCAAAACTCTATAAAAATGGCAATTTTGGTCACTGTGAGGGTTTAAAAAGTGGTTATCCAACATGAGGCACGATCCAATTGACATTTTGAATAATTTTTGGTACAGTCCAAAAAATCAATTTTCGGATGAAAAACGATGACTCCGGACATGCCGAACGTTCCCAAAATGGTCTATAATGATGAAATTTTAACATTTATTCTTTTGACTCTAAATGACTGTTGGATGTGCATTATGACTTTTTCAACTAAAATAAGTGTGTTTAAAGTCATTTCTGTGCCTGAAACGGGTCAAAATTGAAGCTTTTGAGTAAGCAAAACTCTGTAAAAATGGCAATTTTGGTCACTGTGAGGGTTTAAAAAGTGGTTATCCAACATGAGGCACGATCCAATTGACATTTTGAATCATTTTTAGTACAGTCCAAAAAATCAATTTTCAGATGAAAAACGATGACTCCGGACATGCCGAACGTTCCCAAAATGGTCTATAATGATGAAATTTTAACATTTAATCTTTTGACTCTAAATGACTGTTGGATGTGAATTATGACTTTTTCAACTAAAATACGTGTGTTTAAAGTCATTTCTGTGCCTGAAACGGGTCAAAATTGAAGCTTTTGAGTAAGCAAAACTCTGTAAAAATGGCACTTTTGGTCACTGTGAGGGTTTAAAAAGTGGTTATTCAACATGAGGCACGATCCAATTGACATTTTGAATCATTTTGGGTACAGTCCAAAAAATCAATTTTCGGATGAAAAACGATGACTCCGGACATGCCGAACGTTCCCAAAATGGTCTATAATGATGAAATTTTAACATTTAATCTTTTGACTCTAAATGACTGTTGGATGTGAATTATGACTTTTTCAACTAAAATAAGTGTGTTTAAAGTCATTTCTGTGCCTGAAACGGGTCAAAATTGAAGCTTTTGAGTAAGGAAAACTCTGTAAAAATGGCAATTTTGGTCATTGTGAGGGTTTAAAAAGTGGTTATTCAACATGAGGCACGATCCAATTGACATTTTGAATCATTTTGGGTACAGTCCAAAAAATCAATTTTTGGATGAAAAACGATGACTCCGGACATGCCGAACGTTCCCAAAATGGTCTATAATGATGAAATTTTAACATTTAATCTTTTGACTCTAAATGACTGTTGGATGTGAATTATGACTTTTTCAACTAAAATATGTGTGTTTAAAGTCATTTCTGTGCCTGAAACGGGTCAAAATTGAAGCTTTTGAGTAAGCAAAACTCTGTAAAAATGGCACTTTTGGTCACTGTGAGGGTTTAAAAAGTGGTTATTCAACATGAGGCACGATCCAATTGACATTTTGAATCATTTTGGGTACAGTCCAAAAAATCAATTTTCGGATGAAAAACGATGACTCCGGACATGTCGAACGTTCCCAAAATGGTCTCTAATGATGAAATTTTAACATTTAATCTTTTGACTCTAAATGACTGTTGGATGTGCATTATGACTTTTTCAACTAAAATAAGTGTGTTTAAAGTCATTTCTGTGCCTGAAACGGGTCAAAATTGAAGCTTTTGAGTAAGCAAAACTCTGTAAAAATGGCAATTTTGGTCACTGTGAGGGTTTAAAAAGTGGTTATTCAACATGAGGCACGATCCAATTGACATTTTGAATCATTTTGGGTACAGTCCAAAAAATCAATTTTCGGATAAAAAACGATGACTCCGGACATGTTGAACGTTCCCAAAATGGTCTATAATGATGAAATTTTAACATTTAATCTTTTGACTCTAAATGACTGTTGGATGTGAATTATGACTTTTTCAACTAAAATAAGTGTGTTTAAAGTCATTTCTGTGCCTGAAACGGGTCAAAATTGAAGCTTTTGAGTGAGGAAAACTCTGTAAAAATGGCAATTTTGGTCACTGTGAGGGTTTAAAAAGTGGTTATTCAACATGAGGCACGATCCAATTGACATTTTGAATAATTTTAGTACAGTCCAAAAAATCAATTTTCGGATGAAAAACGATGACTCCGGACATGTCGAACGTTCCCAAAATGGTCTATAATGATGAAATTTTAACATTTAATCTTTTGACTCTAAATGACTGTTGGATGTGCATTATGACTTTTTCAACTAAAATAAGTGTGTTTAAAGTCATTTCTGTGCCTGAAACGGGTCAAAATTGAAGCTTTTGAGTAAGCAAAACTCTGTAAAAATGGCAATTTTGGTCACTGTGAGGGTTTAAAAAGTGGTTATCCAACATGAGGCACGATCCAATTGACATTTTGAATCATTTTTAGTACAGTCCAAAAAATCAATTTTCGGATGAAAAACGATGACTCCGGACATGCCGAACGTTCCCAAAATGGTCTATAATGATGAAATTTTAACATTTAATCTTTTGACTCTAAATGACTGTTGGATGTGAATTCTGACTTTTTCAACTAAAATAAGTGTGTTTAAAGTCATTTCTGTGCCTGAAACGGTTCAAAATTGAAGCTTTTGAGTAAGGAAAACTCTGTAAAAATGGCAATTTTGGTCACTGTGAGGGTTTAAAAAGTGGTTATTCAACATGAGGCAAGATCCAATTGACATTTTGAATCATTTTTGGTACAGTCCAAAAAATCAATTTTCGGATGAAAAACGATGACCCCGGACATGCCGAACGTTCCCAAAATGGTCTATAATGATGAAATTTTAACATTTAATCTTTTGACTCTAAATGACTGTTGGATGTGAATTATGACTTTTTCAACTAAAATATGTGTGTTTAAAGTCATTTCTGTGCCTGAAACGGGTCAAAATTGAAGCTTTTGAGTAAGCAAAACTCTGTAAAAATGGCACTTTTGGTCACTGTGAGGGTTTAAAAAGTGGTTATTCAACATGAGGCACGATCCAATTGACATTTTGAATCATTTTGGGTACAGTCCAAAAAATCAATTTTCGGATGAAAAACGATGACTCCGGACATGTCGAACGTTCCCAAAATGGTCTCTAATGATGAAATTTTAACATTTAATCTTTTGACTCTAAATGACTGTTGGATGTGCATTATGACTTTTTCAACTAAAATAAGTGTGTTTAAAGTCATTTCTGTGCCTGAAACGGGTCAAAATTGAAGCTTTTGAGTAAGCAAAACTCTGTAAAAATGGCAATTTTGGTCACTGTGAGGGTTTAAAAAGTGGTTATTCAACATGAGGCACGATCCAATTGACATTTTGAATCATTTTTGGTACAGTCCAAAAAATCAATTTTCGGATGAAAAACGATGACTCCGGACATGTCGAACGTTCCCAAAATGGTCTATAATGATGAAATTTTAACATTTAATCTTTTGACACTAAATGACCGTTGGATGTGAATTATGACTTTTTCAACTAAAATAAGTGTGTTTAAAGTCATTTCTGTGCCTGAAATGGGTCAAAATTGAAGCTTTTGAGTAAGGAAAACTCTGTAAAAATGGCAATTTTGGTCACTGTGAGGGTTTAAAAAGTGGTTATTCAACATGAGGCACGATCCAATTGACATTTTGAATCATTTTGGGTACAGTCCAAAAAATCAATTTTCGGATGAAAAACGATGACTCCGGACATGCCGAACGTTCCCAAAATGGTCTATAATGATGAAATTTTAACATTTAATCTTTTGACTCTAAATGACTGTTGGATGTGAATTATGACTTTTTCAACTAAAATATGTGTGTTTAAAGTCATTTCTGTGCCTGAAACGGGTCAAAATTGAAGCTTTTGAGTAAGCAAAACTCTGTAAAAATGGCACTTTTGGTCACTGTGAGGGTTTAAAAAGTGGTTATTCAACATGAGGCACGATCCAATTGACATTTTGAATCATTTTGGGTACAGTCCAAAAAATCAATTTTCGGATGAAAAACGATGACTCCGGACATGTCGAACGTTCCCAAAATGGTCTATAATGATGAAATTTTAACATTTAATCTTTTGACTCTAAATGACTGTTGGATGTGAATTATGACTTTTTCAACTAAAATAGGTGTGTTTAAAGTCATTTCTGTGCCTGAAACGGGTCAAAATTGAAGCTTTTGAGTGAGGAAAACTCTGTAAAAATGGCAATTTTGGTCACTGTGAGGGTTTAAAAAGTGGTTATTCAACATGAGGCACGATCCAATTGACATTTTGAATAATTTTAGTACAGTCCAAAAAATCAATTTTCGGATGAAAAACGATGACTCCGGACATGTCGAACGTTCCCAAAATGGTCTATAATGATGAAATTTTAACATTTAATCTTTTGACTCTAAATGACTGTTGGATGTGCATTATGACTTTTTCAACTAAAATAAGTGTGTTTAAAGTCATTTCTGTGCCTGAAACGGGTCAAAATTGAAGCTTTTGAGTAAGCAAAACTCTGTAAAAATGGCAATTTTAGTCACTGTGAGGGTTTAAAAAGTGGTTATCCAACATGAGGCACGATCCAATTGACATTTTGAATCATTTTTAGTACATTCCAAAAAATCAATTTTCGGATGAAAAACGATGACTCCGGACATGCCGAACGTTCCCAAAATGGTCTATAATGATGAAATTTTAACATTTAATCTTTTGACTCTAAATGACTGTTGGATGTGAATTCTGACTTTTTCAACTAAAATAAGTGTGTTTAAAGTCATTTCTGTGCCTGAAACGGGTCAAAATTGAAGCTTTTGAGTAAGGAAATCTCTGTAAAAATGGCAATTTTGGTCACTGTGAGGGTTTAAAAAGTGGTTATTCAACATGAGGCAAGATCCAATTGACATTTTGAATCATTTTTGGTACAGTCCAAAAAATCAATTTTCGGATGAAAAACGATGACTCCGGACATGTCGAACGTTCCCAAAATGGTCTATAATGATGAAATTTTAACATTTAATCTTTTGACTCTAAATAACTGTTGGATGTGAATTATGACTTTTTCAACTAAAATAAGTGTGTTTAAAGTCATTTCTGTGCCTGAAACAGGTCAAAATTGAAGCTTTTGAGTAAGGAAAACTCTGTAAAAATGGCAATTTTGGTCACTGTGAGGGTTTAAAAAGTGGTTATTCAACATGAGGCACGATCCAATTGACATTTTGAATCATTTTTGGTACAGTCCAAAAAATCAATTTTCGGATGAAAAACGATGACTCCGGACATGCCGAACGTTCCCAAAATGGTCTATAATGATGAAATTTTAACATTTAATATTTTGACTCTAAATGACTGTTGGATGTGAATTATGACTTTTTCAACTAAAATACGTGTGTTTAAAGTCATTTCTGTGCCTGAAACGGGTCAAAATTGAAGCTTTTGAGTAAGCAAAACTCTGTAAAAATGGCACTTTTGGTCACTGTGAGGGTTTAAAAAGTGGTTATTCAACATGAGGCACGATCCAATTGACATTTTGAATCATTTTGGGTACAGTCCAAAAAATCAATTTTCGGATGAAAAACGATGACTCCGGACATGTCGAACGTTCCCAAAATGGTCTATAATGATGAAATTTTAACATTTAATCTTTTGACTCTAAATGACTGTTGGATGTGAATTATGACTTTTTCAACTAAAATAAGTGTGTTTAAAGTCATTTCTGTGCCTGAAACGGGTCAAAATTGAAGCTTTTGAGTAAGGAAAACTCTGTAAAAATGGCAATTTTGGTCACTGTGAGGGTTTAAAAAGTGGTTATTCAACATGAGGCACGATCCAATTGACATTTTGAATCATTTTTGGTACAGTCCAAAAAATCCATTTTCGGATGAAAAACGATGACTCCGGACATGCCGAACGTTCCCAAAATGGTCTATAATGATGAAATTTTAACATTTAATCTTTTGACTCTAAATGACTGTTGGATGTGAATTATGACTTTTTCAACTAAAATACGTGTGTTTAAAGTCATTTCTGTGCCTGAAACGGGTCAAAATTGAAGCTTTTGAGTAAGGAAAACTCTGTAAAAATGGCAATTTTGGTCACTGTGAGGGTTTAAAAAGTGGTTATTCAACATGAGACATGATCCAATTGACATTTTGAATCATTTTTGGTACAGTCCAAAAAATCGATTTTCGGATGAAAAACGATTACTCCGGACATGCCGAACGTTCCCAAAATAGGCTATAATGATGAAATTTTAACATTTAATCTTTTGACTCTAAATGACTGTTGGATGTGAATTATGAGTTTTTCAACTAAAATAAGTGTGTTTAAAGTCATTTCTGTGCCTGAAACGGGTCAAAATTGAAGCTTTTGAGTAAGGAAAACTCTGTAAAAATGGCAATTTTGGTCACTGTGAGGGTTTAAAAAGTGGTTATTCAACATGAGGCACGATCCAATTGACATTTTGAATCATTTTTGGTACAGTCCAAAAAATCAATTTTCGGATGAAAAACGATGACTCCGGACATGCCGAACGTTCCCAAAATGGTCTATAATGATGAAATTTTAACATTTATTCTTTTGACTCTAAATGACTGTTGGATGTGCATTATGACTTTTTCAACTAAAATAAGTGTGTTTAAAGTCATTTCTGTGCCTGAAACGGGTCAAAATTGAAGCTTTTGAGTAAGCAAAACTCTGTAAAAATGGCAATTTTGGTCACTGTGAGGGTTTAAAAAGTGGTTATCCAACATGAGGCACGATCCAATTGACATTTTGAATCATTTTTAGTACAGTCCAAAAAATCAATTTTCAGATGAAAAACGATGACTCCGGACATGCCGAACGTTCCCAAAATGGTCTATAATGATGAAATTTTAACATTTAATCTTTTGACTCTAAATGACTGTTGGATGTGAATTATGACTTTTTCAACTAAAATACGTGTGTTTAAAGTCATTTCTGTGCCTGAAACGGGTCAAAATTGAAGCTTTTGAGTAAGCAAAACTCTGTAAAAATGGCACTTTTGGTCACTGTGAGGGTTTAAAAAGTGGTTATTCAACATGAGGCACGATCCAATTGACATTTTGAATCATTTTGGGTACAGTCCAAAAAATCAATTTTCGGATGAAAAACGATGACTCCGGACATGCCGAACGTTCCCAAAATGGTCTATAATGATGAAATTTTAACATTTAATCTTTTGACTCTAAATGACTGTTGGATGTGAATTATGACTTTTTCAACTAAAATAAGTGTGTTTAAAGTCATTTCTGTGCCTGAAACGGGTCAAAATTGAAGCTTTTGAGTAAGGAAAACTCTGTAAAAATGGCAATTTTGGTCATTGTGAGGGTTTAAAAAGTGGTTATTCAACATGAGGCACGATCCAATTGACATTTTTAATCATTTTGGGTACAGTCCAAAAAATCAATTTTTGGATGAAAAACGATGACTCCGGACATGCCGAACGTTCCCAAAATGGTCTATAATGATGAAATTTTAACATTTAATCTTTTGACTCTAAATGACTGTTGGATGTGAATTATGACTTTTTCAACTAAAATATGTGTGTTTAAAGTCATTTCTGTGCCTGAAACGGGTCAAAATTGAAGCTTTTGAGTAAGCAAAACTCTGTAAAAATGGCACTTTTGGTCACTGTGAGGGTTTAAAAAGTGGTTATTCAACATGAGGCACGATCCAATTGACATTTTGAATCATTTTGGGTACAGTCCAAAAAATCAATTTTCGGATGAAAAACGATGACTCCGGACATGTCGAACGTTCCCAAAATGGTCTCTAATGATGAAATTTTAACATTTAATCTTTTGACTCTAAATGACTGTTGGATGTGCATTATGACTTTTTCAACTAAAATAAGTGTGTTTAAAGTCATTTCTGTGCCTGAAACGGGTCAAAATTGAAGCTTTTGAGTAAGCAAAACTCTGTAAAAATGGCAATTTTGGTCACTGTGAGGGTTTAAAAAGTGGTTATTCAACATGAGGCACGATCCAATTGACATTTTGAATCATTTTGGGTACAGTCCAAAAAATCAATTTTCGGATGAAAAACGATGACTCCGGACATGTTGAACGTTCCCAAAATGGTCTATAATGATGAAATTTTAACATTTAATCTTTTGACTCTAAATGACTGTTGGATGTGAATTATGACTTTTTCAACTAAAATAAGTGTGTTTAAAGTCATTTCTGTGCCTGAAACGGGTCAAAATTGAAGCTTTTGAGTGAGGAAAACTCTGTAAAAATGGCAATTTTGGTCACTGTGAGGGTTTAAAAAGTGGTTATTCAACATGAGGCACGATCCAATTGACATTTTGAATAATTTTAGTACAGTCCAAAAAATCAATTTTCGGATGAAAAACGATGACTCCGGACATGTCGAACGTTCCCAAAATGGTCTATAATGATGAAATTTTAACATTTAATCTTTTGACTCTAAATGACTGTTGGATGTGCATTATGACTTTTTCAACTAAAATAAGTGTGTTTAAAGTCATTTCTGTGCCTGAAACGGGTCAAAATTGAAGCTTTTGAGTAAGCAAAACTCTGTAAAAATGGCAATTTTGGTCACTGTGAGGGTTTAAAAAGTGGTTATCCAACATGAGGCACGATCCAATTGACATTTTGAATCATTTTTCGTACAGTCCAAAAAATCAATTTTCGGATGAAAAACGATGACTCCGGACATGCCGAACGTTCCCAAAATGGTCTATAATGATGAAATTTTAACATTTAATCTTTTGACTCTAAATGACTGTTGGATGTGAATTCTGACTTTTTCAACTAAAATAAGTGTGTTTAAAGTCATTTCTGTGCCTGAAACGGTTCAAAATTGAAGCTTTTGAGTAAGGAAAACTCTGTAAAAATGGCAATTTTGGTCACTGTGAGGGTTTAAAAAGTGGTTATTCAACATGAGGCAAGATCCAATTGACATTTTGAATCATTTTTGGTACAGTCCAAAAAATCAATTTTCGGATGAAAAACGATGACCCCGGACATGCCGAACGTTCCCAAAATGGTCTATAATGATGAAATTTTAACATTTAATCTTTTGACTCTAAATGACTGTTGGATGTGAATTATGACTTTTTCAACTAAAATATGTGTGTTTAAAGTCATTTCTGTGCCTGAAACGGGTCAAAATTGAAGCTTTTGAGTAAGCAAAACTCTGTAAAAATGGCACTTTTGGTCACTGTGAGGGTTTAAAAAGTGGTTATTCAACATGAGGCACGATCCAATTGACATTTTGAATCATTTTGGGTACAGTCCAAAAAATCAATTTTCGGATGAAAAACGATGACTCCGGACATGTCGAACGTTCCCAAAATGGTCTCTAATGATGAAATTTTAACATTTAATCTTTTGACTCTAAATGACTGTTGGATGTGCATTATGACTTTTTCAACTAAAATAAGTGTGTTTAAAGTCATTTCTGTGCCTGAAACGGGTCAAAATTGAAGCTTTTGAGTAAGCAAAACTCTGTAAAAATGGCAATTTTGGTCACTGTGAGGGTTTAAAAAGTGGTTATTCAACATGAGGCACGATCCAATTGACATTTTGAATCATTTTTGGTACAGTCCAAAAAATCAATTTTCGGATGAAAAACGATGACTCCGGACATGTCGAACGTTCCCAAAATGGTCTATAATGATGAAATTTTAACATTTAATCTTTTGACACTAAATGACCGTTGGATGTGAATTATGACTTTTTCAACTAAAATAAGTGTGTTTAAAGTCATTTCTGTGCCTGAAATGGGTCAAAATTGAAGCTTTTGAGTAAGGAAAACTCTGTAAAAATGGCAATTTTGGTCACTGTGAGGGTTTAAAAAGTGGTTATTCAACATGAGGCACGATCCAATTGACATTTTGAATCATTTTGGGTACAGTCCAAAAAATCAATTTTCGGATGAAAAACGATGACTCCGGACATGTCGAACGTTCCCAAAATGGTCTATAATGATGAAATTTTAACATTTAATCTTTTGACTCTAAATGACCGTTGGATGTGAATTATGACTTTTTCAACTAAAATACGTGTGTTTAAAGTCATTTCTGTGCCTGAAACGGGTCAAAATTGAAGCTTTTGAGTAAGCAAAACTCTGTAAAAATGGCACTTTTGGTCACTGTGAGGGTTTAAAAAGTGGTTATTCAACATGAGGCACGATCCAATTGACATTTTGAATCATTTTGGGTACAGTCCAAAAAATCAATTTTCGGATGAAAAACGATGACTCCGGACATGTCGAACGTTCCCAAAATGGTCTCTAATGATGAAATTTTAACATTTAATCTTTTGACTCTAAATGACTGTTGGATGTGCATTATGACTTTTTCAACTAAAATAAGTGTGTTTAAAGTCATTTCTGTGCCTGAAACGGGTCAAAATTGAAGCTTTTGAGTAAGGAAAACTCTGTAAAAATGGCAATTTTGGTCACTGTGAGGGTTTAAAAAGTGGTTATTCAACATGAGGCAAGATCCAATTGACATTTTGAATCATTTTTGGTACAGTCCAAAAAATCAATTTTCGGATGAAAAACGATGACTCCGGACATGTCGAACGTTCCCAAAATGGTCTATAATGATGAAATTTTAACATTTAATCTTTTGACTCTAAATAACTGTTGGATGTGAATTATGACTTTTTCAACTAAAATAAGTGTGTTTAAAGTCATTTCTGTGCCTGAAACAGGTCAAAATTGAAGCTTTTGAGTAAGGAAAACTCTGTAAAAATGGCAATTTTGGTCACTGTGAGGGTTTAAAAAGTGGTTATTCAACATGAGGCACGATCCAATTGACATTTTGAATCATTTTTGGTACAGTCCAAAAAATCAATTTTCGGATGAAAAACGATGACTCCGGACATGCCGAACGTTCCCAAAATGGTCTATAATGATGAAATTTTAACATTTAATATTTTGACTCTAAATGACTGTTGGATGTGAATTATGACTTTTTCAACTAAAATACGTGTGTTTAAAGTCATTTCTGTGCCTGAAACGGGTCAAAATTGAAGCTTTTGAGTAAGCAAAACTCTGTAAAAATGGCACTTTTGGTCACTGTGAGGGTTTAAAAAGTGGTTATTCAACATGAGACACGATCCAATTGACATTTTGAATCATTTTTGGTACAGTCCAAAAAATCGATTTTCGGATGAAAAACGATTACTCCGGACATGCCGAATGTTCCCAAAATAGGCTATAATGATGAAATTTTAACATTTAATCTTTTGACTCTAAATGACTGTTGGATGTGAATTATGAGTTTTTCAACTAAAATAAGTGTGTTTAAAGTCATTTCTGTGCCTGAAACGGGTCAAAATTGAAGCTTTTGAGTAAGGAAAACTCTGTAAAAATGGCAATTTTGGTCACTGTGAGGGTTTAAAAAGTGGTTATTCAACATGAGGCACGATCCAATTGACATTTTTAATTATTTTTGGTACAGTCCAAAAAATCGATTTTCGGATGAAAAACGATGACTCCGGACATGCCGAACGTTCCCAAAATGGTCTATAATGATGAAATTTTAACATTTAATCTTTTGACTCTAAATGACTGTTGGATGTGAATTATGACTTTTTCAACTAAAATAAGTGTGTTTAAAGTCATTCAAAATTGAAGCTTTTGAGTAAGCAAAACTCTGTAAAAATGGCACTTTTGGTCACTATGAGGGTTTGAAAAGTGGTTATTCAACATGAGGCACGATCCAATTGACATTTTGAATCATTTTGGGTACAGTCCAAAAAATCAATTTTCGGATGAAAAACGACGACTCCGGACATGTCGAACGTTCCCAAAATGGTCTATAATGATGAAATTTTAACATTTAATCTTTTGACTCTAAATGACTGTTGGATGTGCATTATGACTTTTTCAACTAAAATAAGTGTGTTTAAAGTCATTTCTGTGCCTGAAACGGGTCAAAATTGAAGCTTTTGAGTAAGCAAAACTCTATAAAAATGGCAATTTTGGTCACTGTGAGGGTTTAAAAAGTGGTTATCCAACATGAGGCACGATCCAATTGACATTTTGAATAATTTTTGGTACAGTCCAAAAAATCAATTTTCGGATGAAAAACGATGACTCCGGACATGCCGAACGTTCCCAAAATGGTCTATAATGATGAAATTTTAACATTTAATCTTTTGACTCTAAATGACTGTTGGATGTGCATTATGACTTTTTCAACTAAAATAAGTGTGTTTAAAGTCATTTCTGTGCCTGAAACGGGTCAAAATTGAAGCTTTTGAGTAAGCAAAACTCTGTAAAAATGGCAATTTTGGTCACTGTGAGGGTTTAAAAAGTGGTTATCCAACATGAGGCACGATCCAATTGACATTTTGAATCATTTTTAGTACAGTCCAAAAAATCAATTTTCGGATGAAAAACGATGACTCCGGACATGCCGAACGTTCCCAAAATGGTCTATAATGATGAAATTTTAACATTTAATCTTTTGACTCTAAATGACTGTTGGATGTGAATTATGACTTTTTCAACTAAAATACGTGTGTTTAAAGTCATTTCTGTGCCTGAAACGGGTCAAAATTGAAGCTTTTGAGTAAGGAAAACTCTGTAAAAATGGCAATTTTGGTCACTGTGAGGGTTTAAAAAGTGGTTATTCAACATGAGACACGATCCAATTGACATTTTGAATCATTTTTGGTACAGTCCAAAAAATCGATTTTCGGATGAAAAACGATTACTCCGGACATGCCGAACGTTCCCAAAATAGGCTATAATGATGAAATTTTAACATTTAATCTTTTGACTCTAAATGACTGTTGGATGTGAATTATGAGTTTTTCAACTAAAATAAGTGTGTTTAAAGTCATTTCTGTGCCTGAAACGGGTCAAAATTGAAGCTTTTGAGTAAGGAAAACTCTGTAAAAATGGCAATTTTGGTCACTGTGAGGGTTTAAAAAGTGGTTATTCAACATGAGGCACGATCCAATTGACATTTTGAATCATTTTTGGTACAGTCCAAAAAATCGATTTTCGGATGAAAAACGATGACTCCGGACATGCCGAACGTTCCCAAAATGGTCTATAATGATGAAATTTTAACATTTAATCTTTTGACTCTAAATGACTGTTGGATGTGAATTATGACTTTTTCAACTAAAATAAGTGTGTTTAAAGTCATTCAAAATTGAAGCTTTTGAGTAAGCAAAACTCTGTAAAAATGGCACTTTTGGTCACTATGAGGGTTTGAAAAGTGGTTATTCAACATGAGGCACGATCCAATTGACATTTTGAATCATTTTGGGTACAGTCCAAAAAATCAATTTTCGGATGAAAAACGACGACTCCGGACATGTCGAACGTTCCCAAAATGGTCTATAATGATGAAATTTTAACATTTAATCTTTTGACTCTAAATGACTGTTGGATGTGCATTGTGACTTTTTCAACTAAAATAAGTGTGTTTAAAGTCATTTCTGTGCCTGAAACGGGTCAAAATTGAAGCTTTTGAGTAAGCAAAACTCTATAAAAATGGCAATTTTGGTCACTGTGAGGGTTTAAAAAGTGGTTATCCAACATGAGGCACGATCCAATTGACATTTTGAATAATTTTTGGTACAGTCCAAAAAATCAATTTTCGGATGAAAAACGATGACTCCGGACATGCCGAACGTTCCCAAAATGGTCTATAATGATGAAATTTTAACATTTAATCTTTTGACTCTAAATGACTGTTGGATGTGCATTATGACTTTTTCAACTAAAATAAGTGTGTTTAAAGTCATTTCTGTGCCTGAAACGGGTCAAAATTGAAGCTTTTGAGTAAGCAAAACTCTGTAAAAATGGCAATTTTGGTCACTGTGAGGGTTTAAAAAGTGGTTATTCAACATGAGGCACGATCCAATTGACATTTTGAATCATTTTGGGTACAGTCCAAAAAATCAATTTTCGGATGAAAAACGATGACTCCGGACATGTCGAACGTTCCCAAAATGGTCTCTAATGATGAAATTTTAACATTTAATCTTTTGACTCTAAATGACTGTTGGATGTGCATTATGACTTTTTCAACTAAAATAAGTGTGTTTAAAGTCATTTCTGTGCCTGAAACGGGTCAAAATTGAAGCTTTTGAGTAAGCAAAACTCTGTAAAAATGGCAATTTTGGTCACTGTGAGGGTTTAAAAAGTGGTTATTCAACATGAGGCACGATCCAATTGACATTTTGAATCATTTTTGGTACAGTCCAAAAAATCAATTTTCGGATGAAAAACGATGACTCCGGACATGTCGAACGTTCCCAAAATGGTCTATAATGATGAAATTTTAACATTTAATCTTTTGACACTAAATGACAGTTGGATGTGAATTATGACTTTTTCAACTAAAATAAGTGTGTTTAAAGTCATTTCTGTGCCTGAAATGGGTCAAAATTGAAGCTTTTGAGTAAGGAAAACTCTGTAAAAATGGCAATTTTGGTCACTGTGAGGGTTTAAAAAGTGGTTATTCAACATGAGGCACGATCCAATTGACATTTTGAATCATTTTGGGTACAGTCCAAAAAATCAATTTTCGGATGAAAAACGATGACTCCGGACATGTCGAACGTTCCCAAAATGGTCTATAATGATGAAATTTTAACATTTAATCTTTTGACTCTAAATGACCGTTGGATGTGAATTATGACTTTTTCAACTAAAATACGTGTGTTTAAAGTCATTTCTGTGCCTGAAACGGGTCAAAATTGAAGCTTTTGAGTAAGCAAAACTCTGTAAAAATGGCACTTTTGGTCACTGTGAGGGTTTAAAAAGTGGTTATTCAACATGAGGCACGATCCAATTGACATTTTGAATCATTTTGGGTACAGTCCAAAAAATCAATTTTCGGATGAAAAACGATGACTCCGGACATGTCGAACGTTCCCAAAATGGTCTCTAATGATGAAATTTTAACATTTAATCTTTTGACTCTAAATGACTGTTGGATGTGCATTATGACTTTTTCAACTAAAATAAGTGTGTTTAAAGTCATTTCTGTGCCTGAAACGGGTCAAAATTGAAGCTTTTGAGTAAGGAAAACTCTGTAAAAATGGCAATTTTGGTCACTGTGAGGGTTTAAAAAGTGGTTATTCAACATGAGGCAAGATCCAATTGACATTTTGAATCATTTTTGGTACAGTCCAAAAAATCCATTTTCGGATGAAAAACGATGACTCCGGACATGTCGAACGTTCCCAAAATGGTCTATAATGATGAAATTTTAACATTTAATCTTTTGACTCTAAATGACTGTTGGATGTGAATTATGACTTTTTCAACTAAAATAAGTGTGTTTAAAGTCATTTCTGTGCCTGAAACGGGTCAAAATTGAAGCTTTTGAGTAAGGAAAACTCTGTAAAAATGGCAATTTTGGTCACTGTGAGGGTTTAAAAAGTGGTTATTCAACATGAGGCACGATCCAATTGACATTTTGAATCATTTTGGGTACAGTCCAAAAAATCAATTTTCGGATGAAAAACGATGACTCCGGACATGCCGAACGTTCCCAAAATGGTCTATAATGATGAAATTTTAACATTTAATCTTTTGACTCTAAATGACTGTTGGATGTGAATTATGACTTTTTCAACTAAAATATGTGTGTTTAAAGTCATTTCTGTGCCTGAAACGGGTCAAAATTGAAGCTTTTGAGTAAGCAAAACTCTGTAAAAATGGCACTTTTGGTCACTGTGAGGGTTTAAAAAGTGGTTATTCAACATGAGGCACGATCCAATTGACATTTTGAATCATTTTGGGTACAGTCCAAAAAATCAATTTTCGGATGAAAAACGATGACTCCGGACATGTCGAACGTTCCCAAAATGGTCTCTAATGATGAAATTTTAACATTTAATCTTTTGACACTAAATGACCGTTGGATGTGAATTAGGACTTTTTCAACTAAAATAAGTGTGTTTAAAGTCATTTCTGTGCCTGAAATGGGTAAAAATTGAAGGTTTTGAGTAAGGAAAACTCTGTAAAAATGGCAATTTTGGTCACTGTGAGGGTTTAAAAAGTGGTTATTCAACATGAGGCACGATCCAATTGACATTTTGAATCATTTTGGGTACAGTCCAAAAAATCAATTTTCGGATGAAAAACGATGACTCCGGACATGTCGAACGTTCCCAAAATCGTCTATAATGATGAAATTTTAACATTTAATCTTTTGACTCTAAATGACTGTTGGATGTGAATTATGACTTTTTCAACTAAAATAGGTGTGTTTAAAGTCATTTCTGTGCCTGAAACGGGTCAAAATTGAAGCTTTTGAGTGAGGAAAACTCTGTAAAAATGGCAATTTTGGTCACTGTGAGGGTTTAAAAAGTGGTTATTCAACATGAGGCACGATCCAATTGACATTTTGAATAATTTTAGTACAGTCCAAAAAATCAATTTTCGGATGAAAAACGATGACTCCGGACATGTCGAACGTTCCCAAAATGGTCTATAATGATGAAATTTTAACATTTAATCTTTTGACTCTAAATGACTGTTGGATGTGCATTATGACTTTTTCAACTAAAATAAGTGTGTTTAAAGTCATTTCTGTGCCTGAAACGGGTCAAAATTGAAGCTTTTGAGTAAGCAAAACTCTGTAAAAATGGCAATTTTAGTCACTGTGAGGGTTTAAAAAGTGGTTATCCAACATGAGGCACGATCCAATTGACATTTCGAATCATTTTTAGTACATTCCAAAAAATCAATTTTCGGATGAAAAACGATGACTCCGGACATGCCGAACGTTCCCAAAATGGTCTATAATGATGAAATTTTAACATTTAATCTTTTGACTCTAAATGACTGTTGGATGTGAATTCTGACTTTTTCAACTAAAATAAGTGTGTTTAAAGTCATTTCTGTGCCTGAAACGGGTCAAAATTGAAGCTTTTGAGTAAGGAAAACTCTGTAAAAATGGCAATTTTGGTCACTGTGAGGGTTTAAAAAGTGGTTATTCAACATGAGGCAAGATCCAATTGACATTTTGAATCATTTTTGGTACAGTCCAAAAAATCAATTTTCGGATGAAAAACGATGACTCCGGACATGTCGAACGTTCCCAAAATGGTCTATAATGATGAAATTTTAACATTTAATCTTTTGACTCTAAATAACTGTTGGATGTGAATTATGACTTTTTCAACTAAAATAAGTGTGTTTAAAGTCATTTCTGTGCCTGAAACAGGTCAAAATTGAAGCTTTTGAGTAAGGAAAACTCTGTAAAAATGGCAATTTTGGTCACTGTGAGGGTTTAAAAAGTGGTTATTCAACATGAGGCACGATCCAATTGACATTTTGAATCATTTTTGGTACAGTCCAAAAAATCAATTTTCGGATGAAAAACGATGACTCCGGACATGCCGAACGTTCCCAAAATGGTCTATAATGATGAAATTTTAACATTTAATATTTTGACTCTAAATGACTGTTGGATGTGAATTATGACTTTTTCAACTAAAATACGTGTGTTTAAAGTCATTTCTGTGCCTGAAACGGGTCAAAATTGAAGCTTTTGAGTAAGCAAAACTCTGTAAAAATGGCACTTTTGGTCACTGTGAGGGTTTAAAAAGTGGTTATTCAACATGAGGCACGATCCAATTGACATTTTGAATCATTTTGGGTACAGTCCAAAAAATCAATTTTCGGATGAAAAACGATGACTCCGGACATGTCGAACGTTCCCAAAATGGTCTATAATGATGAAATTTTAACATTTAATCTTTTGACTCTAAATGACTGTTGGATGTGAATTATGACTTTTTTAACTAAAATAAGTGTGTTTAAAGTCATTTCTGTGCCTGAAACGGGTCAAAATTGAAGCTTTTGAGTAAGGAAAACTCTGTAAAAATGGCAATTTTGGTCACTGTGAGGGTTTAAAAAGTGGTTATTCAACATGAGGCACGATCCAATTGACATTTTGAATCATTTTTGGTACAGTCCAAAAAATCCATTTTCGGATGAAAAACGATGACTCCGGACATGCCGAACGTTCCCAAAATGGTCTATAATGATGAAATTTTAACATTTAATCTTTTGACTCTAAATGACTGTTGGATGTGAATTATGACTTTTTCAACTAAAATAAGTGTGTTTAAAGTCATTTCTGTGCCTGAAACGGGTCAAAATTGAAGCTTTTGAGTAAGGAAAACTCTGTAAAAATGGCAATTTTGGTCACTGTGAGGGTTTAAAAAGTGGTTATTCAACATGAGGCACGATCCAATTGACATTTTGAATCATTTTTGGTACAGTCCAAAAAATCGATTTTCGGATGAAAAACGATGACTCCGGACATGCCGAACATTCCCAAAATGGTCTATAATGATGAAATTTTAACATTTAATCTTTTGACTCTAAATGACTGTTGGATGTGAATTATGACTTTTTCAACTAAAATACGTGTGTTTAAAGTCATTTCTGTGCCTGAAACGGGTCAAAATTGAAGCTTTTGAGTAAGGAAAACTCTGTAAAAATGGCAATTTTGGTCACTGTGAGGGTTTAAAAAGTGGTTATTCAACATGAGACACGATCCAATTGACATTTTGAATCATTTTTGGTACAGTCCAAAAAATCGATTTTCGGATGAAAAACGATTACTCCGGACATGCCGAATGTTCCCAAAATAGGCTATAATGATGAAATTTTAACATTTAATCTTTTGACTCTAAATGACTGTTGGATGTGAATTATGAGTTTTTCAACTAAAATAAGTGTGTTTAAAGTCATTTCTGTGCCTGAAACGGGTCAAAATTGAAGCTTTTGAGTAAGGAAAACTCTGTAAAAATGGCAATTTTGGTCACTGTGAGGGTTTAAAAAGTGGTTATTCAACATGAGGCACGATCCAATTGACATTTTTAATTATTTTTGGTACAGTCCAAAAAATCGATTTTCGGATGAAAAACGATGACTCCGGACATGCCGAACGTTCCCAAAATGGTCTATAATGATGAAATTTTAACATTTAATCTTTTGACTCTAAATGACTGTTGGATGTGAATTATGACTTTTTCAACTAAAATAAGTGTGTTTAAAGTCATTCAAAATTGAAGCTTTTGAGTAAGCAAAACTCTGTAAAAATGGCACTTTTGGTCACTATGAGGGTTTGAAAAGTGGTTATTCAACATGAGGCACGATCCAATTGACATTTTGAATCATTTTGGGTACAGTCCAAAAAATCAATTTTCGGATGAAAAACGACGACTCCGGACATGTCGAACGTTCCCAAAATGGTCTATAATGATGAAATTTTAACATTTAATCTTTTGACTCTAAATGACTGTTGGATGTGCATTATGACTTTTTCAACTAAAATAAGTGTGTTTAAAGTCATTTCTGTGCCTGAAACGGGTCAAAATTGAAGCTTTTGAGTAAGCAAAACTCTATAAAAATGGCAATTTTGGTCACTGTGAGGGTTTAAAAAGTGGTTATCCAACATGAGGCACGATCCAATTGACATTTTGAATAATTTTTGGTACAGTCCAAAAAATCAATTTTCGGATGAAAAACGATGACTCCGGACATGCCGAACGTTCCCAAAATGGTCTATAATGATGAAATTTTAACATTTAATCTTTTGACTCTAAATGACTGTTGGATGTGCATTATGACTTTTTCAACTAAAATAAGTGTGTTTAAAGTCATTTCTGTGCCTGAAACGGGTCAAAATTGAAGCTTTTGAGTAAGCAAAACTCTGTAAAAATGGCAATTTTGGTCACTGTGAGGGTTTAAAAAGTGGTTATCCAACATGAGGCACGATCCAATTGACATTTTGAATCATTTTTAGTACAGTCCAAAAAATCAATTTTCGGATGAAAAACGATGACTCCGGACATGCCGAACGTTCCCAAAATGGTCTATAATGATGAAATTTTAACATTTAATCTTTTGACTCTAAATGACTGTTGGATGTGAATTATGACTTTTTCAACTAAAATACGTGTGTTTAAAGTCATTTCTGTGCCTGAAACGGGTCAAAATTGAAGCTTTTGAGTAAGGAAAACTCTGTAAAAATGGCAATTTTGGTCACTGTGAGGGTTTAAAAAGTGGTTATTCAACATGAGACACGATCGAATTGACATTTTGAATCATTTTTGGTACAGTCCAAAAAATCGATTTTCGGATGAAAAACGATTACTCCGGACATGCCGAACGTTCCCAAAATAGGCTATAATGATGAAATTTTAACATTTAATCTTTTGACTCTAAATGACTGTTGGATGTGAATTATGAGTTTTTCAACTAAAATAAGTGTGTTTAAAGTCATTTCTGTGCCTGAAACGGGTCAAAATTGAAGCTTTTGAGTAAGGAAAACTCTGTAAAAATGGCAATTTTGGTCACTGTGAGGGTTTAAAAAGTGGTTATTCAACATGAGGCACGATCCAATTGACATTTTGAATCATTTTTGGTACAGTCCAAAAAATCGATTTTCGGATGAAAAACGATGACTCCGGACATGCCGAACGTTCCCAAAATGGTCTATAATGATGAAATTTTAACATTTAATCTTTTGACTCTAAATGACTGTTGGATGTGAATTATGACTTTTTCAACTAAAATAAGTGTGTTTAAAGTCATTCAAAATTGAAGCTTTTGAGTAAGCAAAACTCTGTAAAAATGGCACTTTTGGTCACTATGAGGGTTTGAAAAGTGGTTATTCAACATGAGGCACGATCCAATTGACATTTTGAATCATTTTGGGTACAGTCCAAAAAATCAATTTTCGGATGAAAAACGACGACTCCGGACATGTCGAACGTTCCCAAAATGGTCTATAATGATGAAATTTTAACATTTAATCTTTTGACTCTAAATGACTGTTGGATGTGCATTATGACTTTTTCAACTAAAATAAGTGTGTTTAAAGTCATTTCTGTGCCTGAAACGGGTCAAAATTGAAGCTTTTGAGTAAGCAAAACTCTATAAAAATGGCAATTTTGGTCACTGTGAGGGTTTAAAAAGTGGTTATCCAACATGAGGCACGATCCAATTGACATTTTGAATAATTTTTGGTACAGTCCAAAAAATCAATTTTCGGATGAAAAACGATGACTCCGGACATGCCGAACGTTCCCAAAATGGTCTATAATGATGAAATTTTAACATTTAATCTTTTGACTCTAAATGACTGTTGGATGTGCATTATGACTTTTTCAACTAAAATAAGTGTGTTTAAAGTCATTTCTGTGCCTGAAACGGGTCAAAATTGAAGCTTTTGAGTAAGCAAAACTCTGTAAAAATGGCAATTTTGGTCACTGTGAGGGTTTAAAAAGTGGTTATCCAACATGAGGCACGATCCAATTGACATTTTGAATCATTTTTAGTACAGTCCAAAAAATCAATTTTCGGATGAAAAACGATGACTCCGGACATGCCGAACGTTCCCAAAATGGTTTATAATGATGACATTTTAACATTTAATCTTTTGACTCTAAATGACTGTTGGATGTGAATTATGACTTTTTCAACTAAAATACGTGTGTTTAAAGTCATTTCTGTGCCTGAAACGGGTCAAAATTGAAGCTTTTGAGTAAGCAAAACTCTGTAAAAATGGCACTTTTGGTCACTGTGAGGGTTTAAAAAGTGGTTATTCAACATGAGGCACGATCCAATTGACATTTTGAATCATTTTGGGTACAGTCCAAAAAATCAATTTTCGGATGAAAAACGATGACTCCGGACATGCCGAACGTTCCCAAAATGGTCTATAATGATGAAATTTTAACATTTAATCTTTTGACTCTAAATGACTGTTGGATGTGAATTATGACTTTTTCAACTAAAATAGGTGTGTTTAAAGTCATTTCTGTGCCTGAAACGGGTCAAAATTGAAGCTTTTGAGTGAGGAAAACTCTGTAAAAATGGCAATTTTGGTCACTGTGAGGGTTTAAAAAGTGGTTATTCAACATGAGGCACGATCCAATTGACATTTTGAATAATTTTAGTACAGTCCAAAAAATCAATTTTCGGATGAAAAACGATGACTCCGGACATGTCGAACGTTCCCAAAATGGTCTATAATGATGAAATTTTAACATTTAATCTTTTGACTCTAAATGACTGTTGGATGTGCATTATGACTTTTTCAACTAAAATAAGTGTGTTTAAAGTCATTTCTGTGCCTGAAACGGGTCAAAATTGAAGCTTTTGAGTAAGCAAAACTCTGTAAAAATGGCAATTTTAGTCACTGTGAGGGTTTAAAAAGTGGTTATCCAACATGAGGCACGATCCAATTGACATTTTGAATCATTTTTAGAACATTCCAAAAAATCAATTTTCGGATGAAAAACGATGACTCCGGACATGCCGAACGTTCCCAAAATGGTCTATAATGATGAAATTTTAACATTTAATCTTTTGACTCTAAATGACTGTTGGATGTGAATTCTGACTTTTTCAACTAAAATAAGTGTGTTTAAAGTCATTTCTGTGCCTGAAACGGGTCAAAATTGAAGCTTTTGAGTAAGGAAAACTCTGTAAAAATGGCAATTTTGGTCACTGTGAGGGTTTAAAAAAGTGGTTATTCAACATGAGGCAAGATCCAATTGACATTTTGAATCATTTTTGGTACAGTCCAAAAAATCAATTTTCGGATGAAAAACGATGACTCCGGACATGTCGAACGTTCCCAAAATGGTCTATAATGATGAAATTTTAACATTTAATCTTTTGACTCTAAATAACTGTTGGATGTGAATTATGACTTTTTCAACAAAAATAAGTGTGTTTAAAGTCATTTCTGTGCCTGAAACAGGTCAAAATTGAAGCTTTTGAGTAAGGAAAACTCTGTAAAAATGGCAATTTTGGTCACTGTGAGGGTTTAAAAAGTGGTTATTCAACATGAGGCACGATCCAATTGACATTTTGAATCATTTTTGGTACAGTCCAAAAAATCAATTTTCGGATGAAAAACGATGACTCCGGACATGCCGAACGTTCCCAAAATGGTCTATAATGATGAAATTTTAACATTTAATATTTTGACTCTAAATGACTGTTGGATGTGAATTATGACTTTTTCAACTAAAATACGTGTGTTTAAAGTCATTTCTGTGCCTGAAACGGGTCAAAATTGAAGCTTTTGAGTAAGCAAAACTCTGTAAAAATGGCAATTTTGGTCACTGTGAGGGTTTAAAAAGTGGTTATCCAACATGAGGCACGATCCAATTGACATTTTGAATCATTTTTAGTACAGTCCAAAAAATCAATTTTCGGATGAAAAACGATGACTCCGGACATGCCGAACGTTCCCAAAATGGTCTATAATGATGAAATTTTAACATTTAATCTTTTGACTCTAAATGACTGTTGGATGTGAATTATGACTTTTTCAACTAAAATACGTGTGTTTAAAGTCATTTCTGTGCCTGAAACGGGTCAAAATTGAAGCTTTTGAGTAAGGAAAACTCTGTAAAAATGGCAATTTTGGTCACTGTGAGGGTTTAAAAAGTGGTTATTCAACATGAGACACGATCGAATTGACATTTTGAATCATTTTTGGTACAGTCCAAAAAATCGATTTTCGGATGAAAAACGATTACTCCGGACATGCCGAACGTTCCCAAAATAGGCTATAATGATGAAATTTTAACATTTAATCTTTTGACTCTAAATGACTGTTGGATGTGAATTATGAGTTTTTCAACTAAAATAAGTGTGTTTAAAGTCATTTCTGTGCCTGAAACGGGTCAAAATTGAAGCTTTTGAGTAAGGAAAACTCTGTAAAAATGGCAATTTTGGTCACTGTGAGGGTTTAAAAAGTGGTTATTCAACATGAGGCACGATCCAATTGACATTTTGAATCATTTTTGGTACAGTCCAAAAAATCGATTTTCGGATGAAAAACGATGACTCCGGACATGCCGAACGTTCCCAAAATGGTCTATAATGATGAAATTTTAACATTTAATCTTTTGACTCTAAATGACTGTTGGATGTGAATTATGACTTTTTCAACTAAAATAAGTGTGTTTAAAGTCATTCAAAATTGAAGCTTTTGAGTAAGCAAAACTCTGTAAAAATGGCACTTTTGGTCACTATGAGGGTTTGAAAAGTGGTTATTCAACATGAGGCACGATCCAATTGACATTTTGAATCATTTTGGGTACAGTCCAAAAAATCAATTTTCGGATGAAAAACGACGACTCCGGACATGTCGAACGTTCCCAAAATGGTCTATAATGATGAAATTTTAACATTTAATCTTTTGACTCTAAATGACTGTTGGATGTGCATTATGACTTTTTCAACTAAAATAAGTGTGTTTAAAGTCATTTCTGTGCCTGAAACGGGTCAAAATTGAAGCTTTTGAGTAAGCAAAACTCTATAAAAATGGCAATTTTGGTCACTGTGAGGGTTTAAAAAGTGGTTATCCAACATGAGGCACGATCCAATTGACATTTTGAATAATTTTTGGTACAGTCCAAAAAATCAATTTTCGGATGAAAAACGATGACTCCGGACATGCCGAACGTTCCCAAAATGGTCTATAATGATGAAATTTTAACATTTAATCTTTTGACTCTAAATGACTGTTGGATGTGCATTATGACTTTTTCAACTAAAATAAGTGTGTTTAAAGTCATTTCTGTGCCTGAAACGGGTCAAAATTGAAGCTTTTGAGTAAGCAAAACTCTGTAAAAATGGCAATTTTGGTCACTGTGAGGGTTTAAAAAGTGGTTATCCAACATGAGGCACGATCCAATTGACATTTTGAATCATTTTTAGTACAGTCCAAAAAATCAATTTTCGGATGAAAAACGATGACTCCGGACATGCCGAACGTTCCCAAAATGGTTTATAATGATGACATTTTAACATTTAATCTTTTGACTCTAAATGACTGTTGGATGTGAATTATGACTTTTTCAACTAAAATACGTGTGTTTAAAGTCATTTCTGTGCCTGAAACGGGTCAAAATTGAAGCTTTTGAGTAAGCAAAACTCTGTAAAAATGGCACTTTTGGTCACTGTGAGGGTTTAAAAAGTGGTTATTCAACATGAGGCACGATCCAATTGACATTTTGAATCATTTTGGGTACAGTCCAAAAAATCAATTTTCGGATGAAAAACGATGACTCCGGACATGCCGAACGTTCCCAAAATGGTCTATAATGATGAAATTTTAACATTTAATCTTTTGACTCTAAATGACTGTTGGATGTGAATTATGACTTTTTCAACTAAAATAGGTGTGTTTAAAGTCATTTCTGTGCCTGAAACGGGTCAAAATTGAAGCTTTTGAGTGAGGAAAACTCTGTAAAAATGGCAATTTTGGTCACTGTGAGGGTTTAAAAAGTGGTTATTCAACATGAGGCACGATCCAATTGACATTTTGAATAATTTTAGTACAGTCCAAAAAATCAATTTTCGGATGAAAAACGATGACTCCGGACATGTCGAACGTTCCCAAAATGGTCTATAATGATGAAATTTTAACATTTAATCTTTTGACTCTAAATGACTGTTGGATGTGCATTATGACTTTTTCAACTAAAATAAGTGTGTTTAAAGTCATTTCTGTGCCTGAAACGGGTCAAAATTGAAGCTTTTGAGTAAGCAAAACTCTGTAAAAATGGCAATTTTAGTCACTGTGAGGGTTTAAAAAGTGGTTATCCAACACGAGGCACGATCCAATTGACATTTTGAATCATTTTTAGAACATTCCAAAAAATCAATTTTCGGATGAAAAACGATGACTCCGGACATGCCGAACGTTCCCAAAATGGTCTATAATGATGAAATTTTAACATTTAATCTTTTGACTCTAAATGACTGTTGGATGTGAATTCTGACTTTTTCAACTAAAATAAGTGTGTTTAAAGTCATTTCTGTGCCTGAAACGGGTCAAAATTGAAGCTTTTGAGTAAGGAAAACTCTGTAAAAATGGCAATTTTGGTCACTGTGAGGGTTTAAAAAAGTGGTTATTCAACATGAGGCAAGATCCAATTGACATTTTGAATCATTTTTGGTACAGTCCAAAAAATCAATTTTCGGATGAAAAACGATGACTCCGGACATGTCGAACGTTCCCAAAATGGTCTATAATGATGAAATTTTAACATTTAATCTTTTGACTCTAAATAACTGTTGGATGTGAATTATGACTTTTTCAACAAAAATAAGTGTGTTTAAAGTCATTTCTGTGCCTGAAACAGGTCAAAATTGAAGCTTTTGAGTAAGGAAAACTCTGTAAAAATGGCAATTTTGGTCACTGTGAGGGTTTAAAAAGTGGTTATTCAACATGAGGCACGATCCAATTGACATTTTGAATCATTTTTGGTACAGTCCAAAAAATCAATTTTCGGATGAAAAACGATGACTCCGGACATGCCGAACGTTCCCAAAATGGTCTATAATGATGAAATTTTAACATTTAATATTTTGACTCTAAATGACTGTTGGATGTGAATTATGACTTTTTCAACTAAAATACGTGTGTTTAAAGTCATTTCTGTGCCTGAAACGGGTCAAAATTGAAGCTTTTGAGTAAGCAAAACTCTGTAAAAATGGCACTTTTGGTCACTGTGAGGGTTTAAAAAGTGGTTATTCAACATGAGGCACGATCCAATTGACATTTTGAATCATTTTGGGTACAGTCCAAAAAATCAATTTTCGGATGAAAAACGATGACTCCGGACATGTCGAACGTTCCCTAAATGGTCTATAATGATGAAATTTTAACATTTAATCTTTTGACTCTAAATGACTGTTGGATGTGAATTATGACTTTTTCAACTAAAATAAGTGTGTTTAAAGTCATTTCTGTGCCTGAAACGGGTCAAAATTGAAGCTTTTGAGTAAGGAAAACTCTGTAAAAATGGCAATTTTGGTCACTGTGAGGGTTTAAAAAGTGGTTATTCAACATGAGGCACGATCCAATTGACATTTTGAATCATTTTTGGTACAGTCCAAAAAATCCATTTTCGGATGAAAAACGATGACTCCGGACATGCCGAACGTTCCCAAAATGGTCTATAATGATGAAATTTTAACATTTAATCTTTTGACTCTAAATGACTGTTGGATGTGAATTATGACTTTTTCAACTAAAATACGTGTGTTTAAAGTCATTTCTGTGCCTGAAACGGGTCAAAATTGAAGCTTTTGAGTAAGGAAAACTCTGTAAAAATGGCAATTTTGGTCACTGTGAGGGTTTAAAAAGTGGTTATTCAACATGAGACACGATCCAATTGACATTTTGAATCATTTTTGGTACAGTCCAAAAAATCGATTTTCGGATGAAAAACGATTACTCCGGACATGCCGAACGTTCCCAAAATAGGCTATAATGATGAAATTTTAACATTTAATCTTTTGACTCTAAATGACTGTTGGATGTGAATTATGAGTTTTTCAACTAAAATAAGTGTGTTTAAAGTCATTTCTGTGCCTGAAACGGGTCAAAATTGAAGCTTTTGAGTAAGGAAAACTCTGTAAAAATGGCAATTTTGGTCACTGTGAGGGTTTAAAAAGTGGTTATTCAACATGAGGCACGATCCAATTGACATTTTGAATCATTTTTGGTACAGTCCAAAAAATCGATTTTCGGATGAAAAACGATGACTCCGGACATGCCGAACGTTCCCAAAATGGTCTATAATGATGAAATTTTAACATTTAATCTTTTGACTCTAAATGACTGTTGGATGTGAATTATGACTTTTTCAACTAAAATAAGTGTGTTTAAAGTCATTCAAAATTGAAGCTTTTGAGTAAGCAAAACTCTGTAAAAATGGCACTTTTGGTCACTATGAGGGTTTGAAAAGTGGTTATTCAACATGAGGCACGATCCAATTGACATTTTGAATCATTTTGGGTACAGTCCAAAAAATCAATTTTCGGATGAAAAACGACGACTCCGGACATGTCGAACGTTCCCAAAATGGTCTATAATGATGAAATTTTAACATTTAATCTTTTGACTCTAAATGACTGTTGGATGTGCATTATGACTTTTTCAACTAAAATAAGTGTGTTTAAAGTCATTTCTGTGCCTGAAACGGGTCAAAATTGAAGCTTTTGAGTAAGCAAAACTCTATAAAAATGGCAATTTTGGTCACTGTGAGGGTTTAAAAAGTGGTTATCCAACATGAGGCACGATCCAATTGACATTTTGAATAATTTTTGGTACAGTCCAAAAAATCAATTTTCGGATGAAAAACGATGACTCCGGACATGCCGAACGTTCCCAAAATGGTCTATAATGATGAAATTTTAACATTTATTCTTTTGACTCTAAATGACTGTTGGATGTGCATTATGACTTTTTCAACTAAAATAAGTGTGTTTAAAGTCATTTCTGTGCCTGAAACGGGTCAAAATTGAAGCTTTTGAGTAAGCAAAACTCTGTAAAAATGGCAATTTTGGTCACTGTGAGGGTTTAAAAAGTGGTTATCCAACATGAGGCACGATCCAATTGACATTTTGAATCATTTTTAGTACAGTCCAAAAAATCAATTTTCGGATGAAAAACGATGACTCCGGACATGCCGAACGTTCCCAAAATGGTCTATAATGATGAAATTTTAACATTTAATCTTTTGACTCTAAATGACTGTTGGATGTGAATTATGACTTTTTCAACTAAAATACGTGTGTTTAAAGTCATTTCTGTGCCTGAAACGGGTCAAAATTGAAGCTTTTGAGTAAGCAAAACTCTGTAAAAATGGCACTTTTGGTCACTGTGAGGGTTTAAAAAGTGGTTATTCAACATGAGGCACGATCCAATTGACATTTTGAATCATTTTGGGTACAGTCCAAAAAATCAATTTTCGGATGAAAAACGATGACTCCGGACATGCCGAACGTTCCCAAAATGGTCTATAATGATGAAATTTTAACATTTAATCTTTTGACTCTAAATGACTGTTGGATGTGAATTATGACTTTTTCAACTAAAATAGGTGTGTTTAAAGTCATTTCTGTGCCTGAAACGGGTCAAAATTGAAGCTTTTGAGTGAGGAAAACTCTGTAAAAATGGCAATTTTGGTCACTGTGAGGGTTTAAAAAGTGGTTATTCAACATGAGGCACGATCCAATTGACATTTTGAATAATTTTAGTACAGTCCAAAAAATCAATTTTCGGATGAAAAACGATGACTCCGGACATGTCGAACGTTCCCAAAATGGTCTATAATGATGAAATTTTAACATTTAATCTTTTGACTCTAAATGACTGTTGGATGTGCATTATGACTTTTTCAACTAAAATAAGTGTGTTTAAAGTCATTTCTGTGCCTGAAACGGGTCAAAATTGAAGCTTTTGAGTAAGCAAAACTCTGTAAAAATGGCAATTTTAGTCACTGTGAGGGTTTAAAAAGTGGTTATCCAACATGAGGCACGATCCAATTGACATTTTGAATCATTTTTAGAACATTCCAAAAAATCAATTTTCGGATGAAAAACGATGACTCCGGACATGCCGAACGTTCCCAAAATGGTCTATAATGATGAAATTTTAACATTTAATCTTTTGACTCTAAATGACTGTTGGATGTGAATTCTGACTTTTTCAACTAAAATAAGTGTGTTTAAAGTCATTTCTGTGCCTGAAACGGGTCAAAATTGAAGCTTTTGAGTAAGGAAAACTCTGTAAAAATGGCAATTTTGGTCACTGTGAGGGTTTAAAAAAGTGGTTATTCAACATGAGGCAAGATCCAATTGACATTTTGAATCATTTTTGGTACAGTCCAAAAAATCAATTTTCGGATGAAAAACGATGACTCCGGACATGTCGAACGTTCCCAAAATGGTCTATAATGATGAAATTTTAACATTTAATCTTTTGACTCTAAATAACTGTTGGATGTGAATTATGACTTTTTCAACAAAAATAAGTGTGTTTAAAGTCATTTCTGTGCCTGAAACAGGTCAAAATTGAAGCTTTTGAGTAAGGAAAACTCTGTAAAAATGGCAATTTTGGTCACTGTGAGGGTTTAAAAAGTGGTTATTCAACATGAGGCACGATCCAATTGACATTTTGAATCATTTTTGGTACAGTCCAAAAAATCAATTTTCGGATGAAAAACGATGACTCCGGACATGCCGAACGTTCCCAAAATGGTCTATAATGATGAAATTTTAACATTTAATATTTTGACTCTAAATGACTGTTGGATGTGAATTATGACTTTTTCAACTAAAATACGTGTGTTTAAAGTCATTTCTGTGCCTGAAACGGGTCAAAATTGAAGCTTTTGAGTAAGCAAAACTCTGTAAAAATGGCAATTTTGGTCACTGTGAGGGTTTAAAAAGTGGTTATCCAACATGAGGCACGATCCAATTGACATTTTGAATCATTTTTAGTACAGTCCAAAAAATCAATTTTCGGATGAAAAACGATGACTCCGGACATGCCGAACGTTCCCAAAATGGTCTATAATGATGAAATTTTAACATTTAATCTTTTGACTCTAAATGACTGTTGGATGTGAATTATGACTTTTTCAACTAAAATACGTGTGTTTAAAGTCATTTCTGTGCCTGAAACGGGTCAAAATTGAAGCTTTTGAGTAAGGAAAACTCTGTAAAAATGGCAATTTTGGTCACTGTGAGGGTTTAAAAAGTGGTTATTCAACATGAGACACGATCGAATTGACATTTTGAATCATTTTTGGTACAGTCCAAAAAATCGATTTTCGGATGAAAAACGATTACTCCGGACATGCCGAACGTTCCCAAAATAGGCTATAATGATGAAATTTTAACATTTAATCTTTTGACTCTAAATGACTGTTGGATGTGAATTATGAGTTTTTCAACTAAAATAAGTGTGTTTAAAGTCATTTCTGTGCCTGAAACGGGTCAAAATTGAAGCTTTTGAGTAAGGAAAACTCTGTAAAAATGGCAATTTTGGTCACTGTGAGGGTTTAAAAAGTGGTTATTCAACATGAGGCACGATCCAATTGACATTTTGAATCATTTTTGGTACAGTCCAAAAAATCGATTTTCGGATGAAAAACGATGACTCCGGACATGCCGAACGTTCCCAAAATGGTCTATAATGATGAAATTTTAACATTTAATCTTTTGACTCTAAATGACTGTTGGATGTGAATTATGACTTTTTCAACTAAAATAAGTGTGTTTAAAGTCATTCAAAATTGAAGCTTTTGAGTAAGCAAAACTCTGTAAAAATGGCACTTTTGGTCACTATGAGGGTTTGAAAAGTGGTTATTCAACATGAGGCACGATCCAATTGACATTTTGAATCATTTTGGGTACAGTCCAAAAAATCAATTTTCGGATGAAAAACGACGACTCCGGACATGTCGAACGTTCCCAAAATGGTCTATAATGATGAAATTTTAACATTTAATCTTTTGACTCTAAATGACTGTTGGATGTGCATTATGACTTTTTCAACTAAAATAAGTGTGTTTAAAGTCATTTCTGTGCCTGAAACGGGTCAAAATTGAAGCTTTTGAGTAAGCAAAACTCTATAAAAATGGCAATTTTGGTCACTGTGAGGGTTTAAAAAGTGGTTATCCAACATGAGGCACGATCCAATTGACATTTTGAATAATTTTTGGTACAGTCCAAAAAATCAATTTTCGGATGAAAAACGATGACTCCGGACATGCCGAACGTTCCCAAAATGGTCTATAATGATGAAATTTTAACATTTAATCTTTTGACTCTAAATGACTGTTGGATGTGCATTATGACTTTTTCAACTAAAATAAGTGTGTTTAAAGTCATTTCTGTGCCTGAAACGGGTCAAAATTGAAGCTTTTGAGTAAGCAAAACTCTGTAAAAATGGCAATTTTGGTCACTGTGAGGGTTTAAAAAGTGGTTATCCAACATGAGGCACGATCCAATTGACATTTTGAATCATTTTTAGTACAGTCCAAAAAATAAATTTTCGGATGAAAAACGATGACTCCGGACATGCCGAACGTTCCCAAAATGGTTTATAATGATGACATTTTAACATTTAATCTTTTGACTCTAAATGACTGTTGGATGTGAATTATGACTTTTTCAACTAAAATACGTGTGTTTAAAGTCATTTCTGTGCCTGAAACGGGTCAAAATTGAAGCTTTTGAGTAAGCAAAACTCTGTAAAAATGGCACTTTTGGTCACTGTGAGGGTTTAAAAAGTGGTTATTCAACATGAGGCACGATCCAATTGACATTTTGAATCATTTTGGGTACAGTCCAAAAAATCAATTTTCGGATGAAAAACGATGACTCCGGACATGCCGAACGTTCCCAAAATGGTCTATAATGATGAAATTTTAACATTTAATCTTTTGACTCTAAATGACTGTTGGATGTGAATTATGACTTTTTCAACTAAAATAGGTGTGTTTAAAGTCATTTCTGTGCCTGAAACGGGTCAAAATTGAAGCTTTTGAGTGAGGAAAACTCTGTAAAAATGGCAATTTTGGTCACTGTGAGGGTTTAAAAAGTGGTTATTCAACATGAGGCACGATCCAATTGACATTTTGAATAATTTTAGTACAGTCCAAAAAATCAATTTTCGGATGAAAAACGATGACTCCGGACATGTCGAACGTTCCCAAAATGGTCTATAATGATGAAATTTTAACATTTAATCTTTTGACTCTAAATGACTGTTGGATGTGCATTATGACTTTTTCAACTAAAATAAGTGTGTTTAAAGTCATTTCTGTGCCTGAAACGGGTCAAAATTGAAGCTTTTGAGTAAGCAAAACTCTGTAAAAATGGCAATTTTAGTCACTGTGAGGGTTTAAAAAGTGGTTATCCAACACGAGGCACGATCCAATTGACATTTTGAATCATTTTTAGAACATTCCAAAAAATCAATTTTCGGATGAAAAACGATGACTCCGGACATGCCGAACGTTCCCAAAATGGTCTATAATGATGAAATTTTAACATTTAATCTTTTGACTCTAAATGACTGTTGGATGTGAATTCTGACTTTTTCAACTAAAATAAGTGTGTTTAAAGTCATTTCTGTGCCTGAAACGGGTCAAAATTGAAGCTTTTGAGTAAGGAAAACTCTGTAAAAATGGCAATTTTGGTCACTGTGAGGGTTTAAAAAAGTGGTTATTCAACATGAGGCAAGATCCAATTGACATTTTGAATCATTTTTGGTACAGTCCAAAAAATCAATTTTCGGATGAAAAACGATGACTCCGGACATGTCGAACGTTCCCAAAATGGTCTATAATGATGAAATTTTAACATTTAATCTTTTGACTCTAAATAACTGTTGGATGTGAATTATGACTTTTTCAACAAAAATAAGTGTGTTTAAAGTCATTTCTGTGCCTGAAACAGGTCAAAATTGAAGCTTTTGAGTAAGGAAAACTCTGTAAAAATGGCAATTTTGGTCACTGTGAGGGTTTAAAAAGTGGTTATTCAACATGAGGCACGATCCAATTGACATTTTGAATCATTTTTGGTACAGTCCAAAAAATCAATTTTCGGATGAAAAACGATGACTCCGGACATGCCGAACGTTCCCAAAATGGTCTATAATGATGAAATTTTAACATTTAATATTTTGACTCTAAATGACTGTTGGATGTGAATTATGACTTTTTCAACTAAAATACGTGTGTTTAAAGTCATTTCTGTGCCTGAAACGGGTCAAAATTGAAGCTTTTGAGTAAGCAAAACTCTGTAAAAATGGCACTTTTGGTCACTGTGAGGGTTTAAAAAGTGGTTATTCAACATGAGGCACGATCCAATTGACATTTTGAATCATTTTGGGTACAGTCCAAAAAATCAATTTTCGGATGAAAAACGATGACTCCGGACATGTCGAACGTTCCCTAAATGGTCTATAATGATGAAATTTTAACATTTAATCTTTTGACTCTAAATGACTGTTGGATGTGAATTATGACTTTTTCAACTAAAATAAGTGTGTTTAAAGTCATTTCTGTGCCTGAAACGGGTCAAAATTGAAGCTTTTGAGTAAGGAAAACTCTGTAAAAATGGCAATTTTGGTCACTGTGAGGGTTTAAAAAGTGGTTATTCAACATGAGGCACGATCCAATTGACATTTTGAATCATTTTTGGTACAGTCCAAAAAATCCATTTTCGGATGAAAAACGATGACTCCGGACATGCCGAACGTTCCCAAAATGGTCTATAATGATGAAATTTTAACATTTAATCTTTTGACTCTAAATGACTGTTGGATGTGAATTATGACTTTTTCAACTAAAATACGTGTGTTTAAAGTCATTTCTGTGCCTGAAACGGGTCAAAATTGAAGCTTTTGAGTAAGGAAAACTCTGTAAAAATGGCAATTTTGGTCACTGTGAGGGTTTAAAAAGTGGTTATTCAACATGAGACACGATCCAATTGACATTTTGAATCATTTTTGGTACAGTCCAAAAAATCGATTTTCGGATGAAAAACGATTACTCCGGACATGCCGAACGTTCCCAAAATAGGCTATAATGATGAAATTTTAACATTTAATCTTTTGACTCTAAATGACTGTTGGATGTGAATTATGAGTTTTTCAACTAAAATAAGTGTGTTTAAAGTCATTTCTGTGCCTGAAACGGGTCAAAATTGAAGCTTTTGAGTAAGGAAAACTCTGTAAAAATGGCAATTTTGGTCACTGTGAGGGTTTAAAAAGTGGTTATTCAACATGAGGCACGATCCAATTGACATTTTGAATCATTTTTGGTACAGTCCAAAAAATCGATTTTCGGATGAAAAACGATGACTCCGGACATGCCGAACGTTCCCAAAATGGTCTATAATGATGAAATTTTAACATTTAATCTTTTGACTCTAAATGACTGTTGGATGTGAATTATGACTTTTTCAACTAAAATAAGTGTGTTTAAAGTCATTCAAAATTGAAGCTTTTGAGTAAGCAAAACTCTGTAAAAATGGCACTTTTGGTCACTATGAGGGTTTGAAAAGTGGTTATTCAACATGAGGCACGATCCAATTGACATTTTGAATCATTTTGGGTACAGTCCAAAAAATCAATTTTCGGATGAAAAACGACGACTCCGGACATGTCGAACGTTCCCAAAATGGTCTATAATGATGAAATTTTAACATTTAATCTTTTGACTCTAAATGACTGTTGGATGTGCATTATGACTTTTTCAACTAAAATAAGTGTGTTTAAAGTCATTTCTGTGCCTGAAACGGGTCAAAATTGAAGCTTTTGAGTAAGCAAAACTCTATAAAAATGGCAATTTTGGTCACTGTGAGGGTTTAAAAAGTGGTTATCCAACATGAGGCACGATCCAATTGACATTTTGAATAATTTTTGGTACAGTCCAAAAAATCAATTTTCGGATGAAAAACGATGACTCCGGACATGCCGAACGTTCCCAAAATGGTCTATAATGATGAAATTTTAACATTTATTCTTTTGACTCTAAATGACTGTTGGATGTGCATTATGACTTTTTCAACTAAAATAAGTGTGTTTAAAGTCATTTCTGTGCCTGAAACGGGTCAAAATTGAAGCTTTTGAGTAAGCAAAACTCTGTAAAAATGGCAATTTTGGTCACTGTGAGGGTTTAAAAAGTGGTTATCCAACATGAGGCACGATCCAATTGACATTTTGAATCATTTTTAGTACAGTCCAAAAAATCAATTTTCGGATGAAAAACGATGACTCCGGACATGCCGAACGTTCCCAAAATGGTCTATAATGATGAAATTTTAACATTTAATCTTTTGACTCTAAATGACTGTTGGATGTGAATTATGACTTTTTCAACTAAAATACGTGTGTTTAAAGTCATTTCTGTGCCTGAAACGGGTCAAAATTGAAGCTTTTGAGTAAGCAAAACTCTGTAAAAATGGCACTTTTGGTCACTGTGAGGGTTTAAAAAGTGGTTATTCAACATGAGGCACGATCCAATTGACATTTTGAATCATTTTGGGTACAGTCCAAAAAATCAATTTTCGGATGAAAAACGATGACTCCGGACATGCCGAACGTTCCCAAAATGGTCTATAATGATGAAATTTTAACATTTATTCTTTTGACTCTAAATGACTGTTGGATGTGCATTATGACTTTTTCAACTAAAATAAGTGTGTTTAAAGTCATTTCTGTGCCTGAAACGGGTCAAAATTGAAGCTTTTGAGTAAGCAAAACTCTGTAAAAATGGCAATTTTGGTCACTGTGAGGGTTTAAAAAGTGGTTATCCAACATGAGGCACGATCCAATTGACATTTTGAATCATTTTTAGTACAGTCCAAAAAATCAATTTTCGGATGAAAAACGATGACTCCGGACATGCCGAACGTTCCCAAAATGGTCTATAATGATGAAATTTTAACATTTAATCTTTTGACTCTAAATGACTGTTGGATGTGAATTATGACTTTTTCAACTAAAATACGTGTGTTTAAAGTCATTTCTGTGCCTGAAACGGGTCAAAATTGAAGCTTTTGAGTAAGCAAAACTCTGTAAAAATGGCACTTTTGGTCACTGTGAGGGTTTAAAAAGTGGTTATTCAACATGAGGCACGATCCAATTGACATTTTGAATCATTTTGGGTACAGTCCAAAAAATCAATTTTCGGATGAAAAACGATGACTCCGGACATGCCGAACGTTCCCAAAATGGTCTATAATGATGAAATTTTAACATTTAATCTTTTGACTCTAAATGACTGTTGGATGTGAATTATGACTTTTTCAACTAAAATAAGTGTGTTTAAAGTCATTTCTGTGCCTGAAACGGGTCAAAATTGAAGCTTTTGAGTAAGGAAAACTCTGTAAAAATGGCAATTTTGGTCATTGTGAGGGTTTAAAAAGTGGTTATTCAACACGAGGCACGATCCAATTGACATTTTGAATCATTTTAGGTACAGTCCAAAAAATCAATTTTTGGATGAAAAACGATGACTCCGGACATGCCGAACGTTCCCAAAATGGTCTATAATGATGAAATTTTAACATTTAATCTTTTGACACTAAATGACCGTTGGATGTGAATTATGACTTTTTCAACTAAAATAAGTGTGTTTAAAGTCATTTCTGTGCCTGAAATGGGTCAAAATTGAAGCTTTTGAGTAAGGAAAACTCTGTAAAAATGGCAATTTTGGTCACTGTGAGGGTTTAAAAAGTGGTTATTCAACATGAGGCACGATCCAATTGACATTTTGAATCATTTTGGGTACAGTCCAAAAAATCAATTTTCGGATGAAAAACGATGACTCCGGACATGTTGAACGTTCCCAAAATGGTCTATAATGATGAAATTTTAACATTTAATCTTTTGACTCTAAATGACTGTTGGATGTGAATTATGACTTTTTCAACTAAAATAAGTGTGTTTAAAGTCATTTCTGTGCCTGAAACGGGTCAAAATTGAAGCTTTTGAGTGAGGAAAACTCTGTAAAAATGGCAATTTTGGTCACTGTGAGGGTTTAAAAAGTGGTTATTCAACATGAGGCACGATCCAATTGACATTTTGAATAATTTTAGTACAGTCCAAAAAATCAATTTTCGGATGAAAAACGATGACTCCGGACATGTCGAACGTTCCCAAAATGGTCTATAATGATGAAATTTTAACATTTAATCTTTTGACTCTAAATGACTGTTGGATGTGCATTATGACTTTTTCAACTAAAATAAGTGTGTTTAAAGTCATTTCTGTGCCTGAAACGGGTCAAAATTGAAGCTTTTGAGTAAGCAAAACTCTGTAAAAATGGCAATTTTGGTCACTGTGAGGGTTTAAAAAGTGGTTATCCAACATGAGGCACGATCCAATTGACATTTTGAATCATTTTTAGTACAGTCCAAAAAATCAATTTTCGGATGAAAAACGATGACTCCGGACATGCCGAACGTTCCCAAAATGGTCTATAATGATGAAATTTTAACATTTAATCTTTTGACTCTAAATGACTGTTGGATGTGAATTCTGACTTTTTCAACTAAAATAAGTGTGTTTAAAGTCATTTCTGTGCCTGAAACGGTTCAAAATTGAAGCTTTTGAGTAAGGAAAACTCTGTAAAAATGGCAATTTTGGTCACTGTGAGGGTTTAAAAAGTGGTTATTCAACATGAGGCAAGATCCAATTGACATTTTGAATCATTTTTGGTACAGTCCAAAAAATCAATTTTCGGATGAAAAACGATGACTCCGGACATGTCGAACGTTCCCAAAATGGTCTATAATGATGAAATTTTAACATTTAATCTTTTGACTCTAAATGACTGTTGGATGTGAATTATGACTTTTTCAACTAAAATAAGTGTGTTTAAAGTCATTTCTGTGCCTGAAACGGGTCAAAATTGAAGCTTTTGAGTAAGGAAAACTCTGTAAAAATGGCAATTTTGGTCACTGTGAGGGTTTAAAAAGTGGTTATTCAACATGAGGCACGATCCAATTGACATTTTGAATCATTTTTGGTACAGTCCAAAAAATCAATTTTCGGATGAAAAACGATGACTCCGGACATGCCGAACGTTCCCAAAATGGTCTATAATGATGACATTTTAACATTTAATCTTTTGACTCTAAATGACTGTTGGATGTGAATTATGACTTTTTCAACTAAAATACGTGTGTTTAAAGTCATTTCTGTGCCTGAAACGGGTCAAAATTGAAGCTTTTGAGTAAGCAAAACTCTGTAAAAATGGCACTTTTGGTCACTGTGAGGGTTTAAAAAGTGGTTATTCAACATGAGGCACGATCCAATTGACATTTTGAATAATTTTGGATACAGTCCAAAAAATCAATTTTCGGATGAAAAACGATGACTCCGGACATGTCGAACGTTCCCAAAATGGTCTATCTTTTGACTCTAAATGACTGTTGGATGTGAATTATGACTTTTTCAACTAAAATAAGTGTGTTTAAAGTCATTTCTGTGCCTGAAACGGGTCAAAATTGAAGCTTTTGAGTAAGCAAAACTCTGTAAAAATGGCAATTTTGGTCACTGTGAGGGTTTAAAAAGTGGTTATTCAACATGAGGCACGATCCAATTGACATTTTGAATCATTTTTGGTACAGTCCAAAAAATCAATTTTCGGATGAAAAACGATGACTCCGGACATGCCGAACTTTCCCAAAATGGTCTATAATGATGAAATTTTAACATTTAATCTTTTGACTCTAAATGACTGTTGGATGTAAATTATGACTTTTTCAACTAAAATAAGTGTGTTTAAAGTCATTTCTGTGCCTGAAATGGGTCAAAATTGAAGCTTTTGAGTAAGGAAAACTCTGTAAAAATGGCAATTTTGGTCACTGTGAGGGTTTAAAAAGTGGTTATTCAACATGAGGCACGATCCAATTGACATTTTGAATCATTTTGGGTACAGTCCAAAAAATCAATTTTCGGATGAAAAACGATGACTCCGGACATGTCGAACGTTCCCAAAATGGTCTATAATGATGAAATTTTAACATTTAATCTTTTGACTCTAAATGACCGTTGGATGTGAATTATGACTTTTTCAACTAAAATACGTGTGTTTAAAGTCATTTCTGTGCCTGAAACGGGTCAAAATTGAAGCTTTTGAGTAAGCAAAACTCTGTAAAAATGGCACTTTTGGTCACTGTGAGGGTTTAAAAAGTGGTTATTCAACATGAGGCACGATCCAATTGACATTTTGAATCATTTTGGGTACAGTCCAAAAAATCAATTTTCGGATGAAAAACGATGACTCCGGACATGTCGAACGTTCCCAAAATGGTCTCTAATGATGAAATTTTAACATTTAATCTTTTGACTCTAAATGACTGTTGGATGTGCATTATGACTTTTTCAACTAAAATAAGTGTGTTTAAAGTCATTTCTGTGCCTGAAACGGGTCAAAATTGAAGCTTTTGAGTAAGGAAAACTCTGTAAAAATGGCAATTTTGGTCACTGTGAGGGTTTAAAAAGTGGTTATTCAACATGAGGCAAGATCCAATTGACATTTTGAATCATTTTTGGTACAGTCCAAAAAATCAATTTTCGGATGAAAAACGATGACTCCGGACATGTCGAACGTTCCCAAAATGGTCTATAATGATGAAATTTTAACATTTAATCTTTTGACTCTAAATAACTGTTGGATGTGAATTATGACTTTTTCAACTAAAATAAGTGTGTTTAAAGTCATTTCTGTGCCTGAAACAGGTCAAAATTGAAGCTTTTGAGTAAGGAAAACTCTGTAAAAATGGCAATTTTGGTCACTGTGAGGGTTTAAAAAGTGGTTATTCAACATGAGGCACGATCCAATTGACATTTTGAATCATTTTTGGTACAGTCCAAAAAATCAATTTTCGGATGAAAAACGATGACTCCGGACATGCCGAACGTTCCCAAAATGGTCTATAATGATGAAATTTTAACATTTAATATTTTGACTCTAAATGACTGTTGGATGTGAATTATGACTTTTTCAACTAAAATACGTGTGTTTAAAGTCATTTCTGTGCCTGAAACGGGTCAAAATTGAAGCTTTTGAGTAAGCAAAACTCTGTAAAAATGGCACTTTTGGTCACTGTGAGGGTTTAAAAAGTGGTTATTCAACATGAGGCACGATCCAATTGACATTTTGAATCATTTTGGGTACAGTCCAAAAAATCAATTTTCGGATGAAAAACGATGACTCCGGACATGTCGAACGTTCCCAAAATGGTCTATAATGATGAAATTTTAACATTTAATCTTTTGACTCTAAATGACTGTTGGATGTGAATTATGACTTTTTCAACTAAAATAAGTGTGTTTAAAGTCATTTCTGTGCCTGAAACGGGTCAAAATTGAAGCTTTTGAGTAAGGAAAACTCTGTAAAAATGGCAATTTTGGTCACTGTGAGGGTTTAAAAAGTGGTTATTCAACATGAGGCACGATCCAATTGACATTTTGAATCATTTTGGGTACAGTCCAAAAAATCAATTTTCGGATGAAAAACGATGACTCCGGACATGCCGAACGTTCCCAAAATGGTCTATAATGATGAAATTTTAACATTTAATCTTTTGACTCTAAATGACTGTTGGATGTGAATTATGACTTTTTCAACTAAAATATGTGTGTTTAAAGTCATTTCTGTGCCTGAAACGGGTCAAAATTGAAGCTTTTGAGTAAGCAAAACTCTGTAAAAATGGCACTTTTGGTCACTGTGAGGGTTTAAAAAGTGGTTATTCAACATGAGGCACGATCCAATTGACATTTTGAATCATTTTGGGTACAGTCCAAAAAATCAATTTTCGGATGAAAAACGATGACTCCGGACATGTCGAACGTTCCCAAAATGGTCTCTAATGATGAAATTTTAACATTTAATCTTTTGACACTAAATGACCGTTGGATGTGAATTAGGACTTTTTCAACTAAAATAGGTGTGTTTAAAGTCATTTCTGTGCCTGAAACGGGTCAAAATTGAAGCTTTTGAGTGAGGAAAACTCTGTAAAAATGGCAATTTTGGTCACTGTGAGGGTTTAAAAAGTGGTTATTCAACATGAGGCACGATCCAATTGACATTTTGAATAATTTTAGTACAGTCCAAAAAATCAATTTTCGGATGAAAAACGATGACTCCGGACATGTCGAACGTTCCCAAAATGGTCTATAATGATGAAATTTTAACATTTAATCTTTTGACTCTAAATGACTGTTGGATGTGCATTATGACTTTTTCAACTAAAATAAGTGTGTTTAAAGTCATTTCTGTGCCTGAAACGGGTCAAAATTGAAGCTTTTGAGTAAGCAAAACTCTGTAAAAATGGCAATTTTAGTCACTGTGAGGGTTTAAAAAGTGGTTATCCAACATGAGGCACGATCCAATTGACATTTTGAATCATTTTTAGTACATTCCAAAAAATCAATTTTCGGATGAAAAACGATGACTCCGGACATGCCGAACGTTCCCAAAATGGTCTATAATGATGAAATTTTAACATTTAATCTTTTGACTCTAAATGACTGTTGGATGTGAATTCTGACTTTTTCAACTAAAATAAGTGTGTTTAAAGTCATTTCTGTGCCTGAAACGGGTCAAAATTGAAGCTTTTGAGTAAGGAAAACTCTGTAAAAATGGCAATTTTGGTCACTGTGAGGGTTTAAAAAGTGGTTATTCAACATGAGGCAAGATCCAATTGACATTTTGAATCATTTTTGGTACAGTCCAAAAAATCAATTTTCGGATGAAAAACGATGACTCCGGACATGTCGAACGTTCCCAAAATGGTCTATAATGATGAAATTTTAACATTTAATCTTTTGACTCTAAATAACTGTTGGATGTGAATTATGACTTTTTCAACTAAAATAAGTGTGTTTAAAGTCATTTCTGTGCCTGAAACAGGTCAAAATTGAAGCTTTTGAGTAAGGAAAACTCTGTAAAAATGGCAATTTTGGTCACTGTGAGGGTTTAAAAAGTGGTTATTCAACATGAGGCACGATCCAATTGACATTTTGAATCATTTTTGGTACAGTCCAAAAAATCAATTTTCGGATGAAAAACGATGACTCCGGACATGCCGAACGTTCCCAAAATGGTCTATAATGATGAAATTTTAACATTTAATATTTTGACTCTAAATGACTGTTGGATGTGAATTATGACTTTTTCAACTAAAATACGTGTGTTTAAAGTCATTTCTGTGCCTGAAACGGGTCAAAATTGAAGCTTTTGAGTAAGCAAAACTCTGTAAAAATCGCACTTTTGGTCACTGTGAGGGTTTAAAAAGTGGTTATTCAACATGAGGCACGATCCAATTGACATTTTGAATCATTTTGGGTACAGTCCAAAAAATCAATTTTCGGATGAAAAACGATGACTCCGGACATGTCGAACGTTCCCAAAATGGTCTATAATGATGAAATTTTAACATTTAATCTTTTGACTCTAAATGACTGTTGGATGTGAATTATGACTTTTTCAACTAAAATAAGTGTGTTTAAAGTCATTTCTGTGCCTGAAACGGGTCAAAATTGAAGCTTTTGAGTAAGGAAAACTCTGTAAAAATGGCAATTTTGGTCACTGTGAGGGTTTAAAAAGTGGTTATTCAACATGAGGCACGATCCAATTGACATTTTGAATCATTTTTGGTACAGTCCAAAAAATCCATTTTCGGATGAAAAACGATGACTCCGGACATGCCGAACGTTCCCAAAATGGTCTATAATGATGAAATTTTAACATTTAATCTTTTGACTCTAAATGACTGTTGGATGTGAATTATGACTTTTTCAACTAAAATAAGTGTGTTTAAAGTCATTTCTGTGCCTGAAACGGGTCAAAATTGAAGCTTTTGAGTAAGGAAAACTCTGTAAAAATGGCAATTTTGGTCACTGTGAGGGTTTAAAAAGTGGTTATTCAACATGAGGCACGATCCAATTGACATTTTGAATCATTTTTGGTACAGTCCAAAAAATCGATTTTCGGATGAAAAACGATGACTCCGGACATGCCGAACATTCCCAAAATGGTCTATAATGATGAAATTTTAACATTTAATCTTTTGACTCTAAATGACTGTTGGATGTGAATTATGACTTTTTCAACTAAAATACGTGTGTTTAAAGTCATTTCTGTGCCTGAAACGGGTCAAAATTGAAGCTTTTGAGTAAGGAAAACTCTGTAAAAATGGCAATTTTGGTCACTGTGAGGGTTTAAAAAGTGGTTATTCAACATGAGACACGATCCAATTGACATTTTGAATCATTTTTGGTACAGTCCAAAAAATCGATTTTCGGATGAAAAACGATTACTCCGGACATGCCGAATGTTCCCAAAATAGGCTATAATGATGAAATTTTAACATTTAATCTTTTGACTCTAAATGACTGTTGGATGTGAATTATGAGTTTTTCAACTAAAATAAGTGTGTTTAAAGTCATTTCTGTGCCTGAAACGGGTCAAAATTGAAGCTTTTGAGTAAGGAAAACTCTGTAAAAATGGCAATTTTGGTCACTGTGAGGGTTTAAAAAGTGGTTATTCAACATGAGGCACGATCCAATTGACATTTTGAATCATTTTTGGTACAGTCCAAAAAATCGATTTTCGGATGAAAAACGATGACTCCGGACATGCCGAACGTTCCCAAAATGGTCTATAATGATGAAATTTTAACATTTAATCTTTTGACTCTAAATGACTGTTGGATGTGAATTATGACTTTTTCAACTAAAATAAGTGTGTTTAAAGTCATTCAAAATTGAAGCTTTTGAGTAAGCAAAACTCTGTAAAAATGGCACTTTTGGTCACTATGAGGGTTTGAAAAGTGGTTATTCAACATGAGGCACGATCCAATTGACATTTTGAATCATTTTAGGTACAGTCCAAAAAATCAATTTTTGGATGAAAAACGATGACTCCGGACATGCCGAACGTTCCCAAAATGGTCTATAATGATGAAATTTTAACATTTAATCTTTTGACTCTAAATGACTGTTGGATGTGAATTATGACTTTTTCAACTAAAATATGTGTGTTTAAAGTCATTTCTGTGCCTGAAACAGGTCAAAATTGAAGCTTTTGAGTAAGCAAAACTCTGTAAAAATGGCACTTTTGGTCACTGTGAGGGTTTAAAAAGTGGTTATTCAACATGAGGCACGATCCAATTGACATTTTGAATCATTTTGGGTACAGTCCAAAAAATCAATTTTCGGATGAAAAACGATGACTCCGGACATGTCGAACGTTCCCAAAATGGTCTCTAATGATGAAATTTTAACATTTAATCTTTTGACTCTAAATGACTGTTGGATGTGCATTATGACTTTTTCAACTAAAATAAGTGTGTTTAAAGTCATTTCTGTGCCTGAAACGGGTCAAAATTGAAGCTTTTGAGTAAGCAAAACTCTGTAAAAATGGCAATTTTGGTCACTGTGAGGGTTTAAAAAGTGGTTATTCAACATGAGGCACGATCCAATTGACATTTTGAATCATTTTTGGTACAGTCCAAAAAATCAATTTTCGGATGAAAAACGATGACTCCGGACATGTCGAACGTTCCCAAAATGGTCTATAATGATGAAATTTTAACATTTAATCTTTTGACACTAAATGACCGTTGGATGTGAATTATGACTTTTTCAACTCAAATAAGTGTGTTTAAAGTCATTTCTGTGCCTGAAATGGGTCAAAATTGAAGCTTTTGAGTAAGGAAAACTCTGTAAAAATGGCAATTTTGGTCACTGTGAGGGTTTAAAAAGTGGTTATTCAACATGAGGCACAATCCAATTGACATTTTGAATCATTTTGGGTACAGTCCAAAAAATCAATTTTCGGATGAAAAACGATGACTCCGGACATGTTGAACGTTCCCAAAATGGTCTATAATGATGAAATTTTAACATTTAATCTTTTGACTCTAAATGACTGTTGGATGTGAATTATGACTTTTTCAACTAAAATAAGTGTGTTTAAAGTCATTTCTGTGCCTGAAACGGGTCAAAATTGAAGCTTTTGAGTGAGGAAAACTCTGTAAAAATGGCAATTTTGGTCACTGTGAGGGTTTAAAAAGTGGTTATTCAACATGAGGCACGATCCAATTGACATTTTGAATAATTTTAGTACAGTCCAAAAAATCAATTTTCGGATGAAAAACGATGACTCCGGACATGTCGAACGTTCCCAAAATGGTCTATAATGATGAAATTTTAACATTTAATCTTTTGACTCTAAATGACTGTTGGATGTGCATTATGACTTTTTCAACTAAAATAAGTGTGTTTAAAGTCATTTCTGTGCCTGAAACGGGTCAAAATTGAAGCTTTTGAGTAAGCAAAACTCTGTAAAAATGGCAATTTTGGTCACTGTGAGGGTTTAAAAAGTGGTTATCCAACATGAGGCACGATCCAATTGACATTTTGAATCATTTTTAGTACAGTCCAAAAAATCAATTTTCGGATGAAAAACGATGACTCCGGACATGCCGAACGTTCCCAAAATGGTCTATAATGATGAAATTTTAACATTTAATCTTTTGACTCTAAATGACTGTTGGATGTGAATTCTGACTTTTTCAACTAAAATAAGTGTGTTTAAAGTCATTTCTGTGCCTGAAACGGTTCAAAATTGAAGCTTTTGAGTAAGGAAAACTCTGTAAAAATGGCAATTTTGGTCACTGTGAGGGTTTAAAAAGTGGTTATTCAACATGAGGCAAGATCCAATTGACATTTTGAATCATTTTTGGTACAGTCCAAAAAATCAATTTTCGGATGAAAAACGATGACTCCGGACATGTCGAACGTTCCCAAAATGGTCTATAATGATGAAATTTTAACATTTAATCTTTTGACTCTAAATGACTGTTGGATGTGAATTATGACTTTTTCAACTAAAATAAGTGTGTTTAAAGTCATTTCTGTGCCTGAAACGGGTCAAAATTGAAGCTTTTGAGTAAGGAAAACTCTGTAAAAATGGCAATTTTGGTCACTGTGAGGGTTTAAAAAGTGGTTATTCAACATGAGGCACGATCCAATTGACATTTTGAATCATTTTTGGTACAGTCCAAAAAATCAATTTTCGGATGAAAAACGATGACTCCGGACATGCCGAACGTTCCCAAAATGGTCTATAATGATGAAATTTTAACATTTAATCTTTTGACTCTAAATGACTGTTGGATGTGAATTATGACTTTTTCAACTAAAATACGTGTGTTTAAAGTCATTTCTGTGCCTGAAACGGGTCAAAATTGAAGCTTTTGAGTAAGCAAAACTCTGTAAAAATGGCACTTTTGGTCACTGTGAGGGTTAAAAAGTGGTTATTCAACATGAGGCACGATCCAATTGACATTTTGAATCATTTTGGGTACAGTCCAAAAAATCAATTTTCGGATGAAAAACGATGACTCCGGACATGTCGAACGTTCCCAAAATGGTCTCTAATGATGAAATTTTAACATTTAATCTTTTGACTCTAAATGACTGTTGGATGTGCATTATGACTTTTTCAACTAAAATAAGTGTGTTTAAAGTCATTTCTGTGCCTGAAACGGGTCAAAATTGAAGCTTTTGAGTAAGGAAAACTCTGTAAAAATGGCAATTTTGGTCACTGTGAGGGTTTAAAAAGTGGTTATTCAACATGAGGCAAGATCCAATTGACATTTTGAATCATTTTTGGTACAGTCCAAAAAATCAATTTTCGGATGAAAAACGATGACTCCGGACATGTCGAACGTTCCCAAAATGGTCTATAATGATGAAATTTTAACATTTAATCTTTTGACTCTAAATAACTGTTGGATGTGAATTATGACTTTTTCAACTAAAATAAGTGTGTTTAAAGTCATTTCTGTGCCTGAAACAGGTCAAAATTGAAGCTTTTGAGTAAGGAAAACTCTGTAAAAATGGCAATTTTGGTCACTGTGAGGGTTTAAAAAGTGGTTATTCAACATGAGGCACGATCCAATTGACATTTTGAATCATTTTTGGTACAGTCCAAAAAATCAATTTTCGGATGAAAAACGATGACTCCGGACATGCCGAACGTTCCCAAAATGGTCTATAATGATGAAATTTTAACATTTAATATTTTGACTCTAAATGACTGTTGGATGTGAATTATGACTTTTTCAACTAAAATACGTGTGTTTAAAGTCATTTCTGTGCCTGAAACGGGTCAAAATTGAAGCTTTTGAGTAAGCAAAACTCTGTAAAAATGGCACTTTTGGTCACTGTGAGGGTTTAAAAAGTGGTTATTCAACATGAGGCACGATCCAATTGACATTTTGAATCATTTTGGGTACAGTCCAAAAAATCAATTTTCGGATGAAAAACGATGACTCCGGACATGTCGAACGTTCCCAAAATGGTCTATAATGATGAAATTTTAACATTTAATCTTTTGACTCTAAATGACTGTTGGATGTGAATTATGACTTTTTCAACTAAAATAAGTGTGTTTAAAGTCATTTCTGTGCCTGAAACGGGTCAAAATTGAAGCTTTTGAGTAAGGAAAACTCTGTAAAAATGGCAATTTTGGTCACTGTGAGGGTTTAAAAAGTGGTTATTCAACATGAGGCACGATCCAATTGACATTTTGAATCATTTTGGGTACAGTCCAAAAAATCAATTTTCGGATGAAAAACGATGACTCCGGACATGCCGAACGTTCCCAAAATGGTCTATAATGATGAAATTTTAACATTTAATCTTTTGACTCTAAATGACTGTTGGATGTGAATTATGACTTTTTCAACTAAAATATGTGTGTTTAAAGTCATTTCTGTGCCTGAAACGGGTCAAAATTGAAGCTTTTGAGTAAGCAAAACTCTGTAAAAATGGCACTTTTGGTCACTGTGAGGGTTTAAAAAGTGGTTATTCAACATGAGGCACGATCCAATTGACATTTTGAATCATTTTGGGTACAGTCCAAAAAATCAATTTTCGGATGAAAAACGATGACTCCGGACATGTCGAACGTTCCCAAAATGGTCTCTAATGATGAAATTTTAACATTTAATCTTTTGACACTAAATGACCGTTGGATGTGAATTAGGACTTTTTCAACTAAAATAAGTGTGTTTAAAGTCATTTCTGTGCCTGAAATGGGTCAAAATTGAATGTTTTGAGTAAGGAAAACTCTGTAAAAATGGCAATTTTGGTCACTGTGAGGGTTTAAAAAGTGGTTATTCAACATGAGGCACGATCCAATTGACATTTTGAATCATTTTGGGTACAGTCCAAAAAATCAATTTTCGGATGAAAAACGATGACTCCGGACATGTCGAACGTTCCCAAAATGGTCTATAATGATGAAATTTTAACATTTAATCTTTTGACTCTAAATGACTGTTGGATGTGAATTATGACTTTTTCAACTAAAATAGGTGTGTTTAAAGTCATTTCTGTGCCTGAAACGGGTCAAAATTGAAGCTTTTGAGTGAGGAAAACTCTGTAAAAATGGCAATTTTGGTCACTGTGAGGGTTTAAAAAGTGGTTATTCAACATGAGGCACGATCCAATTGACATTTTGAATAATTTTAGTACAGTCCAAAAAATCAATTTTCGGATGAAAAACGATGACTCCGGACATGTCGAACGTTCCCAAAATGGTCTATAATGATGAAATTTTAACATTTAATCTTTTGACTCTAAATGACTGTTGGATGTGCATTATGACTTTTTCAACTAAAATAAGTGTGTTTAAAGTCATTTCTGTGCCTGAAACGGGTCAAAATTGAAGCTTTTGAGTAAGCAAAACTCTGTAAAAATGGCAATTTTAGTTACTGTGAGGGTTTAAAAAGTGGTTATCCAACATGAGGCACGATCCAATTGACATTTTGAATCATTTTTAGTACATTCCAAAAAATCAATTTTCGGATGAAAAACGATGACTCCGGACATGCCGAACGTTCCCAAAATGGTCTATAATGATGAAATTTTAACATTTAATCTTTTGACTCTAAATGACTGTTGGATGTGAATTCTGACTTTTTCAACTAAAATAAGTGTGTTTAAAGTCATTTCTGTGCCTGAAACGGGTCAAAATTGAAGCTTTTGAGTAAGGAAAACTCTGTAAAAATGGCAATTTTGGTCACTGTGAGGGTTTAAAAAGTGGTTATTCAACATGAGGCAAGATCCAATTGACATTTTGAATCATTTTTGGTACAGTCCAAAAAATCAATTTTCGGATGAAAAACGATGACTCCGGACATGTCGAACGTTCCCAAAATGGTCTATAATGATGAAATTTTAACATTTAATCTTTTGACTCTAAATAACTGTTGGATGTGAATTATGACTTTTTCAACTAAAATAAGTGTGTTTAAAGTCATTTCTGTGCCTGAAACAGGTCAAAATTGAAGCTTTTGAGTAAGGAAAACTCTGTAAAAATGGCAATTTTGGTCACTGTGAGGGTTTAAAAAGTGGTTATTCAACATGAGGCACGATCCAATTGACATTTTGAATCATTTTTGGTACAGTCCAAAAAATCAATTTTCGGATGAAAAACGATGACTCCGGACATGCCGAACGTTCCCAAAATGGTCTATAATGATGAAATTTTAACATTTAATATTTTGACTCTAAATGACTGTTGGATGTGAATTATGACTTTTTCAACTAAAATACGTGTGTTTAAAGTCATTTCTGTGCCTGAAACGGGTCAAAATTGAAGCTTTTGAGTAAGCAAAACTCTGTAAAAATGGCACTTTTGGTCACTGTGAGGGTTTAAAAAGTGGTTATTCAACATGAGGCACGATCCAATTGACATTTTGAATCATTTTGGGTACAGTCCAAAAAATCGATTTTCGGATGAAAAACGATGACTCCGGACATGTCGAACGTTCCCAAAATGGTCTATAATGATGAAATTTTAACATTTAATCTTTTGACTCTAAATGACTGTTGGATGTGAATTATGACTTTTTCAACTAAAATAAGTGTGTTTAAAGTCATTTCTGTGCCTGAAACGGGTCAAAATTGAAGCTTTTGAGTAAGGAAAACTCTGTAAAAATGGCAATTTTGGTCACTGTGAGGGTTTAAAAAGTGGTTATTCAACATGAGGCACGATCCAATTGACATTTTGAATCATTTTTGGTACAGTCCAAAAAATCCATTTTCGGATGAAAAACGATGACTCCGGACATGCCGAACGTTCCCAAAATGGTCTATAATGATGAAATTTTAACATTTAATCTTTTGACTCTAAATGACTGTTGGATGTGAATTATGACTTTTTCAACTAAAATAAGTGTGTTTAAAGTCATTTCTGTGCCTGAAACGGGTCAAAATTGAAGCTTTTGAGTAAGGAAAACTCTGTAAAAATGGCAATTTTGGTCACTGTGAGGGTTTAAAAAGTGGTTATTCAACATGAGGCACGATCCAATTGACATTTTGAATCATTTTTGGTACAGTCCAAAAAATCGATTTTCGGATGAAAAACGATGACTCCGGACATGCCGAACATTCCCAAAATGGTCTATAATGATGAAATTTTAACATTTAATCTTTTGACTCTAAATGACTGTTGGATGTGAATTATGACTTTTTCAACTAAAATACGTGTGTTTAAAGTCATTTCTGTGCCTGAAACGGGTCAAAATTGAAGCTTTTGAGTAAGGAAAACTCTGTAAAAATGGCAATTTTGGTCACTGTGAGGGTTTAAAAAGTGGTTATTCAACATGAGACACGATCCAATTGACATTTTGAATCATTTTTGGTACAGTCCAAAAAATCGATTTTCGGATGAAAAACGATTACTCCGGACATGCCGAATGTTCCCAAAATAGGCTATAATGATGAAATTTTAACATTTAATCTTTTGACTCTAAATGACTGTTGGATGTGAATTATGAGTTTTTCAACTAAAATAAGTGTGTTTAAAGTCATTTCTGTGCCTGAAACGGGTCAAAATTGAAGCTTTTGAGTAAGGAAAACTCTGTAAAAATGGCAATTTTGGTCACTGTGAGGGTTTAAAAAGTGGTTATTCAACATGAGGCACGATCCAATTGACATTTTGAATCATTTTTGGTACAGTCCAAAAAATCGATTTTCGGATGAAAAACGATGACTCCGGACATGCCGAACGTTCCCAAAATGGTCTATAATGATGAAATTTTAACATTTAATCTTTTGACTCTAAATGACTGTTGGATGTGAATTATGACTTTTTCAACTAAAATAAGTGTGTTTAAAGTCATTCAAAATTGAAGCTTTTGAGTAAGCAAAACTCTGTAAAAATGGCACTTTTGGTCACTATGAGGGTTTGAAAAGTGGTTATTCAACATGAGGCACGATCCAATTGACATTTTGAATCATTTTGGGTACAGTCCAAAAAATCGATTTTCGGATGAAAAACGATTACTCCGGACATGCCGAATATTCCCAAAATAGGCTATAATGATGAAATTTTAACATTTAATCTTTTGACTCTAAATGACTGTTGGATGTGAATTATGAGTTTTTCAACTAAAATAAGTGTGTTTAAAGTCATTTCTGTGCCTGAAACGGGTCAAAATTGAAGCTTTTGAGTAAGGAAAACTCTGTAAAAATGGCAATTTTGGTCACTGTGAGGGTTTAAAAAGTGGTTATTCAACATGAGGCACGATCCAATTGACATTTTGAATCATTTTTGGTACAGTCCAAAAAATCGATTTTCGGATGAAAAACGATTACTCCGGACATGCCGAACGTTCCCAAAATAGGCTATAATGATGAAATTTTAACATTTACTCTTTTGACTCTAAATGACTGTTGGATGTGAATTATGAGTTTTTCAACTAAAATAAGTGTGTTTAAAGTCATTTCTGTGCCTGAAACGGGTCAAAATTGAAGCTTTTGAGTAAGGAAAACTCTGTAAAAATGGCAATTTTGGTCACTGTGAGGGTTTAAAAAGTGGTTATTCAACATGAGGCACGATCCAATTGACATTTTGAATCATTTTTGGTACAGTCCAAAAAATCGATTTTCGGATGAAAAACGATGACTCCGGACATGCCGAACGTTCCCAAAATGGTCTATAATGATGAAATTTTAACATTTAATCTTTTGACTCTAAATGACTGTTGGATGTGAATTATGACTTTTTCAACTAAAATAAGTGTGTTTAAAGTCATTCAAAATTGAAGCTTTTGAGTAAGCAAAACTCTGTAAAAATGGCACTTTTGGTCACTATGAGGGTTTGAAAAGTGGTTATTCAACATGAGGCACGATCCAATTGACATTTTGAATCATTTTGGGTACAGTCCAAAAAATCAATTTTCGGATGAAAAACGACGACTCCGGACATGTCGAACGTTCCCAAAATGGTCTATAATGATGAAATTTTAACATTTAATCTTTTGACTCTAAATGACTGTTGGATGTGCATTATGACTTTTTCAACTAAAATAAGTGTGTTTAAAGTCATTTCTGTGCCTGAAACGGGTCAAAATTGAAGCTTTTGAGTAAGCAAAACTCTATAAAAATGGCAATTTTGGTCACTGTGAGGGTTTAAAAAGTGGTTATCCAACATGAGGCACGATCCAATTGACATTTTGAATAATTTTTGGTACAGTCCAAAAAATCAATTTTCGGATGAAAAACGATGACTCCGGACATGCCGAACGTTCCCAAAATGGTCTATAATGATGAAATTTTAACATTTAATCTTTTGACTCTAAATGACTGTTGGATGTGCATTATGACTTTTTCAACTAAAATAAGTGTGTTTAAAGTCATTTCTGTGCCTGAAACGGGTCAAAATTGAAGCTTTTGAGTAAGCAAAACTCTGTAAAAATGGCAATTTGGTCACTGTGAGGGTTTAAAAAGTGGTTATCCAACATGAGGCACGATCCAATTGACATTTTGAATCATTTTTAGTACAGTCCAAAAAATCAATTTTCGGATGAAAAACGATGACTCCGGACATGCCGAACGTTCCCAAAATGGTCTATAATGATGACATTTTAACATTTAATCTTTTGACTCTAAATGACTGTTGGATGTGAATTATGACTTTTTCAACTAAAATACGTGTGTTTAAAGTCATTTCTGTGCCTGAAACGGGTCAAAATTGAAGCTTTTGAGTAAGCAAAACTCTGTAAAAATGGCACTTTTGGTCACTGTGAGGGTTTAAAAAGTGGTTATTCAACATGAGGCACGATCCAATTGACATTTTGAATCATTTTGGGTACAGTCCAAAAAATCAATTTTCGGATGAAAAACGATGACTCCGGACATGCCGAACGTTCCCAAAATGGTCTATAATGATGAAATTTTAACATTTAATCTTTTGACTCTAAATGACTGTTGGATGTGAATTATGACTTTTTCAACTAAAATAAGTGTGTTTAAAGTCATTTCTGTGCCTGAAACGGGTCAAAATTGAAGCTTTTGAGTAAGCAAAACTCTGTAAAAATGGCACTTTTGGTCACTGTGAGGGTTTAAAAAGTGGTTATTCAACATGAGGCACGATCCAATTGACATTTTGAATCATTTTGGGTACAGTCCAAAAAATCGATTTTCGGATGAAAAACGATGACTCCGGACATGTCGAACGTTCCCAAAATGGTCTATAATGATGAAATTTTAACATTTAATCTTTTGACTCTAAATGACTGTTGGATGTGAATTATGACTTTTTCAACTAAAATAAGTGTGTTTAAAGTCATTTCTGTGCCTGAAACGGGTCAAAATTGAAGCTTTTGAGTAAGGAAAACTCTGTAAAAATGGCAATTTTGGTCACTGTGAGGGTTTAAAAAGTGGTTATTCAACATGAGGCACGATCCAATTGACATTTTGAATCATTTTTGGTACAGTCCAAAAAATCCATTTTCGGATGAAAAACGATGACTCCGGACATGCCGAACGTTCCCAAAATGGTCTATAATGATGAAATTTTAACATTTAATCTTTTGACTCTAAATGACTGTTGGATGTGAATTATGACTTTTTCAACTAAAATAAGTGTGTTTAAAGTCATTTCTGTGCCTGAAACGGGTCAAAATTGAAGCTTTTGAGTAAGGAAAACTCTGTAAAAATGGCAATTTTGGTCACTGTGAGGGTTTAAAAAGTGGTTATTCAACATGAGGCACGATCCAATTGACATTTTGAATCATTTTTGGTACAGTCCAAAAAATCGATTTTCGGATGAAAAACGATGACTCCGGACATGCCGAACATTCCCAAAATGGTCTATAATGATGAAATTTTAACATTTAATCTTTTGACTCTAAATGACTGTTGGATGTGAATTATGACTTTTTCAACTAAAATACGTGTGTTTAAAGTCATTTCTGTGCCTGAAACGGGTCAAAATTGAAGCTTTTGAGTAAGGAAAACTCTGTAAAAATGGCAATTTTGGTCACTGTGAGGGTTTAAAAAGTGGTTATTCAACATGAGACACGATCCAATTGACATTTTGAATCATTTTTGGTACAGTCCAAAAAAATCGATTTTCGGATGAAAAACGATTACTCCGGACATGCCGAATGTTCCCAAAATAGGCTATAATGATGAAATTTTAACATTTAATCTTTTGACTCTAAATGACTGTTGGATGTGAATTATGAGTTTTTCAACTAAAATAAGTGTGTTTAAAGTCATTTCTGTGCCTGAAACGGGTCAAAATTGAAGCTTTTGAGTAAGGAAAACTCTGTAAAAATGGCAATTTTGGTCACTGTGAGGGTTTAAAAAGTGGTTATTCAACATGAGGCACGATCCAATTGACATTTTGAATCATTTTTGGTACAGTCCAAAAAATCGATTTTCGGATGAAAAACGATGACTCCGGACATGCCGAACGTTCCCAAAATGGTCTATAATGATGAAATTTTAACATTTAATCTTTTGACTCTAAATGACTGTTGGATGTGAATTATGACTTTTTCAACTAAAATAAGTGTGTTTAAAGTCATTCAAAATTGAAGCTTTTGAGTAAGCAAAACTCTGTAAAAATGGCACTTTTGGTCACTATGAGGGTTTGAAAAGTGGTTATTCAACATGAGGCACGATCCAATTGACATTTTGAATCATTTTGGGTACAGTCCAAAAAATCGATTTTCGGATGAAAAACGATTACTCCGGACATGCCGAATATTCCCAAAATAGGCTATAATGATGAAATTTTAACATTTAATCTTTTGACTCTAAATGACTGTTGGATGTGAATTATGAGTTTTTCAACTAAAATAAGTGTGTTTAAAGTCATTTCTGTGCCTGAAACGGGTCAAAATTGAAGCTTTTGAGTAAGGAAAACTCTGTAAAAATGGCAATTTTGGTCACTGTGAGGGTTTAAAAAGTGGTTATTCAACATGAGGCACGATCCAATTGACATTTTGAATCATTTTTGGTACAGTCCAAAAAATCGATTTTCGGATGAAAAACGATTACTCCGGACATGCCGAACGTTCCCAAAATAGGCTATAATGATGAAATTTTAACATTTACTCTTTTGACTCTAAATGACTGTTGGATGTGAATTATGAGTTTTTCAACTAAAATAAGTGTGTTTAAAGTCATTTCTGTGCCTGAAACGGGTCAAAATTGAAGCTTTTGAGTAAGGAAAACTCTGTAAAAATGGCAATTTTGGTCACTGTGAGGGTTTAAAAAGTGGTTATTCAACATGAGGCACGATCCAATTGACATTTTGAATCATTTTTGGTACAGTCCAAAAAATCGATTTTCGGATGAAAAACGATGACTCCGGACATGCCGAACGTTCCCAAAATGGTCTATAATGATGAAATTTTAACATTTAATCTTTTGACTCTAAATGACTGTTGGATGTGAATTATGACTTTTTCAACTAAAATAAGTGTGTTTAAAGTCATTCAAAATTGAAGCTTTTGAGTAAGCAAAACTCTGTAAAAATGGCACTTTTGGTCACTATGAGGGTTTGAAAAGTGGTTATTCAACATGAGGCACGATCCAATTGACATTTTGAATCATTTTGGGTACAGTCCAAAAAATCAATTTTCGGATGAAAAACGACGACTCCGGACATGTCGAACGTTCCCAAAATGGTCTATAATGATGAAATTTTAACATTTAATCTTTTGACTCTAAATGACTGTTGGATGTGCATTATGACTTTTTCAACTAAAATAAGTGTGTTTAAAGTCATTTCTGTGCCTGAAACGGGTCAAAATTGAAGCTTTTGAGTAAGCAAAACTCTATAAAAATGGCAATTTTGGTCACTGTGAGGGTTTAAAAAGTGGTTATCCAACATGAGGCACGATCCAATTGACATTTTGAATAATTTTTGGTACAGTCCAAAAAATCAATTTTCGGATGAAAAACGATGACTCCGGACATGCCGAACGTTCCCAAAATGGTCTATAATGATGAAATTTTAACATTTAATCTTTTGACTCTAAATGACTGTTGGATGTGCATTATGACTTTTTCAACTAAAATAAGTGTGTTTAAAGTCATTTCTGTGCCTGAAACGGGTCAAAATTGAAGCTTTTGAGTAAGCAAAACTCTGTAAAAATGGCAATTTGGTCACTGTGAGGGTTTAAAAAGTGGTTATCCAACATGAGGCACGATCCAATTGACATTTTGAATCATTTTTAGTACAGTCCAAAAAATCAATTTTCGGATGAAAAACGATGACTCCGGACATGCCGAACGTTCCCAAAATGGTCTATAATGATGACATTTTAACATTTAATCTTTTGACTCTAAATGACTGTTGGATGTGAATTATGACTTTTTCAACTAAAATACGTGTGTTTAAAGTCATTTCTGTGCCTGAAACGGGTCAAAATTGAAGCTTTTGAGTAAGCAAAACTCTGTAAAAATGGCACTTTTGGTCACTGTGAGGGTTTAAAAAGTGGTTATTCAACATGAGGCACGATCCAATTGACATTTTGAATCATTTTGGGTACAGTCCAAAAAATCAATTTTCGGATGAAAAACGATGACTCCGGACATGCCGAACGTTCCCAAAATGGTCTATAATGATGAAATTTTAACATTTAATCTTTTGACTCTAAATGACTGTTGGATGTGAATTATGACTTTTTCAACTAAAATAAGTGTGTTTAAAGTCATTTCTGTGCCTGAAACGGGTCAAAATTGAAGCTTTTGAGTAAGGAAAACTCTGTAAAAATGGCAATTTTGGTCATTGTGAGGGTTTAAAAAGTGGTTATTCAACATGAGGCACGATCCAATTGACATTTTGAATCATTTTTGGTACAGTCCAAAAAATCAATTTTCGAATGAAAAACGATGACTCCGGACATGCCGAACGTTCCCAAAATGGTCTATAATGATGAAATTTTAACAGTTAATCTTTTGACTCTAAATGACCGTTGGATGTGAATTATGACTTTTTCAACTAAAATACGTGTGTTTAAAGTCATTTCTGTGCCTGAAACGGGTCAAAATTGAAGCTTTTGAGTAAGCAAAACTCTGTAAAAATGGCACTTTTGGTCACTGTGAGGGTTTAAAAAGTGGTTATTCAACATGAGGCAAGATCCAATTGACATTTTGAATCATTTTTGGTACAGTCCAAAAAATCAATTTTCGGATGAAAAACGATGACTCCGGACATGTCGAACGTTCCCAAAATGGTCTATAATGATGAAATTTTAACATTTAATCTTTTGACTCTAAATGACTGTTGGATGTGAATTATGACTTTTTCAACTAAAATAAGTGTGTTTAAAGTCATTTCTGTGCCTGAAACGGGTCAAAATTGAAGCTTTTGAGTAAGGAAAACTCTGTAAAAATGGCAATTTTGGTCACTGTGAGGGTTTAAAAAGTGGTTATTCAACATGAGGCACGATCCAATTGACATTTTGAATCATTTTTGGTACAGTCCAAAAAATCAATTTTCGGATGAAAAACGATGACTCCGGACATGCCGAACGTTCCCAAAATGGTCTATAATGATAAAATTTTAACATTTAATCTTTTGACTCTAAATGACTGTTGGATGTGAATTATGACTTTTTCAACTAAAATAAGTGTGTTTAAAGTCATTTCTGTGCCTGAAACGGGTCATATGGCCGAGATACCCGCCACCCCCTCTCAACACAATCCCCAAAAAGGAGGGAAACCGGAAACAGTTCTTAAAGTTTTTGGATGTGGGATGGAGTGACCATCCCCGGCCGTATTTATTAAAACAAAAAATTAAACATTAAACGTTTTCATGTTATGTACAATTTCATTATCACATTACGATGTTTGGCTAACCTTAACATAATCTCTAATACAGAGGTTCTCCTAGCCGAACTAGCATCCTACAAAAACATTCTCTAATAACACTGAAATTGTACATCCTAACGTTTAAGGGCCAACGGCAAGGTCATAACCGGTGTCAAGATCCCTAACCAGACTTACCCCTCCCACGTGGGAGGGGCGACAGCACAGAGGCTTACCTCAAGTGCAACTACGAACAATTTCCCTTGACTTGACGGGGGCACTTAAGACTCGACGCCATTTAAAGGTCGTTCGAACACTTGTGTGTGGTATCTAGAAGGTATCGTTGACCTCTCCCCACCCCACACAACTTACCGCATCTGCCGTCGCAGATGACACTGGCCCCGGGAAATTCCCCAGGAGGGGGCTGTAACCCCTCCTACAAAGGAAGGGGCCTTGACCGCCTTTCCTTTACTTCCGGCGACCCGCCCTTAGACGGGACCGCCTCCCCACTGAGGGGCCAATGGCCACCTCTCCCGAGCGCTCCCATCCGTGTTGGGTGACGCCTACTCATAGGGATCTACCAATTAGTGCTCACCGATCATGACCTTACCGCCTACCAAAAAATAAATACGACAATTCTTAAACCTATAAAACATTGGTCGCTACGACCGAAAGAACATGCTAGAAATGCAACACTACATCAAATCATTTTAATCGTAACAACCTAGACGATATTCACCATACTTTATTATGATTAACCACAAACTGATACTGTCACAGCCTGTAAACGAAATGGAAAAAACAAACTTATCAATTCACTTTATTGCACAACAACTTGCTGTCCTCAGGGGCTGGTGGGTGGGTCAAAATTGGCTCTTCGTTCTGTCCCGAGCTCACGTGTAGCGAGGAGGTGCAGCTTCGGAGCACAAGAACAAGAGGACGTCTTCTGGTCTTGCGCCTTCTTTTATCCGTCTTCAGGGCGGGCGAAAACCCGCCCCTGCCCGCCCCGAGGGCGTGGCTGGCTGCGTCGGTGTCTAGGCCAGCCCATTCTAGGGCGGGAAAAAGCGCGCCCCGGCTACGCCGCTTCGGGCATACCAGCCGAGACGCGCCTCCCGCCCAAAAATGGCTTCCCGGGGGGATCGAGGCACTCAGCCATACGTTCGGGGGGACCGAGTGGTCGCCCCTTTCCATATGGCCGAGATACCCGCCACCCCCTCTCAACACAATCCCCAAAAAGGAGGGAAACCGGAAACAGTTCTTAAAGTTTTTGGATGTGGGATGGAGTGACCATCCCCGGCCGTATTTATTAAAACAAAAAATTAAACATTAAACGTTTTCATGTTATGTACAATTTCATTATCACATTACGATGTTTGGCTAACCTTAACATAATCTCTAATACAGAGGTTCTCCTAGCCGAACTAGCATCCTACAAAAACATTCTCTAATAACACTGAAATTGTACATCCTAACGTTTAAGGGCCAACGGCAAGGTCATAACCGGTGTCAAGATCCCTAACCAGACTTACCCCTCCCACGTGGGAGGGGCGACAGCACAGAGGCTTACCTCAAGTGCAACTACGAACAATTTCCCTTGACTTGACGGGGGCACTTAAGACTCGACGCCATTTAAAGGTCGTTCGAACACTTGTGTGTGGTATCTAGAAGGTATCGTTGACCTCTCCCCACCCCACACAACTTACCGCATCTGCCGTCGCAGATGACACTGGCCCCGGGAAATTCCCCAGGAGGGGGCTGTAACCCCTCCTACAAAGGAAGGGGCCTTGACCGCCTTTCCTTTACTTCCGGCGACCCGCCCTTAGACGGGACCGCCTCCCCACTGAGGGGCCAATGGCCACCTCTCCCGAGCGCTCCCATCCGTGTTGGGTGACGCCTACTCATAGGGATCTACCAATTAGTGCTCACCGATCATGACCTTACCGCCACAGGTCCGGATAGTTGACCGGCTATCCGGACCCCCCACAAAAACTCCTACCTAAAGGTCATGGTTTAAAGATTTTAACCAGGCTAGGAAGTCTCCTATGAGTAACTCATTCCCCGCCCTCGACAAATGCACACCATCCCCCAGATACATACTGTCATCATTAATACAATTATGCGAGATCGAATGCAGTGTCTTGGAACGGAACAACCTACTCACTTTATTATTCAATTTTTTAACGGAATGATTCAAAGCAGGGATCGATATAGCCCCCCGCCACACTTTTCGTGGGATCATATGAGACCACGCAATTAGGCACCCCGGAACTCTCCTCGCTAACCAACTTACCGTGGAAAGCATAGCCTCCAGGAGAAGTCGTCTACCGGTGGTGACCAAATCATTGCCCCCCAAATGCACTATGACTATGGACGGCGGTGACCTTATCCGCTCTAACAAGCCCTCAAAAAATTCCTGAAACTGGTCAATACAGAGACCGCCCCTTCCGTAGAAGGACACTCTGTACCCGTATTCCCCAGGTACGTGAATCATGTCACCTGCTTTGAATACGTCTGCGGCCCGTCTCACGTATGAGTGGCCCACGACCCACACCTCCTTCCTCACAGCCGGTGACGTGCGACCGCTGGCCCGGTGTTGGGTTGACTGCTCAGTCTGCCCTGCCGCGTAGGCTTGCGCAACTGAAAACAAACAAAAGACAAGAGGCGTGAGTACATGATTACAGCTTCACAACATGTGCAATCGCACGTACCTCTTATAACAATTGGAGGACCAGCGCCCCACACGTTTCACTTGTTCTACATTAAGACCCCTGGCTGTAGCTTCAGTGGCAGCCCCTATACGAAAGGAGTGGGTCCCAAATTCGCCCGGGTCCAAACCCGCTGCGGCAATGGCCATTGCAAGCACCCGTTGAAACTGAAACCTCGTCAGCGGGGTGGCGTCTGCATGCCTCAACAATGTCCCCCCCCATGATGCCACCCTTCGTGCTAGGTAATCTTCTAAGCACTGTACCGGACACATGGATGACCCGGGGATCCTGCGAATGATCGTGCAGTCCCCCTTCCCATCTTGGTCGGTCTTGGACCTGAGAAAGGAGACAACCATCGCATCGCCCCTGATCTGAACATGTTCCCTGCACAAGCCCCCCGTCACATCCTGTTTGTTCCTTGCAACCAGCTCACTAACTCTCATAGCCCCGTGAAACGCCAGCGTAAATGCAGTCCGGAACAAACAAGTCTCAAAAGGGGACGAGCACGTGTTCGGGAGTGTGGCCAGTAACTGGGACAACCTGTCTAGACCTATCGGTCGTCTCACGTCTACTCTGCGACCCTCTAGGCGTTGCCACCCACGCAGCGCTTTCTGTACTGTGAAAGACGCTGTTGGGTCCCGGATGCCATGGGCCCTGGCAACAAAGGAAATGGCGGCACGATGCCTTTGGGCCGTAGCCACCGATTTCCCAGCCCTGTGCAAAGACATAAGAAAGAGCACTACCCACTCTTCCTGACCCCAAAGACCCCCTCTCTCTGCCCCCAAAAAGGCTAAATAGGCCTGGAACGCCCCTTCATATGCCTTCCTTGTCCTGGGTGCTAGACTCTCTCCCACGAGGTGACGAAGTTCGGGGCACCGAGAGACCAGAGAGCTTCGGGGAAGGGTGCCGGCTCCGGGTCCGCTGAGGGAAGGAAACCCGAAAAAGCCTGCATGTGAAAACGAGACAATGCGTCAGCAGCCTGATTCATCACCCCTGGGACATGTTTTGCTCTGAATACCACGTTCAGTTGCATACAAAGTAGGACGATTTCTTTAAGCAGCCTCAAAATCAATTTACAATGGGCTGACTGACTATTGATGCATTCTACCACGGTCATATTGTCGGACCAAAAAATGACAGAATGATCTCTGAAACCTTCTGGCCAGGTTCTCAGGGCCATGAGAATGGGAAATAATTCAAGGAAAGCAATATTACTTGTTAGCCCCTTCTCGTGCCACCATAAGGGCCATCTTTGAGCAGACCAGTTTGTGCCGAAGATGGCGCCAAAACCTATGCTTCCTGCTGAATCCGTCCATAGCCCAAGCTCTTCCGAGGACACGGCTGGCTTGTTCCAGACGACTCGGCCATTGAAGTCCGCCAAGAATGCTAACCATATCCGCATGTCCTGGCGGACCTCAGCCGATAACCTCGTTCGATGATGACCCTCCTTCAGGCCAACCATCGCTTGGGCAATGGAGCGGGAAAAGGGGCGAGCCATTGGGATTACTCTCAGGGCAAAGTTTAACTTCCCCACTAATTGTTGCAACTGATGCAGTGTAACCTTAGGTGTATTCAAACATCCTTGGAGGGCTGTCCTGAATTTAAACACTTTGCTAGCTGGTAAACGGAAACACCCCTCCACTGAGTCCAACTCGATCCCCAAAAACTCGAGGCAAGTCGTGGGACCCATAGTTTTACCCGGTGCCAACGGCACGCCAAATTGACCCATCAACACACAGAATTCATCTAAGGCCTGGGCACATTCGGGATTTTGGGCGGGACCAAGGAACAAAAAATCGTCAAGGTAGTGCATTACATTTCGAAAACCCGTTTTCTTAGTGAACACCCATTGCAGGAAAGTACTGAATTGCTCAAAATAGGCACATGATATAGAGCATCCCATTGGCATACACCTATCCATGTAAAATGATCCCTGGAACCCGAATCCCAAAAGACGCTGATCGTCTGGGTGTACCGGGAGCAACCGGAACGCTGACTCGATATCCGATTTCGCCATCAACGTCCCGGGCCCCAGGCGATTCAAGATGGCTACTGCCTCATCAAAAGATGCGTATCGCACCGAACAAACTTCTGGATCAATTGCGTCGTTCACTGAAAGACCATGTGGAGCAGACAGATTATGAATCAATCGAAACTCACCTGGGTCCTTCTTGGGGACCACCCCTAACGGAGAACAAACAAAATCCGGTACCGGGGGTACACTAAACGGGCCGGCGACCCGTCCCCGGCTAACCTCTTTCTGAATTTTCTCTTGCACTACAGATGTATGTTGTAGAACGGAAAGTTGATTTTTGCACACCCCTACACCCTGAAAGTCCCCTACCGGGATGCGGAAACCATGTGTAAAACCGTTCCGCAGCATCCCGGCAGAAGTCCGATCCGGGTATTCGCTGAGCCAGGGAATCATTGCCAAGGTATCAATCGGAGTTGGTAAAGGCGCCCCTCGGCCTAGCTTAGACCTGTTTGGCGCCTCCCTTACCCCCATTCTCACTCGTTCTGGCTCTGCACGCTGACTCAGGATGGGATGACCCACACGTACTACATTCGTGTCTAAATTTACATGATCCCGGAGGCCTGGTACATTTCCCTCTGTTGAAGTTATAACAGAAACCCTTTCTCCCTGTATTGCCTGCGGGCCTCGACTGGTCGTCGGTGCTCGAACTTGGTCGAAAGGGCGACCCCACATTTTGGCGGGAGTAATCAACAACATTGCTCCCAACCAATGGCATTCTTAACATTCCCGATTCTTTCATTTTATCCCATGTTAAAGAATCGTAACAATCCCAAGTCAAGCTCTTGTTATGTTCTTTTTCTTTCCTGAACAGATTATCATAACAAAACCAATGGTTACCTTGATACGCTGTCGAGTAACTCATAATCCTTGATTGGTAAACGGGAAACTCAGGAAGCAACTCGGGCCTACGTTCCCCCAAAATCGATGTAAAAATACCCCACGCATTGCCCCAGTTACCAATATTCTCATTTACCTTAAAAGCGGCCATTTTTGCGCGCCAAACACTCGGATGCATTAGGTCCTTCTGACTTTTTACATGCTCCACATCATAATGATCAACAAGCAAGGAAAAAATATTCACGTATTCCCCTGCCCAGATCTTTTCCTTTATCGCTAAGGGGACATGTTGTCCCAATCTCTCTCTACGAGAAGGTGCTGACTCGTCCCGTGCAATCGGCAATGGCCGCTTACCTGAACCGGACGCAGCTTCTGCCGCTTGCGGCTTGTCTATCCCTGCCAACGGTGCAGCCACTCTAGCTGCCTCTTTCTTCTCACGAAGCCCTTTTATCAGCGCCTGTGCCTCGGCAGCCGTGGCGCCATCACTGCTATCCCCCAACCATGCTGCTAGCTGTGCTGCCAGCTCGGGGGGCATGTCTTCCTTGGGTGTCGGGGTGACGACAACGGGGATTGGATTCCCCTCGACCGGTACTGGGGTCGGCGCCTCGAGCGGGGAAGAGGGAACCGGGGCGTCTCCACCGGCTGGAACCCTTTTCGGCCTCTTAGGTCTCCCTCCAGCCGGCGCAGGGCCCGAACCCTCCTCCCCATCTCGCTCCGCCAACCGTTTCTTTATGTCGGACACCTCTTTGCAAAGGGCCCGCACCATCTGGTCGGTCGTCATTCTCTTTGCGCCTTTCTTGGGCATCTCTCCGAGGAAGTATCTGGAAGACAAAGAAAAGGATCAAAACGCTCAAAATTGGCTCTTCGTTCTGTCCCGAGCTCACGTGTAGCGAGGAGGTGCAGCTTCGGAGCACAAGAACAAGAGGACGTCTTCTGGTCTTGCGCCTTCTTTTATCCGTCTTCAGGGCGGGCGAAAACCCGCCCCTGCCCGCCCCGAGGGCGTGGCTGGCTGCGTCGGTGTCTAGGCCAGCCCATTCTAGGGCGGGAAAAAGCGCGCCCCGGCTACGCCGCTTCGGGCATACCAGCCGAGACGCGCCTCCCGCCCAAAAATGGCTTCCCGGGGGGATCGAGGCACTCAGCCATACGTTCGGGGGGACCGAGTGGTCGCCCCTTTCCAAAATTGAAGCTTTTGAGTAAGGAAAACTCTGTAAAAATGGCAATTTTGGTCACTGTGAGGGTTTAAAAAGTGGTTATTCAACATGAGGCACGATCCAATTGACATTTTGAATCATTTTTGGTACAGTCCAAAAAATCGATTTTCGGATGAAAAACGATGACTCCTGACATGCCGAACATTCCCAAAATGGTCTATAATGATGAAATTTTAACATTTAATCTTTTGACTCTAAATGACTGTTGGATGTGAATTATGACTTTTTCAACTAAAATACGTGTGTTTAAAGTCATTTCTGTGCCTGAAACGGGTCAAAATTGAAGCTTTTGAGTAAGGAAAACTCTGTAAAAATGGCAATTTTGGTCACTGTGAGGGTTTAAAAAGTGGTTATTCAACATGAGACACGATCCAATTGACATTTTGAATCATTTTTGGTACAGTCCAAAAAATCGATTTTCGGATGAAAAACGATTACTCCGGACATGCCGAACGTTCCCAAAATAGGCTATAATGATGAAATTTTAACATTTAATCTTTTGACTCTAAATGACTGTTGGATGTGAATTATGAGTTTTTCAACTAAAATAAGTGTGTTTAAAGTCATTTCTGTGCCTGAAACGGGTCAAAATTGAAGCTTTTGAGTAAGGAAAACTCTGTAAAAATGGCAATTTTGGTCACTGTGAGGGTTCAAAAAGTGGTTATTCAACATGAGGCACGATCCAATTGACATTTTGAATCATTTTTGGTACAGTCCAAAAAATCGATTTTCGGATGAAAAACGATGACTCCGGACATGCCGAACGTTCCCAAAATGGTCTATAATGATGACATTTTAACATTTAATCTTTTGACTCTAAATGACTGTTGGATGTGAATTATGACTTTTTCAACTAAAATAAGTGTGTTTAAAGTCATTCAAAATTGAAGCTTTTGAGTAAGCAAAACTCTGTAGAAATGGCACTTTTGGTCACTATGAGGGTTTGAAAAGTGGTTATTCAACATGAGGCACGATCCAATTGACATTTTGAATCATTTTGGGTACAGTCCAAAAAATCAATTTTCGGATGAAAAACGACGACTCCGGACATGTCGAACGTTCCCAAAATGGTCTATAATGATGAAATTTTAACATTTAATCTTTTGACTCTAAATGACTGTTGGATGTGCATTATGACTTTTTCAACTAAAATAAGTGTGTTTAAAGTCATTTCTGTGCCTGAAACGGGTCAAAATTGAAGCTTTTGAGTAAGCAAAACTCTATAAAAATGGCAATTTTGGTCACTGTGAGGGTTTAAAAAGTGGTTATCCAACATGAGGCACGATCCAATTGACATTTTGAATAATTTTTGGTACAGTCCAAAAAATCAATTTTCGGATGAAAAACGATGACTCCGGACATGCCGAACGTTCCCAAAATGGTCTATAATGATGAAATTTTAACATTTAATCTTTTGACTCTAAATGACTGTTGGATGTGCATTATGACTTTTTCAACTAAAATAAGTGTGTTTAAAGTCATTTCTGTGCCTGAAACGGGTCAAAATTGAAGCTTTTGAGTAAGCAAAACTCTGTAAAAATGGCAATTTTGGTCACTGTGAGGGTTTAAAAAGTGGTTATCCAACATGAGGCACGATCCAATTGACATTTTGAATCATTTTTAGTACAGTCCAAAAAATCAATTTTCGGATGAAAAACGATGACTCCGGACATGCCGAACGTTCCCAAAATGGTCTATAATGATGAAATTTTAACATTTAATCTTTTGACTCTAAATGACTGTTGGATGTGAATTATGACTTTTTCAACTAAAATACGTGTGTTTAAAGTCATTTCTGTGCCTGAAACGGGTCAAAATTGAAGCTTTTGAGTAAGGAAAACTCTGTAAAAATGGCAATTTTGGTCACTGTGAGGGTTTAAAAAGTGGTTATTCAACATGAGACACGATCCAATTGACATTTTGAATCATTTTTGGTACAGTCCAAAAAATCGATTTTCGGATGAAAAACGATTACTCCGGACATGCCGAACGTTCCCAAAATAGGCTATAATGATGAAATTTTAACATTTAATCTTTTGACTCTAAATGACTGTTGGATGTGAATTATGAGTTTTTCAACTAAAATAAGTGTGTTTAAAGTCATTTCTGTGCCTGAAACGGGTCAAAATTGAAGCTTTTGAGTAAGGAAAACTCTGTAAAAATGGCAATTTTGGTGACTGTGAGGGTTTAAAAAGTGGTTATTCAACATGAGGCACGATCCAATTGACATTTTGAATCATTTTTGGTACAGTCCAAAAAATCGATTTTCGGATGAAAAACGATGACTCCGGACATGCCGAACGTTCCCAAAATGGTCTATAATGATGAAATTTTAACATTTAATCTTTTGACTCTAAATGACTGTTGGATGTGAATTATGACTTTTTCAACTAAAATAAGTGTGTTTAAAGTCATTCAAAATTGAAGCTTTTGAGTAAGCAAAACTCTGTAAAAATGGCACTTTTGGTCACTATGAGGGTTTGAAAAGTGGTTATTCAACATGAGGCACGATCCAATTGACATTTTGAATCATTTTGGGTACAGTCCAAAAAATCAATTTTCGGATGAAAAACGACGACTCCGGACATGTCGAACGTTCCCAAAATGGTCTATAATGATGAAATTTTAACATTTAATCTTTTGACTCTAAATGACTGTTGGATGTGCATTATGACTTTTTCAACTAAAATAAGTGTGTTTAAAGTCATTTCTGTGCCTGAAACGGGTCAAAATTGAAGCTTTTGAGTAAGCAAAACTCTATAAAAATGGCAATTTTGGTCACTGTGAGGGTTTAAAAAGTGGTTATCCAACATGAGGCACGATCCAATTGACATTTTGAATAATTTTTGGTACAGTCCAAAAAATCAATTTTCGGATGAAAAACGATGACTCCGGACATGCCGAACGTTCCCAAAATGGTCTATAATGATGAAATTTTAACATTTAATCTTTTGACTCTAAATGACTGTTGGATGTGCATTATGACTTTTTCAACTAAAATAAGTGTGTTTAAAGTCATTTCTGTGCCTGAAACTGGTCAAAATTGAAGCTTTTGAGTAAGCAAAACTCTGTAAAAATGGCAATTTTGGTCACTGTGAGGGTTTAAAAAGTGGTTATCCAACATGAGGCACGATCCAATTGACATTTTGAATCATTTTTAGTACAGTCCAAAAAATCAATTTTCGGATGAAAAACGATGACTCCGGACATGCCGAACGTTCCCAAAATGGTCTATAATGATGAAATTTTAACATTTAATCTTTTGACTCTAAATGACTGTTGGATGTGAATTATGACTTTTTCAACTAAAATACGTGTGTTTAAAGTCATTTCTGTGCCTGAAACGGGTCAAAATTGAAGCTTTTGAGTAAGGAAAACTCTGTAAAAATGGCAATTTTGGTCACTGTGAGGGTTTAAAAAGTGGTTATTCAACATGAGACACGATCCAATTGACATTTTGAATCATTTTTGGTACAGTCCAAAAAATCGATTTTCGGATGAAAAACGATTACTCCGGACATGCCGAACGTTCCCAAAATAGGCTATAATGATGAAATTTTAACATTTAATCTTTTGACTCTAAATGACTGTTGGATGTGAATTATGAGTTTTTCAACTAAAATAAGTGTGTTTAAAGTCATTTCTGTGCCTGAAACGGGTCAAAATTGAAGCTTTTGAGTAAGGAAAACTCTGTAAAAATGGCAATTTTGGTGACTGTGAGGGTTTAAAAAGTGGTTATTCAACATGAGGCACGATCCAATTGACATTTTGAATCATTTTTGGTACAGTCCAAAAAATCGATTTTCGGATGAAAAACGATGACTCCGGACATGCCGAACGTTCCCAAAATGGTCTATAATGATGAAATTTTAACATTTAATCTTTTGACTCTAAATGACTGTTGGATGTGAATTATGACTTTTTCAACTAAAATAAGTGTGTTTAAAGTCATTCAAAATTGAAGCTTTTGAGTAAGCAAAACTCTGTAAAAATGGCACTTTTGGTCACTATGAGGGTTTGAAAAGTGGTTATTCAACATGAGGCACGATCCAATTGACATTTTGAATCATTTTGGGTACAGTCCAAAAAATCAATTTTCGGATGAAAAACGACGACTCCGGACATGTCGAACGTTCCCAAAATGGTCTATAATGATGAAATTTTAACATTTAATCTTTTGACTCTAAATGACTGTTGGATGTGCATTATGACTTTTTCAACTAAAATAAGTGTGTTTAAAGTCATTTCTGTGCCTGAAACGGGTCAAAATTGAAGCTTTTGAGTAAGCAAAACTCTATAAAAATGGCAATTTTGGTCACTGTGAGGGTTTAAAAAGTGGTTATCCAACATGAGGCACGATCCAATTGACATTTTGAATAATTTTTGGTACAGTCCAAAAAATCAATTTTCGGATGAAAAACGATGACTCCGGACATGCCGAACGTTCCCAAAATGGTCTATAATGATGAAATTTTAACATTTAATCTTTTGACTCTAAATGACTGTTGGATGTGCATTATGACTTTTTCAACTAAAATAAGTGTGTTTAAAGTCATTTCTGTGCCTGAAACGGGTCAAAATTGAAGCTTTTGAGTAAGCAAAACTCTGTAAAAATGGCAATTTTGGTCACTGTGAGGGTTTAAAAAGTGGTTATCCAACATGAGGCACGATCCAATTGACATTTTGAATCATTTTTAGTACAGTCCAAAAAATCAATTTTCGGATGAAAAACGATGACTCCGGACATGCCGAACGTTCCCAAAATGGTCTATAATGATGAAATTTTAACATTTAATCTTTTGACTCTAAATGACTGTTGGATGTGAATTATGACTTTTTCAACTAAAATACGTGTGTTTAAAGTCATTTCTGTGCCTGAAACGGGTCAAAATTGAAGCTTTTGAGTAAGCAAAACTCTGTAAAAATGGCACTTTTGGTCACTGTGAGGGTTTAAAAAGTGGCTATTCAACATGAGGCACGATCCAATTGACATTTTGAATCATTTTGGGTACAGTCCAAAAAATCAATTTTCGGATGAAAAACGATGACTCCGGACATGCCGAACGTTCCCAAAATGGTCTATAATGATGAAATTTTAACATTTAATCTTTTGACTCTAAATGACTGTTGGATGTGAATTATGACTTTTTCAACTAAAATAAGTGTGTTTAAAGTCATTTCTGTGCCTGAAACGGGTCAAAATTGAAGCTTTTGAGTAAGGAAAACTCTGTAAAAATGGCAATTTTGGTCATTGTGAGGGTTTAAAAAGTGGTTATTCAACATGAGGCACGATCCAATTGACATTTTGAATCATTTTTGGTACAGTCCAAAAAATCAATTTTCGAATGAAAAACGATGACTCCGGACATGCCGAACGTTCCCAAAATGGTCTATAATGATGAAATTTTAACATTTAATCTTTTGACTCTTAATGACTGTTGGATGTGAATTATGACTTTTTCAACTAAAATAAGTGTGTTTAAAGTCATTCAAAATTGAAGCTTTTGAGTAAGCAAAACTCTGTAAAAATGGCACTTTTGGTCACTATGAGGGTTTGAAAAGTGGTTATTCAACATGAGGCACGATCCAATTGACATTTTGAATCATTTTGGGTACAGTCCAAAAAATCAATTTTCGGATGAAAAACGACGACTCCGGACATGTCGAACGTTCCCAAAATGGTCTATAATGATGAAATTTTAACATTTAATCTTTTGACTCTAAATGACTGTTGGATGTGCATTATGACTTTTTCAACTAAAATAAGTGTGTTTAAAGTCATTTCTGTGCCTGAAACGGGTCAAAATTGAAGCTTTTGAGTAAGCAAAACTCTATAAAAATGGCAATTTTGGTCACTGTGAGGGTTTAAAAAGTGGTTATCCAACATGAGGCACGATCCAATTGACATTTTGAATCATTTTTGGTACAGTCCAAAAAACGAATTTTCGAATGAAAAACGATGACTCCGGACATGCCGAACGTTCCCAAAATGGTCTATAATGATGAAATTTTAACATTTAATCTTTTGACTCTTAATGACTGTTGGATGTGAATTATGACTTTTTAAACTAAAATAAGTGTGTTTAAAGTCATTCAAAATTGAAGCTTTTGAGTAAGCAAAACTCTGTAAAAATGGCACTTTTGGTCACTATGAGGGTTTGAAAAGTGGTTATTCAACATGAGGCACGATCCAATTGACATTTTGAATCATTTTGGGTACAGTCCAAAAAATCAATTTTCGGATGAAAAACGACGACTCCGGACATGTCGAACGTTCCCAAAATGGTCTATAATGATGAAATTTTAACATTTAATCTTTTGACTCTAAATGACTGTTGGATGTGCATTATGACTTTTTCAACTAAAATAAGTGTGTTTAAAGTCATTTCTGTGCCTGAAACGGGTCAAAATTGAAGCTTTTGAGTAAGCAAAACTCTATAAAAATGGCAATTTTGGTCACTGTGAGGGTTTAAAAAGTGGTTATCCAACATGAGGCACGATCCAATTGACATTTTGAATAATTTTTGGTACAGTCCAAAAAATCAATTTTCGGATGAAAAACGATGACTCCGGACATGCCGAACGTTCCCAAAATGGTCTATAATGATGAAATTTTAACATTTAATCTTTTGACTCTAAATGACTGTTGGATGTGCATTATGACTTTTTCAACTAAAATAAGTGTGTTTAAAGTCATTTCTGTGCCTGAAACGGGTCAAAATTGAAGCTTTTGAGTAAGCAAAACTCTGTAAAAATGGCAATTTTGGTCACTGTGAGGGTTTAAAAAGTGGTTATCCAACATGAGGCACGATCCAATTGACATTTTGAATCATTTTTAGTACAGTCCAAAAAATCAATTTTCGGATGAAAAACGATGACTCCGGACGTGCCGAACGTTCCCAAAATGGTCTATAATGATGAAATTTTAACATTTAATCTTTTGACTCTAAATGACTGTTGGATGTGAATTATGACTTTTTCAACTAAAATACGTGTGTTTAAAGTCATTTCTGTGCCTGAAACGGGTTCAAAATTGAAGCTTTTGAGTAAGGAAAACTCTGTAAAAATGGCAATTTTGGTCACTGTGAGGGTTTAAAAAGTGGTTATTCAACATGAGACACGATCCAATTGACATTTTGAATCATTTTTGGTACAGTCCAAAAAATCGATTTTCGGATGAAAAACGATTACTCCGGACATGCCGAACGTTCCCAAAATAGGCTATAATGATGAAATTTTAACATTTAATCTTTTGACTCTAAATGACTGTTGGATGTGAATTATGAGTTTTTCAACTAAAATAAGTGTGTTTAAAGTCATTTCTGTGCCTGAAACGGGTCAAAATTGAAGCTTTTGAGTAAGGAAAACTCTGTAAAAATGGCAATTTTGGTCACTGTGAGGGTTTAAAAAGTGGTTATTCAACATGAGGCACGATCCAATTGACATTTTGAATCATTTTTGGTACAGTCCAAAAAATCGATTTTCGGATGAAAAACGATGACTCCGGACATGCCGAACGTTCCCAAAATGGTCTATAATGATGAAATTTTAACATTTAATCTTTTGACTCTAAATGACTGTTGGATGTGAATTATGACTTTTTCAACTAAAATAAGTGTGTTTAAAGTCATTCAAAATTGAAGCTTTTGAGTAAGCAAAACTCTGTAAAAATGGCACTTTTGGTCACTATGAGGGTTTGAAAAGTGGTTATTCAACATGAGGCACGATCCAATTGACATTTTGAATCATTTTGGGTACAGTCCAAAAAATCAATTTTCGGATGAAAAACGACGACTCCGGACATGTCGAACGTTCCCAAAATGGTCTATAATGATGAAATTTTAACATTTAATCTTTTGACTCTAAATGACTGTTGGATGTGCATTATGACTTTTTCAACTAAAATAAGTGTGTTTAAAGTCATTTCTGTGCCTGAAACGGGTCAAAATTGAAGCTTTTGAGTAAGCAAAACTCTATAAAAATGGCAATTTTGGTCACTGTGAGGGTTTAAAAAGTGGTTATCCAACATGAGGCACGATCCAATTGACATTTTGAATAATTTTTGGTACAGTCCAAAAAATCAATTTTCGGATGAAAAACGATGACTCCGGACATGCCGAACGTTCCCAAAATGGTCTATAATGATGAAATTTTAACATTTATTCTTTTGACTCTAAATGACTGTTGGATGTGCATTATGACTTTTTCAACTAAAATAAGTGTGTTTAAAGTCATTTCTGTGCCTGAAACGGGTCAAAATTGAAGCTTTTGAGTAAGCAAAACTCTGTAAAAATGGCAATTTTGGTCACTGTGAGGGTTTAAAAAGTGGTTATCCAACATGAGGCACGATCCAATTGACATTTTGAATCATTTTTAGTACAGTCCAAAAAATCAATTTTCGGATGAAAAACGATGACTCCGGACATGCCGAACGTTCCCAAAATGGTCTATAATGATGAAATTTTAACATTTAATCTTTTGACTCTAAATGACTGTTGGATGTGAATTATGACTTTTTCAACTAAAATACGTGTGTTTAAAGTCATTTCTGTGCCTGAAACGGGTCAAAATTGAAGCTTTTGAGTAAGCAAAACTCTGTAAAAATGGCACTTTTGGTCACTGTGAGGGTTTAAAAAGTGGTTATTCAACATGAGGCACGATCCAATTGACATTTTGAATCATTTTGGGTACAGTCCAAAAAATCAATTTTCGGATGAAAAACGATGACTCCGGACATGCCGAACGTTCCCAAAATGGTCTATAATGATGAAATTTTAACATTTAATCTTTTGACTCTAAATGACTGTTGGATGTGAATTATGACTTTTTCAACTAAAATAAGTGTGTTTAAAGTCATTTCTGTGCCTGAAACGGGTCAAAATTGAAGCTTTTGAGTAAGGAAAACTCTGTAAAAATGGCAATTTTGGTCATTGTGAGGGTTTAAAAAGTGGTTATTCAACATGAGGCACGATCCAATTGACATTTTGAATCATTTTGGGTACAGTCCAAAAAATCAATTTTTGGATGAAAAACGATGACTCCGGACATGCCGAACGTTCCCAAAATGGTCTATAATGATGAAATTTTAACATTTAATCTTTTGACTCTAAATGACTGTTGGATGTGAATTATGACTTTTTCAACTAAAATATGTGTGTTTAAAGTCATTTCTGTGCCTGAAACGGGTCAAAATTGAAGCTTTTGAGTAAGCAAAACTCTGTAAAAATGGCACTTTTGGTCACTGTGAGGGTTTAAAAAGTGGTTATTCAACATGAGGCACGATCCAATTGACATTTTGAATCATTTTGGGTACAGTCCAAAAAATCAATTTTCGGATGAAAAACGATGACTCCGGACATGTCGAACGTTCCCAAAATGGTCTCTAATGATGAAATTTTAACATTTAATCTTTTGACTCTAAATGACTGTTGGATGTGCATTATGACTTTTTCAACTAAAATAAGTGTGTTTAAAGTCATTTCTGTGCCTGAAACGGGTCAAAATTGAAGCTTTTGAGTAAGCAAAACTCTGTAAAAATGGCAATTTTGGTCACTGTGAGGGTTTAAAAAGTGGTTATTCAACATGAGGCACGATCCAATTGACATTTTGAATCATTTTTGGTACAGTCCAAAAAATCAATTTTCGGATGAAAAACGATGACTCCGGACATGTCGAACGTTCCCAAAATGGTCTATAATGATGAAATTTTAACATTTAATCTTTTGACACTAAATGACCGTTGGATGTGAATTATGACTTTTTCAACTAAAATAAGTGTGTTTAAAGTCATTTCTGTGCCTGAAATGGGTCAAAATTGAAGCTTTTGAGTAAGGAAAACTCTGTAAAAATGGCAATTTTGGTCACTGTGAGGGTTTAAAAAGTGGTTATTCAACATGAGGCACGATCCAATTGACATTTTGAATCATTTTGGGTACAGTCCAAAAAATCAATTTTCGGATGAAAAACGATGACTCCGGACATATTGAACGTTCCCAAAATGGTCTATAATGATGAAATTTTAACATTTAATCTTTTGACTCTAAATGACTGTTGGATGTGAATTATGACTTTTTCAACTAAAATAAGTGTGTTTAAAGTCATTTCTGTGCCTGAAACGGGTCAAAATTGAAGCTTTTGAGTGAGGAAAACTCTGTAAAAATGGCAATTTTGGTCACTGTGAGGGTTTAAAAAGTGGTTATTCAACATGAGGCACGATCCAATTGACATTTTGAATAATTTTAGTACAGTCCAAAAAATCAATTTTCGGATGAAAAACGATGACTCCGGACATGTCGAACGTTCCCAAAATGGTCTATAATGATGAAATTTTAACATTTAATCTTTTGACTCTAAATGACTGTTGGATGTGCATTATGACTTTTTCAACTAAAATAAGTGTGTTTAAAGTCATTTCTGTGCCTGAAACGGGTCAAAATTGAAGCTTTTGAGTAAGCAAAACTCTGTAAAAATGGCACTTTTGGTCACTGTGAGGGTTTAAAAAGTGGTTATTCAACATGAGGCACGATCCAATTGACATTTTGAATCATTTTGGGTACAGTCCAAAAAATCAATTTTCGGATGAAAAACGATGACTCCGGACATGCCGAACGTTCCCAAAATGGTCTATAATGATGAAATTTTAACATTTAATCTTTTGACTCTAAATGACTGTTGGATGTGAATTATGACTTTTTCAACTAAAATAAGTGTGTTTAAAGTCATTTCTGTGCCTGAAACGGGTCAAAATTGAAGCTTTTGAGTAAGGAAAACTCTGTAAAAATGGCAATTTTGGTCATTGTGAGGGTTTAAAAAGTGGTTATTCAACATGAGGCACGATCCAATTGACATTTTGAATCATTTTTGGTACAGTCCAAAAAATCGATTTTCGGATGAAAAACGATGACTCCGGACATGCCGAACGTTCCCAAAATGGTCTATAATGATGAAATTTTAACATTTAATCTTTTGACTCTAAATGACTGTTGGATGTGAATTATGACTTTTTCAACTAAAATAAGTGTGTTTAAAGTCATTCAAAATTGAAGCTTTTGAGTAAGCAAAACTCTGTAAAAATGGCACTTTTGGTCACTATGAGGGTTTGAAAAGTGGTTATTCAACATGAGGCACGATCCAATTGACATTTTGAATCATTTTGGGTACAGTCCAAAAAATCAATTTTCGGATGAAAAACGACGACTCCGGACATGTCGAACGTTCCCAAAATGGTCTATAATGATGAAATTTTAACATTTAATCTTTTGACTCTAAATGACTGTTGGATGTGCATTATGACTTTTTCAACTAAAATAAGTGTGTTTAAAGTCATTTCTGTGCCTGAAACGGGTCAAAATTGAAGCTTTTGAGTAAGCAAAACTCTATAAAAATGGCAATTTTGGTCACTGTGAGGGTTTAAAAAGTGGTTATCCAACATGAGGCACGATCCAATTGACATTTTGAATAATTTTTGGTACAGTCCAAAAAATCAATTTTCGGATGAAAAACGATGACTCCGGACATGCCGAACGTTCCCAAAATGGTCTATAATGATGAAATTTTAACATTTATTCTTTTGACTCTAAATGACTGTTGGATGTGCATTATGACTTTTTCAACTAAAATAAGTGTGTTTAAAGTCATTTCTGTGCCTGAAACGGGTCAAAATTGAAGCTTTTGAGTAAGCAAAACTCTGTAAAAATGGCAATTTTGGTCACTGTGAGGGTTTAAAAAGTGGTTATCCAACATGAGGCACGATCCAATTGACATTTTGAATCATTTTTAGTACAGTCCAAAAAATCAATTTTCGGATGAAAAACGATGACTCCGGACATGCCGAACGTTCCCAAAATGGTCTATAATGATGAAATTTTAACATTTAATCTTTTGACTCTAAATGACTGTTGGATGTGAATTATGACTTTTTCAACTAAAATACGTGTGTTTAAAGTCATTTCTGTGCCTGAAACGGGTCAAAATTGAAGCTTTTGAGTAAGCAAAACTCTGTAAAAATGGCACTTTTGGTCACTGTGAGGGTTTAAAAAGTGGTTATTCAACATGAGGCACGATCCAATTGACATTTTGAATCATTTTGGGTACAGTCCAAAAAATCAATTTTCGGATGAAAAACGATGACTCCGGACATGCCGAACGTTCCCAAAATGGTCTATAATGATGAAATTTTAACATTTAATCTTTTGACTCTAAATGACTGTTGGATGTGAATTATGACTTTTTCAACTAAAATAAGTGTGTTTAAAGTCATTTCTGTGCCTGAAACGGGTCAAAATTGAAGCTTTTGAGTAAGGAAAACTCTGTAAAAATGGCAATTTTGGTCATTGTGAGGGTTTAAAAAGTGGTTATTCAACATGAGGCACGATCCAATTGACATTTTGAATCATTTTGGGTACAGTCCAAAAAATCAATTTTTGGATGAAAAACGATGACTCCGGACATGCCGAACGTTCCCAAAATGGTCTATAATGATGAAATTTTAACATTTAATCTTTTGACTCTAAATGACTGTTGGATGTGAATTATGACTTTTTCAACTAAAATATGTGTGTTTAAAGTCATTTCTGTGCCTGAAACGGGTCAAAATTGAAGCTTTTGAGTAAGCAAAACTCTGTAAAAATGGCACTTTTGGTCACTGTGAGGGTTTAAAAAGTGGTTATTCAACATGAGGCACGATCCAATTGACATTTTGAATCATTTTGGGTACAGTCCAAAAAATCAATTTTCGGATGAAAAACGATGACTCCGGACATGTCGAACGTTCCCAAAATGGTCTCTAATGATGAAATTTTAACATTTAATCTTTTGACTCTAAATGACTGTTGGATGTGCATTATGACTTTTTCAACTAAAATAAGTGTGTTTAAAGTCATTTCTGTGCCTGAAACGGGTCAAAATTGAAGCTTTTGAGTAAGCAAAACTCTGTAAAAATGGCAATTTTGGTCACTGTGAGGGTTTAAAAAGTGGTTATTCAACATGAGGCACGATCCAATTGACATTTTGAATCATTTTTGGTACAGTCCAAAAAATCAATTTTCGGATGAAAAACGATGACTCCGGACATGTCGAACGTTCCCAAAATGGTCTATAATGATGAAATTTTAACATTTAATCTTTTGACACTAAATGACCGTTGGATGTGAATTATGACTTTTTCAACTAAAATAAGTGTGTTTAAAGTCATTTCTGTGCCTGAAATGGGTCAAAATTGAAGCTTTTGAGTAAGGAAAACTCTGTAAAAATGGCAATTTTGGTCACTGTGAGGGTTTAAAAAGTGGTTATTCAACATGAGGCACGATCCAATTGACATTTTGAATCATTTTGGGTACAGTCCAAAAAATCAATTTTCGGATGAAAAACGATGACTCCGGACATATTGAACGTTCCCAAAATGGTCTATAATGATGAAATTTTAACATTTAATCTTTTGACTCTAAATGACTGTTGGATGTGAATTATGACTTTTTCAACTAAAATAAGTGTGTTTAAAGTCATTTCTGTGCCTGAAACGGGTCAAAATTGAAGCTTTTGAGTGAGGAAAACTCTGTAAAAATGGCAATTTTGGTCACTGTGAGGGTTTAAAAAGTGGTTATTCAACATGAGGCACGATCCAATTGACATTTTGAATAATTTTAGTACAGTCCAAAAAATCAATTTTCGGATGAAAAACGATGACTCCGGACATGTCGAACGTTCCCAAAATGGTCTATAATGATGAAATTTTAACATTTAATCTTTTGACTCTAAATGACTGTTGGATGTGCATTATGACTTTTTCAACTAAAATAAGTGTGTTTAAAGTCATTTCTGTGCCTGAAACGGGTCAAAATTGAAGCTTTTGAGTAAGCAAAACTCTGTAAAAATGGCACTTTTGGTCACTGTGAGGGTTTAAAAAGTGGTTATTCAACATGAGGCACGATCCAATTGACATTTTGAATCATTTTGGGTACAGTCCAAAAAATCAATTTTCGGATGAAAAACGATGACTCCGGACATGCCGAACGTTCCCAAAATGGTCTATAATGATGAAATTTTAACATTTAATCTTTTGACTCTAAATGACTGTTGGATGTGAATTATGACTTTTTCAACTAAAATAAGTGTGTTTAAAGTCATTTCTGTGCCTGAAACGGGTCAAAATTGAAGCTTTTGAGTAAGGAAAACTCTGTAAAAATGGCAATTTTGGTCATTGTGAGGGTTTAAAAAGTGGTTATTCAACATGAGGCATGATCCAATTGACATTTTGAATCATTTTGGGTACAGTCCAAAAAATCAATTTTTGGATGAAAAACGATGACTCCGGACATGCCGAACGTTCCCAAAATGGTCTATAATGATGAAATTTTAACATTTAATCTTTTGACTCTAAATGACTGTTGGATGTGAATTATGACTTTTTCAACTAAAATATGTGTGTTTAAAGTCATTTCTGTGCCTGAAACGGGTCAAAATTGAAGCTTTTGAGTAAGCAAAACTCTGTAAAAATGGCACTTTGGTCACTGTGAGGGTTTAAAAAGTGGTTATTCAACATGAGGCACGATCCAATTGACATTTTGAATCATTTTGGGTACAGTCCAAAAAATCAATTTTCGGATGAAAAACGATGACTCCGGACATGTCGAACGTTCCCAAAATGGTCTCTAATGATGAAATTTTAACATTTAATCTTTTGACTCTAAATGACTGTTGGATGTGCATTATGACTTTCTCAACTAAAATAAGTGTGTTTAAAGTCATTTCTGTGCCTGAAACGGGTCAAAATTGAAGCTTTTGAGTAAGCAAAACTCTGTAAAAATGGCAATTTTGGTCACTGTGAGGGTTTAAAAAGTGGTTATTCAACATGAGGCACGATCCAATTGACATTTTGAATCATTTTTGGTACAGTCCAAAAAATCAATTTTCGGATGAAAAACGATGACTCCGGACATGTCGAACGTTCCCAAAATGGTCTATAATGATGAAATTTTAACATTTAATCTTTTGACACTAAATGACCGTTGGATGTGAATTATGACTTTTTCAACTAAAATAAGTGTGTTTAAAGTCATTTCTGTGCCTGAAATGGGTCAAAATTGAAGCTTTTGAGTAAGGAAAACTCTGTAAAAATGGCAATTTTGGTCACTGTGAGGGTTTAAAAAGTGGTTATTCAACATGAGGCACGATCCAATTGACATTTTGAATCATTTTGGGTACAGTCCAAAAAATCAATTTTCGGATGAAAAACGATGACTCCGGACATGTTGAACGTTCCCAAAATGGTCTATAATGATGAAATTTTAACATTTAATCTTTTGACTCTAAATGACTGTTGGATGTGAATTATGACTTTTTCAACTAAAATAAGTGTGTTTAAAGTCATTTCTGTGCCTGAAACGGGTCAAAATTGAAGCTTTTGAGTGAGGAAAACTCTGTAAAAATGGCAATTTTGGTCACTGTGAGGGTTTAAAAAGTGGTTGTTCAACATGAGGCACGATCCAATTGACATTTTGAATAATTTTAGTACAGTCCAAAAAATCAATTTTCGGATGAAAAACGATGACTCCGGACATGTCGAACGTTCCCAAAATGGTCTATAATGATGAAATTTTAACATTTAATCTTTTGACTCTAAATGACTGTTGGATGTGCATTATGACTTTTTCAACTAAAATAAGTGTGTTTAAAGTCATTTCTGTGCCTGAAACGGGTCAAAATTGAAGCTTTTGAGTAAGCAAAACTCTGTAAAAATGGCAATTTTGGTCACTGTGAGGGTTTAAAAAGTGGTTATCCAACATGAGGCACGATCCAATTGACATTTTGAATCATTTTTAGTACAGTCCAAAAAATCAATTTTCGGATGAAAAACGATGACTCCGGACATGCCGAACGTTCCCAAAATGGTCTATAATGATGAAATTTTAACATTTAATCTTTTGACTCTAAATGACTGTTGGATGTGAATTCTGACTTTTTCAACTAAAATAAGTGTGTTTAAAGTCATTTCTGTGCCTGAAACGGTTCAAAATTGAAGCTTTTGAGTAAGGAAAACTCTGTAAAAATGGCAATTTTGGTCACTGTGAGGGTTTAAAAAGTGGTTATTCAACATGAGGCAAGATCCAATTGACATTTTGAATCATTTTTGGTACAGTCCAAAAAATCAATTTTCGGATGAAAAACGATGACTCCGGACATGTCGAACGTTCCCAAAATGGTCTATAATGATGAAATTTTAACATTTAATCTTTTGACTCTAAATGACTGTTGGATGTGAATTATGACTTTTTCAACTAAAATAAGTGTGTTTAAAGTCATTTCTGTGCCTGAAACGGGTCAAAATTGAAGCTTTTGAGTAAGGAAAACTCTGTAAAAATGGCAATTTTGGTCACTGTGAGGGTTTAAAAAGTGGTTATTCAACATGAGGCACGATCCAATTGACATTTTGAATCATTTTTGGTACAGTCCAAAAAATCAATTTTCGGATGAAAAACGATGACTCCGGACATGCCGAACGTTCCCAAAATGGTCTATAATGATGAAATTTTAACATTTAATCTTTTGACTCTAAATGACTGTTGGATGTGAATTATGACTTTTTCAACTAAAATACGTGTGTTTAAAGTCATTTCTGTGCCTGAAACGGGTCAAAATTGAAGCTTTTGAGTAAGCAAAACTCTGTAAAAATGGCACTTTTGGTCACTGTGAGGGTTTAAAAAGTGGTTATTCAACATGAGGCACGATCCAATTGACATTTTGAATCATTTTGGATACAGTCCAAAAAATCAATTTTCGGATGAAAAACGATGACTCCGGACATGTCGAACGTTCCCAAAATGGTCTATCTTTTGACTCTAAATGACTGTTGGATGTGAATTATGACTTTTTCAACTAAAATAAGTGTGTTTAAAGTCATTTCTGTGCCTGAAACGGGTCAAAATTGAAGCTTTTGAGTAAGGAAAACTCTGTAAAAATGGCAATTTTGGTCACTGTGAGGGTTTAAAAAGTGGTTATTCAACATGAGGCACGATCCAATTGACATTTTGAATCATTTTTGGTACAGTCCAAAAAATCAATTTTCGGATGAAAAACGATGACTCCGGACATGCCGAACTTTCCCAAAATGGTCTATAATGATGAAATTTTAACATTTAATCTTTTGACTCTAAATGACTGTTGGATGTAAATTGTGACTTTTTCAACTAAAATATGTGTGTTTAAAGTCATTTCTGTGCCTGAAACGGGTCAAAATTGAAGCTTTTGAGTAAGCAAAACTCTGTAAAAATGGCACTTTTGGTCACTGTGAGGGTTTAAAAAGTGGTTATTCAACATGAGGCACGATCCAATTGACATTTTGAATCATTTTTAGTACAGTCCAAAAAATCAATTTTCGGATGAAAAACGATGACTCCGGACATGCCGAACGTTCCCAAAATGGTCTATAATGATGAAATTTTAACATTTAATCTTTTGACTCTAAATGACTGTTGGATGTGCATTATGACTTTTTCAACTAAAATAAGTGTGTTTAAAGTCATTTCTGTGCCTGAAACGGGTCAAAATTGAAGCTTTTGAGTAAGCAAAACTCTATAAAAATGGCAATTTTGGTCACTGTGAGGGTTTAAAAAGTGGTTATCCAACATGAGGCACGATCCAATTGACATTTTGAATAATTTTTGGTACAGTCCAAAAAATCAATTTTCGAATGAAAAACGATGACTCCGGACATGCCGAACGTTCCCAAAATGGTCTATAATGATGAAATTTTAACATTTAATCTTTTGACTCTAAATGACTGTTGGATGTGAATTATGACTTTTTCAACTAAAATACGTGTGTTTAAAGTCATTTCTGTGCCTGAAACGGGTCAAAATTGAAGCTTTTGAGTAAGCAAAACTCTGTAAAAATGGCACTTTTGGTCACTGTGAGGGTTTAAAAAGTGGTTATTCAACATGAGGCACGATCCAATTGACATTTTGAATCATTTTGGGTACAGTCCAAAAAATCAATTTTCGGATGAAAAACGATGACCCCGGACATGCCGAACGTTCCCAAAATGGTCTATAATGATGAAATTTTAACATTTAATCTTTTGACTCTAAATGACTGTTGGATGTGAATTATGACTTTTTCAACTAAAATATGTGTGTTTAAAGTCATTTCTGTGCCTGAAACGGGTCAAAATTGAAGCTTTTGAGTAAGCAAAACTCTGTAAAAATGGCACTTTTGGTCACTGTGAGGGTTTAAAAAGTGGTTATTCAACATGAGGCACGATCCAATTGACATTTTGAATCATTTTGGGTACAGTCCAAAAAATCAATTTTCGGATGAAAAACGATGACTCCGGACATGTCGAACGTTCCCAAAATGGTCTCTAATGATGAAATTTTAACATTTAATCTTTTGACTCTAAATGACTGTTGGATGTGCATTATGACTTTTTCAACTAAAATAAGTGTGTTTAAAGTCATTTCTGTGCCTGAAACGGGTCAAAATTGAAGCTTTTGAGTAAGCAAAACTCTGTAAAAATGGCAATTTTGGTCACTGTGAGGGTTTAAAAAGTGGTTATTCAACATGAGGCACGATCCAATTGACATTTTGAATCATTTTTGGTACAGTCCAAAAAATCAATTTTCGGATGAAAAACGATGACTCCGGACATGTCGAACGTTCCCAAAATGGTCTATAATGATGAAATTTTAACATTTAATCTTTTGACACTAAATGACCGTTGGATGTGAATTATGACTTTTTCAACTAAAATAAGTGTGTTTAAAGTCATTTCTGTGCCTGAAATGGGTCAAAATTGAAGCTTTTGAGTAAGGAAAACTCTGTAAAAATGGCAATTTTGGTCACTGTGAGGGTTTAAAAAGTGGTTATTCAACATGAGGCACGATCCAATTGACATTTTGAATCATTTTGGGTACAGTCCAAAAAATCAATTTTCGGATGAAAAACGATGACTCCGGACATGTCGAACGTTCCCAAAATGGTCTATAATGATGAAATTTTAACATTTAATCTTTTGACTCTAAATGACTGTTGGATGTGAATTATGACTTTTTCAACTAAAATAAGTGTGTTTAAAGTCATTTCTGTGCCTGAAACGGGTCAAAATTGAAGCTTTTGAGTGAGGAAAACTCTGTAAAAATGGCAATTTTGGTCACTGTGAGGGTTTAAAAAGTGGTTATTCAACATGAGGCACGATCCAATTGACATTTTGAATAATTTTAGTACAGTCCAAAAAATCAATTTTCGGATGAAAAACGATGACTCCGGACATGTCGAACGTTCCCAAAATGGTCTATAATGATGAAATTTTAACATTTAATCTTTTGACTCTAAATGACTGTTGGATGTGAATTATGACTTTTTCAACTAAAATAAGTGTGTTTAAAGTCATTTCTGTGCCTGAAACGGGTCAAAATTGAAGCTTTTGAGTAAGGAAAACTCTGTAAAAATGGCAATTTTGGTCACTGTGAGGGTTTAAAAAGTGGTTATTCAACATGAGGCACGATCCAATTGACATTTTGAATCATTTTTGGTACAGTCCAAAAAATCTATTTTCGGATGAAAAACGATGACTCCGGACATGCCGAACGTTCCCAAAATGGTCTATAATGATGAAATTTTAACATTTAATCTTTTGACTCTAAATGACTGTTGGATGTGAATTATGACTTTTTCAACTAAAATACGTGTGTTTAAAGTCATTTCTGTGCCTGAAACGGGTCAAAATTGAAGCTTTTGAGTAAGCAAAACTCTGTAAAAATGGCACTTTTGGTCACTGTGAGGGTTTAAAAAGTGGTTATTCAACATGAGGCACGATCCAATTGACATTTTGAATCATTTTGGGTACAGTCCAAAAAATCAATTTTCGGATGAAAAACGATGACTCGGGACATGTCGAACGTTCCCAAAATGGTCTATAATGATGAAATTTTAACATTTAATCTTTTGACTCTAAATGACTGTTGGATGTGAATTATGACTTTTTCAACTAAAATAAGTGTGTTTAAAGTCATTTCTGTGCCTGAAACGGGTCAAAATTGAAGCTTTTGAGTAAGGAAAACTCTGTAAAAATGGCAATTTTGGTCACTGTGAGGGTTTAAAAAGTGGTTATTCAACATGAGGCACGATCCAATTGACATTTTGAATCATTTTTGGTACAGTCCAAAAAATCAATTTTCGGATGAAAAACGATGACTCCGGACATGCCGAACTTTCCCAAAATGGTCTATAATGATGAAATTTTAACATTTAATCTTTTGACTCTAAATGACTGTTGGATGTAAATTGTGACTTTTTCAACTAAAATATGTGTGTTTAAAGTCATTTCTGTGCCTGAAACGGGTCAAAATTGAAGCTTTTGAGTAAGCAAAACTCTGTAAAAATTGCACTTTTGGTCACTGTGAGGGTTTAAAAAGTGGTTATTCAACATGAGGTACGATCCAATTGACATTTTGAATCATTTTTGGTACAGTCCAAAAAATCAATTTTCGGATGAAAAACGATGACTCCGGACATGTCGAACGTTCCCAAAATGGTCTCTAATGATGAAATTTTAACATTTAATCTTTTGACTCTAAATGACTGTTGGATGTGCATTATGACTTTTTCAACTAAAATAAGTGTGTTTAAAGTCATTTCTGTGCCTGAAACGGGTCAAAATTGAAGCTTTTGAGTAAGCAAAACTCTGTAAAAATGGCAATTTTGGTCACTGTGAGGGTTTAAAAAGTGGTTATTCAACATGAGGCACGATCCAATTGGCATTTTGAATCATTTTTGGTACAGTCCAAAAAATCAATTTTCGGATGAAAAACGATGACTCCGGACATGTCGAACGTTCCCAAAATGGTCTATAATGATGAAATTTTAACATTTAATCTTTTGACACTAAATGACCGTTGGATGTGAATTATGACTTTTTTCAACTAAAATAAGTGTGTTTAAAGTCATTTCTGTGCCTGAAATGGGTCAAAATTGAAGCTTTTGAGTAAGGAAAACTCTGTAAAAATGGCAATTTTGGTCACTGTGAGGGTTTAAAAAGTGGTTATTCAACATGAGGCACGATCCAATTGACATTTTGAATAATTTTAGTACAGTCCAAAAAATCAATTTTCGGATGAAAAACGATGACTCCGGACATGTCGAACGTTCCCAAAATGGTCTATAATGATGAAATTTTAACATTTAATCTTTTGACTCTAAATGACTGTTGGATGTGAATTATGACTTTTTCAACTAAAATAAGTGTGTTTAAAGTCATTTCTGTGCCTGAAACGGGTCAAAATTGAAGCTTTTGAGTAAGGAAAACTCTGTAAAAATGGCAATTTTGGTCACTGTGAGGGTTTAAAAAGTGGTTATTCAACATGAGGCACGATCCAATTGACATTTTGAATCATTTTTGGTACAGTCCAAAAAATCAATTTTCGGATGAAAAACGATGACTCCGGACATGCCGAACGTTCCCAAAATGGTCTATAATGATGAAATTTTAACATTTAATCTTTTGACTCTAAATGACTGTTGGATGTGAATTATGACTTTTTCAACTAAAATACGTGTGTTTAAAGTCATTTCTGTGCCTGAAACGGGTCAAAATTGAAGCTTTTGAGTAAGCAAAACTCTGTAAAAATGGCACTTTTGGTCACTGTGAGGGTTTAAAAAGTGGTTATTCAACATGAGGCACGATCCAATTGACATTTTGAATCATTTTGGGTACAGTCCAAAAAATCAATTTTCGGATGAAAAACGATGACTCCGGACATGTCGAACGTTCCCAAAATGGTCTATAATGATGAAATTTTAACATTTAATCTTTTGACTCTAAATGACTGTTGGATGTGAATTATGACTTTTTCAACTAAAATAAGTGTGTTTAAAGTCATTTCTGTGCCTGAAACGGGTCAAAATTGAAGCTTTTGAGTAAGCAAAACTCTGTAAAAATGGCAATTTTGGTCACTGTGAGGGTTTAAAAAGTGGTTATTCAACATGAGGCACGATCCAATTGACATTTTGAATCATTTTTGGTACAGTCCAAAAAATCAATTTTCGGATGAAAAACGATGACTCCGGACATGTCGAACGTTCCCAAAATGGTCTATAATGATGACATTTTAACATTTAATCTTTTGACACTAAATGACCGTTGGATGTGAATTATGACTTTTTCAACTAAAATACGTGTGTTTAAAGTCATTTCTGTGCCTGAAACGGGTCAAAATTGAAGCTTTTGAGTAAGCAAAACTCTGTAAAAATGGCACTTTTGGTCACTGTGAGGGTTTAAAAAGTGGTTATTCAACATGAGGCACGATCCAATTGACATTTTGAATAATTTTAGTACAGTCCAAAAAATCAATTTTCGGATGAAAAACGATGACTCCGGACATGTCGAACGTTCCCAAAATGGTCTATAATGATGAAATTTTAACATTTAATCTTTTGACTCTAAATGACTGTTGGATGTGAATTATGACTTTTTCAACTAAAATAAGTGTGTTTAAAGTCATTTCTGTGCCTGAAACGGGTCAAAATTGAAGCTTTTGAGTAAGGAAAACTCTGTAAAAATGGCAATTTTGGTCACTGTGAGGGTTTAAAAAGTGGTTATTCAACATGAGGCACGATCCAATTGACATTTTGAATCATTTTTGGTACAGTCCAAAAAATCAATTTTCGGATGAAAAACGATGACTCCGGACATGCCGAACGTTCCCAAAATGGTCTATAATGATGAAATTTTAACATTTAATCTTTTGACTCTAAATGACTGTTGGATGTGAATTATGACTTTTTCAACTAAAATACGTGTGTTTAAAGTCATTTCTGTGCCTGAAACGGGTCAAAATTGAAGCTTTTGAGTAAGCAAAACTCTGTAAAAATGGCACTTTTGGTCACTGTGAGGGTTTAAAAAGTGGTTATTCAACATGAGGCACGATCCAATTGACATTTTGAATCATTTTGGGTACAGTCCAAAAAATCAATTTTCGGATGAAAAACGATGACTCGGGACATGTCGAACGTTCCCAAAATGGTCTATAATGATGAAATTTTAACATTTAATCTTTTGACTCTAAATGACTGTTGGATGTGAATTATGACTTTTTCAACTAAAATAAGTGTGTTTAAAGTCATTTCTGTGCCTGAAACGGGTCAAAATTGAAGCTTTTGAGTAAGGAAAACTCTGTAAAAATGGCAATTTTGGTCACTGTGAGGGTTTAAAAAGTGGTTATTCAACATGAGGCACGATCCAATTGACATTTTGAATCATTTTTGGTACAGTCCAAAAAATCAATTTTCGGATGAAAAACGATGACTCCGGACATGCCGAACTTTCCCAAAATGGTCTATAATGATGAAATTTTAACATTTAATCTTTTGACTCTAAATGACTGTTGGATGTAAATTGTGACTTTTTCAACTAAAATATGTGTGTTTAAAGTCATTTCTGTGCCTGAAACGGGTCAAAATTGAAGCTTTTGAGTAAGCAAAACTCTGTAAAAATTGCACTTTTGGTCACTGTGAGGGTTTAAAAAGTGGTTATTCAACATGAGGTACGATCCAATTGACATTTTGAATCATTTTTGGTACAGTCCAAAAAATCAATTTTCGGATGAAAAACGATGACTCCGGACATGTCGAACGTTCCCAAAATGGTCTCTAATGATGAAATTTTAACATTTAATCTTTTGACTCTAAATGACTGTTGGATGTGCATTATGACTTTTTCAACTAAAATAAGTGTGTTTAAAGTCATTTCTGTGCCTGAAACGGGTCAAAATTGAAGCTTTTGAGTAAGCAAAACTCTGTAAAAATGGCAATTTTGGTCACTGTGAGGGTTTAAAAAGTGGTTATTCAACATGAGGCACGATCCAATTGGCATTTTGAATCATTTTTGGTACAGTCCAAAAAATCAATTTTCGGATGAAAAACGATGACTCCGGACATGTCGAACGTTCCCAAAATGGTCTATAATGATGAAATTTTAACATTTAATCTTTTGACACTAAATGACCGTTGGATGTGAATTATGACTTTTTTCAACTAAAATAAGTGTGTTTAAAGTCATTTCTGTGCCTGAAATGGGTCAAAATTGAAGCTTTTGAGTAAGGAAAACTCTGTAAAAATGGCAATTTTGGTCACTGTGAGGGTTTAAAAAGTGGTTATTCAACATGAGGCACGATCCAATTGACATTTTGAATAATTTTAGTACAGTCCAAAAAATCAATTTTCGGATGAAAAACGATGACTCCGGACATGTCGAACGTTCCCAAAATGGTCTATAATGATGAAATTTTAACATTTAATCTTTTGACTCTAAATGACTGTTGGATGTGAATTATGACTTTTTCAACTAAAATAAGTGTGTTTAAAGTCATTTCTGTGCCTGAAACGGGTCAAAATTGAAGCTTTTGAGTAAGGAAAACTCTGTAAAAATGGCAATTTTGGTCACTGTGAGGGTTTAAAAAGTGGTTATTCAACATGAGGCACGATCCAATTGACATTTTGAATCATTTTTGGTACAGTCCAAAAAATCAATTTTCGGATGAAAAACGATGACTCCGGACATGCCGAACGTTCCCAAAATGGTCTATAATGATGAAATTTTAACATTTAATCTTTTGACTCTAAATGACTGTTGGATGTGAATTATGACTTTTTCAACTAAAATACGTGTGTTTAAAGTCATTTCTGTGCCTGAAACGGGTCAAAATTGAAGCTTTTGAGTAAGCAAAACTCTGTAAAAATGGCACTTTTGGTCACTGTGAGGGTTTAAAAAGTGGTTATTCAACATGAGGCACGATCCAATTGACATTTTGAATCATTTTGGGTACAGTCCAAAAAATCAATTTTCGGATGAAAAACGATGACTCCGGACATGTCGAACGTTCCCAAAATGGTCTATAATGATGAAATTTTAACATTTAATCTTTTGACTCTAAATGACTGTTGGATGTGAATTATGACTTTTTCAACTAAAATAAGTGTGTTTAAAGTCATTTCTGTGCCTGAAACGGGTCAAAATTGAAGCTTTTGAGTAAGCAAAACTCTGTAAAAATGGCAATTTTGGTCACTGTGAGGGTTTAAAAAGTGGTTATTCAACATGAGGCACGATCCAATTGACATTTTGAATCATTTTTGGTACAGTCCAAAAAATCAATTTTCGGATGAAAAACGATGACTCCGGACATGTCGAACGTTCCCAAAATGGTCTATAATGATGACATTTTAACATTTAATCTTTTGACACTAAATGACCGTTGGATGTGAATTATGACTTTTTCAACTAAAATAAGTGTGTTTAAAGTCATTTCTGTGCCTGAAATGGGTCAAAATTGAAGCTTTTGAGTAAGGAAAACTCTGTAAAAATGGCAATTTTGGTCACTGTGAGGGTTTAAAAAGTGGTTATTCAACATGAGGCACGATCCAATTGACATTTTGAATCATTTTTGGTACAGTCCAAAAAATCAATTTTCGGATGAAAAACGATGACTCCGGACATGCCGAACGTTCCCAAAATGGTCTATAATGATGAAATTTTAACATTTAATCTTTTGACTCTAAATGACTGTTGGATGTGAATTATGACTTTTTCAACTAAAATACGTGTGTTTAAAGTCATTTCTGTGCCTGAAACGGGTCAAAATTGAAGCTTTTGAGTAAGCAAAACTCTGTAAAAATTGCACTTTTGGTCACTGTGAGGGTTTAAAAAGTGGTTATTCAACATGAGGCACGATCCAATTGACATTTTGAATAATTTTGGTACAGTCCAAAAAATCAATTTTCGGATGAAAAACGATGACTCCGGACATGCCGAACGTTCCCAAAATGGTCTATAATGATGAAATTTTAACATTTAATCTTTTGACTCTAAATGACTGTTGGATGTGCATTATGACTTTTTCAACTAAAATAAGTGTGTTTAAAGTCATTTCTGTGCCTGAAACGGGTCAAAATTGAAGCTTTTGAGTAAGCAAAACTCTGTAAAAATTGCACTTTTGGTCACTGTGAGGGTTTAAAAAGTGGTTATTCAACATGAGGCACGATCCAATTGACATTTTGAATAATTTTGGTACAGTCCAAAAAATCAATTTTCAGGTGAAAAACGATGACTCCGGACATGCCGAACGTTCCCAAAATGGTCTATAATGATGAAATTTTAACATTTAATCTTTTGACTCTAAATGACTGTTGGATGTGCATTATGACTTTTTCAACTAAAATAAGTGTGTTTAAAGTCATTTCTGTGCCTGAAACGGGTCAAAATTGAAGCTTTTGAGTAAGCAAAACTCTGTAAAAATGGCAATTTTGGTCACTGTGAGGGTTTAAAAAGTGGTTATCCAACATGAGGCACGATCCAATTGACATTTTGAATCATTTTTAGTACAGTCCAAAAAATCAATTTTCGGATGAAAAACGATGACTCCGGACATGTCGAACGTTCCCAAAATGGTCTATAATGATGAAATTTTAACATTTAATCTTTTGACTCTAAATGACTGTTAGATGTGCATTATGACTTTTTCAACTAAAATAAGTGTGTTTAAAGTCATTTCTGTGCCTGAAACGGGTCAAAATTGAAGCTTTTGAGTAAGCAAAACTCTGTAAAAATGGCAATTTTGGTCACTGTGAGGGTTTAAAAAGTGGTTATTCAACATGAGGCACGATCCAATTGACATTTTGAATCATTTTTGGTACAGTCCAAAAAATCAATTTTCGGATGAAAAACGATGACTCCGGACATGTCGAACGTTCCCAAAATGGTCTATAATGATGACATTTTAACATTTAATCTTTTGACACTAAATGACCGTTGGATGTGAATTATGACTTTTTCAACTAAAATAAGTGTGTTTAAAGTCATTTCTGTGCCTGAAATGGGTCAAAATTGAAGCTTTTGAGTAAGGAAAACTCTGTAAAAATGGCAATTTTGGTCACTGTGAGGGTTTAAAAAGTGGTTATTCAACATGAGGCACGATCCAATTGACATTTTGAATCATTTTTGGTACAGTCCAAAAAATCAATTTTCGGATGAAAAACGATGACTCCGGACATGCCGAACGTTCCCAAAATGGTCTATAATGATGAAATTTTAACATTTAATCTTTTGACTCTAAATGACTGTTGGATGTGAATTATGACTTTTTCAACTAAAATACGTGTGTTTAAAGTCATTTCTGTGCCTGAAACGGGTCAAAATTGAAGCTTTTGAGTAAGCAAAACTCTGTAAAAATGGCACTTTTGGTCACTGTGAGGGTTTAAAAAGTGGTTATTCAACATGAGGCACGATCCAATTGACATTTTGAATCATTTTGGGTACAGTCCAAAAAATCAATTTTCAGGTGAAAAACGATGACTCCGGACATGTCGAACGTTCCCAAAATGGTCTATAATGATGAAATTTTAACATTTAATCTTTTGACTCTAAATGACTGTTGGATGTGCATTATGACTTTTTCAACTAAAATAAGTGTGTTTAAAGTCATTTCTGTGCCTGAAACGGGTCAAAATTGAAGCTTTTGAGTAAGCAAAACTCTGTAAAAATGGCAATTTTGGTCACTGTGAGGGTTTAAAAAGTGGTTATTCAACATGAGGCACGATCCAATTGACATTTTGAATCATTTTGGGTACAGTCCAAAAAATCAATTTTCGGATGAAAAACGATGACTCCGGACATGTCGAACGTTCCCAAAATGGTCTATAATGATGAAATTTTAACATTTAATCTTTTGACTCTAAATGACTGTTGGATGTGAATTATGACTTTTTCAACTAAAATAAGTGTGTTTAAAGTCATTTCTGTGCCTGAAACGGGTCAAAATTGAAGCTTTTGAGTGAGGAAAACTCTGTAAAAATGGCAATTTTGGTCACTGTGAGGGTTTAAAAAGTGGTTATTCAACATGAGGCACGATCCAATTGACATTTTGAATAATTTTAGTACAGTCCAAAAAATCAATTTTCGGATGAAAAACGATGACTCCGGACATGTCGAACGTTCCCAAAATGGTCTATAATGATGAAATTTTAACATTTAATCTTTTGACTCTAAATGACTGTTGGATGTGCATTATGACTTTTTCAACTAAAATAAGTGTGTTTAAAGTCATTTCTGTGCCTGAAACGGGTCAAAATTGGAGCTTTTGAGTAAGCAAAACTCTGTAAAAATGGCAATTTTGGTCACTGTGAGGGTTTAAAAAGTGGTTATCCAACATGAGGCACGATCCAATTGACATTTTGAATCATTTTTAGTACAGTCCAAAAAATCAATTTTCGGATGAAAAACGATGACTCCGGACATGCCGAACGTTCCCAAAATGGTCTATAATGATGACATTTTAACATTTAATTGTTTGACTCTAAATGACTGTTGGATGTGAATTATGACTTTTTCAACTAAAATAAATGTGTTTAAAGTCATTTCTGTGCCTGAAACGGGTCAAAATTGAAGCTTTTGAGTAAGCAAAACTCTATAAAAATGGCACTTTTGGTCACTGTGAGGGTTTAAAAAGTGGATATTCAACATGAGGCACGATCCAATTGACATTTTGAATCATTTTTAGTACAGTCCAAAAAATCAATTTTCGGATGAAAAACGATGACTCCGGACATGCCGAACGTTCCCAAAATGGTCTATAATGATGAAATTTTAACATTTAATCTTTTGACTCTAAATGACTGTTGGATGTGAATTATGACTTTTTCAACTAAAATACGTGTGTTTAAAGTCATTTCTGTGCCTGAAACGGGTCAAAATTGAAGCTTTTGAGTAAGCAAAACTCTGTAAAAATGGCACTTTTGGTCACTGTGAGGGTTTAAAAAGTGGTTATTCAACATGAGGCACGATCCAATTGACATTTTGAATCATTTTGGGTACAGTCCAAAAAATCAATTTTCGGATGAAAAACGATGACTCCGGACATGTCGAACGTTCCCAAAATGGTCTCTAATGATGAAATTTTAACATTTAATCTTTTGACTCTAAATGACTGTTGGATGTGCATTATGACTTTTTCAACTAAAATAAGTGTGTTTAAAGTCATTTCTGTGCCTGAAACGGGTCAAAATTGAAGCTTTTAAGTAAGCAAAACTCTGTAAAAATGGCAATTTTGGTCACTGTGAGGGTTTAAAAAGTGGTTATTCAACATGAGGCACGATCCAATTGACATTTTGAATCATTTTTGGTACAGTCCAAAAAATCAATTTTCGGATGAAAAACGATGACTCCGGACATGTCGAACGTTCCCAAAATGGTCTATAATGATGAAATTTTACCATTTAATCTTTTGACACTAAATGACCGTTGGATGTGAATTATGACTTTTTCAACTAAAATAAGTGTGTTTAAAGTCATTTCTGTGCCTGAAATGGGTCAAAATTGAAGCTTTTGAGTAAGGAAAACTCTGTAAAAATGGCAATTTTGGTCACTGTGAGGGTTTAAAAAGTGGTTATTCAACATGAGGCACGATCCAATTGACATTTTGAATCATTTTGGGTACAGTCCAAAAAATCAATTTTCGGATGAAAAACGATGACTCCGGACATGTCGAACGTTCCCATAATGGTCTATAATGATGAAATTTTAACATTTAATCTTTTGACTCTAAATGACTGTTGGATGTGAATTATGACTTTTTCAACTAAAATAAGTGTGTTTAAAGTCATTTCTGTGCCTGAAACGGGTCAAAATTGAAGCTTTTGAGTAAGCAAAACTCTGTAAAAATGGCAATTTTGGTCACTGTGAGGGTTTAAAAAGTGGTTATCCAACATGAGGCACGATCCAATTGACATTTTGAATCATTTTTAGTACAGTCCAAAAAATCAATTTTCGGATGAAAAACGATGACTCCGGACATGCCGAACGTTCCCAAAATGGTCTATAATGATGAAATTTTAACATTTAATCTTTTGACTCTAAATGACTGTTGGATGTGAATTCTGACTTTTTCAACTAAAATAAGTGTGTTTAAAGTCATTTCTGTGCCTGAAACGGGTCAAAATTGAAGCTTTTGAGTAAGGAAAACTCTGTAAAAATGGCAATTTTGGTCACTGTTAGGGTTTAAAAAGTGGTTATTTAACATGAGGCAAGATCCAATTGACATTTTGAATCATTTTTGGTACAGTCCAAAAAATCAATTTTCGGATGAAAAACGATGACTCCGGACATGTCGAACGTTCCCAAAATGGTCTATAATGATGAAATTTTAACATTTAATCTTTTGACTCTAAATGACTGTTGGATGTGAATTATGACTTTTTCAACTAAAATATGTGTGTTTAAAGTCATTTCTGTGCCTGAAACGGGTCAAAATTGAAGCTTTTGAGTAAGCAAAACTCTGTAAAAATGGCACTTTTGGTCACTGTGAGGGTTTAAAAAGTGGTTATTCAACATGAGGCACGATCCAATTGACATTTTGAATCATTTTGGGTACAGTCCAAAAAATCAATTTTCGGATGAAAAACAATGACTCCGGACATGTCGAACGTTCCCAAAATGGTCTATAATGATGAAATTTTAACATTTAATCTTTTGACTCTAAATGACTGTTGGATGTGAATTATGACTTTTTCAACTAAAATATGTGTGTTTAAAGTCATTTCTGTGCCTGAAACGGGTCAAAATTGAAGCTTTTGAGTAAGCAAAACTCTGTAAAAATGGCACTTTTGGTCACTGTGAGGGTTTAAAAAGTGGTTATTCAACATGAGGCACGATCCAATTGACATTTTGAATCATTTTGGGTACAGTCCAAAAAATCAATTTTCGGATGAAAAACGATGACTCCGGACATGTCGAACGTTCCCAAAATGGTCTATAATGATGAAATTTTAACATTTAATCTTTTGACTCTAAATGACTGTTGGATGTGAATTATGACTTTTTCAACTAAAATATGTGTGTTTAAAGTCATTTCTGTGCCTGAAACGGGTCAAAATTGAAGCTTTTGAGTAAGCAAAACTCTGTAAAAATGGCACTTTTGGTCACTGTGAGGGTTTAAAAAGTGGTTATTCAACATGAGGCACGATCCAATTGACATTTTGAATCATTTTGGGTACAGTCCAAAAAATCAATTTTCGGATGAAAAACGATGACTCCGGACATGTCGAACGTTCCCAAAATGGTCTATAATGATGAAATTTTAACATTTAATCTTTTGACTCTAAATGACTGTTGGATGTGCATTATGACTTTTTCAACTAAAATAAGTGTGTTTAAAGTCATTTCTGTGCCTGAAACGGGTCAAAATTGAAGCTTTTGAGTAAGGAAAACTCTGTAAAAATGGCAATTTTGGTCACTGTGAGGGTTTAAAAAGTGGTTATTCAACATGAGGCACGATCCAATTGACATTTTGAATCATTTTGGGTACAGTCCAAAAAATCAATTTTCGGATGAAAAACGATGACTCCGGACATGTCGAACGTTCCCAAAATGGTCTATAATGATGAAATTTTAACATTTAATCTTTTGACTCTTAATGACTGTTGGATGTGAATTATGACTTTTTCAACTAAAATAAGTGTGTTTAAAGTCATTTCTGTGCCTGAAACGGGTCAAAATTGAAGCTTTTGAGTAAGCAAAACTCTGTAAAAATGGCAATTTTGGTCACTGTGAGGGTTTAAAAAGTGGTTATTCAACATGAGGCAGGATCCAATTGACATTTTGAATCATTTTGGGTACAGTCCAAAAAATCAATTTTCGGATGAAAAACGATGACTCCGGACATGTCGAACGTTCCCAAAATGGTCTATAATGATGAAATTTTAACATTTAATCTTTTGACTCTAAATGACTGTTGAATGTGAATTATGACTTTTTCAACTAAAATAAGTGTGTTTAAAGTCATTTCTGTGCCTGAAACGGGTCAAAATTGAAGGTTTTGAGTAAGGAAAATTCTGTAAAAATGGCAATTTTGGTCACTGTGAGGGTTTAAAAAGTGGTTATTCCACATGAGGCACGATCCAATTGACATTTTGAATCATTTTTGGTACAGTCCAAAAAATCAATTTTCGGATGAAAAACGATGACTCCGGACATGCCGAACGTTCCCAAAATGGTCTATAATGATGACATTTTAACATTTAATCGTTTGACTCTAAATGACTGTTGGATGTGAATTATGACTTTTTCAACTAAAATAAGTGTGTTTAAAGTCATTTCTGTGCCTGAAACGGGTCAAAATTGAAGCTTTTGAGTAAGCAAAACTCTATAAAAATGGCACTTTTGGTCACTGTGAGGGTTTAAAAAGTGGTTATTCAACATGAGGCACGATCCAATTGACATTTTGAATCATTTTTAGTACAGTCCAAAAAATCAATTTTCGGATGAAAAACGATGACTCTGGACATGCCGAACGTTCCCAAAATGGTCTATAATGATGAAATTTTAACATTTAATCTTTTGACTCTAAATGACTGTTGGATGTGAATTATGACTTTTTCAACTAAAATACGTGTGTTTAAAGTCATTTCTGTGCCTGAAACGGGTCAAAATTGAAGCTTTTGAGTAAGCAAAACTCTGTAAAAATGGCACTTTTGGTCACTGTGAGGGTTTAAAAAGTGGTTATTCAACATGAGGCACGATCCAATTGACATTTTGAATCATTTTGGGTACAGTCCAAAAAATCAATTTTCGGATGAAAAACGATGACTCCGGACATGTCAAACGTTCCCAAAATGGTCTATAATGATGAAATTTTAACATTTAATCTTTTGACTCTAAATGACTGTTGGATGTGAATTATGACTTTTTCAACTAAAATATGTGTGTTTAAAGTCATTTCTGTGCCTGAAACGGGTCAAAATTGAAGCTTTTGAGTAAGCAAAACTCTGTAAAAATGGCACTTTTGGTCACTGTGAGGGTTTAAAAAGTGGTTATTCAACATGAGGCACGATCCAATTGACATTTTGAATCATTTTGGGTACAGTCCAAAAAATCAATTTTCGGATGAAAAACGATGACTCCGGACATGTCGAACGTTCCCAAAATGGTCTATAATGATGAAATTTTAACATTTAATCTTTTGACTCTAAATGACTGTTGGATGTGCATTATGACTTTTTCAACTAAAATAAGTGTGTTTAAAGTCATTTCTGTGCCTGAAACGGGTCAAAATTGAAGCTTTTGAGTAAGCAAAACTCTGTAAAAATGGCAATTTTGGTCACTGTGAGGGTTTAAAAAGTGGTTATTCAACATGAGGCACGATCCAATTGACATTTTGAATCATTTTGGGTACAGTCCAAAAAATCAATTTTCGGATGAAAAACGATGACTCCGGACATGTCGAACGTTCCCAAAATGGTCTATAATGATGAAATTTTAACATTTAATCTTTTGACACTAAATGACCGTTGGATGTGAATTATGACTTTTTCAACTAAAATAAGTGTGTTTAAAGTCATTTCTGTGCCTGAAATGGGTCAAAATTGAAGCTTTTGAGTAAGGAAAACTCTGTAAAAATGGCAATTTTGGTCACTGTGAGGGTTTAAAAAGTGGTTATTCAACATGAGGCACGATCCAATTGACATTTTGAATCATTTTGGGTACAGTCCAAAAAATCAATTTTCGGATGAAAAACGATGACTCCGGACATGTCGAACGTTCCCAAAATGGTCTATAATGATGAAATTTTAACATTTAATCTTTTGACTCTAAATGACTGTTGGATGTGAATTATGACTTTTTCAACTAAAATAAGTGTGTTTAAAGTCATTTCTGTGCCTGAAACGGGTCAAAATTGAAGCTTTTGAGTAAGCAAAACTCTGTAAAAATGGCAATTTTGGTCACTGTGAGGGTTTAAAAAGTGGTTATCCAACATGAGGCACGATCCAATTGACATTTTGAATCATTTTTAGTACAGTCCAAAAAATCAATTTTCGGATGAAAAACGATGACTCCGGACATGCCGAACGTTCCCAAAATGGTCTATAATGATGAAATTTTAACATTTAATCTTTTGACTCTAAATGACTGTTGGATGTGAATTCTGACTTTTTCAACTAAAATAAGTGTGTTTAAAGTCATTTCTGTGCCTGAAACGGGTCAAAATTGAAGCTTTTGAGTAAGGAAAACTCTGTAAAAATGGCAATTTTGGTCACTGTGAGGGTTTAAAAAGTGGTTATTCAACATGAGGCACGATCCAATTGACATTTTGAATCATTTTGGGTACAGTCCAAAAAATCAATTTTCGGATGAAAAACGATGACTCCGGACATGTCGAACGTTCCCAAAATGGTCTATAATGATGAAATTTTAACATTTAATCTTTTGACTCTTAATGACTGTTGGATGTGAATTATGACTTTTTCAACTAAAATAAGTGTGTTTAAAGTCATTTCTGTGCCTGAAACGGGTCAAAATTGAAGCTTTTGAGTAAGCAAAACTCTGTAAAAATGGCAATTTTGGTCACTGTGAGGGTTTAAAAAGTGGTTATTCAACATGAGGCAGGATCCAATTGACATTTTGAATCATTTTGGGTACAGTCCAAAAAATCAATTTTCGGATGAAAAACGATGACTCCGGACATGTCGAACGTTCCCAAAATGGTCTATAATGATGAAATTTTAACATTTAATCTTTTGACTCTAAATGACTGTTGAATGTGAATTATGACTTTTTCAACTAAAATAAGTGTGTTTAAAGTCATTTCTGTGCCTGAAACGGGTCAAAATTGAAGGTTTTGAGTAAGGAAAATTCTGTAAAAATGGCAATTTTGGTCACTGTGAGGGTTTAAAAAGTGGTTATTCCACATGAGGCACGATCCAATTGACATTTTGAATCATTTTTGGTACAGTCCAAAAAATCAATTTTCGGATGAAAAACGATGACTCCGGACATGCCGAACGTTCCCAAAATGGTCTATAATGATGACATTTTAACATTTAATCGTTTGACTCTAAATGACTGTTGGATGTGAATTATGACTTTTTCAACTAAAATAAGTGTGTTTAAAGTCATTTCTGTGCCTGAAACGGGTCAAAATTGAAGCTTTTGAGTAAGCAAAACTCTATAAAAATGGCACTTTTGGTCACTGTGAGGGTTTAAAAAGTGGTTATTCAACATGAGGCACGATCCAATTGACATTTTGAATCATTTTTAGTACAGTCCAAAAAATCAATTTTCGGATGAAAAACGATGACTCTGGACATGCCGAACGTTCCCAAAATGGTCTATAATGATGAAATTTTAACATTTAATCTTTTGACTCTAAATGACTGTTGGATGTGAATTATGACTTTTTCAACTAAAATACGTGTGTTTAAAGTCATTTCTGTGCCTGAAACGGGTCAAAATTGAAGCTTTTGAGTAAGCAAAACTCTGTAAAAATGGCACTTTTGGTCACTGTGAGGGTTTAAAAAGTGGTTATTCAACATGAGGCACGATCCAATTGACATTTTGAATCATTTTGGGTACAGTCCAAAAAATCAATTTTCGGATGAAAAACGATGACTCCGGACATGTCGAACGTTCCCAAAATGGTCTATAATGATGAAATTTTAACATTTAATCTTTTGACTCTAAATGACTGTTGGATGTGAATTATGACTTTTTCAACTAAAATATGTGTGTTTAAAGTCATTTCTGTGCCTGAAACGGGTCAAAATTGAAGCTTTTGAGTAAGCAAAACTCTGTAAAAATGGCACTTTTGGTCACTGTGAGGGTTTAAAAAGTGGTTATTCAACATGAGGCACGATCCAATTGACATTTTGAATCATTTTGGGTACAGTCCAAAAAATCAATTTTCGGATGAAAAACGATGACTCCGGACATGTCGAACGTTCCCAAAATGGTCTATAATGATGAAATTTTAACATTTAATCTTTTGACTCTAAATGACTGTTGGATGTGCATTATGACTTTTTCAACTAAAATAAGTGTGTTTAAAGTCATTTCTGTGCCTGAAACGGGTCAAAATTGAAGCTTTTGAGTAAGCAAAACTCTGTAAAAATGGCAATTTTGGTCACTGTGAGGGTTTAAAAAGTGGTTATTCAACATGAGGCACGATCCAATTGACATTTTGAATCATTTTGGGTACAGTCCAAAAAATCAATTTTCGGATGAAAAACGATGACTCCGGACATGTCGAACGTTCCCAAAATGGTCTATAATGATGAAATTTTAACATTTAATCTTTTGACACTAAATGACCGTTGGATGTGAATTATGACTTTTTCAACTAAAATAAGTGTGTTTAAAGTCATTTCTGTGCCTGAAATGGGTCAAAATTGAAGCTTTTGAGTAAGGAAAACTCTGTAAAAATGGCAATTTTGGTCACTGTGAGGGTTTAAAAAGTGGTTATTCAACATGAGGCACGATCCAATTGACATTTTGAATCATTTTGGGTACAGTCCAAAAAATCAATTTTCGGATGAAAAACGATGACTCCGGACATGTCGAACGTTCCCAAAATGGTCTATAATGATGAAATTTTAACATTTAATCTTTTGACTCTAAATGACTGTTGGATGTGAATTATGACTTTTTCAACTAAAATAAGTGTGTTTAAAGTCATTTCTGTGCCTGAAACGGGTCAAAATTGAAGCTTTTGAGTAAGCAAAACTCTGTAAAAATGGCAATTTTGGTCACTGTGAGGGTTTAAAAAGTGGTTATCCAACATGAGGCACGATCCAATTGACATTTTGAATCATTTTTAGTACAGTCCAAAAAATCAATTTTCGGATGAAAAACGATGACTCCGGACATGCCGAACGTTCCCAAAATGGTCTATAATGATGAAATTTTAACATTTAATCTTTTGACTCTAAATGACTGTTGGATGTGAATTCTGACTTTTTCAACTAAAATAAGTGTGTTTAAAGTCATTTCTGTGCCTGAAACGGGTCAAAATTGAAGCTTTTGAGTAAGGAAAACTCTGTAAAAATGGCAATTTTGGTCACCGTGAGGGTTTAAAAAGTGGTTATTTAACATGAGGCAAGATCCAATTGACATTTTGAATCATTTTTGGTACAGTCCAAAAAATCAATTTTCGGATGAAAAACGATGACTCCGGACATGTCGAACGTTCCCAAAATGGTCTATAATGATGAAATTTTAACATTTAATCTTTTGACACTAAATGACCGTTGGATGTGAATTATGACTTTTTCAACTAAAATAAGTGTGTTTAAAGTCATTTCTGTGCCTGAAATGGGTCAAAATTGAAGCTTTTGAGTAAGGAAAACTCTGTAAAAATGGCAATTTTGGTCACTGTGAGGGTTTAAAAAGTGGTTATTCAACATGAGGCACGATCCAATTGACATTTTGAATCATTTTGGGTACAGTCCAAAAAATCAATTTTCGGATGAAAAACGATGACTCCGGACATGTCGAACGTTCCCAAAATGGTCTATAATGATGAAATTTTAACATTTAATCTTTTGACTCTAAATGACTGTTGGATGTGAATTATGACTTTTTCAACTAAAATAAGTGTGTTTAAAGTCATTTCTGTGCCTGAAACGGGTCAAAATTGAAGCTTTTGAGTAAGCAAAACTCTGTAAAAATGGCAATTTTGGTCACTGTGAGGGTTTAAAAAGTGGTTATCCAACATGAGGCACGATCCAATTGACATTTTGAATCATTTTTAGTACAGTCCAAAAAATCAATTTTCGGATGAAAAACGATGACTCCGGACATGCCGAACGTTCCCAAAATGGTCTATAATGATGACATTTTAACATTTAATCTTTTGACTCTAAATGACTGTTGGATGTGAATTCTGACTTTTTCAACTAAAATAAGTGTGTTTAAAGTCATTTCTGTGCCTGAAACGGGTCAAAATTGAAGCTTTTGAGTAAGGAAAACTCTGTAAAAATGGCAATTTTGGTCACTGTGAGGGTTTAAAAAGTGGTTATTTAACATGAGGCAAGATCCAATTGACATTTTGAATCATTTTTGGTACAGTCCAAAAAATCAATTTTCGGATGAAAAACGATGACTCCGGACATGTCGAACGTTCCCAAAATGGTCTATAATGATGAAATTTTAACATTTAATCTTTTGACTCTAAATGACTGTTGGATGTGAATTATGACTTTTTCAACTAAAATATGTGTGTTTAAAGTCATTTCTGTGCCTGAAACGGGTCAAAATTGAAGCTTTTGAGTAAGCAAAACTCTGTAAAAATGGCACTTTTGGTCACTGTGAGGGTTTAAAAAGTGGTTATTCAACATGAGGCACGATCCAATTGACATTTTGAATCATTTTGGGTACAGTCCAAAAAATCAATTTTCGGATGAAAAACGATGACTCCGGACATGTCGAAGGTTCCCAAAATGGTCTATAATGATGAAATTTTAACATTTAATCTTTTGACTCTAAATGACTGTTGGATGTGCATTATGACTTTTTCAACTAAAATAAGTGTGTTTAAAGTCATTTCTGTGCCTGAAACGGGTCAAAATTGAAGCTTTTGAGTAAGCAAAACTCTGTAAAAATGGCAATTTTGGTCACTGTGAGGGTTTAAAAAGTGGTTATTCAACATGAGGCACGATCCAATTGACATTTTGAATCATTTTGGGTACAGTCCAAAAAATCAATTTTCGGATGAAAAACGATGACTCCGGACATGTCGAACGTTCCCAAAATGGTCTATAATGATGAAATTTTAACATTTAATCTTTTGACTCTAAATGACCGTTGGATGTGCATTATGACTTTTTCAACTAAAATAAGTGTGTTTAAAGTCATTTCTGTGCCTGAAACGGGTCAAAATTGAAGCTTTTGAGTAAGGAAAACTCTGTAAAAATGGCAATTTTGGTCACTGTGAGGGTTTAAAAAGTGGTTATTCAACATGAGGCACGATCCAATTGACATTTTGAATCATTTTGGGTACAGTCCAAAAAATCAATTTTCGGATGAAAAACGATGACTCCGGACATGTCGAACGTTCCCAAAATGGTCTATAATGATGAAATTTTAACATTTAATCTTTTGACTCTTAATGACTGTTGGATGTGAATTATGACTTTTTCAACTAAAATAAGTGTGTTTAAAGTCATTTCTGTGCCTGAAACGGGTCAAAATTGAAGCTTTTGAGTAAGCAAAACTCTGTAAAAATGGCAATTTTGGTCACTGTGAGGGTTTAAAAAGTGGTTATTCAACATGAGGCAGGATCCAATTGACATTTTGAATCATTTTGGGTACAGTCCAAAAAATCAATTTTCGGATGAAAAACGATGACTCCGGACATGTCGAACGTTCCCAAAATGGTCTATAATGATGAAATTTTAACATTTAATCTTTTGACTCTAAATGACTGTTGAATGTGAATTATGACTTTTTCAACTAAAATAAGTGTGTTTAAAGTCATTTCTGTGCCTGAAACGGGTCAAAATTGAAGGTTTTGAGTAAGGAAAATTCTGTAAAAATGGCAATTTTGGTCACTGTGAGGGTTTAAAAAGTGGTTATTCCACATGAGGCACGATCCAATTGACATTTTGAATCATTTTTGGTACAGTCCAAAAAATCAATTTTCGGATGAAAAACGATGACTCCGGACATGCCGAACGTTCCCAAAATGGTCTATAATGATGACATTTTAACATTTAATCGTTTGACTCTAAATGACTGTTGGATGTGAATTATGACTTTTTCAACTAAAATAAGTGTGTTTAAAGTCATTTCTGTGCCTGAAACGGGTCAAAATTGAAGCTTTTGAGTAAGCAAAACTCTATAAAAATGGCACTTTTGGTCACTGTGAGGGTTTAAAAAGTGGTTATTTAACATGAGGCAAGATCCAATTGACATTTTGAATCATTTTTGGTACAGTCCAAAAAATCAATTTTCGGATGAAAAACGATGACTCCGGACATGTCGAACGTTCCCAAAATGGTCTATAATGATGAAATTTTAACATTTAATCTTTTGACTCTAAATGACTGTTGGATGTGAATTATGACTTTTTCAACTAAAATATGTGTGTTTAAAGTCATTTCTGTGCCTGAAACGGGTCAAAATTGAAGCTTTTGAGTAAGCAAAACTCTGTAAAAATGGCACTTTTGGTCACTGTGAGGGTTTAAAAAGTGGTTATTCAACATGAGGCACGATCCAATTGACATTTTGAATCATTTTGGGTACAGTCCAAAAAATCAATTTTCGGATGAAAAACGATGACTCCGGACATGTCGAACGTTCCCAAAATGGTCTATAATGATGAAATTTTAACATTTAATCTTTTGACTCTAAATGACTGTTGGATGTGCATTATGACTTTTTCAACTAAAATAAGTGTGTTTAAAGTCATTTCTGTGCCTGAAACGGGTCAAAATTGAAGCTTTTGAGTAAGCAAAACTCTGTAAAAATGGCAATTTTGGTCACTGTGAGGGTTTAAAAAGTGGTTATTCAACATGAGGCACGATCCAATTGACATTTTGAATCATTTTGGGTACAGTCCAAAAAATCAATTTTCGGATGAAAAACGATGACTCCGGACATGTCGAACGTTCCCAAAATGGTCTATAATGATGAAATTTTAACATTTAATCTTTTGACTCTAAATGACCGTTGGATGTGCATTATGACTTTTTCAACTAAAATAAGTGTGTTTAAAGTCATTTCTGTGCCTGAAACGGGTCAAAATTGAAGCTTTTGAGTAAGGAAAACTCTGTAAAAATGGCAATTTTGGTCACTGTGAGGGTTTAAAAAGTGGTTATTCAACATGAGGCACGATCCAATTGACATTTTGAATCATTTTGGGTACAGTCCAAAAAATCAATTTTCGGATGAAAAACGATGACTCCGGACATGTCGAACGTTCCCAAAATGGTCTATAATGATGAAATTTTAACATTTAATCTTTTGACTCTTAATGACTGTTGGATGTGAATTATGACTTTTTCAACTAAAATAAGTGTGTTTAAAGTCATTTCTGTGCCTGAAACGGGTCAAAATTGAAGCTTTTGAGTAAGCAAAACTCTGTAAAAATGGCAATTTTGGTCACTGTGAGGGTTTAAAAAGTGGTTATTCAACATGAGGCAGGATCCAATTGACATTTTGAATCATTTTGGGTACAGTCCAAAAAATCAATTTTCGGATGAAAAACGATGACTCCGGACATGTCGAACGTTCCCAAAATGGTCTATAATGATGAAATTTTAACATTTAATCTTTTGACTCTAAATGACTGTTGAATGTGAATTATGACTTTTTCAACTAAAATAAGTGTGTTTAAAGTCATTTCTGTGCCTGAAACGGGTCAAAATTGAAGGTTTTGAGTAAGGAAAATTCTGTAAAAATGGCAATTTTGGTCACTGTGAGGGTTTAAAAAGTGGTTATTCCACATGAGGCACGATCCAATTGACATTTTGAATCATTTTTGGTACAGTCCAAAAAATCAATTTTCGGATGAAAAACGATGACTCCGGACATGCCGAACGTTCCCAAAATGGTCTATAATGATGACATTTTAACATTTAATCGTTTGACTCTAAATGACTGTTGGATGTGAATTATGACTTTTTCAACTAAAATAAGTGTGTTTAAAGTCATTTCTGTGCCTGAAACGGGTCAAAATTGAAGCTTTTGAGTAAGCAAAACTCTATAAAAATGGCACTTTTGGTCACTGTGAGGGTTTAAAAAGTGGTTATTCAACATGAGGCACGATCCAATTGACATTTTGAATCATTTTTAGTACAGTCCAAAAAATCAATTTTCGGATGAAAAACGATGACTCTGGACATGCCGAACGTTCCCAAAATGGTCTATAATGATGACATTTTAACATTTAATCTTTTGACTCTAAATGACTGTTGGATGTGAATTCTGACTTTTTCAACTAAAATAAGTGTGTTTAAAGTCATTTCTGTGCCTGAAACGGGTCAAAATTGAAGCTTTTGAGTAAGGAAAACTCTGTAAAAATGGCAATTTTGGTCACTGTGAGGGTTTAAAAAGTGGTTATTCAACATGAGGCAAGATCCAATTGACATTTTGAATCATTTTGGGTACAGTCCAAAAAATCAATTTTCGGATGAAAAACGATGACTTCGGACATGTCGAACGTTCCCAAAATGGTCTATAATGATGAAATTTTAACATTTAATCTTTTGACTCTAAATGACTGTTAGATGTGCATTATGACTTTTTCAACTAAAATAAGTGTGTTTAAAGTCATTTCTGTGCCTGAAACGGGTCAAAATTGAAGCTTTTGAGTAAGCAAAACTCTGTAAAAATGGTAATTTTGGTCACTGTGAGGGTTTAAAAAGTGGTTATTCAACATGAGGCACGATCCAATTGACATTTTGAATCATTTTTGGTACAGTCCAAAAAATCAATTTTCAGATGAAAAACGATGACTCCGGACATGTCGAACGTTCCCAAAATGGTCTATAATTATGAAATTTTAACATTTAATCTTTTGACACTAAATGACCGTTGGATGTGAATTATGACTTTTTCAACTAAAATAAGTGTGTTTAAAGTCATTTCTGTGCCTGAAATGGGTCAAAATTGAAGCTTTTGAGTAAGGAAAACTCTGTAAAAATGGCAACTTTGGTCACTGTGAGGGTTTAAAAAGTGGTTATTCAACATGAGGCACAATCCAATTGACATTTTGAATCATTTTTGGTACAGTCCAAAAAATCAATTTTCGGATGAAAAACGATGACTCCGGACATGCCGAACGTTCCCAAAATGGTCTATAATGATGAAATTTTAACATTTAATCTTTTGACTCTAAATGACTGTTGGATGTGAATTATGACGTTTTCAACTAAAATACGTGTGTTTAAAGTCATTTCTGTGCCTGAAACGGGTCAAAATTGAAGCTTTTGAGTAAGCAAAACTCTGTAAAAATGGCACTTTTGGTCACTGTGAGGGTTTAAAAAGTGGTTATTCAACATGAGGCACGATCCAATTGACATTTTGAATCATTTTGGGTACAGTCCAAAAAATCAATTTTCGGCTGAAAAACGATGACTCCGGACATGTCGAACGTTCCCAAAATGGTCTATAATGATGAAATTTTAACATTTAATCTTTTGACTCTAAATGACTGTTGGATGTGCATTATGACTTTTTCAACTAAAATAAGTGTGTTTAAAGTCATTTCTGTGCCTGAAACGGGTCAAAATTGAAGCTTTTGAGTAAGCAAAACTCTGTAAAAATGGCAATTTTGGTCACTGTGAGGGTTTAAAAAGTGGTTATTCAACATGAGGCACGATCCAATTGACATTTTGAATCATTTTGGGTACAGTCCAAAAAATCAATTTTCGGATGAAAAACGATGTCTCCGGACATGTCGAACGTTCCCAAAATGGTCTATAATGATGAAATTTTAACATTTAATCTTTTGACTCTAAATGACTGTTGGATGTGCATTATGACTTTTTCAACTAAAATAAGTGTGTTTAAAGTCATTTCTGTGCCTGAAACGGGTCAAAATTGAAGCTTTTGAGTAAGGAAAACTCTGTAAAAATGGCAATTTTGGTCACTGTGAGGGTTTAAAAAGTGGTTATTCCACATGAGGCACGATCCAATTGACATTTTGAATCATTTTTGGTACAGTCCAAAAAATCAATTTTCGGATGAAAAACGATGACTCCGGACATGCCGAACGTTCCCAAAATGGTCTATAATGATGACATTTTAACATTTAATCGTTTGACTCTAAATGACTGTTGGATGTGAATTATGACTTTTTCAACTAAAATAAGTGTGTTTAAAGTCATTTCTGTGCCTGAAACGGGTCAAAATTGAAGCTTTTGAGTAAGCAAAACTAAAAAAAAATGGCACTTTTGGTCACTGTGAGGGTTTAAAAAGTGGTTATTCAACATGAGGCACGATCCAATTGACATTTTGAATCATTTTTAGTACAGTCCAAAAAATCAATTTTCGAATGAAAAACGATGACTCCGGACATGCCGAACGTTCCCAAAATGGTCTATAATGATGAAATTTTAACATTTAATCTTTTGACTCTATATGACTGTTGGATGTGAATTATGACTTTTTCAACTAAAATACGTGTGTTTAAAGTCATTTCTGTGCCTGAAACGGGTCAAAATTGAAGCTTTTGAGTAAGCAAAACTCTGTAAAAATGGCACTTTTGGTCACTGTGAGGGTTTAAAAAGTGGTTATTCAACATGAGGCACGATCCAATTGACATTTTGAATCATTTTGGGTACAGTCCAAAAAATCAATTTTCGGATGAAAAACGATGACTCCGGACATGCCGAACGTTCCCAAAATGGTCTATAATGATGAAATTTTAACATTTAATCTTTTGACTCTAAATGACTGTTGGATGTGAATTATGACTTTTTCAACTAAAATATGTGTGTTTAAAGTCATTTCTGTGCCTGAAACGGGTCAAAATTGAAGCTTTTGAGTAAGCAAAACTCTGTAAAAATGGCACTTTTGGTCACTGTGAGGGTTTAAAAAGTGGTTATTCAACATGAGGCACGATCCAATTGACATTTTGAATCATTTCGGGTACAGTCCAAAAAATCAATTTTCGGATGAAAAACGATGACTCCGGACATGTGGAGCGTTCCCAAAATGGTCTATAATGATGAAATTTTAACATTTAATCTTTTGACTTTAAATGACTGTTGGATGTGCATTATGACTTTTTCAACTAAAATAAGTGTGTTTAAAGTCATTTCTGTGCCTGAAACGGGTCAAAATTGAAGCTTTTGAGTAAGCAAAACTCTGTAAAAATGGCACTTTTGGTCACTGTGAGGGTTTAAAAAGTGGTTATTCAACATGAGGCACGATCCAATTGACATTTTGAATCATTTTGGGTACAGTCCAAAAAATCAATTTTCGGATGAAAAACGATGACTCCGGACATGTCGAACGTTCCCAAAATGGTCTATAATGATGACATTTTAACATTTAATCTTTTGACTCTAAATGACTGTTGGATGTGAATTATGACTTTTTCAACTAAAATACGTGTGTTTAAAGTCATTTCTGTGCCTGAAACGGGTCAAAATTGAAGCTTTTGAGTAAGGAAAACTCTGTAAAAATGGCAATTTTGGTCACTGTGAGGGTTTAAAAAGTGGTTATTCAACATGAGACACGATCCAATTGACATTTTGAATCATTTTTGGTACAGTCCAAAAAATCGATTTTCGGATGAAAAACGATTACTCCGGACATGCCGAACGTTCCCAAAATAGGCTATAATGATGAAATTTTAACATTTAATCTTTTGACTCTAAATGACTGTTGGATGTGAATTATGACTTTTTCAACTAAAATAAGTGTGTTTAAAGTCATTCAAAATTGAAGCTTTTGAGTAAGCAAAACTCTGTAAAAATGGCACTTTTGGTCACTATGAGGGTTTGAAAAGTGGTTATTCAACATGAGGCACGATCCAATTGACATTTTGAATCATTTTGGGTACAGTCCAAAAAATCAATTTTCGGATGAAAAACGACGACTCCGGACATGTCGAACGTTCCCAAAATGGTCTATAATGATGAAATTTTAACATTTAATCTTTTGACTCTAAATGACTGTTGGATGTGCATTATGACTTTTTCAACTAAAATAAGTGTGTTTAAAGTCATTTCTGTGCCTGAAACGGGTCAAAATTGAAGCTTTTGAGTAAGCAAAACTCTATAAAAATGGCAATTTTGGTCACTGTGAGGGTTTAAAAAGTGGTTATCCAACATGAGGCACGATCCAATTGACATTTTGAATAATTTTTGGTACAGTCCAAAAAATCAATTTTCGGATGAAAAACGATGACTCCGGACATGCCGAACGTTCCCAAAATGGTCTATAATGATGAAATTTTAACATTTATTCTTTTGACTCTAAATGACTGTTGGATGTGCATTATGACTTTTTCAACTAAAATAAGTGTGTTTAAAGTCATTTCTGTGCCTGAAACGGGTCAAAATTGAAGCTTTTGAGTAAGCAAAACTCTGTAAAAATGGCAATTTTGGTCACTGTGAGGGTTTAAAAAGTGGTTATCCAACATGAGGCACGATCCAATTGACATTTTGAATCATTTTTAGTACAGTCCAAAAAATCAATTTTCGGATGAAAAACGATGACTCCGGACATGTCGAACGTTCCCAAAATGGTCTCTAATGATGAAATTTTAACATTTAATCTTTTGACTCTAAATGACTGTTGGATGTGCATTATGACTTTTTCAACTAAAATAAGTGTGTTTAAAGTCATTTCTGTGCCTGAAACGGGTCAAAATTGAAGCTTTTGAGTAAGCAAAACTCTGTAAAAATGGCAATTTTGGTCACTGTGAGGGTTTAAAAAGTGGTTATTCAACATGAGGCACGATCCAATTGGCATTTTGAATCATTTTTGGTACAGTCCAAAAAATCAATTTTCGGATGAAAAACGATGACTCCGGACATGTCGAACGTTCCCAAAATGGTCTATAATGATGAAATTTTAACATTTAATCTTTTGACACTAAATGACCGTTGGATGTGAATTATGACTTTTTCAACTAAAATAAGTGTGTTTAAAGTCATTTCTGTGCCTGAAATGGGTCAAAATTGAAGCTTTTGAGTAAGGAAAACTCTGTAAAAATGGCAATTTTGGTCACTGTGAGGGTTTAAAAAGTGGTTATTCAACATGAGGCACGATCCAATTGACATTTTGAATCATTTTGGGTACAGTCCAAAAAATCAATTTTCGGATGAAAAACAATGACTCCGGACATGTCGAACGTTCCCAAAATGGTCTATAATGATGAAATTTTAACATTTAATCTTTTGACTCTAAATGACTGTTGGATGTGAATTATGACTTTTTCAACTAAAATAAGTGTGTTTAAAGTCATTTCTGTGCCTGAAACGGGTCAAAATTGAAGCTTTTGAGTGAGGAAAACTCTGTAAAAATGGCAATTTTGGTCACTGTGAGGGTTTAAAAAGTGGTTATTCAACATGAGGCACGATCCAATTGACATTTTGAATAATTTTAGTACAGTCCAAAAAATCAATTTTCGGATGAAAAACGATGACTCCGGACATGTCGAACGTTCCCAAAATGGTCTATAATGATGAAATTTTAACATTTAATCTTTTGACTCTAAATGACTGTTGGATGTGAATTATGACTTTTTCAACTAAAATAAGTGTGTTTAAAGTCATTTCTGTGCCTGAAACGGGTCAAAATTGAAGCTTTTGAGTAAGGAAAACTCTGTAAAAATGGCAATTTTGGTCACTGTGAGGGTTTAAAAAGTGGTTATTCAACATGAGGCACGATCCAATTGACATTTTGAATCATTTTTGGTACAGTCCAAAAAATCAATTTTCGGATGAAAAACGATGACTCCGGACATGCCGAACGTTCCCAAAATGGTCTATAATGATGAAATTTTAACATTTAATCTTTTGACTCTAAATGACTGTTGGATGTGAATTATGACTTTTTCAACTAAAATACGTGTGTTTAAAGTCATTTCTGTGCCTGAAACGGGTCAAAATTGAAGCTTTTGAGTAAGCAAAACTCTGTAAAAATGGCACTTTTGGTCACTGTGAGGGTTTAAAAAGTGGTTATTCAACATGAGGCACGATCCAATTGACATTTTGAATCATTTTGGGTACAGTCCAAAAAATCAATTTTCGGATGAAAAACGATGACTCCGGACATGTCGAACGTTCCCAAAATGGTCTATAATGATGAAATTTTAACATTTAATCTTTTGACTCTAAATGACTGTTGGATGTGAATTATGACTTTTTCAACTAAAATAAGTGTGTTTAAAGTCATTTCTGTGCCTGAAACGGGTCAAAATTGAAGCTTTTGAGTAAGCAAAACTCTGTAAAAATGGCAATTTTGGTCACTGTGAGGGTTTAAAAAGTGGTTATTCAACATGAGGCACGATCCAATTGACATTTTGAATCATTTTTGGTACAGTCCAAAAAATCAATTTTCGGATGAAAAACGATGACTCCGGACATGTCGAACGTTCCCAAAATGGTCTATAATGATGACATTTTAACATTTAATCTTTTGACACTAAATGACCGTTGGATGTGAATTATGACTTTTTCAACTAAAATAAGTGTGTTTAAAGTCATTTCTGTGCCTGAAATGGGTCAAAATTGAAGCTTTTGAGTAAGGAAAACTCTGTAAAAATGGCAATTTTGGTCACTGTGAGGGTTTAAAAAGTGGTTATTCAACATGAGGCACGATCCAATTGACATTTTGAATCATTTTTGGTACAGTCCAAAAAATCAATTTTCGGATGAAAAACGATGACTCCGGACATGCCGAACGTTCCCAAAATGGTCTATAATGATGAAATTTTAACATTTAATCTTTTGACTCTAAATGACTGTTGGATGTGAATTATGACTTTTTCAACTAAAATACGTGTGTTTAAAGTCATTTCTGTGCCTGAAACGGGTCAAAATTGAAGCTTTTGAGTAAGCAAAACTCTGTAAAAATTGCACTTTTGGTCACTGTGAGGGTTTAAAAAGTGGTTATTCAACATGAGGCACGATCCAATTGACATTTTGAATAATTTTGGTACAGTCCAAAAAATCAATTTTCGGATGAAAAACGATGACTCCGGACATGCCGAACGTTCCCAAAATGGTCTATAATGATGAAATTTTAACATTTAATCTTTTGACTCTAAATGACTGTTGGATGTGAATTATGACTTTTTCAACTAAAATATGTGTGTTTAAAGTCATTTCTGTGCCTGAAACGGGTCAAAATTGAAGCTTTTGAGTAAGCAAAACTCTGTAAAAATGGCACTTTTGGTCACTGTGAGGGTTTAAAAAGTGGTTATTCAACATGAGGCATGATCCAATTGACATTTTGAATCATTTTGGGTACAGTCCAAAAAATCAATTTTCAGGTGAAAAACGATGACTCCGGACATGTCGAACGTTCCCAAAATGGTCTATAATGATGAAATTTTAACATTTAATCTTTTGACTCTAAATGACTGTTGGATGTGCATTATGACTTTTTCAACTAAAATAAGTGTGTTTAAAGTCATTTCTGTGCCTGAAACGGGTCAAAATTGAAGCTTTTGAGTAAGCAAAACTCTGTAAAAATGGCAATTTTGGTCACTGTGAGGGTTTAAAAAGTGGTTATCCAACATGAGGCACGATCCAATTGACATTTTGAATCATTTTTAGTACAGTCCAAAAAATCAATTTTCGGATGAAAAACGATGACTCCGGACATGTCGAACGTTCCCAAAATGGTCTATAATGATGAAATTTTAACATTTAATCTTTTGACTCTAAATGACTGTTAGATGTGCATTATGACTTTTTCAACTAAAATAAGTGTGTTTAAAGTCATTTCTGTGCCTGAAACGGGTCAAAATTGAAGCTTTTGAGTAAGCAAAACTCTGTAAAAATGGCAATTTTGGTCACTGTGAGGGTTTAAAAAGTGGTTATTCAACATGAGGCACGATCCAATTGACATTTTGAATCATTTTTGGTACAGTCCAAAAAATCAATTTTCGGATGAAAAACGATGACTCCGGACATGTCGAACGTTCCCAAAATGGTCTATAATGATGACATTTTAACATTTAATCTTTTGACACTAAATGACCGTTGGATGTGAATTATGACTTTTTCAACTAAAATAAGTGTGTTTAAAGTCATTTCTGTGCCTGAAATGGGTCAAAATTGAAGCTTTTGAGTAAGGAAAACTCTGTAAAAATGGCAATTTTGGTCACTGTGAGGGTTTAAAAAGTGGTTATTCAACATGAGGCACGATCCAATTGACATTTTGAATCATTTTTGGTACAGTCCAAAAAATCAATTTTCGGATGAAAAACGATGACTCCGGACATGCCGAACGTTCCCAAAATGGTCTATAATGATGAAATTTTAACATTTAATCTTTTGACTCTAAATGACTGTTGGATGTGAATTATGACTTTTTCAACTAAAATACGTGTGTTTAAAGTCATTTCTGTGCCTGAAACGGGTCAAAATTGAAGCTTTTGAGTAAGCAAAACTCTGTAAAAATGGCACTTTTGGTCACTGTGAGGGTTTAAAAAGTGGTTATTCAACATGAGGCACGATCCAATTGACATTTTGAATCATTTTGGGTACAGTCCAAAAAATCAATTTTCAGGTGAAAAACGATGACTCCGGACATGTCGAACGTTCCCAAAATGGTCTATAATGATGAAATTTTAACATTTAATCTTTTGACTCTAAATGACTGTTGGATGTGCATTATGACTTTTTCAACTAAAATAAGTGTGTTTAAAGTCATTTCTGTGCCTGAAACGGGTCAAAATTGAAGCTTTTGAGTAAGCAAAACTCTGTAAAAATGGCAATTTTGGTCACTGTGAGGGTTTAAAAAGTGGTTATTCAACATGAGGCACGATCCAATTGACATTTTGAATCATTTTTGGTACAGTCCAAAAAATCAATTTTCGGATGAAAAACGATGACTCCGGACATGCCGAACGTTCCCAAAATGGTCTATAATGATGAAATTTTAACATTTAATCTTTTGACTCTAAATGACTGTTGGATGTGAATTATGACTTTTTCAACTAAAATAAGTGTGTTTAAAGTCATTTCTGTGCCTGAAACGGGTCAAAATTAAAGCTTTTGAGTAAGGAAAACTCTGTAAAAATGGCAATTTTGGTCACTGTGAGGGTTTAAAAAGTGGTTATTCAACATGAGGCACGATCCAATTGACATTTTGAATAATTTTGGTACAGTCCAAAAAATCAATTTTCGGATGAAAAACGATGACTCCGGACATGCCGAACGTTCCCAAAATGGTCTATAATGATGAAATTTTAACATTTAATCTTTTGACTCTAAATGACTGTTGGATGTGAATTATGACTTTTTCAACTAAAATATGTGTGTTTAAAGTCATTTCTGTGCCTGAAACGGGTCAAAATTGAAGCTTTTGAGTAAGCAAAACTCTGTAAAAATGGCACTTTTGGTCACTGTGAGGGTTTAAAAAGTGGTTATTCAACATGAGGCATGATCCAATTGACATTTTGAATCATTTTGGGTACAGTCCAAAAAATCAATTTTCAGGTGAAAAACGATGACTCCGGACATGTCGAACGTTCCCAAAATGGTCTATAATGATGAAATTTTAACATTTAATCTTTTGACTCTAAATGACTGTTGGATGTGCATTATGACTTTTTCAACTAAAATAAGTGTGTTTAAAGTCATTTCTGTGCCTGAAACGGGTCAAAATTGAAGCTTTTGAGTAAGCAAAACTCTGTAAAAATGGCAATTTTGGTCACTGTGAGGGTTTAAAAAGTGGTTATCCAACATGAGGCACGATCCAATTGACATTTTGAATCATTTTTAGTACAGTCCAAAAAATCAATTTTCGGATGAAAAACGATGACTCCGGACATGTCGAACGTTCCCAAAATGGTCTATAATGATGAAATTTTAACATTTAATCTTTTGACTCTAAATGACTGTTAGATGTGCATTATGACTTTTTCAACTAAAATAAGTGTGTTTAAAGTCATTTCTGTGCCTGAAACGGGTCAAAATTGAAGCTTTTGAGTAAGCAAAACTCTGTAAAAATGGCAATTTTGGTCACTGTGAGGGTTTAAAAAGTGGTTATTCAACATGAGGCACGATCCAATTGACATTTTGAATCATTTTTGGTACAGTCCAAAAAATCAATTTTCGGATGAAAAACGATGACTCCGGACATGTCGAACGTTCCCAAAATGGTCTATAATGATGACATTTTAACATTTAATCTTTTGACACTAAATGACCGTTGGATGTGAATTATGACTTTTTCAACTAAAATAAGTGTGTTTAAAGTCATTTCTGTGCCTGAAATGGGTCAAAATTGAAGCTTTTGAGTAAGGAAAACTCTGTAAAAATGGCAATTTTGGTCACTGTGAGGGTTTAAAAAGTGGTTATTCAACATGAGGCACGATCCAATTGACATTTTGAATCATTTTTGGTACAGTCCAAAAAATCAATTTTCGGATGAAAAACGATGACTCCGGACATGCCGAACGTTCCCAAAATGGTCTATAATGATGAAATTTTAACATTTAATCTTTTGACTCTAAATGACTGTTGGATGTGAATTATGACTTTTTCAACTAAAATACGTGTGTTTAAAGTCATTTCTGTGCCTGAAACGGGTCAAAATTGAAGCTTTTGAGTAAGCAAAACTCTGTAAAAATGGCACTTTTGGTCACTGTGAGGGTTTAAAAAGTGGTTATTCAACATGAGGCACGATCCAATTGACATTTTGAATCATTTTGGGTACAGTCCAAAAAATCAATTTTCAGGTGAAAAACGATGACTCCGGACATGTCGAACGTTCCCAAAATGGTCTATAATGATGAAATTTTAACATTTAATCTTTTGACTCTAAATGACTGTTGGATGTGCATTATGACTTTTTCAACTAAAATAAGTGTGTTTAAAGTCATTTCTGTGCCTGAAACGGGTCAAAATTGAAGCTTTTGAGTAAGCAAAACTCTGTAAAAATGGCAATTTTGGTCACTGTGAGGGTTTAAAAAGTGGTTATTCAACATGAGGCACGATCCAATTGACATTTTGAATCATTTTGGGTACAGTCCAAAAAATCAATTTTCGGATGAAAAACGATGACTCCGGACATGTCGAACGTTCCCAAAATGGTCTATAATGATGAAATTTTAACATTTAATCTTTTGACTCTAAATGACTGTTGGATGTGAATTATGACTTTTTCAACTAAAATAAGTGTGTTTAAAGTCATTTCTGTGCCTGAAACGGGTCAAAATTGAAGCTTTTGAGTGAGGAAAACTCTGTAAAAATGGCAATTTTGGTCACTGTGAGGGTTTAAAAAGTGGTTATTCAACATGAGGCACGATCCAATTGACATTTTGAATAATTTTAGTACAGTCCAAAAAATCAATTTTCGGATGAAAAACGATGACTCCGGACATGTCGAACGTTCCCAAAATGGTCTATAATGATGAAATTTTAACATTTAATCTTTTGACTCTAAATGACTGTTGGATGTGCATTATGACTTTTTCAACTAAAATAAGTGTGTTTAAAGTCATTTCTGTGCCTGAAACGGGTCAAAATTGGAGCTTTTGAGTAAGCAAAACTCTGTAAAAATGGCAATTTTGGTCACTGTGAGGGTTTAAAAAGTGGTTATCCAACATGAGGCACGATCCAATTGACATTTTGAATCATTTTTAGTACAGTCCAAAAAATCAATTTTCGGATGAAAAACGATGACTCCGGACATGCCGAACGTTCCCAAAATGGTCTATAATGATGACATTTTAACATTTAATTGTTTGACTCTAAATGACTGTTGGATGTGAATTATGACTTTTTCAACTAAAATAAGTGTGTTTAAAGTCATTTCTGTGCCTGAAACGGGTCAAAATTGAAGCTTTTGAGTAAGCAAAACTCTATAAAAATGGCACTTTTGGTCACTGTGAGGGTTTAAAAAGTGGTTATTCAACATGAGGCACGATCCAATTGACATTTTGAATCATTTTTAGTACAGTCCAAAAAATCAATTTTCGGATGAAAAACGATGACTCCGGACATGCCGAACGTTCCCAAAATGGTCTATAATGATGAAATTTTAACATTTAATCTTTTGACTCTAAATGACTGTTGGATGTGAATTATGACTTTTTCAACTAAAATACGTGTGTTTAAAGTCATTTCTGTGCCTGAAACGGGTCAAAATTGAAGCTTTTGAGTAAGCAAAACTCTGTAAAAATGGCACTTTTGGTCACTGTGAGGGTTTAAAAAGTGGTTATTCAACATGAGGCACGATCCAATTGACATTTTGAATCATTTTGGGTACAGTCCAAAAAATCAATTTTCGGATGAAAAACGATGACTCCGGACATGTCGAACGTTCCCAAAATGGTCTCTAATGATGAAATTTTAACATTTAATCTTTTGACTCTAAATGACTGTTGGATGTGCATTATGACTTTTTCAACTAAAATAAGTGTGTTTAAAGTCATTTCTGTGCCTGAAACGGGTCAAAATTGAAGCTTTTAAGTAAGCAAAACTCTGTAAAAATGGCAATTTTGGTCACTGTGAGGGTTTAAAAAGTGGTTATTCAACATGAGGCACGATCCAATTGACATTTTGAATCATTTTTGGTACAGTCCAAAAAATCAATTTTCGGATGAAAAACGATGACTCCGGACATGTCGAACGTTCCCAAAATGGTCTATAATGATGAAATTTTACCATTTAATCTTTTGACACTAAATGACCGTTGGATGTGAATTATGACTTTTTCAACTAAAATAAGTGTGTTTAAAGTCATTTCTGTGCCTGAAATGGGTCAAAATTGAAGCTTTTGAGTAAGGAAAACTCTGTAAAAATGGCAATTTTGGTCACTGTGAGGGTTTAAAAAGTGGTTATTCAACATGAGGCACGATCCAATTGACATTTTGAATCATTTTGGGTACAGTCCAAAAAATCAATTTTCGGATGAAAAACGATGACTCCGGACATGTCGAACGTTCCCATAATGGTCTATAATGATGAAATTTTAACATTTAATCTTTTGACTCTAAATGACTGTTGGATGTGAATTATGACTTTTTCAACTAAAATAAGTGTGTTTAAAGTCATTTCTGTGCCTGAAACGGGTCAAAATTGAAGCTTTTGAGTAAGCAAAACTCTGTAAAAATGGCAATTTTGGTCACTGTGAGGGTTTAAAAAGTGGTTATCCAACATGAGGCACGATCCAATTGACATTTTGAATCATTTTTAGTACAGTCCAAAAAATCAATTTTCGGATGAAAAACGATGACTCCGGACATGCCGAACGTTCCCAAAATGGTCTATAATGATGAAATTTTAACATTTAATCTTTTGACTCTAAATGACTGTTGGATGTGAATTCTGACTTTTTCAACTAAAATAAGTGTGTTTAAAGTCATTTCTGTGCCTGAAACGGGTCAAAATTGAAGCTTTTGAGTAAGGAAAACTCTGTAAAAATTGCAATTTTGGTCACTGTGAGGGTTTAAAAAGTGGTTATTTAACATGAGGCAAGATCCAATTGACATTTTGAATCATTTTTGGTACAGTCCAAAAAATCAATTTTCGGATGAAAAACGATGACTCCGGACATGTCGAACGTTCCCAAAATGGTCTATAATGATGAAATTTTAACATTTAATCTTTTGACTCTAAATGACTGTTGGATGTGAATTATGACTTTTTCAACTAAAATATGTGTGTTTAAAGTTATTTCTGTGCCTGAAACGGGTCAAAATTGAAGCTTTTGAGTAAGCAAAACTCTGTAAAAATGGCACTTTTGGTCACTGTGAGGGTTTAAAAAGTGGTTATTCAACATGAGGCACGATCCAATTGACATTTTGAATCATTTTGGGTACAGTCCAAAAAATCAATTTTCGGATGAAAAACAATGACTCCGGACATGTCGAACGTTCCCAAAATGGTCTATAATGATGAAATTTTAACATTTAATCTTTTGACTCTAAATGACTGTTGGATGTGAATTATGACTTTTTCAACTAAAATATGTGTGTTTAAAGTCATTTCTGTGCCTGAAACGGGTCAAAATTGAAGCTTTTGAGTAAGCAAAACTCTGTAAAAATGGCACTTTTGGTCACTGTGAGGGTTTAAAAAGTGGTTATTCAACATGAGGCACGATCCAATTGACATTTTGAATCATTTTGGGTACAGTCCAAAAAATCAATTTTCGGATGAAAAACGATGACTCCGGACATGTCGAACGTTCCCAAAATGGTCTATAATGATGAAATTTTAACATTTAATCTTTTGACTCTAAATGACTGTTGGATGTGAATTATGACTTTTTCAACTAAAATATGTGTGTTTAAAGTCATTTCTGTGCCTGAAACGGGTCAAAATTGAAGCTTTTGAGTAAGCAAAACTCTGTAAAAATGGCACTTTTGGTCACTGTGAGGGTTTAAAAAGTGGTTATTCAACATGAGGCACGATCCAATTGACATTTTGAATCATTTTGGGTACAGTCCAAAAAATCAATTTTCGGATGAAAAACGATGACTCCGGACATGTCGAACGTTCCCAAAATGGTCTATAATGATGAAATTTTAACATTTAATCTTTTGACTCTAAATGACTGTTGGATGTGCATTATGACTTTTTCAACTAAAATAAGTGTGTTTAAAGTCATTTCTGTGCCTGAAACGGGTCAAAATTGAAGCTTTTGAGTAAGGAAAACTCTGTAAAAATGGCAATTTTGGTCACTGTGAGGGTTTAAAAAGTGGTTATTCAACATGAGGCACGATCCAATTGACATTTTGAATCATTTTGGGTACAGTCCAAAAAATCAATTTTCGGATGAAAAACGATGACTCCGGACATGTCGAACGTTCCCAAAATGGTCTATAATGATGAAATTTTAACATTTAATCTTTTGACTCTTAATGACTGTTGGATGTGAATTATGACTTTTTCAACTAAAATAAGTGTGTTTAAAGTCATTTCTGTGCCTGAAACGGGTCAAAATTGAAGCTTTTGAGTAAGCAAAACTCTGTAAAAATGGCAATTTTGGTCACTGTGAGGGTTTAAAAAGTGGTTATTCAACATGAGGCAGGATCCAATTGACATTTTGAATCATTTTGGGTACAGTCCAAAAAATCAATTTTCGGATGAAAAACGATGACTCCGGACATGTCGAACGTTCCCAAAATGGTCTATAATGATGAAATTTTAACATTTAATCTTTTGACTCTAAATGACTGTTGAATGTGAATTATGACTTTTTCAACTAAAATAAGTGTGTTTAAAGTCATTTCTGTGCCTGAAACGGGTCAAAATTGAAGGTTTTGAGTAAGGAAAATTCTGTAAAAATGGCAATTTTGGTCACTGTGAGGGTTTAAAAAGTGGTTATTCCACATGAGGCACGATCCAATTCACATTTTGAATCATTTTTGGTACAGTCCAAAAAATCAATTTTCGGATGAAAAACGATGACTCCGGACATGCCGAACGTTCCCAAAATGGTCTATAATGATGACATTTTAACATTTAATCGTTTGACTCTAAATGACTGTCGGATGTGAATTATGACTTTTTCAACTAAAATAAGTGTGTTTAAAGTCATTTCTGTGCCTGAAACGGGTCAAAATTGAAGCTTTTGAGTAAGCAAAACTCTATAAAAATGGCACTTTTGGTCACTGTGAGGGTTTAAAAAGTGGTTATTCAACATGAGGCACGATCCAATTGACATTTTGAATCATTTTTAGTACAGTCCAAAAAATCAATTTTCGGATGAAAAACGATGACTCTGGACATGCCGAACGTTCCCAAAATGGTCTATAATGATGAAATTTTAACATTTAATCTTTTGACTCTAAATGACTGTTGGATGTGAATTATGACTTTTTCAACTAAAATACGTGTGTTTAAAGTCATTTCTGTGCCTGAAACGGGTCAAAATTGAAGCTTTTGAGTAAGCAAAACTCTGTAAAAATGGCACTTTTGGTCACTGTGAGGGTTTAAAAAGTGGTTATTCAACATGAGGCACGATCCAATTGACATTTTGAATCATTTTGGGTACAGTCCAAAAAATCAATTTTCGGATGAAAAACGATGACTCCGGACATGTCGAACGTTCCCAAAATGGTCTATAATGATGAAATTTTAACATTTAATCTTCTGACTCTAAATGACTGTTGGATGTGAATTATGACTTTTTCAACTAAAATATGTGTGTTTAAAGTCATTTCTGTGCCTGAAACGGGTCAAAATTGAAGCTTTTGAGTAAGCAAAACTCTGTAAAAATGGCACTTTTGGTCACTGTGAGGGTTTAAAAAGTGGTTATTCAACATGAGGCACGATCCAATTGACATTTTGAATCATTTTGGGTACAGTCCAAAAAATCAATTTTCGGATGAAAAACGATGACTCCGGACATGTCGAACGTTCCCAAAATGGTCTATAATGATGAAATTTTAACATTTAATCTTTTGACTCTAAATGATTGTTGGATGTGCATTATGACTTTTTCAACTAAAATAAGTGTGTTTAAAGTCATTTCTGTGCCTGAAACGGGTCAAAATTGAAGCTTTTGAGTAAGCAAAACTCTGTAAAAATGGCAATTTTGGTCACTGTGAGGGTTTAAAAAGTGGTTATTCAACATGAGGCACGATCCAATTGACATTTTGAATCATTTTGGGTACAGTCCAAAAAATCAATTTTCGGATGAAAAACGATGACTCCGGACATGTCGAACGTTCCCAAAATGGTCTATAATGATGAAATTTTAACATTTAATCTTTTGACACTAAATGACCGTTGGATGTGAATTATGACTTTTTCAACTAAAATAAGTGTGTTTAAAGTCATTTCTGTGCCTGAAATGGGTCAAAATTGAAGCTTTTGAGTAAGGAAAACTCTGTAAAAATGGCAATTTTGGTCACTGTGAGGGTTTAAAAAGTGGTTATTCCACATGAGGCACGATCCAATTGACATTTTGAATCATTTTTGGTACAGTCCAAAAAATCAATTTTCGGATGAAAAACGATGACTCCGGACATGCCGAACGTTCCCAAAATGGTCTATAATGATGACATTTTAACATTTAATCGTTTGACTCTAAATGACTGTTGGATGTGAATTATGACTTTTTCAACTAAAATAAGTGTGTTTAAAGTCATTTCTGTGCCTGAAACGGGTCAAAATTGAAGCTTTTGAGTAAGCAAAACTCTATAAAAATGGCACTTTTGGTCACTGTGAGGGTTTAAAAAGTGGTTATTCAACATGAGGCACGATCCAATTGACATTTTGAATCATTTTTAGTACAGTCCAAAAAATCAATTTTCGGATGAAAAACGATGACTCTGGACATGCCGAACGTTCCCAAAATGGTCTATAATGATGAAATTTTAACATTTAATCTTTTGACTCTAAATGACTGTTGGATGTGAATTATGACTTTTTCAACTAAAATACGTGTGTTTAAAGTCATTTCTGTGCCTGAAACGGGTCAAAATTGAAGCTTTTGAGTAAGCAAAACTCTGTAAAAATGGCACTTTTGGTCACTGTGAGGGTTTAAAAAGTGGTTATTCAACATGAGGCACGATCCAATTGACATTTTGAATCATTTTGGGTACAGTCCAAAAAATCAATTTTCGGATGAAAAACGATGACTCCGGACATGTCGAACGTTCCCAAAATGGTCTATAATGATGAAATTTTAACATTTAATCTTTTGACTATAAATGACTGTTGGATGTGAATTATGACTTTTTCAACTAAAATATGTGTGTTTAAAGTCATTTCTGTGCCTGAAACGGGTCAAAATTGAAGCTTTTGAGTAAGCAAAACTCTGTAAAAATGGCACTTTTGGTCACTGTGAGGGTTTAAAAAGTGGTTATTCAACATGAGGCACGATCCAATTGACATTTTGAATCAGTTTGGGTACAGTCCAAAAAATCAATTTTCGGATGAAAAACGATGACTCCGGACATGTCAAACGTTCCCAAAATGGTCTATAATGATGAAATTTTAACATTTAATCTTTTGACTCTAAATGACTGTTGGATGTGCATTATGACTTTTTCAACTAAAATAAGTGTGTTTAAAGTCATTTCTGTGCCTGAAACGGGTCAAAATTGAAGCTTTTGAGTAAGCAAAACTCTGTAAAAATGGCAATTTTGGTCACTGTGAGGGTTTAAAAAGGGGTTATTCAACATGAGGCACGATCCAATTGACATTTTGAATCATTTTGGGTACAGTCCAAAAAATCAATTTTCGGATGAAAAACGATGACTCCGGACATGTCGAACGTTCCCAAAATGGTCTATAATGATGAAATTTTAACATTTAATCTTTTGACACTAAATGACCGTTGGATGTGAATTATGACTTTTTCAACTAAAATAAGTGTGTTTAAAGTCATTTCTGTGCCTGAAATGGGTCAAAATTGAAGCTTTTGAGTAAGGAAAACTCTGTAAAAATGGCAATTTTGGTCACTGTGAGGGTTTAAAAAGTGGTTATTCAACATGAGGCACGATCCAATTGACATTTTGAATCATTTTGGGTACAGTCCAAAAAATCAATTTTCGGATGAAAAACGATGATTCCGGACATGTCGAACGTTCCCAAAATGGTCTATAATGATGAAATTTTAACATTTAATCTTTTGACTCTAAATGACTGTTGGATGTGAATTATGACTTTTTCAACTAAAATAAGTGTGTTTAAAGTCATTTCTGTGCCTGAAACGGGTCAAAATTGAAGCTTTTGAGTAAGCAAAACTCTATAAAAATGGCACTTTTGGTCACTGTGAGGGTTTAAAAAGTGGTTATTCAACATGAGGCACGATCCAATTGACATTTTGAATCATTTTTAGTACAGTCCAAAAAATCAATTTTCGGATGAAAAACGATGACTCTGGACATGCCGAACGTTCCCAAAATGGTCTATAATGATGAAATTTTAACATTTAATCTTTTGACTCTAAATGACTGTTGGATGTGAATTATGACTTTTTCAACTAAAATACGTGTGTTTAAAGTCATTTCTGTGCCTGAAACGGGTCAAAATTGAAGCTTTTGAGTAAGCAAAACTCTGTAAAAATGGCACTTTTGGTCACTGTGAGGGTTTAAAAAGTGGTTATTCAACATGAGGCACGATCCAATTGACATTTTGAATCATTTTGGGTACAGTCCAAAAAATCAATTTTCGGATGAAAAACGATGACTCCGGACATGTCGAACGTTCCCAAAATGGTCTATAATGATGAAATTTTAACATTTAATCTTTTGACTCTAAATGACTGTTGGATGTGAATTATGACTTTTTCAACTAAAATATGTGTGTTTAAAGTCATTTCTGTGCCTGAAACGGGTCAAAATTGAAGCTTTTGAGTAAGCAAAACTCTGTAAAAATGGCACTTTTGGTCACTGTGAGGGTTTAAAAAGTGGTTATTCAACATGAGGCACGATCCAATTGACATTTTGAATCATTTTGGGTACAGTCCAAAAAATCAATTTTCGGATGAAAAACGATGACTCCGGACATGTCGAACGTTCCCAAAATGGTCTATAATGATGAAATTTTAACATTTAATCTTTTGACTCTAAATGACTGTTGGATGTGCATTATGACTTTTTCAACTAAAATAAGTGTGTTTAAAGTCATTTCTGTGCCTGAAACGGGTCAAAATTGAAGCTTTTGAGTAAGCAAAACTCTGTAAAAATGGCAATTTTGGTCACTGTGAGGGTTTAAAAAGTGGTTATTCAACATGAGGCACGATCCAATTGACATTTTGAATCATTTTGGGTACAGTCCAAAAAATCAATTTTCGGATGAAAAACGATGACTCCGGACATGTCGAACGTTCCCAAAATGGTCTATAATGATGAAATTTTAACATTTAATCTTTTGACACTAAATGACCGTTGGATGTGAATTATGACTTTTTCAACTAAAATAAGTGTGTTTAAAGTCATTTCTGTGCCTGAAATGGGTCAAAATTGAAGCTTTTGAGTAAGGAAAACTCTGTAAAAATGGCAATTTTGGTCACTGTGAGGGTTTAAAAAGTGGTTATTCAACATGAGGCACGATCCAATTGACATTTTGAATCATTTTGGGTACAGTCCAAAAAATCAATTTTCGGATGAAAAACGATGACTCCGGACATGTCGAACGTTCCCAAAATGGTCTATAATGATGAAATTTTAACATTTAATCTTTTGACTCTAAATGACTGTTGGATGTGAATTATGACTTTTTCAACTAAAATAAGTGTGTTTAAAGTCATTTCTGTGCCTGAAACGGGTCAAAATTGAAGCTTTTGAGTAAGCAAAACTCTGTAAAAATGGCAATTTTGGTCACTGTGAGGGTTTAAAAAGTGGTTATCCAACATGAGGCACGATCCAATTGACATTTTGAATCATTTTTAGTACAGTCCAAAAAATCAATTTTCGGATGAAAAACGATGACTCCGGACATGCCGAACGTTCCCAAAATGGTCTATAATGATGAAATTTTAACATTTAATCTTTTGACTCTAAATGACTGTTGGATGTGAATTCTGACTTTTTCAACTAAAATAAGTGTGTTTAAAGTCATTTCTGTGCCTGAAACGGGTCAAAATTGAAGCTTTTGAGTAAGGAAAACTCTGTAAAAATGGCAATTTTGGTCACTGTGAGGGTTTAAAAAGTGGTTATTTAACATGAGGCAAGATCCAATTGACATTTTGAATCATTTTTGGTACAGTCCAAAAAATCAATTTTCGGATGAAAAACGATGACTCCGGACATGTCGAACGTTCCCAAAATGGTCTATAATGATGAAATTTTAACATTTAATCTTTTGACACTAAATGACCGTTGGATGTGAATTATGACTTTTTCAACTAAAATAAGTGTGTTTAAAGTCATTTCTGTGCCTGAAATGGGTCAAAATTGAAGCTTTTGAGTAAGGAAAACTCTGTAAAAATGGCAATTTTGGTCACTGTGAGGGTTTAAAAAGTGGTTATTCAACATGAGGCACGATCCGATTGACATTTTGAATCATTTTGGGTACAGTCCAAAAAATCAATTTTCGGATGAAAAACGATGACTCCGGACATGTCGAACGTTCCCAAAATGGTCTATAATGATGAAATTTTAACATTTAATCTTTTGACTCTAAATGACTGTTGGATGTGAATTATGACTTTTTCAACTAAAATAAGTGTGTTTAAAGTCATTTCTGTGCCTGAAACGGGTCAAAATTGAAGCTTTTGAGTAAGCAAAACTCTGTAAAAATGGCAATTTTGGTCACTGTGAGGGTTTAAAAAGTGGTTATCCAACATGAGGCACGATCCAATTGACATTTTGAATCATTTTTAGTACAGTCCAAAAAATCAATTTTCGGATGAAAAACGATGACTCCGGACATGCCGAACGTTCCCAAAATGGTCTATAATGATGACATTTTAACATTTAATCTTTTGACTCTAAATGACTGTTGGATGTGAATTCTGACTTTTTCAACTAAAATAAGTGTGTTTAAAGTCATTTCTGTGCCTGAAACGGGTCAAAATTGAAGCTTTTGAGTAAGGAAAACTCTGTAAAAATGGCAATTTTGGTCACTGTGAGGGTTTAAAAAGTGGTTATTTAACATGAGGCAAGATCCAATTGACATTTTGAATCATTTTTGGTACAGTCCAAAAAATCAATTTTCGGATGAAAAACGATGACTCCGGACATGTCGAACGTTCCCAAAATGGTCTATAATGATGAAATTTTAACATTTAATCTTTTGACTCTAAATGACTGTTGGATGTGAATTATGACTTTTTCAACTAAAATATGTGTGTTTAAAGTCATTTCTGTGCCTGAAACGGGTCAAAATTGAAGCTTTTGAGTAAGCAAAACTCTGTAAAAATGGCACTTTTGGTCACTGTGAGGGTTTAAAAAGTGGTTATTCAACATGAGGCACGATCCAATTGACATTTTGAATCATTTTGGGTACAGTCCAAAAAATCAATTTTCGGATGAAAAACGATGACTCCGGACATGTCGAACGTTCCCAAAATGGTCTATAATGATGAAATTTTAACATTTAATCTTTTGACTCTAAATGACTGTTGGATGTGCATTATGACTTTTTCAACTAAAATAAGTGTGTTTAAAGTCATTTCTGTGCCTGAAACGGGTCAAAATTGAAGCTTTTGAGTAAGCAAAACTCTGTAAAAATGGCAATTTTGGTCACTGTGAGGGTTTAAAAAGTGGTTATTCAACATGAGGCACGATCCAATTGACATTTTGAATCATTTTGGGTACAGTCCAAAAAATCAATTTTCGGATGAAAAACGATGACTCCGGACATGTCGAACGTTCCCAAAATGGTCTATAATGATGAAATTTTAACATTTAATCTTTTGACTCTAAATGACCGTTGGATGTGCATTATGACTTTTTCAACTAAAATAAGTGTGTTTAAAGTCATTTCTGTGCCTGAAACGGGTCAAAATTGAAGCTTTTGAGTAAGGAAAACTCTGTAAAAATGGCAATTTTGGTCACTGTGAGGGTTTAAAAAGTGGTTATTCAACATGAGGCACGATCCAATTGACATTTTGAATCATTTTGGGTACAGTCCAAAAAATCAATTTTCGGATGAAAAACGATGACTCCGGACATGTCGAACGTTCCCAAAATGGTCTATAATGATGAAATTTTAACATTTAATCTTTTGACTCTTAATGACTGTTGGATGTGAATTATGACTTTTTCAACTAAAATAAGTGTGTTTAAAGTCATTTCTGTGCCTGAAACGGGTCAAAATTGAAGCTTTTGAGTAAGCAAAACTCTGTAAAAATGGCAATTTTGGTCACTGTGAGGGTTTAAAAAGTGGTTATTCAACATGAGGCAGGATCCAATTGACATTTTGAATCATTTTGGGTACAGTCCAAAAAATCAATTTTCGGATGAAAAACGATGACTCCGGACATGTCGAACGTTGCCAAAATGGTCTATAATGATGAAATTTTAACATTTAATCTTTTGACTCTAAATGACTGTTGAATGTGAATTATGACTTTTTCAACTAAAATAAGTGTGTTTAAAGTCATTTCTGTGCCTGAAACGGGTCAAAATTGAAGGTTTTGAGTAAGGAAAATTCTGTAAAAATGGCAATTTTGGTCACTGTGAGGGTTTAAAAAGTGGTTATTCCACATGAGGCACGATCCAATTGACATTTTGAATCATTTTTGGTACAGTCCAAAAAATCAATTTTCGGATGAAAAACGATGACTCCGGACATGCCGAACGTTCCCAAAATGGTCTATAATGATGACATTTTAACATTTAATCGTTTGACTCTAAATGACTGTTGGATGTGAATTATGACTTTTTCAACTAAAATAAGTGTGTTTAAAGTCATTTCTGTGCCTGAAACGGGTCAAAATTGAAGCTTTTGAGTAAGCAAAACTCTATAAAAATGGCACTTTTGGTCACTGTGAGGGTTTAAAAAGTGGTTATTTAACATGAGGCAAGATCCAATTGACATTTTGAATCATTTTTGGTACAGTCCAAAAAATCAATTTTCGGATGAAAAACGATGACTCCGGACATGTCGAACGTTCCCAAAATGGTCTATAATGATGAAATTTTAACATTTAATCTTTTGACTCTAAATGACTGTTGGATGTGAATTATGACTTTTTCAACTAAAATATGTGTGTTTAAAGTCATTTCTGTGCCTGAAACGGGTCAAAATTGAAGCTTTTGAGTAAGCAAAACTCTGTAAAAATGGCACTTTTGGTCACTGTGAGGGTTTAAAAAGTGGTTATTCAACATGAGGCACGATCCAATTGACATTTTGAATCATTTTGGGTACAGTCCAAAAAATCAATTTTCGGATGAAAAACGATGACTCCGGACATGTCGAACGTTCCCAAAATGGTCTATAATGATGAAATTTTAACATTTAATCTTTTGACTCTAAATGACTGTTGGATGTGCATTATGACTTTTTCAACTAAAATAAGTGTGTTTAAAGTCATTTCTGTGCCTGAAACGGGTCAAAATTGAAGCTTTTGAGTAAGCAAAACTCTGTAAAAATGGCAATTTTGGTCACTGTGAGGGTTTAAAAAGTGGTTATTCAACATGAGGCACGATCCAATTGACATTTTGAATCATTTTGGGTACAGTCCAAAAAATCAATTTTCGGATGAAAAACGATGACTCCGGACATGTCGAACGTTCCCAAAATGGTCTATAATGATGAAATTTTAACATTTAATCTTTTGACTCTAAATGACCGTTGGATGTGCATTATGACTTTTTCAACTAAAATAAGTGTGTTTAAAGTCATTTCTGTGCCTGAAACGGGTCAAAATTGAAGCTTTTGAGTAAGGAAAACTCTGTAAAAATGGCAATTTTGGTCACTGTGAGGGTTTAAAAAGTGGTTATTCAACATGAGGCACGATCCAATTGACATTTTGAATCATTTTGGGTACAGTCCAAAAAATCAATTTTCGGATGAAAAACGATGACTCCGGACATGTCGAACGTTCCCAAAATGGTCTATAATGATGAAATTTTAACATTTAATCTTTTGACTCTTAATGACTGTTGGATGTGAATTATGACTTTTTCAACTAAAATAAGTGTGTTTAAAGTCATTTCTGTGCCTGAAACGGGTCAAAATTGAAGCTTTTGAGTAAGCAAAACTCTGTAAAAATGGCAATTTTGGTCACTGTGAGGGTTTAAAAAGTGGTTATTCAACATGAGGCAGGATCCAATTGACATTTTGAATCATTTTGGGTACAGTCCAAAAAATCAATTTTCGGATGAAAAACGATGACTCCGGACATGTCGAACGTTCCCAAAATGGTCTATAATGATGAAATTTTAACATTTAATCTTTTGACTCTAAATGACTGTTGAATGTGAATTATGCCTTTTTCAACTAAAATAAGTGTGTTTAAAGTCATTTCTGTGCCTGAAACGGGTCAAAATTGAAGGTTTTGAGTAAGGAAAATTCTGTAAAAATGGCAATTTTGGTCACTGTGAGGGTTTAAAAAGTGGTTATTCCACATGAGGCACGATCCAATTGACATTTTGAATCATTTTTGGTACAGTCCAAAAAATCAATTTTCGGATGAAAAACGATGACTCCGGACATGCCGAACGTTCCCAAAATGGTCTATAATGATGACATTTTAACATTTAATCGTTTGACTCTAAATGACTGTTGGATGTGAATTATGACTTTTTCAACTAAAATAAGTGTGTTTAAAGTCATTTCTGTGCCTGAAATGGGTCAAAATTGAAGCTTTTGAGTAAGCAAAACTCTATAAAAATGGCACTTTTGGTCACTGTGAGGGTTTAAAAAGTGGTTATTCAACATGAGGCACGATCCAATTGACATTTTGAATCATTTTTAGTACAGTCCAAAAAATCAATTTTCGGATGAAAAACGATGACTCTGGACATGCCGAACGTTCCCAAAATGGTCTATAATGATGAAATTTTAACATTTAATCTTTTGACTCTAAATGACTGTTGGATGTGAATTATGACTTTTTCAACTAAAATACGTGTGTTTAAAGTCATTTCTGTGCCTGAAACGGGTCAAAATTGAAGCTTTTGAGTAAGCAAAACTCTGTAAAAATGGCACTTTTGGTCACTGTGAGGGTTTAAAAAGTGGTTATTCAACATGAGGCACGATCCAATTGACATTTTGAATCATTTTGGGTACAGTCCAAAAAATCAATTTTCGGATGAAAAACGATGACTCCGGACATGTCGAACGTTCCCAAAATGGTCTCTAATGATGAAATTTTAACATTTAATCTTTTGACTCTAAATGACTGTTGGATGTGCATTATGACTTTTTCAACTTAAATAAGTGTGTTTAAAGTCATTTCTGTGCCTGAAACGGGTCAAAATTGAAGCTTTTGAGTAAGCAAAACTCTGTAAAAATGGCAATTTTGGTCACTGTGAGGGTTTAAAAAGTGGTTATTCAACATGAGGCACGATCCAATTGACATTTTGAATCATTTTTGGTACAGTCCAAAAAATCAATTTTCGGATGAAAAACCATGACTCCGGACATGTCGAACGTTCCCAAAATGGTCTATAATGATGAAATTTTAACATTTAATCTTTTTACTCTAAATGACTGTTGGATGTGCATTATGACTTTTTCAACTAAAATAAGTGTGTTTAAAGTCATTTCTGTGCCTGAAACGGGTCAAAATTGAAGCTTTTGAGTAAGCAAAACTCTGTAAAAATGGCACTTTTGGTCACTGTGAGGGTTTAAAAAGTGGTTATTCAACATGAGGCACGATCCAATTGACATTTTGAATAATTTTAGTACAGTCCAAAAAATCAATTTTCGGATGAAAAACGATGACTCCGGACATGTCGAACGTTCCCAAAATGGTCTATAATGATGAAATTTTAACATTTAATCTTTTGACTCTAAATGACTGTTGGATGTGCATTATGACTTTTTCAACTAAAATAAGTGTGTTTAAAGTCATTTCTGTGCCTGAACTGGGTCAAAATTGAAGCTTTTGAGTAAGCAAAACTCTGTAAAAATGGCAATTTTGGTCACTGTGAGGGTTTAAAAAGTGGTTATCCAACATGAGGCACGATCCAATTGACATTTTGAATCATTTTTAGTACAGTCCAAAAAATCAATTTTCGGATGAAAAACGATGACTCCGGACATGCCGAACGTTCCCAAAATGGTCTATAATGATGACATTTTAACATTTAATCTTTTGACTCTAAATGACTGTTGGATGTGAATTCTGACTTTTTCAACTAAAATAAGTGTGTTTAAAGTCATTTCTGTGCCTGAAACGGGTCAAAATTGAAGCTTTTGAGTAAGGAAAACTCTGTAAAAATGGCAATTTTGGTCACTGTGAGGGTTTAAAAAGTGGTTATTCAACATGAGGCAAGATCCAATTGACATTTTGAATCATTTTGGGTACAGTCCAAAAAATCAATTTTCGGATGAAAAACGATGACTCCGGACATGTCGAACGTTCCCAAAATGGTCTATAATGATGAAATTTTAACATTTAATCTTTTGACTCTAAATGACTGTTAGATGTGCATTATGACTTTTTCAACTAAAATAAGTGTGTTTAAAGTCATTTCTGTGCCTGAAACGGGTCAAAATTGAAGCTTTTGAGTAAGCAAAACTCTGTAAAAATGGTAATTTTGGTCACTGTGAGGGTTTAAAAAGTGGTTATTCAACATGAGGCACGATCCAATTGACATTTTGAATCATTTTGGGTACAGTCCAAAAAATCAATTTTCGGATGAAAAACGATGACTCCGGACATGTCGAACGTTCCCAAAATGGTCTATAATGATGAAATTTTAACATTTAATCTTTTGACTCTTAATGACTGTTGGATGTGAATTATGACTTTTTCAACTAAAATAAGTGTGTTTAAAGTCATTTCTGTGCCTGAAACGGGTCAAAATTGAAGCTTTTGAGTAAGCAAAACTCTGTAAAAATGGCAATTTTGGTCACTGTGAGGGTTTAAAAAGTGGTTATTCAACATGAGGCAGGATCCAATTGACATTTTGAATCATTTTGGGTACAGTCCAAAAAATCAATTTTCGGATGAAAAACGATGACTCCGGACATGTCGAACGTTCCCAAAATGGTCTATAATGATGAAATTTTAACATTTAATCTTTTGACTCTAAATGACTGTTGAATGTGAATTATGACTTTTTCAACTAAAATAAGTGTGTTTAAAGTCATTTCTGTGCCTGAAACGGGTCAAAATTGAAGGTTTTGAGTAAGGAAAATTCTGTAAAAATGGCAATTTTGGTCACTGTGAGGGTTTAAAAAGTGGTTATTCCACATGAGGCACGATCCAATTGACATTTTGAATCATTTTTGGTACAGTCCAAAAAATCAATTTTCGGATGAAAAACGATGACTCCGGACATGCCGAACGTTCCCAAAATGGTCTATAATGATGACATTTTAACATTTAATCGTTTGACTCTAAATGACTGTTGGATGTGAATTATGACTTTTTCAACTAAAATAAGTGTGTTTAAAGTCATTTCTGTGCCTGAAACGGGTCAAAATTGAAGCTTTTGAGTAAGCAAAACTCTATAAAAATGGCACTTTTGGTCACTGTGAGGGTTTAAAAAGTGGTTATTCAACATGAGGCACGATCCAATTGACATTTTGAATCATTTTTAGTACAGTCCAAAAAATCAATTTTCGGATGAAAAACGATGACTCTGGACATGCCGAACGTTCCCAAAATGGTCTATAATGATGAAATTTTAACATTTAATCTTTTGACTCTAAATGACTGTTGGATGTGAATTATGACTTTTTCAACTAAAATACGTGTGTTTAAAGTCATTTCTGTGCCTGAAACGGGTCAAAATTGAAGCTTTTGAGTAAGCAAAACTCTGTAAAAATGGCACTTTTGGTCACTGTGAGGGTTTAAAAAGTGGTTATTCAACATGAGGCACGATCCAATTGACATTTTGAATCATTTTGGGTACAGTCCAAAAAATCAATTTTCGGATGAAAAACGATGACTCCGGACATGTCGAACGTTCCCAAAATGGTCTCTAATGATGAAATTTTAACATTTAATCTTTTGACTCTAAATGACTGTTGGATGTGCATTATGACTTTTTCAACTTAAATAAGTGTGTTTAAAGTCATTTCTGTGCCTGAAACGGGTCAAAATTGAAGCTTTTGAGTAAGCAAAACTCTGTAAAAATGGCAATTTTGGTCACTGTGAGGGTTTAAAAAGTGGTTATTCAACATGAGGCACGATCCAATTGACATTTTGAATCATTTTTGGTACAGTCCAAAAAATCAATTTTCGGATGAAAAACCATGACTCCGGACATGTCGAACGTTCCCAAAATGGTCTATAATGATGAAATTTTAACATTTAATCTTTTGACTCTAAATGACTGTTGGATGTGCATTATGACTTTTTCAACTAAAATAAGTGTGTTTAAAGTCATTTCTGTGCCTGAACTGGGTCAAAATTGAAGCTTTTGAGTAAGCAAAACTCTGTAAAAATGGCAATTTTGGTCACTGTGAGGGTTTAAAAAGTGGTTATCCAACATGAGGCACGATCCAATTGACATTTTGAATCATTTTTAGTACAGTCCAAAAAATCAATTTTCGGATGAAAAACGATGACTCCGGACATGCCGAACGTTCCCAAAATGGTCTATAATGATGACATTTTAACATTTAATCTTTTGACTCTAAATGACTGTTGGATGTGAATTCTGACTTTTTCAACTAAAATAAGTGTGTTTAAAGTCATTTCTGTGCCTGAAACGGGTCAAAATTGAAGCTTTTGAGTAAGGAAAACTCTGTAAAAATGGCAATTTTGGTCACTGTGAGGGTTTAAAAAGTGGTTATTCAACATGAGGCAAGATCCAATTGACATTTTGAATCATTTTGGGTACAGTCCAAAAAATCAATTTTCGGATGAAAAACGATGACTCCGGACATGTCGAACGTTCCCAAAATGGTCTATAATGATGAAATTTTAACATTTAATCTTTTGACTCTAAATGACTGTTAGATGTGCATTATGACTTTTTCAACTAAAATAAGTGTGTTTAAAGTCATTTCTGTGCCTGAAACGGGTCAAAATTGAAGCTTTTGAGTAAGCAAAACTCTGTAAAAATGGTAATTTTGGTCACTGTGAGGGTTTAAAAAGTGGTTATTCAACATGAGGCACGATCCAATTGACATTTTGAATCATTTTTGGTACAGTCCAAAAAATCAATTTTCAGATGAAAAACGATGACTCCGGACATGTCGAACGTTCCCAAAATGGTCTATAATTATGAAATTTTAACATTTAATCTTTTGACACTAAATGACCGTTGGATGTGAATTATGACTTTTTCAACTAAAATAAGTGTGTTTAAAGTCATTTCTGTGCCTGAAATGGGTCAAAATTGAAGCTTTTGAGTAAGGAAAACTCTGTAAAAATGGCAACTTTGGTCACTGTGAGGGTTTAAAAAGTGGTTATTCAACATGAGGCACAATCCAATTGACATTTTGAATCATTTTTGGTACAGTCCAAAAAATCAATTTTCGGATGAAAAACGATGACATGCCGAACGTTCCCAAAATGGTCTATAATGATGAAATTTTAACATTTAATCTTTTGACTCTAAATGACTGTTGGATGTGAATTATGACGTTTTCAACTAAAATACGTGTGTTTAAAGTCATTTCTGTGCCTGAAACGGGTCAAAATTGAAGCTTTTGAGTAAGCAAAACTCTGTAAAAATGGCACTTTTGGTCACTGTGAGGGTTTAAAAAGTGGTTATTCAACATGAGGCACGATCCAATTGACATTTTGAATCATTTTGGGTACAGTCCAAAAAATCAATTTTCGGCTGAAAAACGATGACTCCGGACATGTCGAACGTTCCCAAAATGGTCTATAATGATGAAATTTTAACATTTAATCTTTTGACTCTAAATGACTGTTGGATGTGCATTATGACTTTTTCAACTAAAATAAGTGTGTTTAAAGTCATTTCTGTGCCTGAAACGGGTCAAAATTGAAGCTTTTGAGTAAGCAAAACTCTGTAAAAATGGCAATTTTGGTCACTGTGAGGGTTTAAAAAGTGGTTATTCAACATGAGGCACGATCCAATTGACATTTTGAATCATTTTGGGTACAGTCCAAAAAATCAATTTTCGGATGAAAAACGATGTCTCCGGACATGTCGAACGTTCCCAAAATGGTCTATAATGATGAAATTTTAACATTTAATCTTTTGACTCTAAATGACTGTTGGATGTGCATTATGACTTTTTCAACTAAAATAAGTGTGTTTAAAGTCATTTCTGTGCCTGAAACGGGTCAAAATTGAAGCTTTTGAGTAAGGAAAACTCTGTAAAAATGGCAATTTTGGTCACTGTGAGGGTTTAAAAAGTGGTTATTCCACATGAGGCACGATCCAATTGACATTTTGAATCATTTTTGGTACAGTCCAAAAAATCAATTTTCGGATGAAAAACGATGACTCCGGACATGCCGAACGTTCCCAAAATGGTCTATAATGATGACATTTTAACATTTAATCGTTTGACTCTAAATGACTGTTGGATGTGAATTATGACTTTTTCAACTAAAATAAGTGTGTTTAAAGTCATTTCTGTGCCTGAAACGGGTCAAAATTGAAGCTTTTGAGTAAGCAAAACTAAAAAAAAATGGCACTTTTGGTCACTGTGAGGGTTTAAAAAGTGGTTATTCAACATGAGGCACGATCCAATTGACATTTTGAATCATTTTTAGTACAGTCCAAAAAATCAATTTTCGAATGAAAAACGATGACTCCGGACATGCCGAACGTTCCCAAAATGGTCTATAATGATGAAATTTTAACATTTAATCTTTTGACTCTATATGACTGTTGGATGTGAATTATGACTTTTTCAACTAAAATACGTGTGTTTAAAGTCATTTCTGTGCCTGAAACGGGTCAAAATTGAAGCTTTTGAGTAAGCAAAACTCTGTAAAAATGGCACTTTTGGTCACTGTGAGGGTTTAAAAAGTGGTTATTCAACATGAGGCACGATCCAATTGACATTTTGAATCATTTTGGGTACAGTCCAAAAAATCAATTTTCGGATGAAAAACGATGACTCCGGACATGCCGAACGTTCCCAAAATGGTCTATAATGATGAAATTTTAACATTTAATCTTTTGACTCTAAATGACTGTTGGATGTGAATTATGACTTTTCAACTAAAATATGTGTGTTTAAAGTCATTTCTGTGCCTGAAACGGGTCAAAATTGAAGCTTTTGAGTAAGCAAAACTCTGTAAAAATGGCACTTTTGGTCACTGTGAGGGTTTAAAAAGGGTTATTCAACATGAGGCACGATCCAATTGACATTTTGAATCATTTCGGGTACAGTCCAAAAAATCAGTTTTCGGATGAAAAACGATGACTCCGGACATGTGGAGCGTTCCCAAAATGGTCTATAATGATGAAATTTTAACATTTAATCTTTTGACTTTAAATGACTGTTGGATGTGCATTATGACTTTTTCAACTAAAATAAGTGTGTTTAAAGTCATTTCTGTGCCTGAAACGGGTCAAAATTGAAGCTTTTGAGTAAGCAAAACTCTGTAAAAATGGCACTTTTGGTCACTGTGAGGGTTTAAAAAGTGGTTATTCAACATGAGGCACGATCCAATTGACATTTTGAATCATTTTGGGTACAGTCCAAAAAATCAATTTTCGGATGAAAAACGATGACTCCGGACATGTCGAACGTTCCCAAAATGGTCTATAATGATGACATTTTAACATTTAATCTTTTGACTCTAAATGACTGTTGGATGTGAATTATGACTTTTTCAACTAAAATACGTGTGTTTAAAGTCATTTCTGTGCCTGAAACGGGTCAAAATTGAAGCTTTTGAGTAAGGAAAACTCTGTAAAAATGGCAATTTTGGTCACTGTGAGGGTTTAAAAAGTGGTTATTCAACATGAGACACGATCCAATTGACATTTTGAATCATTTTTGGTACAGTCCAAAAAATCGATTTTCGGATGAAAAACGATTACTCCGGACATGCCGAACGTTCCCAAAATAGGCTATAATGATGAAATTTTAACATTTAATCTTTTGACTCTAAATGACTGTTGGATGTGAATTATGAGTTTTTCAACTAAAATAAGTGTGTTTAAAGTCATTTCTGTGCCTGAAACGGGTCAAAATTGAAGCTTTTGAGTAAGGAAAACTCTGTAAAAATGGCAATTTTGGTCACTGTGAGGGTTTAAAAAGTGGTTATTCAACATGAGGCACGATCCAATTGACATTTTGAATCATTTTTGGTACAGTCCAAAAAATCGATTTTCGGATGAAAAACGATGACTCCGGACATGCCGAACGTTCCCAAAATGGTCTATAATGATGAAATTTTAACATTTAATCTTTTGACTCTAAATGACTGTTGGATGTGAATTATGACTTTTTCAACTAAAATAAGTGTGTTTAAAGTCATTCAAAATTGAAGCTTTTGAGTAAGCAAAACTCTGTAAAAATGGCAATTTTGGTCACTGTGAGGGTTTAAAAAGTGGTTATCCAACATGAGGCACGATCCAATTGACATTTTGAATCATTTTTAGTACAGTCCAAAAAATCAATTTTCGGATGAAAAACGATGACTCCGGACATGCCGAACGTTCCCAAAATGGTCTATAATGATGAAATTTTAACATTTAATCTTTTGACTCTAAATGACTGTTGGATGTGAATTATGACTTTTTCAACTAAAATACGTGTGTTTAAAGTCATTTCTGTGCCTGAAACGGGTCAAAATTGAAGCTTTTGAGTAAGCAAAACTCTGTAAAAATGGCACTTTTGGTCACTGTGAGGGTTTAAAAAGTGGTTATTCAACATGAGGCACGATCCAATTGACATTTTGAATCATTTTGGGTACAGTCCAAAAAATCAATTTTCGGATGAAAAACGATGACTCCGGACATGCCGAACGTTCCCAAAATGGTCTATAATGATGAAATTTTAACATTTAATCTTTTGACTCTAAATGACTGTTGGATGTGAATTATGACTTTTTCAACTAAAATAAGTGTGTTTAAAGTCATTTCTGTGCCTGAAACGGGTCAAAATTGAAGCTTTTGAGTAAGGAAAACTCTGTAAAAATGGCAATTTTGGTCATTGTGAGGGTTTAAAAAGTGGTTATTCAACATGAGGCACGATCCAATTGACATTTTGAATCATTTTGGGTACAGTCCAAAAAATCAATTTTTGGATGAAAAACGATGACTCCGGACATGTTGAACGTTCCCAAAATGGTCTATAATGATGAAATTTTAACATTTAATCTTTTGACTCTAAATGACTGTTGGATGTGAATTATGTTTTTTTCAACTAAAATATGTGTGTTTAAAGTCATTTCTGTGCCTGAAACGGGTCAAAATTGAAGCTTTTGAGTAAGCAAAACTCTGTAAAAATGGCACTTTTGGTCACTGTGAGGGTTTAAAAAGTGGTTATTCAACATGAGGCACGATCCAATTGACATTTTGAATCATTTTGGGTACAGTCCAAAAAATCAATTTTCGGATGAAAAACGATGACTCCGGACATGTCGAACGTTCCCAAAATGGTCTCTAATGATGAAATTTTAACATTTAATCTTTTGACTCTAAATGACTGTTGGATGTGCATTATGACTTTTTCAACTAAAATAAGTGTGTTTAAAGTCATTTCTGTGCCTGAAACGGGTCAAAATTGAAGCTTTTGAGTAAGGAAAACTCTGTAAAAATGGCAATTTTGGTCACCGTGAGGGTTTAAAAAGTGGTTATTTAACATGAGGCAAGATCCAATTGACATTTTGAATCATTTTTGGTACAGTCCAAAAAATCAATTTTCGGATGAAAAACGATGACTCCGGACATGTCGAACGTTCCCAAAATGGTCTATAATGATGAAATTTTAACATTTAATCTTTTGACACTAAATGACCGTTGGATGTGAATTATGACTTTTTCAACTAAAATAAGTGTGTTTAAAGTCATTTCTGTGCCTGAAATGGGTCAAAATTGAAGCTTTTGAGTAAGGAAAACTCTGTAAAAATGGCAATTTTGGTCACTGTGAGGGTTTAAAAAGTGGTTATTCAACATGAGGCACGATCCAATTGACATTTTGAATCATTTTGGGTACAGTCCAAAAAATCAATTTTCGGATGAAAAACGATGACTCCGGACATGTCGAACGTTCCCAAAATGGTCTATAATGATGAAATTTTAACATTTAATCTTTTGACTCTAAATGACTGTTGGATGTGAATTATGACTTTTTCAACTAAAATAAGTGTGTTTAAAGTCATTTCTGTGCCTGAAACGGGTCAAAATTGAAGCTTTTGAGTAAGCAAAACTCTGTAAAAATGGCAATTTTGGTCACTGTGAGGGTTTAAAAAGTGGTTATCCAACATGAGGCACGATCCAATTGACATTTTGAATCATTTTTAGTACAGTCCAAAAAATCAATTTTCGGATGAAAAACGATGACTCCGGACATGCCGAACGTTCCCAAAATGGTCTATAATGATGACATTTTAACATTTAATCTTTTGACTCTAAATGACTGTTGGATGTGAATTCTGACTTTTTCAACTAAAATAAGTGTGTTTAAAGTCATTTCTGTGCCTGAAACGGGTCAAAATTGAAGCTTTTGAGTAAGGAAAACTCTGTAAAAATGGCAATTTTGGTCACTGTGAGGGTTTAAAAAGTGGTTATTTAACATGAGGCAAGATCCAATTGACATTTTGAATCATTTTTGGTACAGTCCAAAAAATCAATTTTCGGATGAAAAACGATGACTCCGGACATGTCGAACGTTCCCAAAATGGTCTATAATGATGAAATTTTAACATTTAATCTTTTGACTCTAAATGACTGTTGGATGTGAATTATGACTTTTTCAACTAAAATATGTGTGTTTAAAGTCATTTCTGTGCCTGAAACGGGTCAAAATTGAAGCTTTTGAGTAAGCAAAACTCTGTAAAAATGGCACTTTTGGTCACTGTGAGGGTTTAAAAAGTGGTTATTCAACATGAGGCACGATCCAATTGACATTTTGAATCATTTTGGGTACAGTCCAAAAAATCAATTTTCGGATGAAAAACGATGACTCCGGACATGTCGAACGTTCCCAAAATGGTCTATAATGATGAAATTTTAACATTTAATCTTTTGACTCTAAATGACTGTTGGATGTGCATTATGACTTTTTCAACTAAAATAAGTGTGTTTAAAGTCATTTCTGTGCCTGAAACGGGTCAAAATTGAAGCTTTTGAGTAAGCAAAACTCTGTAAAAATGGCAATTTTGGTCACTGTGAGGGTTTAAAAAGTGGTTATTCAACATGAGGCACGATCCAATTGACATTTTGAATCATTTTGGGTACAGTCCAAAAAATCAATTTTCGGATGAAAAACGATGACTCCGGACATGTCGAACGTTCCCAAAATGGTCTATAATGATGAAATTTTAACATTTAATCTTTTGACTCTAAATGACCGTTGGATGTGCATTATGACTTTTTCAACTAAAATAAGTGTGTTTAAAGTCATTTCTGTGCCTGAAACGGGTCAAAATTGAAGCTTTTGAGTAAGGAAAACTCTGTAAAAATGGCAATTTTGGTCACTGTGAGGGTTTAAAAAGTGGTTATTCAACATGAGGCACGATCCAATTGACATTTTGAATCATTTTGGGTACAGTCCAAAAAATCAATTTTCGGATGAAAAACGATGACTCCGGACATGTCGAACGTTCCCAAAATGGTCTATAATGATGAAATTTTAACATTTAATCTTTTGACTCTTAATGACTGTTGGATGTGAATTATGACTTTTTCAACTAAAATAAGTGTGTTTAAAGTCATTTCTGTGCCTGAAACGGGTCAAAATTGAAGCTTTTGAGTAAGCAAAACTCTGTAAAAATGGCAATTTTGGTCACTGTGAGGGTTTAAAAAGTGGTTATTCAACATGAGGCAGGATCCAATTGACATTTTGAATCATTTTGGGTACAGTCCAAAAAATCAATTTTCGGATGAAAAACGATGACTCCGGACATGTCGAACGTTCCCAAAATGGTCTATAATGATGAAATTTTAACATTTAATCTTTTGACTCTAAATGACTGTTGAATGTGAATTATGACTTTTTCAACTAAAATAAGTGTGTTTAAAGTCATTTCTGTGCCTGAAACGGGTCAAAATTGAAGGTTTTGAGTAAGGAAAATTCTGTAAAAATGGCAATTTTGGTCACTGTGAGGGTTTAAAAAGTGGTTATTCCACATGAGGCACGATCCAATTGACATTTTGAATCATTTTTGGTACAGTCCAAAAAATCAATTTTCGGATGAAAAACGATGACTCCGGACATGCCGAACGTTCCCAAAATGGTCTATAATGATGACATTTTAACATTTAATCGTTTGACTCTAAATGACTGTTGGATGTGAATTATGACTTTTTCAACTAAAATAAGTGTGTTTAAAGTCATTTCTGTGCCTGAAACGGGTCAAAATTGAAGCTTTTGAGTAAGCAAAACTCTATAAAAATGGCACTTTTGGTCACTGTGAGGGTTTAAAAAGTGGTTATTTAACATGAGGCAAGATCCAATTGACATTTTGAATCATTTTTGGTACAGTCCAAAAAATCAATTTTCGGATGAAAAACGATGACTCCGGACATGTCGAACGTTCCCAAAATGGTCTATAATGATGAAATTTTAACATTTAATCTTTTGACTCTAAATGACTGTTGGATGTGAATTATGACTTTTTCAACTAAAATATGTGTGTTTAAAGTCATTTCTGTGCCTGAAACGGGTCAAAATTGAAGCTTTTGAGTAAGCAAAACTCTGTAAAAATGGCACTTTTGGTCACTGTGAGGGTTTAAAAAGTGGTTATTCAACATGAGGCACGATCCAATTGACATTTTGAATCATTTTGGGTACAGTCCAAAAAATCAATTTTCGGATGAAAAACGATGACTCCGGACATGTCGAACGTTCCCAAAATGGTCTATAATGATGAAATTTTAACATTTAATCTTTTGACTCTAAATGACTGTTGGATGTGCATTATGACTTTTTCAACTAAAATAAGTGTGTTTAAAGTCATTTCTGTGCCTGAAACGGGTCAAAATTGAAGCTTTTGAGTAAGCAAAACTCTGTAAAAATGGCAATTTTGGTCACTGTGAGGGTTTAAAAAGTGGTTATTCAACATGAGGCACGATCCAATTGACATTTTGAATCATTTTGGGTACAGTCCAAAAAATCAATTTTCGGATGAAAAACGATGACTCCGGACATGTCGAACGTTCCCAAAATGGTCTATAATGATGAAATTTTAACATTTAATCTTTTGACTCTTAATGACTGTTGGATGTGAATTATGACTTTTTCAACTAAAATAAGTGTGTTTAAAGTCATTTCTGTGCCTGAAACGGGTCAAAATTGAAGCTTTTGAGTAAGCAAAACTCTGTAAAAATGGCAATTTTGGTCACTGTGAGGGTTTAAAAAGTGGTTATTCAACATGAGGCAGGATCCAATTGACATTTTGAATCATTTTGGGTACAGTCCAAAAAATCAATTTTCGGATGAAAAACGATGACTCCGGACATGTCGAACGTTCCCAAAATGGTCTATAATGATGAAATTTTAACATTTAATCTTTTGACTCTAAATGACTGTTGAATGTGAATTATGACTTTTTCAACTAAAATAAGTGTGTTTAAAGTCATTTCTGTGCCTGAAACGGGTCAAAATTGAAGGTTTTGAGTAAGGAAAATTCTGTAAAAATGGCAATTTTGGTCACTGTGAGGGTTTAAAAAGTGGTTATTCCACATGAGGCACGATCCAATTGACATTTTGAATCATTTTTGGTACAGTCCAAAAAATCAATTTTCGGATGAAAAACGATGACTCCGGACATGCCGAACGTTCCCAAAATGGTCTATAATGATGACATTTTAACATTTAATCGTTTGACTCTAAATGACTGTTGGATGTGAATTATGACTTTTTCAACTAAAATAAGTGTGTTTAAAGTCATTTCTGTGCCTGAAACGGGTCAAAATTGAAGCTTTTGAGTAAGCAAAACTCTATAAAAATGGCACTTTTGGTCACTGTGAGGGTTTAAAAAGTGGTTATTCAACATGAGGCACGATCCAATTGACATTTTGAATCATTTTTAGTACAGTCCAAAAAATCAATTTTCGGATGAAAAACGATGACTCTGGACATGCCGAACGTTCCCAAAATGGTCTATAATGATGAAATTTTAACATTTAATCTTTTGACTCTAAATGACTGTTGGATGTGAATTATGACTTTTTCAACTAAAATACGTGTGTTTAAAGTCATTTCTGTGCCTGAAACGGGTCAAAATTGAAGCTTTTGAGTAAGCAAAACTCTGTAAAAATGGCACTTTTGGTCACTGTGAGGGTTTAAAAAGTGGTTATTCAACATGAGGCACGATCCAATTGACATTTTGAATCATTTTGGGTACAGTCCAAAAAATCAATTTTCGGATGAAAAACGATGACTCCGGACATGTCGAACGTTCCCAAAATGGTCTCTAATGATGAAATTTTAACATTTAATCTTTTGACTCTAAATGACTGTTGGATGTGCATTATGACTTTTTCAACTTAAATAAGTGTGTTTAAAGTCATTTCTGTGCCTGAAACGGGTCAAAATTGAAGCTTTTGAGTAAGCAAAACTCTGTAAAAATGGCAATTTTGGTCACTGTGAGGGTTTAAAAAGTGGTTATTCAACATGAGGCACGATCCAATTGACATTTTGAATCATTTTTGGTACAGTCCAAAAAATCAATTTTCGGATGAAAAACCATGACTCCGGACATGTCGAACGTTCCCAAAATGGTCTATAATGATGAAATTTTAACATTTAATCTTTTTACTCTAAATGACTGTTGGATGTGCATTATGACTTTTTCAACTAAAATAAGTGTGTTTAAAGTCATTTCTGTGCCTGAAACGGGTCAAAATTGAAGCTTTTGAGTAAGCAAAACTCTGTAAAAATGGCACTTTTGGTCACTGTGAGGGTTTAAAAAGTGGTTATTCAACATGAGGCACGATCCAATTGACATTTTGAATAATTTTAGTACGGTCCAAAAAATCAATTTTCGGATGAAAAACGATGACTCCGGACATGTCGAACGTTCCCAAAATGGTCTATAATGATGAAATTTTAACATTTAATCTTTTGACTCTAAATGACTGTTGGATGTGCATTATGACTTTTTCAACTAAAATAAGTGTGTTTAAAGTCATTTCTGTGCCTGAACTGGGTCAAAATTGAAGCTTTTGAGTAAGCAAAACTCTGTAAAAATGGCAATTTTGGTCACTGTGAGGGTTTAAAAAGTGGTTATCCAACATGAGGCACGATCCAATTGACATTTTGAATCATTTTTAGTACAGTCCAAAAAATCAATTTTCGGATGAAAAACGATGACTCCGGACATGCCGAACGTTCCCAAAATGGTCTATAATGATGACATTTTAACATTTAATCTTTTGACTCTAAATGACTGTTGGATGTGAATTCTGACTTTTTCAACTAAAATAAGTGTGTTTAAAGTCATTTCTGTGCCTGAAACGGGTCAAAATTGAAGCTTTTGAGTAAGGAAAACTCTGTAAAAATGGCAATTTTGGTCACTGTGAGGGTTTAAAAAGTGGTTATTCAACATGAGGCACGATCCAATTGGCATTTTGAATCATTTTTGGTACAGTCCAAAAAATCAATTTTCGGATGAAAAACGATGACTCCGGACATGTCGAACGTTCCCAAAATGGTCTATAATGATGAAATTTTAACATTTAATCTTTTGACACTAAATGACCGTTGGATGTGAATTATGACTTTTTCAACTAAAATAAGTGTGTTTAAAGTCATTTCTGTGCCTGAAATGGGTCAAAATTGAAGCTTTTGAGTAAGGAAAACTCTGTAAAAATGGCAATTTTGGTCACTGTGAGGGTTTAAAAAGTGGTTATTCAACATGAGGCACGATCCAATTGACATTTTGAATCATTTTGGGTACAGTCCAAAAAATCAATTTTCGGATGAAAAACAATGACTCCGGACATGTCGAACGTTCCCAAAATGGTCTATAATGATGAAATATTAACATTTAATCTTTTGACTCTAAATGACTGTTGGATGTGAATTATGACTTTTTCAACTAAAATAAGTGTGTTTAAAGTCATTTCTGTGCCTGAAACGGGTCAAAATTGAAGCTTTTGAGTGAGGAAAACTCTGTAAAAATGGCAATTTTGGTCACTGTGAGGGTTTAAAAAGTGGTTATTCAACATGAGGCACGATCCAATTGACATTTTGAATAATTTTAGTACAGTCCAAAAAATCAATTTTCGGATGAAAAACGATGACTCCGGACATGTCGAACGTTCCCAAAATGGTCTATAATGATGAAATTTTAACATTTAATCTTTTGACTCTAAATGACTGTTGGATGTGAATTATGACTTTTTCAACTAAAATAAGTGTGTTTAAAGTCATTTCTGTGCCTGAAACGGGTCAAAATTGAAGCTTTTGAGTAAGGAAAACTCTGTAAAAATGGCAATTTTGGTCACTGTGAGGGTTTAAAAAGTGGTTATTCAACATGAGGCACGATCCAATTGACATTTTGAATCATTTTTGGTACAGTCCAAAAAATCAATTTTCGGATGAAAAACGATGACTCCGGACATGCCGAACGTTCCCAAAATGGTCTATAATGATGAAATTTTAACATTTAATCTTTTGACTCTAAATGACTGTTGGATGTGAATTATGACTTTTTCAACTAAAATACGTGTGTTTAAAGTCATTTCTGTGCCTGAAACGGGTCAAAATTGAAGCTTTTGAGTAAGCAAAACTCTGTAAAAATGGCACTTTTGGTCACTGTGAGGGTTTAAAAAGTGGTTATTCAACATGAGGCACGATCCAATTGACATTTTGAATCATTTTGGGTACAGTCCAAAAAATCAATTTTCGGATGAAAAACGATGACTCCGGACATGTCGAACGTTCCCAAAATGGTCTATAATGATGAAATTTTAACATTTAATCTTTTGACTCTAAATGACTGTTGGATGTGAATTATGACTTTTTCAACTAAAATAAGTGTGTTTAAAGTCATTTCTGTGCCTGAAACGGGTCAAAATTGAAGCTTTTGAGTAAGCAAAACTCTGTAAAAATGGCAATTTTGGTCACTGTGAGGGTTTAAAAAGTGGTTATTCAACATGAGGCACGATCCAATTGACATTTTGAATCATTTTTGGTACAGTCCAAAAAATCAATTTTCGGATGAAAAACGATGACTCCGGACATGTCGAACGTTCCCAAAATGGTCTATAATGATGACATTTTAACATTTAATCTTTTGACACTAAATGACCGTTGGATGTGAATTATGACTTTTTCAACTAAAATAAGTGTGTTTAAAGTCATTTCTGTGCCTGAAATGGGTCAAAATTGAAGCTTTTGAGTAAGGAAAACTCTGTAAAAATGGCAATTTTGGTCACTGTGAGGGTTTAAAAAGTGGTTATTCAACATGAGGCACGATCCAATTGACATTTTGAATCATTTTTGGTACAGTCCAAAAAATCAATTTTCGGATGAAAAACGATGACTCCGGACATGCCGAACGTTCCCAAAATGGTCTATAATGATGAAATTTTAACATTTAATCTTTTGACTCTAAATGACTGTTGGATGTGAATTATGACTTTTTCAACTAAAATACGTGTGTTTAAAGTCATTTCTGTGCCTGAAACGGGTCAAAATTGAAGCTTTTGAGTAAGCAAAACTCTGTAAAAATTGCACTTTTGGTCACTGTGAGGGTTTAAAAAGTGGTTATTCAACATGAGGCACGATCCAATTGACATTTTGAATAATTTTGGTACAGTCCAAAAAATCAATTTTCGGATGAAAAACGATGACTCCGGACATGCCGAACGTTCCCAAAATGGTCTATAATGATGAAATTTTAACATTTAATCTTTTGACTCTAAATGACTGTTGGATGTGAATTATGACTTTTTCAACTAAAATATGTGTGTTTAAAGTCATTTCTGTGCCTGAAACGGGTCAAAATTGAAGCTTTTGAGTAAGCAAAACTCTGTAAAAATGGCACTTTTGGTCACTGTGAGGGTTTAAAAAGTGGTTATTCAACATGAGGCATGATCCAATTGACATTTTGAATCATTTTGGGTACAGTCCAAAAAATCAATTTTCAGGTGAAAAACGATGACTCCGGACATGTCGAACGTTCCCAAAATGGTCTATAATGATGAAATTTTAACATTTAATCTTTTGACTCTAAATGACTGTTGGATGTGCATTATGACTTTTTCAACTAAAATAAGTGTGTTTAAAGTCACTTCTGTGCCTGAAACGGGTCAAAATTGAAGCTTTTGAGTAAGCAAAACTCTGTAAAAATGGCAATTTTGGTCACTGTGAGGGTTTAAAAAGTGGTTATCCAACATGAGGCACGATCCAATTGACATTTTGAATCATTTTTAGTACAGTCCAAAAAATCAATTTTCGGATGAAAAACGATGACTCCGGACATGTCGAACGTTCCCAAAATGGTCTATAATGATGAAATTTTAACATTTAATCTTTTGACTCTAAATGACTGTTAGATGTGCATTATGACTTTTTCAACTAAAATAAGTGTGTTTAAAGTCATTTCTGTGCCTGAAACGGGTCAAAATTGAAGCTTTTGAGTAAGCAAAACTCTGTAAAAATGGCAATTTTGGTCACTGTGAGGGTTTAAAAAGTGGTTATTCAACATGAGGCACGATCCAATTGACATTTTGAATCATTTTTGGTACAGTCCAAAAAATCAATTTTCGGATGAAAAACGATGACTCCGGACATGTCGAACGTTCCCAAAATGGTCTATAATGATGACATTTTAACATTTAATCTTTTGACACTAAATGACCGTTGGATGTGAATTATGACTTTTTCAACTAAAATAAGTGTGTTTAAAGTCATTTCTGTGCCTGAAATGGGTCAAAATTGAAGCTTTTGAGTAAGGAAAACTCTGTAAAAATGGCAATTTTGGTCACTGTGAGGGTTTAAAAAGTGGTTATTCAACATGAGGCACGATCCAATTGACATTTTGAATCATTTTTGGTACAGTCCAAAAAATCAATTTTCGGATGAAAAACGATGACTCCGGACATGCCGAACGTTCCCAAAATGGTCTATAATGATGAAATTTTAACATTTAATCTTTTGACTCTAAATGACTGTTGGATGTGAATTATGACTTTTTCAACTAAAATACGTGTGTTTAAAGTCATTTCTGTGCCTGAAACGGGTCAAAATTGAAGCTTTTGAGTAAGCAAAACTCTGTAAAAATGGCACTTTTGGTCACTGTGAGGGTTTAAAAAGTGGTTATTCAACATGAGGCACGATCCAATTGACATTTTGAATCATTTTGGGTACAGTCCAAAAAATCAATTTTCAGGTGAAAAACGATGACTCCGGACATGTCGAACGTTCCCAAAATGGTCTATAATGATGAAATTTTAACATTTAATCTTTTGACTCTAAATGACTGTTGGATGTGCATTATGACTTTTTCAACTAAAATAAGTGTGTTTAAAGTCATTTCTGTGCCTGAAACGGGTCAAAATTGAAGCTTTTGAGTAAGCAAAACTCTGTAAAAATGGCAATTTTGGTCACTGTGAGGGTTTAAAAAGTGGTTATTCAACATGAGGCACGATCCAATTGACATTTTGAATCATTTTGGGTACAGTCCAAAAAATCAATTTTCGGATGAAAAACGATGACTCCGGACATGTCGAACGTTCCCAAAATGGTCTATAATGATGAAATTTTAACATTTAATCTTTTGACTCTAAATGACTGTTGGATGTGAATTATGACTTTTTCAACTAAAATAAGTGTGTTTAAAGTCATTTCTGTGCCTGAAACGGGTCAAAATTGAAGCTTTTGAGTGAGGAAAACTCTGTAAAAATGGCAATTTTGGTCACTGTGAGGGTTTAAAAAGTGGTTATTCAACATGAGGCACGATCCAATTGACATTTTGAATAATTTTAGTACAGTCCAAAAAATCAATTTTCGGATGAAAAACGATGACTCCGGACATGTCGAACGTTCCCAAAATGGTCTATAATGATGAAATTTTAACATTTAATCTTTTGACTCTAAATGACTGTTGGATGTGCATTATGACTTTTTCAACTAAAATAAGTGTGTTTAAAGTCATTTCTGTGCCTGAAACGGGTCAAAATTGGAGCTTTTGAGTAAGCAAAACTCTGTAAAAATGGCAATTTTGGTCACTGTGAGGGTTTAAAAAGTGGTTATCCAACATGAGGCACGATCCAATTGACATTTTGAATCATTTTTAGTACAGTCCAAAAAATCAATTTTCGGATGAAAAACGATGACTCCGGACATGCCGAACGTTCCCAAAATGGTCTATAATGATGACATTTTAACATTTAATTGTTTGACTCTAAATGACTGTTGGATGTGAATTATGACTTTTTCAACTAAAATAAGTGTGTTTAAAGTCATTTCTGTGCCTGAAACGGGTCAAAATTGAAGCTTTTGAGTAAGCAAAACTCTATAAAAATGGCACTTTTGGTCACTGTGAGGGTTTAAAAAGTGGTTATTCAACATGAGGCACGATCCAATTGACATTTTGAATCATTTTTAGTACAGTCCAAAAAATCAATTTTCGGATGAAAAACGATGACTCCGGACATGCCGAACGTTCCCAAAATGGTCTATAATGATGAAATTTTAACATTTAATCTTTTGACTCTAAATGACTGTTGGATGTGAATTATGACTTTTTCAACTAAAATACGTGTGTTTAAAGTCATTTCTGTGCCTGAAACGGGTCAAAATTGAAGCTTTTGAGTAAGCAAAACTCTGTAAAAATGGCACTTTTGGTCACTGTGAGGGTTTAAAAAGTGGTTATTCAACATGAGGCACGATCCAATTGACATTTTGAATCATTTTGGGTACAGTCCAAAAAATCAATTTTCGGATGAAAAACGATGACTCCGGACATGTCGAACGTTCCCAAAATGGTCTCTAATGATGAAATTTTAACATTTAATCTTTTGACTCTAAATGACTGTTGGATGTGCATTATGACTTTTTCAACTAAAATAAGTGTGTTTAAAGTCATTTCTGTGCCTGAAACGGGTCAAAATTGAAGCTTTTAAGTAAGCAAAACTCTGTAAAAATGGCAATTTTGGTCACTGTGAGGGTTTAAAAAGTGGTTATTCAACATGAGGCACGATCCAATTGACATTTTGAATCATTTTTGGTACAGTCCAAAAAATCAATTTTCGGATGAAAAACGATGACTCCGGACATGTCGAACGTTCCCAAAATGGTCTATAATGATGAAATTTTACCATTTAATCTTTTGACACTAAATGACCGTTGGATGTGAATTATGACTTTTTCAACTAAAATAAGTGTGTTTAAAGTCATTTCTGTGCCTGAAATGGGTCAAAATTGAAGCTTTTGAGTAAGGAAAACTCTGTAAAAATGGCAATTTTGGTCACTGTGAGGGTTTAAAAAGTGGTTATTCAACATGAGGCACGATCCAATTGACATTTTGAATCATTTTGGGTACAGTCCAAAAAATCAATTTTCGGATGAAAAACGATGACTCCGGACATGTCGAACGTTCCCATAATGGTCTATAATGATGAAATTTTAACATTTAATCTTTTGACTCTAAATGACTGTTGGATGTGAATTATGACTTTTTCAACTAAAATAAGTGTGTTTAAAGTCATTTCTGTGCCTGAAACGGGTCAAAATTGAAGCTTTTGAGTAAGCAAAACTCTGTAAAAATGGCAATTTTGGTCACTGTGAGGGTTTAAAAAGTGGTTATCCAACATGAGGCACGATCCAATTGACATTTTGAATCATTTTTAGTACAGTCCAAAAAATCAATTTTCGGATGAAAAACGATGACTCCGGACATGCCGAACGTTCCCAAAATGGTCTATAATGATGAAATTTTAACATTTAATCTTTTGACTCTAAATGACTGTTGGATGTGAATTCTGACTTTTTCAACTAAAATAAGTGTGTTTAAAGTCATTTCTGTGCCTGAAACGGGTCAAAATTGAAGCTTTTGAGTAAGGAAAACTCTGTAAAAATTGCAATTTTGGTCACTGTGAGGGTTTAAAAAGTGGTTATTTAACATGAGGCAAGATCCAATTGACATTTTGAATCATTTTTGGTACAGTCCAAAAAATCAATTTTCGGATGAAAAACGATGACTCCGGACATGTCGAACGTTCCCAAAATGGTCTATAATGATGAAATTTTAACATTTAATCTTTTGACTCTAAATGACTGTTGGATGTGAATTATGACTTTTTCAACTAAAATATGTGTGTTTAAAGTTATTTCTGTGCCTGAAACGGGTCAAAATTGAAGCTTTTGAGTAAGCAAAACTCTGTAAAAATGGCACTTTTGGTCACTGTGAGGGTTTAAAAAGTGGTTATTCAACATGAGGCACGATCCAATTGACATTTTGAATCATTTTGGGTACAGTCCAAAAAATCAATTTTCGGATGAAAAACAATGACTCCGGACATGTCGAACGTTCCCAAAATGGTCTATAATGATGAAATTTTAACATTTAATCTTTTGACTCTAAATGACTGTTGGATGTGAATTATGACTTTTTCAACTAAAATATGTGTGTTTAAAGTCATTTCTGTGCCTGAAACGGGTCAAAATTGAAGCTTTTGAGTAAGCAAAACTCTGTAAAAATGGCACTTTTGGTCACTGTGAGGGTTTAAAAAGTGGTTATTCAACATGAGGCACGATCCAATTGACATTTTGAATCATTTTGGGTACAGTCCAAAAAATCAATTTTCGGATGAAAAACGATGACTCCGGACATGTCGAACGTTCCCAAAATGGTCTATAATGATGAAATTTTAACATTTAATCTTTTGACTCTAAATGACTGTTGGATGTGAATTATGACTTTTTCAACTAAAATATGTGTGTTTAAAGTCATTTCTGTGCCTGAAACGGGTCAAAATTGAAGCTTTTGAGTAAGCAAAACTCTGTAAAAATGGCACTTTTGGTCACTGTGAGGGTTTAAAAAGTGGTTATTCAACATGAGGCACGATCCAATTGACATTTTGAATCATTTTGGGTACAGTCCAAAAAATCAATTTTCGGATGAAAAACGATGACTCCGGACATGTCGAACGTTCCCAAAATGGTCTATAATGATGAAATTTTAACATTTAATCTTTTGACTCTAAATGACTGTTGGATGTGCATTATGACTTTTTCAACTAAAATAAGTGTGTTTAAAGTCATTTCTGTGCCTGAAACGGGTCAAAATTGAAGCTTTTGAGTAAGGAAAACTCTGTAAAAATGGCAATTTTGGTCACTGTGAGGGTTTAAAAAGTGGTTATTCAACATGAGGCACGATCCAATTGACATTTTGAATCATTTTGGGTACAGTCCAAAAAATCAATTTTCGGATGAAAAACGATGACTCCGGACATGTCGAACGTTCCCAAAATGGTCTATAATGATGAAATTTTAACATTTAATCTTTTGACTCTTAATGACTGTTGGATGTGAATTATGACTTTTTCAACTAAAATAAGTGTGTTTAAAGTCATTTCTGTGCCTGAAACGGGTCAAAATTGAAGCTTTTGAGTAAGCAAAACTCTGTAAAAATGGCAATTTTGGTCACTGTGAGGGTTTAAAAAGTGGTTATTCAACATGAGGCAGGATCCAATTGACATTTTGAATCATTTTGGGTACAGTCCAAAAAATCAATTTTCGGATGAAAAACGATGACTCCGGACATGTCGAACGTTCCCAAAATGGTCTATAATGATGAAATTTTAACATTTAATCTTTTGACTCTAAATGACTGTTGAATGTGAATTATGACTTTTTCAACTAAAATAAGTGTGTTTAAAGTCATTTCTGTGCCTGAAACGGGTCAAAATTGAAGGTTTTGAGTAAGGAAAATTCTGTAAAAATGGCAATTTTGGTCACTGTGAGGGTTTAAAAAGTGGTTATTCCACATGAGGCACGATCCAATTCACATTTTGAATCATTTTTGGTACAGTCCAAAAAATCAATTTTCGGATGAAAAACGATGACTCCGGACATGCCGAACGTTCCCAAAATGGTCTATAATGATGACATTTTAACATTTAATCGTTTGACTCTAAATGACTGTTGGATGTGAATTATGACTTTTTCAACTAAAATAAGTGTGTTTAAAGTCATTTCTGTGCCTGAAACGGGTCAAAATTGAAGCTTTTGAGTAAGCAAAACTCTATAAAAATGGCACTTTTGGTCACTGTGAGGGTTTAAAAAGTGGTTATTCAACATGAGGCACGATCCAATTGACATTTTGAATCATTTTTAGTACAGTCCAAAAAATCAATTTTCGGATGAAAAACGATGACTCTGGACATGCCGAACGTTCCCAAAATGGTCTATAATGATGAAATTTTAACATTTAATCTTTTGACTCTAAATGACTGTTGGATGTGAATTATGACTTTTTCAACTAAAATACGTGTGTTTAAAGTCATTTCTGTGCCTGAAACGGGTCAAAATTGAAGCTTTTGAGTAAGCAAAACTCTGTAAAAATGGCACTTTTGGTCACTGTGAGGGTTTAAAAAGTGGTTATTCAACATGAGGCACGATCCAATTGACATTTTGAATCATTTTGGGTACAGTCCAAAAAATCAATTTTCGGATGAAAAACGATGACTCCGGACATGTCGAACGTTCCCAAAATGGTCTATAATGATGAAATTTTAACATTTAATCTTCTGACTCTAAATGACTGTTGGATGTGAATTATGACTTTTTCAACTAAAATATGTGTGTTTAAAGTCATTTCTGTGCCTGAAACGGGTCAAAATTGAAGCTTTTGAGCAAGCAAAACTCTGTAAAAATGGCACTTTTGGTCACTGTGAGGGTTTAAAAAGTGGTTATTCAACATGAGGCACGATCCAATTGACATTTTGAATCATTTTGGGTACAGTCCAAAAAATCAATTTTCGGATGAAAAACGATGACTCCGGACATGTCGAACGTTCCCAAAATGGTCTATAATGATGAAATTTTAACATTTAATCTTTTGACTCTAAATGATTGTTGGATGTGCATTATGACTTTTTCAACTAAAATAAGTGTGTTTAAAGTCATTTCTGTGCCTGAAACGGGTCAAAATTGAAGCTTTTGAGTAAGCAAAACTCTGTAAAAATGGCAATTTTGGTCACTGTGAGGGTTTAAAAAGTGGTTATTCAACATGAGGCACGATCCAATTGACATTTTGAATCATTTTGGGTACAGTCCAAAAAATCAATTTTCGGATGAAAAACGATGACTCCGGACATGTCGAACGTTCCCAAAATGGTCTATAATGATGAAATTTTAACATTTAATCTTTTGACACTAAATGACCGTTGGATGTGAATTATGACTTTTTCAACTAAAATAAGTGTGTTTAAAGTCATTTCTGTGCCTGAAATGGGTCAAAATTGAAGCTTTTGAGTAAGGAAAACTCTGTAAAAATGGCAATTTTGGTCACTGTGAGGGTTTAAAAAGTGGTTATTCCACATGAGGCACGATCCAATTGACATTTTGAATCATTTTTGGTACAGTCCAAAAAATCAATTTTCGGATGAAAAACGATGACTCCGGACATGCCGAACGTTCCCAAAATGGTCTATAATGATGACATTTTAACATTTAATCGTTTGACTCTAAATGACTGTTGGATGTGAATTATGACTTTTTCAACTAAAATAAGTGTGTTTAAAGTCATTTCTGTGCCTGAAACGGGTCAAAATTGAAGCTTTTGAGTAAGCAAAACTCTATAAAAATGGCACTTTTGGTCACTGTGAGGGTTTAAAAAGTGGTTATTCAACATGAGGCACGATCCAATTGACATTTTGAATCATTTTTAGTACAGTCCAAAAAATCAATTTTCGGATGAAAAACGATGACTCTGGACATGCCGAACGTTCCCAAAATGGTCTATAATGATGAAATTTTAACATTTAATCTTTTGACTCTAAATGACTGTTGGATGTGAATTATGACTTTTTCAACTAAAATACGTGTGTTTAAAGTCATTTCTGTGCCTGAAACGGGTCAAAATTGAAGCTTTTGAGTAAGCAAAACTCTGTAAAAATGGCACTTTTGGTCACTGTGAGGGTTTAAAAAGTGGTTATTCAACATGAGGCACGATCCAATTGACATTTTGAATCATTTTGGGTACAGTCCAAAAAATCAATTTTCGGATGAAAAACGATGACTCCGGACATGTCGAACGTTCCCAAAATGGTCTATAATGATGAAATTTTAACATTTAATCTTTTGACTATAAATGACTGTTGGATGTGAATTATGACTTTTTCAACTAAAATATGTGTGTTTAAAGTCATTTCTGTGCCTGAAACGGGTCAAAATTGAAGCTTTTGAGTAAGCAAAACTCTGTAAAAATGGCACTTTTGGTCACTGTGAGGGTTTAAAAAGTGGTTATTCAACATGAGGCACGATCCAATTGACATTTTGAATCATTTTGGGTACAGTCCAAAAAATCAATTTTCGGATGAAAAACGATGACTCCGGACATGTCAAACGTTCCCAAAATGGTCTATAATGATGAAATTTTAACATTTAATCTTTTGACTCTAAATGACTGTTGGATGTGCATTATGACTTTTTCAACTAAAATAAGTGTGTTTAAAGTCATTTCTGTGCCTGAAACGGGTCAAAATTGAAGCTTTTGAGTAAGCAAAACTCTGTAAAAATGGCAATTTTGGTCACTGTGAGGGTTTAAAAAGGGGTTATTCAACATGAGGCACGATCCAATTGACATTTTGAATCATTTTGGGTACAGTCCAAAAAATCAATTTTCGGATGAAAAACGATGACTCCGGACATGTCGAACGTTCCCAAAATGGTCTATAATGATGAAATTTTAACATTTAATCTTTTGACACTAAATGACCGTTGGATGTGAATTATGACTTTTTCAACTAAAATAAGTGTGTTTAAAGTCATTTCTGTGCCTGAAATGGGTCAAAATTGAAGCTTTTGAGTAAGGAAAACTCTGTAAAAATGGCAATTTTGGTCACTGTGAGGGTTTAAAAAGTGGTTATTCAACATGAGGCACGATCCAATTGACATTTTGAATCATTTTGGGTACAGTCCAAAAAATCAATTTTCGGATGAAAAACGATGATTCCGGACATGTCGAACGTTCCCAAAATGGTCTATAATGATGAAATTTTAACATTTAATCTTTTGACTCTAAATGACTGTTGGATGTGAATTATGACTTTTTCAACTAAAATAAGTGTGTTTAAAGTCATTTCTGTGCCTGAAACGGGTCAAAATTGAAGCTTTTGAGTAAGCAAAACTCTATAAAAATGGCACTTTTGGTCACTGTGAGGGTTTAAAAAGTGGTTATTCAACATGAGGCACGATCCAATTGACATTTTGAATCATTTTTAGTACAGTCCAAAAAATCAATTTTCGGATGAAAAACGATGACTCTGGACATGCCGAACGTTCCCAAAATGGTCTATAATGATGAAATTTTAACATTTAATCTTTTGACTCTAAATGACTGTTGGATGTGAATTATGACTTTTTCAACTAAAATACGTGTGTTTAAAGTCATTTCTGTGCCTGAAACGGGTCAAAATTGAAGCTTTTGAGTAAGCAAAACTCTGTAAAAATGGCACTTTTGGTCACTGTGAGGGTTTAAAAAGTGGTTATTCAACATGAGGCACGATCCAATTGACATTTTGAATCATTTTGGGTACAGTCCAAAAAATCAATTTTCGGATGAAAAACGATGACTCCGGACATGTCGAACGTTCCCAAAATGGTCTATAATGATGAAATTTTAACATTTAATCTTTTGACTCTAAATGACTGTTGGATGTGAATTATGACTTTTTCAACTAAAATATGTGTGTTTAAAGTCATTTCTGTGCCTGAAACGGGTCAAAATTGAAGCTTTTGAGTAAGCAAAACTCTGTAAAAATGGCACTTTTGGTCACTGTGAGGGTTTAAAAAGTGGTTATTCAACATGAGGCACGATCCAATTGACATTTTGAATCATTTTGGGTACAGTCCAAAAAATCAATTTTCGGATGAAAAACGATGACTCCGGACATGTCGAACGTTCCCAAAATGGTCTATAATGATGAAATTTTAACATTTAATCTTTTGACTCTAAATGACTGTTGGATGTGCATTATGACTTTTTCAACTAAAATAAGTGTGTTTAAAGTCATTTCTGTGCCTGAAACGGGTCAAAATTGAAGCTTTTGAGTAAGCAAAACTCTGTAAAAATGGCAATTTTGGTCACTGTGAGGGTTTAAAAAGTGGTTATTCAACATGAGGCACGATCCAATTGACATTTTGAATCATTTTGGGTACAGTCCAAAAAATCAATTTTCGGATGAAAAACGATGACTCCGGACATGTCGAACGTTCCCAAAATGGTCTATAATGATGAAATTTTAACATTTAATCTTTTGACACTAAATGACCGTTGGATGTGAATTATGACTTTTTCAACTAAAATAAGTGTGTTTAAAGTCATTTCTGTGCCTGAAATGGGTCAAAATTGAAGCTTTTGAGTAAGGAAAACTCTGTAAAAATGGCAATTTTGGTCACTGTGAGGGTTTAAAAAGTGGTTATTCAACATGAGGCACGATCCAATTGACATTTTGAATCATTTTGGGTACAGTCCAAAAAATCAATTTTCGGATGAAAAACGATGACTCCGGACATGTCGAACGTTCCCAAAATGGTCTATAATGATGAAATTTTAACATTTAATCTTTTGACTCTAAATGACTGTTGGATGTGAATTATGACTTTTTCAACTAAAATAAGTGTGTTTAAAGTCATTTCTGTGCCTGAAACGGGTCAAAATTGAAGCTTTTGAGTAAGCAAAACTCTGTAAAAATGGCAATTTTGGTCACTGTGAGGGTTTAAAAAGTGGTTATCCAACATGAGGCACGATCCAATTGACATTTTGAATCATTTTTAGTACAGTCCAAAAAATCAATTTTCGGATGAAAAACGATGACTCCGGACATGCCGAACGTTCCCAAAATGGTCTATAATGATGAAATTTTAACATTTAATCTTTTGACTCTAAATGACTGTTGGATGTGAATTCTGACTTTTTCAACTAAAATAAGTGTGTTTAAAGTCATTTCTGTGCCTGAAACGGGTCAAAATTGAAGCTTTTGAGTAAGGAAAACTCTGTAAAAATGGCAATTTTGGTCACTGTGAGGGTTTAAAAAGTGGTTATTTAACATGAGGCAAGATCCAATTGACATTTTGAATCATTTTTGGTACAGTCCAAAAAATCAATTTTCGGATGAAAAACGATGACTCCGGACATGTCGAACGTTCCCAAAATGGTCTATAATGATGAAATTTTAACATTTAATCTTTTGACACTAAATGACCGTTGGATGTGAATTATGACTTTTTCAACTAAAATAAGTGTGTTTAAAGTCATTTCTGTGCCTGAAATGGGTCAAAATTGAAGCTTTTGAGTAAGGAAAACTCTGTAAAAATGGCAATTTTGGTCACTGTGAGGGTTTAAAAAGTGGTTATTCAACATGAGGCACGATCCGATTGACATTTTGAATCATTTTGGGTACAGTCCAAAAAATCAATTTTCGGATGAAAAACGATGACTCCGGACATGTCGAACGTTCCCAAAATGGTCTATAATGATGAAATTTTAACATTTAATCTTTTGACTCTAAATGACTGTTGGATGTGAATTATGACTTTTTCAACTAAAATAAGTGTGTTTAAAGTCATTTCTGTGCCTGAAACGGGTCAAAATTGAAGCTTTTGAGTAAGCAAAACTCTGTAAAAATGGCAATTTTGGTCACTGTGAGGGTTTAAAAAGTGGTTATCCAACATGAGGCACGATCCAATTGACATTTTGAATCATTTTTAGTACAGTCCAAAAAATCAATTTTCGGATGAAAAACGATGACTCCGGACATGCCGAACGTTCCCAAAATGGTCTATAATGATGACATTTTAACATTTAATCTTTTGACTCTAAATGACTGTTGGATGTGAATTCTGACTTTTTCAACTAAAATAAGTGTGTTTAAAGTCATTTCTGTGCCTGAAACGGGTCAAAATTGAAGCTTTTGAGTAAGGAAAACTCTGTAAAAATGGCAATTTTGGTCACTGTGAGGGTTTAAAAAGTGGTTATTTAACATGAGGCAAGATCCAATTGACATTTTGAATCATTTTTGGTACAGTCCAAAAAATCAATTTTCGGATGAAAAACGATGACTCCGGACATGTCGAACGTTCCCAAAATGGTCTATAATGATGAAATTTTAACATTTAATCTTTTGACTCTAAATGACTGTTGGATGTGAATTATGACTTTTTCAACTAAAATATGTGTGTTTAAAGTCATTTCTGTGCCTGAAACGGGTCAAAATTGAAGCTTTTGAGTAAGCAAAACTCTGTAAAAATGGCACTTTTGGTCACTGTGAGGGTTTAAAAAGTGGTTATTCAACATGAGGCACGATCCAATTGACATTTTGAATCATTTTGGGTACAGTCCAAAAAATCAATTTTCGGATGAAAAACGATGACTCCGGACATGTCGAACGTTCCCAAAATGGTCTATAATGATGAAATTTTAACATTTAATCTTTTGACTCTAAATGACTGTTGGATGTGCATTATGACTTTTTCAACTAAAATAAGTGTGTTTAAAGTCATTTCTGTGCCTGAAACGGGTCAAAATTGAAGCTTTTGAGTAAGCAAAACTCTGTAAAAATGGCAATTTTGGTCACTGTGAGGGTTAAAAAGTGGTTATTCAACATGAGGCACGATCCAATTGACATTTTGAATCATTTTGGGTACAGTCCAAAAAATCAATTTTCGGATGAAAAACGATGACTCCGGACATGTCGAACGTTCCCAAAATGGTCTATAATGATGAAATTTTAACATTTAATCTTTTGACTCTAAATGACCGTTGGATGTGCATTATGACTTTTTCAACTAAAATAAGTGTGTTTAAAGTCATTTCTGTGCCTGAAACGGGTCAAAATTGAAGCTTTTGAGTAAGGAAAACTCTGTAAAAATGGCAATTTTGGTCACTGTGAGGGTTTAAAAAGTGGTTATTCAACATGAGGCACGATCCAATTGACATTTTGAATCATTTTGGGTACAGTCCAAAAAATCAATTTTCGGATGAAAAACGATGACTCCGGACATGTCGAACGTTCCCAAAATGGTCTATAATGATGAAATTTTAACATTTAATCTTTTGACTCTTAATGACTGTTGGATGTGAATTATGACTTTTTCAACTAAAATAAGTGTGTTTAAAGTCATTTCTGTGCCTGAAACGGGTCAAAATTGAAGCTTTTGAGTAAGCAAAACTCTGTAAAAATGGCAATTTTGGTCACTGTGAGGGTTTAAAAAGTGGTTATTCAACATGAGGCAGGATCCAATTGACATTTTGAATCATTTTGGGTACAGTCCAAAAAATCAATTTTCGGATGAAAAACGATGACTCCGGACATGTCGAACGTTCCCAAAATGGTCTATAATGATGAAATTTTAACATTTAATCTTTTGACTCTAAATGACTGTTGAATGTGAATTATGACTTTTTCAACTAAAATAAGTGTGTTTAAAGTCATTTCTGTGCCTGAAACGGGTCAAAATTGAAGGTTTTGAGTAAGGAAAATTCTGTAAAAATGGCAATTTTGGTCACTGTGAGGGTTTAAAAAGTGGTTATTCCACATGAGGCACGATCCAATTGACATTTTGAATCATTTTTGGTACAGTCCAAAAAATCAATTTTCGGATGAAAAACGATGACTCCGGACATGCCGAACGTTCCCAAAATGGTCTATAATGATGACATTTTAACATTTAATCGTTTGACTCTAAATGACTGTTGGATGTGAATTATGACTTTTTCAACTAAAATAAGTGTGTTTAAAGTCATTTCTGTGCCTGAAACGGGTCAAAATTGAAGCTTTTGAGTAAGCAAAACTCTATAAAAATGGCACTTTTGGTCACTGTGAGGGTTTAAAAAGTGGTTATTTAACATGAGGCAAGATCCAATTGACATTTTGAATCATTTTTGGTACAGTCCAAAAAATCAATTTTCGGATGAAAAACGATGACTCCGGACATGTCGAACGTTCCCAAAATGGTCTATAATGATGAAATTTTAACATTTAATCTTTTGACTCTAAATGACTGTTGGATGTGAATTATGACTTTTTCAACTAAAATATGTGTGTTTAAAGTCATTTCTGTGCCTGAAACGGGTCAAAATTGAAGCTTTTGAGTAAGCAAAACTCTGTAAAAATGGCACTTTTGGTCACTGTGAGAGTTTAAAAAGTGATTATTCAACATGAGGCACGATCCAATTGACATTTTGAATCATTTTGGGTACAGTCCAAAAAATCAATTTTCGGATGAAAAACGATGACTCCGGACATGTCGAACGTTCCCAAAATGGTCTATAATGATGAAATTTTAACATTTAATCTTTTGACTCTAAATGACTGTTGGATGTGCATTATGACTTTTTCAACTAAAATAAGTGTGTTTAAAGTCATTTCTGTGCCTGAAACGGGTCAAAATTGAAGCTTTTGAGTAAGCAAAACTCTGTAAAAATGGCAATTTTGGTCACTGTGAGGGTTTAAAAAGTGGTTATTCAACATGAGGCACGATCCAATTGACATTTTGAATCATTTTGGGTACAGTCCAAAAAATCAATTTTCGGATGAAAAACGATGACTCCGGACATGTCGAACGTTCCCAAAATGGTCTATAATGATGAAATTTTAACATTTAATCTTTTGACTCTAAATGACCGTTGGATGTGCATTATGACTTTTTCAACTAAAATAAGTGTGTTTAAAGTCATTTCTGTGCCTGAAACGGGTCAAAATTGAAGCTTTTGAGTAAGGAAAACTCTGTAAAAATGGCAATTTTGGTCACTGTGAGGGTTTAAAAAGTGGTTATTCAACATGAGGCACGATCCAATTGACATTTTGAATCATTTTGGGTACAGTCCAAAAAATCAATTTTCGGATGAAAAACGATGACTCCGGACATGTCGAACGTTCCCAAAATGGTCTATAATGATGAAATTTTAACATTTAATCTTTTGACTCTTAATGACTGTTGGATGTGAATTATGACTTTTTCAACTAAAATAAGTGTGTTTAAAGTCATTTCTGTGCCTGAAACGGGTCAAAATTGAAGCTTTTGAGTAAGCAAAACTCTGTAAAAATGGCAATTTTGGTCACTGTGAGGGTTTAAAAAGTGGTTATTCAACATGAGGCAGGATCCAATTGACATTTTGAATCATTTTGGGTACAGTCCAAAAAATCAATTTTCGGATGAAAAACGATGACTCCGGACATGTCGAACGTTCCCAAAATGGTCTATAATGATGAAATTTTAACATTTAATCTTTTGACTCTAAATGACTGTTGAATGTGAATTATGACTTTTTCAACTAAAATAAGTGTGTTTAAAGTCATTTCTGTGCCTGAAACGGGTCAAAATTGAAGGTTTTGAGTAAGGAAAATTCTGTAAAAATGGCAATTTTGGTCACTGTGAGGGTTTAAAAAGTGGTTATTCCACATGAGGCACGATCCAATTGACATTTTGAATCATTTTTGGTACAGTCCAAAAAATCAATTTTCGGATGAAAAACGATGACTCCGGACATGCCGAACGTTCCCAAAATGGTCTATAATGATGACATTTTAACATTTAATCGTTTGACTCTAAATGACTGTTGGATGTGAATTATGACTTTTTCAACTAAAATAAGTGTGTTTAAAGTCATTTCTGTGCCTGAAACGGGTCAAAATTGAAGCTTTTGAGTAAGCAAAACTCTATAAAAATGGCACTTTTGGTCACTGTGAGGGTTTAAAAAGTGGTTATTTAACATGAGGCAAGATCCAATTGACATTTTGAATCATTTTTGGTACAGTCCAAAAAATCAATTTTCGGATGAAAAACGATGACTCCGGACATGTCGAACGTTCCCAAAATGGTCTATAATGATGAAATTTTAACATTTAATCTTTTGACTCTAAATGACTGTTGGATGTGAATTATGACTTTTTCAACTAAAATATGTGTGTTTAAAGTCATTTCTGTGCCTGAAACGGGTCAAAATTGAAGCTTTTGAGTAAGCAAAACTCTGTAAAAATGGCACTTTTGGTCACTGTGAGGGTTTAAAAAGTGGTTATTCAACATGAGGCACGATCCAATTGACATTTTGAATCATTTTGGGTACAGTCCAAAAAATCAATTTTCGGATGAAAAACGATGACTCCGGACATGTCGAACGTTCCCAAAATGGTCTATAATGATGAAATTTTAACATTTAATCTTTTGACTCTAAATGACTGTTGGATGTGCATTATGACTTTTTCAACTAAAATAAGTGTGTTTAAAGTCATTTCTGTGCCTGAAACGGGTCAAAATTGAAGCTTTTGAGTAAGCAAAACTCTGTAAAAATGGCAATTTTGGTCACTGTGAGGGTTTAAAAAGTGGTTATTCAACATGAGGCACGATCCAATTGACATTTTGAATCATTTTGGGTACAGTCCAAAAAATCAATTTTCGGATGAAAAACGATGACTCCGGACATGTCGAAAGTTCCCAAAATGGTCTATAATGATGAAATTTTAACATTTAATCTTTTGACTCTAAATGACCGTTGGATGTGCATTATGACTTTTTCAACTAAAATAAGTGTGTTTAAAGTCATTTCTGTGCCTGAAACGGGTCAAAATTGAAGCTTTTGAGTAAGGAAAACTCTGTAAAAATGGCAATTTTGGTCACTGTGAGGGTTTAAAAAGTGGTTATTCAACATGAGGCACGATCCAATTGACATTTTGAATCATTTTGGGTACAGTCCAAAAAATCAATTTTCGGATGAAAAACGATGACTCCGGACATGTCGAACGTTCCCAAAATGGTCTATAATGATGAAATTTTAACATTTAATCTTTTGACTCTTAATGACTGTTGGATGTGAATTATGACTTTTTCAACTAAAATAAGTGTGTTTAAAGTCATTTCTGTGCCTGAAACGGGTCAAAATTGAAGCTTTTGAGTAAGCAAAACTCTGTAAAAATGGCAATTTTGGTCACTGTGAGGGTTTAAAAAGTGGTTATTCAACATGAGGCAGGATCCAATTGACATTTTGAATCATTTTGGGTACAGTCCAAAAAATCAATTTTCGGATGAAAAACGATGACTCCGGACATGTCGAACGTTCCCAAAATGGTCTATAATGATGAAATTTTAACATTTAATCTTTTGACTCTAAATGACTGTTGAATGTGAATTATGACTTTTTCAACTAAAATAAGTGTGTTTAAAGTCATTTCTGTGCCTGAAACGGGTCAAAATTGAAGGTTTTGAGTAAGGAAAATTCTGTAAAAATGGCAATTTTGGTCACTGTGAGGGTTTAAAAAGTGGTTATTCCACATGAGGCACGATCCAATTGACATTTTGAATCATTTTTGGTACAGTCCAAAAAATCAATTTTCGGATGAAAAACGATGACTCCGGACATGCCGAACGTTCCCAAAATGGTCTATAATGATGACATTTTAACATTTAATCGTTTGACTCTAAATGACTGTTGGATGTGAATTATGACTTTTTCAACTAAAATAAGTGTGTTTAAAGTCATTTCTGTGCCTGAAATGGGTCAAAATTGAAGCTTTTGAGTAAGCAAAACTCTATAAAAATGGCACTTTTGGTCACTGTGAGGGTTTAAAAAGTGGTTATTCAACATGAGGCAAGATCCAATTGACATTTTGAATCATTTTTGGTACAGTCCAAAAAATCAATTTTCGGATGAAAAACGATGACTCCGGACATGTCGAACGTTCCCAAAATGGTCTATAATGATGAAATTTTAACATTTAATCTTTTGACACTAAATGACCGTTGGATGTGAATTATGACTTTTTCAACTAAAATAAGTGTGTTTAAAGTCATTTCTGTGCCTGAAATGGGTCAAAATTGAAGCTTTTGAGTAAGGAAAACTCTGTAAAAATGGCAATTTTGGTCACTGTGAGGGTTTAAAAAGTGGTTATTCAACATGAGGCACGATCCGATTGACATTTTGAATCATTTTTAGTACAGTCCAAAAAATCAATTTTCGGATGAAAAACGATGACTCCGGACATGCCGAACGTTCCCAAAATGGTCTATAATGATGACATTTTAACATTTAATCTTTTGACTCTAAATGACTGTTGGATGTGAATTCTGACTTTTTCAACTAAAATAAGTGTGTTTAAAGTCATTTCTGTGCCTGAAACGGGTCAAAATTGAAGCTTTTGAGTAAGGAAAACTCTGTAAAAATGGCAATTTTGGTCACTGTGAGGGTTTAAAAAGTGGTTATTTAACATGAGGCAAGATCCAATTGACATTTTGAATCATTTTTGGTACAGTCCAAAAAATCAATTTTCGGATGAAAAACGATGACTCCGGACATGTCGAACGTTCCCAAAATGGTCTATAATGATGAAATTTTAACATTTAATCTTTTGACTCTAAATGACTGTTGGATGTGAATTATGACTTTTTCAACTAAAATATGTGTGTTTAAAGTCATTTCTGTGCCTGAAACGGGTCAAAATTGAAGCTTTTGAGTAAGCAAAACTCTGTAAAAATGGCACTTTTGGTCACTGTGAGGGTTTAAAAAGTGGTTATTCAACATGAGGCACGATCCAATTGACATTTTGAATCATTTTGGGTACAGTCCAAAAAATCAATTTTCGGATGAAAAACGATGACTCCGGACATGTCGAACGTTCCCAAAATGGTCTATAATGATGAAATTTTAACATTTAATCTTTTGACTCTAAATGACTGTTGGATGTGCATTATGACTTTTTCAACTAAAATAAGTGTGTTTAAAGTCATTTCTGTGCCTGAAACGGGTCAAAATTGAAGCTTTTGAGTAAGCAAAACTCTGTAAAAATGGCAATTTTGGTCACTGTGAGGGTTTAAAAAGTGGTTATTCAACATGAGGCACGATCCAATTGACATTTTGAATCATTTTGGGTACAGTCCAAAAAATCAATTTTCGGATGAAAAACGATGACTCCGGACATGTCGAACGTTCCCAAAATGGTCTATAATGATGAAATTTTAACATTTAATCTTTTGACTCTAAATGACCGTTGGATGTGCATTATGACTTTTTCAACTAAAATAAGTGTGTTTAAAGTCATTTCTGTGCCTGAAACGGGTCAAAATTGAAGCTTTTGAGTAAGGAAAACTCTGTAAAAATGGCAATTTTGGTCACTGTGAGGGTTTAAAAAGTGGTTATTCAACATGAGGCACGATCCAATTGACATTTTGAATCATTTTGGGTACAGTCCAAAAAATCAATTTTCGGATGAAAAACGATGACTCCGGACATGTCGAACGTTCCCAAAATGGTCTATAATGATGAAATTTTAACATTTAATCTTTTGACTCTTAATGACTGTTGGATGTGAATTATGACTTTTTCAACTAAAATAAGTGTGTTTAAAGTCATTTCTGTGCCTGAAACGGGTCAAAATTGAAGCTTTTGAGTAAGCAAAACTCTGTAAAAATGGCAATTTTGGTCACTGTGAGGGTTTAAAAAGTGGTTATTCAACATGAGGCAGGATCCAATTGACATTTTGAATCATTTTGGGTACAGTCCAAAAAATCAATTTTCGGATGAAAAACGATGACTCCGGACATGTCGAACGTTCCCAAAATGGTCTATAATGATGAAATTTTAACATTTAATCTTTTGACTCTAAATGACTGTTGAATGTGAATTATGACTTTTTCAACTAAAATAAGTGTGTTTAAAGTCATTTCTGTGCCTGAAACGGGTCAAAATTGAAGGTTTTGAGTAAGGAAAATTCTGTAAAAATGGCAATTTTGGTCACTGTGAGGGTTTAAAAAGTGGTTATTCCACATGAGGCACGATCCAATTGACATTTTGAATCATTTTTGGTACAGTCCAAAAAATCAATTTTCGGATGAAAAACGATGACTCCGGACATGCCGAACGTTCCCAAAATGGTCTATAATGATGACATTTTAACATTTAATCGTTTGACTCTAAATGACTGTTGGATGTGAATTATGACTTTTTCAACTAAAATAAGTGTGTTTAAAGTCATTTCTGTGCCTGAAACGGGTCAAAATTGAAGCTTTTGAGTAAGCAAAACTCTATAAAAATGGCACTTTTGGTCACTGTGAGGGTTTAAAAAGTGGTTATTTAACATGAGGCAAGATCCAATTGACATTTTGAATCATTTTTGGTACAGTCCAAAAAATCAATTTTCGGATGAAAAACGATGACTCCGGACATGTCGAACGTTCCCAAAATGGTCTATAATGATGAAATTTTAACATTTAATCTTTTGACTCTAAATGACTGTTGGATGTGAATTATGACTTTTTCAACTAAAATATGTGTGTTTAAAGTCATTTCTGTGCCTGAAACGGGTCAAAATTGAAGCTTTTGAGTAAGCAAAACTCTGTAAAAATGGCACTTTTGGTCACTGTGAGGGTTTAAAAAGTGGTTATTCAACATGAGGCACGATCCAATTGACATTTTGAATCATTTTGGGTACAGTCCAAAAAATCAATTTTCGGATGAAAAACGATGACTCCGGACATGTCGAACGTTCCCAAAATGGTCTATAATGATGAAATTTTAACATTTAATCTTTTGACTCTAAATGACTGTTGGATGTGCATTATGACTTTTTCAACTAAAATAAGTGTGTTTAAAGTCATTTCTGTGCCTGAAACGGGTCAAAATTGAAGCTTTTGAGTAAGCAAAACTCTGTAAAAATGGCAATTTTGGTCACTGTGAGGGTTTAAAAAGTGGTTATTCAACATGAGGCACGATCCAATTGACATTTTGAATCATTTTGGGTACAGTCCAAAAAATCAATTTTCGGATGAAAAACGATGACTCCGGACATGTCGAAAGTTCCCAAAATGGTCTATAATGATGAAATTTTAACATTTAATCTTTTGACTCTAAATGACCGTTGGATGTGCATTATGACTTTTTCAACTAAAATAAGTGTGTTTAAAGTCATTTCTGTGCCTGAAACGGGTCAAAATTGAAGCTTTTGAGTAAGGAAAACTCTGTAAAAATGGCAATTTTGGTCACTGTGAGGGTTTAAAAAGTGGTTATTCAACATGAGGCACGATCCAATTGACATTTTGAATCATTTTGGGTACAGTCCAAAAAATCAATTTTCGGATGAAAAACGATGACTCCGGACATGTCGAACGTTCCCAAAATGGTCTATAATGATGAAATTTTAACATTTAATCTTTTGACTCTTAATGACTGTTGGATGTGAATTATGACTTTTTCAACTAAAATAAGTGTGTTTAAAGTCATTTCTGTGCCTGAAACGGGTCAAAATTGAAGCTTTTGAGTAAGCAAAACTCTGTAAAAATGGCAATTTTGGTCACTGTGAGGGTTTAAAAAGTGGTTATTCAACATGAGGCAGGATCCAATTGACATTTTGAATCATTTTGGGTACAGTCCAAAAAATCAATTTTCGGATGAAAAACGATGACTCCGGACATGTCGAACGTTCCCAAAATGGTCTATAATGATGAAATTTTAACATTTAATCTTTTGACTCTAAATGACTGTTGAATGTGAATTATGACTTTTTCAACTAAAATAAGTGTGTTTAAAGTCATTTCTGTGCCTGAAACGGGTCAAAATTGAAGGTTTTGAGTAAGGAAAATTCTGTAAAAATGGCAATTTTGGTCACTGTGAGGGTTTAAAAAGTGGTTATTCCACATGAGGCACGATCCAATTGACATTTTGAATCATTTTTGGTACAGTCCAAAAAATCAATTTTCGGATGAAAAACGATGACTCCGGACATGCCGAACGTTCCCAAAATGGTCTATAATGATGACATTTTAACATTTAATCGTTTGACTCTAAATGACTGTTGGATGTGAATTATGACTTTTTCAACTAAAATAAGTGTGTTTAAAGTCATTTCTGTGCCTGAAATGGGTCAAAATTGAAGCTTTTGAGTAAGCAAAACTCTATAAAAATGGCACTTTTGGTCACTGTGAGGGTTTAAAAAGTGGTTATTCAACATGAGGCAAGATCCAATTGACATTTTGAATCATTTTTGGTACAGTCCAAAAAATCAATTTTCGGATGAAAAACGATGACTCCGGACATGTCGAACGTTCCCAAAATGGTCTATAATGATGAAATTTTAACATTTAATCTTTTGACACTAAATGACCGTTGGATGTGAATTATGACTTTTTCAACTAAAATAAGTGTGTTTAAAGTCATTTCTGTGCCTGAAATGGGTCAAAATTGAAGCTTTTGAGTAAGGAAAACTCTGTAAAAATGGCAATTTTGGTCACTGTGAGGGTTTAAAAAGTGGTTATTCAACATGAGGCACGATCCGATTGACATTTTGAATCATTTTGGGTACAGTCCAAAAAATCAATTTTCGGATGAAAAACGATGACTCCGGACATGTCGAACGTTCCCAAAATGGTCTATAATGATGAAATTTTAACATTTAATCTTTTGACTCTAAATGACTGTTGGATGTGAATTATGACTTTTTCAACTAAAATAAGTGTGTTTAAAGTCATTTCTGTGCCTGAAACGGGTCAAAATTGAAGCTTTTGAGTAAGCAAAACTCTGTAAAAATGGCAATTTTGGTCACTGTGAGGGTTTAAAAAGTGGTTATCCAACATGAGGCACGATCCAATTGACATTTTGAATCATTTTTAGTACAGTCCAAAAAATCAATTTTCGGATGAAAAACGATGACTCCGGACATGCCGAACGTTCCCAAAATGGTCTATAATGATGACATTTTAACATTTAATCTTTTGACTCTAAATGACTGTTGGATGTGAATTCTGACTTTTTCAACTAAAATAAGTGTGTTTAAAGTCATTTCTGTGCCTGAAACGGGTCAAAATTGAAGCTTTTGAGTAAGGAAAACTCTGTAAAAATGGCAATTTTGGTCACTGTGAGGGTTTAAAAAGTGGTTATTTAACATGAGGCAAGATCCAATTGACATTTTGAATCATTTTTGGTACAGTCCAAAAAATCAATTTTCGGATGAAAAACGATGACTCCGGACATGTCGAACGTTCCCAAAATGGTCTATAATGATGAAATTTTAACATTTAATCTTTTGACTCTAAATGACTGTTGGATGTGAATTATGACTTTTTCAACTAAAATATGTGTGTTTAAAGTCATTTCTGTGCCTGAAACGGGTCAAAATTGAAGCTTTTGAGTAAGCAAAACTCTGTAAAAATGGCACTTTTGGTCACTGTGAGGGTTTAAAAAGTGGTTATTCAACATGAGGCACGATCCAATTGACATTTTGAATCATTTTGGGTACAGTCCAAAAAATCAATTTTCGGATGAAAAACGATGACTCCGGACATGTCGAACGTTCCCAAAATGGTCTATAATGATGAAATTTTAACATTTAATCTTTTGACTCTAAATGACTGTTGGATGTGCATTATGACTTTTTCAACTAAAATAAGTGTGTTTAAAGTCATTTCTGTGCCTGAAACGGGTCAAAATTGAAGCTTTTGAGTAAGCAAAACTCTGTAAAAATGGCAATTTTGGTCACTGTGAGGGTTTAAAAAGTGGTTATTCAACATGAGGCACGATCCAATTGACATTTTGAATCATTTTGGGTACAGTCCAAAAAATCAATTTTCGGATGAAAAACGATGACTCCGGACATGTCGAACGTTCCCAAAATGGTCTATAATGATGAAATTTTAACATTTAATCTTTTGACTCTAAATGACCGTTGGATGTGCATTATGACTTTTTCAACTAAAATAAGTGTGTTTAAAGTCATTTCTGTGCCTGAAACGGGTCAAAATTGAAGCTTTTGAGTAAGGAAAACTCTGTAAAAATGGCAATTTTGGTCACTGTGAGGGTTTAAAAAGTGGTTATTCAACATGAGGCACGATCCAATTGACATTTTGAATCATTTTGGGTACAGTCCAAAAAATCAATTTTCGGATGAAAAACGATGACTCCGGACATGTCGAACGTTCCCAAAATGGTCTATAATGATGAAATTTTAACATTTAATCTTTTGACTCTTAATGACTGTTGGATGTGAATTATGACTTTTTCAACTAAAATAAGTGTGTTTAAAGTCATTTCTGTGCCTGAAACGGGTCAAAATTGAAGCTTTTGAGTAAGCAAAACTCTGTAAAAATGGCAATTTTGGTCACTGTGAGGGTTTAAAAAGTGGTTATTCAACATGAGGCAGGATCCAATTGACATTTTGAATCATTTTGGGTACAGTCCAAAAAATCAATTTTCGGATGAAAAACGATGACTCCGGACATGTCGAACGTTCCCAAAATGGTCTATAATGATGAAATTTTAACATTTAATCTTTTGACTCTAAATGACTGTTGAATGTGAATTATGACTTTTTCAACTAAAATAAGTGTGTTTAAAGTCATTTCTGTGCCTGAAACGGGTCAAAATTGAAGGTTTTGAGTAAGGAAAATTCTGTAAAAATGGCAATTTTGGTCACTGTGAGGGTTTAAAAAGTGGTTATTCCACATGAGGCACGATCCAATTGACATTTTGAATCATTTTTGGTACAGTCCAAAAAATCAATTTTCGGATGAAAAACGATGACTCCGGACATGCCGAACGTTCCCAAAATGGTCTATAATGATGACATTTTAACATTTAATCGTTTGACTCTAAATGACTGTTGGATGTGAATTATGACTTTTTCAACTAAAATAAGTGTGTTTAAAGTCATTTCTGTGCCTGAAACGGGTCAAAATTGAAGCTTTTGAGTAAGCAAAACTCTATAAAAATGGCACTTTTGGTCACTGTGAGGGTTTAAAAAGTGGTTATTTAACATGAGGCAAGATCCAATTGACATTTTGAATCATTTTTGGTACAGTCCAAAAAATCAATTTTCGGATGAAAAACGATGACTCCGGACATGTCGAACGTTCCCAAAATGGTCTATAATGATGAAATTTTAACATTTAATCTTTTGACTCTAAATGACTGTTGGATGTGAATTATGACTTTTTCAACTAAAATATGTGTGTTTAAAGTCATTTCTGTGCCTGAAACGGGTCAAAATTGAAGCTTTTGAGTAAGCAAAACTCTGTAAAAATGGCACTTTTGGTCACTGTGAGGGTTTAAAAAGTGGTTATTCAACATGAGGCACGATCCAATTGACATTTTGAATCATTTTGGGTACAGTCCAAAAAATCAATTTTCGGATGAAAAACGATGACTCCGGACATGTCGAACGTTCCCAAAATGGTCTATAATGATGAAATTTTAACATTTAATCTTTTGACTCTAAATGACTGTTGGATGTGCATTATGACTTTTTCAACTAAAATAAGTGTGTTTAAAGTCATTTCTGTGCCTGAAACGGGTCAAAATTGAAGCTTTTGAGTAAGCAAAACTCTGTAAAAATGGCAATTTTGGTCACTGTGAGGGTTTAAAAAGTGGTTATTCAACATGAGGCACGATCCAATTGACATTTTGAATCATTTTGGGTACAGTCCAAAAAATCAATTTTCGGATGAAAAACGATGACTCCGGACATGTCGAACGTTCCCAAAATGGTCTATAATGATGAAATTTTAACATTTAATCTTTTGACTCTAAATGACCGTTGGATGTGCATTATGACTTTTTCAACTAAAATAAGTGTGTTTAAAGTCATTTCTGTGCCTGAAACGGGTCAAAATTGAAGCTTTTGAGTAAGGAAAACTCTGTAAAAATGGCAATTTTGGTCACTGTGAGGGTTTAAAAAGTGGTTATTCAACATGAGGCACGATCCAATTGACATTTTGAATCATTTTGGGTACAGTCCAAAAAATCAATTTTCGGATGAAAAACGATGACTCCGGACATGTCGAACGTTCCCAAAATGGTCTATAATGATGAAATTTTAACATTTAATCTTTTGACTCTTAATGACTGTTGGATGTGAATTATGACTTTTTCAACTAAAATAAGTGTGTTTAAAGTCATTTCTGTGCCTGAAACGGGTCAAAATTGAAGCTTTTGAGTAAGCAAAACTCTGTAAAAATGGCAATTTTGGTCACTGTGAGGGTTTAAAAAGTGGTTATTCAACATGAGGCAGGATCCAATTGACATTTTGAATCATTTTGGGTACAGTCCAAAAAATCAATTTTCGGATGAAAAACGATGACTCCGGACATGTCGAACGTTCCCAAAATGGTCTATAATGATGAAATTTTAACATTTAATCTTTTGACTCTAAATGACTGTTGAATGTGAATTATGACTTTTTCAACTAAAATAAGTGTGTTTAAAGTCATTTCTGTGCCTGAAACGGGTCAAAATTGAAGGTTTTGAGTAAGGAAAATTCTGTAAAAATGGCAATTTTGGTCACTGTGAGGGTTTAAAAAGTGGTTATTCCACATGAGGCACGATCCAATTGACATTTTGAATCATTTTTGGTACAGTCCAAAAAATCAATTTTCGGATGAAAAACGATGACTCCGGACATGCCGAACGTTCCCAAAATGGTCTATAATGATGACATTTTAACATTTAATCGTTTGACTCTAAATGACTGTTGGATGTGAATTATGACTTTTTCAACTAAAATAAGTGTGTTTAAAGTCATTTCTGTGCCTGAAACGGGTCAAAATTGAAGCTTTTGAGTAAGCAAAACTCTATAAAAATGGCACTTTTGGTCACTGTGAGGGTTTAAAAAGTGGTTATTTAACATGAGGCAAGATCCAATTGACATTTTGAATCATTTTTGGTACAGTCCAAAAAATCAATTTTCGGATGAAAAACGATGACTCCGGACATGTCGAACGTTCCCAAAATGGTCTATAATGATGAAATTTTAACATTTAATCTTTTGACTCTAAATGACTGTTGGATGTGAATTATGACTTTTTCAACTAAAATATGTGTGTTTAAAGTCATTTCTGTGCCTGAAATGGGTCAAAATTGAAGCTTTTGAGTAAGCAAAACTCTATAAAAATGGCACTTTTGGTCACTGTGAGGGTTTAAAAAGTGGTTATTCAACATGAGGCACGATCCAATTGACATTTTGAATCATTTTGGGTACAGTCCAAAAAATCAATTTTCGGATGAAAAACGATGACTCCGGACATGTCGAACGTTCCCAAAATGGTCTATAATGATGAAATTTTAACATTTAATCTTTTGACACTAAATGACCGTTGGATGTGAATTATGACTTTTTCAACTAAAATAAGTGTGTTTAAAGTCATTTCTGTGCCTGAAATGGGTCAAAATTGAAGCTTTTGAGTAAGGAAAACTCTGTAAAAATGGCAATTTTGGTCACTGTGAGGGTTTAAAAAGTGGTTATTCAACATGAGGCACGATCCGATTGACATTTTGAATCATTTTTAGTACAGTCCAAAAAATCAATTTTCGGATGAAAAACGATGACTCCGGACATGCCGAACGTTCCCAAAATGGTCTATAATGATGACATTTTAACATTTAATCTTTTGACTCTAAATGACCGTTGGATGTGCATTATGACTTTTTCAACTAAAATAAGTGTGTTTAAAGTCATTTCTGTGCCTGAAACGGGTCAAAATTGAAGCTTTTGAGTAAGGAAAACTCTGTAAAAATGGCAATTTTGGTCACTGTGAGGGTTTAAAAAGTGGTTATTCAACATGAGGCACGATCCAATTGACATTTTGAATCATTTTGGGTACAGTCCAAAAAATCAATTTTCGGATGAAAAACGATGACTCCGGACATGTCGAACGTTCCCAAAATGGTCTATAATGATGAAATTTTAACATTTAATCTTTTGACTCTTAATGACTGTTGGATGTGAATTATGACTTTTTCAACTAAAATAAGTGTGTTTAAAGTCATTTCTGTGCCTGAAACGGGTCAAAATTGAAGCTTTTGAGTAAGCAAAACTCTGTAAAAATGGCAATTTTGGTCACTGTGAGGGTTTAAAAAGTGGTTATTCAACATGAGGCAGGATCCAATTGACATTTTGAATCATTTTGGGTACAGTCCAAAAAATCAATTTTCGGATGAAAAACGATGACTCCGGACATGTCGAACGTTCCCAAAATGGTCTATAATGATGAAATTTTAACATTTAATCTTTTGACTCTAAATGACTGTTGAATGTGAATTATGACTTTTTCAACTAAAATAAGTGTGTTTAAAGTCATTTCTGTGCCTGAAACGGGTCAAAATTGAAGGTTTTGAGTAAGGAAAATTCTGTAAAAATGGCAATTTTGGTCACTGTGAGGGTTTAAAAAGTGGTTATTCCACATGAGGCACGATCCAATTGACATTTTGAATCATTTTTGGTACAGTCCAAAAAATCAATTTTCGGATGAAAAACGATGACTCCGGACATGCCGAACGTTCCCAAAATGGTCTATAATGATGACATTTTAACATTTAATCGTTTGACTCTAAATGACTGTTGGATGTGAATTATGACTTTTTCAACTAAAATAAGTGTGTTTAAAGTCATTTCTGTGCCTGAAATGGGTCAAAATTGAAGCTTTTGAGTAAGCAAAACTCTATAAAAATGGCACTTTTGGTCACTGTGAGGGTTTAAAAAGTGGTTATTCAACATGAGGCAAGATCCAATTGACATTTTGAATCATTTTTGGTACAGTCCAAAAAATCAATTTTCGGATGAAAAACGATGACTCCGGACATGTCGAACGTTCCCAAAATGGTCTATAATGATGAAATTTTAACATTTAATCTTTTGACACTAAATGACCGTTGGATGTGAATTATGACTTTTTCAACTAAAATAAGTGTGTTTAAAGTCATTTCTGTGCCTGAAATGGGTCAAAATTGAAGCTTTTGAGTAAGGAAAACTCTGTAAAAATGGCAATTTTGGTCACTGTGAGGGTTTAAAAAGTGGTTATTCAACATGAGGCACGATCCGATTGACATTTTGAATCATTTTGGGTACAGTCCAAAAAATCAATTTTCGGATGAAAAACGATGACTCCGGACATGTCGAACGTTCCCAAAATGGTCTATAATGATGAAATTTTAACATTTAATCTTTTGACTCTAAATGACTGTTGGATGTGAATTATGACTTTTTCAACTAAAATAAGTGTGTTTAAAGTCATTTCTGTGCCTGAAACGGGTCAAAATTGAAGGTTTTGAGTAAGGAAAATTCTGTAAAAATGGCAATTTTGGTCACTGTGAGGGTTTAAAAAGTGGTTATTCCACATGAGGCACGATCCAATTGACATTTTGAATCATTTTTGGTACAGTCCAAAAAATCAATTTTCGGATGAAAAACGATGACTCCGGACATGCCGAACGTTCCCAAAATGGTCTATAATGATGACATTTTAACATTTAATCGTTTGACTCTAAATGACTGTTGGATGTGAATTATGACTTTTTCAACTAAAATAAGTGTGTTTAAAGTCATTTCTGTGCCTGAAACGGGTCAAAATTGAAGCTTTTGAGTAAGCAAAACTCTATAAAAATGGCACTTTTGGTCACTGTGAGGGTTTAAAAAGTGGTTATTTAACATGAGGCAAGATCCAATTGACATTTTGAATCATTTTTGGTACAGTCCAAAAAATCAATTTTCGGATGAAAAACGATGACTCCGGACATGTCGAACGTTCCCAAAATGGTCTATAATGATGAAATTTTAACATTTAATCTTTTGACTCTAAATGACTGTTGGATGTGAATTATGACTTTTTCAACTAAAATATGTGTGTTTAAAGTCATTTCTGTGCCTGAAACGGGTCAAAATTGAAGCTTTTGAGTAAGCAAAACTCTGTAAAAATGGCACTTTTGGTCACTGTGAGGGTTTAAAAAGTGGTTATTCAACATGAGGCACGATCCAATTGACATTTTGAATCATTTTGGGTACAGTCCAAAAAATCAATTTTCGGATGAAAAACGATGACTCCGGACATGTCGAACGTTCCCAAAATGGTCTATAATGATGAAATTTTAACATTTAATCTTTTGACTCTAAATGACTGTTGGATGTGCATTATGACTTTTTCAACTAAAATAAGTGTGTTTAAAGTCATTTCTGTGCCTGAAACGGGTCAAAATTGAAGCTTTTGAGTAAGCAAAACTCTGTAAAAATGGCAATTTTGGTCACTGTGAGGGTTTAAAAAGTGGTTATTCAACATGAGGCACGATCCAATTGACATTTTGAATCATTTTGGGTACAGTCCAAAAAATCAATTTTCGGATGAAAAACGATGACTCCGGACATGTCGAACGTTCCCAAAATGGTCTATAATGATGAAATTTTAACATTTAATCTTTTGACTCTAAATGACCGTTGGATGTGCATTATGACTTTTTCAACTAAAATAAGTGTGTTTAAAGTCATTTCTGTGCCTGAAACGGGTCAAAATTGAAGCTTTTGAGTAAGGAAAACTCTGTAAAAATGGCAATTTTGGTCACTGTGAGGGTTTAAAAAGTGGTTATTCAACATGAGGCACGATCCAATTGACATTTTGAATCATTTTGGGTACAGTCCAAAAAATCAATTTTCGGATGAAAAACGATGACTCCGGACATGTCGAACGTTCCCAAAATGGTCTATAATGATGAAATTTTAACATTTAATCTTTTGACTCTTAATGACTGTTGGATGTGAATTATGACTTTTTCAACTAAAATAAGTGTGTTTAAAGTCATTTCTGTGCCTGAAACGGGTCAAAATTGAAGCTTTTGAGTAAGCAAAACTCTGTAAAAATGGCAATTTTGGTCACTGTGAGGGTTTAAAAAGTGGTTATTCAACATGAGGCAGGATCCAATTGACATTTTGAATCATTTTGGGTACAGTCCAAAAAATCAATTTTCGGATGAAAAACGATGACTCCGGACATGTCGAACGTTCCCAAAATGGTCTATAATGATGAAATTTTAACATTTAATCTTTTGACTCTAAATGACTGTTGAATGTGAATTATGACTTTTTCAACTAAAATAAGTGTGTTTAAAGTCATTTCTGTGCCTGAAACGGGTCAAAATTGAAGGTTTTGAGTAAGGAAAATTCTGTAAAAATGGCAATTTTGGTCACTGTGAGGGTTTAAAAAGTGGTTATTCCACATGAGGCACGATCCAATTGACATTTTGAATCATTTTTGGTACAGTCCAAAAAATCAATTTTCGGATGAAAAACGATGACTCCGGACATGCCGAACGTTCCCAAAATGGTCTATAATGATGACATTTTAACATTTAATCGTTTGACTCTAAATGACTGTTGGATGTGAATTATGACTTTTTCAACTAAAATAAGTGTGTTTAAAGTCATTTCTGTGCCTGAAACGGGTCAAAATTGAAGCTTTTGAGTAAGCAAAACTCTATAAAAATGGCACTTTTGGTCACTGTGAGGGTTTAAAAAGTGGTTATTTAACATGAGGCAAGATCCAATTGACATTTTGAATCATTTTTGGTACAGTCCAAAAAATCAATTTTCGGATGAAAAACGATGACTCCGGACATGTCGAACGTTCCCAAAATGGTCTATAATGATGAAATTTTAACATTTAATCTTTTGACTCTAAATGACTGTTGGATGTGAATTATGACTTTTTCAACTAAAATATGTGTGTTTAAAGTCATTTCTGTGCCTGAAACGGGTCAAAATTGAAGCTTTTGAGTAAGCAAAACTCTGTAAAAATGGCACTTTTGGTCACTGTGAGGGTTTAAAAAGTGGTTATTCAACATGAGGCACGATCCAATTGACATTTTGAATCATTTTGGGTACAGTCCAAAAAATCAATTTTCGGATGAAAAACGATGACTCCGGACATGTCGAACGTTCCCAAAATGGTCTATAATGATGAAATTTTAACATTTAATCTTTTGACTCTAAATGACTGTTGGATGTGCATTATGACTTTTTCAACTAAAATAAGTGTGTTTAAAGTCATTTCTGTGCCTGAAACGGGTCAAAATTGAAGCTTTTGAGTAAGCAAAACTCTGTAAAAATGGCAATTTTGGTCACTGTGAGGGTTTAAAAAGTGGTTATTCAACATGAGGCACGATCCAATTGACATTTTGAATCATTTTGGGTACAGTCCAAAAAATCAATTTTCGGATGAAAAACGATGACTCCGGACATGTCGAACGTTCCCAAAATGGTCTATAATGATGAAATTTTAACATTTAATCTTTTGACTCTAAATGACCGTTGGATGTGCATTATGACTTTTTCAACTAAAATAAGTGTGTTTAAAGTCATTTCTGTGCCTGAAACGGGTCAAAATTGAAGCTTTTGAGTAAGGAAAACTCTGTAAAAATGGCAATTTTGGTCACTGTGAGGGTTTAAAAAGTGGTTATTCAACATGAGGCACGATCCAATTGACATTTTGAATCATTTTGGGTACAGTCCAAAAAATCAATTTTCGGATGAAAAACGATGACTCCGGACATGTCGAACGTTCCCAAAATGGTCTATAATGATGAAATTTTAACATTTAATCTTTTGACTCTTAATGACTGTTGGATGTGAATTATGACTTTTTCAACTAAAATAAGTGTGTTTAAAGTCATTTCTGTGCCTGAAACGGGTCAAAATTGAAGCTTTTGAGTAAGCAAAACTCTGTAAAAATGGCAATTTTGGTCACTGTGAGGGTTTAAAAAGTGGTTATTCAACATGAGGCAGGATCCAATTGACATTTTGAATCATTTTGGGTACAGTCCAAAAAATCAATTTTCGGATGAAAAACGATGACTCCGGACATGTCGAACGTTCCCAAAATGGTCTATAATGATGAAATTTTAACATTTAATCTTTTGACTCTAAATGACTGTTGAATGTGAATTATGACTTTTTCAACTAAAATAAGTGTGTTTAAAGTCATTTCTGTGCCTGAAACGGGTCAAAATTGAAGGTTTTGAGTAAGGAAAATTCTGTAAAAATGGCAATTTTGGTCACTGTGAGGGTTTAAAAAGTGGTTATTCCACATGAGGCACGATCCAATTGACATTTTGAATCATTTTTGGTACAGTCCAAAAAATCAATTTTCGGATGAAAAACGATGACTCCGGACATGTCGAACGTTCCCAAAATGGTCTATAATGATGAAATTTTAACATTTAATCTTTTGACACTAAATGACCGTTGGATGTGAATTATGACTTTTTCAACTAAAATAAGTGTGTTTAAAGTCATTTCTGTGCCTGAAATGGGTCAAAATTGAAGCTTTTGAGTAAGGAAAACTCTGTAAAAATGGCAATTTTGGTCACTGTGAGGGTTTAAAAAGTGGTTATTCAACATGAGGCACGATCCGATTGACATTTTGAATCATTTTTAGTACAGTCCAAAAAATCAATTTTCGGATGAAAAACGATGACTCCGGACATGCCGAACGTTCCCAAAATGGTCTATAATGATGACATTTTAACATTTAATCTTTTGACTCTAAATGACTGTTGGATGTGAATTCTGACTTTTTCAACTAAAATAAGTGTGTTTAAAGTCATTTCTGTGCCTGAAACGGGTCAAAATTGAAGCTTTTGAGTAAGGAAAACTCTGTAAAAATGGCAATTTTGGTCACTGTGAGGGTTTAAAAAGTGGTTATTTAACATGAGGCAAGATCCAATTGACATTTTGAATCATTTTTGGTACAGTCCAAAAAATCAATTTTCGGATGAAAAACGATGACTCCGGACATGTCGAACGTTCCCAAAATGGTCTATAATGATGAAATTTTAACATTTAATCTTTTGACTCTAAATGACTGTTGGATGTGAATTATGACTTTTTCAACTAAAATATGTGTGTTTAAAGTCATTTCTGTGCCTGAAACGGGTCAAAATTGAAGCTTTTGAGTAAGCAAAACTCTGTAAAAATGGCACTTTTGGTCACTGTGAGGGTTTAAAAAGTGGTTATTCAACATGAGGCACGATCCAATTGACATTTTGAATCATTTTGGGTACAGTCCAAAAAATCAATTTTCGGATGAAAAACGATGACTCCGGACATGTCGAACGTTCCCAAAATGGTCTATAATGATGAAATTTTAACATTTAATCTTTTGACTCTAAATGACTGTTGGATGTGCATTATGACTTTTTCAACTAAAATAAGTGTGTTTAAAGTCATTTCTGTGCCTGAAACGGGTCAAAATTGAAGCTTTTGAGTAAGCAAAACTCTGTAAAAATGGCAATTTTGGTCACTGTGAGGGTTTAAAAAGTGGTTATTCAACATGAGGCACGATCCAATTGACATTTTGAATCATTTTGGGTACAGTCCAAAAAATCAATTTTCGGATGAAAAACGATGACTCCGGACATGTCGAACGTTCCCAAAATGGTCTATAATGATGAAATTTTAACATTTAATCTTTTGACTCTAAATGACCGTTGGATGTGCATTATGACTTTTTCAACTAAAATAAGTGTGTTTAAAGTCATTTCTGTGCCTGAAACGGGTCAAAATTGAAGCTTTTGAGTAAGGAAAACTCTGTAAAAATGGCAATTTTGGTCACTGTGAGGGTTTAAAAAGTGGTTATTCAACATGAGGCACGATCCAATTGACATTTTGAATCATTTTGGGTACAGTCCAAAAAATCAATTTTCGGATGAAAAACGATGACTCCGGACATGTCGAACGTTCCCAAAATGGTCTATAATGATGAAATTTTAACATTTAATCTTTTGACTCTTAATGACTGTTGGATGTGAATTATGACTTTTTCAACTAAAATAAGTGTGTTTAAAGTCATTTCTGTGCCTGAAACGGGTCAAAATTGAAGCTTTTGAGTAAGCAAAACTCTGTAAAAATGGCAATTTTGGTCACTGTGAGGGTTTAAAAAGTGGTTATTCAACATGAGGCAGGATCCAATTGACATTTTGAATCATTTTGGGTACAGTCCAAAAAATCAATTTTCGGATGAAAAACGATGACTCCGGACATGTCGAACGTTCCCAAAATGGTCTATAATGATGAAATTTTAACATTTAATCTTTTGACTCTAAATGACTGTTGAATGTGAATTATGACTTTTTCAACTAAAATAAGTGTGTTTAAAGTCATTTCTGTGCCTGAAACGGGTCAAAATTGAAGGTTTTGAGTAAGGAAAATTCTGTAAAAATGGCAATTTTGGTCACTGTGAGGGTTTAAAAAGTGGTTATTCCACATGAGGCACGATCCAATTGACATTTTGAATCATTTTTGGTACAGTCCAAAAAATCAATTTTCGGATGAAAAACGATGACTCCGGACATGCCGAACGTTCCCAAAATGGTCTATAATGATGACATTTTAACATTTAATCGTTTGACTCTAAATGACTGTTGGATGTGAATTATGACTTTTTCAACTAAAATAAGTGTGTTTAAAGTCATTTCTGTGCCTGAAACGGGTCAAAATTGAAGCTTTTGAGTAAGCAAAACTCTATAAAAATGGCACTTTTGGTCACTGTGAGGGTTTAAAAAGTGGTTATTTAACATGAGGCAAGATCCAATTGACATTTTGAATCATTTTTGGTACAGTCCAAAAAATCAATTTTCGGATGAAAAACGATGACTCCGGACATGTCGAACGTTCCCAAAATGGTCTATAATGATGAAATTTTAACATTTAATCTTTTGACTCTAAATGACTGTTGGATGTGAATTATGACTTTTTCAACTAAAATATGTGTGTTTAAAGTCATTTCTGTGCCTGAAACGGGTCAAAATTGAAGCTTTTGAGTAAGCAAAACTCTGTAAAAATGGCACTTTTGGTCACTGTGAGGGTTTAAAAAGTGGTTATTCAACATGAGGCACGATCCAATTGACATTTTGAATCATTTTGGGTACAGTCCAAAAAATCAATTTTCGGATGAAAAACGATGACTCCGGACATGTCGAACGTTCCCAAAATGGTCTATAATGATGAAATTTTAACATTTAATCTTTTGACTCTAAATGACTGTTGGATGTGCATTATGACTTTTTCAACTAAAATAAGTGTGTTTAAAGTCATTTCTGTGCCTGAAACGGGTCAAAATTGAAGCTTTTGAGTAAGCAAAACTCTGTAAAAATGGCAATTTTGGTCACTGTGAGGGTTTAAAAAGTGGTTATTCAACATGAGGCACGATCCAATTGACATTTTGAATCATTTTGGGTACAGTCCAAAAAATCAATTTTCGGATGAAAAACGATGACTCCGGACATGTCGAAAGTTCCCAAAATGGTCTATAATGATGAAATTTTAACATTTAATCTTTTGACTCTAAATGACCGTTGGATGTGCATTATGACTTTTTCAACTAAAATAAGTGTGTTTAAAGTCATTTCTGTGCCTGAAACGGGTCAAAATTGAAGCTTTTGAGTAAGGAAAACTCTGTAAAAATGGCAATTTTGGTCACTGTGAGGGTTTAAAAAGTGGTTATTCAACATGAGGCACGATCCAATTGACATTTTGAATCATTTTGGGTACAGTCCAAAAAATCAATTTTCGGATGAAAAACGATGACTCCGGACATGTCGAACGTTCCCAAAATGGTCTATAATGATGAAATTTTAACATTTAATCTTTTGACTCTTAATGACTGTTGGATGTGAATTATGACTTTTTCAACTAAAATAAGTGTGTTTAAAGTCATTTCTGTGCCTGAAACGGGTCAAAATTGAAGCTTTTGAGTAAGCAAAACTCTGTAAAAATGGCAATTTTGGTCACTGTGAGGGTTTAAAAAGTGGTTATTCAACATGAGGCAGGATCCAATTGACATTTTGAATCATTTTGGGTACAGTCCAAAAAATCAATTTTCGGATGAAAAACGATGACTCCGGACATGTCGAACGTTCCCAAAATGGTCTATAATGATGAAATTTTAACATTTAATCTTTTGACTCTAAATGACTGTTGAATGTGAATTATGACTTTTTCAACTAAAATAAGTGTGTTTAAAGTCATTTCTGTGCCTGAAACGGGTCAAAATTGAAGGTTTTGAGTAAGGAAAATTCTGTAAAAATGGCAATTTTGGTCACTGTGAGGGTTTAAAAAGTGGTTATTCCACATGAGGCACGATCCAATTGACATTTTGAATCATTTTTGGTACAGTCCAAAAAATCAATTTTCGGATGAAAAACGATGACTCCGGACATGCCGAACGTTCCCAAAATGGTCTATAATGATGACATTTTAACATTTAATCGTTTGACTCTAAATGACTGTTGGATGTGAATTATGACTTTTTCAACTAAAATAAGTGTGTTTAAAGTCATTTCTGTGCCTGAAATGGGTCAAAATTGAAGCTTTTGAGTAAGCAAAACTCTATAAAAATGGCACTTTTGGTCACTGTGAGGGTTTAAAAAGTGGTTATTCAACATGAGGCAAGATCCAATTGACATTTTGAATCATTTTTGGTACAGTCCAAAAAATCAATTTTCGGATGAAAAACGATGACTCCGGACATGTCGAACGTTCCCAAAATGGTCTATAATGATGAAATTTTAACATTTAATCTTTTGACACTAAATGACCGTTGGATGTGAATTATGACTTTTTCAACTAAAATAAGTGTGTTTAAAGTCATTTCTGTGCCTGAAATGGGTCAAAATTGAAGCTTTTGAGTAAGGAAAACTCTGTAAAAATGGCAATTTTGGTCACTGTGAGGGTTTAAAAAGTGGTTATTCAACATGAGGCACGATCCGATTGACATTTTGAATCATTTTGGGTACAGTCCAAAAAATCAATTTTCGGATGAAAAACGATGACTCCGGACATGTCGAACGTTCCCAAAATGGTCTATAATGATGAAATTTTAACATTTAATCTTTTGACTCTAAATGACTGTTGGATGTGAATTATGACTTTTTCAACTAAAATAAGTGTGTTTAAAGTCATTTCTGTGCCTGAAACGGGTCAAAATTGAAGCTTTTGAGTAAGCAAAACTCTGTAAAAATGGCAATTTTGGTCACTGTGAGGGTTTAAAAAGTGGTTATCCAACATGAGGCACGATCCAATTGACATTTTGAATCATTTTTAGTACAGTCCAAAAAATCAATTTTCGGATGAAAAACGATGACTCCGGACATGCCGAACGTTCCCAAAATGGTCTATAATGATGACATTTTAACATTTAATCTTTTGACTCTAAATGACTGTTGGATGTGAATTCTGACTTTTTCAACTAAAATAAGTGTGTTTAAAGTCATTTCTGTGCCTGAAACGGGTCAAAATTGAAGCTTTTGAGTAAGGAAAACTCTGTAAAAATGGCAATTTTGGTCACTGTGAGGGTTTAAAAAGTGGTTATTTAACATGAGGCAAGATCCAATTGACATTTTGAATCATTTTTGGTACAGTCCAAAAAATCAATTTTCGGATGAAAAACGATGACTCCGGACATGTCGAACGTTCCCAAAATGGTCTATAATGATGAAATTTTAACATTTAATCTTTTGACTCTAAATGACTGTTGGATGTGAATTATGACTTTTTCAACTAAAATATGTGTGTTTAAAGTCATTTCTGTGCCTGAAACGGGTCAAAATTGAAGCTTTTGAGTAAGCAAAACTCTGTAAAAATGGCACTTTTGGTCACTGTGAGGGTTTAAAAAGTGGTTATTCAACATGAGGCACGATCCAATTGACATTTTGAATCATTTTGGGTACAGTCCAAAAAATCAATTTTCGGATGAAAAACGATGACTCCGGACATGTCGAACGTTCCCAAAATGGTCTATAATGATGAAATTTTAACATTTAATCTTTTGACTCTAAATGACTGTTGGATGTGCATTATGACTTTTTCAACTAAAATAAGTGTGTTTAAAGTCATTTCTGTGCCTGAAACGGGTCAAAATTGAAGCTTTTGAGTAAGCAAAACTCTGTAAAAATGGCAATTTTGGTCACTGTGAGGGTTTAAAAAGTGGTTATTCAACATGAGGCACGATCCAATTGACATTTTGAATCATTTTGGGTACAGTCCAAAAAATCAATTTTCGGATGAAAAACGATGACTCCGGACATGTCGAACGTTCCCAAAATGGTCTATAATGATGAAATTTTAACATTTAATCTTTTGACTCTAAATGACCGTTGGATGTGCATTATGACTTTTTCAACTAAAATAAGTGTGTTTAAAGTCATTTCTGTGCCTGAAACGGGTCAAAATTGAAGCTTTTGAGTAAGGAAAACTCTGTAAAAATGGCAATTTTGGTCACTGTGAGGGTTTAAAAAGTGGTTATTCAACATGAGGCACGATCCAATTGACATTTTGAATCATTTTGGGTACAGTCCAAAAAATCAATTTTCGGATGAAAAACGATGACTCCGGACATGTCGAACGTTCCCAAAATGGTCTATAATGATGAAATTTTAACATTTAATCTTTTGACTCTTAATGACTGTTGGATGTGAATTATGACTTTTTCAACTAAAATAAGTGTGTTTAAAGTCATTTCTGTGCCTGAAACGGGTCAAAATTGAAGCTTTTGAGTAAGCAAAACTCTGTAAAAATGGCAATTTTGGTCACTGTGAGGGTTTAAAAAGTGGTTATTCAACATGAGGCAGGATCCAATTGACATTTTGAATCATTTTGGGTACAGTCCAAAAAATCAATTTTCGGATGAAAAACGATGACTCCGGACATGTCGAACGTTCCCAAAATGGTCTATAATGATGAAATTTTAACATTTAATCTTTTGACTCTAAATGACTGTTGAATGTGAATTATGACTTTTTCAACTAAAATAAGTGTGTTTAAAGTCATTTCTGTGCCTGAAACGGGTCAAAATTGAAGGTTTTGAGTAAGGAAAATTCTGTAAAAATGGCAATTTTGGTCACTGTGAGGGTTTAAAAAGTGGTTATTCCACATGAGGCACGATCCAATTGACATTTTGAATCATTTTTGGTACAGTCCAAAAAATCAATTTTCGGATGAAAAACGATGACTCCGGACATGCCGAACGTTCCCAAAATGGTCTATAATGATGACATTTTAACATTTAATCGTTTGACTCTAAATGACTGTTGGATGTGAATTATGACTTTTTCAACTAAAATAAGTGTGTTTAAAGTCATTTCTGTGCCTGAAACGGGTCAAAATTGAAGCTTTTGAGTAAGCAAAACTCTATAAAAATGGCACTTTTGGTCACTGTGAGGGTTTAAAAAGTGGTTATTTAACATGAGGCAAGATCCAATTGACATTTTGAATCATTTTTGGTACAGTCCAAAAAATCAATTTTCGGATGAAAAACGATGACTCCGGACATGTCGAACGTTCCCAAAATGGTCTATAATGATGAAATTTTAACATTTAATCTTTTGACTCTAAATGACTGTTGGATGTGAATTATGACTTTTTCAACTAAAATATGTGTGTTTAAAGTCATTTCTGTGCCTGAAACGGGTCAAAATTGAAGCTTTTGAGTAAGCAAAACTCTGTAAAAATGGCACTTTTGGTCACTGTGAGGGTTTAAAAAGTGGTTATTCAACATGAGGCACGATCCAATTGACATTTTGAATCATTTTGGGTACAGTCCAAAAAATCAATTTTCGGATGAAAAACGATGACTCCGGACATGTCGAACGTTCCCAAAATGGTCTATAATGATGAAATTTTAACATTTAATCTTTTGACTCTAAATGACTGTTGGATGTGCATTATGACTTTTTCAACTAAAATAAGTGTGTTTAAAGTCATTTCTGTGCCTGAAACGGGTCAAAATTGAAGCTTTTGAGTAAGCAAAACTCTGTAAAAATGGCAATTTTGGTCACTGTGAGGGTTTAAAAAGTGGTTATTCAACATGAGGCACGATCCAATTGACATTTTGAATCATTTTGGGTACAGTCCAAAAAATCAATTTTCGGATGAAAAACGATGACTCCGGACATGTCGAACGTTCCCAAAATGGTCTATAATGATGAAATTTTAACATTTAATCTTTTGACTCTAAATGACCGTTGGATGTGCATTATGACTTTTTCAACTAAAATAAGTGTGTTTAAAGTCATTTCTGTGCCTGAAACGGGTCAAAATTGAAGCTTTTGAGTAAGGAAAACTCTGTAAAAATGGCAATTTTGGTCACTGTGAGGGTTTAAAAAGTGGTTATTCAACATGAGGCACGATCCAATTGACATTTTGAATCATTTTGGGTACAGTCCAAAAAATCAATTTTCGGATGAAAAACGATGACTCCGGACATGTCGAACGTTCCCAAAATGGTCTATAATGATGAAATTTTAACATTTAATCTTTTGACTCTTAATGACTGTTGGATGTGAATTATGACTTTTTCAACTAAAATAAGTGTGTTTAAAGTCATTTCTGTGCCTGAAACGGGTCAAAATTGAAGCTTTTGAGTAAGCAAAACTCTGTAAAAATGGCAATTTTGGTCACTGTGAGGGTTTAAAAAGTGGTTATTCAACATGAGGCAGGATCCAATTGACATTTTGAATCATTTTGGGTACAGTCCAAAAAATCAATTTTCGGATGAAAAACGATGACTCCGGACATGTCGAACGTTCCCAAAATGGTCTATAATGATGAAATTTTAACATTTAATCTTTTGACTCTAAATGACTGTTGAATGTGAATTATGACTTTTTCAACTAAAATAAGTGTGTTTAAAGTCATTTCTGTGCCTGAAACGGGTCAAAATTGAAGGTTTTGAGTAAGGAAAATTCTGTAAAAATGGCAATTTTGGTCACTGTGAGGGTTTAAAAAGTGGTTATTCCACATGAGGCACGATCCAATTGACATTTTGAATCATTTTTGGTACAGTCCAAAAAATCAATTTTCGGATGAAAAACGATGACTCCGGACATGCCGAACGTTCCCAAAATGGTCTATAATGATGACATTTTAACATTTAATCGTTTGACTCTAAATGACTGTTGGATGTGAATTATGACTTTTTCAACTAAAATAAGTGTGTTTAAAGTCATTTCTGTGCCTGAAACGGGTCAAAATTGAAGCTTTTGAGTAAGCAAAACTCTATAAAAATGGCACTTTTGGTCACTGTGAGGGTTTAAAAAGTGGTTATTTAACATGAGGCAAGATCCAATTGACATTTTGAATCATTTTTGGTACAGTCCAAAAAATCAATTTTCGGATGAAAAACGATGACTCCGGACATGTCGAACGTTCCCAAAATGGTCTATAATGATGAAATTTTAACATTTAATCTTTTGACTCTAAATGACTGTTGGATGTGAATTATGACTTTTTCAACTAAAATATGTGTGTTTAAAGTCATTTCTGTGCCTGAAACGGGTCAAAATTGAAGCTTTTGAGTAAGCAAAACTCTGTAAAAATGGCACTTTTGGTCACTGTGAGGGTTTAAAAAGTGGTTATTCAACATGAGGCACGATCCAATTGACATTTTGAATCATTTTGGGTACAGTCCAAAAAATCAATTTTCGGATGAAAAACGATGACTCCGGACATGTCGAACGTTCCCAAAATGGTCTATAATGATGAAATTTTAACATTTAATCTTTTGACTCTAAATGACTGTTGGATGTGCATTATGACTTTTTCAACTAAAATAAGTGTGTTTAAAGTCATTTCTGTGCCTGAAACGGGTCAAAATTGAAGCTTTTGAGTAAGCAAAACTCTGTAAAAATGGCAATTTTGGTCACTGTGAGGGTTTAAAAAGTGGTTATTCAACATGAGGCACGATCCAATTGACATTTTGAATCATTTTGGGTACAGTCCAAAAAATCAATTTTCGGATGAAAAACGATGACTCCGGACATGTCGAACGTTCCCAAAATGGTCTATAATGATGAAATTTTAACATTTAATCTTTTGACTCTAAATGACCGTTGGATGTGCATTATGACTTTTTCAACTAAAATAAGTGTGTTTAAAGTCATTTCTGTGCCTGAAACGGGTCAAAATTGAAGCTTTTGAGTAAGGAAAACTCTGTAAAAATGGCAATTTTGGTCACTGTGAGGGTTTAAAAAGTGGTTATTCAACATGAGGCACGATCCAATTGACATTTTGAATCATTTTGGGTACAGTCCAAAAAATCAATTTTCGGATGAAAAACGATGACTCCGGACATGTCGAACGTTCCCAAAATGGTCTATAATGATGAAATTTTAACATTTAATCTTTTGACTCTTAATGACTGTTGGATGTGAATTATGACTTTTTCAACTAAAATAAGTGTGTTTAAAGTCATTTCTGTGCCTGAAACGGGTCAAAATTGAAGCTTTTGAGTAAGCAAAACTCTGTAAAAATGGCAATTTTGGTCACTGTGAGGGTTTAAAAAGTGGTTATTCAACATGAGGCAGGATCCAATTGACATTTTGAATCATTTTGGGTACAGTCCAAAAAATCAATTTTCGGATGAAAAACGATGACTCCGGACATGTCGAACGTTCCCAAAATGGTCTATAATGATGAAATTTTAACATTTAATCTTTTGACTCTAAATGACTGTTGAATGTGAATTATGACTTTTTCAACTAAAATAAGTGTGTTTAAAGTCATTTCTGTGCCTGAAACGGGTCAAAATTGAAGGTTTTGAGTAAGGAAAATTCTGTAAAAATGGCAATTTTGGTCACTGTGAGGGTTTAAAAAGTGGTTATTCCACATGAGGCACGATCCAATTGACATTTTGAATCATTTTTGGTACAGTCCAAAAAATCAATTTTCGGATGAAAAACGATGACTCCGGACATGCCGAACGTTCCCAAAATGGTCTATAATGATGACATTTTAACATTTAATCGTTTGACTCTAAATGACTGTTGGATGTGAATTATGACTTTTTCAACTAAAATAAGTGTGTTTAAAGTCATTTCTGTGCCTGAAATGGGTCAAAATTGAAGCTTTTGAGTAAGCAAAACTCTATAAAAATGGCACTTTTGGTCACTGTGAGGGTTTAAAAAGTGGTTATTCAACATGAGGCACGATCCAATTGACATTTTGAATCATTTTTAGTACAGTCCAAAAAATCAATTTTCGGATGAAAAACGATGACTCTGGACATGCCGAACGTTCCCAAAATGGTCTATAATGATGAAATTTTAACATTTAATCTTTTGACTCTAAATGACTGTTGGATGTGAATTATGACTTTTTCAACTAAAATACGTGTGTTTAAAGTCATTTCTGTGCCTGAAACGGGTCAAAATTGAAGCTTTTGAGTAAGCAAAACTCTGTAAAAATGGCACTTTTGGTCACTGTGAGGGTTTAAAAAGTGGTTATTCAACATGAGGCACGATCCAATTGACATTTTGAATCATTTTGGGTACAGTCCAAAAAATCAATTTTCGGATGAAAAACGATGACTCCGGACATGTCGAACGTTCCCAAAATGGTCTCTAATGATGAAATTTTAACATTTAATCTTTTGACTCTAAATGACTGTTGGATGTGCATTATGACTTTTTCAACTTAAATAAGTGTGTTTAAAGTCATTTCTGTGCCTGAAACGGGTCAAAATTGAAGCTTTTGAGTAAGCAAAACTCTGTAAAAATGGCAATTTTGGTCACTGTGAGGGTTTAAAAAGTGGTTATTCAACATGAGGCACGATCTAATTGACATTTTGAATCATTTTTGGTACAGTCCAAAAAATCAATTTTCGGATGAAAAACCATGACTCCGGACATGTCGAACGTTCCCAAAATGGTCTATAATGATGAAATTTTAACATTTAATCTTTTTACTCTAAATGACTGTTGGATGTGCATTATGACTTTTTCAACTAAAATAAGTGTGTTTAAAGTCATTTCTGTGCCTGAAACGGGTCAAAATTGAAGCTTTTGAGTAAGCAAAACTCTGTAAAAATGGCACTTTTGGTCACTGTGAGGGTTTAAAAAGTGGTTATTCAACATGAGGCACGATCCAATTGACATTTTGAATAATTTTAGTACAGTCCAAAAAATCAATTTTCGGATGAAAAACGATGACTCCGGACATGTCGAACGTTCCCAAAATGGTCTATAATGATGAAATTTTAACATTTAATCTTTTGACTCTAAATGACTGTTGGATGTGCATTATGACTTTTTCAACTAAAATAAGTGTGTTTAAAGTCATTTCTGTGCCTGAACTGGGTCAAAATTGAAGCTTTTGAGTAAGCAAAACTCTGTAAAAATGGCAATTTTGGTCACTGTGAGGGTTTAAAAAGTGGTTATCCAACATGAGGCACGATCCAATTGACATTTTGAATCATTTTTAGTACAGTCCAAAAAATCAATTTTCGGATGAAAAACGATGACTCCGGACATGCCGAACGTTCCCAAAATGGTCTATAATGATGACATTTTAACATTTAATCTTTTGACTCTAAATGACTGTTGGATGTGAATTCTGACTTTTTCAACTAAAATAAGTGTGTTTAAAGTCATTTCTGTGCCTGAAACGGGTCAAAATTGAAGCTTTTGAGTAAGGAAAACTCTGTAAAAATGGCAATTTTGGTCACTGTGAGGGTTTAAAAAGTGGTTATTCAACATGAGGCAAGATCCAATTGACATTTTGAATCATTTTGGGTACAGTCCAAAAAATCAATTTTCGGATGAAAAACGATGACTCCGGACATGTCGAACGTTCCCAAAATGGTCTATAATGATGAAATTTTAACATTTAATCTTTTGACTCTAAATGACTGTTAGATGTGCATTATGACTTTTTCAACTAAAATAAGTGTGTTTAAAGTCATTTCTGTGCCTGAAACGGGTCAAAATTGAAGCTTTTGAGTAAGCAAAACTCTGTAAAAATGGTAATTTTGGTCACTGTGAGGGTTTAAAAAGTGGTTATTCAACATGAGGCACGATCCAATTGACATTTTGAATCATTTTGGGTACAGTCCAAAAAATCAATTTTCGGATGAAAAACGATGACTCCGGACATGTCGAACGTTCCCAAAATGGTCTATAATGATGAAATTTTAACATTTAATCTTTTGACTCTTAATGACTGTTGGATGTGAATTATGACTTTTTCAACTAAAATAAGTGTGTTTAAAGTCATTTCTGTGCCTGAAACGGGTCAAAATTGAAGCTTTTGAGTAAGCAAAACTCTGTAAAAATGGCAATTTTGGTCACTGTGAGGGTTTAAAAAGTGGTTATTCAACATGAGGCAGGATCCAATTGACATTTTGAATCATTTTGGGTACAGTCCAAAAAATCAATTTTCGGATGAAAAACGATGACTCCGGACATGTCGAACGTTCCCAAAATGGTCTATAATGATGAAATTTTAACATTTAATCTTTTGACTCTAAATGACTGTTGAATGTGAATTATGACTTTTTCAACTAAAATAAGTGTGTTTAAAGTCATTTCTGTGCCTGAAACGGGTCAAAATTGAAGGTTTTGAGTAAGGAAAATTCTGTAAAAATGGCAATTTTGGTCACTGTGAGGGTTTAAAAAGTGGTTATTCCACATGAGGCACGATCCAATTGACATTTTGAATCATTTTTGGTACAGTCCAAAAAATCAATTTTCGGATGAAAAACGATGACTCCGGACATGCCGAACGTTCCCAAAATGGTCTATAATGATGACATTTTAACATTTAATCGTTTGACTCTAAATGACTGTTGGATGTGAATTATGACTTTTTCAACTAAAATAAGTGTGTTTAAAGTCATTTCTGTGCCTGAAACGGGTCAAAATTGAAGCTTTTGAGTAAGCAAAACTCTATAAAAATGGCACTTTTGGTCACTGTGAGGGTTTAAAAAGTGGTTATTCAACATGAGGCACGATCCAATTGACATTTTGAATCATTTTTAGTACAGTCCAAAAAATCAATTTTCGGATGAAAAACGATGACTCTGGACATGCCGAACGTTCCCAAAATGGTCTATAATGATGAAATTTTAACATTTAATCTTTTGACTCTAAATGACTGTTGGATGTGAATTATGACTTTTTCAACTAAAATACGTGTGTTTAAAGTCATTTCTGTGCCTGAAACGGGTCAAAATTGAAGCTTTTGAGTAAGCAAAACTCTGTAAAAATGGCACTTTTGGTCACTGTGAGGGTTTAAAAAGTGGTTATTCAACATGAGGCACGATCCAATTGACATTTTGAATCATTTTGGGTACAGTCCAAAAAATCAATTTTCGGATGAAAAACGATGACTCCGGACATGTCGAACGTTCCCAAAATGGTCTCTAATGATGAAATTTTAACATTTAATCTTTTGACTCTAAATGACTGTTGGATGTGCATTATGACTTTTTCAACTTAAATAAGTGTGTTTAAAGTCATTTCTGTGCCTGAAACGGGTCAAAATTGAAGCTTTTGAGTAAGCAAAACTCTGTAAAAATGGCAATTTTGGTCACTGTGAGGGTTTAAAAAGTGGTTATTCAACATGAGGCACGATCCAATTGACATTTTGAATCATTTTTGGTACAGTCCAAAAAATCAATTTTCGGATGAAAAACCATGACTCCGGACATGTCGAACGTTCCCAAAATGGTCTATAATGATGAAATTTTAACATTTAATCTTTTGACTCTAAATGACTGTTGGATGTGCATTATGACTTTTTCAACTAAAATAAGTGTGTTTAAAGTCATTTCTGTGCCTGAACTGGGTCAAAATTGAAGCTTTTGAGTAAGCAAAACTCTGTAAAAATGGCAATTTTGGTCACTGTGAGGGTTTAAAAAGTGGTTATCCAACATGAGGCACGATCCAATTGACATTTTGAATCATTTTTAGTACAGTCCAAAAAATCAATTTTCGGATGAAAAACGATGACTCCGGACATGCCGAACGTTCCCAAAATGGTCTATAATGATGACATTTTAACATTTAATCTTTTGACTCTAAATGACTGTTGGATGTGAATTCTGACTTTTTCAACTAAAATAAGTGTGTTTAAAGTCATTTCTGTGCCTGAAACGGGTCAAAATTGAAGCTTTTGAGTAAGGAAAACTCTGTAAAAATGGCAATTTTGGTCACTGTGAGGGTTTAAAAAGTGGTTATTCAACATGAGGCAAGATCCAATTGACATTTTGAATCATTTTGGGTACAGTCCAAAAAATCAATTTTCGGATGAAAAACGATGACTCCGGACATGTCGAACGTTCCCAAAATGGTCTATAATGATGAAATTTTAACATTTAATCTTTTGACTCTAAATGACTGTTAGATGTGCATTATGACTTTTTCAACTAAAATAAGTGTGTTTAAAGTCATTTCTGTGCCTGAAACGGGTCAAAATTGAAGCTTTTGAGTAAGCAAAACTCTGTAAAAATGGTAATTTTGGTCACTGTGAGGGTTTAAAAAGTGGTTATTCAACATGAGGCACGATCCAATTGACATTTTGAATCATTTTTGGTACAGTCCAAAAAATCAATTTTCAGATGAAAAACGATGACTCCGGACATGTCGAACGTTCCCAAAATGGTCTATAATTATGAAATTTTAACATTTAATCTTTTGACACTAAATGACCGTTGGATGTGAATTATGACTTTTTCAACTAAAATAAGTGTGTTTAAAGTCATTTCTGTGCCTGAAATGGGTCAAAATTGAAGCTTTTGAGTAAGGAAAACTCTGTAAAAATGGCAACTTTGGTCACTGTGAGGGTTTAAAAAGTGGTTATTCAACATGAGGCACAATCCAATTGACATTTTGAATCATTTTTGGTACAGTCCAAAAAATCAATTTTCGGATGAAAAACGATGACATGCCGAACGTTCCCAAAATGGTCTATAATGATGAAATTTTAACATTTAATCTTTTGACTCTAAATGACTGTTGGATGTGAATTATGACGTTTTCAACTAAAATACGTGTGTTTAAAGTCATTTCTGTGCCTGAAACGGGTCAAAATTGAAGCTTTTGAGTAAGCAAAACTCTGTAAAAATGGCACTTTTGGTCACTGTGAGGGTTTAAAAAGTGGTTATTCAACATGAGGCACGATCCAATTGACATTTTGAATCATTTTGGGTACAGTCCAAAAAATCAATTTTCGGCTGAAAAACGATGACTCCGGACATGTCGAACGTTCCCAAAATGGTCTATAATGATGAAATTTTAACATTTAATCTTTTGACTCTAAATGACTGTTGGATGTGCATTATGACTTTTTCAACTAAAATAAGTGTGTTTAAAGTCATTTCTGTGCCTGAAACGGGTCAAAATTGAAGCTTTTGAGTAAGCAAAACTCTGTAAAAATGGCAATTTTGGTCACTGTGAGGGTTTAAAAAGTGGTTATTCAACATGAGGCACGATCCAATTGACATTTTGAATCATTTTGGGTACAGTCCAAAAAATCAATTTTCGGATGAAAAACGATGTCTCCGGACATGTCGAACGTTCCCAAAATGGTCTATAATGATGAAATTTTAACATTTAATCTTTTGACTCTAAATGACTGTTGGATGTGCATTATGACTTTTTCAACTAAAATAAGTGTGTTTAAAGTCATTTCTGTGCCTGAAACGGGTCAAAATTGAAGCTTTTGAGTAAGGAAAACTCTGTAAAAATGGCAATTTTGGTCACTGTGAGGGTTTAAAAAGTGGTTATTCCACATGAGGCACGATCCAATTGACATTTTGAATCATTTTTGGTACAGTCCAAAAAATCAATTTTCGGATGAAAAACGATGACTCCGGACATGCCGAACGTTCCCAAAATGGTCTATAATGATGACATTTTAACATTTAATCGTTTGACTCTAAATGACTGTTGGATGTGAATTATGACTTTTTCAACTAAAATAAGTGTGTTTAAAGTCATTTCTGTGCCTGAAACGGGTCAAAATTGAAGCTTTTGAGTAAGCAAAACTAAAAAAAAATGGCACTTTTGGTCACTGTGAGGGTTTAAAAAGTGGTTATTCAACATGAGGCACGATCCAATTGACATTTTGAATCATTTTTAGTACAGTCCAAAAAATCAATTTTCGAATGAAAAACGATGACTCCGGACATGCCGAACGTTCCCAAAATGGTCTATAATGATGAAATTTTAACATTTAATCTTTTGACTCTATATGACTGTTGGATGTGAATTATGACTTTTTCAACTAAAATACGTGTGTTTAAAGTCATTTCTGTGCCTGAAACGGGTCAAAATTGAAGCTTTTGAGTAAGCAAAACTCTGTAAAAATGGCACTTTTGGTCACTGTGAGGGTTTAAAAAGTGGTTATTCAACATGAGGCACGATCCAATTGACATTTTGAATCATTTTGGGTACAGTCCAAAAAATCAATTTTCGGATGAAAAACGATGACTCCGGACATGCCGAACGTTCCCAAAATGGTCTATAATGATGAAATTTTAACATTTAATCTTTTGACTCTAAATGACTGTTGGATGTGAATTATGACTTTTCAACTAAAATATGTGTGTTTAAAGTCATTTCTGTGCCTGAAACGGGTCAAAATTGAAGCTTTTGAGTAAGCAAAACTCTGTAAAAATGGCACTTTTGGTCACTGTGAGGGTTTAAAAAGTGGTTATTCAACATGAGGCACGATCCAATTGACATTTTGAATCATTTCGGGTACAGTCCAAAAAATCAGTTTTCGGATGAAAAACGATGACTCCGGACATGTGGAGCGTTCCCAAAATGGTCTATAATGATGAAATTTTAACATTTAATCTTTTGACTTTAAATGACTGTTGGATGTGCATTATGACTTTTTCAACTAAAATAAGTGTGTTTAAAGTCATTTCTGTGCCTGAAACGGGTCAAAATTGAAGCTTTTGAGTAAGCAAAACTCTGTAAAAATGGCACTTTTGGTCACTGTGAGGGTTTAAAAAGTGGTTATTCAACATGAGGCACGATCCAATTGACATTTTGAATCATTTTGGGTACAGTCCAAAAAATCAATTTTCGGATGAAAAACGATGACTCCGGACATGTCGAACGTTCCCAAAATGGTCTATAATGATGACATTTTAACATTTAATCTTTTGACTCTAAATGACTGTTGGATGTGAATTATGACTTTTTCAACTAAAATACGTGTGTTTAAAGTCATTTCTGTGCCTGAAACGGGTCAAAATTGAAGCTTTTGAGTAAGGAAAACTCTGTAAAAATGGCAATTTTGGTCACTGTGAGGGTTTAAAAAGTGGTTATTCAACATGAGACACGATCCAATTGACATTTTGAATCATTTTTGGTACAGTCCAAAAAATCGATTTTCGGATGAAAAACGATTACTCCGGACATGCCGAACGTTCCCAAAATAGGCTATAATGATGAAATTTTAACATTTAATCTTTTGACTCTAAATGACTGTTGGATGTGAATTATGAGTTTTTCAACTAAAATAAGTGTGTTTAAAGTCATTTCTGTGCCTGAAACGGGTCAAAATTGAAGCTTTTGAGTAAGGAAAACTCTGTAAAAATGGCAATTTTGGTCACTGTGAGGGTTTAAAAAGTGGTTATTCAACATGAGGCACGATCCAATTGACATTTTGAATCATTTTTGGTACAGTCCAAAAAATCGATTTTCGGATGAAAAACGATGACTCCGGACATGCCGAACGTTCCCAAAATGGTCTATAATGATGAAATTTTAACATTTAATCTTTTGACTCTAAATGACTGTTGGATGTGAATTATGACTTTTTCAACTAAAATAAGTGTGTTTAAAGTCATTCAAAATTGAAGCTTTTGAGTAAGCAAAACTCTGTAAAAATGGCACTTTTGGTCACTATGAGGGTTTGAAAAGTGGTTATTCAACATGAGGCACGATCCAATTGACATTTTGAATCATTTTGGGTACAGTCCAAAAAATCAATTTTCGGATGAAAAACGACGACTCCGGACATGTCGAACGTTCCCAAAATGGTCTATAATGATGAAATTTTAACATTTAATCTTTTGACTCTAAATGACTGTTGGATGTGCATTATGACTTTTTCAACTAAAATAAGTGTGTTTAAAGTCATTTCTGTGCCTGAAACGGGTCAAAATTGAAGCTTTTGAGTAAGCAAAACTCTATAAAAATGGCAATTTTGGTCACTGTGAGGGTTTAAAAAGTGGTTATCCAACATGAGGCACGATCCAATTGACATTTTGAATAATTTTTGGTACAGTCCAAAAAATCAATTTTCGGATGAAAAACGATGACTCCGGACATGCCGAACGTTCCCAAAATGGTCTATAATGATGAAATTTTAACATTTATTCTTTTGACTCTAAATGACTGTTGGATGTGCATTATGACTTTTTCAACTAAAATAAGTGTGTTTAAAGTCATTTCTGTGCCTGAAACGGGTCAAAATTGAAGCTTTTGAGTAAGCAAAACTCTGTAAAAATGGCAATTTTGGTCACTGTGAGGGTTTAAAAAGTGGTTATCCAACATGAGGCACGATCCAATTGACATTTTGAATCATTTTTAGTACAGTCCAAAAAATCAATTTTCGGATGAAAAACGATGACTCCGGACATGCCGAACGTTCCCAAAATGGTCTATAATGATGAAATTTTAACATTTAATCTTTTGACTCTAAATGACTGTTGGATGTGAATTATGACTTTTTCAACTAAAATACGTGTGTTTAAAGTCATTTCTGTGCCTGAAACGGGTCAAAATTGAAGCTTTTGAGTAAGCAAAACTCTGTAAAAATGGCACTTTTGGTCACTGTGAGGGTTTAAAAAGTGGTTATTCAACATGAGGCACGATCCAATTGACATTTTGAATCATTTTGGGTACAGTCCAAAAAATCAATTTTCGGATGAAAAACGATGACTCCGGACATGCCGAACGTTCCCAAAATGGTCTATAATGATGAAATTTTAACATTTAATCTTTTGACTCTAAATGACTGTTGGATGTGAATTATGACTTTTTCAACTAAAATAAGTGTGTTTAAAGTCATTTCTGTGCCTGAAACGGGTCAAAATTGAAGCTTTTGAGTAAGGAAAACTCTGTAAAAATGGCAATTTTGGTCATTGTGAGGGTTTAAAAAGTGGTTATTCAACATGAGGCACGATCCAATTGACATTTTGAATCATTTTGGGTACAGTCCAAAAAATCAATTTTTGGATGAAAAACGATGACTCCGGACATGTTGAACGTTCCCAAAATGGTCTATAATGATGAAATTTTAACATTTAATCTTTTGACTCTAAATGACTGTTGGATGTGAATTATGTTTTTTCAACTAAAATATGTGTGTTTAAAGTCATTTCTGTGCCTGAAACGGGTCAAAATTGAAGCTTTTGAGTAAGCAAAACTCTGTAAAAATGGCACTTTTGGTCACTGTGAGGGTTTAAAAAGTGGTTATTCAACATGAGGCACGATCCAATTGACATTTTGAATCATTTTGGGTACAGTCCAAAAAATCAATTTTCGGATGAAAAACGATGACTCCGGACATGTCGAACGTTCCCAAAATGGTCTCTAATGATGAAATTTTAACATTTAATCTTTTGACTCTAAATGACTGTTGGATGTGCATTATGACTTTTTCAACTAAAATAAGTGTGTTTAAAGTCATTTCTGTGCCTGAAACGGGTCAAAATTGAAGCTTTTGAGTAAGCAAAACTCTGTAAAAATGGCAATTTTGGTCACTGTGAGGGTTTAAAAAGTGGTTATTCAACATGAGGCACGATCCAATTGACATTTTGAATCATTTTTGGTACAGTCCAAAAAATCAATTTTCGGATGAAAAACGATGACTCCGGACATGTCGAACGTTCCCAAAATGGTCTATAATGATGAAATTTTAACATTTAATCTTTTGACACTAAATGACCGTTGGATGTGAATTATGACTTTTTCAACTAAAATAAGTGTGTTTAAAGTCATTTCTGTGCCTGAAATGGGTCAAAATTGAAGCTTTTGAGTAAGGAAAACTCTGTAAAAATGGCAATTTTGGTCACTGTGAGGGTTTAAAAAGTGGTTATTCAACATGAGGCACGATCCAATTGACATTTTGAATCATTTTGGGTACAGTCCAAAAAATCAATTTTCGGATGAAAAACGATGACTCCGGACATGTTGAACGTTCCCAAAATGGTCTATAATGATGAAATTTTAACATTTAATCTTTTGACTCTAAATGACTGTTGGATGTGAATTATGACTTTTTCAACTAAAATAAGTGTGTTTAAAGTCATTTCTGTGCCTGAAACGGGTCAAAATTGAAGCTTTTGAGTGAGGAAAACTCTGTAAAAATGGCAATTTTGGTCACTGTGAGGGTTTAAAAAGTGGTTATTCAACATGAGGCACGATCCAATTGACATTTTGAATAATTTTAGTACAGTCCAAAAAATCAATTTTCGGATGAAAAACGATGACTCCGGACATGTCGAACGTTCCCAAAATGGTCTATAATGATGAAATTTTAACATTTAATCTTTTGACTCTAAATGACTGTTGGATGTGCATTATGACTTTTTCAACTAAAATAAGTGTGTTTAAAGTCATTTCTGTGCCTGAAACGGGTCAAAATTGAAGCTTTTGAGTAAGCAAAACTCTGTAAAAATGGCACTTTTGGTCACTGTGAGGGTTTAAAAAGTGGTTATTCAACATGAGGCACGATCCAATTGACATTTTGAATCATTTTGGGTACAGTCCAAAAAATCAATTTTCGGATGAAAAACGATGACTCCGGACATGCCGAACGTTCCCAAAATGGTCTATAATGATGAAATTTTAACATTTAATCTTTTGACTCTAAATGACTGTTGGATGTGAATTATGACTTTTTCAACTAAAATAAGTGTGTTTAAAGTCATTTCTGTGCCTGAAACGGGTCAAAATTGAAGCTTTTGAGTAAGGAAAACTCTGTAAAAATGGCAATTTTGGTCATTGTGAGGGTTTAAAAAGTGGTTATTCAACATGAGGCACGATCCAATTGACATTTTGAATCATTTTGGGTACAGTCCAAAAAATCAATTTTTGGATGAAAAACGATGACTCCGGACATGCCGAACGTTCCCAAAATGGTCTATAATGATGAAATTTTAACATTTAATCTTTTGACTCTAAATGACTGTTGGATGTGAATTATGACTTTTTCAACTAAAATATGTGTGTTTAAAGTCATTTCTGTGCCTGAAACGGGTCAAAATTGAAGCTTTTGAGTAAGCAAAACTCTGTAAAAATGGCACTTTTGGTCACTGTGAGGGTTTAAAAAGTGGTTATTCAACATGAGGCACGATCCAATTGACATTTTGAATCATTTTGGGTACAGTCCAAAAAATCAATTTTCGGATGAAAAACGATGACTCCGGACATGTCGAACGTTCCCAAAATGGTCTCTAATGATGAAATTTTAACATTTAATCTTTTGACTCTAAATGACTGTTGGATGTGCATTATGACTTTTTCAACTAAAATAAGTGTGTTTAAAGTCATTTCTGTGCCTGAAACGGGTCAAAATTGAAGCTTTTGAGTAAGCAAAACTCTGTAAAAATGGCAATTTTGGTCACTGTGAGGGTTTAAAAAGTGGTTATTCAACATGAGGCACGATCCAATTGACATTTTGAATCATTTTTGGTACAGTCCAAAAAATCAATTTTCGGATGAAAAACGATGACTCCGGACATGTCGAACGTTCCCAAAATGGTCTATAATGATGAAATTTTAACATTTAATCTTTTGACACTAAATGACCGTTGGATGTGAATTATGACTTTTTCAACTAAAATAAGTGTGTTTAAAGTCATTTCTGTGCCTGAAATGGGTCAAAATTGAAGCTTTTGAGTAAGGAAAACTCTGTAAAAATGGCAATTTTGGTCACTGTGAGGGTTTAAAAAGTGGTTATTCAACATGAGGCACGATCCAATTGACATTTTGAATCATTTTGGGTACAGTCCAAAAAATCAATTTTCGGATGAAAAACGATGACTCCGGACATGTTGAACGTTCCCAAAATGGTCTATAATGATGAAATTTTAACATTTAATCTTTTGACTCTAAATGACTGTTGGATGTGAATTATGACTTTTTCAACTAAAATAAGTGTGTTTAAAGTCATTTCTGTGCCTGAAACGGGTCAAAATTGAAGCTTTTGAGTGAGGAAAACTCTGTAAAAATGGCAATTTTGGTCACTGTGAGGGTTTAAAAAGTGGTTATTCAACATGAGGCACGATCCAATTGACATTTTGAATAATTTTAGTACAGTCCAAAAAATCAATTTTCGGATGAAAAACGATGACTCCGGACATGTCGAACGTTCCCAAAATGGTCTATAATGATGAAATTTTAACATTTAATCTTTTGACTCTAAATGACTGTTGGATGTGCATTATGACTTTTTCAACTAAAATAAGTGTGTTTAAAGTCATTTCTGTGCCTGAAACGGGTCAAAATTGAAGCTTTTGAGTAAGCAAAACTCTGTAAAAATGGCAATTTTGGTCACTGTGAGGGTTTAAAAAGTGGTTATCCAACATGAGGCACGATCCAATTGACATTTTGAATCATTTTTAGTACAGTCCAAAAAATCAATTTTCGGATGAAAAACGATGACTCCGGACATGCCGAACGTTCCCAAAATGGTCTATAATGATGAAATTTTAACATTTAATCTTTTGACTCTAAATGACTGTTGGATGTGAATTCTGACTTTTTCAACTAAAATAAGTGTGTTTAAAGTCATTTCTGTGCCTGAAACGGTTCAAAATTGAAGCTTTTGAGTAAGGAAAACTCTGTAAAAATGGCAATTTTGGTCACTGTGAGGGTTTAAAAAGTGGTTATTCAACATGAGGCACGATCCAATTGACATTTTGAATCATTTTTGGTACAGTCCAAAAAATCGATTTTCGGATGAAAAACGATGACTCCGGACATGCCGAACGTTCCCAAAATGGTCTATAATGATGAAATTTTAACATTTAATCTTTTGACTCTAAATGACTGTTGGATGTGAATTATGACTTTTTCAACTAAAATAAGTGTGTTTAAAGTCATTCAAAATTGAAGCTTTTGAGTAAGCAAAACTCTGTAAAAATGGCACTTTTGGTCACTATGAGGGTTTGAAAAGTGGTTATTCAACATGAGGCACGATCCAATTGACATTTTGAATCATTTTGGGTACAGTCCAAAAAATCAATTTTCGGATGAAAAACGACGACTCCGGACATGTCGAACGTTCCCAAAATGGTCTATAATGATGAAATTTTAACATTTAATCTTTTGACTCTAAATGACTGTTGGATGTGCATTATGACTTTTTCAACTAAAATAAGTGTGTTTAAAGTCATTTCTGTGCCTGAAACGGGTCAAAATTGAAGCTTTTGAGTAAGCAAAACTCTATAAAAATGGCAATTTTGGTCACTGTGAGGGTTTAAAAAGTGGTTATCCAACATGAGGCACGATCCAATTGACATTTTGAATAATTTTTGGTACAGTCCAAAAAATCAATTTTCGGATGAAAAACGATGACTCCGGACATGCCGAACGTTCCCAAAATGGTCTATAATGATGAAATTTTAACATTTATTCTTTTGACTCTAAATGACTGTTGGATGTGCATTATGACTTTTTCAACTAAAATAAGTGTGTTTAAAGTCATTTCTGTGCCTGAAACGGGTCAAAATTGAAGCTTTTGAGTAAGCAAAACTCTGTAAAAATGGCAATTTTGGTCACTGTGAGGGTTTAAAAAGTGGTTATCCAACATGAGGCACGATCCAATTGACATTTTGAATCATTTTTAGTACAGTCCAAAAAATCAATTTTCGGATGAAAAACGATGACTCCGGACATGCCGAACGTTCCCAAAATGGTCTATAATGATGAAATTTTAACATTTAATCTTTTGACTCTAAATGACTGTTGGATGTGAATTATGACTTTTTCAACTAAAATACGTGTGTTTAAAGTCATTTCTGTGCCTGAAACGGGTCAAAATTGAAGCTTTTGAGTAAGCAAAACTCTGTAAAAATGGCACTTTTGGTCACTGTGAGGGTTTAAAAAGTGGTTATTCAACATGAGGCACGATCCAATTGACATTTTGAATCATTTTGGGTACAGTCCAAAAAATCAATTTTCGGATGAAAAACGATGACTCCGGACATGCCGAACGTTCCCAAAATGGTCTATAATGATGAAATTTTAACATTTAATCTTTTGACTCTAAATGACTGTTGGATGTGAATTATGACTTTTTCAACTAAAATAAGTGTGTTTAAAGTCATTTCTGTGCCTGAAACGGGTCAAAATTGAAGCTTTTGAGTAAGGAAAACTCTGTAAAAATGGCAATTTTGGTCATTGTGAGGGTTTAAAAAGTGGTTATTCAACATGAGGCACGATCCAATTGACATTTTGAATCATTTTGGGTACAGTCCAAAAAATCAATTTTTGGATGAAAAACGATGACTCCGGACATGTTGAACGTTCCCAAAATGGTCTATAATGATGAAATTTTAACATTTAATCTTTTGACTCTAAATGACTGTTGGATGTGAATTATGTTTTTTTCAACTAAAATATGTGTGTTTAAAGTCATTTCTGTGCCTGAAACGGGTCAAAATTGAAGCTTTTGAGTAAGCAAAACTCTGTAAAAATGGCACTTTTGGTCACTGTGAGGGTTTAAAAAGTGGTTATTCAACATGAGGCACGATCCAATTGACATTTTGAATCATTTTGGGTACAGTCCAAAAAATCAATTTTCGGATGAAAAACGATGACTCCGGACATGTCGAACGTTCCCAAAATGGTCTCTAATGATGAAATTTTAACATTTAATCTTTTGACTCTAAATGACTGTTGGATGTGCATTATGACTTTTTCAACTAAAATAAGTGTGTTTAAAGTCATTTCTGTGCCTGAAACGGGTCAAAATTGAAGCTTTTGAGTAAGCAAAACTCTGTAAAAATGGCAATTTTGGTCACTGTGAGGGTTTAAAAAGTGGTTATTCAACATGAGGCACGATCCAATTGACATTTTGAATCATTTTTGGTACAGTCCAAAAAATCAATTTTCGGATGAAAAACGATGACTCCGGACATGTCGAACGTTCCCAAAATGGTCTATAATGATGAAATTTTAACATTTAATCTTTTGACACTAAATGACCGTTGGATGTGAATTATGACTTTTTCAACTAAAATAAGTGTGTTTAAAGTCATTTCTGTGCCTGAAATGGGTCAAAATTGAAGCTTTTGAGTAAGGAAAACTCTGTAAAAATGGCAATTTTGGTCACTGTGAGGGTTTAAAAAGTGGTTATTCAACATGAGGCACGATCCAATTGACATTTTGAATCATTTTGGGTACAGTCCAAAAAATCAATTTTCGGATGAAAAACGATGACTCCGGACATGTTGAACGTTCCCAAAATGGTCTATAATGATGAAATTTTAACATTTAATCTTTTGACTCTAAATGACTGTTGGATGTGAATTATGACTTTTTCAACTAAAATAAGTGTGTTTAAAGTCATTTCTGTGCCTGAAACGGGTCAAAATTGAAGCTTTTGAGTGAGGAAAACTCTGTAAAAATGGCAATTTTGGTCACTGTGAGGGTTTAAAAAGTGGTTATTCAACATGAGGCACGATCCAATTGACATTTTGAATAATTTTAGTACAGTCCAAAAAATCAATTTTCGGATGAAAAACGATGACTCCGGACATGTCGAACGTTCCCAAAATGGTCTATAATGATGAAATTTTAACATTTAATCTTTTGACTCTAAATGACTGTTGGATGTGCATTATGACTTTTTCAACTAAAATAAGTGTGTTTAAAGTCATTTCTGTGCCTGAAACGGGTCAAAATTGAAGCTTTTGAGTAAGCAAAACTCTGTAAAAATGGCACTTTTGGTCACTGTGAGGGTTTAAAAAGTGGTTATTCAACATGAGGCACGATCCAATTGACATTTTGAATCATTTTGGGTACAGTCCAAAAAATCAATTTTCGGATGAAAAACGATGACTCCGGACATGCCGAACGTTCCCAAAATGGTCTATAATGATGAAATTTTAACATTTAATCTTTTGACTCTAAATGACTGTTGGATGTGAATTATGACTTTTTCAACTAAAATAAGTGTGTTTAAAGTCATTTCTGTGCCTGAAACGGGTCAAAATTGAAGCTTTTGAGTAAGGAAAACTCTGTAAAAATGGCAATTTTGGTCATTGTGAGGGTTTAAAAAGTGGTTATTCAACATGAGGCACGATCCAATTGACATTTTGAATCATTTTGGGTACAGTCCAAAAAATCAATTTTTGGATGAAAAACGATGACTCCGGACATGCCGAACGTTCCCAAAATGGTCTATAATGATGAAATTTTAACATTTAATCTTTTGACTCTAAATGACTGTTGGATGTGAATTATGACTTTTTCAACTAAAATATGTGTGTTTAAAGTCATTTCTGTGCCTGAAACGGGTCAAAATTGAAGCTTTTGAGTAAGCAAAACTCTGTAAAAATGGCACTTTTGGTCACTGTGAGGGTTTAAAAAGTGGTTATTCAACATGAGGCACGATCCAATTGACATTTTGAATCATTTTGGGTACAGTCCAAAAAATCAATTTTCGGATGAAAAACGATGACTCCGGACATGTCGAACGTTCCCAAAATGGTCTCTAATGATGAAATTTTAACATTTAATCTTTTGACTCTAAATGACTGTTGGATGTGCATTATGACTTTTTCAACTAAAATAAGTGTGTTTAAAGTCATTTCTGTGCCTGAAACGGGTCAAAATTGAAGCTTTTGAGTAAGCAAAACTCTGTAAAAATGGCAATTTTGGTCACTGTGAGGGTTTAAAAAGTGGTTATTCAACATGAGGCACGATCCAATTGACATTTTGAATCATTTTTGGTACAGTCCAAAAAATCAATTTTCGGATGAAAAACGATGACTCCGGACATGTCGAACGTTCCCAAAATGGTCTATAATGATGAAATTTTAACATTTAATCTTTTGACACTAAATGACCGTTGGATGTGAATTATGACTTTTTCAACTAAAATAAGTGTGTTTAAAGTCATTTCTGTGCCTGAAATGGGTCAAAATTGAAGCTTTTGAGTAAGGAAAACTCTGTAAAAATGGCAATTTTGGTCACTGTGAGGGTTTAAAAAGTGGTTATTCAACATGAGGCACGATCCAATTGACATTTTGAATCATTTTGGGTACAGTCCAAAAAATCAATTTTCGGATGAAAAACGATGACTCCGGACATGTTGAACGTTCCCAAAATGGTCTATAATGATGAAATTTTAACATTTAATCTTTTGACTCTAAATGACTGTTGGATGTGAATTATGACTTTTTCAACTAAAATAAGTGTGTTTAAAGTCATTTCTGTGCCTGAAACGGGTCAAAATTGAAGCTTTTGAGTGAGGAAAACTCTGTAAAAATGGCAATTTTGGTCACTGTGAGGGTTTAAAAAGTGGTTATTCAACATGAGGCACGATCCAATTGACATTTTGAATAATTTTAGTACAGTCCAAAAAATCAATTTTCGGATGAAAAACGATGACTCCGGACATGTCGAACGTTCCCAAAATGGTCTATAATGATGAAATTTTAACATTTAATCTTTTGACTCTAAATGACTGTTGGATGTGCATTATGACTTTTTCAACTAAAATAAGTGTGTTTAAAGTCATTTCTGTGCCTGAAACGGGTCAAAATTGAAGCTTTTGAGTAAGCAAAACTCTGTAAAAATGGCAATTTTGGTCACTGTGAGGGTTTAAAAAGTGGTTATCCAACATGAGGCACGATCCAATTGACATTTTGAATCATTTTTAGTACAGTCCAAAAAATCAATTTTCGGATGAAAAACGATGACTCCGGACATGCCGAACGTTCCCAAAATGGTCTATAATGATGAAATTTTAACATTTAATCTTTTGACTCTAAATGACTGTTGGATGTGAATTCTGACTTTTTCAACTAAAATAAGTGTGTTTAAAGTCATTTCTGTGCCTGAAACGGTTCAAAATTGAAGCTTTTGAGTAAGGAAAACTCTGTAAAAATGGCAATTTTGGTCACTGTGAGGGTTTAAAAAGTGGTTATTCAACATGAGGCAAGATCCAATTGACATTTTGAATCATTTTTGGTACAGTCCAAAAAATCAATTTTCGGATGAAAAACGATGACTCCGGACATGTCGAACGTTCCCAAAATGGTCTATAATGATGAAATTTTAACATTTAATCTTTTGACTCTAAATGACTGTTGGATGTGAATTATGACTTTTTCAACTAAAATAAGTGTGTTTAAAGTCATTTCTGTGCCTGAAACGGGTCAAAATTGAAGCTTTTGAGTAAGGAAAACTCTGTAAAAATGGCAATTTTGGTCACTGTGAGGGTTTAAAAAGTGGTTATTCAACATGAGGCACGATCCAATTGACATTTTGAATCATTTTTGGTACAGTCCAAAAAATCAATTTTCGGATGAAAAACGATGACTCCGGACATGCCGAACGTTCCCAAAATGGTCTATAATGATGAAATTTTAACATTTAATCTTTTGACTCTAAATGACTGTTGGATGTGAATTATGACTTTTTCAACTAAAATACGTGTGTTTAAAGTCATTTCTGTGCCTGAAACGGGTCAAAATTGAAGCTTTTGAGTAAGCAAAACTCTGTAAAAATGGCACTTTTGGTCACTGTGAGGGTTTAAAAAGTGGTTATTCAACATGAGGCACGATCCAATTGACATTTTGAATCATTTTGGATACAGTCCAAAAAATCAATTTTCGGATGAAAAACGATGACTCCGGACATGTCGAACGTTCCCAAAATGGTCTATCTTTTGACTCTAAATGACTGTTGGATGTGAATTATGACTTTTTCAACTAAAATAAGTGTGTTTAAAGTCATTTCTGTGCCTGAAACGGGTCAAAATTGAAGCTTTTGAGTAAGGAAAACTCTGTAAAAATGGCAATTTTGGTCACTGTGAGGGTTTAAAAAGTGGTTATTCAACATGAGGCACGATCCAATTGACATTTTGAATCATTTTTGGTACAGTCCAAAAAATCAATTTTCGGATGAAAAACGATGACTCCGGACATGCCGAACTTTCCCAAAATGGTCTATAATGATGAAATTTTAACATTTAATCTTTTGACTCTAAATGACTGTTGGATGTAAATTGTGACTTTTTCAACTAAAATATGTGTGTTTAAAGTCATTTCTGTGCCTGAAACGGGTCAAAATTGAAGCTTTTGAGTAAGCAAAACTCTGTAAAAATGGCACTTTTGGTCACTGTGAGGGTTTAAAAAGTGGTTATTCAACATGAGGCACGATCCAATTGACATTTTGAATCATTTTTAGTACAGTCCAAAAAATCAATTTTCGGATGAAAAACGATGACTCCGGACATGCCGAACGTTCCCAAAATGGTCTATAATGATGAAATTTTAACATTTAATCTTTTGACTCTAAATGACTGTTGGATGTGCATTATGACTTTTTCAACTAAAATAAGTGTGTTTAAAGTCATTTCTGTGCCTGAAACGGGTCAAAATTGAAGCTTTTGAGTAAGCAAAACTCTATAAAAATGGCAATTTTGGTCACTGTGAGGGTTTAAAAAGTGGTTATCCAACATGAGGCACGATCCAATTGACATTTTGAATAATTTTTGGTACAGTCCAAAAAATCAATTTTCGAATGAAAAACGATGACTCCGGACATGCCGAACGTTCCCAAAATGGTCTATAATGATGAAATTTTAACATTTAATCTTTTGACTCTAAATGACTGTTGGATGTGAATTATGACTTTTTCAACTAAAATACGTGTGTTTAAAGTCATTTCTGTGCCTGAAACGGGTCAAAATTGAAGCTTTTGAGTAAGCAAAACTCTGTAAAAATGGCACTTTTGGTCACTGTGAGGGTTTAAAAAGTGGTTATTCAACATGAGGCACGATCCAATTGACATTTTGAATCATTTTGGGTACAGTCCAAAAAATCAATTTTCGGATGAAAAACGATGACCCCGGACATGCCGAACGTTCCCAAAATGGTCTATAATGATGAAATTTTAACATTTAATCTTTTGACTCTAAATGACTGTTGGATGTGAATTATGACTTTTTCAACTAAAATATGTGTGTTTAAAGTCATTTCTGTGCCTGAAACGGGTCAAAATTGAAGCTTTTGAGTAAGCAAAACTCTGTAAAAATGGCACTTTTGGTCACTGTGAGGGTTTAAAAAGTGGTTATTCAACATGAGGCACGATCCAATTGACATTTTGAATCATTTTGGGTACAGTCCAAAAAATCAATTTTCGGATGAAAAACGATGACTCCGGACATGTCGAACGTTCCCAAAATGGTCTCTAATGATGAAATTTTAACATTTAATCTTTTGACTCTAAATGACTGTTGGATGTGCATTATGACTTTTTCAACTAAAATAAGTGTGTTTAAAGTCATTTCTGTGCCTGAAACGGGTCAAAATTGAAGCTTTTGAGTAAGCAAAACTCTGTAAAAATGGCAATTTTGGTCACTGTGAGGGTTTAAAAAGTGGTTATTCAACATGAGGCACGATCCAATTGACATTTTGAATCATTTTTGGTACAGTCCAAAAAATCAATTTTCGGATGAAAAACGATGACTCCGGACATGTCGAACGTTCCCAAAATGGTCTATAATGATGAAATTTTAACATTTAATCTTTTGACACTAAATGACCGTTGGATGTGAATTATGACTTTTTCAACTAAAATAAGTGTGTTTAAAGTCATTTCTGTGCCTGAAATGGGTCAAAATTGAAGCTTTTGAGTAAGGAAAACTCTGTACAAATGGCAATTTTGGTCACTGTGAGGGTTTAAAAAGTGGTTATTCAACATGAGGCACGATCCAATTGACATTTTGAATCATTTTGGGTACAGTCCAAAAAATCAATTTTCGGATGAAAAACGATGACTCCGGACATGTCGAACGTTCCCAAAATGGTCTATAATGATGAAATTTTAACATTTAATCTTTTGACTCTAAATGACTGTTGGATGTGAATTATGACTTTTTCAACTAAAATAAGTGTGTTTAAAGTCATTTCTGTGCCTGAAACGGGTCAAAATTGAAGCTTTTGAGTGAGGAAAACTCTGTAAAAATGGCAATTTTGGTCACTGTGAGGGTTTAAAAAGTGGTTATTCAACATGAGGCACGATCCAATTGACATTTTGAATAATTTTAGTACAGTCCAAAAAATCAATTTTCGGATGAAAAACGATGACTCCGGACATGTCGAACGTTCCCAAAATGGTCTATAATGATGAAATTTTAACATTTAATCTTTTGACTCTAAATGACTGTTGGATGTGAATTATGACTTTTTCAACTAAAATAAGTGTGTTTAAAGTCATTTCTGTGCCTGAAACGGGTCAAAATTGAAGCTTTTGAGTAAGGAAAACTCTGTAAAAATGGCAATTTTGGTCACTGTGAGGGTTTAAAAAGTGGTTATTCAACATGAGGCACGATCCAATTGACATTTTGAATCATTTTTGGTACAGTCTAAAAAATCAATTTTCGGATGAAAAACGATGACTCCGGACATGCCGAACGTTCCCAAAATGGTCTATAATGATGAAATTTTAACATTTAATCTTTTGACTCTAAATGACTGTTGGATGTGAATTATGACTTTTTCAACTAAAATACGTGTGTTTAAAGTCATTTCTGTGCCTGAAACGGGTCAAAATTGAAGCTTTTGAGTAAGCAAAACTCTGTAAAAATGGCACTTTTGGTCACTGTGAGGGTTTAAAAAGTGGTTATTCAACATGAGGCACGATCCAATTGACATTTTGAATCATTTTGGGTACAGTCCAAAAAATCAATTTTCGGATGAAAAACGATGACTCGGGACATGTCGAACGTTCCCAAAATGGTCTATAATGATGAAATTTTAACATTTAATCTTTTGACTCTAAATGACTGTTGGATGTGAATTATGACTTTTTCAACTAAAATAAGTGTGTTTAAAGTCATTTCTGTGCCTGAAACGGGTCAAAATTGAAGCTTTTGAGTAAGGAAAACTCTGTAAAAATGGCAATTTTGGTCACTGTGAGGGTTTAAAAAGTGGTTATTCAACATGAGGCACGATCCAATTGACATTTTGAATCATTTTTGGTACAGTCCAAAAAATCAATTTTCGGATGAAAAACGATGACTCCGGACATGCCGAACTTTCCCAAAATGGTCTATAATGATGAAATTTTAACATTTAATCTTTTGACTCTAAATGACTGTTGGATGTAAATTGTGACTTTTTCAACTAAAATATGTGTGTTTAAAGTCATTTCTGTGCCTGAAACGGGTCAAAATTGAAGCTTTTGAGTAAGCAAAACTCTGTAAAAATTGCACTTTTGGTCACTGTGAGGGTTTAAAAAGTGGTTATTCAACATGAGGTACGATCCAATTGACATTTTGAATCATTTTTGGTACAGTCCAAAAAATCAATTTTCGGATGAAAAACGATGACTCCGGACATGTCGAACGTTCCCAAAATGGTCTCTAATGATGAAATTTTAACATTTAATCTTTTGACTCTAAATGACTGTTGGATGTGCATTATGACTTTTTCAACTAAAATAAGTGTGTTTAAAGTCATTTCTGTGCCTGAAACGGGTCAAAATTGAAGCTTTTGAGTAAGCAAAACTCTGTAAAAATGGCAATTTTGGTCACTGTGAGGGTTTAAAAAGTGGTTATTCAACATGAGGCACGATCCAATTGGCATTTTGAATCATTTTTGGTACAGTCCAAAAAATCAATTTTCGGATGAAAAACGATGACTCCGGACATGTCGAACGTTCCCAAAATGGTCTATAATGATGAAATTTTAACATTTAATCTTTTGACACTAAATGACCGTTGGATGTGAATTATGACTTTTTCAACTAAAATAAGTGTGTTTAAAGTCATTTCTGTGCCTGAAATGGGTCAAAATTGAAGCTTTTGAGTAAGGAAAACTCTGTAAAAATGGCAATTTTGGTCACTGTGAGGGTTTAAAAAGTGGTTATTCAACATGAGGCACGATCCAATTGACATTTTGAATCATTTTGGGTACAGTCCAAAAAATCAATTTTCGGATGAAAAACGATGACTCCGGACATGTCGAACGTTCCCAAAATGGTCTATAATGATGAAATTTTAACATTTAATCTTTTGACTCTAAATGACTGTTGGATGTGAATTATGACTTTTTCAACTAAAATAAGTGTGTTTAAAGTCATTTCTGTGCCTGAAACGGGTCAAAATTGAAGCTTTTGAGTGAGGAAAACTCTGTAAAAATGGCAATTTTGGTCACTGTGAGGGTTTAAAAAGTGGTTATTCAACATGAGGCACGATCCAATTGACATTTTGAATAATTTTAGTACAGTCCAAAAAATCAATTTTCGGATGAAAAACGATGACTCCGGACATGTCGAACGTTCCCAAAATGGTCTATAATGATGAAATTTTAACATTTAATCTTTTGACTCTAAATGACTGTTGGATGTGAATTATGACTTTTTCAACTAAAATAAGTGTGTTTAAAGTCATTTCTGTGCCTGAAACGGGTCAAAATTGAAGCTTTTGAGTAAGGAAAACTCTGTAAAAATGGCAATTTTGGTCACTGTGAGGGTTTAAAAAGTGGTTATTCAACATGAGGCACGATCCAATTGACATTTTGAATCATTTTTGGTACAGTCCAAAAAATCAATTTTCGGATGAAAAACGATGACTCCGGACATGCCGAACGTTCCCAAAATGGTCTATAATGATGAAATTTTAACATTTAATCTTTTGACTCTAAATGACTGTTGGATGTGAATTATGACTTTTTCAACTAAAATACGTGTGTTTAAAGTCATTTCTGTGCCTGAAACGGGTCAAAATTGAAGCTTTTGAGTAAGCAAAACTCTGTAAAAATGGCACTTTTGGTCACTGTGAGGGTTTAAAAAGTGGTTATTCAACATGAGGCACGATCCAATTGACATTTTGAATCATTTTGGGTACAGTCCAAAAAATCAATTTTCGGATGAAAAACGATGACTCCGGACATGTCGAACGTTCCCAAAATGGTCTATAATGATGAAATTTTAACATTTAATCTTTTGACTCTAAATGACTGTTGGATGTAAATTGTGACTTTTTCAACTAAAATATGTGTGTTTAAAGTCATTTCTGTGCCTGAAACGGGTCAAAATTGAAGCTTTTGAGTAAGCAAAACTCTGTAAAAATTGCACTTTTGGTCACTGTGAGGGTTTAAAAAGTGGTTATTCAACATGAGGTACGATCCAATTGACATTTTGAATCATTTTTGGTACAGTCCAAAAAATCAATTTTCGGATGAAAAACGATGACTCCGGACATGTCGAACGTTCCCAAAATGGTCTCTAATGATGAAATTTTAACATTTAATCTTTTGACTCTAAATGACTGTTGGATGTGCATTATGACTTTTTCAACTAAAATAAGTGTGTTTAAAGTCATTTCTGTGCCTGAAACGGGTCAAAATTGAAGCTTTTGAGTAAGCAAAACTCTGTAAAAATGGCAATTTTGGTCACTGTGAGGGTTTAAAAAGTGGTTATTCAACATGAGGCACGATCCAATTGGCATTTTGAATCATTTTTGGTACAGTCCAAAAAATCAATTTTCGGATGAAAAACGATGACTCCGGACATGTCGAACGTTCCCAAAATGGTCTATAATGATGAAATTTTAACATTTAATCTTTTGACACTAAATGACCGTTGGATGTGAATTATGACTTTTTCAACTAAAATAAGTGTGTTTAAAGTCATTTCTGTGCCTGAAATGGGTCAAAATTGAAGCTTTTGAGTAAGGAAAACTCTGTAAAAATGGCAATTTTGGTCACTGTGAGGGTTTAAAAAGTGGTTATTCAACATGAGGCACGATCCAATTGACATTTTGAATCATTTTGGGTACAGTCCAAAAAATCAATTTTCGGATGAAAAACGATGACTCCGGACATGTCGAACGTTCCCAAAATGGTCTATAATGATGAAATTTTAACATTTAATCTTTTGACTCTAAATGACTGTTGGATGTGAATTATGACTTTTTCAACTAAAATAAGTGTGTTTAAAGTCATTTCTGTGCCTGAAACGGGTCAAAATTGAAGCTTTTGAGTGAGGAAAACTCTGTAAAAATGGCAATTTTGGTCACTGTGAGGGTTTAAAAAGTGGTTATTCAACATGAGGCACGATCCAATTGACATTTTGAATAATTTTAGTACAGTCCAAAAAATCAATTTTCGGATGAAAAACGATGACTCCGGACATGTCGAACGTTCCCAAAATGGTCTATAATGATGAAATTTTAACATTTAATCTTTTGACTCTAAATGACTGTTGGATGTGAATTATGACTTTTTCAACTAAAATAAGTGTGTTTAAAGTCATTTCTGTGCCTGAAACGGGTCAAAATTGAAGCTTTTGAGTAAGGAAAACTCTGTAAAAATGGCAATTTTGGTCACTGTGAGGGTTTAAAAAGTGGTTATTCAACATGAGGCACGATCCAATTGACATTTTGAATCATTTTTGGTACAGTCCAAAAAATCAATTTTCGGATGAAAAACGATGACTCCGGACATGCCGAACGTTCCCAAAATGGTCTATAATGATGAAATTTTAACATTTAATCTTTTGACTCTAAATGACTGTTGGATGTGAATTATGACTTTTTCAACTAAAATACGTGTGTTTAAAGTCATTTCTGTGCCTGAAACGGGTCAAAATTGAAGCTTTTGAGTAAGCAAAACTCTGTAAAAATGGCACTTTTGGTCACTGTGAGGGTTTAAAAAGTGGTTATTCAACATGAGGCACGATCCAATTGACATTTTGAATCATTTTGGGTACAGTCCAAAAAATCAATTTTCGGATGAAAAACGATGACTCCGGACATGTCGAACGTTCCCAAAATGGTCTATAATGATGAAATTTTAACATTTAATCTTTTGACTCTAAATGACTGTTGGATGTGAATTATGACTTTTTCAACTAAAATAAGTGTGTTTAAAGTCATTTCTGTGCCTGAAACGGGTCAAAATTGAAGCTTTTGAGTAAGCAAAACTCTGTAAAAATGGCAATTTTGGTCACTGTGAGGGTTTAAAAAGTGGTTATTCAACATGAGGCACGATCCAATTGACATTTTGAATCATTTTTGGTACAGTCCAAAAAATCAATTTTCGGATGAAAAACGATGACTCCGGACATGTCGAACGTTCCCAAAATGGTCTATAATGATGAAATTTTAACATTTAATCTTTTGACACTAAATGACCGTTGGATGTGAATTATGACTTTTTCAACTAAAATAAGTGTGTTTAAAGTCATTTCTGTGCCTGAAATGGGTCAAAATTGAAGCTTTTGAGTAAGGAAAACTCTGTAAAAATGGCAATTTTGGTCACTGTGAGGGTTTAAAAAGTGGTTATTCAACATGAGGCACGATCCAATTGACATTTTGAATCATTTTTGGTACAGTCCAAAAAATCAATTTTCGGATGAAAAACGATGACTCCGGACATGCCGAACGTTCCCAAAATGGTCTATAATGATGAAATTTTAACATTTAATCTTTTGACTCTAAATGACTGTTGGATGTGAATTATGACTTTTTCAACTAAAATACGTGTGTTTAAAGTCATTTCTGTGCCTGAAACGGGTCAAAATTGAAGCTTTTGAGTAAGCAAAACTCTGTAAAAATTGCACTTTTGGTCACTGTGAGGGTTTAAAAAGTGGTTATTCAACATGAGGCACGATCCAATTGACATTTTGAATAATTTTGGTACAGTCCAAAAAATCAATTTTCGGATGAAAAACGATGACTCCGGACATGCCGAACGTTCCCAAAATGGTCTATAATGATGAAATTTTAACATTTAATCTTTTGACTCTAAATGACTGTTGGATGTGAATTATGACTTTTTCAACTAAAATATGTGTGTTTAAAGTCATTTCTGTGCCTGAAACGGGTCAAAATTGAAGCTTTTGAGTAAGCAAAACTCTGTAAAAATGGCACTTTTGGTCACTGTGAGGGTTTAAAAAGTGGTTATTCAACATGAGGCATGATCCAATTGACATTTTGAATCATTTTGGGTACAGTCCAAAAAATCAATTTTCAGGTGAAAAACGATGACTCCGGACATGTCGAACGTTCCCAAAATGGTCTATAATGATGAAATTTTAACATTTAATCTTTTGACTCTAAATGACTGTTGGATGTGCATTATGACTTTTTCAACTAAAATAAGTGTGTTTAAAGTCATTTCTGTGCCTGAAACGGGTCAAAATTGAAGCTTTTGAGTAAGCAAAACTCTGTAAAAATGGCAATTTTGGTCACTGTGAGGGTTTAAAAAGTGGTTATTCAACATGAGGCACGATCCAATTGGCATTTTGAATCATTTTTGGTACAGTCCAAAAAATCAATTTTCGGATGAAAAACGATGACTCCGGACATGTCGAACGTTCCCAAAATGGTCTATAATGATGAAATTTTAACATTTAATCTTTTGACACTAAATGACCGTTGGATGTGAATTATGACTTTTTCAACTAAAATAAGTGTGTTTAAAGTCATTTCTGTGCCTGAAATGGGTCAAAATTGAAGCTTTTGAGTAAGGAAAACTCTGTAAAAATGGCAATTTTGGTCACTGTGAGGGTTTAAAAAGTGGTTATTCAACATGAGGCACGATCCAATTGACATTTTGAATCATTTTGGGTACAGTCCAAAAAATCAATTTTCGGATGAAAAACGATGACTCCGGACATGTCGAACGTTCCCAAAATGGTCTATAATGATGAAATTTTAACATTTAATCTTTTGACTCTAAATGACTGTTGGATGTGAATTATGACTTTTTCAACTAAAATAAGTGTGTTTAAAGTCATTTCTGTGCCTGAAACGGGTCAAAATTGAAGCTTTTGAGTGAGGAAAACTCTGTAAAAATGGCAATTTTGGTCACTGTGAGGGTTTAAAAAGTGGTTATTCAACATGAGGCACGATCCAATTGACATTTTGAATAATTTTAGTACAGTCCAAAAAATCAATTTTCGGATGAAAAACGATGACTCCGGACATGTCGAACGTTCCCAAAATGGTCTATAATGATGAAATTTTAACATTTAATCTTTTGACTCTAAATGACTGTTGGATGTGAATTATGACTTTTTCAACTAAAATAAGTGTGTTTAAAGTCATTTCTGTGCCTGAAACGGGTCAAAATTGAAGCTTTTGAGTAAGGAAAACTCTGTAAAAATGGCAATTTTGGTCACTGTGAGGGTTTAAAAAGTGGTTATTCAACATGAGGCACGATCCAATTGACATTTTGAATCATTTTTGGTACAGTCCAAAAAATCAATTTTCGGATGAAAAACGATGACTCCGGACATGCCGAACGTTCCCAAAATGGTCTATAATGATGAAATTTTAACATTTAATCTTTTGACTCTAAATGACTGTTGGATGTGAATTATGACTTTTTCAACTAAAATACGTGTGTTTAAAGTCATTTCTGTGCCTGAAACGGGTCAAAATTGAAGCTTTTGAGTAAGCAAAACTCTGTAAAAATGGCACTTTTGGTCACTGTGAGGGTTTAAAAAGTGGTTATTCAACATGAGGCACGATCCAATTGACATTTTGAATCATTTTGGGTACAGTCCAAAAAATCAATTTTCGGATGAAAAACGATGACTCCGGACATGTCGAACGTTCCCAAAATGGTCTATAATGATGAAATTTTAACATTTAATCTTTTGACTCTTAATGACTGTTGGATGTGAATTATGACTTTTTCAACTAAAATAAGTGTGTTTAAAGTCATTTCTGTGCCTGAAACGGGTCAAAATTGAAGCTTTTGAGTAAGCAAAACTCTGTAAAAATGGCAATTTTGGTCACTGTGAGGGTTTAAAAAGTGGTTATTCAACATGAGGCAGGATCCAATTGACATTTTGAATCATTTTGGGTACAGTCCAAAAAATCAATTTTCGGATGAAAAACGATGACTCCGGACATGTCGAACGTTCCCAAAATGGTCTATAATGATGAAATTTTAACATTTAATCTTTTGACTCTAAATGACTGTTGAATGTGAATTATGACTTTTTCAACTAAAATAAGTGTGTTTAAAGTCATTTCTGTGCCTGAAACGGGTCAAAATTGAAGGTTTTGAGTAAGGAAAATTCTGTAAAAATGGCAATTTTGGTCACTGTGAGGGTTTAAAAAGTGGTTATTCCACATGAGGCACGATCCAATTGACATTTTGAATCATTTTTGGTACAGTCCAAAAAATCAATTTTCGGATGAAAAACGATGACTCCGGACATGCCGAACGTTCCCAAAATGGTCTATAATGATGACATTTTAACATTTAATCGTTTGACTCTAAATGACTGTTGGATGTGAATTATGACTTTTTCAACTAAAATAAGTGTGTTTAAAGTCATTTCTGTGCCTGAAACGGGTCAAAATTGAAGCTTTTGAGTAAGCAAAACTCTATAAAAATGGCACTTTTGGTCACTGTGAGGGTTTAAAAAGTGGTTATTCAACATGAGGCACGATCCAATTGACATTTTGAATCATTTTGGGTACAGTCCAAAAAATCAATTTTCGGATGAAAAACGATGACTCCGGACATGTCGAACGTTCCCAAAATGGTCTATAATGATGAAATTTTAACATTTAATCTTTTGACTCTAAATGACTGTTGGATGTGCATTATGACTTTTTCAACTAAAATAAGTGTGTTTAAAGTCATTTCTGTGCCTGAAACGGGTCAAAATTGAAGCTTTTGAGTAAGCAAAACTCTGTAAAAATGGCAATTTTGGTCACTGTGAGGGTTTAAAAAGTGGTTATTCAACATGAGGCACGATCCAATTGACATTTTGAATCATTTTGGGTACAGTCCAAAAAATCAATTTTCGGATGAAAAACGATGACTCCGGACATGTCGAACGTTCCCAAAATGGTCTATAATGATGAAATTTTAACATTTAATCTTTTGACTCTAAATGACTGTTGGATGTGAATTATGACTTTTTCAACTAAAATAAGTGTGTTTAAAGTCATTTCTGTGCCTGAAACGGGTCAAAATTGAAGCTTTTGAGTAAGGAAAACTCTGTAAAAATGGCAATTTTGGTCACTGTGAGGGTTTAAAAAGTGGTTATTCAACATGAGGCACGATCCAATTGACATTTTGAATCATTTTTGGTACAGTCCAAAAAATCAATTTTCGGATGAAAAACGATGACTCCGGACATGCCGAACGTTCCCAAAATGGTCTATAATGATGAAATTTTAACATTTAATCTTTTGACTCTAAATGACTGTTGGATGTGAATTATGACTTTTTCAACTAAAATACGTGTGTTTAAAGTCATTTCTGTGCCTGAAACGGGTCAAAATTGAAGCTTTTGAGTAAGCAAAACTCTGTAAAAATGGCACTTTTGGTCACTGTGAGGGTTTAAAAAGTGGTTATTCAACATGAGGCACGATCCAATTGACATTTTGAATCATTTTGGGTACAGTCCAAAAAATCAATTTTCGGATGAAAAACGATGACTCCGGACATGTCGAACGTTCCCAAAATGGTCTATAATGATGAAATTTTAACATTTAATCTTTTGACTCTAAATGACTGTTGGATGTGAATTATGACTTTTTCAACTAAAATAAGTGTGTTTAAAGTCATTTCTGTGCCTGAAACGGGTCAAAATTGAAGCTTTTGAGTAAGCAAAACTCTGTAAAAATGGCAATTTTGGTCACTGTGAGGGTTTAAAAAGTGGTTATTCAACATGAGGCACGATCCAATTGACATTTTGAATCATTTTTGGTACAGTCCAAAAAATCAATTTTCGGATGAAAAACGATGACTCCGGACATGTCGAACGTTCCCAAAATGGTCTATAATGATGAAATTTTAACATTTAATCTTTTGACACTAAATGACCGTTGGATGTGAATTATGACTTTTTCAACTAAAATAAGTGTGTTTAAAGTCATTTCTGTGCCTGAAATGGGTCAAAATTGAAGCTTTTGAGTAAGGAAAACTCTGTAAAAATGGCAATTTTGGTCACTGTGAGGGTTTAAAAAGTGGTTATTCAACATGAGGCACGATCCAATTGACATTTTGAATCATTTTTGGTACAGTCCAAAAAATCAATTTTCGGATGAAAAACGATGACTCCGGACATGCCGAACGTTCCCAAAATGGTCTATAATGATGAAATTTTAACATTTAATCTTTTGACTCTAAATGACTGTTGGATGTGAATTATGACTTTTTCAACTAAAATACGTGTGTTTAAAGTCATTTCTGTGCCTGAAACGGGTCAAAATTGAAGCTTTTGAGTAAGCAAAACTCTGTAAAAATTGCACTTTTGGTCACTGTGAGGGTTTAAAAAGTGGTTATTCAACATGAGGCACGATCCAATTGACATTTTGAATAATTTTGGTACAGTCCAAAAAATCAATTTTCGGATGAAAAACGATGACTCCGGACATGCCGAACGTTCCCAAAATGGTCTATAATGATGAAATTTTAACATTTAATCTTTTGACTCTAAATGACTGTTGGATGTGAATTATGACTTTTTCAACTAAAATATGTGTGTTTAAAGTCATTTCTGTGCCTGAAACGGGTCAAAATTGAAGCTTTTGAGTAAGCAAAACTCTGTAAAAATGGCACTTTTGGTCACTGTGAGGGTTTAAAAAGTGGTTATTCAACATGAGGCATGATCCAATTGACATTTTGAATCATTTTGGGTACAGTCCAAAAAATCAATTTTCAGGTGAAAAACGATGACTCCGGACATGTCGAACGTTCCCAAAATGGTCTATAATGATGAAATTTTAACATTTAATCTTTTGACTCTAAATGACTGTTGGATGTGCATTATGACTTTTTCAACTAAAATAAGTGTGTTTAAAGTCATTTCTGTGCCTGAAACGGGTCAAAATTGAAGCTTTTGAGTAAGCAAAACTCTGTAAAAATGGCAATTTTGGTCACTGTGAGGGTTTAAAAAGTGGTTATCCAACATGAGGCACGATCCAATTGACATTTTGAATCATTTTTAGTACAGTCCAAAAAATCAATTTTCGGATGAAAAACGATGACTCCGGACATGTCGAACGTTCCCAAAATGGTCTATAATGATGAAATTTTAACATTTAATCTTTTGACTCTAAATGACTGTTAGATGTGCATTATGACTTTTTCAACTAAAATAAGTGTGTTTAAAGTCATTTCTGTGCCTGAAACGGGTCAAAATTGAAGCTTTTGAGTAAGCAAAACTCTGTAAAAATGGCAATTTTGGTCACTGTGAGGGTTTAAAAAGTGGTTATTCAACATGAGGCACGATCCAATTGACATTTTGAATCATTTTTGGTACAGTCCAAAAAATCAATTTTCGGATGAAAAACGATGACTCCGGACATGTCGAACGTTCCCAAAATGGTCTATAATGATGACATTTTAACATTTAATCTTTTGACACTAAATGACCGTTGGATGTGAATTATGACTTTTTCAACTAAAATAAGTGTGTTTAAAGTCATTTCTGTGCCTGAAATGGGTCAAAATTGAAGCTTTTGAGTAAGGAAAACTCTGTAAAAATGGCAATTTTGGTCACTGTGAGGGTTTAAAAAGTGGTTATTCAACATGAGGCACGATCCAATTGACATTTTGAATCATTTTTGGTACAGTCCAAAAAATCAATTTTCGGATGAAAAACGATGACTCCGGACATGCCGAACGTTCCCAAAATGGTCTATAATGATGAAATTTTAACATTTAATCTTTTGACTCTAAATGACTGTTGGATGTGAATTATGACTTTTTCAACTAAAATACGTGTGTTTAAAGTCATTTCTGTGCCTGAAACGGGTCAAAATTGAAGCTTTTGAGTAAGCAAAACTCTGTAAAAATGGCACTTTTGGTCACTGTGAGGGTTTAAAAAGTGGTTATTCAACATGAGGCACGATCCAATTGACATTTTGAATCATTTTGGGTACAGTCCAAAAAATCAATTTTCAGGTGAAAAACGATGACTCCGGACATGTCGAACGTTCCCAAAATGGTCTATAATGATGAAATTTTAACATTTAATCTTTTGACTCTAAATGACTGTTGGATGTGCATTATGACTTTTTCAACTAAAATAAGTGTGTTTAAAGTCATTTCTGTGCCTGAAACGGGTCAAAATTGAAGCTTTTGAGTAAGCAAAACTCTGTAAAAATGGCAATTTTGGTCACTGTGAGGGTTTAAAAAGTGGTTATTCAACATGAGGCACGATCCAATTGACATTTTGAATCATTTTGGGTACAGTCCAAAAAATCAATTTTCGGATGAAAAACGATGACTCCGGACATGTCGAACGTTCCCAAAATGGTCTATAATGATGAAATTTTAACATTTAATCTTTTGACTCTAAATGACTGTTGGATGTGAATTATGACTTTTTCAACTAAAATAAGTGTGTTTAAAGTCATTTCTGTGCCTGAAACGGGTCAAAATTGAAGCTTTTGAGTGAGGAAAACTCTGTAAAAATGGCAATTTTGGTCACTGTGAGGGTTTAAAAAGTGGTTATTCAACATGAGGCACGATCCAATTGACATTTTGAATAATTTTAGTACAGTCCAAAAAATCAATTTTCGGATGAAAAACGATGACTCCGGACATGTCGAACGTTCCCAAAATGGTCTATAATGATGAAATTTTAACATTTAATCTTTTGACTCTAAATGACTGTTGGATGTGCATTATGACTTTTTCAACTAAAATAAGTGTGTTTAAAGTCATTTCTGTGCCTGAAACGGGTCAAAATTGAAGCTTTTGAGTAAGCAAAACTCTGTAAAAATGGCAATTTTGGTCACTGTGAGGGATTAAAAAGTGGTTATCCAACATGAGGCACGATCCAATTGACATTTTGAATCATTTTTAGTACAGTCCAAAAAATCAATTTTCGGATGAAAAACGATGACTCCGGACATGCCGAACGTTCCCAAAATGGTCTATAATGATGACATTTTAACATTTAATTGTTTGACTCTAAATGACTGTTGGATGTGAATTATGACTTTTTCAACTAAAATAAGTGTGTTTAAAGTCATTTCTGTGCCTGAAACGGGTCAAAATTGAAGCTTTTGAGTAAGCAAAACTCTATAAAAATGGCACTTTTGGTCACTGTGAGGGTTTAAAAAGTGGTTATTCAACATGAGGCACGATCCAATTGACATTTTGAATCATTTTTAGTACAGTCCAAAAAATCAATTTTCGGATGAAAAACGATGACTCCGGACATGCCGAACGTTCCCAAAATGGTCTATAATGATGAAATTTTAACATTTAATCTTTTGACTCTAAATGACTGTTGGATGTGAATTATGACTTTTTCAACTAAAATACGTGTGTTTAAAGTCATTTCTGTGCCTGAAACGGGTCAAAATTGAAGCTTTTGAGTAAGCAAAACTCTGTAAAAATGGCACTTTTGGTCACTGTGAGGGTTTAAAAAGTGGTTATTCAACATGAGGCACGATCCAATTGACATTTTGAATCATTTTGGGTACAGTCCAAAAAATCAATTTTCGGATGAAAAACGATGACTCCGGACATGTCGAACGTTCCCAAAATGGTCTCTAATGATGAAATTTTAACATTTAATCTTTTGACTCTAAATGACTGTTGGATGTGCATTATGACTTTTTCAACTAAAATAAGTGTGTTTAAAGTCATTTCTGTGCCTGAAACGGGTCAAAATTGAAGCTTTTAAGTAAGCAAAACTCTGTAAAAATGGCAATTTTGGTCACTGTGAGGGTTTAAAAAGTGGTTATTCAACATGAGGCACGATCCAATTGACATTTTGAATCATTTTTGGTACAGTCCAAAAAATCAATTTTCGGATGAAAAACGATGACTCCGGACATGTCGAACGTTCCCAAAATGGTCTATAATGATGAAATTTTACCATTTAATCTTTTGACACTAAATGACCGTTGGATGTGAATTATGACTTTTTCAACTAAAATAAGTGTGTTTAAAGTCATTTCTGTGCCTGAAATGGGTCAAAATTGAAGCTTTTGAGTAAGGAAAACTCTGTAAAAATGGCAATTTTGGTCACTGTGAGGGTTTAAAAAGTGGTTATTCAACATGAGGCACGATCCAATTGACATTTTGAATCATTTTGGGTACAGTCCAAAAAATCAATTTTCGGATGAAAAACGATGACTCCGGACATGTCGAACGTTCCCATAATGGTCTATAATGATGAAATTTTAACATTTAATCTTTTGACTCTAAATGACTGTTGGATGTGAATTATGACTTTTTCAACTAAAATAAGTGTGTTTAAAGTCATTTCTGTGCCTGAAACGGGTCAAAATTGAAGCTTTTGAGTAAGCAAAACTCTGTAAAAATGGCAATTTTGGTCACTGTGAGGGTTTAAAAAGTGGTTATCCAACATGAGGCACGATCCAATTGACATTTTGAATCATTTTTAGTACAGTCCAAAAAATCAATTTTCGGATGAAAAACGATGACTCCGGACATGCCGAACGTTCCCAAAATGGTCTATAATGATGAAATTTTAACATTTAATCTTTTGACTCTAAATGACTGTTGGATGTGAATTCTGACTTTTTCAACTAAAATAAGTGTGTTTAAAGTCATTTCTGTGCCTGAAACGGGTCAAAATTGAAGCTTTTGAGTAAGGAAAACTCTGTAAAAATGGCAATTTTGGTCACTGTGAGGGTTTAAAAAGTGGTTATTTAACATGAGGCAAGATCCAATTGACATTTTGAATCATTTTTGGTACAGTCCAAAAAATCAATTTTCGGATGAAAAACGATGACTCCGGACATGTCGAACGTTCCCAAAATGGTCTATAATGATGAAATTTTAACATTTAATCTTTTGACTCTAAATGACTGTTGGATGTGAATTATGACTTTTTCAACTAAAATATGTGTGTTTAAAGTCATTTCTGTGCCTGAAACGGGTCAAAATTGAAGCTTTTGAGTAAGCAAAACTCTGTAAAAATGGCACTTTTGGTCACTGTGAGGGTTTAAAAAGTGGTTATTCAACATGAGGCACGATCCAATTGACATTTTGAATCATTTTGGGTACAGTCCAAAAAATCAATTTTCGGATGAAAAACGATGACTCCGGACATGTCGAACGTTCCCAAAATGGTCTATAATGATGAAATTTTAACATTTAATCTTTTGACTCTAAATGACTGTTGGATGTGAATTATGACTTTTTCAACTAAAATATGTGTGTTTAAAGTCATTTCTGTGCCTGAAACGGGTCAAAATTGAAGCTTTTGAGTAAGCAAAACTCTGTAAAAATGGCACTTTTGGTCACTGTGAGGGTTTAAAAAGTGGTTATTCAACATGAGGCACGATCCAATTGACATTTTGAATCATTTTGGGTACAGTCCAAAAAATCAATTTTCGGATGAAAAACGATGACTCCGGACATGTCGAACGTTCCCAAAATGGTCTATAATGATGAAATTTTAACATTTAATCTTTTGACTCTAAATGACTGTTGGATGTGCATTATGACTTTTTCAACTAAAATGAAGTGTGTTTAAAGTCATTTCTGTGCCTGAAACGGGTCAAAATTGAAGCTTTTGAGTAAGGAAAACTCTGTAAAAATGGCAATTTTGGTCACTGTGAGGGTTTAAAAAGTGGTTATTCAACATGAGGCACGATCCAATTGACATTTTGAATCATTTTGGGTACAGTCCAAAAAATCAATTTTCGGATGAAAAACGATGACTCCGGACATGTCGAACGTTCCCAAAATGGTCTATAATGATGAAATTTTAACATTTAATCTTTTGACTCTTAATGACTGTTGGATGTGAATTATGACTTTTTCAACTAAAATAAGTGTGTTTAAAGTCATTTCTGTGCCTGAAACGGGTCAAAATTGAAGCTTTTGAGTAAGCAAAACTCTGTAAAAATGGCAATTTTGGTCACTGTGAGGGTTTAAAAAGTGGTTATTCAACATGAGGCAGGATCCAATTGACATTTTGAATCATTTTGGGTACAGTCCAAAAAATCAATTTTCGGATGAAAAACGATGACTCCGGACATGTCGAACGTTCCCAAAATGGTCTATAATGATGAAATTTTAACATTTAATCTTTTGACTCTAAATGACTGTTGAATGTGAATTATGACTTTTTCAACTAAAATAAGTGTGTTTAAAGTCATTTCTGTGCCTGAAACGGGTCAAAATTGAAGGTTTTGAGTAAGGAAAATTCTGTAAAAATGGCAATTTTGGTCACTGTGAGGGTTTAAAAAGTGGTTATTCCACATGAGGCACGATCCAATTGACATTTTGAATCATTTTTGGTACAGTCCAAAAAATCAATTTTCGGATGAAAAACGATGACTCCGGACATGCCGAACGTTCCCAAAATGGTCTATAATGATGACATTTTAACATTTAATCGTTTGACTCTAAATGACTGTTGGATGTGAATTATGACTTTTTCAACTAAAATAAGTGTGTTTAAAGTCATTTCTGTGCCTGAAACGGGTCAAAATTGAAGCTTTTGAGTAAGCAAAACTCTATAAAAATGGCACTTTTGGTCACTGTGAGGGTTTAAAAAGTGGTTATTCAACATGAGGCACGATCCAATTGACATTTTGAATCATTTTGGGTACAGTCCAAAAAATCAATTTTCGGATGAAAAACGATGACTCCGGACATGTCGAACGTTCCCAAAATGGTCTATAATGATGAAATTTTAACATTTAATCTTTTGACTCTAAATGACTGTTGGATGTGCATTATGACTTTTTCAACTAAAATAAGTGTGTTTAAAGTCATTTCTGTGCCTGAAACGGGTCAAAATTGAAGCTTTTGAGTAAGCAAAACTCTGTAAAAATGGCAATTTTGGTCACTGTGAGGGTTTAAAAAGTGGTTATTCAACATGAGGCACGATCCAATTGACATTTTGAATCATTTTGGGTACAGTCCAAAAAATCAATTTTCGGATGAAAAACGATGACTCCGGACATGTCGAACGTTCCCAAAATGGTCTATAATGATGAAATTTTAACATTTAATCTTTTGACACTAAATGACCGTTGGATGTGAATTATGACTTTTTCAACTAAAATAAGTGTGTTTAAAGTCATTTCTGTGCCTGAAATGGGTCAAAATTGAAGCTTTTGAGTAAGGAAAACTCTGTAAAAATGGCAATTTTGGTCACTGTGAGGGTTTAAAAAGTGGTTATTCAACATGAGGCACGATCCAATTGACATTTTGAATCATTTTGGGTACAGTCCAAAAAATCAATTTTCGGATGAAAAACGATGACTCCGGACATGTCGAACGTTCCCAAAATGGTCTATAATGATGAAATTTTAACATTTAATCTTTTGACTCTAAATGACTGTTGGATGTGAATTATGACTTTTTCAACTAAAATAAGTGTGTTTAAAGTCATTTCTGTGCCTGAAACGGGTCAAAATTGAAGCTTTTGAGTAAGCAAAACTCTGTAAAAATGGCAATTTTGGTCACTGTGAGGGTTTAAAAAGTGGTTATCCAACATGAGGCACGATCCAATTGACATTTTGAATCATTTTTAGTACAGTCCAAAAAATCAATTTTCGGATGAAAAACGATGACTCCGGACATGCCGAACGTTCCCAAAATGGTCTATAATGATGAAATTTTAACATTTAATCTTTTGACTCTAAATGACTGTTGGATGTGAATTCTGACTTTTTCAACTAAAATAAGTGTGTTTAAAGTCATTTCTGTGCCTGAAACGGGTCAAAATTGAAGCTTTTGAGTAAGGAAAACTCTGTAAAAATGGCAATTTTGGTCACTGTGAGGGTTTAAAAAGTGGTTATTTAACATGAGGCAAGATCCAATTGACATTTTGAATCATTTTTGGTACAGTCCAAAAAATCAATTTTCGGATGAAAAACGATGACTCCGGACATGTCGAACGTTCCCAAAATGGTCTATAATGATGAAATTTTAACATTTAATCTTTTGACTCTAAATGACTGTTGGATGTGAATTATGACTTTTTCAACTAAAATATGTGTGTTTAAAGTCATTTCTGTGCCTGAAACGGGTCAAAATTGAAGCTTTTGAGTAAGCAAAACTCTGTAAAAATGGCACTTTTGGTCACTGTGAGGGTTTAAAAAGTGGTTATTCAACATGAGGCACGATCCAATTGACATTTTGAATCATTTTGGGTACAGTCCAAAAAATCAATTTTCGGATGAAAAACGATGACTCCGGACATGTCGAACGTTCCCAAAATGGTCTATAATGATGAAATTTTAACATTTAATCTTTTGACTCTAAATGACTGTTGGATGTGCATTATGACTTTTTCAACTAAAATAAGTGTGTTTAAAGTCATTTCTGTGCCTGAAACGGGTCAAAATTGAAGCTTTTGAGTAAGCAAAACTCTGTAAAAATGGCAATTTTGGTCACTGTGAGGGTTTAAAAAGTGGTTATTCAACATGAGGCACGATCCAATTGACATTTTGAATCATTTTGGGTACAGTCCAAAAAATCAATTTTCGGATGAAAAACGATGACTCCGGACATGTCGAACGTTCCCAAAATGGTCTATAATGATGAAATTTTAACATTTAATCTTTTGACTCTAAATGACCGTTGGATGTGCATTATGACTTTTTCAACTAAAATAAGTGTGTTTAAAGTCATTTCTGTGCCTGAAACGGGTCAAAATTGAAGCTTTTGAGTAAGGAAAACTCTGTAAAAATGGCAATTTTGGTCACTGTGAGGGTTTAAAAAGTGGTTATTCAACATGAGGCACGATCCAATTGACATTTTGAATCATTTTGGGTACAGTCCAAAAAATCAATTTTCGGATGAAAAACGATGACTCCGGACATGTCGAACGTTCCCAAAATGGTCTATAATGATGAAATTTTAACATTTAATCTTTTGACTCTTAATGACTGTTGGATGTGAATTATGACTTTTTCAACTAAAATAAGTGTGTTTAAAGTCATTTCTGTGCCTGAAACGGGTCAAAATTGAAGCTTTTGAGTAAGCAAAACTCTGTAAAAATGGCAATTTTGGTCACTGTGAGGGTTTAAAAAGTGGTTATTCAACATGAGGCAGGATCCAATTGACATTTTGAATCATTTTGGGTACAGTCCAAAAAATCAATTTTCGGATGAAAAACGATGACTCCGGACATGTCGAACGTTCCCAAAATGGTCTATAATGATGAAATTTTAACATTTAATCTTTTGACTCTAAATGACTGTTGAATGTGAATTATGACTTTTTCAACTAAAATAAGTGTGTTTAAAGTCATTTCTGTGCCTGAAACGGGTCAAAATTGAAGGTTTTGAGTAAGGAAAATTCTGTAAAAATGGCAATTTTGGTCACTGTGAGGGTTTAAAAAGTGGTTATTCCACATGAGGCACGATCCAATTGACATTTTGAATCATTTTTGGTACAGTCCAAAAAATCAATTTTCGGATGAAAAACGATGACTCCGGACATGCCGAACGTTCCCAAAATGGTCTATAATGATGACATTTTAACATTTAATCGTTTGACTCTAAATGACTGTTGGATGTGAATTATGACTTTTTCAACTAAAATAAGTGTGTTTAAAGTCATTTCTGTGCCTGAAACGGGTCAAAATTGAAGCTTTTGAGTAAGCAAAACTCTATAAAAATGGCACTTTTGGTCACTGTGAGGGTTTAAAAAGTGGTTATTTAACATGAGGCAAGATCCAATTGACATTTTGAATCATTTTTGGTACAGTCCAAAAAATCAATTTTCGGATGAAAAACGATGACTCCGGACATGTCGAACGTTCCCAAAATGGTCTATAATGATGAAATTTTAACATTTAATCTTTTGACTCTAAATGACTGTTGGATGTGAATTATGACTTTTTCAACTAAAATATGTGTGTTTAAAGTCATTTCTGTGCCTGAAACGGGTCAAAATTGAAGCTTTTGAGTAAGCAAAACTCTGTAAAAATGGCACTTTTGGTCACTGTGAGGGTTTAAAAAGTGGTTATTCAACATGAGGCACGATCCAATTGACATTTTGAATCATTTTGGGTACAGTCCAAAAAATCAATTTTCGGATGAAAAACGATGACTCCGGACATGTCGAACGTTCCCAAAATGGTCTATAATGATGAAATTTTAACATTTAATCTTTTGACTCTAAATGACTGTTGGATGTGCATTATGACTTTTTCAACTAAAATAAGTGTGTTTAAAGTCATTTCTGTGCCTGAAACGGGTCAAAATTGAAGCTTTTGAGTAAGCAAAACTCTGTAAAAATGGCAATTTTGGTCACTGTGAGGGTTTAAAAAGTGGTTATTCAACATGAGGCACGATCCAATTGACATTTTGAATCATTTTGGGTACAGTCCAAAAAATCAATTTTCGGATGAAAAACGATGACTCCGGACATGTCGAACGTTCCCAAAATGGTCTATAATGATGAAATTTTAACATTTAATCTTTTGACTCTAAATGACCGTTGGATGTGCATTATGACTTTTTCAACTAAAATAAGTGTGTTTAAAGTCATTTCTGTGCCTGAAACGGGTCAAAATTGAAGCTTTTGAGTAAGGAAAACTCTGTAAAAATGGCAATTTTGGTCACTGTGAGGGTTTAAAAAGTGGTTATTCAACATGAGGCACGATCCAATTGACATTTTGAATCATTTTGGGTACAGTCCAAAAAATCAATTTTCGGATGAAAAACGATGACTCCGGACATGTCGAACGTTCCCAAAATGGTCTATAATGATGAAATTTTAACATTTAATCTTTTGACTCTTAATGACTGTTGGATGTGAATTATGACTTTTTCAACTAAAATAAGTGTGTTTAAAGTCATTTCTGTGCCTGAAACGGGTCAAAATTGAAGCTTTTGAGTAAGCAAAACTCTGTAAAAATGGCAATTTTGGTCACTGTGAGGGTTTAAAAAGTGGTTATTCAACATGAGGCAGGATCCAATTGACATTTTGAATCATTTTGGGTACAGTCCAAAAAATCAATTTTCGGATGAAAAACGATGACTCCGGACATGTCGAACGTTCCCAAAATGGTCTATAATGATGAAATTTTAACATTTAATCTTTTGACTCTAAATGACTGTTGAATGTGAATTATGACTTTTTCAACTAAAATAAGTGTGTTTAAAGTCATTTCTGTGCCTGAAACGGGTCAAAATTGAAGGTTTTGAGTAAGGAAAATTCTGTAAAAATGGCAATTTTGGTCACTGTGAGGGTTTAAAAAGTGGTTATTCCACATGAGGCACGATCCAATTGACATTTTGAATCATTTTTGGTACAGTCCAAAAAATCAATTTTCGGATGAAAAACGATGACTCCGGACATGCCGAACGTTCCCAAAATGGTCTATAATGATGACATTTTAACATTTAATCGTTTGACTCTAAATGACTGTTGGATGTGAATTATGACTTTTTCAACTAAAATAAGTGTGTTTAAAGTCATTTCTGTGCCTGAAACGGGTCAAAATTGAAGCTTTTGAGTAAGCAAAACTCTATAAAAATGGCACTTTTGGTCACTGTGAGGGTTTAAAAAGTGGTTATTCAACATGAGGCACGATCCAATTGACATTTTGAATCATTTTTAGTACAGTCCAAAAAATCAATTTTCGGATGAAAAACGATGACTCTGGACATGCCGAACGTTCCCAAAATGGTCTATAATGATGAAATTTTAACATTTGATCTTTTGACTCTAAATGACTGTTGGATGTGAATTATGACTTTTTCAACTAAAATACGTGTGTTTAAAGTCATTTCTGTGCCTGAAACGGGTCAAAATTGAAGCTTTTGAGTAAGCAAAACTCTGTAAAAATGGCACTTTTGGTCACTGTGAGGGTTTAAAAAGTGGTTATTCAACATGAGGCACGATCCAATTGACATTTTGAATCATTTTGGGTACAGTCCAAAAAATCAATTTTCGGATGAAAAACGATGACTCCGGACATGTCGAACGTTCCCAAAATGGTCTCTAATGATGAAATTTTAACATTTAATCTTTTGACTCTAAATGACTGTTGGATGTGCATTATGACTTTTTCAACTTAAATAAGTGTGTTTAAAGTCATTTCTGTGCCTGAAACGGGTCAAAATTGAAGCTTTTGAGTAAGCAAAACTCTGTAAAAATGGCAATTTTGGTCACTGTGAGGGTTTAAAAAGTGGTTATTCAACATGAGGCACGATCCAATTGACATTTTGAATCATTTTTAGTACAGTCCAAAAAATCAATTTTCGAATGAAAAACGATGACTCCGGACATGCCGAACGTTCCCAAAATGGTCTATAATGATGAAATTTTAACATTTAATCTTTTGACTCTATATGACTGTTGGATGTGAATTATGACTTTTTCAACTAAAATACGTGTGTTTAAAGTCATTTCTGTGCCTGAAACGGGTCAAAATTGAAGCTTTTGAGTAAGCAAAACTCTGTAAAAATGGCACTTTTGGTCACTGTGAGGGTTTAAAAAGTGGTTATTCAACATGAGGCACGATCCAATTGACATTTTGAATCATTTTGGGTACAGTCCAAAAAATCAATTTTCGGATGAAAAACGATGACTCCGGACATGCCGAACGTTCCCAAAATGGTCTATAATGATGAAATTTTAACATTTAATCTTTTGACTCTAAATGACTGTTGGATGTGAATTATGACTTTTTCAACTAAAATATGTGTGTTTAAAGTCATTTCTGTGCCTGAAACGGGTCAAAATTGAAGCTTTTGAGTAAGCAAAACTCTGTAAAAATGGCACTTTTGGTCACTGTGAGGGTTTAAAAAGTGGTTATTCAACATGAGGCACGATCCAATTGACATTTTGAATCATTTCGGGTACAGTCCAAAAAATCAATTTTCGGATGAAAAACGATGACTCCGGACATGTGGAGCGTTCCCAAAATGGTCTATAATGATGAAATTTTAACATTTAATCTTTTGACTTTAAATGACTGTTGGATGTGAATTATGACTTTTTCAACTAAAATAAGTGTGTTTAAAGTCATTTCTGTGCCTGAAACGGGTCAAAATTGAAGCTTTTGAGTGAGGAAAACTCTGTAAAAATGGCAATTTTGGTCACTGTGAGGGTTTAAAAAGTGGTTATTCAACATGAGGCACGATCCAATTGACATTTTGAATAATTTTAGTACAGTCCAAAAAATCAATTTTCGGATGAAAAACGATGACTCCGGACATGTCGAACGTTCCCAAAATGGTCTATAATGATGAAATTTTAACATTTAATCTTTTGACTCTAAATGACTGTTGGATGTGAATTCTGACTTTTTCAACTAAAATAAGTGTGTTTAAAGTCATTTCTGTGCCTGAAACGGGTCAAAATTGAAGCTTTTGAGTAAGGAAAACTCTGTAAAAATGGCAATTTTGGTCACTGTGAGGGTTTAAAAAGTGGTTATTCAACATGAGGCAAGATCCAATTGACATTTTGAATCATTTTTGGTACAGTCCAAAAAATCAATTTTCGGATGAAAAACGATGACTCCGGACATGTCGAACGTTCCCAAAATGGTCTATAATGATGAAATTTTAACATTTAATCTTTTGACTCTAAATGACTGTTGGATGTGAATTATGACTTTTTCAACTAAAATAAGTGTGTTTAAAGTCATTTCTGTGCCTGAAACGGGTCAAAATTGAAGCTTTTGAGTAAGGAAAACTCTGTAAAAATGGCAATTTTGGTCACTGTGAGGGTTTAAAAAGTGGTTATTCAACATGAGGCACGATCCAATTGACATTTTGAATCATTTTTGGTACAGTCCAAAAAATCAATTTTCGGATGAAAAACGATGACTCCGGACATGCCGAACGTTCCCAAAATGGTCTATAATGATGAAATTTTAACATTTAATCTTTTGACTCTAAATGACTGTTGGATGTGAATCATGACTTTTTCAACTAAAATACGTGTGTTTAAAGTAATTTCTGTGCCTGAAACGGGTCAAAATTGAAGCTTTTGAGTAAGCAAAACTCTGTAAAAATGGCACTTTTGGTCAATGTGAGGGTTTAAAAAGTGGTTATTCAACATGAGGCACGATCCAATTGACATTTTGAATCATTTTGTGTACAGTCCAAAAAATCAATTTTCGGATGAAAAACGATGACTCCGGACATGTCGAACGTTCCCAAAATGGTCTATAATGATGAAATTTTAACATTTAATCTTTTGACTCTAAATGACTGTTAGATGTGCATTATGACTTTTTCAACTAAAATAAGTGTGTTTAAAGTCATTTCTGTGCCTGAAACGGGTCAAAATTGAAGCTTTTGAGTAAGCAAAACTCTGTAAAAATGGCAATTTTGGTCACTGTGAGGGTTTAAAAAGTGGTTATTCAACATGAGGCACGATCCAATTGACATTTTGAATCATTTTGGGTACAGTCCAAAAAATCAATTTTCGGATGAAAAACGATGACTCCGGACATGTCGAACGTTCCCAAAATGGTCTATAATGATGAAATTTTAACATTTAATCTTTTGACACTAAATGACCGTTGGATGTGAATTATGACTTTTTCAACTAAAATAAGTGTGTTTAAAGTCATTTCTGTGCCTGAAATGGGTCAAAATTGAAGCTTTTGAGTAAGGAAAACTCTGTAAAAATGGCAATTTTGGTCACTGTGAGGGTTTAAAAAGTGGTTATTCAACATGAGGCACGATCCAATTGACATTTTGAATCATTTTGGGTACAGTCCAAAAAATCAATTTTCGGATGAAAAACGATGACTCCGGACATGTCGAACGTTCCCAAAATGGTCTATAATGATGAAATTTTAACATTTAATCTTTTGACTCTAAATGACTGTTGGATGTGAATTATGACTTTTTCAACTAAAATAAGTGTGTTTAAAGTCATTTCTGTGCCTGAAACGGGTCAAAATTGAAGCTTTTGAGTGAGGAAAACTCTGTAAAAATGGCAATTTTGGTCACTGTGAGGGTTTAAAAAGTGGTTATTCAACATGAGGCACGATCCAATTGACATTTTGAATAATTTTAGTACCGTCCAAAAAATCAATTTTCGGATGAAAAACGATGACTCCGGACATGTCGAACGTTCCCAAAATGGTCTATAATGATGAAATTTTAACATTTAATCTTTTGACTCTAAATGACTGTTGGATGTGAATTATGACTTTTTCAACTAAAATAAGTGTGTTTAAAGTCATTTCTGTGCCTGAAACGGGTCAAAATTGAAGCTTTTGAGTAAGGAAAACTCTGTAAAAATGGCAATTTTGGTCACTGTGAGGGTTTAAAAAGTGGTTATTCAACATGAGGCACGATCCAATTGACATTTTGAATCATTTTTGGTACAGTCCAAAAAATCAATTTTCGGATGAAAAACGATGACTCCGGACATGCCGAACGTTCCCAAAATGGTCTATAATGATGAAATTTTAACATTTAATCTTTTGACTCTAAATGACTGTTGGATGTGAATCATGACTTTTTCAACTAAAATACGTGTGTTTAAAGTCATTTCTGTGCCTGAAACGGGTCAAAATTGAAGCTTTTGAGTAAGCAAAACTCTGTAAAAATGGCACTTTTGGTCAATGTGAGGGTTTAAAAAGTGGTTATTCAACATGAGGCACGATCCAATTGACATTTTGAATCATTTTGGGTACAGTCCAAAAAATCAATTTTCGGATGAAAAACGATGACTCCGGACATGTCGAACGTTCCCAAAATGGTCTATAATGATGAAATTTTAACATTTAATCTTTTGACTCTAAATGACTGTTAGATGTGCATTATGACTTTTTCAACTAAAATAAGTGTGTTTAAAGTCATTTCTGTGCCTGAAACGGGTCAAAATTGAAGCTTTTGAGTAAGCAAAACTCTGTAAAAATGGCAATTTTGGTCACTGTGAGGGTTTAAAAAGTGGTTATTCAACATGAGGCACGATCCAATTGACATTTTGAATCATTTTGGGTACAGTCCAAAAAATCAATTTTCGGATGAAAAACGATGACTCCGGACATGTCGAACGTTCCCAAAATGGTCTATAATGATGAAATTTTAACATTTAATCTTTTGACACTAAATGACCGTTGGATGTGAATTATGACTTTTTCAACTAAAATAAGTGTGTTTAAAGTCATTTCTGTGCCTGAAATGGGTCAAAATTGAAGCTTTTGAGTAAGGAAAACTCTGTAAAAATGGCAATTTTGGTCACTGTGAGGGTTTAAAAAGTGGTTATTCAACATGAGGCACGATCCAATTGACATTTTGAATCATTTTGGGTACAGTCCAAAAAATCAATTTTCGGATGAAAAACGATGACTCCGGACATGTCGAACGTTCCCAAAATGGTCTATAATGATGAAATTTTAACATTTAATCTTTTGACTCTAAATGACTGTTGGATGTGAATTATGACTTTTTCAACTAAAATAAGTGTGTTTAAAGTCATTTCTGTGCCTGAAACGGGTCAAAATTGAAGCTTTTGAGTGAGGAAAACTCTGTAAAAATGGCAATTTTGGTCACTGTGAGGGTTTAAAAAGTGGTTATTCAACATGAGGCACGATCCAATTGACATTTTGAATAATTTTAGTACCGTCCAAAAAATCAATTTTCGGATGAAAAACGATGACTCCGGACATGTCGAACGTTCCCAAAATGGTCTATAATGATGAAATTTTAACATTTAATCTTTTGACTCTAAATGACTGTTGGATGTGAATTCTGACTTTTTCAACTAAAATAAGTGTGTTTAAAGTCATTTCTGTGCCTGAAACGGGTCAAAATTGAAGCTTTTGAGTAAGGAAAACTCTGTAAAAATGGCAATTTTGGTCACTGTGAGGGTTTAAAAAGTGGTTATTTAACATGAGGCAAGATCCAATTGACATTTTGAATCATTTTTGGTACAGTCCAAAAAATCAATTTTCGGATGAAAAACGATGACTCCGGACATGTCGAACGTTCCCAAAATGGTCTATAATGATGAAATTTTAACATTTAATCTTTTGACTCTAAATGACTGTTGGATGTGAATTATGACTTTTTCAACTAAAATATGTGTGTTTAAAGTCATTTCTGTGCCTGAAACGGGTCAAAATTGAAGCTTTTGAGTAAGCAAAACTCTGTAAAAATGGCACTTTTGGTCACTGTGAGGGTTTAAAAAGTGGTTATTCAACATGAGGCACGATCCAATTGACATTTTGAATCATTTTGGGTACAGTCCAAAAAATCAATTTTCGGATGAAAAACGATGACTCCGGACATGTCGAACGTTCCCAAAATGGTCTATAATGATGAAATTTTAACATTTAATCTTTTGACTCTAAATGACTGTTGGATGTGCATTATGACTTTTTCAACTAAAATAAGTGTGTTTAAAGTCATTTCTGTGCCTGAAACGGGTCAAAATTGAAGCTTTTGAGTAAGCAAAACTCTGTAAAAATGGCAATTTTGGTCACTGTGAGGGTTTAAAAAGTGGTTATTCAACATGAGGCACGATCCAATTGACATTTTGAATCATTTTGGGTACAGTCCAAAAAATCAATTTTCGGATGAAAAACGATGACTCCGGACATGTCGAACGTTCCCAAAATGGTCTATAATGATGAAATTTTAACATTTAATCTTTTGACTCTAAATGACCGTTGGATGTGCATTATGACTTTTTCAACTAAAATAAGTGTGTTTAAAGTCATTTCTGTGCCTGAAACGGGTCAAAATTGAAGCTTTTGAGTAAGGAAAACTCTGTAAAAATGGCAATTTTGGTCACTGTGAGGGTTTAAAAAGTGGTTATTCAACATGAGGCACGATCCAATTGACATTTTGAATCATTTTGGGTACAGTCCAAAAAATCAATTTTCGGATGAAAAACGATGACTCCGGACATGTCGAACGTTCCCAAAATGGTCTATAATGATGAAATTTTAACATTTAATCTTTTGACTCTTAATGACTGTTGGATGTGAATTATGACTTTTTCAACTAAAATAAGTGTGTTTAAAGTCATTTCTGTGCCTGAAACGGGTCAAAATTGAAGCTTTTGAGTAAGCAAAACTCTGTAAAAATGGCAATTTTGGTCACTGTGAGGGTTTAAAAAGTGGTTATTCAACATGAGGCAGGATCCAATTGACATTTTGAATCATTTTGGGTACAGTCCAAAAAATCAATTTTCGGATGAAAAACGATGACTCCGGACATGTCGAACGTTCCCAAAATGGTCTATAATGATGAAATTTTAACATTTAATCTTTTGACACTAAATGACTGTTGAATGTGAATTATGACTTTTTCAACTAAAATAAGTGTGTTTAAAGTCATTTCTGTGCCTGAAACGGGTCAAAATTGAAGGTTTTGAGTAAGGAAAATTCTGTAAAAATGGCAATTTTGGTCACTGTGAGGGTTTAAAAAGTGGTTATTCCACATGAGGCACGATCCAATTGACATTTTGAATCATTTTTGGTACAGTCCAAAAAATCAATTTTCGGATGAAAAACGATGACTCCGGACATGCCGAACGTTCCCAAAATGGTCTATAATGATGACATTTTAACATTTAATCGTTTGACTCTAAATGACTGTTGGATGTGAATTATGACTTTTTCAACTAAAATAAGTGTGTTTAAAGTCATTTCTGTGCCTGAAACGGGTCAAAATTGAAGCTTTTGAGTAAGCAAAACTCTATAAAAATGGCACTTTTGGTCACTGTGAGGGTTTAAAAAGTGGTTATTTAACATGAGGCAAGATCCAATTGACATTTTGAATCATTTTTGGTACAGTCCAAAAAATCAATTTTCGGATGAAAAACGATGACTCCGGACATGTCGAACGTTCCCAAAATGGTCTATAATGATGAAATTTTAACATTTAATCTTTTGACTCTAAATGACTGTTGGATGTGAATTATGACTTTTTCAACTAAAATATGTGTGTTTAAAGTCATTTCTGTGCCTGAAACGGGTCAAAATTGAAGCTTTTGAGTAAGCAAAACTCTGTAAAAATGGCACTTTTGGTCACTGTGAGGGTTTAAAAAGTGGTTATTCAACATGAGGCACGATCCAATTGACATTTTGAATCATTTTGGGTACAGTCCAAAAAATCAATTTTCGGATGAAAAACGATGACTCCGGACATGTCGAACGTTCCCAAAATGGTCTATAATGATGAAATTTTAACATTTAATCTTTTGACTCTAAATGACTGTTGGATGTGCATTATGACTTTTTCAACTAAAATAAGTGTGTTTAAAGTCATTTCTGTGCCTGAAACGGGTCAAAATTGAAGCTTTTGAGTAAGCAAAACTCTGTAAAAATGGCAATTTTGGTCACTGTGAGGGTTTAAAAAGTGGTTATTCAACATGAGGCACGATCCAATTGACATTTTGAATCATTTTGGGTACAGTCCAAAAAATCAATTTTCGGATGAAAAACGATGACTCCGGACATGTCGAACGTTCCCAAAATGGTCTATAATGATGAAATTTTAACATTTAATCTTTTGACTCTAAATGACCGTTGGATGTGCATTATGACTTTTTCAACTAAAATAAGTGTGTTTAAAGTCATTTCTGTGCCTGAAACGGGTCAAAATTGAAGCTTTTGAGTAAGGAAAACTCTGTAAAAATGGCAATTTTGGTCACTGTGAGGGTTTAAAAAGTGGTTATTCAACATGAGGCACGATCCAATTGACATTTTGAATCATTTTGGGTACAGTCCAAAAAATCAATTTTCGGATGAAAAACGATGACTCCGGACATGTCGAACGTTCCCAAAATGGTCTATAATGATGAAATTTTAACATTTAATCTTTTGACTCTTAATGACTGTTGGATGTGAATTATGACTTTTTCAACTAAAATAAGTGTGTTTAAAGTCATTTCTGTGCCTGAAACGGGTCAAAATTGAAGCTTTTGAGTAAGCAAAACTCTGTAAAAATGGCAATTTTGGTCACTGTGAGGGTTTAAAAAGTGGTTATTCAACATGAGGCAGGATCCAATTGACATTTTGAATCATTTTGGGTACAGTCCAAAAAATCAATTTTCGGATGAAAAACGATGACTCCGGACATGTCGAACGTTCCCAAAATGGTCTATAATGATGAAATTTTAACATTTAATCTTTTGACTCTAAATGACTGTTGAATGTGAATTATGACTTTTTCAACTAAAATAAGTGTGTTTAAAGTCATTTCTGTGCCTGAAACGGGTCAAAATTGAAGGTTTTGAGTAAGGAAAATTCTGTAAAAATGGCAATTTTGGTCACTGTGAGGGTTTAAAAAGTGGTTATTCCACATGAGGCACGATCCAATTGACATTTTGAATCATTTTTGGTACAGTCCAAAAAATCAATTTTCGGATGAAAAACGATGACTCCGGACATGCCGAACGTTCCCAAAATGGTCTATAATGATGACATTTTAACATTTAATCGTTTGACTCTAAATGACTGTTGGATGTGAATTATGACTTTTTCAACTAAAATAAGTGTGTTTAAAGTCATTTCTGTGCCTGAAACGGGTCAAAATTGAAGCTTTTGAGTAAGCAAAACTCTATAAAAATGGCACTTTTGGTCACTGTGAGGGTTTAAAAAGTGGTTATTCAACATGAGGCACGATCCAATTGACATTTTGAATCATTTTTAGTACAGTCCAAAAAATCAATTTTCGGATGAAAAACGATGACTCTGGACATGCCGAACGTTCCCAAAATGGTCTATAATGATGAAATTTTAACATTTAATCTTTTGACTCTAAATGACTGTTGGATGTGAATTATGACTTTTTCAACTAAAATACGTGTGTTTAAAGTCATTTCTGTGCCTGAAACGGGTCAAAATTGAAGCTTTTGAGTAAGCAAAACTCTGTAAAAATGGCACTTTTGGTCACTGTGAGGGTTTAAAAAGTGGTTATTCAACATGAGGCACGATCCAATTGACATTTTGAATCATTTTGGGTACAGTCCAAAAAATCAATTTTCGGATGAAAAACGATGACTCCGGACATGTCGAACGTTCCCAAAATGGTCTCTAATGATGAAATTTTAACATTTAATCTTTTGACTCTAAATGACTGTTGGATGTGCATTATGACTTTTTCAACTTAAATAAGTGTGTTTAAAGTCATTTCTGTGCCTGAAACGGGTCAAAATTGAAGCTTTTGAGTAAGCAAAACTCTGTAAAAATGGCAATTTTGGTCACTGTGAGGGTTTAAAAAGTGGTTATTCAACATGAGGCACGATCCAATTGACATTTTGAATCATTTTTAGTACAGTCCAAAAAATCAATTTTCGAATGAAAAACGATGACTCCGGACATGCCGAACGTTCCCAAAATGGTCTATAATGATGAAATTTTAACATTTAATCTTTTGACTCTATATGACTGTTGGATGTGAATTATGACTTTTTCAACTAAAATACGTGTGTTTAAAGTCATTTCTGTGCCTGAAACGGGTCAAAATTGAAGCTTTTGAGTAAGCAAAACTCTGTAAAAATGGCACTTTTGGTCACTGTGAGGGTTTAAAAAGTGGTTATTCAACATGAGGCACGATCCAATTGACATTTTGAATCATTTTGGGTACAGTCCAAAAAATCAATTTTCGGATGAAAAACGATGACTCCGGACATGCCGAACGTTCCCAAAATGGTCTATAATGATGAAATTTTAACATTTAATCTTTTGACTCTAAATGACTGTTGGATGTGAATTATGACTTTTTCAACTAAAATATGTGTGTTTAAAGTCATTTCTGTGCCTGAAACGGGTCAAAATTGAAGCTTTTGAGTAAGCAAAACTCTGTAAAAATGGCACTTTTGGTCACTGTGAGGGTTTAAAAAGTGGTTATTCAACATGAGGCACGATCCAATTGACATTTTGAATCATTTCGGGTACAGTCCAAAAAATCAATTTTCGGATGAAAAACGATGACTCCGGACATGTGGAGCGTTCCCAAAATGGTCTATAATGATGAAATTTTAACATTTAATCTTTTGACTTTAAATGACTGTTGGATGTGAATTATGACTTTTTCAACTAAAATAAGTGTGTTTAAAGTCATTTCTGTGCCTGAAACGGGTCAAAATTGAAGCTTTTGAGTGAGGAAAACTCTGTAAAAATGGCAATTTTGGTCACTGTGAGGGTTTAAAAAGTGGTTATTCAACATGAGGCACGATCCAATTGACATTTTGAATAATTTTAGTACAGTCCAAAAAATCAATTTTCGGATGAAAAACGATGACTCCGGACATGTCGAACGTTCCCAAAATGGTCTATAATGATGAAATTTTAACATTTAATCTTTTGACTCTAAATGACTGTTGGATGTGAATTCTGACTTTTTCAACTAAAATAAGTGTGTTTAAAGTCATTTCTGTGCCTGAAACGGGTCAAAATTGAAGCTTTTGAGTAAGGAAAACTCTGTAAAAATGGCAATTTTGGTCACTGTGAGGGTTTAAAAAGTGGTTATTCAACATGAGGCAAGATCCAATTGACATTTTGAATCATTTTTGGTACAGTCCAAAAAATCAATTTTCGGATGAAAAACGATGACTCCGGACATGTCGAACGTTCCCAAAATGGTCTATAATGATGAAATTTTAACATTTAATCTTTTGACTCTAAATGACTGTTGGATGTGAATTATGACTTTTTCAACTAAAATAAGTGTGTTTAAAGTCATTTCTGTGCCTGAAACGGGTCAAAATTGAAGCTTTTGAGTAAGGAAAACTCTGTAAAAATGGCAATTTTGGTCACTGTGAGGGTTTAAAAAGTGGTTATTCAACATGAGGCACGATCCAATTGACATTTTGAATCATTTTTGGTACAGTCCAAAAAATCAATTTTCGGATGAAAAACGATGACTCCGGACATGCCGAACGTTCCCAAAATGGTCTATAATGATGAAATTTTAACATTTAATCTTTTGACTCTAAATGACTGTTGGATGTGAATCATGACTTTTTCAACTAAAATACGTGTGTTTAAAGTCATTTCTGTGCCTGAAACGGGTCAAAATTGAAGCTTTTGAGTAAGCAAAACTCTGTAAAAATGGCACTTTTGGTCAATGTGAGGGTTTAAAAAGTGGTTATTCAACATGAGGCACGATCCAATTGACATTTTGAATCATTTTGTGTACAGTCCAAAAAATCAATTTTCGGATGAAAAACGATGACTCCGGACATGTCGAACGTTCCCAAAATGGTCTATAATGATGAAATTTTAACATTTAATCTTTTGACTCTAAATGACTGTTAGATGTGCATTATGACTTTTTCAACTAAAATAAGTGTGTTTAAAGTCATTTCTGTGCCTGAAACGGGTCAAAATTGAAGCTTTTGAGTAAGCAAAACTCTGTAAAAATGGCAATTTTGGTCACTGTGAGGGTTTAAAAAGTGGTTATTCAACATGAGGCACGATCCAATTGACATTTTGAATCATTTTGGGTACAGTCCAAAAAATCAATTTTCGGATGAAAAACGATGACTCCGGACATGTCGAACGTTCCCAAAATGGTCTATAATGATGAAATTTTAACATTTAATCTTTTGACACTAAATGACCGTTGGATGTGAATTATGACTTTTTCAACTAAAATAAGTGTGTTTAAAGTCATTTCTGTGCCTGAAATGGGTCAAAATTGAAGCTTTTGAGTAAGGAAAACTCTGTAAAAATGGCAATTTTGGTCACTGTGAGGGTTTAAAAAGTGGTTATTCAACATGAGGCACGATCCAATTGACATTTTGAATCATTTTGGGTACAGTCCAAAAAATCAATTTTCGGATGAAAAACGATGACTCCGGACATGTCGAACGTTCCCAAAATGGTCTATAATGATGAAATTTTAACATTTAATCTTTTGACTCTAAATGACTGTTGGATGTGAATTATGACTTTTTCAACTAAAATAAGTGTGTTTAAAGTCATTTCTGTGCCTGAAACGGGTCAAAATTGAAGCTTTTGAGTGAGGAAAACTCTGTAAAAATGGCAATTTTGGTCACTGTGAGGGTTTAAAAAGTGGTTATTCAACATGAGGCACGATCCAATTGACATTTTGAATAATTTTAGTACCGTCCAAAAAATCAATTTTCGGATGAAAAACGATGACTCCGGACATGTCGAACGTTCCCAAAATGGTCTATAATGATGAAATTTTAACATTTAATCTTTTGACTCTAAATGACTGTTGGATGTGAATTATGACTTTTTCAACTAAAATAAGTGTGTTTAAAGTCATTTCTGTGCCTGAAACGGGTCAAAATTGAAGCTTTTGAGTAAGGAAAACTCTGTAAAAATGGCAATTTTGGTCACTGTGAGGGTTTAAAAAGTGGTTATTCAACATGAGGCACGATCCAATTGACATTTTGAATCATTTTTGGTACAGTCCAAAAAATCAATTTTCGGATGAAAAACGATGACTCCGGACATGCCGAACGTTCCCAAAATGGTCTATAATGATGAAATTTTAACATTTAATCTTTTGACTCTAAATGACTGTTGGATGTGAATCATGACTTTTTCAACTAAAATACGTGTGTTTAAAGTCATTTCTGTGCCTGAAACGGGTCAAAATTGAAGCTTTTGAGTAAGCAAAACTCTGTAAAAATGGCACTTTTGGTCAATGTGAGGGTTTAAAAAGTGGTTATTCAACATGAGGCACGATCCAATTGACATTTTGAATCATTTTGGGTACAGTCCAAAAAATCAATTTTCGGATGAAAAACGATGACTCCGGACATGTCGAACGTTCCCAAAATGGTCTATAATGATGAAATTTTAACATTTAATCTTTTGACTCTAAATGACTGTTAGATGTGCATTATGACTTTTTCAACTAAAATAAGTGTGTTTAAAGTCATTTCTGTGCCTGAAACGGGTCAAAATTGAAGCTTTTGAGTAAGCAAAACTCTGTAAAAATGGCAATTTTGGTCACTGTGAGGGTTTAAAAAGTGGTTATTCAACATGAGGCACGATCCAATTGACATTTTGAATCATTTTGGGTACAGTCCAAAAAATCAATTTTCGGATGAAAAACGATGACTCCGGACATGTCGAACGTTCCCAAAATGGTCTATAATGATGAAATTTTAACATTTAATCTTTTGACACTAAATGACCGTTGGATGTGAATTATGACTTTTTCAACTAAAATAAGTGTGTTTAAAGTCATTTCTGTGCCTGAAATGGGTCAAAATTGAAGCTTTTGAGTAAGGAAAACTCTGTAAAAATGGCAATTTTGGTCACTGTGAGGGTTTAAAAAGTGGTTATTCAACATGAGGCACGATCCAATTGACATTTTGAATCATTTTGGGTACAGTCCAAAAAATCAATTTTCGGATGAAAAACGATGACTCCGGACATGTCGAACGTTCCCAAAATGGTCTATAATGATGAAATTTTAACATTTAATCTTTTGACTCTAAATGACTGTTGGATGTGAATTATGACTTTTTCAACTAAAATAAGTGTGTTTAAAGTCATTTCTGTGCCTGAAACGGGTCAAAATTGAAGCTTTTGAGTGAGGAAAACTCTGTAAAAATGGCAATTTTGGTCACTGTGAGGGTTTAAAAAGTGGTTATTCAACATGAGGCACGATCCAATTGACATTTTGAATAATTTTAGTACCGTCCAAAAAATCAATTTTCGGATGAAAAACGATGACTCCGGACATGTCGAACGTTCCCAAAATGGTCTATAATGATGAAATTTTAACATTTAATCTTTTGACTCTAAATGACTGTTGGATGTGAATTATGACTTTTTCAACTAAAATAAGTGTGTTTAAAGTCATTTCTGTGCCTGAAACGGGTCAAAATTGAAGCTTTTGAGTAAGGAAAACTCTGTAAAAATGGCAATTTTGGTCACTGTGAGGGTTTAAAAAGTGGTTATTCAACATGAGGCACGATCCAATTGACATTTTGAATCATTTTTGGTACAGTCCAAAAAATCAATTTTCGGATGAAAAACGATGACTCCGGACATGCCGAACGTTCCCAAAATGGTCTATAATGATGAAATTTTAACATTTAATCTTTTGACTCTAAATGACTGTTGGATGTGAATCATGACTTTTTCAACTAAAATACGTGTGTTTAAAGTCATTTCTGTGCCTGAAACGGGTCAAAATTGAAGCTTTTGAGTAAGCAAAACTCTGTAAAAATGGCACTTTTGGTCAATGTGAGGGTTTAAAAAGTGGTTATTCAACATGAGGCACGATCCAATTGACATTTTGAATCATTTTGGGTACAGTCCAAAAAATCAATTTTCGGATGAAAAACGATGACTCCGGACATGTCGAACGTTCCCAAAATGGTCTATAATGATGAAATTTTAACATTTAATCTTTTGACTCTAAATGACTGTTAGATGTGCATTATGACTTTTTCAACTAAAATAAGTGTGTTTAAAGTCATTTCTGTGCCTGAAACGGGTCAAAATTGAAGCTTTTGAGTAAGCAAAACTCTGTAAAAATGGCAATTTTGGTCACTGTGAGGGTTTAAAAAGTGGTTATTCAACATGAGGCACGATCCAATTGACATTTTGAATCATTTTTGGTACAGTCCAAAAAATCAATTTTCGGATGAAAAACGATGACTCCGGACATGTCGAACGTTCCCAAAATGGTCTATAATGATGAAATTTTAACATTTAATCTTTTGACACTAAATGACCGTTGGATGTGAATTATGACTTTTTCAACTAAAATAAGTGTGTTTAAAGTCATTTCTGTGCCTGAAACGGGTCAAAATGGAAGCTTTTGAGTAAGCAAAACTCTGTAAAAATGGCAATTTTGGTCACTGTGAGGGTTTAAAAAGTGGTTATTCAACATGAGGCACGATCCAATTGACATTTTGAATCATTTTTGGTACAGTCCAAAAAATCAATTTTCGGATGAAAAACGATGACTCCGGACATGTCGAACGTTCCCAAAATGGTCTATAATGATGAAATTTTAACATTTAATCTTTTGACACTAAATGACCGTTGGATGTGAATTATGACTTTTTCAACTAAAATAAGTGTGTTTAAAGTCATTTCTGTGCCTGAAATGGGTCAAAATTGAAGCTTTTGAGTAAGGAAAACTCTGTAAAAATGGCAATTTTGGTCACTGTGAGGGTTTAAAAAGTGGTTATTCAACATGAGGCACGATCCAATTGACATTTTGAATCATTTTGGGTACAGTCCAAAAAATCAATTTTCGGATGAAAAACGATGACTCCGGACATGTCGAACGTTCCCAAAATGGTCTATAATGATGAAATTTTAACATTTAATCTTTTGACTCTAAATGACTGTTGGATGTGAATTATGACTTTTTCAACTAAAATAAGTGTGTTTAAAGTCATTTCTGTGCCTGAAACGGGTCAAAATTGAAGCTTTTGAGTGAGGAAAACTCTGTAAAAATGGCAATTTTGGTCACTGTGAGGGTTTAAAAAGTGGTTATTCAACATGAGGCACGATCCAATTGACATTTTGAATAATTTTAGTACAGTCCAAAAAATCAATTTTCGGATGAAAAACGATGACTCCGGACATGTCGAACGTTCCCAAAATGGTCTATAATGATGAAATTTTAACATTTAATCTTTTGACTCTAAATGACTGTTGGATGTGAATTATGACTTTTTCAACTAAAATAAGAGTGTTTAAAGTCATTTCTGTGCCTGAAACGGGTCAAAATTGAAGCTTTTGAGTAAGGAAAACTCTGTAAAAATGGCAATTTTGGTCACTGTGAGGGTTTAAAAAGTGGTTATTCAACATGAGGCACGATCCAATTGACATTTTGAATCATTTTTGGTACAGTCCAAAAAATCAATTTTCGGATGAAAAACGATGACTCCGGACATGCCGAACGTTCCCAAAATGGTCTATAATGATGAAATTTTAACATTTAATCTTTTGACTCTATATGACTGTTGGATGTGAATTATGACTTTTTCAACTAAAATACGTGTGTTTAAAGTCATTTCTGTGCCTGAAACGGGTCAAAATTGAAGCTTTTGAGTAAGCAAAACTCTGTAAAAATGGCACTTTTGGTCACTGTGAGGGTTTAAAAAGTGGTTATTCAACATGAGGCACGATCCAATTGACATTTTGAATCATTTTGGGTACAGTCCAAAAAATCAATTTTCGGATGAAAAACGATGACTCCGGACATGCCGAACGTTCCCAAAATGGTCTATAATGATGAAATTTTAACATTTAATCTTTTGACTCTAAATGACTGTTGGATGTGAATTATGACTTTTTCAACTAAAATATGTGTGTTTAAAGTCATTTCTGTGCCTGAAACGGGTCAAAATTGAAGCTTTTGAGTAAGCAAAACTCTGTAAAAATGGCACTTTTGGTCACTGTGAGGGTTTAAAAAGTGGTTATTCAACATGAGGCACGATCCAATTGACATTTTGAATCATTTCGGGTACAGTCCAAAAAATCAATTTTCGGATGAAAAACGATGACTCCGGACATGTGGAGCGTTCCCAAAATGGTCTATAATGATGAAATTTTAACATTTAATCTTTTGACTTTAAATGACTGTTGGATGTGAATTATGACTTTTTCAACTAAAATAAGTGTGTTTAAAGTCATTTCTGTGCCTGAAACGGGTCAAAATTGAAGCTTTTGAGTGAGGAAAACTCTGTAAAAATGGCAATTTTGGTCACTGTGAGGGTTTAAAAAGTGGTTATTCAACATGAGGCACGATCCAATTGACATTTTGAATAATTTTAGTACAGTCCAAAAAATCAATTTTCGGATGAAAAACGATGACTCCGGACATGTCGAACGTTCCCAAAATGGTCTATAATGATGAAATTTTAACATTTAATCTTTTGACTCTAAATGACTGTTGGATGTGAATTCTGACTTTTTCAACTAAAATAAGTGTGTTTAAAGTCATTTCTGTGCCTGAAACGGGTCAAAATTGAAGCTTTTGAGTAAGGAAAACTCTGTAAAAATGGCAATTTTGGTCACTGTGAGGGTTTAAAAAGTGGTTATTCAACATGAGGCAAGATCCAATTGACATTTTGAATCATTTTTGGTACAGTCCAAAAAATCAATTTTCGGATGAAAAACGATGACTCCGGACATGTCGAACGTTCCCAAAATGGTCTATAATGATGAAATTTTAACATTTAATCTTTTGACTCTAAATGACTGTTGGATGTGAATTATGACTTTTTCAACTAAAATAAGTGTGTTTAAAGTCATTTCTGTGCCTGAAACGGGTCAAAATTGAAGCTTTTGAGTAAGGAAAACTCTGTAAAAATGGCAATTTTGGTCACTGTGAGGGTTTAAAAAGTGGTTATTCAACATGAGGCACGATCCAATTGACATTTTGAATCATTTTTGGTACAGTCCAAAAAATCAATTTTCGGATGAAAAACGATGACTCCGGACATGCCGAACGTTCCCAAAATGGTCTATAATGATGAAATTTTAACATTTAATCTTTTGACTCTAAATGACTGTTGGATGTGAATCATGACTTTTTCAACTAAAATACGTGTGTTTAAAGTAATTTCTGTGCCTGAAACGGGTCAAAATTGAAGCTTTTGAGTAAGCAAAACTCTGTAAAAATGGCACTTTTGGTCAATGTGAGGGTTTAAAAAGTGGTTATTCAACATGAGGCACGATCCAATTGACATTTTGAATCATTTTGTGTACAGTCCAAAAAATCAATTTTCGGATGAAAAACGATGACTCCGGACATGTCGAACGTTCCCAAAATGGTCTATAATGATGAAATTTTAACATTTAATCTTTTGACTCTAAATGACTGTTAGATGTGCATTATGACTTTTTCAACTAAAATAAGTGTGTTTAAAGTCATTTCTGTGCCTGAAACGGGTCAAAATTGAAGCTTTTGAGTAAGCAAAACTCTGTAAAAATGGCAATTTTGGTCACTGTGAGGGTTTAAAAAGTGGTTATTCAACATGAGGCACGATCCAATTGACATTTTGAATCATTTTGGGTACAGTCCAAAAAATCAATTTTCGGATGAAAAACGATGACTCCGGACATGTCGAACGTTCCCAAAATGGTCTATAATGATGAAATTTTAACATTTAATCTTTTGACACTAAATGACCGTTGGATGTGAATTATGACTTTTTCAACTAAAATAAGTGTGTTTAAAGTCATTTCTGTGCCTGAAATGGGTCAAAATTGAAGCTTTTGAGTAAGGAAAACTCTGTAAAAATGGCAATTTTGGTCACTGTGAGGGTTTAAAAAGTGGTTATTCAACATGAGGCACGATCCAATTGACATTTTGAATCATTTTGGGTACAGTCCAAAAAATCAATTTTCGGATGAAAAACGATGACTCCGGACATGTCGAACGTTCCCAAAATGGTCTATAATGATGAAATTTTAACATTTAATCTTTTGACTCTAAATGACTGTTGGATGTGAATTATGACTTTTTCAACTAAAATAAGTGTGTTTAAAGTCATTTCTGTGCCTGAAACGGGTCAAAATTGAAGCTTTTGAGTGAGGAAAACTCTGTAAAAATGGCAATTTTGGTCACTGTGAGGGTTTAAAAAGTGGTTATTCAACATGAGGCACGATCCAATTGACATTTTGAATAATTTTAGTACCGTCCAAAAAATCAATTTTCGGATGAAAAACGATGACTCCGGACATGTCGAACGTTCCCAAAATGGTCTATAATGATGAAATTTTAACATTTAATCTTTTGACTCTAAATGACTGTTGGATGTGAATTATGACTTTTTCAACTAAAATAAGTGTGTTTAAAGTCATTTCTGTGCCTGAAACGGGTCAAAATTGAAGCTTTTGAGTAAGGAAAACTCTGTAAAAATGGCAATTTTGGTCACTGTGAGGGTTTAAAAAGTGGTTATTCAACATGAGGCACGATCCAATTGACATTTTGAATCATTTTTGGTACAGTCCAAAAAATCAATTTTCGGATGAAAAACGATGACTCCGGACATGCCGAACGTTCCCAAAATGGTCTATAATGATGAAATTTTAACATTTAATCTTTTGACTCTAAATGACTGTTGGATGTGAATCATGACTTTTTCAACTAAAATACGTGTGTTTAAAGTCATTTCTGTGCCTGAAACGGGTCAAAATTGAAGCTTTTGAGTAAGCAAAACTCTGTAAAAATGGCACTTTTGGTCAATGTGAGGGTTTAAAAAGTGGTTATTCAACATGAGGCACGATCCAATTGACATTTTGAATCATTTTGGGTACAGTCCAAAAAATCAATTTTCGGATGAAAAACGATGACTCCGGACATGTCGAACGTTCCCAAAATGGTCTATAATGATGAAATTTTAACATTTAATCTTTTGACTCTAAATGACTGTTAGATGTGCATTATGACTTTTTCAACTAAAATAAGTGTGTTTAAAGTCATTTCTGTGCCTGAAACGGGTCAAAATTGAAGCTTTTGAGTAAGCAAAACTCTGTAAAAATGGCAATTTTGGTCACTGTGAGGGTTTAAAAAGTGGTTATTCAACATGAGGCACGATCCAATTGACATTTTGAATCATTTTGGGTACAGTCCAAAAAATCAATTTTCGGATGAAAAACGATGACTCCGGACATGTCGAACGTTCCCAAAATGGTCTATAATGATGAAATTTTAACATTTAATCTTTTGACACTAAATGACCGTTGGATGTGAATTATGACTTTTTCAACTAAAATAAGTGTGTTTAAAGTCATTTCTGTGCCTGAAATGGGTCAAAATTGAAGCTTTTGAGTAAGGAAAACTCTGTAAAAATGGCAATTTTGGTCACTGTGAGGGTTTAAAAAGTGGTTATTCAACATGAGGCACGATCCAATTGACATTTTGAATCATTTTGGGTACAGTCCAAAAAATCAATTTTCGGATGAAAAACGATGACTCCGGACATGTCGAACGTTCCCAAAATGGTCTATAATGATGAAATTTTAACATTTAATCTTTTGACTCTAAATGACTGTTGGATGTGAATTATGACTTTTTCAACTAAAATAAGTGTGTTTAAAGTCATTTCTGTGCCTGAAACGGGTCAAAATTGAAGCTTTTGAGTGAGGAAAACTCTGTAAAAATGGCAATTTTGGTCACTGTGAGGGTTTAAAAAGTGGTTATTCAACATGAGGCACGATCCAATTGACATTTTGAATAATTTTAGTACCGTCCAAAAAATCAATTTTCGGATGAAAAACGATGACTCCGGACATGTCGAACGTTCCCAAAATGGTCTATAATGATGAAATTTTAACATTTAATCTTTTGACTCTAAATGACTGTTGGATGTGAATTCTGACTTTTTCAACTAAAATAAGTGTGTTTAAAGTCATTTCTGTGCCTGAAACGGGTCAAAATTGAAGCTTTTGAGTAAGGAAAACTCTGTAAAAATGGCAATTTTGGTCACTGTGAGGGTTTAAAAAGTGGTTATTTAACATGAGGCAAGATCCAATTGACATTTTGAATCATTTTTGGTACAGTCCAAAAAATCAATTTTCGGATGAAAAACGATGACTCCGGACATGTCGAACGTTCCCAAAATGGTCTATAATGATGAAATTTTAACATTTAATCTTTTGACTCTAAATGACTGTTGGATGTGAATTATGACTTTTTCAACTAAAATATGTGTGTTTAAAGTCATTTCTGTGCCTGAAACGGGTCAAAATTGAAGCTTTTGAGTAAGCAAAACTCTGTAAAAATGGCACTTTTGGTCACTGTGAGGGTTTAAAAAGTGGTTATTCAACATGAGGCACGATCCAATTGACATTTTGAATCATTTTGGGTACAGTCCAAAAAATCAATTTTCGGATGAAAAACGATGACTCCGGACATGTCGAACGTTCCCAAAATGGTCTATAATGATGAAATTTTAACATTTAATCTTTTGACTCTAAATGACTGTTGGATGTGCATTATGACTTTTTCAACTAAAATAAGTGTGTTTAAAGTCATTTCTGTGCCTGAAACGGGTCAAAATTGAAGCTTTTGAGTAAGCAAAACTCTGTAAAAATGGCAATTTTGGTCACTGTGAGGGTTTAAAAAGTGGTTATTCAACATGAGGCACGATCCAATTGACATTTTGAATCATTTTGGGTACAGTCCAAAAAATCAATTTTCGGATGAAAAACGATGACTCCGGACATGTCGAACGTTCCCAAAATGGTCTATAATGATGAAATTTTAACATTTAATCTTTTGACTCTAAATGACCGTTGGATGTGCATTATGACTTTTTCAACTAAAATAAGTGTGTTTAAAGTCATTTCTGTGCCTGAAACGGGTCAAAATTGAAGCTTTTGAGTAAGGAAAACTCTGTAAAAATGGCAATTTTGGTCACTGTGAGGGTTTAAAAAGTGGTTATTCAACATGAGGCACGATCCAATTGACATTTTGAATCATTTTGGGTACAGTCCAAAAAATCAATTTTCGGATGAAAAACGATGACTCCGGACATGTCGAACGTTCCCAAAATGGTCTATAATGATGAAATTTTAACATTTAATCTTTTGACTCTTAATGACTGTTGGATGTGAATTATGACTTTTTCAACTAAAATAAGTGTGTTTAAAGTCATTTCTGTGCCTGAAACGGGTCAAAATTGAAGCTTTTGAGTAAGCAAAACTCTGTAAAAATGGCAATTTTGGTCACTGTGAGGGTTTAAAAAGTGGTTATTCAACATGAGGCAGGATCCAATTGACATTTTGAATCATTTTGGGTACAGTCCAAAAAATCAATTTTCGGATGAAAAACGATGACTCCGGACATGTCGAACGTTCCCAAAATGGTCTATAATGATGAAATTTTAACATTTAATCTTTTGACACTAAATGACTGTTGAATGTGAATTATGACTTTTTCAACTAAAATAAGTGTGTTTAAAGTCATTTCTGTGCCTGAAACGGGTCAAAATTGAAGGTTTTGAGTAAGGAAAATTCTGTAAAAATGGCAATTTTGGTCACTGTGAGGGTTTAAAAAGTGGTTATTCCACATGAGGCACGATCCAATTGACATTTTGAATCATTTTTGGTACAGTCCAAAAAATCAATTTTCGGATGAAAAACGATGACTCCGGACATGCCGAACGTTCCCAAAATGGTCTATAATGATGACATTTTAACATTTAATCGTTTGACTCTAAATGACTGTTGGATGTGAATTATGACTTTTTCAACTAAAATAAGTGTGTTTAAAGTCATTTCTGTGCCTGAAACGGGTCAAAATTGAAGCTTTTGAGTAAGCAAAACTCTATAAAAATGGCACTTTTGGTCACTGTGAGGGTTTAAAAAGTGGTTATTTAACATGAGGCAAGATCCAATTGACATTTTGAATCATTTTTGGTACAGTCCAAAAAATCAATTTTCGGATGAAAAACGATGACTCCGGACATGTCGAACGTTCCCAAAATGGTCTATAATGATGAAATTTTAACATTTAATCTTTTGACTCTAAATGACTGTTGGATGTGAATTATGACTTTTTCAACTAAAATATGTGTGTTTAAAGTCATTTCTGTGCCTGAAACGGGTCAAAATTGAAGCTTTTGAGTAAGCAAAACTCTGTAAAAATGGCACTTTTGGTCACTGTGAGGGTTTAAAAAGTGGTTATTCAACATGAGGCACGATCCAATTGACATTTTGAATCATTTTGGGTACAGTCCAAAAAATCAATTTTCGGATGAAAAACGATGACTCCGGACATGTCGAACGTTCCCAAAATGGTCTATAATGATGAAATTTTAACATTTAATCTTTTGACTCTAAATGACTGTTGGATGTGCATTATGACTTTTTCAACTAAAATAAGTGTGTTTAAAGTCATTTCTGTGCCTGAAACGGGTCAAAATTGAAGCTTTTGAGTAAGCAAAACTCTGTAAAAATGGCAATTTTGGTCACTGTGAGGGTTTAAAAAGTGGTTATTCAACATGAGGCACGATCCAATTGACATTTTGAATCATTTTGGGTACAGTCCAAAAAATCAATTTTCGGATGAAAAACGATGACTCCGGACATGTCGAACGTTCCCAAAATGGTCTATAATGATGAAATTTTAACATTTAATCTTTTGACTCTAAATGACCGTTGGATGTGCATTATGACTTTTTCAACTAAAATAAGTGTGTTTAAAGTCATTTCTGTGCCTGAAACGGGTCAAAATTGAAGCTTTTGAGTAAGGAAAACTCTGTAAAAATGGCAATTTTGGTCACTGTGAGGGTTTAAAAAGTGGTTATTCAACATGAGGCACGATCCAATTGACATTTTGAATCATTTTGGGTACAGTCCAAAAAATCAATTTTCGGATGAAAAACGATGACTCCGGACATGTCGAACGTTCCCAAAATGGTCTATAATGATGAAATTTTAACATTTAATCTTTTGACTCTTAATGACTGTTGGATGTGAATTATGACTTTTTCAACTAAAATAAGTGTGTTTAAAGTCATTTCTGTGCCTGAAACGGGTCAAAATTGAAGCTTTTGAGTAAGCAAAACTCTGTAAAAATGGCAATTTTGGTCACTGTGAGGGTTTAAAAAGTGGTTATTCAACATGAGGCAGGATCCAATTGACATTTTGAATCATTTTGGGTACAGTCCAAAAAATCAATTTTCGGATGAAAAACGATGACTCCGGACATGTCGAACGTTCCCAAAATGGTCTATAATGATGAAATTTTAACATTTAATCTTTTGACTCTAAATGACTGTTGAATGTGAATTATGACTTTTTCAACTAAAATAAGTGTGTTTAAAGTCATTTCTGTGCCTGAAACGGGTCAAAATTGAAGGTTTTGAGTAAGGAAAATTCTGTAAAAATGGCAATTTTGGTCACTGTGAGGGTTTAAAAAGTGGTTATTCCACATGAGGCACGATCCAATTGACATTTTGAATCATTTTTGGTACAGTCCAAAAAATCAATTTTCGGATGAAAAACGATGACTCCGGACATGCCGAACGTTCCCAAAATGGTCTATAATGATGACATTTTAACATTTAATCGTTTGACTCTAAATGACTGTTGGATGTGAATTATGACTTTTTCAACTAAAATAAGTGTGTTTAAAGTCATTTCTGTGCCTGAAACGGGTCAAAATTGAAGCTTTTGAGTAAGCAAAACTCTATAAAAATGGCACTTTTGGTCACTGTGAGGGTTTAAAAAGTGGTTATTCAACATGAGGCACGATCCAATTGACATTTTGAATCATTTTTAGTACAGTCCAAAAAATCAATTTTCGGATGAAAAACGATGACTCTGGACATGCCGAACGTTCCCAAAATGGTCTATAATGATGAAATTTTAACATTTAATCTTTTGACTCTAAATGACTGTTGGATGTGAATTATGACTTTTTCAACTAAAATACGTGTGTTTAAAGTCATTTCTGTGCCTGAAACGGGTCAAAATTGAAGCTTTTGAGTAAGCAAAACTCTGTAAAAATGGCACTTTTGGTCACTGTGAGGGTTTAAAAAGTGGTTATTCAACATGAGGCACGATCCAATTGACATTTTGAATCATTTTGGGTACAGTCCAAAAAATCAATTTTCGGATGAAAAACGATGACTCCGGACATGTCGAACGTTCCCAAAATGGTCTCTAATGATGAAATTTTAACATTTAATCTTTTGACTCTAAATGACTGTTGGATGTGCATTATGACTTTTTCAACTTAAATAAGTGTGTTTAAAGTCATTTCTGTGCCTGAAACGGGTCAAAATTGAAGCTTTTGAGTAAGCAAAACTCTGTAAAAATGGCAATTTTGGTCACTGTGAGGGTTTAAAAAGTGGTTATTCAACATGAGGCACGATCCAATTGACATTTTGAATCATTTTTAGTACAGTCCAAAAAATCAATTTTCGAATGAAAAACGATGACTCCGGACATGCCGAACGTTCCCAAAATGGTCTATAATGATGAAATTTTAACATTTAATCTTTTGACTCTATATGACTGTTGGATGTGAATTATGACTTTTTCAACTAAAATACGTGTGTTTAAAGTCATTTCTGTGCCTGAAACGGGTCAAAATTGAAGCTTTTGAGTAAGCAAAACTCTGTAAAAATGGCACTTTTGGTCACTGTGAGGGTTTAAAAAGTGGTTATTCAACATGAGGCACGATCCAATTGACATTTTGAATCATTTTGGGTACAGTCCAAAAAATCAATTTTCGGATGAAAAACGATGACTCCGGACATGCCGAACGTTCCCAAAATGGTCTATAATGATGAAATTTTAACATTTAATCTTTTGACTCTAAATGACTGTTGGATGTGAATTATGACTTTTTCAACTAAAATATGTGTGTTTAAAGTCATTTCTGTGCCTGAAACGGGTCAAAATTGAAGCTTTTGAGTAAGCAAAACTCTGTAAAAATGGCACTTTTGGTCACTGTGAGGGTTTAAAAAGTGGTTATTCAACATGAGGCACGATCCAATTGACATTTTGAATCATTTCGGGTACAGTCCAAAAAATCAATTTTCGGATGAAAAACGATGACTCCGGACATGTGGAGCGTTCCCAAAATGGTCTATAATGATGAAATTTTAACATTTAATCTTTTGACTTTAAATGACTGTTGGATGTGAATTATGACTTTTTCAACTAAAATAAGTGTGTTTAAAGTCATTTCTGTGCCTGAAACGGGTCAAAATTGAAGCTTTTGAGTGAGGAAAACTCTGTAAAAATGGCAATTTTGGTCACTGTGAGGGTTTAAAAAGTGGTTATTCAACATGAGGCACGATCCAATTGACATTTTGAATAATTTTAGTACAGTCCAAAAAATCAATTTTCGGATGAAAAACGATGACTCCGGACATGTCGAACGTTCCCAAAATGGTCTATAATGATGAAATTTTAACATTTAATCTTTTGACTCTAAATGACTGTTGGATGTGAATTCTGACTTTTTCAACTAAAATAAGTGTGTTTAAAGTCATTTCTGTGCCTGAAACGGGTCAAAATTGAAGCTTTTGAGTAAGGAAAACTCTGTAAAAATGGCAATTTTGGTCACTGTGAGGGTTTAAAAAGTGGTTATTCAACATGAGGCAAGATCCAATTGACATTTTGAATCATTTTTGGTACAGTCCAAAAAATCAATTTTCGGATGAAAAACGATGACTCCGGACATGTCGAACGTTCCCAAAATGGTCTATAATGATGAAATTTTAACATTTAATCTTTTGACTCTAAATGACTGTTGGATGTGAATTATGACTTTTTCAACTAAAATAAGTGTGTTTAAAGTCATTTCTGTGCCTGAAACGGGTCAAAATTGAAGCTTTTGAGTAAGGAAAACTCTGTAAAAATGGCAATTTTGGTCACTGTGAGGGTTTAAAAAGTGGTTATTCAACATGAGGCACGATCCAATTGACATTTTGAATCATTTTTGGTACAGTCCAAAAAATCAATTTTCGGATGAAAAACGATGACTCCGGACATGCCGAACGTTCCCAAAATGGTCTATAATGATGAAATTTTAACATTTAATCTTTTGACTCTAAATGACTGTTGGATGTGAATCATGACTTTTTCAACTAAAATACGTGTGTTTAAAGTCATTTCTGTGCCTGAAACGGGTCAAAATTGAAGCTTTTGAGTAAGCAAAACTCTGTAAAAATGGCACTTTTGGTCAATGTGAGGGTTTAAAAAGTGGTTATTCAACATGAGGCACGATCCAATTGACATTTTGAATCATTTTGTGTACAGTCCAAAAAATCAATTTTCGGATGAAAAACGATGACTCCGGACATGTCGAACGTTCCCAAAATGGTCTATAATGATGAAATTTTAACATTTAATCTTTTGACTCTAAATGACTGTTAGATGTGCATTATGACTTTTTCAACTAAAATAAGTGTGTTTAAAGTCATTTCTGTGCCTGAAACGGGTCAAAATTGAAGCTTTTGAGTAAGCAAAACTCTGTAAAAATGGCAATTTTGGTCACTGTGAGGGTTTAAAAAGTGGTTATTCAACATGAGGCACGATCCAATTGACATTTTGAATCATTTTGGGTACAGTCCAAAAAATCAATTTTCGGATGAAAAACGATGACTCCGGACATGTCGAACGTTCCCAAAATGGTCTATAATGATGAAATTTTAACATTTAATCTTTTGACACTAAATGACCGTTGGATGTGAATTATGACTTTTTCAACTAAAATAAGTGTGTTTAAAGTCATTTCTGTGCCTGAAATGGGTCAAAATTGAAGCTTTTGAGTAAGGAAAACTCTGTAAAAATGGCAATTTTGGTCACTGTGAGGGTTTAAAAAGTGGTTATTCAACATGAGGCACGATCCAATTGACATTTTGAATCATTTTGGGTACAGTCCAAAAAATCAATTTTCGGATGAAAAACGATGACTCCGGACATGTCGAACGTTCCCAAAATGGTCTATAATGATGAAATTTTAACATTTAATCTTTTGACTCTAAATGACTGTTGGATGTGAATTATGACTTTTTCAACTAAAATAAGTGTGTTTAAAGTCATTTCTGTGCCTGAAACGGGTCAAAATTGAAGCTTTTGAGTGAGGAAAACTCTGTAAAAATGGCAATTTTGGTCACTGTGAGGGTTTAAAAAGTGGTTATTCAACATGAGGCACGATCCAATTGACATTTTGAATAATTTTAGTACCGTCCAAAAAATCAATTTTCGGATGAAAAACGATGACTCCGGACATGTCGAACGTTCCCAAAATGGTCTATAATGATGAAATTTTAACATTTAATCTTTTGACTCTAAATGACTGTTGGATGTGAATTATGACTTTTTCAACTAAAATAAGTGTGTTTAAAGTCATTTCTGTGCCTGAAACGGGTCAAAATTGAAGCTTTTGAGTAAGGAAAACTCTGTAAAAATGGCAATTTTGGTCACTGTGAGGGTTTAAAAAGTGGTTATTCAACATGAGGCACGATCCAATTGACATTTTGAATCATTTTTGGTACAGTCCAAAAAATCAATTTTCGGATGAAAAACGATGACTCCGGACATGCCGAACGTTCCCAAAATGGTCTATAATGATGAAATTTTAACATTTAATCTTTTGACTCTAAATGACTGTTGGATGTGAATCATGACTTTTTCAACTAAAATACGTGTGTTTAAAGTCATTTCTGTGCCTGAAACGGGTCAAAATTGAAGCTTTTGAGTAAGCAAAACTCTGTAAAAATGGCACTTTTGGTCAATGTGAGGGTTTAAAAAGTGGTTATTCAACATGAGGCACGATCCAATTGACATTTTGAATCATTTTGGGTACAGTCCAAAAAATCAATTTTCGGATGAAAAACGATGACTCCGGACATGTCGAACGTTCCCAAAATGGTCTATAATGATGAAATTTTAACATTTAATCTTTTGACTCTAAATGACTGTTAGATGTGCATTATGACTTTTTCAACTAAAATAAGTGTGTTTAAAGTCATTTCTGTGCCTGAAACGGGTCAAAATTGAAGCTTTTGAGTAAGCAAAACTCTGTAAAAATGGCAATTTTGGTCACTGTGAGGGTTTAAAAAGTGGTTATTCAACATGAGGCACGATCCAATTGACATTTTGAATCATTTTGGGTACAGTCCAAAAAATCAATTTTCGGATGAAAAACGATGACTCCGGACATGTCGAACGTTCCCAAAATGGTCTATAATGATGAAATTTTAACATTTAATCTTTTGACACTAAATGACCGTTGGATGTGAATTATGACTTTTTCAACTAAAATAAGTGTGTTTAAAGTCATTTCTGTGCCTGAAATGGGTCAAAATTGAAGCTTTTGAGTAAGGAAAACTCTGTAAAAATGGCAATTTTGGTCACTGTGAGGGTTTAAAAAGTGGTTATTCAACATGAGGCACGATCCAATTGACATTTTGAATCATTTTGGGTACAGTCCAAAAAATCAATTTTCGGATGAAAAACGATGACTCCGGACATGTCGAACGTTCCCAAAATGGTCTATAATGATGAAATTTTAACATTTAATCTTTTGACTCTAAATGACTGTTGGATGTGAATTATGACTTTTTCAACTAAAATAAGTGTGTTTAAAGTCATTTCTGTGCCTGAAACGGGTCAAAATTGAAGCTTTTGAGTGAGGAAAACTCTGTAAAAATGGCAATTTTGGTCACTGTGAGGGTTTAAAAAGTGGTTATTCAACATGAGGCACGATCCAATTGACATTTTGAATAATTTTAGTACCGTCCAAAAAATCAATTTTCGGATGAAAAACGATGACTCCGGACATGTCGAACGTTCCCAAAATGGTCTATAATGATGAAATTTTAACATTTAATCTTTTGACTCTAAATGACTGTTGGATGTGAATTATGACTTTTTCAACTAAAATAAGTGTGTTTAAAGTCATTTCTGTGCCTGAAACGGGTCAAAATTGAAGCTTTTGAGTAAGGAAAACTCTGTAAAAATGGCAATTTTGGTCACTGTGAGGGTTTAAAAAGTGGTTATTCAACATGAGGCACGATCCAATTGACATTTTGAATCATTTTTGGTACAGTCCAAAAAATCAATTTTCGGATGAAAAACGATGACTCCGGACATGCCGAACGTTCCCAAAATGGTCTATAATGATGAAATTTTAACATTTAATCTTTTGACTCTAAATGACTGTTGGATGTGAATCATGACTTTTTCAACTAAAATACGTGTGTTTAAAGTCATTTCTGTGCCTGAAACGGGTCAAAATTGAAGCTTTTGAGTAAGCAAAACTCTGTAAAAATGGCACTTTTGGTCAATGTGAGGGTTTAAAAAGTGGTTATTCAACATGAGGCACGATCCAATTGACATTTTGAATCATTTTGGGTACAGTCCAAAAAATCAATTTTCGGATGAAAAACGATGACTCCGGACATGTCGAACGTTCCCAAAATGGTCTATAATGATGAAATTTTAACATTTAATCTTTTGACTCTAAATGACTGTTAGATGTGCATTATGACTTTTTCAACTAAAATAAGTGTGTTTAAAGTCATTTCTGTGCCTGAAACGGGTCAAAATTGAAGCTTTTGAGTAAGCAAAACTCTGTAAAAATGGCAATTTTGGTCACTGTGAGGGTTTAAAAAGTGGTTATTCAACATGAGGCACGATCCAATTGACATTTTGAATCATTTTTGGTACAGTCCAAAAAATCAATTTTCGGATGAAAAACGATGACTCCGGACATGTCGAACGTTCCCAAAATGGTCTATAATGATGAAATTTTAACATTTAATCTTTTGACACTAAATGACCGTTGGATGTGAATTATGACTTTTTCAACTAAAATAAGTGTGTTTAAAGTCATTTCTGTGCCTGAAACGGGTCAAAATGGAAGCTTTTGAGTAAGCAAAACTCTGTAAAAATGGCAATTTTGGTCACTGTGAGGGTTTAAAAAGTGGTTATTCAACATGAGGCACGATCCAATTGACATTTTGAATCATTTTTGGTACAGTCCAAAAAATCAATTTTCGGATGAAAAACGATGACTCCGGACATGTCGAACGTTCCCAAAATGGTCTATAATGATGAAATTTTAACATTTAATCTTTTGACACTAAATGACCGTTGGATGTGAATTATGACTTTTTCAACTAAAATAAGTGTGTTTAAAGTCATTTCTGTGCCTGAAATGGGTCAAAATTGAAGCTTTTGAGTAAGGAAAACTCTGTAAAAATGGCAATTTTGGTCACTGTGAGGGTTTAAAAAGTGGTTATTCAACATGAGGCACGATCCAATTGACATTTTGAATCATTTTGGGTACAGTCCAAAAAATCAATTTTCGGATGAAAAACGATGACTCCGGACATGTCGAACGTTCCCAAAATGGTCTATAATGATGAAATTTTAACATTTAATCTTTTGACTCTAAATGACTGTTGGATGTGAATTATGACTTTTTCAACTAAAATAAGTGTGTTTAAAGTCATTTCTGTGCCTGAAACGGGTCAAAATTGAAGCTTTTGAGTGAGGAAAACTCTGTAAAAATGGCAATTTTGGTCACTGTGAGGGTTTAAAAAGTGGTTATTCAACATGAGGCACGATCCAATTGACATTTTGAATAATTTTAGTACAGTCCAAAAAATCAATTTTCGGATGAAAAACGATGACTCCGGACATGTCGAACGTTCCCAAAATGGTCTATAATGATGAAATTTTAACATTTAATCTTTTGACTCTAAATGACTGTTGGATGTGAATTATGACTTTTTCAACTAAAATAAGAGTGTTTAAAGTCATTTCTGTGCCTGAAACGGGTCAAAATTGAAGCTTTTGAGTAAGGAAAACTCTGTAAAAATGGCAATTTTGGTCACTGTGAGGGTTTAAAAAGTGGTTATTCAACATGAGGCACGATCCAATTGACATTTTGAATCATTTTTGGTACAGTCCAAAAAATCAATTTTCGGATGAAAAACGATGACTCCGGACATGCCGAACGTTCCCAAAATGGTCTATAATGATGAAATTTTAACATTTAATCTTTTGACTCTAAATGACTGTTGGATGTGAATTATGACTTTTTCAACTAAAATACGTGTGTTTAAAGTCATTTCTGTGCCTGAAACGGGTCAAAATTGAAGCTTTTGAGTAAGCAAAACTCTGTAAAAATGGCACTTTTGGTCACTGTGAGGGTTTAAAAAGTGGTTATTCAACATGAGGCACGATCCAATTGACATTTTGAATAATTTTGGGTACAGTCCAAAAAATCAATTTTCGGATGAAAAACGATGACTCCGGACATGTCGAACGTTCCCAAAATGGTCTATAATGATGAAATTTTAACATTTAATCTTTTGACTCTAAATGACTGTTGGATGTGCATTATGACTTTTTCAACTAAAATAAGTGTGTTTAAAGTCATTTCTGTGCCTGAAACGGGTCAAAATTGAAGCTTTTGAGTAAGGAAAACTCTGTAAAAATGGCAATTTTGGTCACTGTGAGGGTTTCAAAAGTGGTTATTCCACATGAGGCACGATCCAATTGACATTTTGAATCATTTTTGGTACAGTCCAAAAAATCAATTTTCGGATGAAAAACGATGACATGCCGAACGTTCCCAAAATGGTCTATAATGATGACATTTTAACATTTAATCGTTTGACTCTAAATGACTGTTGGATGTGAATTATGACTTTTTCAACTAAAATAAGTGTGTTTAAAGTCATTTCTGTGCCTGAAACGGGTCAAAATTGAAGCTTTTGAGTAAGCAAAACTAAAAAAAAATGGCACTTTTGGTCACTGTGAGGGTTTAAAAAGTGGTTATTCAACATGAGGCACGATCCAATTGACATTTTGAATCATTTTTAGTACAGTCCAAAAAATCAATTTTCGGATGAAAAACGATGACTCCGGACATGCCGAACGTTCCCAAAATGGTCTATAATGATGAAATTTTAACATTTAATCTTTTGACTCTATATGACTGTTGGATGTGAATTATGACTTTTTCAACTAAAATACGTGTGTTTAAAGTCATTTCTGTGCCTGAAACGGGTCAAAATTGAAGCTTTTGAGTAAGCAAAACTCTGTAAAAATGGCACTTTTGGTCACTGTGAGGGTTTAAAAAGTGGTTATTCAACATGAGGCACGATCCAATTGACATTTTGAATCATTTTGGGTACAGTCCAAAAAATCAATTTTCGGATGAAAAACGATGACTCCGGACATGTCGAACGTTCCCAAAATGGTCTATAATGATGAAATTTTAACATTTAATCTTTTGACTCTAAATGACTGTTGGATGTGAATTCTGACTTTTTCAACTAAAATAAGTGTGTTTAAAGTCATTTCTGTGCCTGAAACGGGTCAAAATTGAAGCTTTTGAGTAAGGAAAACTCTGTAAAAATGGCAATTTTGGTCACTGTGAGGGTTTAAAAAGTGGTTATTCAACATGAGGCAAGATCCAATTGACATTTTGAATCATTTTTGGTACAGTCCAAAAAATCAATTTTCGGATGAAAAACGATGACTCCGGACATGTCGAACGTTCCCAAAATGGTCTATAATGATGAAATTTTAACATTTAATCTTTTGACTCTAAATGACTGTTGGATGTGCATTATGACTTTTTCAACTAAAATAAGTGTGTTTAAAGTCATTTCTGTGCCTGAAACGGGTCAAAATTGAAGCTTTTGAGTAAGGAAAACTCTGTAAAAATGGCAATTTTGGTCACTGTGAGGGTTTAAAAAGTGGTTATTCAACATGAGGCACGATCCAATTGACATTTTGAATCATTTTTGGTACAGTCCAAAAAATCAATTTTCGGATGAAAAACGATGACTCCGGACATGCCGAACGTTCCCAAAATGGTCTATAATGATGAAATTTTAACATTTAATCTTTTGACTCTAAATGACTGTTGGATGTGAATCATGACTTTTTCAACTAAAATACGTGTGTTTAAAGTCATTTCTGTGCCTGAAACGGGTCAAAATTGAAGCTTTTGAGTAAGCAAAACTCTGTAAAAATGGCACTTTTGGTCACTGTGAGGGTTTAAAAAGTGGTTATTCAACATGAGGCACGATCCAATTGACATTTTGAATCATTTTGGGTACAGTCCAAAAAATCAATTTTCGGATGAAAAACGATGACTCCGGACATGTCGAACGTTCCCAAAATGGTCTATAATGATGAAATTTTAACATTTAATCTTTTGACACTAAATGACCGTTGGATGTGAATTATGACTTTTTCAACTAAAATAAGTGTGTTTAAAGTCATTTCTGTGCCTGAAACGGGTCAAAATTGAAGCTTTTGAGTAAGCAAAACTCTGTAAAAATGGCAATTTTGGTCACTGTGAGGGTTTAAAAAGTGGTTATTCAACATGAGGCACGATCCAATTGACATTTTGAATCATTTTTGGTACAGTCCAAAAAATCAATTTTCGGATGAAAAACGATGACTCCGGACATGTCGAACGTTCCCAAAATGGTCTATAATAATGAAATTTTAACATTTAATCTTTTGACACTAAATGACCGTTGGATGTGAATTATGACTTTTTCAACTAAAATAAGTGTGTTTAAAGTCATTTCTGTGCCTGAAATGGGTCAAAATTGAAGCTTTTGAGTAAGGAAAACTCTGTAAAAATGGGAATTTTGGTCACTGTGAGGGTTTAAAAAGTGGTTATTCAACATGGGGCACGATCCAATTGACATTTTGAATCATTTTCGGTACAGTCCAAAAAATCAATTTTCGGATGAAAAACGATGACTCCGGACATGTCGAACGTTCCCAAAATGGTCTATAATGATGAAATTTTAACATTTAATCTTTTGACTCTAAATGACTGTTGGATGTGAATTATGACTTTTTCAACTAAAATAAGTGTGTTTAAAGTCATTTCTGTGCCTGAAACGGGTCAAAATTGAAGCTTTTGAGTGAGGAAAACTCTGTAAAAATGGCAATTTTGGTCACTGTGAGGGTTTAAAAAGTGGTTATTCAACATGAGGCACGATCCAATTGACATTTTGAATAATTTTAGTACAGTCCAAAAAATCAATTTTCGGATGAAAAACGATGACTCCGGACATGTCGAACGTTCCCAAAATGGTCTATAATGATGAAATTTTAACATTTAATCTTTTGACTCTAAATGACTGTTGGATGTGAATTATGACTTTTTCAACTAAAATAAGTGTGTTTAAAGTCATTTCTGTGCCTGAAACGGGTCAAAATTGAAGCTTTTGAGTAAGGAAAACTCTGTAAAAATGGCAATTTTGGTCACTGTGAGGGTTTAAAAAGTGGTTATTCAACATGAGGCACGATCCAATTGACATTTTGAATCATTTTTGGTACAGTCCAAAAAATCAATTTTCGGATGAAAAACGATGACTCCGGACATGCCGAACGTTCCCAAAATGGTCTATAATGATGAAATTTTAACATTTAATCTTTTGACTCTAAATGACTGTTGGATGTGAATTATGACTTTTTCAACTAAAATACGTGTGTTTAAAGTCATTTCTGTGCCTGAAACGGGTCAAAATTGAAGCTTTTGAGTAAGCAAAACTCTGTAAAAATGGCACTTTTGGTCACTGTGAGGGTTTAAAAAGTGGTTATTCAACATGAGGCACGATCCAATTGACATTTTGAATAATTTTGGGTACAGTCCAAAAAATCAATTTTCGGATGAAAAACGATGACTCCGGACATGTCGAACGTTCCCAAAATGGTCTATAATGATGAAATTTTAACATTTAATCTTTTGACTCTAAATGACTGTTGGATGTGCATTATGACTTTTTCAACTAAAATAAGTGTGTTTAAAGTCATTTCTGTGCCTGAAACGGGTCAAAATTGAAGCTTTTGAGTAAGCAAAACTCTGTAAAAATGGCAATTTTGGTCACTGTGAGGGTTTAAAAAGTGGTTATTCAACATGAGGCACGATCCAATTGACATTTTGAATCATTTTGGGTACAGTCCAAAAAATCAATTTTCGGATGAAAAACGATGACTCCGGACATGTCGAACGTTCCCAAAATGGTCTATAATGATGAAATGTTAACATTTAATCTTTTGACTCTAAATGACTGTTGGATGTGCATTATGACTTTTTCAACTAAAATAAGTGTGTTTAAAGTCATTTCTGTGCCTGAAACGGGTCAAAATTGAAGGTTTTGAGTAAGCAAAACTCTATAAAAATGGCACTTTTGGTCACTGTGAGGGTTTAAAAAGTGGTTATTCAACATGAGGCACGATCCAATTGACATTTTGAATCATTTTTAGTACAGTCCAAAAAATCAATTTTCGGATGAAAAACGATGACTCCGGACATGCCGAACGTTCCCAAAATGGTCTATAATGATGAAATTTTAAAATTTAATCTTTTGACTCTAAATGACTGTTGGATGTGCATTATGACTTTTTCAACTAAAATAAGTGTGTTTAAAGTCATTTCTGTGCCTGAAACGGGTCAAAATTGAAGCTTTTGAGTAAGCAAAACTCTGTAAAAATGGCAATTTTGGTCACTGTGAGGGTTTAAAAAGTGGTTATTCAACATGAGGCACGATCCAATTGACATTTTGAATCATTTTGGGTACAGTCCAAAAAATCAATTTTCGGATGAAAAACGATGACTCCGGACATGTCGAACGTTCCCAAAATGGTCTATAATGATGAAATTTTAACATTTAATCTTTTGACTCTAAATGACTGTTGGATGTGCATTATGACTTTTTCAACTAAAATAAGTGTGTTTAAAGTCATTTCTGTGCCTGAAACGGGTCAAAATTGAAGGTTTTGAGTAAGCAAAACTCTATAAAAATGGCACTTTTGGTCACTGTGAGGGTTTAAAAAGTGGTTATTCAACATGAGGCACGATCCAATTGACATTTTGAATCATTTTTAGTACAGTCCAAAAAATCAATTTTCGGATGAAAAACGATGACTCCGGACATGCCGAACGTTCCCAAAATGGTCTATAATGATGAAATTTTAACATTTAATCTTTTGACTCTAAATGACTGTTGGATGTGAATTATGACTTTTTCAACTAAAATACGTGTGTTTAAAGTCATTTCTGTGCCTGAAACGGGTCAAAATTGAAGCTTTTGAGTAAGCAAAACTCTGTAAAAATGGCACTTTTGGTCACTGTGAGGGTTTAAAAAGTGGTTATTCAACATGAGGCACGATCCAATTGACATTTTGAATAATTTTGGTACAGTCCAAAAAATCAATTTTCGGATGAAAAACGATGACTCCGGACATGCCGAACGTTCCCAAAATGGTCTATAATGATGAAATTTTAACATTTAATCTTTTGACTCTAAATGACTGTTGGACGTGAATTATGACTTTTTCAACTAAAATATGTGTGTTTAAAGTCATTTCTGTGCCTGAAACGGGTCAAAATTGAAGCTTTTGAGTAAGCAAAACTCTGTAAAAATGGCACTTTTGGTCACTGTGAGGGTTTAAAAAGTGGTTATTCAACATGAGGCACGATCCAATTGACATTTTGAATCATTTTGGGTACAGTCCAAAAAATCAATTTTCGGATGAAAAACGATGACTCCGGACATGTCGAACGTTCCCAAAATGGTCTATAATGATGAAATTTTAACATTTAATCTTTTGACTCTAAATGACTGTTGGATGTGCATTATGACTTTTTCAACTAAAATAAGTGTGTTTAAAGTCATTTCTGTGCCTGAAACGGGTCAAAATTGAAGCTTTTGAGTAAGCAAAACTCTGTAAAAATGGCAATTTTGGTCACTGTGAGGGTTTAAAAAGTGGTTATTCAACATGAGGCACGATCCAATTGACATTTTGAATAATTTTGGGTACAGTCCAAAAAATCAATTTTCGGATGAAAAACGATGACTCCGGACATGTCGAACGTTCCCAAAATGGTCTATAATGATGAAATTTTAACATTTAATCTTTTGACTCTAAATGACTGTTGGATGTGCATTATGACTTTTTCAACTAAAATAAGTGTGTTTAAAGTCATTTCTGTGCCTGAAACGGGTCAAAATTGAAGCTTTTGAGTAAGGAAAACTCTGTAAAAATGGCAATTTTGGTCACTGTGAGGGTTTAAAAAGTGGTTATTCAACATGAGGCACGATCCAATTGACATTTTGAATCATTTTGGGTACAGTCCAAAAAATCAATTTTCGGATGAAAAACGATGACTCCGGACATGTCGAACGTTCCCAAAATGGTCTATAATGATGAAATTTTAACATTTAATCTTTTGACTCTAAATGACTGTTGGATGTGCATTATGACTTTTTCAACTAAAATAAGTGTGTTTAAAGTCATTTCTGTGCCTGATACGGGTCAAAATTGAAGGTTTTGAGTAAGCAAAACTCTATAAAAATGGCACTTTTGGTCACTGTGAGGGTTTAAAAAGTGGTTATTCAACATGAGGCACGATCCAATTGACATTTTGAATCATTTTAAGTACAGTCCAAAAAATCAATTTTCGGATGAAAAACGATGACTCCGGACATGCCGAACGTTCCCAAAATGGTCTATAATGATGAAATTTTAAAATTTAATCTTTTGACTCTAAATGACTGTTGGATGTGAATTATGACTTTTTCAACTAAAATACGTGTGTTTAAAGTCATTTCTGTGCCTGAAACGGGTCAAAATTGAAGCTTTTGAGTAAGCAAAACTCTGTAAAAATGGCACTTTTGGTCACTGTGAGGGTTTAAAAAGTGGTTATTCAACATGAGGCACGATCCAATTGACATTTTGAATCATTTTGGGTACAGTCCAAAAAATCAATTTTCGGATGAAAAACGATGACTCCGGACATGCCGAACGTTCCCAAAATGGACTATAATGATGAAATTTTAACATTTAATCTTTTGACTCTAAATGACTGTTGGATGTGAATTATGACTTTTTCAACTAAAATATGTGTGTTTAAAGTCATTTCTGTGCCTGAAACGGGTCAAAATTGAAGCTTTTGAGTAAGCAAAACTCTGTAAAAATGGCACTTTTGGTCACTGTGAGGGTTTAAAAAGTGGTTATTCAACATGAGGCACGATCCAATTGACATTTTGAATCATTTTGGGTACAGTCCAAAAAAATCAATTTTCGGATGAAAAACGATGACTCCGGACATGTCGAATGTTCCCAAAATGGTCTCTAATGATGAAATTTTAACATTTAATCTTTTGACTCTAAATGACTGTTGGATGTGCATTATGACTTTTTCAACTAAAATAAGTGTGTTTAAAGTCATTTCTGTGCCTGAAACGGGTCAAAATTGAAGCTTTTGAGTAAGCAAAACTCTGTAAAAATGGCAATTTTGGTCACTGTGAGGGTTTAAAAAGTGGTTATTCAACATGAGGCATGATCCAATTGACATTTTGAATCATTTTTGGTACAGTCCAAAAAATCAATTTTCGGATGAAAAACGATGACTCCGGACATGTCGAACGTTCCCAAAATGGTCTATAATGATGAAATTTTAACATTTAATCTTTTGACACTAAATGACCGTTGGATGTGAATTATGACTTTTTCAACTAAAATAAGTGTGTTTAAAGTCATTTCTGTGCCTGAAATGGGTCAAAATTGAAGCTTTTGAGTAAGGAAAACTCTGTAAAAATGGCAATTTTGGTCACTGTGAGGGTTTAAAAAGTGGTTATTCAACATGAGGCACGATCCAATTGACATTTTGAATCATTTTGGGTACAGTCCAAAAAATCAATTTTCGGATGAAAAACGATGACTCCGGACATGTCGAACGTTCCCAAAATGGTCTATAATGATGAAATTTTAACATTTAATCTTTTGACTCTAAATGACTGTTGGATGTGAATTATGACTTTTTCAACTAAAATAAGTGTGTTTAAAGTCATTTCTGTGCCTGAAACGGGTCAAAATTGAAGCTTTTGAGTGAGGAAAACTCTGTAAAAATGGCAATTTTGGTCACTGTGAGGGTTTAAAAAGTGGTTATTCAACATGAGGCACGATCCAATTGACATTTTGAATAATTTTAGTACAGTCCAAAAAATCAATTTTCGGATGAAAAACGATGACTCCGGACATGTCGAACGTTCCCAAAATGGTCTATAATGATGAAATTTTAACATTTAATCTTTTGACTCTAAATGACTGTTGGATGTGCATTATGACTTTTTCAACTAAAATAAGTGTGTTTAAAGTCATTTCTGTGCCTGAAACGGGTCAAAATTGAAGCTTTTGAGTAAGCAAAACTCTGTAAAAATGGCAATTTTGGTCACTGTGAGGGTTTAAAAAGTGGTTATCCAACATGAGGCACGATCCAATTGACATTTTGAATCATTTTTAGTACAGTCCAAAAAATCAATTTTCGGATGAAAAACGATGACTCCGGACATGCCGAACGTTCCCAAAATGGTCTATAATGATGAAATTTTAACATTTAATCTTTTGACTCTAAATGACTGTTGGATGTGAATTCTGACTTTTTCAACTAAAATAAGTGTGTTTAAAGTCATTTCTGTGCCTGAAACGGGTCAAAATTGAAGCTTTTGAGTAAGGAAAACTCTGTAAAAATGGCAATTTTGGTCACTGTGAGGGTTTAAAAAGTGGTTATTCAACATGAGGCAAGATCCAATTGACATTTTGAATCATTTTTGGTACAGTCCAAAAAATCAATTTTCGGATGAAAAACTATGACTCCGGACATGTCGAACGTTCCCAAAATGGTCTATAATGATGAAATTTTAACATTTAATCTTTTGACTCTAAATGACTGTTGGATGTGAATTATGATTTTTTCAACTAAAATAAGTGTGTTTAAAGTCATTTCTGTGCCTGAAACGGGTCAAAATTGAAGCTTTTGAGTAAGGAAAACTCTGTAAAAATGGCAATTTTGGTCACTGTGAGGGTTTAAAAAGTGGTTATTCAACATGAGGCACGATCCAATTGACATTTTGAATCATTTTTGGTAGAGTCCAAAAAATCAATTTTCGGATGAAAAACGATGACTCCGGACATGCCGAACTTTCCCAAAATGGTCTATAATGATGAAATTTTAACATTTAATCTTTTGACTCTAAATGACTGTTGGATGTAAATTATGACTTTTTCAACTAAAATATGTGTGTTTAAAGTCATTTCTGTGCCTGAAACGGGTCAAAATTGAAGCTTTTGAGTAAGCAAAACTCTGTAAAAATGGGAATTTTGGTCACTGTGAGGGTTTAAAAAGTGGTTATTCAACATGGGGCACGATCCAATTGACATTTTGAATCATTTTGGGTACAGTCCAAAAAATCAATTTTCGGATGAAAAACGATGACTCCGGACATGTCGAACGTTCCCAAAATGGTCTATAATGATGAAATTTTAACATTTAATCTTTTGACTCTAAATGACTGTTGGATGTGAATTATGACTTTTTCAACTAAAATAAGTGTGTTTAAAGTCATTTCTGTGCCTGAAACGGGTCAAAATTGAAGCTTTTGAGTGAGGAAAACTCTGTAAAAATGGCAATTTTGGTCACTGTGAGGGTTTAAAAAGTGGTTATTCAACATGAGGCACGATCCAATTGACATTTTGAATAATTTTAGTACAGTCCAAAAAATCAATTTTCGGATGAAAAACGATGACTCCGGACATGTCGAACGTTCCCAAAATGGTCTATAATGATGAAATTTTAACATTTAATCTTTTGACTCTAAATGACTGTTGGATGTGAATTATGACTTTTTCAACTAAAATAAGTGTGTTTAAAGTCATTTCTGTGCCTGAAACGGGTCAAAATTGAAGCTTTTGAGTAAGGAAAACTCTGTAAAAATGGCAATTTTGGTCACTGTGAGGGTTTAAAAAGTGGTTATTCAACATGAGGCACGATCCAATTGACATTTTGAATCATTTTTGGTACAGTCCAAAAAATCAATTTTCGGATGAAAAACGATGACTCCGGACATGCCGAACGTTCCCAAAATGGTCTATAATGATGAAATTTTAACATTTAATCTTTTGACTCTAAATGACTGTTGGATGTGAATTATGACTTTTTCAACTAAAATACGTGTGTTTAAAGTCATTTCTGTGCCTGAAACGGGTCAAAATTGAAGCTTTTGAGTAAGCAAAACTCTGTAAAAATGGCACTTTTGGTCACTGTGAGGGTTTAAAAAGTGGTTATTCAACATGAGGCACGATCCAATTGACATTTTGAATAATTTTGGGTACAGTCCAAAAAATCAATTTTCGGATGAAAAACGATGACTCCGGACATGTCGAACGTTCCCAAAATGGTCTATAATGATGAAATTTGAACATTTAATCTTTTGACTCTAAATGACTGTTGGATGTGCATTATGACTTTTTCAACTAAAATAAGTGTGTTTAAAGTCATTTCTGTGCCTGAAACGGGTCAAAATTGAAGCTTTTGAGTAAGCAAAACTCTGTAAAAATGGCAATTTTGGTCACTGTGAGGGTTTAAAAAGTGGTTATTCAACATGAGGCACGATCCAATTGACATTTTGAATCATTTTGGGTACAGTCCAAAAAATCAATTTTCGGATGAAAAACGATGACTCCGGACATGTCGAACGTTCCCAAAATGGTCTATAATGATGAAATGTTAACATTTAATCTTTTGACTCTAAATGACTGTTGGATGTGCATTATGACTTTTTCAACTAAAATAAGTGTGTTTAAAGTCATTTCTGTGCCTGAAACGGGTCAAAATTGAAGGTTTTGAGTAAGCAAAACTCTATAAAAATGGCACTTTTGGTCACTGTGAGGGTTTAAAAAGTGGTTATTCAACATGAGGCACGATCCAATTGACATTTTGAATCATTTTTAGTACAGTCCAAAAAATCAATTTTCGGATGAAAAACGATGACTCCGGACATGCCGAACGTTCCCAAAATGGTCTATAATGATGAAATTTTAAAATTTAATCTTTTGACTCTAAATGACTGTTGGATGTGCATTATGACTTTTTCAACTAAAATAAGTGTGTTTAAAGTCATTTCTGTGCCTGAAACGGGTCAAAATTGAAGCTTTTGAGTAAGCAAAACTCTGTAAAAATGGCAATTTTGGTCACTGTGAGGGTTTAAAAAGTGGTTATTCAACATGAGGCACGATCCAATTGACATTTTGAATCATTTTGGGTACAGTCCAAAAAATCAATTTTCGGATGAAAAACGATGACTCCGGACATGTCGAACGTTCCCAAAATGGTCTATAATGATGAAATTTTAACATTTAATCTTTTGACTCTAAATGACTGTTGGATGTGCATTATGACTTTTTCAACTAAAATAAGTGTGTTTAAAGTCATTTCTGTGCCTGAAACGGGTCAAAATTGAAGGTTTTGAGTAAGCAAAACTCTATAAAAATGGCACTTTTGGTCACTGTGAGGGTTTAAAAAGTGGTTATTCAACATGAGGCACGATCCAATTGACATTTTGAATCATTTTTAGTACAGTCCAAAAAATCAATTTTCGGATGAAAAACGATGACTCCGGACATGCCGAACGTTCCCAAAATGGTCTATAATGATGAAATTTTAACATTTAATCTTTTGACTCTAAATGACTGTTGGATGTGAATTATGACTTTTTCAACTAAAATACGTGTGTTTAAAGTCATTTCTGTGCCTGAAACGGGTCAAAATTGAAGCTTTTGAGTAAGCAAAACTCTGTAAAAATGGCACTTTTGGTCACTGTGAGGGTTTAAAAAGTGGTTATTCAACATGAGGCACGATCCAATTGACATTTTGAATAATTTTGGTACAGTCCAAAAAATCAATTTTCGGATGAAAAACGATGACTCCGGACATGCCGAACGTTCCCAAAATGGTCTATAATGATGAAATTTTAACATTTAATCTTTTGACTCTAAATGACTGTTGGATGTGAATTATGACTTTTTCAACTAAAATATGTGTGTTTAAAGTCATTTCTGTGCCTGAAACGGGTCAAAATTGAAGCTTTTGAGTAAGCAAAACTCTGTAAAAATGGCACTTTTGGTCACTGTGAGGGTTTAAAAAGTGGTTATTCAACATGAGGCACGATCCAATTGACATTTTGAATCATTTTGGGTACAGTCCAAAAAATCAATTTTCGGATGAAAAACGATGACTCCGGACATGTCGAACGTTCCCAAAATGGTCTATAATGATGAAATTTTAACATTTAATCTTTTGACTCTAAATGACTGTTGGATGTGCATTATGACTTTTTCAACTAAAATAAGTGTGTTTAAAGTCATTTCTGTGCCTGAAACGGGTCAAAATTGAAGCTTTTGAGTAAGCAAAACTCTGTAAAAATGGCAATTTTGGTCACTGTGAGGGTTTAAAAAGTGGTTATTCAACATGAGGCACGATCCAATTGACATTTTGAATAATTTTGGGTACAGTCCAAAAAATCAATTTTCGGATGAAAAACGATGACTCCGGACATGTCGAACGTTCCCAAAATGGTCTATAATGATGAAATTTTAACATTTAATCTTTTGACTCTAAATGACTGTTGGATGTGCATTATGACTTTTTCAACTAAAATAAGTGTGTTTAAAGTCATTTCTGTGCCTGAAACGGGTCAAAATTGAAGCTTTTGAGTAAGGAAAACTCTGTAAAAATGGCAATTTTGGTCACTGTGAGGGTTTAAAAAGTGGTTATTCAACATGAGGCACGATCCAATTGACATTTTGAATCATTTTGGGTACAGTCCAAAAAATCAATTTTCGGATGAAAAACGATGACTCCGGACATGTCGAACGTTCCCAAAATGGTCTATAATGATGAAATTTTAACATTTAATCTTTTGACTCTAAATGACTGTTGGATGTGCATTATGACTTTTTCAACTAAAATAAGTGTGTTTAAAGTCATTTCTGTGCCTGATACGGGTCAAAATTGAAGGTTTTGAGTAAGCAAAACTCTATAAAAATGGCACTTTTGGTCACTGTGAGGGTTTAAAAAGTGGTTATTCAACATGAGGCACGATCCAATTGACATTTTGAATCATTTTTAGTACAGTCCAAAAAATCAATTTTCGGATGAAAAACGATGACTCCGGACATGCCGAACGTTCCCAAAATGGTCTATAATGATGAAATTTTAAAATTTAATCTTTTGACTCTAAATGACTGTTGGATGTGAATTATGACTTTTTCAACTAAAATACGTGTGTTTAAAGTCATTTCTGTGCCTGAAACGGGTCAAAATTGAAGCTTTTGAGTAAGCAAAACTCTGTAAAAATGGCACTTTTGGTCACTGTGAGGGTTTAAAAAGTGGTTATTCAACATGAGGCACGATCCAATTGACATTTTGAATCATTTTGGGTACAGTCCAAAAAATCAATTTTCGGATGAAAAACGATGACTCCGGACATGCCGAACGTTCCCAAAATGGACTATAATGATGAAATTTTAACATTTAATCTTTTGACTCTAAATGACTGTTGGATGTGAATTATGACTTTTTCAACTAAAATATGTGTGTTTAAAGTCATTTCTGTGCCTGAAACGGGTCAAAATTGAAGCTTTTGAGTAAGCAAAACTCTGTAAAAATGGCACTTTTGGTCACTGTGAGGGTTTAAAAAGTGGTTATTCAACATGAGGCACGATCCAATTGACATTTTGAATCATTTTGGGTACAGTCCAAAAAAATCAATTTTCGGATGAAAAACGATGACTCCGGACATGTCGAATGTTCCCAAAATGGTCTCTAATGATGAAATTTTAACATTTAATCTTTTGACACTAAATGACCGTTGGATGTGAATTATGACTTTTTCAACTAAAATAAGTGTGTTTAAAGTCATTTCTGTGCCTGAAATGGGTCAAAATTGAAGCTTTTGAGTAAGGAAAACTCTGTAAAAATGGCAATTTTGGTCACTGTGAGGGTTTAAAAAGTGGTTATTCAACATGAGGCACGATCCAATTGACATTTTGAATCATTTTGGGTACAGTCCAAAAAATCAATTTTCGGATGAAAAACGATGACTCCGGACATGTCGAACGTTCCCAAAATGGTCTATAATGATGAAATTTTAACATTTAATCTTTTGACTCTAAATGACTGTTGGATGTGAATTATGACTTTTTCAACTAAAATAAGTGTGTTTAAAGTCATTTCTGTGCCTGAAACGGGTCAAAATTGAAGCTTTTGAGTGAGGAAAACTCTGTAAAAATGGCAATTTTGGTCACTGTGAGGGTTTAAAAAGTGGTTATTCAACATGAGGCACGATCCAATTGACATTTTGAATAATTTTAGTACAGTCCAAAAAATCAATTTTCGGATGAAAAACGATGACTCCGGACATGTCGAACGTTCCCAAAATGGTCTATAATGATGAAATTTTAACATTTAATCTTTTGACTCTAAATGACTGTTGGATGTGCATTATGACTTTTTCAACTAAAATAAGTGTGTTTAAAGTCATTTCTGTGCCTGAAACGGGTCAAAATTGAAGCTTTTGAGTAAGCAAAACTCTGTAAAAATGGCAATTTTGGTCACTGTGAGGGTTTAAAAAGTGGTTATCCAACATGAGGCACGATCCAATTGACATTTTGAATCATTTTTAGTACAGTCCAAAAAATCAATTTTCGGATGAAAAACGATGACTCCGGACATGCCGAACGTTCCCAAAATGGTCTATAATGATGAAATTTTAACATTTAATCTTTTGACTCTAAATGACTGTTGGATGTGAATTCTGACTTTTTCAACTAAAATAAGTGTGTTTAAAGTCATTTCTGTGCCTGAAACGGGTCAAAATTGAAGCTTTTGAGTAAGGAAAACTCTGTAAAAATGGCAATTTTGGTCACTGTGAGGGTTTAAAAAGTGGTTATTCAACATGAGGCAAGATCCAATTGACATTTTGAATCATTTTTGGTACAGTCCAAAAAATCAATTTTCGGATGAAAAACTATGACTCCGGACATGTCGAACGTTCCCAAAATGGTCTATAATGATGAAATTTTAACATTTAATCTTTTGACTCTAAATGACTGTTGGATGTGAATTATGATTTTTTCAACTAAAATAAGTGTGTTTAAAGTCATTTCTGTGCCTGAAACGGGTCAAAATTGAAGCTTTTGAGTAAGGAAAACTCTGTAAAAATGGCAATTTTGGTCACTGTGAGGGTTTAAAAAGTGGTTATTCAACATGAGGCACGATCCAATTGACATTTTGAATCATTTTTGGTAGAGTCCAAAAAATCAATTTTCGGATGAAAAACGATGACTCCGGACATGCCGAACTTTCCCAAAATGGTCTATAATGATGAAATTTTAACATTTAATCTTTTGACTCTAAATGACTGTTGGATGTAAATTATGACTTTTTCAACTAAAATATGTGTGTTTAAAGTCATTTCTGTGCCTGAAACGGGTCAAAATTGAAGCTTTTGAGTAAGCAAAACTCTGTAAAAATGGCACTTTTGGTCACTGTGAGGGTTTAAAAAGTGGTTATTCAACATGAGGCACTATCCAATTGACATTTTGAATCATTTTGGGTACAGTCCAAAAAATCAATTTTCGGATGAAAAACGATGACTCCGGACATGTCGAACATTCCCAAAATGGTCTATAATGATGAAATTTTAACATTTAATCTTTTGACTCTAAATGACTGTTAGATGTGCATTATGACTTTTTCAACTAAAATAAGTGTGTTTAAAGTCATTTCTGTGCCTGAAACGGGTCAAAATTGAAGCTTTTGAGTAAGCAAAACTCTGTAAAAATGGCAATTTTGGTCACTGTGAGGGTTTAAAAAGTGGTTATTCAACATGAGGCACGATCCAATTGACATTTTGAATCATTATTGGTACAGTCCAAAAAATCAATTTTCGGATGAAAAACGATGACTCCGGACATGTCGAACGTTCCCAAAATGGTCTATAATGATGAAATTTTAACATTTAATCTTTTGACACTAAATGACCGTTGGATGTGAATTATGACTTTTTCAACTAAAATAAGTGTGTTTAAAGTCATTTCTGTGCCTGAAATGGGTCAAAATTGAAGCTTTTGAGTAAGGAAAACTCTGTAAAAATGGCAATTTTGGTCACTGTGAGGGTTTAAAAAGTGGTTATTCAACATGAGGCACGATCCAATTGACATTTTGAATCATTTTTGGTACAGTCCAAAAAATCAATTTTCGGATGAAAAACGATGACTCCGGACATGCCGAACGTTCCCAAAATGGTCTATAATGATGAAATTTTAACATTTAATCTTTTGACTCTAAATGACTGTTGGATGTGAATTATGACTTTTTCAACTAAAATACGTGTGTTTAAAGTCATTTCTGTGCCTGAAACGGGTCAAAATTGAAGCTTTTGAGTAAGCAAAACTCTGTAAAAATTGCACTTTTGGTCACTGTGAGGGTTTAAAAAGTGGTTATTCAACATGAGGCACGATCCAATTGACATTTTGAATAATTTTGGTACAGTCCAAAAAATCAATTTTCGGATGAAAAACGATGACTCCGGACATGCCGAACGTTCCCAAAATGGTCTATAATGATGAAATTTTAACATTTAATCTTTTGACTCTAAATGACTGTTGGATGTGAATTATGACTTTTTCAACTAAAATATGTGTGTTTAAAGTCATTTCTGTGCCTGAAACGGGTCAAAATTGAAGCTTTTGAGTAAGCAAAACTCTGTAAAAATGGCACTTTTGGTCACTGTGAGGGTTTAAAAAGTGGTTATTCAACATGAGGCACGATCCAATTGACATTTTGAATCATTTTGGGTACAGTCCAAAAAATCAATTTTCGGATGAAAAACGATGACTCCGGACATGTCGAACGTTCCCAAAATGGTCTATAATGATGAAATTTTAACATTTAATCTTTTGACTCTTAATGACTGTTGGATGTGAATTATGACTTTTTCAACTAAAATAAGTGTGTTTAAAGTCATTTCTGTGCCTGAAACGGGTCAAAATTGAAGCTTTTGAGTAAGCAAAACTCTGTAAAAATGGCAATTTTGGTCACTGTGAGGGTTTAAAAAGTGGTTATTCAACATGAGGCACGATCCAATTGACATTTTGAATCATTTTGGGTACAGTCCAAAAAATCAATTTTCGGATGAAAAACGATGACTCCGGACATGTCGAACGTTCCCAAAATAGTCTATAATGATGAAATTTTAACATTTAATCTTTTGACTCTAAATGACTGTTGGATGTGAATTATGACTTTTTCAACTAAAATAAGTGTGTTTAAAGTCATTTCTGTGCCTGAAACGGGTCAAAATTGAAGCTTTTGAGTAAGGAAAACTCTGTAAAAATGGCAATTTTGGTCACTGTGAGGGTTTAAAAAGTGGTTATTCAACATGAGGCACGATCCAATTGACATTTTGAATCATTTTTGGTACAGTCCAAAAAATCAATTTTCGGATGAAAAACGATGACTCCGGACATGTCGAACGTTCCCAAAATGGTCTATAATGATGAAATTTTAACATTTAATCTTTTGACTCTAAATGACTGTTGGATGTGCATTATGACTTTTTCAACTAAAATAAGTGTGTTTAAAGTCATTTCTGTGCCTGAAACGGGTCAAAATTGAAGCTTTTGAGTAAGCAAAACTCTGTAAAAATGGCAATTTTGGTCACTGTGAGGGTTTAAAAAGTGGTTATTCAACATGAGGAACGATCCAATTGACATTTTGAATCATTTTGGGTACAGTCCAAAAAATCATTTTTCGGATGAAAAACGATGACTCCGGACATGTCGAACGTTCCCAAAATGGTCTATAATGATGACATTTTGACATTTAATCTTTTGACTCTAAATGACTGTTGGATGTGCATTATGACTTTTTCAACTAAAATAAGTGTGTTTAAAGTCATTTCTGTGCCTGAAACGGGTCAAAATTGAAGCTTTTGAGTAAGCAAAACTCTGTAAAAATGGCAATTTTGGTCACTGTGAGGGTTTAAAAAGTGGTTATTCAACATGAGGCACAATCCAATTGACATTTTGAATCATTTTGGGTACAGTCCAAAAAATCAATTTTCGGATGAAAAACGATGACTCCGGACATGTCGAACGTTCCCAAAATGGTCTATAATGATGAAATTTTAACATTTAATCTTTTGACTCTAAATGACTGTTGGATGTGCATTATGACTTTTTCAACTAAAATAAGTGTGTTTAAAGTCATTTCTGTGCCTGAAACGGGTCAAAATTGAAGGTTTTGAGTAAGGAAAACTCTGTAAAAATGGCAATTTTGGTCACTGTGAGGGTTTAAAAAGGGGTTATTCCACATGAGGCACGATCCAATTGACATTTTGAATCATTTTTAGTACAGTCCAAAAAATCAATTTTCGGATGAAAAACGATGACTCCGGACATGCCCAACGTTCCCAAAATGGTCTATAATGATGAAATTTTAACATTTAATCTTTTGACTCTAAATGACTGTTGGATGTGAATTATGACTTTTTCAACTAAAATACGTGTGTTTAAAGTCATTTCTGTGCCTGAAACGGGTCAAAATTGAAGCTTTTGAGTAAGCAAAACTCTGTAAAAATGGCACTTTTGGTCACTGTGAGGGTTTAAAAAGTGGTTATTCAACATGAGGCACGATCCAATTGACATTTTGAATCATTTTGGGTACAGTCCAAAAAATCAATTTTCGGATGAAAAACAATGACTCCGGACATGCCGAACGTTCCCAAAATGGTCTATAATGATGAAATTTTAACATTTAATCTTTTGACTCTAAATGACTGTTGGATGTGAATTATGACTTTTTCAACTAAAATATGTGTGTTTAAAGTCATTTCTGTGCCTGAAACGGGTCAAAATTGAAGCTTTTGAGTAAGCAAAACTCTGTAAAAATGGCACTTTTGGTCACTGTGTGGGTTTAAAAAGTGGTTATTCAACATGAGGCACGATCCAATTGACATTTTGAATCATTTTGGGTACAGTCCAAAAAATCAATTTTCGGATGAAAAACGAAGACTCCGGACATGTCGAACGTTCCCAAAATGGTCTCTAATGATGAAATTTTAACATTTAATCTTTTGACTCTAAATGACTGTTGGATGTGCATTATGACTTTTTCAACAAAAATAAGTGTGTTTAAAGTCATTTCTGTGCCTGAAACGGGTCAAAATTGAAGCTTTTGAGTAAGCAAAACTCTGTAAAAATGGCAATTTTGGTCACTGTGAGGGTTTAAAAAGTGGTTATTCAACATGAGGCACGATCCAATTGATATTTTGAATCATTTTTGGTACAGTCCAAAAAATCAATTTTCGGATGAAAAACGATGACTCCGGACATGTCGAACGTTCCCAAAATGGTCTATAATGATGAAATTTTAACATTTAATCTTTTAGCACTCAATGACCGTTGGATGTGAATTATGACTTTTTCAACTAAAATAAGTGTTTAAAGTCATTTCTGTGCCTGAAATGGGTCAAAATTGAAGCTTTTGAGTAAGGAAAACTCTGTAAAAATGGCAATTTTGGTCACTGTGAGGGTTTAAAAAGTGGTTATTCAACATGAGGCACGATCCAATTGACATTTTGAATCATTTTGGGTACAGTCCAAAAAATCCATTTTCGGATGAAAAACGATGACTCCGGACATGCCGAACGTTCCCAAAATGGTCTATAATGATGAAATTTTAACATTTAATCTTTTGACTCTAAATGACTGTTGGATGTGAATTCTGACTTTTTCAACTAAAATAAGTGTGTTTAAAGTCATTTCTGTGCCTGAAACGGGTCAAAATTGAAGCTTTTGAGTAAGCAAAACTCTGTAAAAATGGCAATTTTGGTCACTGTGAGGGTTTAAAAAGTGGTTATTCAACATGAGGCACGATCCAATTGACATTTTGAATCATTTTGGGTACAGTCCAAAAAATCAATTTTCGGATGAAAAACGATGACTCCGGACATGTCGAACGTTCCCAAAATGGTCTATAATGATGAAATTTTAACATTTAATCTTTTGACTCTAAATGACTGTTGGATGTGAATTATGACTTTTTCAACTAAAATAAGTGTGTTTAAAGTCATTTCTGTGCCTGAAACGGGTCAAAATTGAAGCTTTTGAGTAAGGAAAACTCTGTAAAAATGGCAATTTTGGTCACTGTGAGGGTTTAAAAAGTGGTTATTCAACATGAGGCACGATCCAATTGACATTTTGAATCATTTTTGGTACAGTCCAAAAAATCAATTTTCGGATGAAAAACGATGACTCCGGACATGCCGAACTTTCCCAAAATGGTCTATAATGATGAAATTTTAACATTTAATATTTTGACTCTAAATGACTGTTGGATGTAAATTATGACTTTTTCAACTAAAATATGTGTGTTTAAAGTCATTTCTGTGCCTGAAACGGGTCAAAATTGAAGCTTTTGAGTAAGCAAAACTCTGTAAAAATGGCACTTTTGGTCACTGTGAGGGTTTAAAAAGTGGTTATTCAACATGAGGCACTATCCAATTGACATTTTGAATCATTTTGGGTACAGTCCAAAAAATCAATTTTCGGATGAAAATCGATGACTCCGGACATGTCGAACGTTCCCAAAATGGTCTATAATGATGAAATTTTAACATTTAATCTTTTGACTCTAAATGACTGTTAGATGTGCATTATGACTTTTTCAACTAAAATAAGTGTGTTTAAAGTCATTTCTGTGCCTGAAACGGGTCAAAATTGAAGCTTTTGAGTAAGCAAAACTCTGTAAAAATGGCAATTTTGGTCACTGTGAGGGTTTAAAAAGTGGTTATTCAACATGAGGCACGATCCAATTGACATTTTGAATCATTTTTGGTACATTCCAAAAAATCAATTTTCGGATGAAAAACGATGACTCCGGACATGTCGAACGTTCCCAAAATGGTCTATAATGATGAAATTTTAACATTTAATCTTTTGACACTAAATGACCGTTGGATGTGAATTATGACTTTTTCAACTAAAATAAGTGTGTTTAAAGTCATTTCTGTGCCTGAAATGGGTCAAAATTGAAGCTTTTGAGTAAGGAAAACTCTGTAAAAATGGCAATTTTGGTCACTGTGAGGGTTTAAAAAGTGGTTATTCAACATGAGGCACGATCCAATTGACATTTTGAATCATTTTTGGTACAGTCCAAAAAATCAATTTTCGGATGAAAAACGATGACTCCGGACATGCCGAACGTTCCCAAAATGGTCTATAATGATGAAATTTTAACATTTAATCTTTTGACTCTAAATGACTGTTGGATGTGAATTATGACTTTTTCAACTAAAATACGTGTGTTTAAAGTCATTTCTGTGCCTGAAACGGGTCAAAATTGAAGCTTTTGAGTAAGCAAAACTCTGTAAAAATTGCACTTTTGGTCACTGTGAGGGTTTAAAAAGTGGTTATTCAACATGAGGCACAATCCAATTGACATTTTGAATCATTTTGGGTACAGTCCAAAAAATCAATTTTCGGATGAAAAACGATGACTCCGGACATGTCGAACGTTCCCAAAATGGTCTATAATGATGAAATTTTAACATTTAATCTTTTGACTCTAAATGACTGTTGGATGTGCATTATGACTTTTTCAACTAAAATAAGTGTGTTTAAAGTCATTTCTGTGCCTGAAACGGGTCAAAATTGAAGCTTTTGAGTAAGCAAAACTCTGTAAAAATGGCAATTTTGGTCACTGTGAGGGTTTAAAAAGTGGTTATTCAACATGAGGCACGATCCAATTGACATTTTGAATCATTTTGGGTACAGTCCAAAAAATCACTTTTCGGATGAAAAACGATGACTCCGGACATGTCGAACGTTCCCAAAATGGTCTCTAATGATGAAATTTTAACATTTAATCTTTTGACTCTAAATGACTGTTGGATGTGCATTATGACTTTTTCAACAAAAATAAGTGTGTTTAAAGTCATTTCTGTGCCTGAAACGGGTCAAAATTGAAGCTTTTGAGTAAGCAAAACTCTGTAAAAATGGCAATTTTGGTCACTGTGAGGGTTTAAAAAGTGGTTATTCAACATGAGGCACGATCCAATTGATATTTTGAATCATTTTTGGTACAGTCCAAAAAATCAATTTTCGGATGAAAAACGATGACTCCGGACATGTCGAACGTTCCCAAAATGGTCTATAATGATGAAATTTTAACATTTAATCTTTTGACACTAAATGACCGTTGGATGTGAATTATGACTTTTTCAACTAAAATAAGTGTGTTTAAAGTCATTTCTGTGCCTGAAACGGGTCAAAATTGAAGCTTTTGAGTAAGGAAAACTCTGTAAAAATGGCAATTTTGGTCACTGTGAGGGTTTAAAAAGTGGTTATTCAACATGAGGCACGATCCAATTGACATTTTGAATCATTTTTGGTACAGTCCAAAAAATCAATTTTCGGATGAAAAACGATGACTCCGGACATGCCGAACGTTCCCAAAATGGTCTATAATGATGAAATTTTAACATTTAATCTTTTGACTCTAAATGACTGTTGGATGTGAATTATGACTTTTTCAACTAAAATACGTGTGTTTAAAGTCATTTCTGTGCCTGAAACGGGTCAAAATTGAAGCTTTTGAGTAAGCAAAACTCTGTAAAAATGGCACTTTTGGTCACTGTGAGGGTTTAAAAAGTGGTTATTCAATATGAGGCACGATCCAATTGACATTTTGAATCATTTTCAGTACAGTCCAAAAAATCAATTTTCGGATGAAAAACGATGACTCCGGACATGTCGAACGTTCCCAAAATGGTCTATGATGATGAAATTTTAACATTTAATCTTTTGACTCTAAATGACTGTTGGATGTGAATTATGACTTTTTCAACTAAAATAAGTGTGTTTAAAGTCATTTCTGTGCCTGAAACGGGTCAAAATTGAAGCTTTTGAGTAAGGAAAACTCTGTAAAAATGGCAATTTTGGTCACTGTGAGGGTTTAAAAAGTGGTTATTCAACATGAGGCACGATCCAATTGACATTTTGAATCATTTTTGGTACAGTCCAAAAAATCAATTTTCGGATGAAAAACGATGACTCCGGACATGCCGAACTTTCCCAAAATGGTCTAAAATGATGAAATTTTAACATTTAATATTTTGACTCTAAATGACTGTTGGATGTAAATTATGACTTTTTCAACTAAAATATGTGTGTTTAAAGTCATTTCTGTGCCTGAAACGGGTCAAAATTGAAGCTTTTGAGTAAGCAAAACTCCATAAAAATGGCACTTTTGGTCACTGTGAGGGTTTAAAAAGTGGTTATTCAACATGAGGCACTATCCAATTGACATTTTGAATCATTTTGGGTACAGTCCAAAAAATCAATTTTCGGATGAAAAACGATGACTCCGGACATGTCCAACGTTCCCAAAATGGTCTATAATGATGAAATTTTAACATTTAATCTTTTGACTCTAAATGACTGTTGGATGTGAATTATGACTTTTTCAACTAAAATAAGTGTGTTTAAAGTCATTTCTGTGCCTGAAACGGGTCAAAATTGAAGCTTTTGAGTAAGGAAAACTCTGTAAAAATGGCAATTTTGGTCACTGTGAGGGTTTAAAAAGTGGTTATTCAACATGAGGCACGATCCAATTGACATTTTGAATCATTTTTGGTACAGTCCAAAAAATCAATTTTCGTATGAAAAACGATGACTCCGGACATGCCGAACGTTCCCAAAATGGTCTATAATGATGAAATTTTAACATTTAATCTTTTGACTCTAAATGACTGTTGGATGTGAATTATGACTTTTTCAACTAAAATACGTGTGTTTAAAGTCATTTCTGTGACTGAAACGGGTCAAAATTGAAGCTTTTGAGTAAGCAAAACTCTGTAAAAATGGCACTTTTGGTCACTGTGAGGGTTTAAAAAGTGGTTATTCAACATGAGGCACGATCCAATTGACATTTTGAATCATTTTGGGTACAGTCCAAAAAATCAATTTTCGGATGAAAAACGATGACTCCGGACATGTCGAACGTTCCCAAAATGGTCTATAATGATGAAATTTTAACATTTAATCTTTTGACTCTAAATGACTGTTGGATGTGAATTATGACTTTTTCAACTAAAATAAGTGTGTTTAAAGTCATTTCTGTGCCTGAAACGGGTCAAAATTGAAGCTTTTGAGTAAGGAAAACTCTGTAAAAATGGCAATTTTGGTCACTGTGAGGGTTTAAAAAGTGGTTATTCAACATGAGGCACGATCCAATTGACATTTTGAATCATTTTTGGTACAGTCCAAAAAATCAATTTTCGGATGAAAAACGAGGACTCCGGACATGCCGAACTTTCCCAAAATGGTCTATAATGATGAAATTTTAACATTTAATCTTTTGACTCTAAATGACTGTTGGATGTGAATTATGACTTTTTCAACTAAAATATGTGTGTTTAAAGTCATTTCTGTGCCTGAAACGGGTCAAAATCAAGCTTTTGAGTAAGCAAAACTCTGTAAAAATGGCACTTTTGGTCACTGTGAGGGTTTAAAAAGTGGTTATTCAACATGAGGCACGATCCAATTGACATTTTGAATCATTTTGGGTACAGTCCAAAAAATCAATTTTCGGATGAAAAACGATGACTCCGGACATGCCGAACGTTCCCAAAATGGTCTATAATGATGAAATTTTAACATTTAATCTTTTGACTCTAAATGACTGTTGGATGTGAATTATGACTTTTTCAACTAAAATATGTGTGTTTAAAGTCATTTCTGTGCCTGAAACGGGTCAAAATTGAAGCTTTTGAGTAAGCAAAACTCTGTAAAAATGGCACTTTTGGTCACTGTGAGGGTTTAAAAAGTGGTTATTCAACATGAGGCACGATCCAATTGACATTTTGAATCATTTTGGGTACAGTCCAAAAAATCAATTTTCGGATGAAAAACGATGACTCCGGACATGTCGAACGTTCCCAAAATGGTCTCTAATGATGAAATTTTAACATTTAATCTTTTGACTCTAAATGACTGTTGGATGTGCATTATGACTTTTTCAACTAAAATAAGTGTGTTTAAAGTCATTTCTGTGCCTGAAACGGGTCAAAATTGAAGCTTTTGAGTAAGCAAAACTCTGTAAAAATGGCAATTTTGGTCACTGTGAGGGTTTAAAAAGTGGTTATTCAACATGAGGCACGATCCAATTGACATTTTGAATCATTTTTGGTACAGTCCAAAAAATCAATTTTCGGATGAAAAACGATGACTCCGGACATGTCGAACGTTCCCAAAATGGTCTATAATGATGAAATTTTAACATTTAATCTTTTGACACTAAATGACCGTTGGATGTGAATTATGACTTTTTCAACTAAAATAAGTGTGTTTAAAGTCATTTCTGTGCCTGAAATGGGTCAAAATTGAAGCTTTTGAGTAAGGAAAACTCTGTAAAAATGGCAATTTTGGTCACTGTGAGGGTTTAAAAAGTGGTTATTCAACATGAGGCACGATCCAATTGACATTTTGAATCATTTTGGGTACAGTCCAAAAAATCAATTTTCGGATGAAAAACGATGACTCCGGACATGTCGAACGTTCCCAAAATGGTCTATAATGATGAAATTTTAACATTTAATCTTTTGACACTAAATGACCGTTGGATGTGAATTATGACTTTTTCAACTAAAATAAGTGTGTTTAAAATCATTTCTGTGCCTGAAACGGGTCAAAATTGAAGCTTTTGAGTAAGCAAAACTCTGTAAAAATGGCAATTTTGGTCACTGTGAGGGTTTAAAAAGTGGTTATCCAACATGAGGCACGATCCAATTGACATTTTGAATCATTTTTAGTACAGTCCAAAAAATCAATTTTCGGATGAAAAACGATGACTCCGGACATGCCGAACGTTCCCAAAATGGTCTATAATGATGAAATTTTAACATTTAATCTTTTGACTCTAAATGACTGTTGGATGTGAATTCTGACTTTTTCAACTAAAATAAGTGTGTTTAAAGTCATTTCTGTGCCTGAAACGGGTCAAAATTGAAGCTTTTGAGTAAGGAAAACTCTGTAAAAATGGCAATTTTGGTCACTGTGAGGGTTTAAAAAGTGGTTATTCAACATGAGGCAAGATCCAATTGACATTTTGAATCATTTTTGGTACAGTCCAAAAAATCAATTTTCGGATGAAAAACGATGACTCCGGACATGTCCAACGTTCCCAAAATGGTCTATAATGATGAAATTTTAACATTTAATCTTTTGACTCTAAATGACTGTTGGATGTGAATTATGACTTTTTCAACTAAAATACGTGTGTTTAAAGTCATTTCTGTGCCTGAAACGGGTCAAAATTGAAGCTTTTGAGTAAGCAAAACTCTGTAAAAATGGCACTTTTGGTCACTGTGAGGGTTTAAAAAGTGGTTATTCAACATGAGGCACGATCCAATTGACATTTTGAATCATTTTGGGTACAGTCCAAAAAATCAATTTTCGGATGAAAAACGATGACTCCGGACATGTCGAACGTTCCCAAAATGGTCTATAATGATGAAATTTTAACATTTAATCTTTTGACTCTAAATGACTGTTGGATGTGAATTATGACTTTTTCAACTAAAATAAGTGTGTTTAAAGTCATTTCTGTGCCTGAAACGGGTCAAAATTGAAGCTTTTGAGTAAGGAAAACTCTGTAAAAATGGCAATTTTGGTCACTGTGAGGGTTTAAAAAGTGGTTATTCAACATGAGGCACGATCCAATTGACATTTTGAATCATTTTTGGTACAGTCCAAAAAAATCAATTTTCGGATGAAAAACGATGACTCCGGACATGCCGAACTTTCCCAAAATGGTCTATAATGATGACATTTTAACATTTAATCTTTTGACTCTAAATGACTGTTGGATGTGAATTATGACTTTTTCAACTAAAATACGTGTGTTTAAAGTCATTTCTGTGCCTGAAACGGGTCAAAATTGAAGCTTTTGAGTAAGCAAAACTCTGTAAAAATTGCACTTTTGGTCACTGTGAGGGTTTAAAAAGTGGTTATTCAACATGAGGCACGATCCAATTGACATTTTGAATAATTTTGGTACAGTCCAAAAAATCAATTTTCGGATGAAAAACGATGACTCCGGACATGCCGAACGTTCCCAAAATGGTCTATAATGATGAAATTTTAACATTTAATCTTTTGACTCTAAATGACTGTTGGATGTGAATTTAGACTTTTTCAACTAAAATATGTGTGTTTAAAGTCATTTCTGTGCCTGAAACGGGTCAAAATTGAAGCTTTTGAGTAAGCAAAACTCTGTAAAAATGGCACTTTTGGTCACTGTGAGGGTTTAAAAAGTGGTTATTCAACATGAGGCACGATCCAATTGACATTTTGAATCATTTTGGGTACAGTCCAAAAAATCAATTTTCGGATGAAAAACGATGACTCCGGACATGTCGAACGTTCCCAAAATGGTCTATAATGATGAAATTTTAACATTTAATCTTTTGACTCTAAATGACTGTTGGATGTGCATTATGACTTTTTCAACTAAAATAAGTGTGTTTAAAGTCATTTCTGTGCCTGAAACGGGTCAAAATTGAAGCTTTTGAGTAAGGAAAACTCTGTAAAAATGGCAATTTTGGTCACTGTGAGGGTTTAAAAAGTGGTTATTCAACATGAGGCACGATCCAATTGACATTTTGAATCATTTTGGGTACAGTCCAAAAAATCAATTTTCGGATGAAAAACGATGACTCCGGACATGTCGAACGTTCCCAAAATGGTCTATAATGATGAAATTTTAACATTTAATCTTTTGACTCTTAATGACTGTTGGATGTGAATTATGACTTTTTCAACTAAAATAAGTGTGTTTAAAGTCATTTCTGTGCCTGAAACGGGTCAAAATTGAAGCTTTTGAGTAAGCAAAACTCTGTAAAAATGGCAATTTTGGTCACTGTGAGGGTTTAAAAAGTGGTTATTCAACATGAGGCACGATCCAATTGACATTTTGAATCATTTTGGGTACAGTCCAAAAAATCAATTTTCGGATGAAAAACGATGACTCCGGACATGTCGAACGTTCCCAAAATGGTCTATAATGATGAAATTTTAACATTTAATCTTTTGACTCTAAATGACTGTTGGATGTGAATTATGACTTTTTCAACTAAAATAAGTGTGTTTAAAGTCATTTCTGTGCCTGAAACGGGTCAAAATTGAAGCTTTTGAGTAAGGAAAACTCTGTAAAAATGGCAATTTTGGTCACTGTGAGGGTTTAAAAAGTGGTTATTCAACATGAGGCACGATCCAATTGACATTTTGAATCATTTTTGGTACAGTCCAAAAAATCAATTTTCGGATGAAAAACGATGACTCCGGACATGCCGAACGTTCCCAAAATGGTCTATAATGATGAAATTTTAACATTTAATCTTTTGACTCTAAATGACTGTTGGATGTGAATTATGACTTTTTCAACTAAAATACGTGTGTTTAAAGTCATTTCTGTGCCTGAAACGGGTCAAAATTGAAGCTTTTGAGTAAGCAAAACTCTGTAAAAATGGCACTTTTGGTCACTGTGAGGGTTTAAAAAGTGGTTATTCAACATGAGGCACGATCCAATTGACATTTTGAATCATTTTGGGTACAGTCCAAAAAATCAATTTTCGGATGAAAAACGATGACTCCGGACATGTCGAACGTTCCCAAAATGGTCTATAATGATGAAATTTTAACATTTAATCTTTTGACTCTAAATGACTGTTGGATGTGAATTATGACTTTTTCAACTAAAATAAGTGTGTTTAAAGTCATTTCTGTGCCTGAAACGGGTCAAAATTGAAGCTTTTGAGTAAGGAAAACTCTGTAAAAATGGCAATTTTGGTCACTGTGAGGGTTTAAAAAGTGGTTATTCAACATGAGGCACGATCCAATTGACATTTTGAATCATTTTTGGTACAGTCCAAAAAAATCAATTTTCGGATGAAAAACGATGACTCCGGACATGCCGAACTTTCCCAAAATGGTCTATAATGATGACATTTTAACATTTAATCTTTTGACTCTAAATGACTGTTGGATGTGAATTATGACTTTTTCAACTAAAATACGTGTGTTTAAAGTCATTTCTGTGCCTGAAACGGGTCAAAATTGAAGCTTTTGAGTAAGCAAAACTCTGTAAAAATTGCACTTTTGGTCACTGTGAGGGTTTAAAAAGTGGTTATTCAACATGAGGCACGATCCAATTGACATTTTGAATAATTTTGGTACAGTCCAAAAAATCAATTTTCGGATGAAAAACGATGACTCCGGACATGCCGAACGTTCCCAAAATGGTCTATAATGATGAAATTTTAACATTTAATCTTTTGACTCTAAATGACTGTTGGATGTGAATTTAGACTTTTTCAACTAAAATATGTGTGTTTAAAGTCATTTCTGTGCCTGAAACGGGTCAAAATTGAAGCTTTTGAGTAAGCAAAACTCTGTAAAAATGGCACTTTTGGTCACTGTGAGGGTTTAAAAAGTGGTTATTCAACATGAGGCACGATCCAATTGACATTTTGAATCATTTTGGGTACAGTCCAAAAAATCAATTTTCGGATGAAAAACGATGACTCCGGACATGTCGAACGTTCCCAAAATGGTCTATAATGATGAAATTTTAACATTTAATCTTTTGACTCTAAATGACTGTTGGATGTGCATTATGACTTTTTCAACTAAAATAAGTGTGTTTAAAGTCATTTCTGTGCCTGAAACGGGTCAAAATTGAAGCTTTTGAGTAAGGAAAACTCTGTAAAAATGGCAATTTTGGTCACTGTGAGGGTTTAAAAAGTGGTTATTCAACATGAGGCACGATCCAATTGACATTTTGAATCATTTTGGGTACAGTCCAAAAAATCAATTTTCGGATGAAAAACGATGACTCCGGACATGTCGAACGTTCCCAAAATGGTCTATAATGATGAAATTTTAACATTTAATCTTTTGACTCTTAATGACTGTTGGATGTGAATTATGACTTTTTCAACTAAAATAAGTGTGTTTAAAGTCATTTCTGTGCCTGAAACGGGTCAAAATTGAAGCTTTTGAGTAAGCAAAACTCTGTAAAAATGGCAATTTTGGTCACTGTGAGGGTTTAAAAAGTGGTTATTCAACATGAGGCACGATCCAATTGACATTTTGAATCATTTTGGGTACAGTCCAAAAAATCAATTTTCGGATGAAAAACGATGACTCCGGACATGTCGAACGTTCCCAAAATGGTCTATAATGATGAAATTTTAACATTTAATCTTTTGACTCTAAATGACTGTTGGATGTGAATTATGACTTTTTCAACTAAAATAAGTGTGTTTAAAGTCATTTCTGTGCCTGAAACGGGTCAAAATTGAAGCTTTTGAGTAAGGAAAACTCTGTAAAAATGGCAATTTTGGTCACTGTGAGGGTTTAAAAAGTGGTTATTCAACATGAGGCACGATCCAATTGACATTTTGAATCATTTTTGGTACAGTCCAAAAAATCAATTTTCGGATGAAAAACGATGACTCCGGACATGCCGAACGTTCCCAAAATGGTCTATAATGATGAAATTTTAACATTTAATCTTTTGACTCTAAATGACTGTTGGATGTGAATTATGACTTTTTCAACTAAAATACGTGTGTTTAAAGTCATTTCTGTGCCTGAAACGGGTCAAAATTGAAGCTTTTGAGTAAGCAAAACTCTGTAAAAATGGCACTTTTGGTCACTGTGAGGGTTTAAAAAGTGGTTATTCAACATGAGGCACGATCCAATTGACATTTTGAATCATTTTGGGTACAGTCCAAAAAATCAATTTTCGGATGAAAAACGATGACTCCGGACATGTCGAACGTTCCCAAAATGGTCTATAATGATGAAATTTTAACATTTAATCTTTTGACTCTAAATGACTGTTGGATGTGAATTATGACTTTTTCAACTAAAATAAGTGTGTTTAAAGTCATTTCTGTGCCTGAAACGGGTCAAAATTGAAGCTTTTGAGTGAGGAAAACTCTGTAAAAATGGCAATTTTGGTCACTGTGAGGGTTTAAAAAGTGGTTATTCAACATGAGGCACGATCCAATTGACATTTTGAATAATTTTAGTACAGTCCAAAAAATCAATTTTCGGATGAAAAACGATGACTCCGGACATGTCGAACGTTCCCAAAATGGTCTATAATGATGAAATTTTAACATTTAATCTTTTGACTCTAAATGACTGTTGGATGTGCATTATGACTTTTTCAACTAAAATAAGTGTGTTTAAAGTCATTTCTGTGCCTGAAACGGGTCAAAATTGAAGCTTTTGAGTAAGGAAAACTCTGTAAAAATGGCAATTTTGGTCACTGTGAGGGTTTAAAAAGTGGTTATTCAACATGAGGCACGATCCAATTGACATTTTGAATCATTTTGGGTACAGTCCAAAAAATCAATTTTCGGATGAAAAACGATGACTCCGGACATGTCGAACGTTCCCAAAATGGTCTATAATGATGAAATTTTAACATTTAATCTTTTGACTCTTAATGACTGTTGGATGTGAATTATGACTTTTTCAACTAAAATAAGTGTGTTTAAAGTCATTTCTGTGCCTGAAACGGGTCAAAATTGAAGCTTTTGAGTAAGCAAAACTCTGTAAAAATGGCAATTTTGGTCACTGTGAGGGTTTAAAAAGTGGTTATTCAACATGAGGCACGATCCAATTGACATTTTGAATCATTTTGGGTACAGTCCAAAAAATCAATTTTCGGATGAAAAACGATGACTCCGGACATGTCGAACGTTCCCAAAATGGTCTCTAATGATGAAATTTTAACATTTAATCTTTTGACTCTAAATGACTGTTGGATGTGCATTATGACTTTTTCAACTAAAATAAGTGTGTTTAAAGTCATTTCTGTGCCTGAAACGGGTCAAAATTGAAGCTTTTGAGTAAGCAAAACTCTGTAAAAATGGCAATTTTGGTCACTGTGAGGGTTTAAAAAGTGGTTATTCAACATGAGGCACGATCCAATTGACATTTTGAATCATTTTTGGTTAGTCCAAAAAATCAATTTTCGGATGAAAAACGATGACTCCGGACATGTCGAACGTTCCCAAAATGGTCTATAATGATGAAATTTTAACATTTAATCTTTTGACACTAAATGACCGTTGGATGTGAATTATGACTTTTTCAACTAAAATAAGTGTGTTTAAAGTCATTTCTGTGCCTGAAATGGGTCAAAATTGAAGCTTTTGCGTAAGGAAAACTCTGTAAAAATGGCAATTTTGGTCACTGTGAGGGTTTAAAAAGTGGTTATTCAACATGAGGCACGATCCAATTGACATTTTGAATCATTTTGGGTACAGTCCAAAAAATCAATTTTCGGATGAAAAACGATGACTCCGGACATGTCGAACGTTCCCAAAATGGTCTATAATGATGAAATTTTAACATTTAATCTTTTGACACTAAATGACCGTTGGATGTGAATTATGACTTTTTCAACTAAAATAAGTGTGTTTAAAATCATTTCTGTGCCTGAAACGGGTCAAAATTGAAGCTTTTGAGTAAGCAAAACTCTGTAAAAATGGCAATTTTGGTCACTGTGAGGGTTTAAAAAGTGGTTATCCAACATGAGGCACGATCCAATTGACATTTTGAATCATTTTTAGTACAGTCCAAAAAATCAATTTTCGGATGAAAAACGATGACTCCGGACATGCCGAACGTTCCCAAAATGGTCTATAATGATGAAATTTTAACATTTAATCTTTTGACTCTAAATGACTGTTGGATGTGAATTCTGACTTTTTCAACTAAAATAAGTGTGTTTAAAGTCATTTCTGTGCCTGAAACGGGTCAAAATTGAAGCTTTTGAGTAAGGAAAACTCTGTAAAAATGGCAATTTTGGTCACTGTGAGGGTTTAAAAAGTGGTTATTCAACATGAGGCAAGATCCAATTGACATTTTGAATCATTTTTGGTACAGTCCAAAAAATCAATTTTCGGATGAAAAACGATGACTCCGGACATGTCCAACGTTCCCAAAATGGTCTATAATGATGAAATTTTAACATTTAATCTTTTGACTCTAAATGACTGTTGGATGTGAATTATGACTTTTTCAACTAAAATACGTGTGTTTAAAGTCATTTCTGTGCCTGAAACGGGTCAAAATTGAAGCTTTTGAGTAAGCAAAACTCTGTAAAAATGGCAATTTTGGTCACTGTGAGGGTTTAAAAAGTGGTTATTCAACATGAGGCACGATCCAATTGACATTTTGAATCATTTTGGGTACAGTCCAAAAAATCAATTTTCGGATGAAAAACGATGACTCCGGACATGTCGAACGTTCCCAAAATGGTCTATAATGATGAAATTTTAACATTTAATCTTTTGACTCTAAATGACTGTTGGATGTGAATTATGACTTTTTCAACTAAAATAAGTGTGTTTAAAGTCATTTCTGTGCCTGAAACGGGTCAAAATTGAAGCTTTTGAGTAAGGAAAACTCTGTAAAAATGGCAATTTTGGTCACTGTGAGGGTTTAAAAAGTGGTTATTCAACATGAGGCACGATCCAATTGACATTTTGAATCATTTTTGGTACAGTCCAAAAAAATCAATTTTCGGATGAAAAACGATGACTCCGGACATGCCGAACTTTCCCAAAATGGTCTATAATGATGACATTTTAACATTTAATCTTTTGACTCTAAATGACTGTTGGATGTGAATTATGACTTTTTCAACTAAAATACGTGTGTTTAAAGTCATTTCTGTGCCTGAAACGGGTCAAAATTGAAGCTTTTGAGTAAGCAAAACTCTGTAAAAATTGCACTTTTGGTCACTATGAGGGTTTAAAAAGTGGTTATTCAACATGAGGCACGATCCAATTGACATTTTGAATAATTTTGGTACAGTCCAAAAAATCAATTTTCGGATGAAAAACGATGACTCCGGACATGCCGAACGTTCCCAAAATGGTCTATAATGATGAAATTTTAACATTTAATCTTTTGACTCTAAATGACTGTTGGATGTGAATTTAGACTTTTTCAACTAAAATATGTGTGTTTAAAGTCATTTCTGTGCCTGAAACGGGTCAAAATTGAAGCTTTTGAGTAAGCAAAACTCTGTAAAAATGGCACTTTTGGTCACTGTGAGGGTTTAAAAAGTGGTTATTCAACATGAGGCACGATCCAATTGACATTTTGAATCATTTTGGGTACAGTCCAAAAAATCAATTTTCGGATGAAAAACGATGACTCCGGACATGTCGAACGTTCCCAAAATGGTCTATAATGATGAAATTTTAACATTTAATCTTTTGACTCTAAATGACTGTTGGATGTGCATTATGACTTTTTCAACTAAAATAAGTGTGTTTAAAGTCATTTCTGTGCCTGAAACGGGTCAAAATTGAAGCTTTTGAGTAAGGAAAACTCTGTAAAAATGGCAATTTTGGTCACTGTGAGGGTTTAAAAAGTGGTTATTCAACATGAGGCACGATCCAATTGACATTTTGAATCATTTTTGGTACAGTCCAAAAAATCAATTTTCGGATGAAAAACGATGACTCCGGACATGCCGAACGTTCCCAAAATGGTCTATAATGATGAAATTTTAACATTTAATCTTTTGACTCTAAATGACTGTTGGATGTGAATTATGACTTTTTCAACTAAAATACGTGTGTTTAAAGTCATTTCTGTGCCTGAAACGGGTCAAAATTGAAGCTTTTGAGTAAGCAAAACTCTGTAAAAATGGCACTTTTGGTCACTGTGAGGGTTTAAAAAGTGGTTATTCAACATGAGGCACGATCCAATTGACATTTTGAATCATTTTGGGTACAGTCCAAAAAATCAATTTTCGGATGAAAAACGATGACTCCGGACATGTCGAACGTTCCCAAAATGGTCTATAATGATGAAATTTTAACATTTAATCTTTTGACTCTAAATGACTGTTGGATGTGAATTATGACTTTTTCAACTAAAATAAGTGTGTTTAAAGTCATTTCTGTGCCTGAAACGGGTCAAAATTGAAGCTTTTGAGTGAGGAAAACTCTGTAAAAATGGCAATTTTGGTCACTGTGAGGGTTTAAAAAGTGGTTATTCAACATGAGGCACGATCCAATTGACATTTTGAATAATTTTAGTACAGTCCAAAAAATCAATTTTCGGATGAAAAACGATGACTCCGGACATGTCGAACGTTCCCAAAATGGTCTATAATGATGAAATTTTAACATTTAATCTTTTGACTCTAAATGACTGTTGGATGTGCATTATGACTTTTTCAACTAAAATAAGTGTGTTTAAAGTCATTTCTGTGCCTGAAACGGGTCAAAATTGAAGCTTTTGAGTAAGCAAAACTCTGTAAAAATGGCAATTTTGGTCACTGTGAGGGTTTAAAAAGTGGTTATCCAACATGAGGCACGATCCAATTGACATTTTGAATCATTTTTAGTACAGTCCAAAAAATCAATTTTCGGATGAAAAACGATGACTCCGGACATGCCGAACGTTCCCAAAATGGTCTATAATGATGAAATTTTAACATTTAATCTTTTGACTCTAAATGACTGTTGGATGTGCATTATGACTTTTTCAACTAAAATAAGTGTGTTTAAAGTCATTTCTGTGCCTGAAACGGGTCAAAATTGAAGCTTTTGAGTAAGGAAAACTCTGTAAAAATGGCAATTTTGGTCACTGTGAGGGTTTAAAAAGTGGTTATTCAACATGAGGCACGATCCAATTGACATTTTGAATCATTTTGGGTACAGTCCAAAAAATCAATTTTCGGATGAAAAACGATGACTCCGGACATGTCGAACGTTCCCAAAATGGTCTATAATGATGAAATTTTAACATTTAATCTTTTGACTCTTAATGACTGTTGGATGTGAATTATGACTTTTTCAACTAAAATAAGTGTGTTTAAAGTCATTTCTGTGCCTGAAACGGGTCAAAATTGAAGCTTTTGAGTAAGCAAAACTCTGTAAAAATGGCAATTTTGGTCACTGTGAGGGTTTAAAAAGTGGTTATTCAACATGAGGCACGATCCAATTGACATTTTGAATCATTTTGGGTACAGTCCAAAAAATCAATTTTCGGATGAAAAACGATGACTCCGGACATGTCGAACGTTCCCAAAATGGTCTATAATGATGAAATTTTAACATTTAATCTTTTGACTCTAAATGACTGTTGGATGTGAATTATGACTTTTTCAACTAAAATAAGTGTGTTTAAAGTCATTTCTGTGCCTGAAACGGGTCAAAATTGAAGCTTTTGAGTAAGGAAAACTCTGTAAAAATGGCAATTTTGGTCACTGTGAGGGTTTAAAAAGTGGTTATTCAACATGAGGCACGATCCAATTGACATTTTAAATCATTTTTGGTACAGTCCAAAAAATCAATTTTCGGATGAAAAACGATGACTCCGGACATGCCGAACGTTCCCAAAATGGTCTATAATGATGAAATTTTAACATTTAATCTTTTGACTCTAAATGACTGTTGGATGTGAATTATGACTTTTTCAACTAAAATACGTGTGTTTAAAGTCATTTCTGTGCCTGAAACGGGTCAAAATTGAAGCTTTTGAGTAAGCAAAACTCTGTAAAAATTGCACTTTTGGTCACTATGAGGGTTTAAAAAGTGGTTATTCAACATGAGGCACGATCCAATTGACATTTTGAATAATTTTGGTACAGTCCAAAAAATCAATTTTCGGATGAAAAACGATGACTCCGGACATGCCGAACGTTCCCAAAATGGTCTATAATGATGAAATTTTAACATTTAATCTTTTGACTCTAAATGACTGTTGGATGTGAATTTAGACTTTTTCAACTAAAATATGTGTGTTTAAAGTCATTTCTGTGCCTGAAACGGGTCAAAATTGAAGCTTTTGAGTAAGCAAAACTCTGTAAAAATGGCACTTTTGGTCACTGTGAGGGTTTAAAAAGTGGTTATTCAACATGAGGCACGATCCAATTGACATTTTGAATCATTTTGGGTACAGTCCAAAAAATCAATTTTCGGATGAAAAACGATGACTCCGGACATGTCGAACGTTCCCAAAATGGTCTATAATGATGAAATTTTAACATTTAATCTTTTGACTCTAAATGACTGTTGGATGTGCATTATGACTTTTTCAACTAAAATAAGTGTGTTTAAAGTCATTTCTGTGCCTGAAACGGGTCAAAATTGAAGCTTTTGAGTAAGGAAAACTCTGTAAAAATGGCAATTTTGGTCACTGTGAGGGTTTAAAAAGTGGTTATTCAACATGAGGCACGATCCAATTGACATTTTGAATCATTTTTGGTACAGTCCAAAAAATCAATTTTCGGATGAAAAACGATGACTCCGGACATGCCGAACGTTCCCAAAATGGTCTATAATGATGAAATTTTAACATTTAATCTTTTGACTCTAAATGACTGTTGGATGTGAATTATGACTTTTTCAACTAAAATACGTGTGTTTAAAGTCATTTCTGTGCCTGAAACGGGTCAAAATTGAAGCTTTTGAGTAAGCAAAACTCTGTAAAAATGGCACTTTTGGTCACTGTGAGGGTTTAAAAAGTGGTTATTCAACATGAGGCACGATCCAATTGACATTTTGAATCATTTTGGGTACAGTCCAAAAAATCAATTTTCGGATGAAAAACGATGACTCCGGACATGTCGAACGTTCCCAAAATGGTCTATAATGATGAAATTTTAACATTTAATCTTTTGACTCTAAATGACTGTTGGATGTGAATTATGACTTTTTCAACTAAAATAAGTGTGTTTAAAGTCATTTCTGTGCCTGAAACGGGTCAAAATTGAAGCTTTTGAGTGAGGAAAACTCTGTAAAAATGGCAATTTTGGTCACTGTGAGGGTTTAAAAAGTGGTTATTCAACATGAGGCACGATCCAATTGACATTTTGAATAATTTTAGTACAGTCCAAAAAATCAATTTTCGGATGAAAAACGATGACTCCGGACATGTCGAACGTTCCCAAAATGGTCTATAATGATGAAATTTTAACATTTAATCTTTTGACTCTAAATGACTGTTGGATGTGCATTATGACTTTTTCAACTAAAATAAGTGTGTTTAAAGTCATTTCTGTGCCTGAAACGGGTCAAAATTGAAGCTTTTGAGTAAGCAAAACTCTGTAAAAATGGCAATTTTGGTCACTGTGAGGGTTTAAAAAGTGGTTATCCAACATGAGGCACGATCCAATTGACATTTTGAATCATTTTTAGTACAGTCCAAAAAATCAATTTTCGGATGAAAAACGATGACTCCGGACATGCCGAACGTTCCCAAAATGGTCTATAATGATGAAATTTTAACATTTAATCTTTTGACTCTAAATGACTGTTGGATGTGCATTATGACTTTTTCAACTAAAATAAGTGTGTTTAAAGTCATTTCTGTGCCTGAAACGGGTCAAAATTGAAGCTTTTGAGTAAGGAAAACTCTGTAAAAATGGCAATTTTGGTCACTGTGAGGGTTTAAAAAGTGGTTATTCAACATGAGGCACGATCCAATTGACATTTTGAATCATTTTGGGTACAGTCCAAAAAATCAATTTTCGGATGAAAAACGATGACTCCGGACATGTCGAACGTTCCCAAAATGGTCTATAATGATGAAATTTTAACATTTAATCTTTTGACTCTTAATGACTGTTGGATGTGAATTATGACTTTTTCAACTAAAATAAGTGTGTTTAAAGTCATTTCTGTGCCTGAAACGGGTCAAAATTGAAGCTTTTGAGTAAGCAAAACTCTGTAAAAATGGCAATTTTGGTCACTGTGAGGGTTTAAAAAGTGGTTATTCAACATGAGGCACGATCCAATTGACATTTTGAATCATTTTGGGTACAGTCCAAAAAATCAATTTTCGGATGAAAAACGATGACTCCGGACATGTCGAACGTTCCCAAAATGGTCTATAATGATGAAATTTTAACATTTAATCTTTTGACTCTAAATGACTGTTGGATGTGAATTATGACTTTTTCAACTAAAATAAGTGTGTTTAAAGTCATTTCTGTGCCTGAAACGGGTCAAAATTGAAGCTTTTGAGTAAGGAAAACTCTGTAAAAATGGCAATTTTGGTCACTGTGAGGGTTTAAAAAGTGGTTATTCAACATGAGGCACGATCCAATTGACATTTTAAATCATTTTTGGTACAGTCCAAAAAATCAATTTTCGGATGAAAAACGATGACTCCGGACATGCCGAACGTTCCCAAAATGGTCTATAATGATGAAATTTTAACATTTAATCTTTTGACTCTAAATGACTGTTGGATGTGAATTATGACTTTTTCAACTAAAATACGTGTGTTTAAAGTCATTTCTGTGCCTGAAACGGGTCAAAATTGAAGCTTTTGAGTAAGCAAAACTCTGTAAAAATGGCACTTTTGGTCACTGTGAGGGTTTAAAAAGTGGTTATTCAACATGAGGCACGATCCAATTGACATTTTGAATCATTTTGGGTACAGTCCAAAAAATCAATTTTCGGATGAAAAACGATGACTCCGGACATGTCGAACGTTCCCAAAATGGTCTATAATGATGAAATTTTAACATTTAATCTTTTGACTCTAAATGACTGTTGGATGTGAATTATGACTTTTTCAACTAAAATAAGTGTGTTTAAAGTCATTTCTGTGCCTGAAACGGGTCAAAATTGAAGCTTTTGAGTGAGGAAAACTCTGTAAAAATGGCAATTTTGGTCACTGTGAGGGTTTAAAAAGTGGTTATTCAACATGAGGCACGATCCAATTGACATTTTGAATAATTTTAGTACAGTCCAAAAAATCAATTTTCGGATGAAAAACGATGACTCCGGACATGTCGAACGTTCCCAAAATGGTCTATAATGATGAAATTTTAACATTTAATCTTTTGACTCTAAATGACTGTTGGATGTGCATTATGACTTTTTCAACTAAAATAAGTGTGTTTAAAGTCATTTCTGTGCCTGAAACGGGTCAAAATTGAAGCTTTTGAGTAAGGAAAACTCTGTAAAAATGGCAATTTTGGTCACTGTGAGGGTTTAAAAAGTGGTTATTCAACATGAGGCACGATCCAATTGACATTTTGAATCATTTTGGGTACAGTCCAAAAAATCAATTTTCGGATGAAAAACGATGACTCCGGACATGTCGAACGTTCCCAAAATGGTCTATAATGATGAAATTTTAACATTTAATCTTTTGACTCTAAATGACTGTTGGATGTGCATTATGACTTTTTCAACTAAAATAAGTGTGTTTAAAGTCATTTCTGTGCCTGAAACGGGTCAAAATTGAAGCTTTTGAGTAAGCAAAACTCTGTAAAAATGGCAATTTTGGTCACTGTGAGGGTTTAAAAAGTGGTTATTCAACATGAGGCACGATCCAATTGACATTTTGAATCATTTTTGGTACAGTCCAAAAAATCAATTTTCGGATGAAAAACGATGACTCCGGACATGTCGAACGTTCCCAAAATGGTCTATAATGATGAAATTTTAACATTTAATCTTTTGACACTAAATGACCGTTGGATGTGAATTATGACTTTTTCAACTAAAATAAGTGTGTTTAAAGTCATTTCTGTGCCTGAAATGGGTCAAAATTGAAGCTTTTGAGTAAGGAAAACTCTGTAAAAATGGCAATTTTGGTCACTGTGAGGGTTTAAAAAGTGGTTATTCAACATGAGGCACGATCCAATTGACATTTTGAATCATTTTGGGTACAGTCCAAAAAATCAATTTTCGGATGAAAAACGATGACTCCGGACATGTCGAACGTTCCCAAAATGGTCTATAATGATGAAATTTTAACATTTAATCTTTTGACACTAAATGACCGTTGGATGTGAATTATGACTTTTTCAACTAAAATAAGTGTGTTTAAAATCATTTCTGTGCCTGAAACGGGTCAAAATTGAAGCTTTTGAGTAAGCAAAACTCTGTAAAAATGGCAATTTTGGTCACTGTGAGGGTTTAAAAAGTGGTTATCCAACATGAGGCACGATCCAATTGACATTTTGAATCATTTTTAGTACAGTCCAAAAAATCAATTTTCGGATGAAAAACGATGACTCCGGACATGCCGAACGTTCCCAAAATGGTCTATAATGATGAAATTTTAACATTTAATCTTTTGACTCTAAATGACTGTTGGATGTGAATTCTGACTTTTTCAACTAAAATAAGTGTGTTTAAAGTCATTTCTGTGCCTGAAACGGGTCAAAATTGAAGCTTTTGAGTAAGGAAAACTCTGTAAAAATGGCAATTTTGGTCACTGTGAGGGTTTAAAAAGTGGTTATTCAACATGAGGCAAGATCCAATTGACATTTTGAATCATTTTTGGTACAGTCCAAAAAATCAATTTTCGGATGAAAAACGATGACTCCGGACATGTCCAACGTTCCCAAAATGGTCTATAATGATGAAATTTTAACATTTAATCTTTTGACTCTAAATGACTGTTGGATGTGAATTATGACTTTTTCAACTAAAATACGTGTGTTTAAAGTCATTTCTGTGCCTGAAACGGGTCAAAATTGAAGCTTTTGAGTAAGCAAAACTCTGTAAAAATGGCACTTTTGGTCACTGTGAGGGTTTAAAAAGTGGTTATTCAACATGAGGCACGATCCAATTGACATTTTGAATCATTTTGGGTACAGTCCAAAAAATCAATTTTCGGATGAAAAACGATGACTCCGGACATGTCGAACGTTCCCAAAATGGTCTATAATGATGAAATTTTAACATTTAATCTTTTGACTCTAAATGACTGTTGGATGTGAATTATGACTTTTTCAACTAAAATAAGTGTGTTTAAAGTCATTTCTGTGCCTGAAACGGGTCAAAATTGAAGCTTTTGAGTAAGGAAAACTCTGTAAAAATGGCAATTTTGGTCACTGTGAGGGTTTAAAAAGTGGTTATTCAACATGAGGCACGATCCAATTGACATTTTGAATCATTTTTGGTACAGTCCAAAAAAATCAATTTTCGGATGAAAAACGATGACTCCGGACATGCCGAACTTTCCCAAAATGGTCTATAATGATGACATTTTAACATTTAATCTTTTGACTCTAAATGACTGTTGGATGTGAATTATGACTTTTTCAACTAAAATACGTGTGTTTAAAGTCATTTCTGTGCCTGAAACGGGTCAAAATTGAAGCTTTTGAGTAAGCAAAACTCTGTAAAAATTGCACTTTTGGTCACTGTGAGGGTTTAAAAAGTGGTTATTCAACATGAGGCACGATCCAATTGACATTTTGAATAATTTTGGTACAGTCCAAAAAATCAATTTTCGGATGAAAAACGATGACTCCGGACATGCCGAACGTTCCCAAAATGGTCTATAATGATGAAATTTTAACATTTAATCTTTTGACTCTAAATGACTGTTGGATGTGAATTTAGACTTTTTCAACTAAAATATGTGTGTTTAAAGTCATTTCTGTGCCTGAAACGGGTCAAAATTGAAGCTTTTGAGTAAGCAAAACTCTGTAAAAATGGCACTTTTGGTCACTGTGAGGGTTTAAAAAGTGGTTATTCAACATGAGGCACGATCCAATTGACATTTTGAATCATTTTGGGTACAGTCCAAAAAATCAATTTTCGGATGAAAAACGATGACTCCGGACATGTCGAACGTTCCCAAAATGGTCTATAATGATGAAATTTTAACATTTAATCTTTTGACTCTAAATGACTGTTGGATGTGCATTATGACTTTTTCAACTAAAATAAGTGTGTTTAAAGTCATTTCTGTGCCTGAAACGGGTCAAAATTGAAGCTTTTGAGTAAGGAAAACTCTGTAAAAATGGCAATTTTGGTCACTGTGAGGGTTTAAAAAGTGGTTATTCAACATGAGGCACGATCCAATTGACATTTTGAATCATTTTGGGTACAGTCCAAAAAATCAATTTTCGGATGAAAAACGATGACTCCGGACATGTCGAACGTTCCCAAAATGGTCTATAATGATGAAATTTTAACATTTAATCTTTTGACTCTTAATGACTGTTGGATGTGAATTATGACTTTTTCAACTAAAATAAGTGTGTTTAAAGTCATTTCTGTGCCTGAAACGGGTCAAAATTGAAGCTTTTGAGTAAGCAAAACTCTGTAAAAATGGCAATTTTGGTCACTGTGAGGGTTTAAAAAGTGGTTATTCAACATGAGGCACGATCCAATTGACATTTTGAATCATTTTGGGTACAGTCCAAAAAATCAATTTTCGGATGAAAAACGATGACTCCGGACATGTCGAACGTTCCCAAAATGGTCTATAATGATGAAATTTTAACATTTAATCTTTTGACTCTAAATGACTGTTGGATGTGAATTATGACTTTTTCAACTAAAATAAGTGTGTTTAAAGTCATTTCTGTGCCTGAAACGGGTCAAAATTGAAGCTTTTGAGTAAGGAAAACTCTGTAAAAATGGCAATTTTGGTCACTGTGAGGGTTTAAAAAGTGGTTATTCAACATGAGGCACGATCCAATTGACATTTTGAATCATTTTTGGTACAGTCCAAAAAATCAATTTTCGGATGAAAAACGATGACTCCGGACATGCCGAACGTTCCCAAAATGGTCTATAATGATGAAATTTTAACATTTAATCTTTTGACTCTAAATGACTGTTGGATGTGAATTATGACTTTTTCAACTAAAATACGTGTGTTTAAAGTCATTTCTGTGCCTGAAACGGGTCAAAATTGAAGCTTTTGAGTAAGCAAAACTCTGTAAAAATGGCACTTTTGGTCACTGTGAGGGTTTAAAAAGTGGTTATTCAACATGAGGCACGATCCAATTGACATTTTGAATCATTTTGGGTACAGTCCAAAAAATCAATTTTCGGATGAAAAACGATGACTCCGGACATGTCGAACGTTCCCAAAATGGTCTATAATGATGAAATTTTAACATTTAATCTTTTGACTCTAAATGACTGTTGGATGTGAATTATGACTTTTTCAACTAAAATAAGTGTGTTTAAAGTCATTTCTGTGCCTGAAACGGGTCAAAATTGAAGCTTTTGAGTAAGGAAAACTCTGTAAAAATGGCAATTTTGGTCACTGTGAGGGTTTAAAAAGTGGTTATTCAACATGAGGCACGATCCAATTGACATTTTGAATCATTTTTGGTACAGTCCAAAAAAATCAATTTTCGGATGAAAAACGATGACTCCGGACATGCCGAACTTTCCCAAAATGGTCTATAATGATGACATTTTAACATTTAATCTTTTGACTCTAAATGACTGTTGGATGTGAATTATGACTTTTTCAACTAAAATACGTGTGTTTAAAGTCATTTCTGTGCCTGAAACGGGTCAAAATTGAAGCTTTTGAGTAAGCAAAACTCTGTAAAAATTGCACTTTTGGTCACTGTGAGGGTTTAAAAAGTGGTTATTCAACATGAGGCACGATCCAATTGACATTTTGAATAATTTTGGTACAGTCCAAAAAATCAATTTTCGGATGAAAAACGATGACTCCGGACATGCCGAACGTTCCCAAAATGGTCTATAATGATGAAATTTTAACATTTAATCTTTTGACTCTAAATGACTGTTGGATGTGAATTTAGACTTTTTCAACTAAAATATGTGTGTTTAAAGTCATTTCTGTGCCTGAAACGGGTCAAAATTGAAGCTTTTGAGTAAGCAAAACTCTGTAAAAATGGCACTTTTGGTCACTGTGAGGGTTTAAAAAGTGGTTATTCAACATGAGGCACGATCCAATTGACATTTTGAATCATTTTGGGTACAGTCCAAAAAATCAATTTTCGGATGAAAAACGATGACTCCGGACATGTCGAACGTTCCCAAAATGGTCTATAATGATGAAATTTTAACATTTAATCTTTTGACTCTAAATGACTGTTGGATGTGCATTATGACTTTTTCAACTAAAATAAGTGTGTTTAAAGTCATTTCTGTGCCTGAAACGGGTCAAAATTGAAGCTTTTGAGTAAGGAAAACTCTGTAAAAATGGCAATTTTGGTCACTGTGAGGGTTTAAAAAGTGGTTATTCAACATGAGGCACGATCCAATTGACATTTTGAATCATTTTGGGTACAGTCCAAAAAATCAATTTTCGGATGAAAAACGATGACTCCGGACATGTCGAACGTTCCCAAAATGGTCTATAATGATGAAATTTTAACATTTAATCTTTTGACTCTTAATGACTGTTGGATGTGAATTATGACTTTTTCAACTAAAATAAGTGTGTTTAAAGTCATTTCTGTGCCTGAAACGGGTCAAAATTGAAGCTTTTGAGTAAGCAAAACTCTGTAAAAATGGCAATTTTGGTCACTGTGAGGGTTTAAAAAGTGGTTATTCAACATGAGGCACGATCCAATTGACATTTTGAATCATTTTGGGTACAGTCCAAAAAATCAATTTTCGGATGAAAAACGATGACTCCGGACATGTCGAACGTTCCCAAAATGGTCTATAATGATGAAATTTTAACATTTAATCTTTTGACTCTAAATGACTGTTGGATGTGAATTATGACTTTTTCAACTAAAATAAGTGTGTTTAAAGTCATTTCTGTGCCTGAAACGGGTCAAAATTGAAGCTTTTGAGTAAGGAAAACTCTGTAAAAATGGCAATTTTGGTCACTGTGAGGGTTTAAAAAGTGGTTATTCAACATGAGGCACGATCCAATTGACATTTTGAATCATTTTTGGTACAGTCCAAAAAATCAATTTTCGGATGAAAAACGATGACTCCGGACATGCCGAACGTTCCCAAAATGGTCTATAATGATGAAATTTTAACATTTAATCTTTTGACTCTAAATGACTGTTGGATGTGAATTATGACTTTTTCAACTAAAATACGTGTGTTTAAAGTCATTTCTGTGCCTGAAACGGGTCAAAATTGAAGCTTTTGAGTAAGCAAAACTCTGTAAAAATGGCACTTTTGGTCACTGTGAGGGTTTAAAAAGTGGTTATTCAACATGAGGCACGATCCAATTGACATTTTGAATCATTTTGGGTACAGTCCAAAAAATCAATTTTCGGATGAAAAACGATGACTCCGGACATGTCGAACGTTCCCAAAATGGTCTATAATGATGAAATTTTAACATTTAATCTTTTGACTCTAAATGACTGTTGGATGTGAATTATGACTTTTTCAACTAAAATAAGTGTGTTTAAAGTCATTTCTGTGCCTGAAACGGGTCAAAATTGAAGCTTTTGAGTGAGGAAAACTCTGTAAAAATGGCAATTTTGGTCACTGTGAGGGTTTAAAAAGTGGTTATTCAACATGAGGCACGATCCAATTGACATTTTGAATAATTTTAGTACAGTCCAAAAAATCAATTTTCGGATGAAAAACGATGACTCCGGACATGTCGAACGTTCCCAAAATGGTCTATAATGATGAAATTTTAACATTTAATCTTTTGACTCTAAATGACTGTTGGATGTGCATTATGACTTTTTCAACTAAAATAAGTGTGTTTAAAGTCATTTCTGTGCCTGAAACGGGTCAAAATTGAAGCTTTTGAGTAAGGAAAACTCTGTAAAAATGGCAATTTTGGTCACTGTGAGGGTTTAAAAAGTGGTTATTCAACATGAGGCACGATCCAATTGACATTTTGAATCATTTTGGGTACAGTCCAAAAAATCAATTTTCGGATGAAAAACGATGACTCCGGACATGTCGAACGTTCCCAAAATGGTCTATAATGATGAAATTTTAACATTTAATCTTTTGACTCTTAATGACTGTTGGATGTGAATTATGACTTTTTCAACTAAAATAAGTGTGTTTAAAGTCATTTCTGTGCCTGAAACGGGTCAAAATTGAAGCTTTTGAGTAAGCAAAACTCTGTAAAAATGGCAATTTTGGTCACTGTGAGGGTTTAAAAAGTGGTTATTCAACATGAGGCACGATCCAATTGACATTTTGAATCATTTTGGGTACAGTCCAAAAAATCAATTTTCGGATGAAAAACGATGACTCCGGACATGTCGAACGTTCCCAAAATGGTCTCTAATGATGAAATTTTAACATTTAATCTTTTGACTCTAAATGACTGTTGGATGTGCATTATGACTTTTTCAACTAAAATAAGTGTGTTTAAAGTCATTTCTGTGCCTGAAACGGGTCAAAATTGAAGCTTTTGAGTAAGCAAAACTCTGTAAAAATGGCAATTTTGGTCACTGTGAGGGTTTAAAAAGTGGTTATTCAACATGAGGCACGATCCAATTGACATTTTGAATCATTTTTGGTTAGTCCAAAAAATCAATTTTCGGATGAAAAACGATGACTCCGGACATGTCGAACGTTCCCAAAATGGTCTATAATGATGAAATTTTAACATTTAATCTTTTGACACTAAATGACCGTTGGATGTGAATTATGACTTTTTCAACTAAAATAAGTGTGTTTAAAGTCATTTCTGTGCCTGAAATGGGTCAAAATTGAAGCTTTTGCGTAAGGAAAACTCTGTAAAAATGGCAATTTTGGTCACTGTGAGGGTTTAAAAAGTGGTTATTCAACATGAGGCACGATCCAATTGACATTTTGAATCATTTTGGGTACAGTCCAAAAAATCAATTTTCGGATGAAAAACGATGACTCCGGACATGTCGAACGTTCCCAAAATGGTCTATAATGATGAAATTTTAACATTTAATCTTTTGACACTAAATGACCGTTGGATGTGAATTATGACTTTTTCAACTAAAATAAGTGTGTTTAAAATCATTTCTGTGCCTGAAACGGGTCAAAATTGAAGCTTTTGAGTAAGCAAAACTCTGTAAAAATGGCAATTTTGGTCACTGTGAGGGTTTAAAAAGTGGTTATCCAACATGAGGCACGATCCAATTGACATTTTGAATCATTTTTAGTACAGTCCAAAAAATCAATTTTCGGATGAAAAACGATGACTCCGGACATGCCGAACGTTCCCAAAATGGTCTATAATGATGAAATTTTAACATTTAATCTTTTGACTCTAAATGACTGTTGGATGTGAATTCTGACTTTTTCAACTAAAATAAGTGTGTTTAAAGTCATTTCTGTGCCTGAAACGGGTCAAAATTGAAGCTTTTGAGTAAGGAAAACTCTGTAAAAATGGCAATTTTGGTCACTGTGAGGGTTTAAAAAGTGGTTATTCAACATGAGGCAAGATCCAATTGACATTTTGAATCATTTTTGGTACAGTCCAAAAAATCAATTTTCGGATGAAAAACGATGACTCCGGACATGTCCAACGTTCCCAAAATGGTCTATAATGATGAAATTTTAACATTTAATCTTTTGACTCTAAATGACTGTTGGATGTGAATTATGACTTTTTCAACTAAAATACGTGTGTTTAAAGTCATTTCTGTGCCTGAAACGGGTCAAAATTGAAGCTTTTGAGTAAGCAAAACTCTGTAAAAATGGCAATTTTGGTCACTGTGAGGGTTTAAAAAGTGGTTATTCAACATGAGGCACGATCCAATTGACATTTTGAATCATTTTGGGTACAGTCCAAAAAATCAATTTTCGGATGAAAAACGATGACTCCGGACATGTCGAACGTTCCCAAAATGGTCTATAATGATGAAATTTTAACATTTAATCTTTTGACTCTAAATGACTGTTGGATGTGAATTATGACTTTTTCAACTAAAATAAGTGTGTTTAAAGTCATTTCTGTGCCTGAAACGGGTCAAAATTGAAGCTTTTGAGTAAGGAAAACTCTGTAAAAATGGCAATTTTGGTCACTGTGAGGGTTTAAAAAGTGGTTATTCAACATGAGGCACGATCCAATTGACATTTTGAATCATTTTTGGTACAGTCCAAAAAAATCAATTTTCGGATGAAAAACGATGACTCCGGACATGCCGAACTTTCCCAAAATGGTCTATAATGATGACATTTTAACATTTAATCTTTTGACTCTAAATGACTGTTGGATGTGAATTATGACTTTTTCAACTAAAATACGTGTGTTTAAAGTCATTTCTGTGCCTGAAACGGGTCAAAATTGAAGCTTTTGAGTAAGCAAAACTCTGTAAAAATTGCACTTTTGGTCACTATGAGGGTTTAAAAAGTGGTTATTCAACATGAGGCACGATCCAATTGACATTTTGAATAATTTTGGTACAGTCCAAAAAATCAATTTTCGGATGAAAAACGATGACTCCGGACATGCCGAACGTTCCCAAAATGGTCTATAATGATGAAATTTTAACATTTAATCTTTTGACTCTAAATGACTGTTGGATGTGAATTTAGACTTTTTCAACTAAAATATGTGTGTTTAAAGTCATTTCTGTGCCTGAAACGGGTCAAAATTGAAGCTTTTGAGTAAGCAAAACTCTGTAAAAATGGCACTTTTGGTCACTGTGAGGGTTTAAAAAGTGGTTATTCAACATGAGGCACGATCCAATTGACATTTTGAATCATTTTGGGTACAGTCCAAAAAATCAATTTTCGGATGAAAAACGATGACTCCGGACATGTCGAACGTTCCCAAAATGGTCTATAATGATGAAATTTTAACATTTAATCTTTTGACTCTAAATGACTGTTGGATGTGCATTATGACTTTTTCAACTAAAATAAGTGTGTTTAAAGTCATTTCTGTGCCTGAAACGGGTCAAAATTGAAGCTTTTGAGTAAGGAAAACTCTGTAAAAATGGCAATTTTGGTCACTGTGAGGGTTTAAAAAGTGGTTATTCAACATGAGGCACGATCCAATTGACATTTTGAATCATTTTGGGTACAGTCCAAAAAATCAATTTTCGGATGAAAAACGATGACTCCGGACATGTCGAACGTTCCCAAAATGGTCTATAATGATGAAATTTTAACATTTAATCTTTTGACTCTTAATGACTGTTGGATGTGAATTATGACTTTTTCAACTAAAATAAGTGTGTTTAAAGTCATTTCTGTGCCTGAAACGGGTCAAAATTGAAGCTTTTGAGTAAGCAAAACTCTGTAAAAATGGCAATTTTGGTCACTGTGAGGGTTTAAAAAGTGGTTATTCAACATGAGGCACGATCCAATTGACATTTTGAATCATTTTGGGTACAGTCCAAAAAATCAATTTTCGGATGAAAAACGATGACTCCGGACATGTCGAACGTTCCCAAAATGGTCTATAATGATGAAATTTTAACATTTAATCTTTTGACTCTAAATGACTGTTGGATGTGAATTATGACTTTTTCAACTAAAATAAGTGTGTTTAAAGTCATTTCTGTGCCTGAAACGGGTCAAAATTGAAGCTTTTGAGTAAGGAAAACTCTGTAAAAATGGCAATTTTGGTCACTGTGAGGGTTTAAAAAGTGGTTATTCAACATGAGGCACGATCCAATTGACATTTTGAATCATTTTTGGTACAGTCCAAAAAATCAATTTTCGGATGAAAAACGATGACTCCGGACATGCCGAACGTTCCCAAAATGGTCTATAATGATGAAATTTTAACATTTAATCTTTTGACTCTAAATGACTGTTGGATGTGAATTATGACTTTTTCAACTAAAATACGTGTGTTTAAAGTCATTTCTGTGCCTGAAACGGGTCAAAATTGAAGCTTTTGAGTAAGCAAAACTCTGTAAAAATGGCACTTTTGGTCACTGTGAGGGTTTAAAAAGTGGTTATTCAACATGAGGCACGATCCAATTGACATTTTGAATCATTTTGGGTACAGTCCAAAAAATCAATTTTCGGATGAAAAACGATGACTCCGGACATGTCGAACGTTCCCAAAATGGTCTATAATGATGAAATTTTAACATTTAATCTTTTGACTCTAAATGACTGTTGGATGTGAATTATGACTTTTTCAACTAAAATAAGTGTGTTTAAAGTCATTTCTGTGCCTGAAACGGGTCAAAATTGAAGCTTTTGAGTGAGGAAAACTCTGTAAAAATGGCAATTTTGGTCACTGTGAGGGTTTAAAAAGTGGTTATTCAACATGAGGCACGATCCAATTGACATTTTGAATAATTTTAGTACAGTCCAAAAAATCAATTTTCGGATGAAAAACGATGACTCCGGACATGTCGAACGTTCCCAAAATGGTCTATAATGATGAAATTTTAACATTTAATCTTTTGACTCTAAATGACTGTTGGATGTGCATTATGACTTTTTCAACTAAAATAAGTGTGTTTAAAGTCATTTCTGTGCCTGAAACGGGTCAAAATTGAAGCTTTTGAGTAAGCAAAACTCTGTAAAAATGGCAATTTTGGTCACTGTGAGGGTTTAAAAAGTGGTTATCCAACATGAGGCACGATCCAATTGACATTTTGAATCATTTTTAGTACAGTCCAAAAAATCAATTTTCGGATGAAAAACGATGACTCCGGACATGCCGAACGTTCCCAAAATGGTCTATAATGATGAAATTTTAACATTTAATCTTTTGACTCTAAATGACTGTTGGATGTGCATTATGACTTTTTCAACTAAAATAAGTGTGTTTAAAGTCATTTCTGTGCCTGAAACGGGTCAAAATTGAAGCTTTTGAGTAAGGAAAACTCTGTAAAAATGGCAATTTTGGTCACTGTGAGGGTTTAAAAAGTGGTTATTCAACATGAGGCACGATCCAATTGACATTTTGAATCATTTTGGGTACAGTCCAAAAAATCAATTTTCGGATGAAAAACGATGACTCCGGACATGTCGAACGTTCCCAAAATGGTCTATAATGATGAAATTTTAACATTTAATCTTTTGACTCTTAATGACTGTTGGATGTGAATTATGACTTTTTCAACTAAAATAAGTGTGTTTAAAGTCATTTCTGTGCCTGAAACGGGTCAAAATTGAAGCTTTTGAGTAAGCAAAACTCTGTAAAAATGGCAATTTTGGTCACTGTGAGGGTTTAAAAAGTGGTTATTCAACATGAGGCACGATCCAATTGACATTTTGAATCATTTTGGGTACAGTCCAAAAAATCAATTTTCGGATGAAAAACGATGACTCCGGACATGTCGAACGTTCCCAAAATGGTCTATAATGATGAAATTTTAACATTTAATCTTTTGACTCTAAATGACTGTTGGATGTGAATTATGACTTTTTCAACTAAAATAAGTGTGTTTAAAGTCATTTCTGTGCCTGAAACGGGTCAAAATTGAAGCTTTTGAGTAAGGAAAACTCTGTAAAAATGGCAATTTTGGTCACTGTGAGGGTTTAAAAAGTGGTTATTCAACATGAGGCACGATCCAATTGACATTTTAAATCATTTTTGGTACAGTCCAAAAAATCAATTTTCGGATGAAAAACGATGACTCCGGACATGCCGAACGTTCCCAAAATGGTCTATAATGATGAAATTTTAACATTTAATCTTTTGACTCTAAATGACTGTTGGATGTGAATTATGACTTTTTCAACTAAAATACGTGTGTTTAAAGTCATTTCTGTGCCTGAAACGGGTCAAAATTGAAGCTTTTGAGTAAGCAAAACTCTGTAAAAATGGCACTTTTGGTCACTGTGAGGGTTTAAAAAGTGGTTATTCAACATGAGGCACGATCCAATTGACATTTTGAATCATTTTGGGTACAGTCCAAAAAATCAATTTTCGGATGAAAAACGATGACTCCGGACATGTCGAACGTTCCCAAAATGGTCTATAATGATGAAATTTTAACATTTAATCTTTTGACTCTAAATGACTGTTGGATGTGAATTATGACTTTTTCAACTAAAATAAGTGTGTTTAAAGTCATTTCTGTGCCTGAAACGGGTCAAAATTGAAGCTTTTGAGTGAGGAAAACTCTGTAAAAATGGCAATTTTGGTCACTGTGAGGGTTTAAAAAGTGGTTATTCAACATGAGGCACGATCCAATTGACATTTTGAATAATTTTAGTACAGTCCAAAAAATCAATTTTCGGATGAAAAACGATGACTCCGGACATGTCGAACGTTCCCAAAATGGTCTATAATGATGAAATTTTAACATTTAATCTTTTGACTCTAAATGACTGTTGGATGTGCATTATGACTTTTTCAACTAAAATAAGTGTGTTTAAAGTCATTTCTGTGCCTGAAACGGGTCAAAATTGAAGCTTTTGAGTAAGGAAAACTCTGTAAAAATGGCAATTTTGGTCACTGTGAGGGTTTAAAAAGTGGTTATTCAACATGAGGCACGATCCAATTGACATTTTGAATCATTTTGGGTACAGTCCAAAAAATCAATTTTCGGATGAAAAACGATGACTCCGGACATGTCGAACGTTCCCAAAATGGTCTATAATGATGAAATTTTAACATTTAATCTTTTGACTCTTAATGACTGTTGGATGTGAATTATGACTTTTTCAACTAAAATAAGTGTGTTTAAAGTCATTTCTGTGCCTGAAACGGGTCAAAATTGAAGCTTTTGAGTAAGCAAAACTCTGTAAAAATGGCAATTTTGGTCACTGTGAGGGTTTAAAAAGTGGTTATTCAACATGAGGCACGATCCAATTGACATTTTGAATCATTTTGGGTACAGTCCAAAAAATCAATTTTCGGATGAAAAACGATGACTCCGGACATGTCGAACGTTCCCAAAATGGTCTATAATGATGAAATTTTAACATTTAATCTTTTGACTCTAAATGACTGTTGGATGTGAATTATGACTTTTTCAACTAAAATAAGTGTGTTTAAAGTCATTTCTGTGCCTGAAACGGGTCAAAATTGAAGCTTTTGAGTAAGGAAAACTCTGTAAAAATGGCAATTTTGGTCACTGTGAGGGTTTAAAAAGTGGTTATTCAACATGAGGCACGATCCAATTGACATTTTGAATCATTTTTGGTACAGTCCAAAAAATCAATTTTCGGATGAAAAACGATGACTCCGGACATGCCGAACGTTCCCAAAATGGTCTATAATGATGAAATTTTAACATTTAATCTTTTGACTCTAAATGACTGTTGGATGTGAATTATGACTTTTTCAACTAAAATACGTGTGTTTAAAGTCATTTCTGTGCCTGAAACGGGTCAAAATTGAAGCTTTTGAGTAAGCAAAACTCTGTAAAAATGGCACTTTTGGTCACTGTGAGGGTTTAAAAAGTGGTTATTCAACATGAGGCACGATCCAATTGACATTTTGAATCATTTTGGGTACAGTCCAAAAAATCAATTTTCGGATGAAAAACGATGACTCCGGACATGTCGAACGTTCCCAAAATGGTCTATAATGATGAAATTTTAACATTTAATCTTTTGACTCTAAATGACTGTTGGATGTGAATTATGACTTTTTCAACTAAAATAAGTGTGTTTAAAGTCATTTCTTTGCCTGAAACGGGTCAAAATTGAAGCTTTTGAGTGAGGAAAACTCTGTAAAAATGGCAATTTTGGTCACTGTGAGGGTTTAAAAAGTGGTTATTCAACATGAGGCACGATCCAATTGACATTTTGAATAATTTTAGTACAGTCCAAAAAATCAATTTTCGGATGAAAAACGATGACTCCGGACATGTCGAACGTTCCCAAAATGGTCTATAATGATGAAATTTTAACATTTAATCTTTTGACTCTAAATGACTGTTGGATGTGCATTATGACTTTTTCAACTAAAATAAGTGTGTTTAAAGTCATTTCTGTGCCTGAAACGGGTCAAAATTGAAGCTTTTGAGTAAGCAAAACTCTGTAAAAATGGCAATTTTGGTCACTGTGAGGGTTTAAAAAGTGGTTATCCAACATGAGGCACGATCCAATTGACATTTTGAATCATTTTTAGTACAGTCCAAAAAATCAATTTTCGGATGAAAAACGATGACTCCGGACATGCCGAACGTTCCCAAAATGGTCTATAATGATGAAATTTTAACATTTAATCTTTTGACTCTAAATGACTGTTGGATGTGCATTATGACTTTTTCAACTAAAATAAGTGTGTTTAAAGTCATTTCTGTGCCTGAAACGGGTCAAAATTGAAGCTTTTGAGTAAGGAAAACTCTGTAAAAATGGCAATTTTGGTCACTGTGAGGGTTTAAAAAGTGGTTATTCAACATGAGGCACGATCCAATTGACATTTTGAATCATTTTGGGTACAGTCCAAAAAATCAATTTTCGGATGAAAAACGATGACTCCGGACATGTCGAACGTTCCCAAAATGGTCTATAATGATGAAATTTTAACATTTAATCTTTTGACTCTTAATGACTGTTGGATGTGAATTATGACTTTTTCAACTAAAATAAGTGTGTTTAAAGTCATTTCTGTGCCTGAAACGGGTCAAAATTGAAGCTTTTGAGTAAGCAAAACTCTGTAAAAATGGCAATTTTGGTCACTGTGAGGGTTTAAAAAGTGGTTATTCAACATGAGGCACGATCCAATTGACATTTTGAATCATTTTGGGTACAGTCCAAAAAATCAATTTTCGGATGAAAAACGATGACTCCGGACATGTCGAACGTTCCCAAAATGGTCTATAATGATGAAATTTTAACATTTAATCTTTTGACTCTAAATGACTGTTGGATGTGAATTATGACTTTTTCAACTAAAATAAGTGTGTTTAAAGTCATTTCTGTGCCTGAAACGGGTCAAAATTGAAGCTTTTGAGTAAGGAAAACTCTGTAAAAATGGCAATTTTGGTCACTGTGAGGGTTTAAAAAGTGGTTATTCAACATGAGGCACGATCCAATTGACATTTTAAATCATTTTTGGTACAGTCCAAAAAATCAATTTTCGGATGAAAAACGATGACTCCGGACATGCCGAACGTTCCCAAAATGGTCTATAATGATGAAATTTTAACATTTAATCTTTTGACTCTAAATGACTGTTGGATGTGAATTATGACTTTTTCAACTAAAATACGTGTGTTTAAAGTCATTTCTGTGCCTGAAACGGGTCAAAATTGAAGCTTTTGAGTAAGCAAAACTCTGTAAAAATGGCACTTTTGGTCACTGTGAGGGTTTAAAAAGTGGTTATTCAACATGAGGCACGATCCAATTGACATTTTGAATCATTTTGGGTACAGTCCAAAAAATCAATTTTCGGATGAAAAACGATGACTCCGGACATGTCGAACGTTCCCAAAATGGTCTATAATGATGAAATTTTAACATTTAATCTTTTGACTCTAAATGACTGTTGGATGTGAATTATGACTTTTTCAACTAAAATAAGTGTGTTTAAAGTCATTTCTGTGCCTGAAACGGGTCAAAATTGAAGCTTTTGAGTGAGGAAAACTCTGTAAAAATGGCAATTTTGGTCACTGTGAGGGTTTAAAAAGTGGTTATTCAACATGAGGCACGATCCAATTGACATTTTGAATAATTTTAGTACAGTCCAAAAAATCAATTTTCGGATGAAAAACGATGACTCCGGACATGTCGAACGTTCCCAAAATGGTCTATAATGATGAAATTTTAACATTTAATCTTTTGACTCTAAATGACTGTTGGATGTGCATTATGACTTTTTCAACTAAAATAAGTGTGTTTAAAGTCATTTCTGTGCCTGAAACGGGTCAAAATTGAAGCTTTTGAGTAAGCAAAACTCTGTAAAAATGGCAATTTTGGTCACTGTGAGGGTTTAAAAAGTGGTTATCCAACATGAGGCACGATCCAATTGACATTTTGAATCATTTTTAGTACAGTCCAAAAAATCAATTTTCGGATGAAAAACGATGACTCCGGACATGCCGAATGTTCCCAAAATGGTCTATAATGATGAAATTTTAACATTTAATCTTTTGACTCTAAATGACTGTTGGATGTGAATTCTGACTTTTTCAACTAAAATAAGTGTGTTTAAAGTCATTTCTGTGCCTGAAACGGGTCAAAATTGAAGCTTTTGAGTAAGTAAAACTCTGTAAAAATGGCAATTTTGGTCACTGTGAGGGTTTAAAAAGTGGTTATTCAACATGAGGCATGATCCAATTGACATTTTGAATCATTTTTGGTACAGTCCAAAAAATCAATTTTCGGATGAAAAACGATGACTTCGGACATGTCCAACGTTCCCAAAATGGTCTATAATGATGAAATTTTAACATTTAATCTTTTGACTCTAAATGACTGTTGGATGTGAATTATGACTTTTTCAACTAAAATAAGTGTGTTTAAAGTCATTTCTGTGCCTGAAACGGGTCAAAATTGAAGCTTTTGAGTAAGGAAAACTCTGTAAAAATGGCAATTTTGGTCACTGTGAGGGTTTAAAAAGTGGTTATTCAACATGAGGCACGATCCAATTGACATTTTGAATCATTTTTGGTACAGTCCAAAAAATCAATTTTCGGATGAAAAACGATGACTCCGGACATGTCGAACGTTCCCAAAATGGTCTATAATGATGAAATTTTAACATTTAATCTTTTGACTCTAAATGACTGTTGGATGTGAATTATGACTTTTTCAACTAAAATAAGTGTGTTTAAAGTCATTTCTGTGCCTGAAACGGGTCAAAATTGAAGCTTTTGAGTAAGGAAAACTCTGTAAAAATGGCAATTTTGGTCACTGTGAGGGTTTAAAAAGTGGTTATTCAACATGAGGCACGATCCAATTGACATTTTGAATCATTTTGGGTACAGTCCAAAAAATCAATTTTCGGATGTAAAACGATGACTCCGGACATGTCGAACGTTCCCAAAATGGTCTATAATGATGACATTTTGACATTTAATCTTTTGACTCTAAATGACTGTTGGATGTGCATTATGACTTTTTCAACTAAAATAAGTGTGTTTAAAGTCATTTCTGTGCCTGAAACGGGTCAAAATTGAAGCTTTTGAGTAAGCAAAACTCTGTAAAAATTGCAATTTTGGTCACTGTGAGGGTTTAAAAAGTGGTTATTCAACATGAGGCACGATCCAATTGACATTTTGAATCATTTTGGGTACAGTCCAAAAAATCAATTTTCGGATGAAAAACGATGACTCCGGACATGTCGAACGTTCCCAAAATGGTCTATAATGATGAAATTTTAACATTTAATCTTTTGACTCTAAATGACTGTTGGATGTGCATTATGACTTTTTCAACTAAAATAAGTGTGTTTAAAGTCATTTCTGTGCCTGAAACGGGTCAAAATTGAAGGTTTTGAGTAAGGAAAACTCTGTAAAAATGGCAATTTTGGTCACTGTGAGGGTTTAAAAAGGGGTTATTCCACATGAGGCACGATCCAATTGACATTTTGAATCATTTTTGGTACAGTCCAAAAAATCAATTTTCGGATGAAAAATGATGACTCCGGACATGCCGAACGTTCCAAAATGGTCTATAATGATGACATTTTAACATTTAATCGTTTGACTCTAAATGACTGTTGGATGTGAATTATGACTTTTTCAACTAAAATAAGTGTGTTTAAAGTCATTTCTGTGCCTGAAACGGGTCAAAATTGAAGCTTTTGAGTAAGCAAAACTCTATAAAAATGGCACTTTTGGTCACTGTGAGGGTTTAAAAAGTGGTTATTCAACATGAGGCACGATCCAATTGACATTTTGAATCATTTTTGGTACAGTCCAAAAAATCAATTTTCGGATGAAAAACGATGACTCCGGACATGCCGAACTTTCCCAAAATGGTCTATAATGATGAAATTTTAACATTTAATATTTTGACTCTAAATGACTGTTGGATGTAAATTATGACTTTTTCAACTAAAATATGTGTGTTTAAAGTCATTTCTGTGCCTGAAACGGGTCAAAATTGAAGCTTTTGAGTAAGCAAAACTCTGTAAAAATGGCACTTTTGGTCACTGTGAGGGTTTAAAAAGTGGTTATTCAACATGAGGCACTATCCAATTGACATTTTGAATCATTTTGGGTACAGTCCAAAAAATCAATTTTCGGATGAAAAACGATGACTCCGGACATGTCGAACGTTCCCAAAATGGTCTATAATGATGAAATTTTAACATTTAATCTTTTGACTCTAAATGACTGTTAGATGTGCATTATGACTTTTTCAACTAAAATAAGTGTGTTTAAAGTCATTTCTGTGCCTGAAACGGGTCAAAATTGAAGCTTTTGAGTAAGCAAAACTCTGTAAAAATGGCAATTTTGGTCACTGTGAGGGTTTAAAAAGTGGTTATTCAACATGAGGCACGATCCAATTGACATTTTGAATCATTTTTGGTACATTCCAAAAAATCAATTTTCGGATGAAAAACGATGACTCCGGACATGTCGAACGTTCCCAAAATGGTCTATAATGATGAAATTTTAACATTTAATCTTTTGACACTAAATGACTGTTGGATGTGAATTATGACTTTTTCAACTAAAATACGTGTGTTTAAAGTCATTTCTGTGCCTGAAACGGGTCAAAATTGAAGCTTTTGAGTGAGGAAAACTCTGTAAAAATGGCACTTTTGGTCACTGTGAGGGTTTAAAAAGTGGTTATTCAACATGAGGCACGATCCAATTGACATTTTGAATCATTTTGGGTACAGTCCAAAAAATCAATTTTCGGATGTAAAACGATGACTCCGGACATGTCGAACATTCCCAAAATGGTCTATAATGATGACATTTTGACATTTAATCTTTTGACTCTAAATGACTGTTGGATGTGCATTATGACTTTTTCAACTAAAATAAGTGTGTTTAAAGTCATTTCTGTGCCTGAAACGGGTCAAAATTGAAGCTTTTGAGTAAGCAAAACTCTGTAAAAATGGCAATTTTGGTCACTGTGAGGGTTTAAAAAGTGGTTATTCAACATGAGGCACGATCCAATTGACATTTTGAATCATTTTGGGTACAGTCCAAAAAATCAATTTTCGGATGAAAAACGATGACTCCGGACATGTCGAACGTTCCCAAAATGGTCTATAATGATGAAATTTTAACATTTAATCTTTTGACTCTAAATGACTGTTGGATGTGCATTATGACTTTTTCAACTAAAATAAGTGTGTTTAAAGTCATTTCTGTGCCTGAAACGGGTCAAAATTGAAGGTTTTGAGTAAGGAAAACTCTGTAAAAATGGCAATTTTGGTCACTGTGAGGGTTTAAAAAGGGGTTATTCCACATGAGGCACGATCCAATTGACATTTTGAATCATTTTTGGTACAGTCCAAAAAATCAATTTTCGGATGAAAAATGATGACTCCGGACATGCCGAACGTTCCAAAATGGTCTATAATGATGACATTTTAACATTTAATCGTTTGACTCTAAATGACTGTTGGATGTGAATTATGACTTTTTCAACTAAAATAAGTGTGTTTAAAGTCATTTCTGTGCCTGAAACGGGTCAAAATTGAAGCTTTTGAGTAAGCAAAACTCTATAAAAATGGCACTTTTGGTCACTGTGAGGGTTTAAAAAGTGGTTATTCAACATGAGGCACGATCCAATTGACATTTTGAATCATTTTTAGTACAGTCCAAAAAATCAATTTTCGGATGAAAAACGATGACTCCGGACATGTCGAACGTTCCCAAAATGGTCTATAATGATGAAATTTTAACATTTAATCTTTTGACTCTAAATGACTGTTGGATGTGAATTATGACTTTTTCAACTAAAATAAGTGTGTTTAAAGTCATTTCTGTGCCTGAAACGGGTCAAAATTGAAGCTTTTGAGTAAGGAAAACTCTGTAAAAATGGCAATTTTGGTCACTGTGAGGGTTTAAAAAGTGGTTATTCAACATGAGGCACGATCCAATTGACATTTTGAATCATTTTTGGTACAGTCCAAAAAATTAATTTTCGGATGAAAAACGATGACTCCGGACATGCCGAACTTTCCCAAAATGGTCTATAATGATGAAATTTTAACATTTAATATTTTGACTCTAAATGACTGTTGGATGTAAGTTATGACTTTTTCAACTAAAATATGTGTGTTTAAAGTCATTTCTGTGCCTGAAACGGGTCAAAATTGAAGCTTTTGAGTAAGCAAAACTCTGTAAAAATGGCACTTTTGGTCACTGTGAGGGTTTAAAAAGTGGTTATTCAACATGAGGCACTATCCAATTGACATTTTGAATCATTTTGGGTACAGTCCAAAAAATCAATTTTCGGATGAAAAACGATGACTCCGGACATGTCGAACGTTCCCAAAATGGTCTATAATGATGAAATTTTAACATTTAATCTTTTGACTCTAAATGACTGTTAGATGTGCATTATGACTTTTTCAACTAAAATAAGTGTGTTTAAAGTCATTTCTGTGCCTGAAACGGGTCAAAACTGAAGCTTTTGAGTAAGCAAAACTCTGTAAAAATGGCAATTTTGGTCACTGTGAGGGTTTAAAAAGTGGTTATTCAACATGAGGCACGATCCAATTGACATTTTGAATCATTTTTGGTACATTCCAAAAAATCAATTTTCGGATGAAAAACGATGACTCCGGACATGTCGAACGTTCCCAAAATGGTCTATAATGATGAAATTTTAACATTTAATCTTTTGACACTAAATGACTGTTGGATGTGAATTATGACTTTTTCAACTAAAATACGTGTGTTTAAAGTCATTTCTGTGCCTGAAACGGGTCAAAATTGAAGCTTTTGAGTAAGCAAAACTCTGTAAAAATGGCACTTTTGGTCACTGTGAGGGTTTAAAAAGTGGTTATTCAACATGAGGCACGATCCAATTGACATTTTGAATCATTTTGGGTACAGTCCAAAAAATCAATTTTCGGATGAAAAACAATGACTCCGGACATGCCGAACGTTCCCAAAATGGTCTATAATGATGAAATTTTAACATTTAATCTTTTGACTCTAAATGACTGTTGGATGTGAATTATGACTTTTTCAACTAAAATATGTGTGTTTAAAGTCATTTCTGTGCCTGAAACGGGTCAAAATTGAAGCTTTTGAGTAAGCAAAACTCTGTAAAAATGGCACTTTTGGTCACTGTGTGGGTTTAAAAAGTGGTTATTCAACATGAGGCACGATCCAATTGACATTTTGAATCATTTTGGGTACAGTCCAAAAAATCAATTTTCGGATGAAAAACGAAGACTCCGGACATGTCGAACGTTCCCAAAATGGTCTCTAATGATGAAATTTTAACATTTAATCTTTTGACTCTAAATGACTGTTGGATGTGCATTATGACTTTTTCAACAAAAATAAGTGTGTTTAAAGTCTTTTCTGTGCCTGAAACGGGTCAAAATTGAAGCTTTTGAGTAAGCAAAACTCTGTAAAAATGGCAATTTTGGTCACTGTGAGGGTTTAAAAAGTGGTTATTCAACATGAGGCACGATCCAATTGATATTTTGAATCATTTTTGGTACAGTCCAAAAAATCAATTTTCGGATGAAAAACGATGACTCCGGACATGTCGAACGTTCCCAAAATGGTCTATAATGATGAAATTTTAACATTTAATCTTTTAGCACTAAATGACCGTTGGATGTGAATTATGACTTTTTCAACTAAAATAAGTGTGTTTAAAGTCATTTCTGTGCCTGAAACGGGTCAAAATTGAAGCTTTTGAGTGAGGAAAACTCTGTAAAAATGGCAATTTTGGTCACTGTGAGGGTTTAAAAAGTGGTTATTCAACATGAGGCACGATCCAATTGACATTTTGAATAATTTTAGTACAGTCCAAAAAATCAATTTTCGGATGAAAAACGATGACTCCGGACATGTCGAACGTTCCCAAAATGGTCTATAATGATGAAATTTTAACATTTAATCTTTTGACTCTAAATGACTGTTGGATGTGCATTATGACTTTTTCAACTAAAATAAGTGTGTTTAAAGTCATTTCTGTGCCTGAAACGGGTCAAAATTGAAGCTTTTGAGTAAGCAAAACTCTGTAAAAATGGCAATTTTGGTCACTGTGAGGGTTTAAAAAGTGGTTATCCAACATGAGGCACGATCCAATTGACATTTTGAATCATTTTTAGTACAGTCCAAAAAATCAATTTTCGGATGAAAAACGATGACTCCGGACATGCCGAACGTTCCCAAAATGGTCTATAATGATGAAATTTTAACATTTAATCTTTTGACTCTAAATGACTGTTGGATGTGAATTCTGACTTTTTCAACTAAAATAAGTGTGTTTAAAGTCATTTCTGTGCCTGAAATGGGTCAAAATTGAAGCTTTTGAGTAAGTAAAACTCTGTAAAAATGGCAATTTTGGTCACTGTGAGGGTTTAAAAAGTGGTTATTCAACATGAGGCAAGATCCAATTGACATTTTGAATCATTTTTGGTACAGTCCAAAAAATCAATTTTCGGATGAAAAACGATGACTCCGGACATGTCCAACGTTCCCAAAATGGTCTATAATGATGAAATTTTAACATTTAATCTTTTGACTCTAAATGACTGTTGGATGTGAATTATGACTTTTTCAACTAAAATAAGTGTGTTTAAAGTCATTTCTGTGCCTGAAACGGGTCAAAATTGAAGCTTTTGAGTAAGGAAAACTCTGTAAAAATGGCAATTTTGGTCACTGTGAGGGTTTAAAAAGTGGTTATTCAACATGAGGCACGATCCAATTGACATTTTGAATCATTTTTGGTACAGTCCAAAAAATCAATTTTCGGATGAAAAACGATGACTCCGGACATGCCGAACGTTCCCAAAATGGTCTATAATGATGAAATTTTAACATTTAATCTTTTGACTCTAAATGACTGTTGGATGTGAATTATGACTTTTTCAACTAAAATACGTGTGTTTAAAGTCATTTCTGTGCCTGAAACGGGTCAAAATTGAAGCTTTTGAGTAAGCAAAACTCTGTAAAAATGGCACTTTTGGTCACTGTGAGGGTTTAAAAAGTGGTTATTCAACATGAGGCACGATCCAATTGACATTTTGAATCATTTTGGGTACAGTCCAAAAAATCAATTTTCGGATGAAAAACGATGACTCCGGACATGTCGAACGTTCCCAAAATGGTCTATAATGATGAAATTTTAACATTTAATCTTTTGACTCTAAATGACTGTTGGATGTGAATTATGACTTTTTCAACTAAAATAAGTGTGTTTAAAGTCATTTCTGTGCCTGAAACGGGTCAAAATTGAAGCTTTTGAGTAAGGAAAACTCTGTAAAAATGGCAATTTTGGTCACTGTGAGGGTTTAAAAAGTGGTTATTCAACATGAGGCACGATCCAATTGACATTTTGAATCATTTTTGGTACAGTCCAAAAAATCAATTTTCGGATGAAAAACGATGACTCCGGACATGCCGAACTTTCCCAAAATGGTCTATAATGATGAAATTTTAACATTTAATATTTTGACTCTAAATGACTGTTGGATGTAAATTATGACTTTTTCAACTAAAATATGTGTGTTTAAAGTCATTTCTGTGCCTGAAACGGGTCAAAATTGAAGCTTTTGAGTAAGCAAAACTCTGTAAAAATGGCACTTTTGGTCACTGTGAGGGTTTAAAAAGTGGTTATTCAACATGAGGCACTATCCAATTGACATTTTGAATCATTTTGGGTACAGTCCAAAAAATCAACTTTCGGATGAAAAACGATGACTCCGGACATGTCGAACGTTCCCAAAATGGTCTATAATGATGAAATTTTAACATTTAATCTTTTGACTCTAAATGACTGTTAGATGTGCATTATGACTTTTTCAACTAAAATAAGTGTGTTTAAAGTCATTTCTGTGCCTGAAACGGGTCAAAATTGAAGCTTTTGAGTAAGCAAAACTCTGTAAAAATGGCAATTTTGGTCACTGTGAGGGTTTAAAAAGTGGTTATTCAACATGAGGCACGATCCAATTGACATTTTGAATCATTTTTGGTACATTCCAAAAAATCAATTTTCGGATGAAAAACGATGACTCCGGACATGTCGAACGTTCCCAAAATGGTCTATAATGATGAAATTTTAACATTTAATCTTTTGACACTAAATGACCGTTGGATGTGAATTATGACTTTTTCAACTAAAATAAGTGTGTTTAAAGTCATTTCTGTGCCTGAAATGGGTCAAAATTGAAGCTTTTGAGTAAGGAAAACTCTGTAAAAATGGCAATTTTGGTCACTGTGAGGGTTTAAAAAGTGGTTATTCAACATGAGGCACGATCCAATTGACATTTTGAATCATTTTTGGTACAGTCCAAAAAATCAATTTTCGGATGAAAAACGATGACTCCGGACATGCCGAACGTTCCCAAAATGGTCTATAATGATGAAATTTTAACATTTAATCTTTTGACTCTAAATGACTGTTGGATGTGAATTATGACTTTTTCAACTAAAATACGTGTGTTTAAAGTCATTTCTGTGCCTGAAACGGGTCAAAATTGAAGCTTTTGAGTAAGCAAAACTCTGTAAAAATTGCACTTTTGGTCACTGTGAGGGTTTAAAAAGTGGTTATTCAACATGAGGCACGATCCAATTGACATTTTGAATAATTTTGGTACAGTCCAAAAAATCAATTTTCGGATGAAAAACGATGACTCCGGACATGCCGAACGTTCCCAAAATGGTCTATAATGATGAAATTTTAACATTTAATCTTTTGACTCTAAATGACTGTTGGATGTGAATTATGACTTTTTCAACTAAAATATGTGTGTTTAAAGTCATTTCTGTGCATGAAACGGGTCAAAATTGAAGCTTTTGAGTAAGCAAAACTCTGTAAAAATGGCACTTTTGGTCACTGTGAGGGTTTAAAAAGTGGTTATTCAACATGAGGCACGATCCAATTGACATTTTGAATCATTTTGGGTACAGTCCAAAAAATCAATTTTCGGATGAAAAACGATGACTCCGGACATGTCGAACGTTCCCAAAATGGTCTATAATGATGAAATTTTAACATTTAATCTTTTGACTCTAAATGACTGTTGGATGTGCATTATGACTTTTTCAACTAAAATAAGTGTGTTTAAAGTCATTTCTGTGCCTGAAACGGGTCAAAATTGAAGCTTTTGAGTAAGCAAAACTCTGTAAAAATGGCAATTTTGGTCACTGTGAGGGTTTAAAAAGTGGTTATTCAACATGAGGCACGATCCAATTGACATTTTGAATCATTTTGGGTACAGTCCAAAAAATCAATTTTCGGATGAAAAACGATGACTCCGGACATGTCGAACGTTCCCAAAATGGTCTATAATGATGACATTTTAACATTTAATCTTTTGACTCTAAATGACTGTTGGATGTGCATTATGACTTTTTCAACTAAAATAAGTGTGTTTAAAGTCATTTCTGTGCCTGAAACGGGTCAAAATTGAAGCTTTTGAGTAAGGAAAACTCTGTAAAAATGGCACTTTTGGTCACTTTGAGGGTTTAAAAAGTGGTTATTCAACATGAGGCACGATCCAATTGACATTTTGAATCATTTTGGGTACAGTCCAAAAAATCAATTTTCGGATGAAAAACGAAGACTCCGGACATGTCGAACGTTCCCAAAATGGTCTCTAATGATGAAATTTTAACATTTAATCTTTTGACTCTAAATGACTGTTGGATGTGCATTATGACTTTTTCAACAAAAATAAGTGTGTTTAAAGTCATTTCTGTGCCTGAAACGGGTCAAAATTGAAGCTTTTGAGTAAGCAAAACTCTGTAAAAATGGCAATTTTGGTCACTGTGAGGGTTTAAAAAGTGGTTATTCAACATGAGGCACGATCCAATTGATATTTTGAATCATTTTTGGTACAGTCAAAAAAATCAATTTTCGGATGAAAAACGATGACTCCGGACATGTCGAACGTTCCCAAAATGGTCTATAATGATGAAATTTTAACATTTAATCTTTTGACACTAAATGACCGTTGGATGTGAATTATGACTTTTTCAACTAAAATAAGTGTGTTTAAAGTCATTTCTGTGCCTGAAATGGGTCAAAATTGAAGCTTTTGAGTAAGGAAAACTCTGTAAAAATGGCAATTTTGGTCACTGTGAGGGTTTAAAAAGTGGTTATTCAACATGAGGCACGATCCAATTGACATTTTGAATCATTTTGGGTACAGTCCAAAAAATCCATTTTCGGATGAAAAACGATGACTCCGGACATGTCGAACGTTCCCAAAATGGTCTATAATGATGAAATTTTAACATTTAATCTTTTGACTCTAAATGACTGTTGGATGTGAATTATGACTTTTTCAACTAAAATAAGTGTGTTTAAAGTCATTTCTGTGCCTGAAACGGGTCAAAATTGAAGCTTTTGAGTAAGGAAAACTCTGTAAAAATGGCAATTTTGGTCACTGTGAGGGTTTAAAAAGTGGTTATTCAACATGAGGCACGATCCAATTGACATTTTGAATCATTTTTGGTACAGTCCAAAAAATCAATTTTCGGATGAAAAACGATGACTCCGGACATGCCGAACGTTCCCAAAATGGTCTATAATGATGAAATTTTAACATTTAATCTTTTGACTCTAAATGACTGTTGGATGTGAATTATGACTTTTTCAACTAAAATACGTGTGTTTAAAGTCATTTCTGTGCCTGAAACGGGTCAAAATTGAAGCTTTTGAGTAAGCAAAACTCTGTAAAAATGGCACTTTTGGTCACTGTGAGGGTTTAAAAAGTGGTTATTCAACATGAGGCACGATCCAATTGACATTTTGAATCATTTTGGGTACAGTCCAAAAAATCAATTTTCGGATGAAAAACGATGACTCCGGACATGTCGAACGTTCCCAAAATGGTCTATAATGATGAAATTTTAACATTTAATCTTTTGACTCTAAATGACTGTTGGATGTGAATTATGACTTTTTCAACTAAAATAAGTGTGTTTAAAGTCATTTCTGTGCCTGAAACGGGTCAAAATTGAAGCTTTTGAGTAAGGAAAACTCTGTAAAAATGGCAATTTTGGTCACTGTGAGGGTTTAAAAAGTGGTTATTCAACATGAGGCACGATCCAATTGACATTTTGAATCATTTTTGGTACAGTCCAAAAAATCAATTTTCGGATGAAAAACGATGACTCCGGACATGCCGAACTTTCCCAAAATGGTCTATAATGATGAAATTTTAACATTTAATATTTTGACTCTAAATGACTGTTGGATGTAAATTATGACTTTTTCAACTAAAATATGTGTGTTTAAAGTCATTTCTGTGCCTGAAACGGGTCAAAATTGAAGCTTTTGAGTAAGCAAAACTCTGTAAAAATGGCACTTTTGGTCACTGTGAGGGTTTAAAAAGTGGTTATTCAACATGAGGCACTATCCAATTGACATTTTGAATCATTTTGGGTACAGTCCAAAAAATCAATTTTCGGATGAAAAACGATGACTCCGGACATGTCGAACGTTCCCAAAATGGTCTATAATGATGAAATTTTAACATTTAATCTTTTGACTCTAAATGACTGTTAGATGTGCATTATGACTTTTTCAACTAAAATAAGTGTGTTTAAAGTCATTTCTGTGCCTGAAACGGGTCAAAATTGAAGCTTTTGAGTAAGCAAAACTCTGTAAAAATGGCAATTTTGGTCACTGTGAGGGTTTAAAAAGTGGTTATTCAACATGAGGCACGATCCAATTGACATTTTGAATCATTTTTGGTACATTCCAAAAAATCAATTTTCGGATGAAAAACGATGACTCCGGACATGTCGAACGTTCCCAAAATGGTCTATAATGATGAAATTTTAACATTTAATCTTTTGACACTAAATGACCGTTGGATGTGAATTATGACTTTTTCAACTAAAATAAGTGTGTTTAAAGTCATTTCTGTGCCTGAAATGGGTCAAAATTGAAGCTTTTGAGTAAGGAAAACTCTGTAAAAATGGCAATTTTGGTCACTGTGAGGGTTTAAAAAGTGGTTATTCAACATGAGGCACGATCCAATTGACATTTTGAATCATTTTTGGTACAGTCCAAAAAATCAATTTTCGGATGAAAAACGATGACTCCGGACATGCCGAACGTTCCCAAAATGGTCTATAATGATGAAATTTTAACATTTAATCTTTTGACTCTAAATGACTGTTGGATGTGAATTATGACTTTTTCAACTAAAATACGTGTGTTTAAAGTCATTTCTGTGCCTGAAACGGGTCAAAATTGAAGCTTTTGAGTAAGCAAAACTCTGTAAAAATTGCACTTTTGGTCACTGTGAGGGTTTAAAAAGTGGTTATTCAACATGAGGCACGATCCAATTGACATTTTGAATAATTTTGGTACAGTCCAAAAAATCAATTTTCGGATGAAAAACGATGACTCCGGACATGCCGAACGTTCCCAAAATGGTCTATAATGATGAAATTTTAACATTTAATCTTTTGACTCTAAATGACTGTTGGATGTGAATTATGACTTTTTCAACTAAAATATGTGTGTTTAAAGTCATTTCTGTGCATGAAACGGGTCAAAATTGAAGCTTTTGAGTAAGCAAAACTCTGTAAAAATGGCACTTTTGGTCACTGTGAGGGTTTAAAAAGTGGTTATTCAACATGAGGCACGATCCAATTGACATTTTGAATCATTTTGGGTACAGTCCAAAAAATCAATTTTCGGATGAAAAACGATGACTCCGGACATGTCGAACGTTCCCAAAATGGTCTATAATGATGAAATTTTAACATTTAATCTTTTGACTCTAAATGACTGTTGGATGTGCATTATGACTTTTTCAACTAAAATAAGTGTGTTTAAAGTCATTTCTGTGCCTGAAACGGGTCAAAATTGAAGCTTTTGAGTAAGCAAAACTCTGTAAAAATGGCAATTTTGGTCACTGTGAGGGTTTAAAAAGTGGTTATTCAACATGAGGCACGATCCAATTGACATTTTGAATCATTTTGGGTACAGTCCAAAAAATCAATTTTCGGATGAAAAACGATGACTCCGGACATGTCGAACGTTCCCAAAATGGTCTATAATGATGACATTTTAACATTTAATCTTTTGACTCTAAATGACTGTTGGATGTGCATTATGACTTTTTCAACTAAAATAAGTGTGTTTAAAGTCATTTCTGTGCCTGAAACGGGTCAAAATTGAAGCTTTTGAGTAAGGAAAACTCTGTAAAAATGGCACTTTTGGTCACTTTGAGGGTTTAAAAAGTGGTTATTCAACATGAGGCACGATCCAATTGACATTTTGAATCATTTTGGGTACAGTCCAAAAAATCAATTTTCGGATGAAAAACGAAGACTCCGGACATGTCGAACGTTCCCAAAATGGTCTCTAATGATGAAATTTTAACATTTAATCTTTTGACTCTAAATGACTGTTGGATGTGCATTATGACTTTTTCAACAAAAATAAGTGTGTTTAAAGTCATTTCTGTGCCTGAAACGGGTCAAAATTGAAGCTTTTGAGTAAGCAAAACTCTGTAAAAATGGCAATTTTGGTCACTGTGAGGGTTTAAAAAGTGGTTATTCAACATGAGGCACGATCCAATTGACATTTTGAATCATTTTGGGTACAGTCCAAAAAATCAATTTTCGGATGAAAAATGATGACTCCGGACATGCCGAACGTTCCAAAATGGTCTATAATGATGACATTTTAACATTTAATCGTTTGACTCTAAATGACTGTTGGATGTGAATTATGACTTTTTCAACTAAAATAAGTGTGTTTAAAGTCATTTCTGTGCCTGAAACGGGTCAAAATTGAAGCTTTTGAGTAAGCAAAACTCTATAAAAATGGCACTTTTGGTCACTGTGAGGGTTTAAAAAGTGGTTATTCAACATGAGGCACGATCCAATTGACATTTTGAATCATTTTTGGTACAGTCCAAAAAATCAATTTTCGGATGAAAAACGATGACTCCGGACATGCCGAACTTTCCCAAAATGGTCTATAATGATGAAATTTTAACATTTATTATTTTGACTCTAAATGACTGTTGGATGTAAATTATGACTTTTTCAACTAAAATATGTGTGTTTAAAGTCATTTCTGTGCCTGAAACGGGTCAAAATTGAAGCTTTTGAGTAAGCAAAACTCTGTAAAAATGGCACTTTTGGTCACTGTGAGGGTTTAAAAAGTGGTTATTCAACATGAGGCACTATCCAATTGACATTTTGAATCATTTTGGGTACAGTCCAAAAAATCAATTTTCGGATGAAAAACGATGACTCCGGACATGTCGAACGTTCCCAAAATGGTCTATAATGATGAAATTTTAACATTTAATCTTTTGACTCTAAATGACTGTTAGATGTGCATTATGACTTTTTCAACTAAAATAAGTGTGTTTAAAGTCATTTCTGTGCCTGAAACGGGTCAAAATTGAAGCTTTTGAGTAAGCAAAACTCTGTAAAAATGGCAATTTTGGTCACTGTGAGGGTTTAAAAAGTGGTTATTCAACATGAGGCACGATCCAATTGACATTTTGAATCATTTTTGGTACATTCCAAAAAATCAATTTTCGGATGAAAAACGATGACTCCGGACATGTCGAACGTTCCCAAAATGGTCTATAATGATGAAATTTTAACATTTAATCTTTTGACACTAAATGACTGTTGGATGTGAATTATGACTTTTTCAACTAAAATACGTGTGTTTAAAGTCATTTCTGTGCCTGAAACGGGTCAAAATTGAAGCTTTTGAGTGAGGAAAACTCTGTAAAAATGGCACTTTTGGTCACTGTGAGGGTTTAAAAAGTGGTTATTCAACATGAGGCACGATCCAATTGACATTTTGAATCATTTTGGGTACAGTCCAAAAAATCAATTTTCGGATGTAAAACGATGACTCCGGACATGTCGAACATTCCCAAAATGGTCTATAATGATGACATTTTGACATTTAATCTTTTGACTCTAAATGACTGTTGGATGTGCATTATGACTTTTTCAACTAAAATAAGTGTGTTTAAAGTCATTTCTGTGCCTGAAACGGGTCAAAATTGAAGCTTTTGAGTAAGCAAAACTCTGTAAAAATGGCAATTTTGGTCACTGTGAGGGTTTAAAAAGTGGTTATTCAACATGAGGCACGATCCAATTGACATTTTGAATCATTTTGGGTACAGTCCAAAAAATCAATTTTCGGATGAAAAACGATGACTCCGGACATGTCGAACGTTCCCAAAATGGTCTATAATGATGAAATTTTAACATTTAATCTTTTGACTCTAAATGACTGTTGGATGTGCATTATGACTTTTTCAACTAAAATAAGTGTGTTTAAAGTCATTTCTGTGCCTGAAACGGGTCAAAATTGAAGGTTTTGAGTAAGGAAAACTCTGTAAAAATGGCAATTTTGGTCACTGTGAGGGTTTAAAAAGGGGTTATTCCACATGAGGCACGATCCAATTGACATTTTGAATCATTTTTGGTACAGTCCAAAAAATCAATTTTCGGATGAAAAATGATGACTCCGGACATGCCGAACGTTCCAAAATGGTCTATAATGATGACATTTTAACATTTAATCGTTTGACTCTAAATGACTGTTGGATGTGAATTATGACTTTTTCAACTAAAATAAGTGTGTTTAAAGTCATTTCTGTGCCTGAAACGGGTCAAAATTGAAGCTTTTGAGTAAGCAAAACTCTATAAAAATGGCACTTTTGGTCACTGTGAGGGTTTAAAAAGTGGTTATTCAACATGAGGCACGATCCAATTGACATTTTGAATCATTTTTAGTACAGTCCAAAAAATCAATTTTCGGATGAAAAACGATGACTCCGGACATGTCGAACGTTCCCAAAATGGTCTATAATGATGAAATTTTAACATTTAATCTTTTGACTCTAAATGACTGTTGGATGTGAATTATGACTTTTTCAACTAAAATAAGTGTGTTTAAAGTCATTTCTGTGCCTGAAACGGGTCAAAATTGAAGCTTTTGAGTAAGGAAAACTCTGTAAAAATGGCAATTTTGGTCACTGTGAGGGTTTAAAAAGTGGTTATTCAACATGAGGCACGATCCAATTGACATTTTGAATCATTTTTGGTACAGTCCAAAAAATTAATTTTCGGATGAAAAACGATGACTCCGGACATGCCGAACTTTCCCAAAATGGTCTATAATGATGAAATTTTAACATTTAATATTTTGACTCTAAATGACTGTTGGATGTAAGTTATGACTTTTTCAACTAAAATATGTGTGTTTAAAGTCATTTCTGTGCCTGAAACGGGTCAAAATTGAAGCTTTTGAGTAAGCAAAACTCTGTAAAAATGGCACTTTTGGTCACTGTGAGGGTTTAAAAAGTGGTTATTCAACATGAGGCACTATCCAATTGACATTTTGAATCATTTTGGGTACAGTCCAAAAAATCAATTTTCGGATGAAAAACGATGACTCCGGACATGTCGAACGTTCCCAAAATGGTCTATAATGATGAAATTTTAACATTTAATCTTTTGACTCTAAATGACTGTTAGATGTGCATTATGACTTTTTCAACTAAAATAAGTGTGTTTAAAGTCATTTCTGTGCCTGAAACGGGTCAAAATTGAAGCTTTTGAGTAAGCAAAACTCTGTAAAAATGGCAATTTTGGTCACTGTGAGGGTTTAAAAAGTGGTTATTCAACATGAGGCACGATCCAATTGACATTTTGAATCATTTTTGGTACATTCCAAAAAATCAATTTTCGGATGAAAAACGATGACTCCGGACATGTCGAACGTTCCCAAAATGGTCTATAATGATGAAATTTTAACATTTAATCTTTTGACACTAAATGACTGTTGGATGTGAATTATGACTTTTTCAACTAAAATACGTGTGTTTAAAGTCATTTCTGTGCCTGAAACGGGTCAAAATTGAAGCTTTTGAGTAAGCAAAACTCTGTAAAAATGGCACTTTTGGTCACTGTGAGGGTTTAAAAAGTGGTTATTCAACATGAGGCACGATCCAATTGACATTTTGAATCATTTTGGGTACAGTCCAAAAAATCAATTTTCGGATGAAAAACAATGACTCCGGACATGCCGAACGTTCCCAAAATGGTCTATAATGATGAAATTTTAACATTTAATCTTTTGACTCTAAATGACTGTTGGATGTGAATTATGACTTTTTCAACTAAAATATGTGTGTTTAAAGTCATTTCTGTGCCTGAAACGGGTCAAAATTGAAGCTTTTGAGTAAGCAAAACTCTGTAAAAATGGCACTTTTGGTCACTGTGTGGGTTTAAAAAGTGGTTATTCAACATGAGGCACGATCCAATTGACATTTTGAATCATTTTGGGTACAGTCCAAAAAATCAATTTTCGGATGAAAAACGAAGACTCCGGACATGTCGAACGTTCCCAAAATGGTCTCTAATGATGAAATTTTAACATTTAATCTTTTGACTCTAAATGACTGTTGGATGTGCATTATGACTTTTTCAACAAAAATAAGTGTGTTTAAAGTCTTTTCTGTGCCTGAAACGGGTCAAAATTGAAGCTTTTGAGTAAGCAAAACTCTGTAAAAATGGCAATTTTGGTCACTGTGAGGGTTTAAAAAGTGGTTATTCAACATGAGGCACGATCCAATTGATATTTTGAATCATTTTTGGTACAGTCCAAAAAATCAATTTTCGGATGAAAAACGATGACTCCGGACATGTCGAACGTTCCCAAAATGGTCTATAATGATGAAATTTTAACATTTAATCTTTTAGCACTAAATGACCGTTGGATGTGAATTATGACTTTTTCAACTAAAATAAGTGTGTTTAAAGTCATTTCTGTGCCTGAAACGGGTCAAAATTGAAGCTTTTGAGTGAGGAAAACTCTGTAAAAATGGCAATTTTGGTCACTGTGAGGGTTTAAAAAGTGGTTATTCAACATGAGGCACGATCCAATTGACATTTTGAATAATTTTAGTACAGTCCAAAAAATCAATTTTCGGATGAAAAACGATGACTCCGGACATGTCGAACGTTCCCAAAATGGTCTATAATGATGAAATTTTAACATTTAATCTTTTGACTCTAAATGACTGTTGGATGTGCATTATGACTTTTTCAACTAAAATAAGTGTGTTTAAAGTCATTTCTGTGCCTGAAACGGGTCAAAATTGAAGCTTTTGAGTAAGCAAAACTCTGTAAAAATGGCAATTTTGGTCACTGTGAGGGTTTAAAAAGTGGTTATCCAACATGAGGCACGATCCAATTGACATTTTGAATCATTTTTAGTACAGTCCAAAAAATCAATTTTCGGATGAAAAACGATGACTCCGGACATGCCGAACGTTCCCAAAATGGTCTATAATGATGAAATTTTAACATTTAATCTTTTGACTCTAAATGACTGTTGGATGTGAATTCTGACTTTTTCAACTAAAATAAGTGTGTTTAAAGTCATTTCTGTGCCTGAAATGGGTCAAAATTGAAGCTTTTGAGTAAGTAAAACTCTGTAAAAATGGCAATTTTGGTCACTGTGAGGGTTTAAAAAGTGGTTATTCAACATGAGGCAAGATCCAATTGACATTTTGAATCATTTTTGGTACAGTCCAAAAATCAATTTTCGGATGAAAAACGATGACTCCGGACATGTCCAACGTTCCCAAAATGGTCTATAATGATGAAATTTTAACATTTAATCTTTTGACTCTAAATGACTGTTGGATGTGAATTATGACTTTTTCAACTAAAATAAGTGTGTTTAAAGTCATTTCTGTGCCTGAAACGGGTCAAAATTGAAGCTTTTGAGTAAGGAAAACTCTGTAAAAATGGCAATTTTGGTCACTGTGAGGGTTTAAAAAGTGGTTATTCAACATGAGGCACGATCCAATTGACATTTTGAATCATTTTTGGTACAGTCCAAAAAATCAATTTTCGGATGAAAAACGATGACTCCGGACATGCCGAACGTTCCCAAAATGGTCTATAATGATGAAATTTTAACATTTAATCTTTTGACTTCTAAATGACTGTTGGATGTGAATTATGACTTTTTCAACTAAAATACGTGTGTTTAAAGTCATTTCTGTGCCTGAAACGGGTCAAAATTGAAGCTTTTGAGTAAGCAAAACTCTGTAAAAATGGCACTTTTGGTCACTGTGAGGGTTTAAAAAGTGGTTATTCAACATGAGGCACGATCCAATTGACATTTTGAATCATTTTGGGTACAGTCCAAAAAATCAATTTTCGGATGAAAAACGATGACTCCGGACATGTCGAACGTTCCCAAAATGGTCTATAATGATGAAATTTTAACATTTAATCTTTTGACTCTAAATGACTGTTGGATGTGAATTATGACTTTTTCAACTAAAATAAGTGTGTTTAAAGTCATTTCTGTGCCTGAAACGGGTCAAAATTGAAGCTTTTGAGTAAGGAAAACTCTGTAAAAATGGCAATTTTGGTCACTGTGAGGGTTTAAAAAGTGGTTATTCAACATGAGGCACGATCCAATTGACATTTTGAATCATTTTTGGTACAGTCCAAAAAATCAATTTTCGGATGAAAAACGATGACTCCGGACATGCCGAACTTTCCCAAAATGGTCTATAATGATGAAATTTTAACATTTAATATTTTGACTCTAAATGACTGTTGGATGTAAATTATGACTTTTTCAACTAAAATATGTGTGTTTAAAGTCATTTCTGTGCCTGAAACGGGTCAAAATTGAAGCTTTTGAGTAAGCAAAACTCTATAAAAATGGCACTTTTGGTCACTGTGAGGGTTTAAAAAGTGGTTATTCAACATGAGGCACTATCCAATTGACATTTTGAATCATTTTGGGTACAGTCCAAAAAATCAACTTTCGGATGAAAAACGATGACTCCGGACATGTCGAACGTTCCCAAAATGGTCTATAATGATGAAATTTTAACATTTAATCTTTTGACTCTAAATGACTGTTAGATGTGCATTATGACTTTTTCAACTAAAATAAGTGTGTTTAAAGTCATTTCTGTGCCTGAAACGGGTCAAAATTGAAGCTTTTGAGTAAGCAAAACTCTGTAAAAATGGCAATTTTGGTCACTGTGAGGGTTTAAAAAGTGGTTATTCAACATGAGGCACGATCCAATTGACATTTTGAATCATTTTTGGTACATTCCAAAAAATCAATTTTCGGATGAAAAACGATGACTCCGGACATGTCGAACGTTCCCAAAATGGTCTATAATGATGAAATTTTAACATTTAATCTTTTGACACTAAATGACCGTTGGATGTGAATTATGACTTTTTCAACTAAAATAAGTGTGTTTAAAGTCATTTCTGTGCCTGAAATGGGTCAAAATTGAAGCTTTTGAGTAAGGAAAACTCTGTAAAAATGGCAATTTTGGTCACTGTGAGGGTTTAAAAAGTGGTTATTCAACATGAGGCACGATCCAATTGACATTTTGAATCATTTTTGGTACAGTCCAAAAAATCAATTTTCGGATGAAAAACGATGACTCCGGACATGCCGAACGTTCCCAAAATGGTCTATAATGATGAAATTTTAACATTTAATCTTTTGACTCTAAATGACTGTTGGATGTGAATTATGACTTTTTCAACTAAAATACGTGTGTTTAAAGTCATTTCTGTGCCTGAAACGGGTCAAAATTGAAGCTTTTGAGTAAGCAAAACTCTGTAAAAATTGCACTTTTGGTCACTGTGAGGGTTTAAAAAGTGGTTATTCAACATGAGGCACGATCCAATTGACATTTTGAATAATTTTGGTACAGTCCAAAAAATCAATTTTCGGATGAAAAACGATGACTCCGGACATGCCGAACGTTCCCAAAATGGTCTATAATGATGAAATTTTAACATTTAATCTTTTGACTCTAAATGACTGTTGGATGTGAATTATGACTTTTTCAACTAAAATATGTGTGTTTAAAGTCATTTCTGTGCATGAAACGGGTCAAAATTGAAGCTTTTGAGTAAGCAAAACTCTGTAAAAATGGCACTTTTGGTCACTGTGAGGGTTTAAAAAGTGGTTATTCAACATGAGGCACGATCCAATTGACATTTTGAATCATTTTGGGTACAGTCCAAAAAATCAATTTTCGGATGAAAAACGATGACTCCGGACATGTCGAACGTTCCCAAAATGGTCTATAATGATGAAATTTTAACATTTAATCTTTTGACTCTAAATGACTGTTGGATGTGCATTATGACTTTTTCAACTAAAATAAGTGTGTTTAAAGTCATTTCTGTGCCTGAAACGGGTCAAAATTGAAGCTTTTGAGTAAGCAAAACTCTGTAAAAATGGCAATTTTGGTCACTGTGAGGGTTTAAAAAGTGGTTATTCAACATGAGGCACGATCCAATTGACATTTTGAATCATTTTGGGTACAGTCCAAAAAATCAATTTTCGGATGAAAAACGATGACTCCGGACATGTCGAACGTTCCCAAAATGGTCTATAATGATGACATTTTAACATTTAATCTTTTGACTCTAAATGACTGTTGGATGTGCATTATGACTTTTTCAACTAAAATAAGTGTGTTTAAAGTCATTTCTGTGCCTGAAACGGGTCAAAATTGAAGCTTTTGAGTAAGGAAAACTCTGTAAAAATGGCACTTTTGGTCACTTTGAGGGTTTAAAAAGTGGTTATTCAACATGAGGCACGATCCAATTGACATTTTGAATCATTTTGGGTACAGTCCAAAAAATCAATTTTCGGATGAAAAACGAAGACTCCGGACATGTCGAACGTTCCCAAAATGGTCTCTAATGATGAAATTTTAACATTTAATCTTTTGACTCTAAATGACTGTTGGATGTGCATTATGACTTTTTCAACAAAAATAAGTGTGTTTAAAGTCATTTCTGTGCCTGAAACGGGTCAAAATTGAAGCTTTTGAGTAAGCAAAACTCTGTAAAAATGGCAATTTTGGTCACTGTGAGGGTTTAAAAAGTGGTTATTCAACATGAGGCACGATCCAATTGATATTTTGAATCATTTTTGGTACAGTCAAAAAAATCAATTTTCGGATGAAAAACGATGACTCCGGACATGTCGAACGTTCCCAAAATGGTCTATAATGATGAAATTTTAACATTTAATCTTTTGACACTAAATGACCGTTGGATGTGAATTATGACTTTTTCAACTAAAATAAGTGTGTTTAAAGTCATTTCTGTGCCTGAAATGGGTCAAAATTGAAGCTTTTGAGTAAGGAAAACTCTGTAAAAATGGCAATTTTGGTCACTGTGAGGGTTTAAAAAGTGGTTATTCAACATGAGGCACGATCCAATTGACATTTTGAATCATTTTGGGTACAGTCCAAAAAATCCATTTTCGGATGAAAAACGATGACTCCGGACATGTCGAACGTTCCCAAAATGGTCTATAATGATGAAATTTTAACATTTAATCTTTTGACTCTAAATGACTGTTGGATGTGAATTATGACTTTTTCAACTAAAATAAGTGTGTTTAAAGTCATTTCTGTGCCTGAAACGGGTCAAAATTGAAGCTTTTGAGTAAGGAAAACTCTGTAAAAATGGCAATTTTGGTCACTGTGAGGGTTTAAAAAGTGGTTATTCAACATGAGGCACGATCCAATTGACATTTTGAATCATTTTTGGTACAGTCCAAAAAATCAATTTTCGGATGAAAAACGATGACTCCGGACATGCCGAACGTTCCCAAAATGGTCTATAATGATGAAATTTTAACATTTAATCTTTTGACTCTAAATGACTGTTGGATGTGAATTATGACTTTTTCAACTAAAATACGTGTGTTTAAAGTCATTTCTGTGCCTGAAACGGGTCAAAATTGAAGCTTTTGAGTAAGCAAAACTCTGTAAAAATGGCACTTTTGGTCACTGTGAGGGTTTAAAAAGTGGTTATTCAACATGAGGCACGATCCAATTGACATTTTGAATCATTTTGGGTACAGTCCAAAAAATCAATTTTCGGATGAAAAACGATGACTCCGGACATGTCGAACGTTCCCAAAATGGTCTATAATGATGAAATTTTAACATTTAATCTTTTGACTCTAAATGACTGTTGGATGTGAATTATGACTTTTTCAACTAAAATAAGTGTGTTTAAAGTCATTTCTGTGCCTGAAACGGGTCAAAATTGAAGCTTTTGAGTAAGGAAAACTCTGTAAAAATGGCAATTTTGGTCACTGTGAGGGTTTAAAAAGTGGTTATTCAACATGAGGCACGATCCAATTGACATTTTGAATCATTTTTGGTACAGTCCAAAAAATCAATTTTCGGATGAAAAACGATGACTCCGGACATGCCGAACTTTCCCAAAATGGTCTATAATGATGAAATTTTAACATTTAATATTTTGACTCTAAATGACTGTTGGATGTAAATTATGACTTTTTCAACTAAAATATGTGTGTTTAAAGTCATTTCTGTGCCTGAAACGGGTCAAAATTGAAGCTTTTGAGTAAGCAAAACTCTGTAAAAATGGCACTTTTGGTCACTGTGAGGGTTTAAAAAGTGGTTATTCAACATGAGGCACTATCCAATTGACATTTTGAATCATTTTGGGTACAGTCCAAAAAATCAATTTTCGGATGAAAAACGATGACTCCGGACATGTCGAACGTTCCCAAAATGGTCTATAATGATGAAATTTTAACATTTAATCTTTTGACTCTAAATGACTGTTAGATGTGCATTATGACTTTTTCAACTAAAATAAGTGTGTTTAAAGTCATTTCTGTGCCTGAAACGGGTCAAAATTGAAGCTTTTGAGTAAGCAAAACTCTGTAAAAATGGCAATTTTGGTCACTGTGAGGGTTTAAAAAGTGGTTATTCAACATGAGGCACGATCCAATTGACATTTTGAATCATTTTTGGTACATTCCAAAAAATCAATTTTCGGATGAAAAACGATGACTCCGGACATGTCGAACGTTCCCAAAATGGTCTATAATGATGAAATTTTAACATTTAATCTTTTGACACTAAATGACCGTTGGATGTGAATTATGACTTTTTCAACTAAAATAAGTGTGTTTAAAGTCATTTCTGTGCCTGAAATGGGTCAAAATTGAAGCTTTTGAGTAAGGAAAACTCTGTAAAAATGGCAATTTTGGTCACTGTGAGGGTTTAAAAAGTGGTTATTCAACATGAGGCACGATCCAATTGACATTTTGAATCATTTTTGGTACAGTCCAAAAAATCAATTTTCGGATGAAAAACGATGACTCCGGACATGCCGAACGTTCCCAAAATGGTCTATAATGATGAAATTTTAACATTTAATCTTTTGACTCTAAATGACTGTTGGATGTGAATTATGACTTTTTCAACTAAAATACGTGTGTTTAAAGTCATTTCTGTGCCTGAAACGGGTCAAAATTGAAGCTTTTGAGTAAGCAAAACTCTGTAAAAATTGCACTTTTGGTCACTGTGAGGGTTTAAAAAGTGGTTATTCAACATGAGGCACGATCCAATTGACATTTTGAATAATTTTGGTACAGTCCAAAAAATCAATTTTCGGATGAAAAACGATGACTCCGGACATGCCGAACGTTCCCAAAATGGTCTATAATGATGAAATTTTAACATTTAATCTTTTGACTCTAAATGACTGTTGGATGTGAATTATGACTTTTTCAACTAAAATATGTGTGTTTAAAGTCATTTCTGTGCATGAAACGGGTCAAAATTGAAGCTTTTGAGTAAGCAAAACTCTGTAAAAATGGCACTTTTGGTCACTGTGAGGGTTTAAAAAGTGGTTATTCAACATGAGGCACGATCCAATTGACATTTTGAATCATTTTGGGTACAGTCCAAAAAATCAATTTTCGGATGAAAAACGATGACTCCGGACATGTCGAACGTTCCCAAAATGGTCTATAATGATGAAATTTTAACATTTAATCTTTTGACTCTAAATGACTGTTGGATGTGCATTATGACTTTTTCAACTAAAATAAGTGTGTTTAAAGTCATTTCTGTGCCTGAAACGGGTCAAAATTGAAGCTTTTGAGTAAGCAAAACTCTGTAAAAATGGCACTTTTGGTCACTGTGAGGGTTTAAAAAGTGGTTATTCAACATGAGGCACGATCCAATTGACATTTTGAATCATTTTGGGTACAGTCCAAAAAATCAATTTTCGGATGAAAAACGATGACTCCGGACATGTCGAACGTTCCCAAAATGGTCTATAATGATGAAATTTTAACATTTAATCTTTTGACTCTAAATGACTGTTGGATGTGCATTATGACTTTTTCAACTAAAATAAGTGTGTTTAAAGTCATTTCTGTGCCTGAAACGGGTCAAAATTGAAGCTTTTGAGTAAGGAAAACTCTGTAAAAATGGCAATTTTGGTCACTGTGAGGGTTTAAAAAGTGGTTATTCAACATGAGGCACGATCCAATTGACATTTTGAATCATTTTGGGTACAGTCCAAAAAATCAATTTTCGGATGAAAAACGATGACTCCGGACATGTCGAACGTTCCCAAAATGGTCTATAATGATGAAATTTTAACATTTAATCTTTTGACTCTTAATGACTGTTGGATGTGAATTATGACTTTTTCAACTAAAATAAGTGTGTTTAAAGTCATTTCTGTGCCTGAAACGGGTCAAAATTGAAGCTTTTGAGTAAGCAAAACTCTGTAAAAATGGCAATTTTGGTCACTGTGAGGGTTTAAAAAGTGGTTATTCAACATGAGGCACGATCCAATTGACATTTTGAATCATTTTGGGTACAGTCCAAAAAATCAATTTTCGGATGAAAAACGATGACTCCGGACATGTCGAACGTTCCCAAAATGGTCTATAATGATGAAATTTTAACATTTAATCTTTTGACTCTAAATGACTGTTGGATGTGAATTATGACTTTTTCAACTAAAATAAGTGTGTTTAAAGTCATTTCTGTGCCTGAAACGGGTCAAAATTGAAGCTTTTGAGTAAGGAAAACTCTGTAAAAATGGCAATTTTGGTCACTGTGAGGGTTTAAAAAGTGGTTATTCAACATGAGGCACGATCCAATTGACATTTTGAATCATTTTTGGTACAGTCCAAAAAATCAATTTTCGGATGAAAAACGATGACTCCGGACATGCCGAACGTTCCCAAAATGGTCTATAATGATGAAATTTTAACATTTAATCTTTTGACTCTAAATGACTGTTGGATGTGAATTATGACTTTTTCAACTAAAATACGTGTGTTTAAAGTCATTTCTGTGCCTGAAACGGGTCAAAATTGAAGCTTTTGAGTAAGCAAAACTCTGTAAAAATGGCACTTTTGGTCACTGTGAGGGTTTAAAAAGTGGTTATTCAACATGAGGCACGATCCAATTGACATTTTGAATCATTTTGGGTACAGTCCAAAAAATCAATTTTCGGATGAAAAACGATGACTCCGGACATGTCGAACGTTCCCAAAATGGTCTATAATGATGAAATTTTAACATTTAATCTTTTGACTCTAAATGACTGTTGGATGTGAATTATGACTTTTTCAACTAAAATAAGTGTGTTTAAAGTCATTTCTGTGCCTGAAACGGGTCAAAATTGAAGCTTTTGAGTGAGGAAAACTCTGTAAAAATGGCAATTTTGGTCACTGTGAGGGTTTAAAAAGTGGTTATTCAACATGAGGCACGATCCAATTGACATTTTGAATAATTTTAGTACAGTCCAAAAAATCAATTTTCGGATGAAAAACGATGACTCCGGACATGTCGAACGTTCCCAAAATGGTCTATAATGATGAAATTTTAACATTTAATCTTTTGACTCTAAATGACTGTTGGATGTGCATTATGACTTTTTCAACTAAAATAAGTGTGTTTAAAGTCATTTCTGTGCCTGAAACGGGTCAAAATTGAAGCTTTTGAGTAAGCAAAACTCTGTAAAAATGGCAATTTTGGTCACTGTGAGGGTTTAAAAAGTGGTTATCCAACATGAGGCACGATCCAATTGACATTTTGAATCATTTTTAGTACAGTCCAAAAAATCAATTTTCGGATGAAAAACGATGACTCCGGACATGCCGAACGTTCCCAAAATGGTCTATAATGATGAAATTTTAACATTTAATCTTTTGACTCTAAATGACTGTTGGATGTGCATTATGACTTTTTCAACTAAAATAAGTGTGTTTAAAGTCATTTCTGTGCCTGAAACGGGTCAAAATTGAAGCTTTTGAGTAAGGAAAACTCTGTAAAAATGGCAATTTTGGTCACTGTGAGGGTTTAAAAAGTGGTTATTCAACATGAGGCACGATCCAATTGACATTTTGAATCATTTTGGGTACAGTCCAAAAAATCAATTTTCGGATGAAAAACGATGACTCCGGACATGTCGAACGTTCCCAAAATGGTCTATAATGATGAAATTTTAACATTTAATCTTTTGACTCTTAATGACTGTTGGATGTGAATTATGACTTTTTCAACTAAAATAAGTGTGTTTAAAGTCATTTCTGTGCCTGAAACGGGTCAAAATTGAAGCTTTTGAGTAAGCAAAACTCTGTAAAAATGGCAATTTTGGTCACTGTGAGGGTTTAAAAAGTGGTTATTCAACATGAGGCACGATCCAATTGACATTTTGAATCATTTTGGGTACAGTCCAAAAAATCAATTTTCGGATGAAAAACGATGACTCCGGACATGTCGAACGTTCCCAAAATGGTCTATAATGATGAAATTTTAACATTTAATCTTTTGACTCTAAATGACTGTTGGATGTGAATTATGACTTTTTCAACTAAAATAAGTGTGTTTAAAGTCATTTCTGTGCCTGAAACGGGTCAAAATTGAAGCTTTTGAGTAAGGAAAACTCTGTAAAAATGGCAATTTTGGTCACTGTGAGGGTTTAAAAAGTGGTTATTCAACATGAGGCACGATCCAATTGACATTTTAAATCATTTTTGGTACAGTCCAAAAAATCAATTTTCGGATGAAAAACGATGACTCCGGACATGCCGAACGTTCCCAAAATGGTCTATAATGATGAAATTTTAACATTTAATCTTTTGACTCTAAATGACTGTTGGATGTGAATTATGACTTTTTCAACTAAAATACGTGTGTTTAAAGTCATTTCTGTGCCTGAAACGGGTCAAAATTGAAGCTTTTGAGTAAGCAAAACTCTGTAAAAATGGCACTTTTGGTCACTGTGAGGGTTTAAAAAGTGGTTATTCAACATGAGGCACGATCCAATTGACATTTTGAATCATTTTGGGTACAGTCCAAAAAATCAATTTTCGGATGAAAAACGATGACTCCGGACATGTCGAACGTTCCCAAAATGGTCTATAATGATGAAATTTTAACATTTAATCTTTTGACTCTAAATGACTGTTGGATGTGAATTATGACTTTTTCAACTAAAATAAGTGTGTTTAAAGTCATTTCTGTGCCTGAAACGGGTCAAAATTGAAGCTTTTGAGTGAGGAAAACTCTGTAAAAATGGCAATTTTGGTCACTGTGAGGGTTTAAAAAGTGGTTATTCAACATGAGGCACGATCCAATTGACATTTTGAATAATTTTAGTACAGTCCAAAAAATCAATTTTCGGATGAAAAACGATGACTCCGGACATGTCGAACGTTCCCAAAATGGTCTATAATGATGAAATTTTAACATTTAATCTTTTGACTCTAAATGACTGTTGGATGTGCATTATGACTTTTTCAACTAAAATAAGTGTGTTTAAAGTCATTTCTGTGCCTGAAACGGGTCAAAATTGAAGCTTTTGAGTAAGGAAAACTCTGTAAAAATGGCAATTTTGGTCACTGTGAGGGTTTAAAAAGTGGTTATTCAACATGAGGCACGATCCAATTGACATTTTGAATCATTTTGGGTACAGTCCAAAAAATCAATTTTCGGATGAAAAACGATGACTCCGGACATGTCGAACGTTCCCAAAATGGTCTATAATGATGAAATTTTAACATTTAATCTTTTGACTCTTAATGACTGTTGGATGTGAATTATGACTTTTTCAACTAAAATAAGTGTGTTTAAAGTCATTTCTGTGCCTGAAACGGGTCAAAATTGAAGCTTTTGAGTAAGCAAAACTCTGTAAAAATGGCAATTTTGGTCACTGTGAGGGTTTAAAAAGTGGTTATTCAACATGAGGCACGATCCAATTGACATTTTGAATCATTTTGGGTACAGTCCAAAAAATCAATTTTCGGATGAAAAACGATGACTCCGGACATGTCGAACGTTCCCAAAATGGTCTATAATGATGAAATTTTAACATTTAATCTTTTGACTCTAAATGACTGTTGGATGTGAATTATGACTTTTTCAACTAAAATAAGTGTGTTTAAAGTCATTTCTGTGCCTGAAACGGGTCAAAATTGAAGCTTTTGAGTAAGGAAAACTCTGTAAAAATGGCAATTTTGGTCACTGTGAGGGTTTAAAAAGTGGTTATTCAACATGAGGCACGATCCAATTGACATTTTGAATCATTTTTGGTACAGTCCAAAAAATCAATTTTCGGATGAAAAACGATGACTCCGGACATGCCGAACGTTCCCAAAATGGTCTATAATGATGAAATTTTAACATTTAATCTTTTGACTCTAAATGACTGTTGGATGTGAATTATGACTTTTTCAACTAAAATACGTGTGTTTAAAGTCATTTCTGTGCCTGAAACGGGTCAAAATTGAAGCTTTTGAGTAAGCAAAACTCTGTAAAAATGGCACTTTTGGTCACTGTGAGGGTTTAAAAAGTGGTTATTCAACATGAGGCACGATCCAATTGACATTTTGAATCATTTTGGGTACAGTCCAAAAAATCAATTTTCGGATGAAAAACGATGACTCCGGACATGTCGAACGTTCCCAAAATGGTCTATAATGATGAAATTTTAACATTTAATCTTTTGACTCTAAATGACTGTTGGATGTGAATTATGACTTTTTCAACTAAAATAAGTGTGTTTAAAGTCATTTCTTTGCCTGAAACGGGTCAAAATTGAAGCTTTTGAGTGAGGAAAACTCTGTAAAAATGGCAATTTTGGTCACTGTGAGGGTTTAAAAAGTGGTTATTCAACATGAGGCACGATCCAATTGACATTTTGAATAATTTTAGTACAGTCCAAAAAATCAATTTTCGGATGAAAAACGATGACTCCGGACATGTCGAACGTTCCCAAAATGGTCTATAATGATGAAATTTTAACATTTAATCTTTTGACTCTAAATGACTGTTGGATGTGCATTATGACTTTTTCAACTAAAATAAGTGTGTTTAAAGTCATTTCTGTGCCTGAAACGGGTCAAAATTGAAGCTTTTGAGTAAGCAAAACTCTGTAAAAATGGCAATTTTGGTCACTGTGAGGGTTTAAAAAGTGGTTATCCAACATGAGGCACGATCCAATTGACATTTTGAATCATTTTTAGTACAGTCCAAAAAATCAATTTTCGGATGAAAAACGATGACTCCGGACATGCCGAACGTTCCCAAAATGGTCTATAATGATGAAATTTTAACATTTAATCTTTTGACTCTAAATGACTGTTGGATGTGCATTATGACTTTTTCAACTAAAATAAGTGTGTTTAAAGTCATTTCTGTGCCTGAAACGGGTCAAAATTGAAGCTTTTGAGTAAGTAAAACTCTGTAAAAATGGCAATTTTGGTCACTGTGAGGGTTTAAAAAGTGGTTATTCAACATGAGGCAAGATCCAATTGACATTTGAATCATTTTTGGTACAGTCCAAAAATCAATTTTCGGATGAAAAACGATGACTCCGGACATGTCCAACGTTCCCAAAATGGTCTATAATGATGAAATTTTAACATTTAATCTTTTGACTCTAAATGACTGTTGGATGTGAATTATGACTTTTTCAACTAAAATAAGTGTGTTTAAAGTCATTTCTGTGCCTGAAACGGGTCAAAATTGAAGCTTTTGAGTAAGGAAAACTCTGTAAAAATGGCAATTTTGGTCACTGTGAGGGTTTAAAAAAGTGGTTATTCAACATGAGGCACGATCCAATTGACATTTTGAATCATTTTTGGTACAGTCCAAAAAATCAATTTTTCGGATGAAAAACGATGACTCCGGACATGCCGAACGTTCCCAAAATGGTCTATAATGATGAAATTTTAACATTTAATCTTTTGACTCTAAATGACTGTTGGATGTGAATTATGACTTTTTCAACTAAAATACGTGTGTTTAAAGTCATTTCTGTGCCTGAAACGGGTCAAAATTGAAGCTTTTGAGTAAGCAAAACTCTGTAAAAATGGCACTTTTGGTCACTGTGAGGGTTTAAAAAGTGGTTATTCAACATGAGGCACGATCCAATTGACATTTTGAATCATTTTGGGTACAGTCCAAAAAATCAATTTTCGGATGAAAAACGATGACTCCGGACATGTCGAACGTTCCAAAATGGTCTATAATGATGAAATTTTAACATTTAATCTTTTGACTCTAAATGACTGTTGGATGTGAATTATGACTTTTTCAACTAAAATAAGTGTGTTTAAAGTCATTTCTGTGCCTGAAACGGGTCAAAATTGAAGCTTTTGAGTAAGGAAAACTCTGTAAAAATGGCAATTTTGGTCACTGTGAGGGTTTAAAAAGTGGTTATTCAACATGAGGCACGATCCAATTGACATTTTGAATCATTTTTGGTACAGTCCAAAAAATCAATTTTCGGGATGAAAAACGATGACTCCGGACATGCCGAACTTTCCCAAAATGGTCTATAATGATGAAATTTTAACATTTAATATTTTGACTCTAAATGACTGTTGGATGTAAATTATGACTTTTTCAACTAAAATATGTGTGTTTAAAGTCATTTCTGTGCCTGAAACGGGTCAAAATTGAAGCTTTTGAGTAAGCAAAACTCTATAAAAATGGCACTTTTGGTCACTGTGAGGGTTTAAAAAGTGGTTATTCAACATGAGGCACTATCCAATTGACATTTTGAATCATTTTGGGTACAGTCCAAAAAATCAACTTTCGGATGAAAAACGATGACTCCGGACATGTCGAACGTTCCCAAAATGGTCTATAATGATGAAATTTTAACATTTAATCTTTTGACTCTAAATGACTGTTAGATGTGCATTATGACTTTTTCAACTAAAATAAGTGTGTTTAAAGTCATTTCTGTGCCTGAAACGGGTCAAAATTGAAGCTTTTGAGTAAGCAAAACTCTGTAAAAATGGCAATTTTGGTCACTGTGAGGGTTTAAAAAGTGGTTATTCAACATGAGGCACGATCCAATTGACATTTTGAATCATTTTTGGTACATTCCAAAAAATCAATTTTCGGATGAAAAACGATGACTCCGGACATGTCGAACGTTCCCAAAATGGTCTATAATGATGAAATTTTAACATTTAATCTTTTGACACTAAATGACCGTTGGATGTGAATTATGACTTTTTCAACTAAAATAAGTGTGTTTAAAGTCATTTCTGTGCCTGAAATGGGTCAAAATTGAAGCTTTTGAGTAAGGAAAACTCTGTAAAAATGGCAATTTTGGTCACTGTGAGGGTTTAAAAAGTGGTTATTCAACATGAGGCACGATCCAATTGACATTTTGAATCATTTTTGGTACAGTCCAAAAAATCAATTTTCGGATGAAAAACGATGACTCCGGACATGCCGAACGTTCCCAAAATGGTCTATAATGATGAAATTTTAACATTTAATCTTTTGACTCTAAATGACTGTTGGATGTGAATTATGACTTTTTCAACTAAAATACGTGTGTTTAAAGTCATTTCTGTGCCTGAAACGGGTCAAAATTGAAGCTTTTGAGTAAGCAAAACTCTGTAAAAATTGCACTTTTGGTCACTGTGAGGGTTTAAAAAGTGGTTATTCAACATGAGGCACGATCCAATTGACATTTTGAATAATTTTGGTACAGTCCAAAAAATCAATTTTCGGATGAAAAACGATGACTCCGGACATGCCGAACGTTCCCAAAATGGTCTATAATGATGAAATTTTAACATTTAATCTTTTGACTCTAAATGACTGTTGGATGTGAATTATGACTTTTTCAACTAAAATATGTGTGTTTAAAGTCATTTCTGTGCATGAAACGGGTCAAAATTGAAGCTTTTGAGTAAGCAAAACTCTGTAAAAATGGCACTTTTGGTCACTGTGAGGGTTTAAAAAGTGGTTATTCAACATGAGGCACGATCCAATTGACATTTTGAATCATTTTGGGTACAGTCCAAAAAATCAATTTTCGGATGAAAAACGATGACTCCGGACATGTCGAACGTTCCCAAAATGGTCTATAATGATGAAATTTTAACATTTAATCTTTTGACTCTAAATGACTGTTGGATGTGCATTATGACTTTTTCAACTAAAATAAGTGTGTTTAAAGTCATTTCTGTGCCTGAAACGGGTCAAAATTGAAGCTTTTGAGTAAGCAAAACTCTGTAAAAATGGCAATTTTGGTCACTGTGAGGGTTTAAAAAGTGGTTATTCAACATGAGGCACGATCCAATTGACATTTTGAATCATTTTGGGTACAGTCCAAAAAATCAATTTTCGGATGAAAAACGATGACTCCGGACATGTCGAACGTTCCCAAAATGGTCTATAATGATGACATTTTAACATTTAATCTTTTGACTCTAAATGACTGTTGGATGTGCATTATGACTTTTTCAACTAAAATAAGTGTGTTTAAAGTCATTTCTGTGCCTGAAACGGGTCAAAATTGAAGCTTTTGAGTAAGGAAAACTCTGTAAAAATGGCACTTTTGGTCACTTTGAGGGTTTAAAAAGTGGTTATTCAACATGAGGCACGATCCAATTGACATTTTGAATCATTTTGGGTACAGTCCAAAAAATCAATTTTCGGATGAAAAACGAAGACTCCGGACATGTCGAACGTTCCCAAAATGGTCTCTAATGATGAAATTTTAACATTTAATCTTTTGACTCTAAATGACTGTTGGATGTGCATTATGACTTTTTCAACAAAAATAAGTGTGTTTAAAGTCATTTCTGTGCCTGAAACGGGTCAAAATTGAAGCTTTTGAGTAAGCAAAACTCTGTAAAAATGGCAATTTTGGTCACTGTGAGGGTTTAAAAAGTGGTTATTCAACATGAGGCACGATCCAATTGATATTTTGAATCATTTTTGGTACAGTCAAAAAAATCAATTTTCGGATGAAAAACGATGACTCCGGACATGTCGAACGTTCCCAAAATGGTCTATAATGATGAAATTTTAACATTTAATCTTTTGACACTAAATGACCGTTGGATGTGAATTATGACTTTTTCAACTAAAATAAGTGTGTTTAAAGTCATTTCTGTGCCTGAAATGGGTCAAAATTGAAGCTTTTGAGTAAGGAAAACTCTGTAAAAATGGCAATTTTGGTCACTGTGAGGGTTTAAAAAGTGGTTATTCAACATGAGGCACGATCCAATTGACATTTTGAATCATTTTGGGTACAGTCCAAAAAATCCATTTTCGGATGAAAAACGATGACTCCGGACATGTCGAACGTTCCCAAAATGGTCTATAATGATGAAATTTTAACATTTAATCTTTTGACTCTAAATGACTGTTGGATGTGAATTATGACTTTTTCAACTAAAATAAGTGTGTTTAAAGTCATTTCTGTGCCTGAAACGGGTCAAAATTGAAGCTTTTGAGTAAGGAAAACTCTGTAAAAATGGCAATTTTGGTCACTGTGAGGGTTTAAAAAGTGGTTATTCAACATGAGGCACGATCCAATTGACATTTTGAATCATTTTTGGTACAGTCCAAAAAATCAATTTTCGGATGAAAAACGATGACTCCGGACATGCCGAACGTTCCCAAAATGGTCTATAATGATGAAATTTTAACATTTAATCTTTTGACTCTAAATGACTGTTGGATGTGAATTATGACTTTTTCAACTAAAATACGTGTGTTTAAAGTCATTTCTGTGCCTGAAACGGGTCAAAATTGAAGCTTTTGAGTAAGCAAAACTCTGTAAAAATGGCACTTTTGGTCACTGTGAGGGTTTAAAAAGTGGTTATTCAACATGAGGCACGATCCAATTGACATTTTGAATCATTTTGGGTACAGTCCAAAAAATCAATTTTCGGATGAAAAACGATGACTCCGGACATGTCGAACGTTCCCAAAATGGTCTATAATGATGAAATTTTAACATTTAATCTTTTGACTCTAAATGACTGTTGGATGTGAATTATGACTTTTTCAACTAAAATAAGTGTGTTTAAAGTCATTTCTGTGCCTGAAACGGGTCAAAATTGAAGCTTTTGAGTAAGGAAAACTCTGTAAAAATGGCAATTTTGGTCACTGTGAGGGTTTAAAAAGTGGTTATTCAACATGAGGCACGATCCAATTGACATTTTGAATCATTTTTGGTACAGTCCAAAAAATCAATTTTCGGATGAAAAACGATGACTCCGGACATGCCGAACTTTCCCAAAATGGTCTATAATGATGAAATTTTAACATTTAATATTTTGACTCTAAATGACTGTTGGATGTAAATTATGACTTTTTCAACTAAAATATGTGTGTTTAAAGTCATTTCTGTGCCTGAAACGGGTCAAAATTGAAGCTTTTGAGTAAGCAAAACTCTGTAAAAATGGCACTTTTGGTCACTGTGAGGGTTTAAAAAGTGGTTATTCAACATGAGGCACTATCCAATTGACATTTTGAATCATTTTGGGTACAGTCCAAAAAATCAATTTTCGGATGAAAAACGATGACTCCGGACATGTCGAACGTTCCCAAAATGGTCTATAATGATGAAATTTTAACATTTAATCTTTTGACTCTAAATGACTGTTAGATGTGCATTATGACTTTTTCAACTAAAATAAGTGTGTTTAAAGTCATTTCTGTGCCTGAAACGGGTCAAAATTGAAGCTTTTGAGTAAGCAAAACTCTGTAAAAATGGCAATTTTGGTCACTGTGAGGGTTTAAAAAGTGGTTATTCAACATGAGGCACGATCCAATTGACATTTTGAATCATTTTTGGTACATTCCAAAAAATCAATTTTCGGATGAAAAACGATGACTCCGGACATGTCGAACGTTCCCAAAATGGTCTATAATGATGAAATTTTAACATTTAATCTTTTGACACTAAATGACCGTTGGATGTGAATTATGACTTTTTCAACTAAAATAAGTGTGTTTAAAGTCATTTCTGTGCCTGAAATGGGTCAAAATTGAAGCTTTTGAGTAAGGAAAACTCTGTAAAAATGGCAATTTTGGTCACTGTGAGGGTTTAAAAAGTGGTTATTCAACATGAGGCACGATCCAATTGACATTTTGAATCATTTTTGGTACAGTCCAAAAAATCAATTTTCGGATGAAAAACGATGACTCCGGACATGCCGAACGTTCCCAAAATGGTCTATAATGATGAAATTTTAACATTTAATCTTTTGACTCTAAATGACTGTTGGATGTGAATTATGACTTTTTCAACTAAAATACGTGTGTTTAAAGTCATTTCTGTGCCTGAAACGGGTCAAAATTGAAGCTTTTGAGTAAGCAAAACTCTGTAAAAATTGCACTTTTGGTCACTGTGAGGGTTTAAAAAGTGGTTATTCAACATGAGGCACGATCCAATTGACATTTTGAATAATTTTGGTACAGTCCAAAAAATCAATTTTCGGATGAAAAACGATGACTCCGGACATGCCGAACGTTCCCAAAATGGTCTATAATGATGAAATTTTAACATTTAATCTTTTGACTCTAAATGACTGTTGGATGTGAATTATGACTTTTTCAACTAAAATATGTGTGTTTAAAGTCATTTCTGTGCATGAAACGGGTCAAAATTGAAGCTTTTGAGTAAGCAAAACTCTGTAAAAATGGCACTTTTGGTCACTGTGAGGGTTTAAAAAGTGGTTATTCAACATGAGGCACGATCCAATTGACATTTTGAATCATTTTGGGTACAGTCCAAAAAATCAATTTTCGGATGAAAAACGATGACTCCGGACATGTCGAACGTTCCCAAAATGGTCTATAATGATGAAATTTTAACATTTAATCTTTTGACTCTAAATGACTGTTGGATGTGCATTATGACTTTTTCAACTAAAATAAGTGTGTTTAAAGTCATTTCTGTGCCTGAAACGGGTCAAAATTGAAGCTTTTGAGTAAGCAAAACTCTGTAAAAATGGCACTTTTGGTCACTGTGAGGGTTTAAAAAGTGGTTATTCAACATGAGGCACGATCCAATTGACATTTTGAATCATTTTGGGTACAGTCCAAAAAATCAATTTTCGGATGAAAAACGATGACTCCGGACATGTCGAACGTTCCCAAAATGGTCTATAATGATGAAATTTTAACATTTAATCTTTTGACTCTAAATGACTGTTGGATGTGCATTATGACTTTTTCAACTAAAATAAGTGTGTTTAAAGTCATTTCTGTGCCTGAAACGGGTCAAAATTGAAGCTTTTGAGTAAGGAAAACTCTGTAAAAATGGCAATTTTGGTCACTGTGAGGGTTTAAAAAGTGGTTATTCAACATGAGGCACGATCCAATTGACATTTTGAATCATTTTGGGTACAGTCCAAAAAATCAATTTTCGGATGAAAAACGATGACTCCGGACATGTCGAACGTTCCCAAAATGGTCTATAATGATGAAATTTTAACATTTAATCTTTTGACTCTTAATGACTGTTGGATGTGAATTATGACTTTTTCAACTAAAATAAGTGTGTTTAAAGTCATTTCTGTGCCTGAAACGGGTCAAAATTGAAGCTTTTGAGTAAGCAAAACTCTGTAAAAATGGCAATTTTGGTCACTGTGAGGGTTTAAAAAGTGGTTATTCAACATGAGGCACGATCCAATTGACATTTTGAATCATTTTGGGTACAGTCCAAAAAATCAATTTTCGGATGAAAAACGATGACTCCGGACATGTCGAACGTTCCCAAAATGGTCTATAATGATGAAATTTTAACATTTAATCTTTTGACTCTAAATGACTGTTGGATGTGAATTATGACTTTTTCAACTAAAATAAGTGTGTTTAAAGTCATTTCTGTGCCTGAAACGGGTCAAAATTGAAGCTTTTGAGTAAGGAAAACTCTGTAAAAATGGCAATTTTGGTCACTGTGAGGGTTTAAAAAGTGGTTATTCAACATGAGGCACGATCCAATTGACATTTTGAATCATTTTTGGTACAGTCCAAAAAATCAATTTTCGGATGAAAAACGATGACTCCGGACATGCCGAACGTTCCCAAAATGGTCTATAATGATGAAATTTTAACATTTAATCTTTTGACTCTAAATGACTGTTGGATGTGAATTATGACTTTTTCAACTAAAATACGTGTGTTTAAAGTCATTTCTGTGCCTGAAACGGGTCAAAATTGAAGCTTTTGAGTAAGCAAAACTCTGTAAAAATGGCACTTTTGGTCACTGTGAGGGTTTAAAAAGTGGTTATTCAACATGAGGCACGATCCAATTGACATTTTGAATCATTTTGGGTACAGTCCAAAAAATCAATTTTCGGATGAAAAACGATGACTCCGGACATGTCGAACGTTCCCAAAATGGTCTATAATGATGAAATTTTAACATTTAATCTTTTGACTCTAAATGACTGTTGGATGTGAATTATGACTTTTTCAACTAAAATAAGTGTGTTTAAAGTCATTTCTGTGCCTGAAACGGGTCAAAATTGAAGCTTTTGAGTGAGGAAAACTCTGTAAAAATGGCAATTTTGGTCACTGTGAGGGTTTAAAAAGTGGTTATTCAACATGAGGCACGATCCAATTGACATTTTGAATAATTTTAGTACAGTCCAAAAAATCAATTTTCGGATGAAAAACGATGACTCCGGACATGTCGAACGTTCCCAAAATGGTCTATAATGATGAAATTTTAACATTTAATCTTTTGACTCTAAATGACTGTTGGATGTGCATTATGACTTTTTCAACTAAAATAAGTGTGTTTAAAGTCATTTCTGTGCCTGAAACGGGTCAAAATTGAAGCTTTTGAGTAAGCAAAACTCTGTAAAAATGGCAATTTTGGTCACTGTGAGGGTTTAAAAAGTGGTTATCCAACATGAGGCACGATCCAATTGACATTTTGAATCATTTTTAGTACAGTCCAAAAAATCAATTTTCGGATGAAAAACGATGACTCCGGACATGCCGAACGTTCCCAAAATGGTCTATAATGATGAAATTTTAACATTTAATCTTTTGACTCTAAATGACTGTTGGATGTGCATTATGACTTTTTCAACTAAAATAAGTGTGTTTAAAGTCATTTCTGTGCCTGAAACGGGTCAAAATTGAAGCTTTTGAGTAAGGAAAACTCTGTAAAAATGGCAATTTTGGTCACTGTGAGGGTTTAAAAAGTGGTTATTCAACATGAGGCACGATCCAATTGACATTTTGAATCATTTTGGGTACAGTCCAAAAAATCAATTTTCGGATGAAAAACGATGACTCCGGACATGTCGAACGTTCCCAAAATGGTCTATAATGATGAAATTTTAACATTTAATCTTTTGACTCTTAATGACTGTTGGATGTGAATTATGACTTTTTCAACTAAAATAAGTGTGTTTAAAGTCATTTCTGTGCCTGAAACGGGTCAAAATTGAAGCTTTTGAGTAAGCAAAACTCTGTAAAAATGGCAATTTTGGTCACTGTGAGGGTTTAAAAAGTGGTTATTCAACATGAGGCACGATCCAATTGACATTTTGAATCATTTTGGGTACAGTCCAAAAAATCAATTTTCGGATGAAAAACGATGACTCCGGACATGTCGAACGTTCCCAAAATGGTCTATAATGATGAAATTTTAACATTTAATCTTTTGACTCTAAATGACTGTTGGATGTGAATTATGACTTTTTCAACTAAAATAAGTGTGTTTAAAGTCATTTCTGTGCCTGAAACGGGTCAAAATTGAAGCTTTTGAGTAAGGAAAACTCTGTAAAAATGGCAATTTTGGTCACTGTGAGGGTTTAAAAAGTGGTTATTCAACATGAGGCACGATCCAATTGACATTTTAAATCATTTTTGGTACAGTCCAAAAAATCAATTTTCGGATGAAAAACGATGACTCCGGACATGCCGAACGTTCCCAAAATGGTCTATAATGATGAAATTTTAACATTTAATCTTTTGACTCTAAATGACTGTTGGATGTGAATTATGACTTTTTCAACTAAAATACGTGTGTTTAAAGTCATTTCTGTGCCTGAAACGGGTCAAAATTGAAGCTTTTGAGTAAGCAAAACTCTGTAAAAATGGCACTTTTGGTCACTGTGAGGGTTTAAAAAGTGGTTATTCAACATGAGGCACGATCCAATTGACATTTTGAATCATTTTGGGTACAGTCCAAAAAATCAATTTTCGGATGAAAAACGATGACTCCGGACATGTCGAACGTTCCCAAAATGGTCTATAATGATGAAATTTTAACATTTAATCTTTTGACTCTAAATGACTGTTGGATGTGAATTATGACTTTTTCAACTAAAATAAGTGTGTTTAAAGTCATTTCTGTGCCTGAAACGGGTCAAAATTGAAGCTTTTGAGTGAGGAAAACTCTGTAAAAATGGCAATTTTGGTCACTGTGAGGGTTTAAAAAGTGGTTATTCAACATGAGGCACGATCCAATTGACATTTTGAATAATTTTAGTACAGTCCAAAAAATCAATTTTCGGATGAAAAACGATGACTCCGGACATGTCGAACGTTCCCAAAATGGTCTATAATGATGAAATTTTAACATTTAATCTTTTGACTCTAAATGACTGTTGGATGTGCATTATGACTTTTTCAACTAAAATAAGTGTGTTTAAAGTCATTTCTGTGCCTGAAACGGGTCAAAATTGAAGCTTTTGAGTAAGGAAAACTCTGTAAAAATGGCAATTTTGGTCACTGTGAGGGTTTAAAAAGTGGTTATTCAACATGAGGCACGATCCAATTGACATTTTGAATCATTTTGGGTACAGTCCAAAAAATCAATTTTCGGATGAAAAACGATGACTCCGGACATGTCGAACGTTCCCAAAATGGTCTATAATGATGAAATTTTAACATTTAATCTTTTGACTCTTAATGACTGTTGGATGTGAATTATGACTTTTTCAACTAAAATAAGTGTGTTTAAAGTCATTTCTGTGCCTGAAACGGGTCAAAATTGAAGCTTTTGAGTAAGCAAAACTCTGTAAAAATGGCAATTTTGGTCACTGTGAGGGTTTAAAAAGTGGTTATTCAACATGAGGCACGATCCAATTGACATTTTGAATCATTTTGGGTACAGTCCAAAAAATCAATTTTCGGATGAAAAACGATGACTCCGGACATGTCGAACGTTCCCAAAATGGTCTATAATGATGAAATTTTAACATTTAATCTTTTGACTCTAAATGACTGTTGGATGTGAATTATGACTTTTTCAACTAAAATAAGTGTGTTTAAAGTCATTTCTGTGCCTGAAACGGGTCAAAATTGAAGCTTTTGAGTAAGGAAAACTCTGTAAAAATGGCAATTTTGGTCACTGTGAGGGTTTAAAAAGTGGTTATTCAACATGAGGCACGATCCAATTGACATTTTGAATCATTTTTGGTACAGTCCAAAAAATCAATTTTCGGATGAAAAACGATGACTCCGGACATGCCGAACGTTCCCAAAATGGTCTATAATGATGAAATTTTAACATTTAATCTTTTGACTCTAAATGACTGTTGGATGTGAATTATGACTTTTTCAACTAAAATACGTGTGTTTAAAGTCATTTCTGTGCCTGAAACGGGTCAAAATTGAAGCTTTTGAGTAAGCAAAACTCTGTAAAAATGGCACTTTTGGTCACTGTGAGGGTTTAAAAAGTGGTTATTCAACATGAGGCACGATCCAATTGACATTTTGAATCATTTTGGGTACAGTCCAAAAAATCAATTTTCGGATGAAAAACGATGACTCCGGACATGTCGAACGTTCCCAAAATGGTCTATAATGATGAAATTTTAACATTTAATCTTTTGACTCTAAATGACTGTTGGATGTGAATTATGACTTTTTCAACTAAAATAAGTGTGTTTAAAGTCATTTCTTTGCCTGAAACGGGTCAAAATTGAAGCTTTTGAGTGAGGAAAACTCTGTAAAAATGGCAATTTTGGTCACTGTGAGGGTTTAAAAAGTGGTTATTCAACATGAGGCACGATCCAATTGACATTTTGAATAATTTTAGTACAGTCCAAAAAATCAATTTTCGGATGAAAAACGATGACTCCGGACATGTCGAACGTTCCCAAAATGGTCTATAATGATGAAATTTTAACATTTAATCTTTTGACTCTAAATGACTGTTGGATGTGCATTATGACTTTTTCAACTAAAATAAGTGTGTTTAAAGTCATTTCTGTGCCTGAAACGGGTCAAAATTGAAGCTTTTGAGTAAGCAAAACTCTGTAAAAATGGCAATTTTGGTCACTGTGAGGGTTTAAAAAGTGGTTATCCAACATGAGGCACGATCCAATTGACATTTTGAATCATTTTTAGTACAGTCCAAAAAATCAATTTTCGGATGAAAAACGATGACTCCGGACATGCCGAACGTTCCCAAAATGGTCTATAATGATGAAATTTTAACATTTAATCTTTTGACTCTAAATGACTGTTGGATGTGCATTATGACTTTTTCAACTAAAATAAGTGTGTTTAAAGTCATTTCTGTGCCTGAAACGGGTCAAAATTGAAGCTTTTGAGTAAGGAAAACTCTGTAAAAATGGCAATTTTGGTCACTGTGAGGGTTTAAAAAGTGGTTATTCAACATGAGGCACGATCCAATTGACATTTTGAATCATTTTGGGTACAGTCCAAAAAATCAATTTTCGGATGAAAAACGATGACTCCGGACATGTCGAACGTTCCCAAAATGGTCTATAATGATGAAATTTTAACATTTAATCTTTTGACTCTTAATGACTGTTGGATGTGAATTATGACTTTTTCAACTAAAATAAGTGTGTTTAAAGTCATTTCTGTGCCTGAAACGGGTCAAAATTGAAGCTTTTGAGTAAGCAAAACTCTGTAAAAATGGCAATTTTGGTCACTGTGAGGGTTTAAAAAGTGGTTATTCAACATGAGGCACGATCCAATTGACATTTTGAATCATTTTGGGTACAGTCCAAAAAATCAATTTTCGGATGAAAAACGATGACTCCGGACATGTCGAACGTTCCCAAAATGGTCTATAATGATGAAATTTTAACATTTAATCTTTTGACTCTAAATGACTGTTGGATGTGAATTATGACTTTTTCAACTAAAATAAGTGTGTTTAAAGTCATTTCTGTGCCTGAAACGGGTCAAAATTGAAGCTTTTGAGTAAGGAAAACTCTGTAAAAATGGCAATTTTGGTCACTGTGAGGGTTTAAAAAGTGGTTATTCAACATGAGGCACGATCCAATTGACATTTTAAATCATTTTTGGTACAGTCCAAAAAATCAATTTTCGGATGAAAAACGATGACTCCGGACATGCCGAACGTTCCCAAAATGGTCTATAATGATGAAATTTTAACATTTAATCTTTTGACTCTAAATGACTGTTGGATGTGAATTATGACTTTTTCAACTAAAATACGTGTGTTTAAAGTCATTTCTGTGCCTGAAACGGGTCAAAATTGAAGCTTTTGAGTAAGCAAAACTCTGTAAAAATGGCACTTTTGGTCACTGTGAGGGTTTAAAAAGTGGTTATTCAACATGAGGCACGATCCAATTGACATTTTGAATCATTTTGGGTACAGTCCAAAAAATCAATTTTCGGATGAAAAACGATGACTCCGGACATGTCGAACGTTCCCAAAATGGTCTATAATGATGAAATTTTAACATTTAATCTTTTGACTCTAAATGACTGTTGGATGTGAATTATGACTTTTTCAACTAAAATAAGTGTGTTTAAAGTCATTTCTGTGCCTGAAACGGGTCAAAATTGAAGCTTTTGAGTGAGGAAAACTCTGTAAAAATGGCAATTTTGGTCACTGTGAGGGTTTAAAAAGTGGTTATTCAACATGAGGCACGATCCAATTGACATTTTGAATAATTTTAGTACAGTCCAAAAAATCAATTTTCGGATGAAAAACGATGACTCCGGACATGTCGAACGTTCCCAAAATGGTCTATAATGATGAAATTTTAACATTTAATCTTTTGACTCTAAATGACTGTTGGATGTGCATTATGACTTTTTCAACTAAAATAAGTGTGTTTAAAGTCATTTCTGTGCCTGAAACGGGTCAAAATTGAAGCTTTTGAGTAAGCAAAACTCTGTAAAAATGGCAATTTTGGTCACTGTGAGGGTTTAAAAAGTGGTTATCCAACATGAGGCACGATCCAATTGACATTTTGAATCATTTTTAGTACAGTCCAAAAAATCAATTTTCGGATGAAAAACGATGACTCCGGACATGCCGAATGTTCCCAAAATGGTCTATAATGATGAAATTTTAACATTTAATCTTTTGACTCTAAATGACTGTTGGATGTGAATTCTGACTTTTTCAACTAAAATAAGTGTGTTTAAAGTCATTTCTGTGCCTGAAACGGGTCAAAATTGAAGCTTTTGAGTAAGTAAAACTCTGTAAAAATGGCAATTTTGGTCACTGTGAGGGTTTAAAAAGTGGTTATTCAACATGAGGCATGATCCAATTGACATTTTGAATCATTTTTGGTACAGTCCAAAAAATCAATTTTCGGATGAAAAACGATGACTTCGGACATGTCCAACGTTCCCAAAATGGTCTATAATGATGAAATTTTAACATTTAATCTTTTGACTCTAAATGACTGTTGGATGTGAATTATGACTTTTTCAACTAAAATAAGTGTGTTTAAAGTCATTTCTGTGCCTGAAACGGGTCAAAATTGAAGCTTTTGAGTAAGGAAAACTCTGTAAAAATGGCAATTTTGGTCACTGTGAGGGTTTAAAAAGTGGTTATTCAACATGAGGCACGATCCAATTGACATTTTGAATCATTTTTGGTACAGTCCAAAAAATCAATTTTCGGATGAAAAACGATGACTCCGGACATGTCGAACGTTCCCAAAATGGTCTATAATGATGAAATTTTAACATTTAATCTTTTGACTCTAAATGACTGTTGGATGTGAATTATGACTTTTTCAACTAAAATAAGTGTGTTTAAAGTCATTTCTGTGCCTGAAACGGGTCAAAATTGAAGCTTTTGAGTAAGGAAAACTCTGTAAAAATGGCAATTTTGGTCACTGTGAGGGTTTAAAAAGTGGTTATTCAACATGAGGCACGATCCAATTGACATTTTGAATCATTTTGGGTACAGTCCAAAAAATCAATTTTCGGATGTAAAACGATGACTCCGGACATGTCGAACGTTCCCAAAATGGTCTATAATGATGACATTTTGACATTTAATCTTTTGACTCTAAATGACTGTTGGATGTGCATTATGACTTTTTCAACTAAAATAAGTGTGTTTAAAGTCATTTCTGTGCCTGAAACGGGTCAAAATTGAAGCTTTTGAGTAAGCAAAACTCTGTAAAAATTGCAATTTTGGTCACTGTGAGGGTTTAAAAAGTGGTTATTCAACATGAGGCACGATCCAATTGACATTTTGAATCATTTTGGGTACAGTCCAAAAAATCAATTTTCGGATGAAAAACGATGACTCCGGACATGTCGAACGTTCCCAAAATGGTCTATAATGATGAAATTTTAACATTTAATCTTTTGACTCTAAATGACTGTTGGATGTGCATTATGACTTTTTCAACTAAAATAAGTGTGTTTAAAGTCATTTCTGTGCCTGAAACGGGTCAAAATTGAAGGTTTTGAGTAAGGAAAACTCTGTAAAAATGGCAATTTTGGTCACTGTGAGGGTTTAAAAAGGGGTTATTCCACATGAGGCACGATCCAATTGACATTTTGAATCATTTTTGGTACAGTCCAAAAAATCAATTTTCGGATGAAAAATGATGACTCCGGACATGCCGAACGTTCCAAAATGGTCTATAATGATGACATTTTAACATTTAATCGTTTGACTCTAAATGACTGTTGGATGTGAATTATGACTTTTTCAACTAAAATAAGTGTGTTTAAAGTCATTTCTGTGCCTGAAACGGGTCAAAATTGAAGCTTTTGAGTAAGCAAAACTCTATAAAAATGGCACTTTTGGTCACTGTGAGGGTTTAAAAAGTGGTTATTCAACATGAGGCACGATCCAATTGACATTTTGAATCATTTTTGGTACAGTCCAAAAAATCAATTTTCGGATGAAAAACGATGACTCCGGACATGCCGAACTTTCCCAAAATGGTCTATAATGATGAAATTTTAACATTTAATATTTTGACTCTAAATGACTGTTGGATGTAAATTATGACTTTTTCAACTAAAATATGTGTGTTTAAAGTCATTTCTGTGCCTGAAACGGGTCAAAATTGAAGCTTTTGAGTAAGCAAAACTCTGTAAAAATGGCACTTTTGGTCACTGTGAGGGTTTAAAAAGTGGTTATTCAACATGAGGCACTATCCAATTGACATTTTGAATCATTTTGGGTACAGTCCAAAAAATCAATTTTCGGATGAAAAACGATGACTCCGGACATGTCGAACGTTCCCAAAATGGTCTATAATGATGAAATTTTAACATTTAATCTTTTGACTCTAAATGACTGTTAGATGTGCATTATGACTTTTTCAACTAAAATAAGTGTGTTTAAAGTCATTTCTGTGCCTGAAACGGGTCAAAATTGAAGCTTTTGAGTAAGCAAAACTCTGTAAAAATGGCAATTTTGGTCACTGTGAGGGTTTAAAAAGTGGTTATTCAACATGAGGCACGATCCAATTGACATTTTGAATCATTTTTGGTACATTCCAAAAAATCAATTTTCGGATGAAAAACGATGACTCCGGACATGTCGAACGTTCCCAAAATGGTCTATAATGATGAAATTTTAACATTTAATCTTTTGACACTAAATGACTGTTGGATGTGAATTATGACTTTTTCAACTAAAATACGTGTGTTTAAAGTCATTTCTGTGCCTGAAACGGGTCAAAATTGAAGCTTTTGAGTGAGGAAAACTCTGTAAAAATGGCACTTTTGGTCACTGTGAGGGTTTAAAAAGTGGTTATTCAACATGAGGCACGATCCAATTGACATTTTGAATCATTTTGGGTACAGTCCAAAAAATCAATTTTCGGATGTAAAACGATGACTCCGGACATGTCGAACATTCCCAAAATGGTCTATAATGATGACATTTTGACATTTAATCTTTTGACTCTAAATGACTGTTGGATGTGCATTATGACTTTTTCAACTAAAATAAGTGTGTTTAAAGTCATTTCTGTGCCTGAAACGGGTCAAAATTGAAGCTTTTGAGTAAGCAAAACTCTGTAAAAATGGCAATTTTGGTCACTGTGAGGGTTTAAAAAGTGGTTATTCAACATGAGGCACGATCCAATTGACATTTTGAATCATTTTGGGTACAGTCCAAAAAATCAATTTTCGGATGAAAAACGATGACTCCGGACATGTCGAACGTTCCCAAAATGGTCTATAATGATGAAATTTTAACATTTAATCTTTTGACTCTAAATGACTGTTGGATGTGCATTATGACTTTTTCAACTAAAATAAGTGTGTTTAAAGTCATTTCTGTGCCTGAAACGGGTCAAAATTGAAGGTTTTGAGTAAGGAAAACTCTGTAAAAATGGCAATTTTGGTCACTGTGAGGGTTTAAAAAGGGGTTATTCCACATGAGGCACGATCCAATTGACATTTTGAATCATTTTTGGTACAGTCCAAAAAATCAATTTTCGGATGAAAAATGATGACTCCGGACATGCCGAACGTTCCAAAATGGTCTATAATGATGACATTTTAACATTTAATCGTTTGACTCTAAATGACTGTTGGATGTGAATTATGACTTTTTCAACTAAAATAAGTGTGTTTAAAGTCATTTCTGTGCCTGAAACGGGTCAAAATTGAAGCTTTTGAGTAAGCAAAACTCTATAAAAATGGCACTTTTGGTCACTGTGAGGGTTTAAAAAGTGGTTATTCAACATGAGGCACGATCCAATTGACATTTTGAATCATTTTTAGTACAGTCCAAAAAATCAATTTTCGGATGAAAAACGATGACTCCGGACATGTCGAACGTTCCCAAAATGGTCTATAATGATGAAATTTTAACATTTAATCTTTTGACTCTAAATGACTGTTGGATGTGAATTATGACTTTTTCAACTAAAATAAGTGTGTTTAAAGTCATTTCTGTGCCTGAAACGGGTCAAAATTGAAGCTTTTGAGTAAGGAAAACTCTGTAAAAATGGCAATTTTGGTCACTGTGAGGGTTTAAAAAGTGGTTATTCAACATGAGGCACGATCCAATTGACATTTTGAATCATTTTTGGTACAGTCCAAAAAATTAATTTTCGGATGAAAAACGATGACTCCGGACATGCCGAACTTTCCCAAAATGGTCTATAATGATGAAATTTTAACATTTAATATTTTGACTCTAAATGACTGTTGGATGTAAGTTATGACTTTTTCAACTAAAATATGTGTGTTTAAAGTCATTTCTGTGCCTGAAACGGGTCAAAATTGAAGCTTTTGAGTAAGCAAAACTCTGTAAAAATGGCACTTTTGGTCACTGTGAGGGTTTAAAAAGTGGTTATTCAACATGAGGCACTATCCAATTGACATTTTGAATCATTTTGGGTACAGTCCAAAAAATCAATTTTCGGATGAAAAACGATGACTCCGGACATGTCGAACGTTCCCAAAATGGTCTATAATGATGAAATTTTAACATTTAATCTTTTGACTCTAAATGACTGTTAGATGTGCATTATGACTTTTTCAACTAAAATAAGTGTGTTTAAAGTCATTTCTGTGCCTGAAACGGGTCAAAACTGAAGCTTTTGAGTAAGCAAAACTCTGTAAAAATGGCAATTTTGGTCACTGTGAGGGTTTAAAAAGTGGTTATTCAACATGAGGCACGATCCAATTGACATTTTGAATCATTTTTGGTACATTCCAAAAAATCAATTTTCGGATGAAAAACGATGACTCCGGACATGTCGAACGTTCCCAAAATGGTCTATAATGATGAAATTTTAACATTTAATCTTTTGACACTAAATGACTGTTGGATGTGAATTATGACTTTTTCAACTAAAATACGTGTGTTTAAAGTCATTTCTGTGCCTGAAACGGGTCAAAATTGAAGCTTTTGAGTAAGCAAAACTCTGTAAAAATGGCACTTTTGGTCACTGTGAGGGTTTAAAAAGTGGTTATTCAACATGAGGCACGATCCAATTGACATTTTGAATCATTTTGGGTACAGTCCAAAAAATCAATTTTCGGATGAAAAACAATGACTCCGGACATGCCGAACGTTCCCAAAATGGTCTATAATGATGAAATTTTAACATTTAATCTTTTGACTCTAAATGACTGTTGGATGTGAATTATGACTTTTTCAACTAAAATATGTGTGTTTAAAGTCATTTCTGTGCCTGAAACGGGTCAAAATTGAAGCTTTTGAGTAAGCAAAACTCTGTAAAAATGGCACTTTTGGTCACTGTGTGGGTTTAAAAAGTGGTTATTCAACATGAGGCACGATCCAATTGACATTTTGAATCATTTTGGGTACAGTCCAAAAAATCAATTTTCGGATGAAAAACGAAGACTCCGGACATGTCGAACGTTCCCAAAATGGTCTCTAATGATGAAATTTTAACATTTAATCTTTTGACTCTAAATGACTGTTGGATGTGCATTATGACTTTTTCAACAAAAATAAGTGTGTTTAAAGTCTTTTCTGTGCCTGAAACGGGTCAAAATTGAAGCTTTTGAGTAAGCAAAACTCTGTAAAAATGGCAATTTTGGTCACTGTGAGGGTTTAAAAAGTGGTTATTCAACATGAGGCACGATCCAATTGATATTTTGAATCATTTTTGGTACAGTCCAAAAAATCAATTTTCGGATGAAAAACGATGACTCCGGACATGTCGAACGTTCCCAAAATGGTCTATAATGATGAAATTTTAACATTTAATCTTTTAGCACTAAATGACCGTTGGATGTGAATTATGACTTTTTCAACTAAAATAAGTGTGTTTAAAGTCATTTCTGTGCCTGAAACGGGTCAAAATTGAAGCTTTTGAGTGAGGAAAACTCTGTAAAAATGGCAATTTTGGTCACTGTGAGGGTTTAAAAAGTGGTTATTCAACATGAGGCACGATCCAATTGACATTTTGAATAATTTTAGTACAGTCCAAAAAATCAATTTTCGGATGAAAAACGATGACTCCGGACATGTCGAACGTTCCCAAAATGGTCTATAATGATGAAATTTTAACATTTAATCTTTTGACTCTAAATGACTGTTGGATGTGCATTATGACTTTTTCAACTAAAATAAGTGTGTTTAAAGTCATTTCTGTGCCTGAAACGGGTCAAAATTGAAGCTTTTGAGTAAGCAAAACTCTGTAAAAATGGCAATTTTGGTCACTGTGAGGGTTTAAAAAGTGGTTATCCAACATGAGGCACGATCCAATTGACATTTTGAATCATTTTTAGTACAGTCCAAAAAATCAATTTTCGGATGAAAAACGATGACTCCGGACATGCCGAACGTTCCCAAAATGGTCTATAATGATGAAATTTTAACATTTAATCTTTTGACTCTAAATGACTGTTGGATGTGAATTCTGACTTTTTCAACTAAAATAAGTGTGTTTAAAGTCATTTCTGTGCCTGAAATGGGTCAAAATTGAAGCTTTTGAGTAAGTAAAACTCTGTAAAAATGGCAATTTTGGTCACTGTGAGGGTTTAAAAAGTGGTTATTCAACATGAGGCAAGATCCAATTGACATTTTGAATCATTTTTGGTACAGTCCAAAAAATCAATTTTCGGATGAAAAACGATGACTCCGGACATGTCCAACGTTCCCAAAATGGTCTATAATGATGAAATTTTAACATTTAATCTTTTGACTCTAAATGACTGTTGGATGTGAATTATGACTTTTTCAACTAAAATAAGTGTGTTTAAAGTCATTTCTGTGCCTGAAACGGGTCAAAATTGAAGCTTTTGAGTAAGGAAAACTCTGTAAAAATGGCAATTTTGGTCACTGTGAGGGTTTAAAAAGTGGTTATTCAACATGAGGCACGATCCAATTGACATTTTGAATCATTTTTGGTACAGTCCAAAAAATCAATTTTCGGATGAAAAACGATGACTCCGGACATGCCGAACGTTCCCAAAATGGTCTATAATGATGAAATTTTAACATTTAATCTTTTGACTCTAAATGACTGTTGGATGTGAATTATGACTTTTTCAACTAAAATACGTGTGTTTAAAGTCATTTCTGTGCCTGAAACGGGTCAAAATTGAAGCTTTTGAGTAAGCAAAACTCTGTAAAAATGGCACTTTTGGTCACTGTGAGGGTTTAAAAAGTGGTTATTCAACATGAGGCACGATCCAATTGACATTTTGAATCATTTTGGGTACAGTCCAAAAAATCAATTTTCGGATGAAAAACGATGACTCCGGACATGTCGAACGTTCCCAAAATGGTCTATAATGATGAAATTTTAACATTTAATCTTTTGACTCTAAATGACTGTTGGATGTGAATTATGACTTTTTCAACTAAAATAAGTGTGTTTAAAGTCATTTCTGTGCCTGAAACGGGTCAAAATTGAAGCTTTTGAGTAAGGAAAACTCTGTAAAAATGGCAATTTTGGTCACTGTGAGGGTTTAAAAAGTGGTTATTCAACATGAGGCACGATCCAATTGACATTTTGAATCATTTTTGGTACAGTCCAAAAAATCAATTTTCGGATGAAAAACGATGACTCCGGACATGCCGAACTTTCCCAAAATGGTCTATAATGATGAAATTTTAACATTTAATATTTTGACTCTAAATGACTGTTGGATGTAAATTATGACTTTTTCAACTAAAATATGTGTGTTTAAAGTCATTTCTGTGCCTGAAACGGGTCAAAATTGAAGCTTTTGAGTAAGCAAAACTCTGTAAAAATGGCACTTTTGGTCACTGTGAGGGTTTAAAAAGTGGTTATTCAACATGAGGCACTATCCAATTGACATTTTGAATCATTTTGGGTACAGTCCAAAAAATCAACTTTCGGATGAAAAACGATGACTCCGGACATGTCGAACGTTCCCAAAATGGTCTATAATGATGAAATTTTAACATTTAATCTTTTGACTCTAAATGACTGTTAGATGTGCATTATGACTTTTTCAACTAAAATAAGTGTGTTTAAAGTCATTTCTGTGCCTGAAACGGGTCAAAATTGAAGCTTTTGAGTAAGCAAAACTCTGTAAAAATGGCAATTTTGGTCACTGTGAGGGTTTAAAAAGTGGTTATTCAACATGAGGCACGATCCAATTGACATTTTGAATCATTTTTGGTACATTCCAAAAAATCAATTTTCGGATGAAAAACGATGACTCCGGACATGTCGAACGTTCCCAAAATGGTCTATAATGATGAAATTTTAACATTTAATCTTTTGACACTAAATGACCGTTGGATGTGAATTATGACTTTTTCAACTAAAATAAGTGTGTTTAAAGTCATTTCTGTGCCTGAAATGGGTCAAAATTGAAGCTTTTGAGTAAGGAAAACTCTGTAAAAATGGCAATTTTGGTCACTGTGAGGGTTTAAAAAGTGGTTATTCAACATGAGGCACGATCCAATTGACATTTTGAATCATTTTTGGTACAGTCCAAAAAATCAATTTTCGGATGAAAAACGATGACTCCGGACATGCCGAACGTTCCCAAAATGGTCTATAATGATGAAATTTTAACATTTAATCTTTTGACTCTAAATGACTGTTGGATGTGAATTATGACTTTTTCAACTAAAATACGTGTGTTTAAAGTCATTTCTGTGCCTGAAACGGGTCAAAATTGAAGCTTTTGAGTAAGCAAAACTCTGTAAAAATTGCACTTTTGGTCACTGTGAGGGTTTAAAAAGTGGTTATTCAACATGAGGCACGATCCAATTGACATTTTGAATAATTTTGGTACAGTCCAAAAAATCAATTTTCGGATGAAAAACGATGACTCCGGACATGCCGAACGTTCCCAAAATGGTCTATAATGATGAAATTTTAACATTTAATCTTTTGACTCTAAATGACTGTTGGATGTGAATTATGACTTTTTCAACTAAAATATGTGTGTTTAAAGTCATTTCTGTGCATGAAACGGGTCAAAATTGAAGCTTTTGAGTAAGCAAAACTCTGTAAAAATGGCACTTTTGGTCACTGTGAGGGTTTAAAAAGTGGTTATTCAACATGAGGCACGATCCAATTGACATTTTGAATCATTTTGGGTACAGTCCAAAAAATCAATTTTCGGATGAAAAACGATGACTCCGGACATGTCGAACGTTCCCAAAATGGTCTATAATGATGAAATTTTAACATTTAATCTTTTGACTCTAAATGACTGTTGGATGTGCATTATGACTTTTTCAACTAAAATAAGTGTGTTTAAAGTCATTTCTGTGCCTGAAACGGGTCAAAATTGAAGCTTTTGAGTAAGCAAAACTCTGTAAAAATGGCAATTTTGGTCACTGTGAGGGTTTAAAAAGTGGTTATTCAACATGAGGCACGATCCAATTGACATTTTGAATCATTTTGGGTACAGTCCAAAAAATCAATTTTCGGATGAAAAACGATGACTCCGGACATGTCGAACGTTCCCAAAATGGTCTATAATGATGACATTTTAACATTTAATCTTTTGACTCTAAATGACTGTTGGATGTGCATTATGACTTTTTCAACTAAAATAAGTGTGTTTAAAGTCATTTCTGTGCCTGAAACGGGTCAAAATTGAAGCTTTTGAGTAAGGAAAACTCTGTAAAAATGGCACTTTTGGTCACTTTGAGGGTTTAAAAAGTGGTTATTCAACATGAGGCACGATCCAATTGACATTTTGAATCATTTTGGGTACAGTCCAAAAAATCAATTTTCGGATGAAAAACGAAGACTCCGGACATGTCGAACGTTCCCAAAATGGTCTCTAATGATGAAATTTTAACATTTAATCTTTTGACTCTAAATGACTGTTGGATGTGCATTATGACTTTTTCAACAAAAATAAGTGTGTTTAAAGTCATTTCTGTGCCTGAAACGGGTCAAAATTGAAGCTTTTGAGTAAGCAAAACTCTGTAAAAATGGCAATTTTGGTCACTGTGAGGGTTTAAAAAGTGGTTATTCAACATGAGGCACGATCCAATTGATATTTTGAATCATTTTTGGTACAGTCAAAAAAATCAATTTTCGGATGAAAAACGATGACTCCGGACATGTCGAACGTTCCCAAAATGGTCTATAATGATGAAATTTTAACATTTAATCTTTTGACACTAAATGACCGTTGGATGTGAATTATGACTTTTTCAACTAAAATAAGTGTGTTTAAAGTCATTTCTGTGCCTGAAATGGGTCAAAATTGAAGCTTTTGAGTAAGGAAAACTCTGTAAAAATGGCAATTTTGGTCACTGTGAGGGTTTAAAAAGTGGTTATTCAACATGAGGCACGATCCAATTGACATTTTGAATCATTTTGGGTACAGTCCAAAAAATCCATTTTCGGATGAAAAACGATGACTCCGGACATGTCGAACGTTCCCAAAATGGTCTATAATGATGAAATTTTAACATTTAATCTTTTGACTCTAAATGACTGTTGGATGTGAATTATGACTTTTTCAACTAAAATAAGTGTGTTTAAAGTCATTTCTGTGCCTGAAACGGGTCAAAATTGAAGCTTTTGAGTAAGGAAAACTCTGTAAAAATGGCAATTTTGGTCACTGTGAGGGTTTAAAAAGTGGTTATTCAACATGAGGCACGATCCAATTGACATTTTGAATCATTTTTGGTACAGTCCAAAAAATCAATTTTCGGATGAAAAACGATGACTCCGGACATGCCGAACGTTCCCAAAATGGTCTATAATGATGAAATTTTAACATTTAATCTTTTGACTCTAAATGACTGTTGGATGTGAATTATGACTTTTTCAACTAAAATACGTGTGTTTAAAGTCATTTCTGTGCCTGAAACGGGTCAAAATTGAAGCTTTTGAGTAAGCAAAACTCTGTAAAAATGGCACTTTTGGTCACTGTGAGGGTTTAAAAAGTGGTTATTCAACATGAGGCACGATCCAATTGACATTTTGAATCATTTTGGGTACAGTCCAAAAAATCAATTTTCGGATGAAAAACGATGACTCCGGACATGTCGAACGTTCCCAAAATGGTCTATAATGATGAAATTTTAACATTTAATCTTTTGACTCTAAATGACTGTTGGATGTGAATTATGACTTTTTCAACTAAAATAAGTGTGTTTAAAGTCATTTCTGTGCCTGAAACGGGTCAAAATTGAAGCTTTTGAGTAAGGAAAACTCTGTAAAAATGGCAATTTTGGTCACTGTGAGGGTTTAAAAAGTGGTTATTCAACATGAGGCACGATCCAATTGACATTTTGAATCATTTTTGGTACAGTCCAAAAAATCAATTTTCGGATGAAAAACGATGACTCCGGACATGCCGAACTTTCCCAAAATGGTCTATAATGATGAAATTTTAACATTTAATATTTTGACTCTAAATGACTGTTGGATGTAAATTATGACTTTTTCAACTAAAATATGTGTGTTTAAAGTCATTTCTGTGCCTGAAACGGGTCAAAATTGAAGCTTTTGAGTAAGCAAAACTCTGTAAAAATGGCACTTTTGGTCACTGTGAGGGTTTAAAAAGTGGTTATTCAACATGAGGCACTATCCAATTGACATTTTGAATCATTTTGGGTACAGTCCAAAAAATCAATTTTCGGATGAAAAACGATGACTCCGGACATGTCGAACGTTCCCAAAATGGTCTATAATGATGAAATTTTAACATTTAATCTTTTGACTCTAAATGACTGTTAGATGTGCATTATGACTTTTTCAACTAAAATAAGTGTGTTTAAAGTCATTTCTGTGCCTGAAACGGGTCAAAATTGAAGCTTTTGAGTAAGCAAAACTCTGTAAAAATGGCAATTTTGGTCACTGTGAGGGTTTAAAAAGTGGTTATTCAACATGAGGCACGATCCAATTGACATTTTGAATCATTTTTGGTACATTCCAAAAAATCAATTTTCGGATGAAAAACGATGACTCCGGACATGTCGAACGTTCCCAAAATGGTCTATAATGATGAAATTTTAACATTTAATCTTTTGACACTAAATGACCGTTGGATGTGAATTATGACTTTTTCAACTAAAATAAGTGTGTTTAAAGTCATTTCTGTGCCTGAAATGGGTCAAAATTGAAGCTTTTGAGTAAGGAAAACTCTGTAAAAATGGCAATTTTGGTCACTGTGAGGGTTTAAAAAGTGGTTATTCAACATGAGGCACGATCCAATTGACATTTTGAATCATTTTTGGTACAGTCCAAAAAATCAATTTTCGGATGAAAAACGATGACTCCGGACATGCCGAACGTTCCCAAAATGGTCTATAATGATGAAATTTTAACATTTAATCTTTTGACTCTAAATGACTGTTGGATGTGAATTATGACTTTTTCAACTAAAATACGTGTGTTTAAAGTCATTTCTGTGCCTGAAACGGGTCAAAATTGAAGCTTTTGAGTAAGCAAAACTCTGTAAAAATTGCACTTTTGGTCACTGTGAGGGTTTAAAAAGTGGTTATTCAACATGAGGCACGATCCAATTGACATTTTGAATAATTTTGGTACAGTCCAAAAAATCAATTTTCGGATGAAAAACGATGACTCCGGACATGCCGAACGTTCCCAAAATGGTCTATAATGATGAAATTTTAACATTTAATCTTTTGACTCTAAATGACTGTTGGATGTGAATTATGACTTTTTCAACTAAAATATGTGTGTTTAAAGTCATTTCTGTGCATGAAACGGGTCAAAATTGAAGCTTTTGAGTAAGCAAAACTCTGTAAAAATGGCACTTTTGGTCACTGTGAGGGTTTAAAAAGTGGTTATTCAACATGAGGCACGATCCAATTGACATTTTGAATCATTTTGGGTACAGTCCAAAAAATCAATTTTCGGATGAAAAACGATGACTCCGGACATGTCGAACGTTCCCAAAATGGTCTATAATGATGAAATTTTAACATTTAATCTTTTGACTCTAAATGACTGTTGGATGTGCATTATGACTTTTTCAACTAAAATAAGTGTGTTTAAAGTCATTTCTGTGCCTGAAACGGGTCAAAATTGAAGCTTTTGAGTAAGCAAAACTCTGTAAAAATGGCAATTTTGGTCACTGTGAGGGTTTAAAAAGTGGTTATTCAACATGAGGCACGATCCAATTGACATTTTGAATCATTTTGGGTACAGTCCAAAAAATCAATTTTCGGATGAAAAACGATGACTCCGGACATGTCGAACGTTCCCAAAATGGTCTATAATGATGACATTTTAACATTTAATCTTTTGACTCTAAATGACTGTTGGATGTGCATTATGACTTTTTCAACTAAAATAAGTGTGTTTAAAGTCATTTCTGTGCCTGAAACGGGTCAAAATTGAAGCTTTTGAGTAAGGAAAACTCTGTAAAAATGGCACTTTTGGTCACTTTGAGGGTTTAAAAAGTGGTTATTCAACATGAGGCACGATCCAATTGACATTTTGAATCATTTTGGGTACAGTCCAAAAAATCAATTTTCGGATGAAAAACGAAGACTCCGGACATGTCGAACGTTCCCAAAATGGTCTCTAATGATGAAATTTTAACATTTAATCTTTTGACTCTAAATGACTGTTGGATGTGCATTATGACTTTTTCAACAAAAATAAGTGTGTTTAAAGTCATTTCTGTGCCTGAAACGGGTCAAAATTGAAGCTTTTGAGTAAGCAAAACTCTGTAAAAATGGCAATTTTGGTCACTGTGAGGGTTTAAAAAGTGGTTATTCAACATGAGGCACGATCCAATTGACATTTTGAATCATTTTGGGTACAGTCCAAAAAATCAATTTTCGGATGAAAAATGATGACTCCGGACATGCCGAACGTTCCAAAATGGTCTATAATGATGACATTTTAACATTTAATCGTTTGACTCTAAATGACTGTTGGATGTGAATTATGACTTTTTCAACTAAAATAAGTGTGTTTAAAGTCATTTCTGTGCCTGAAACGGGTCAAAATTGAAGCTTTTGAGTAAGCAAAACTCTATAAAAATGGCACTTTTGGTCACTGTGAGGGTTTAAAAAGTGGTTATTCAACATGAGGCACGATCCAATTGACATTTTGAATCATTTTTGGTACAGTCCAAAAAATCAATTTTCGGATGAAAAACGATGACTCCGGACATGCCGAACTTTCCCAAAATGGTCTATAATGATGAAATTTTAACATTTAATATTTTGACTCTAAATGACTGTTGGATGTAAATTATGACTTTTTCAACTAAAATATGTGTGTTTAAAGTCATTTCTGTGCCTGAAACGGGTCAAAATTGAAGCTTTTGAGTAAGCAAAACTCTGTAAAAATGGCACTTTTGGTCACTGTGAGGGTTTAAAAAGTGGTTATTCAACATGAGGCACTATCCAATTGACATTTTGAATCATTTTGGGTACAGTCCAAAAAATCAATTTTCGGATGAAAAACGATGACTCCGGACATGTCGAACGTTCCCAAAATGGTCTATAATGATGAAATTTTAACATTTAATCTTTTGACTCTAAATGACTGTTAGATGTGCATTATGACTTTTTCAACTAAAATAAGTGTGTTTAAAGTCATTTCTGTGCCTGAAACGGGTCAAAATTGAAGCTTTTGAGTAAGCAAAACTCTGTAAAAATGGCAATTTTGGTCACTGTGAGGGTTTAAAAAGTGGTTATTCAACATGAGGCACGATCCAATTGACATTTTGAATCATTTTTGGTACATTCCAAAAAATCAATTTTCGGATGAAAAACGATGACTCCGGACATGTCGAACGTTCCCAAAATGGTCTATAATGATGAAATTTTAACATTTAATCTTTTGACACTAAATGACTGTTGGATGTGAATTATGACTTTTTCAACTAAAATACGTGTGTTTAAAGTCATTTCTGTGCCTGAAACGGGTCAAAATTGAAGCTTTTGAGTGAGGAAAACTCTGTAAAAATGGCACTTTTGGTCACTGTGAGGGTTTAAAAAGTGGTTATTCAACATGAGGCACGATCCAATTGACATTTTGAATCATTTTGGGTACAGTCCAAAAAATCAATTTTCGGATGTAAAACGATGACTCCGGACATGTCGAACATTCCCAAAATGGTCTATAATGATGACATTTTGACATTTAATCTTTTGACTCTAAATGACTGTTGGATGTGCATTATGACTTTTTCAACTAAAATAAGTGTGTTTAAAGTCATTTCTGTGCCTGAAACGGGTCAAAATTGAAGCTTTTGAGTAAGCAAAACTCTGTAAAAATGGCAATTTTGGTCACTGTGAGGGTTTAAAAAGTGGTTATTCAACATGAGGCACGATCCAATTGACATTTTGAATCATTTTGGGTACAGTCCAAAAAATCAATTTTCGGATGAAAAACGATGACTCCGGACATGTCGAACGTTCCCAAAATGGTCTATAATGATGAAATTTTAACATTTAATCTTTTGACACTAAATGACTGTTGGATGTGAATTATGACTTTTTCAACTAAAATACGTGTGTTTAAAGTCATTTCTGTGCCTGAAACGGGTCAAAATTGAAGCTTTTGAGTGAGGAAAACTCTGTAAAAATGGCACTTTTGGTCACTGTGAGGGTTTAAAAAGTGGTTATTCAACATGAGGCACGATCCAATTGACATTTTGAATCATTTTGGGTACAGTCCAAAAAATCAATTTTCGGATGTAAAACGATGACTCCGGACATGTCGAACATTCCCAAAATGGTCTATAATGATGACATTTTGACATTTAATCTTTTGACTCTAAATGACTGTTGGATGTGCATTATGACTTTTTCAACTAAAATAAGTGTGTTTAAAGTCATTTCTGTGCCTGAAACGGGTCAAAATTGAAGCTTTTGAGTAAGCAAAACTCTGTAAAAATGGCAATTTTGGTCACTGTGAGGGTTTAAAAAGTGGTTATTCAACATGAGGCACGATCCAATTGACATTTTGAATCATTTTGGGTACAGTCCAAAAAATCAATTTTCGGATGAAAAACGATGACTCCGGACATGTCGAACGTTCCCAAAATGGTCTATAATGATGAAATTTTAACATTTAATCTTTTGACTCTAAATGACTGTTGGATGTGCATTATGACTTTTTCAACTAAAATAAGTGTGTTTAAAGTCATTTCTGTGCCTGAAACGGGTCAAAATTGAAGGTTTTGAGTAAGGAAAACTCTGTAAAAATGGCAATTTTGGTCACTGTGAGGGTTTAAAAAGGGGTTATTCCACATGAGGCACGATCCAATTGACATTTTGAATCATTTTTGGTACAGTCCAAAAAATCAATTTTCGGATGAAAAATGATGACTCCGGACATGCCGAACGTTCCAAAATGGTCTATAATGATGACATTTTAACATTTAATCGTTTGACTCTAAATGACTGTTGGATGTGAATTATGACTTTTTCAACTAAAATAAGTGTGTTTAAAGTCATTTCTGTGCCTGAAACGGGTCAAAATTGAAGCTTTTGAGTAAGCAAAACTCTATAAAAATGGCACTTTTGGTCACTGTGAGGGTTTAAAAAGTGGTTATTCAACATGAGGCACGATCCAATTGACATTTTGAATCATTTTTAGTACAGTCCAAAAAATCAATTTTCGGATGAAAAACGATGACTCCGGACATGTCGAACGTTCCCAAAATGGTCTATAATGATGAAATTTTAACATTTAATCTTTTGACTCTAAATGACTGTTGGATGTGAATTATGACTTTTTCAACTAAAATAAGTGTGTTTAAAGTCATTTCTGTGCCTGAAACGGGTCAAAATTGAAGCTTTTGAGTAAGGAAAACTCTGTAAAAATGGCAATTTTGGTCACTGTGAGGGTTTAAAAAGTGGTTATTCAACATGAGGCACGATCCAATTGACATTTTGAATCATTTTTGGTACAGTCCAAAAAATTAATTTTCGGATGAAAAACGATGACTCCGGACATGCCGAACTTTCCCAAAATGGTCTATAATGATGAAATTTTAACATTTAATATTTTGACTCTAAATGACTGTTGGATGTAAGTTATGACTTTTTCAACTAAAATATGTGTGTTTAAAGTCATTTCTGTGCCTGAAACGGGTCAAAATTGAAGCTTTTGAGTAAGCAAAACTCTGTAAAAATGGCACTTTTGGTCACTGTGAGGGTTTAAAAAGTGGTTATTCAACATGAGGCACTATCCAATTGACATTTTGAATCATTTTGGGTACAGTCCAAAAAATCAATTTTCGGATGAAAAACGATGACTCCGGACATGTCGAACGTTCCCAAAATGGTCTATAATGATGAAATTTTAACATTTAATCTTTTGACTCTAAATGACTGTTAGATGTGCATTATGACTTTTTCAACTAAAATAAGTGTGTTTAAAGTCATTTCTGTGCCTGAAACGGGTCAAAATTGAAGCTTTTGAGTAAGCAAAACTCTGTAAAAATGGCAATTTTGGTCACTGTGAGGGTTTAAAAAGTGGTTATTCAACATGAGGCACGATCCAATTGACATTTTGAATCATTTTTGGTACATTCCAAAAAATCAATTTTCGGATGAAAAACGATGACTCCGGACATGTCGAACGTTCCCAAAATGGTCTATAATGATGAAATTTTAACATTTAATCTTTTGACACTAAATGACTGTTGGATGTGAATTATGACTTTTTCAACTAAAATACGTGTGTTTAAAGTCATTTCTGTGCCTGAAACGGGTCAAAATTGAAGCTTTTGAGTAAGCAAAACTCTGTAAAAATGGCACTTTTGGTCACTGTGAGGGTTTAAAAAGTGGTTATTCAACATGAGGCACGATCCAATTGACATTTTGAATCATTTTGGGTACAGTCCAAAAAATCAATTTTCGGATGAAAAACAATGACTCCGGACATGCCGAACGTTCCCAAAATGGTCTATAATGATGAAATTTTAACATTTAATCTTTTGACTCTAAATGACTGTTGGATGTGAATTATGACTTTTTCAACTAAAATATGTGTGTTTAAAGTCATTTCTGTGCCTGAAACGGGTCAAAATTGAAGCTTTTGAGTAAGCAAAACTCTGTAAAAATGGCACTTTTGGTCACTGTGTGGGTTTAAAAAGTGGTTATTCAACATGAGGCACGATCCAATTGACATTTTGAATCATTTTGGGTACAGTCCAAAAAATCAATTTTCGGATGAAAAACGAAGACTCCGGACATGTCGAACGTTCCCAAAATGGTCTCTAATGATGAAATTTTAACATTTAATCTTTTGACTCTAAATGACTGTTGGATGTGCATTATGACTTTTTCAACAAAAATAAGTGTGTTTAAAGTCTTTTCTGTGCCTGAAACGGGTCAAAATTGAAGCTTTTGAGTAAGCAAAACTCTGTAAAAATGGCAATTTTGGTCACTGTGAGGGTTTAAAAAGTGGTTATTCAACATGAGGCACGATCCAATTGATATTTTGAATCATTTTTGGTACAGTCCAAAAAATCAATTTTCGGATGAAAAACGATGACTCCGGACATGTCGAACGTTCCCAAAATGGTCTATAATGATGAAATTTTAACATTTAATCTTTTAGCACTAAATGACCGTTGGATGTGAATTATGACTTTTTCAACTAAAATAAGTGTGTTTAAAGTCATTTCTGTGCCTGAAACGGGTCAAAATTGAAGCTTTTGAGTGAGGAAAACTCTGTAAAAATGGCAATTTTGGTCACTGTGAGGGTTTAAAAAGTGGTTATTCAACATGAGGCACGATCCAATTGACATTTTGAATAATTTTAGTACAGTCCAAAAAATCAATTTTCGGATGAAAAACGATGACTCCGGACATGTCGAACGTTCCCAAAATGGTCTATAATGATGAAATTTTAACATTTAATCTTTTGACTCTAAATGACTGTTGGATGTGCATTATGACTTTTTCAACTAAAATAAGTGTGTTTAAAGTCATTTCTGTGCCTGAAACGGGTCAAAATTGAAGCTTTTGAGTAAGCAAAACTCTGTAAAAATGGCAATTTTGGTCACTGTGAGGGTTTAAAAAGTGGTTATCCAACATGAGGCACGATCCAATTGACATTTTGAATCATTTTTAGTACAGTCCAAAAAATCAATTTTCGGATGAAAAACGATGACTCCGGACATGCCGAACGTTCCCAAAATGGTCTATAATGATGAAATTTTAACATTTAATCTTTTGACTCTAAATGACTGTTGGATGTGAATTCTGACTTTTTCAACTAAAATAAGTGTGTTTAAAGTCATTTCTGTGCCTGAAATGGGTCAAAATTGAAGCTTTTGAGTAAGTAAAACTCTGTAAAAATGGCAATTTTGGTCACTGTGAGGGTTTAAAAAGTGGTTATTCAACATGAGGCAAGATCCAATTGACATTTTGAATCATTTTTGGTACAGTCCAAAAAATCAATTTTCGGATGAAAAACGATGACTCCGGACATGTCCAACGTTCCCAAAATGGTCTATAATGATGAAATTTTAACATTTAATCTTTTGACTCTAAATGACTGTTGGATGTGAATTATGACTTTTTCAACTAAAATAAGTGTGTTTAAAGTCATTTCTGTGCCTGAAACGGGTCAAAATTGAAGCTTTTGAGTAAGGAAAACTCTGTAAAAATGGCAATTTTGGTCACTGTGAGGGTTTAAAAAGTGGTTATTCAACATGAGGCACGATCCAATTGACATTTTGAATCATTTTTGGTACAGTCCAAAAAATCAATTTTCGGATGAAAAACGATGACTCCGGACATGCCGAACGTTCCCAAAATGGTCTATAATGATGAAATTTTAACATTTAATCTTTTGACTCTAAATGACTGTTGGATGTGAATTATGACTTTTTCAACTAAAATACGTGTGTTTAAAGTCATTTCTGTGCCTGAAACGGGTCAAAATTGAAGCTTTTGAGTAAGCAAAACTCTGTAAAAATGGCACTTTTGGTCACTGTGAGGGTTTAAAAAGTGGTTATTCAACATGAGGCACGATCCAATTGACATTTTGAATCATTTTGGGTACAGTCCAAAAAATCAATTTTCGGATGAAAAACGATGACTCCGGACATGTCGAACGTTCCCAAAATGGTCTATAATGATGAAATTTTAACATTTAATCTTTTGACTCTAAATGACTGTTGGATGTGAATTATGACTTTTTCAACTAAAATAAGTGTGTTTAAAGTCATTTCTGTGCCTGAAACGGGTCAAAATTGAAGCTTTTGAGTAAGGAAAACTCTGTAAAAATGGCAATTTTGGTCACTGTGAGGGTTTAAAAAGTGGTTATTCAACATGAGGCACGATCCAATTGACATTTTGAATCATTTTTGGTACAGTCCAAAAAATCAATTTTCGGATGAAAAACGATGACTCCGGACATGCCGAACTTTCCCAAAATGGTCTATAATGATGAAATTTTAACATTTAATATTTTGACTCTAAATGACTGTTGGATGTAAATTATGACTTTTTCAACTAAAATATGTGTGTTTAAAGTCATTTCTGTGCCTGAAACGGGTCAAAATTGAAGCTTTTGAGTAAGCAAAACTCTGTAAAAATGGCACTTTTGGTCACTGTGAGGGTTTAAAAAGTGGTTATTCAACATGAGGCACTATCCAATTGACATTTTGAATCATTTTGGGTACAGTCCAAAAAATCAACTTTCGGATGAAAAACGATGACTCCGGACATGTCGAACGTTCCCAAAATGGTCTATAATGATGAAATTTTAACATTTAATCTTTTGACTCTAAATGACTGTTAGATGTGCATTATGACTTTTTCAACTAAAATAAGTGTGTTTAAAGTCATTTCTGTGCCTGAAACGGGTCAAAATTGAAGCTTTTGAGTAAGCAAAACTCTGTAAAAATGGCAATTTTGGTCACTGTGAGGGTTTAAAAAGTGGTTATTCAACATGAGGCACGATCCAATTGACATTTTGAATCATTTTTGGTACATTCCAAAAAATCAATTTTCGGATGAAAAACGATGACTCCGGACATGTCGAACGTTCCCAAAATGGTCTATAATGATGAAATTTTAACATTTAATCTTTTGACACTAAATGACCGTTGGATGTGAATTATGACTTTTTCAACTAAAATAAGTGTGTTTAAAGTCATTTCTGTGCCTGAAATGGGTCAAAATTGAAGCTTTTGAGTAAGGAAAACTCTGTAAAAATGGCAATTTTGGTCACTGTGAGGGTTTAAAAAGTGGTTATTCAACATGAGGCACGATCCAATTGACATTTTGAATCATTTTTGGTACAGTCCAAAAAATCAATTTTCGGATGAAAAACGATGACTCCGGACATGCCGAACGTTCCCAAAATGGTCTATAATGATGAAATTTTAACATTTAATCTTTTGACTCTAAATGACTGTTGGATGTGAATTATGACTTTTTCAACTAAAATACGTGTGTTTAAAGTCATTTCTGTGCCTGAAACGGGTCAAAATTGAAGCTTTTGAGTAAGCAAAACTCTGTAAAAATTGCACTTTTGGTCACTGTGAGGGTTTAAAAAGTGGTTATTCAACATGAGGCACGATCCAATTGACATTTTGAATAATTTTGGTACAGTCCAAAAAATCAATTTTCGGATGAAAAACGATGACTCCGGACATGCCGAACGTTCCCAAAATGGTCTATAATGATGAAATTTTAACATTTAATCTTTTGACTCTAAATGACTGTTGGATGTGAATTATGACTTTTTCAACTAAAATATGTGTGTTTAAAGTCATTTCTGTGCATGAAACGGGTCAAAATTGAAGCTTTTGAGTAAGCAAAACTCTGTAAAAATGGCACTTTTGGTCACTGTGAGGGTTTAAAAAGTGGTTATTCAACATGAGGCACGATCCAATTGACATTTTGAATCATTTTGGGTACAGTCCAAAAAATCAATTTTCGGATGAAAAACGATGACTCCGGACATGTCGAACGTTCCCAAAATGGTCTATAATGATGAAATTTTAACATTTAATCTTTTGACTCTAAATGACTGTTGGATGTGCATTATGACTTTTTCAACTAAAATAAGTGTGTTTAAAGTCATTTCTGTGCCTGAAACGGGTCAAAATTGAAGCTTTTGAGTAAGCAAAACTCTGTAAAAATGGCAATTTTGGTCACTGTGAGGGTTTAAAAAGTGGTTATTCAACATGAGGCACGATCCAATTGACATTTTGAATCATTTTGGGTACAGTCCAAAAAATCAATTTTCGGATGAAAAACGATGACTCCGGACATGTCGAACGTTCCCAAAATGGTCTATAATGATGACATTTTAACATTTAATCTTTTGACTCTAAATGACTGTTGGATGTGCATTATGACTTTTTCAACTAAAATAAGTGTGTTTAAAGTCATTTCTGTGCCTGAAACGGGTCAAAATTGAAGCTTTTGAGTAAGGAAAACTCTGTAAAAATGGCACTTTTGGTCACTTTGAGGGTTTAAAAAGTGGTTATTCAACATGAGGCACGATCCAATTGACATTTTGAATCATTTTGGGTACAGTCCAAAAAATCAATTTTCGGATGAAAAACGAAGACTCCGGACATGTCGAACGTTCCCAAAATGGTCTCTAATGATGAAATTTTAACATTTAATCTTTTGACTCTAAATGACTGTTGGATGTGCATTATGACTTTTTCAACAAAAATAAGTGTGTTTAAAGTCATTTCTGTGCCTGAAACGGGTCAAAATTGAAGCTTTTGAGTAAGCAAAACTCTGTAAAAATGGCAATTTTGGTCACTGTGAGGGTTTAAAAAGTGGTTATTCAACATGAGGCACGATCCAATTGATATTTTGAATCATTTTTGGTACAGTCAAAAAAATCAATTTTCGGATGAAAAACGATGACTCCGGACATGTCGAACGTTCCCAAAATGGTCTATAATGATGAAATTTTAACATTTAATCTTTTGACACTAAATGACCGTTGGATGTGAATTATGACTTTTTCAACTAAAATAAGTGTGTTTAAAGTCATTTCTGTGCCTGAAATGGGTCAAAATTGAAGCTTTTGAGTAAGGAAAACTCTGTAAAAATGGCAATTTTGGTCACTGTGAGGGTTTAAAAAGTGGTTATTCAACATGAGGCACGATCCAATTGACATTTTGAATCATTTTGGGTACAGTCCAAAAAATCCATTTTCGGATGAAAAACGATGACTCCGGACATGTCGAACGTTCCCAAAATGGTCTATAATGATGAAATTTTAACATTTAATCTTTTGACTCTAAATGACTGTTGGATGTGAATTATGACTTTTTCAACTAAAATAAGTGTGTTTAAAGTCATTTCTGTGCCTGAAACGGGTCAAAATTGAAGCTTTTGAGTAAGGAAAACTCTGTAAAAATGGCAATTTTGGTCACTGTGAGGGTTTAAAAAGTGGTTATTCAACATGAGGCACGATCCAATTGACATTTTGAATCATTTTTGGTACAGTCCAAAAAATCAATTTTCGGATGAAAAACGATGACTCCGGACATGCCGAACGTTCCCAAAATGGTCTATAATGATGAAATTTTAACATTTAATCTTTTGACTCTAAATGACTGTTGGATGTGAATTATGACTTTTTCAACTAAAATACGTGTGTTTAAAGTCATTTCTGTGCCTGAAACGGGTCAAAATTGAAGCTTTTGAGTAAGCAAAACTCTGTAAAAATGGCACTTTTGGTCACTGTGAGGGTTTAAAAAGTGGTTATTCAACATGAGGCACGATCCAATTGACATTTTGAATCATTTTGGGTACAGTCCAAAAAATCAATTTTCGGATGAAAAACGATGACTCCGGACATGTCGAACGTTCCCAAAATGGTCTATAATGATGAAATTTTAACATTTAATCTTTTGACTCTAAATGACTGTTGGATGTGAATTATGACTTTTTCAACTAAAATAAGTGTGTTTAAAGTCATTTCTGTGCCTGAAACGGGTCAAAATTGAAGCTTTTGAGTAAGGAAAACTCTGTAAAAATGGCAATTTTGGTCACTGTGAGGGTTTAAAAAGTGGTTATTCAACATGAGGCACGATCCAATTGACATTTTGAATCATTTTTGGTACAGTCCAAAAAATCAATTTTCGGATGAAAAACGATGACTCCGGACATGCCGAACTTTCCCAAAATGGTCTATAATGATGAAATTTTAACATTTAATATTTTGACTCTAAATGACTGTTGGATGTAAATTATGACTTTTTCAACTAAAATATGTGTGTTTAAAGTCATTTCTGTGCCTGAAACGGGTCAAAATTGAAGCTTTTGAGTAAGCAAAACTCTGTAAAAATGGCACTTTTGGTCACTGTGAGGGTTTAAAAAGTGGTTATTCAACATGAGGCACTATCCAATTGACATTTTGAATCATTTTGGGTACAGTCCAAAAAATCAATTTTCGGATGAAAAACGATGACTCCGGACATGTCGAACGTTCCCAAAATGGTCTATAATGATGAAATTTTAACATTTAATCTTTTGACTCTAAATGACTGTTAGATGTGCATTATGACTTTTTCAACTAAAATAAGTGTGTTTAAAGTCATTTCTGTGCCTGAAACGGGTCAAAATTGAAGCTTTTGAGTAAGCAAAACTCTGTAAAAATGGCAATTTTGGTCACTGTGAGGGTTTAAAAAGTGGTTATTCAACATGAGGCACGATCCAATTGACATTTTGAATCATTTTTGGTACATTCCAAAAAATCAATTTTCGGATGAAAAACGATGACTCCGGACATGTCGAACGTTCCCAAAATGGTCTATAATGATGAAATTTTAACATTTAATCTTTTGACACTAAATGACCGTTGGATGTGAATTATGACTTTTTCAACTAAAATAAGTGTGTTTAAAGTCATTTCTGTGCCTGAAATGGGTCAAAATTGAAGCTTTTGAGTAAGGAAAACTCTGTAAAAATGGCAATTTTGGTCACTGTGAGGGTTTAAAAAGTGGTTATTCAACATGAGGCACGATCCAATTGACATTTTGAATCATTTTTGGTACAGTCCAAAAAATCAATTTTCGGATGAAAAACGATGACTCCGGACATGCCGAACGTTCCCAAAATGGTCTATAATGATGAAATTTTAACATTTAATCTTTTGACTCTAAATGACTGTTGGATGTGAATTATGACTTTTTCAACTAAAATACGTGTGTTTAAAGTCATTTCTGTGCCTGAAACGGGTCAAAATTGAAGCTTTTGAGTAAGCAAAACTCTGTAAAAATTGCACTTTTGGTCACTGTGAGGGTTTAAAAAGTGGTTATTCAACATGAGGCACGATCCAATTGACATTTTGAATAATTTTGGTACAGTCCAAAAAATCAATTTTCGGATGAAAAACGATGACTCCGGACATGCCGAACGTTCCCAAAATGGTCTATAATGATGAAATTTTAACATTTAATCTTTTGACTCTAAATGACTGTTGGATGTGAATTATGACTTTTTCAACTAAAATATGTGTGTTTAAAGTCATTTCTGTGCATGAAACGGGTCAAAATTGAAGCTTTTGAGTAAGCAAAACTCTGTAAAAATGGCACTTTTGGTCACTGTGAGGGTTTAAAAAGTGGTTATTCAACATGAGGCACGATCCAATTGACATTTTGAATCATTTTGGGTACAGTCCAAAAAATCAATTTTCGGATGAAAAACGATGACTCCGGACATGTCGAACGTTCCCAAAATGGTCTATAATGATGAAATTTTAACATTTAATCTTTTGACTCTAAATGACTGTTGGATGTGCATTATGACTTTTTCAACTAAAATAAGTGTGTTTAAAGTCATTTCTGTGCCTGAAACGGGTCAAAATTGAAGCTTTTGAGTAAGCAAAACTCTGTAAAAATGGCACTTTTGGTCACTGTGAGGGTTTAAAAAGTGGTTATTCAACATGAGGCACGATCCAATTGACATTTTGAATCATTTTGGGTACAGTCCAAAAAATCAATTTTCGGATGAAAAACGATGACTCCGGACATGTCGAACGTTCCCAAAATGGTCTATAATGATGAAATTTTAACATTTAATCTTTTGACTCTAAATGACTGTTGGATGTGCATTATGACTTTTTCAACTAAAATAAGTGTGTTTAAAGTCATTTCTGTGCCTGAAACGGGTCAAAATTGAAGCTTTTGAGTAAGGAAAACTCTGTAAAAATGGCAATTTTGGTCACTGTGAGGGTTTAAAAAGTGGTTATTCAACATGAGGCACGATCCAATTGACATTTTGAATCATTTTGGGTACAGTCCAAAAAATCAATTTTCGGATGAAAAACGATGACTCCGGACATGTCGAACGTTCCCAAAATGGTCTATAATGATGAAATTTTAACATTTAATCTTTTGACTCTTAATGACTGTTGGATGTGAATTATGACTTTTTCAACTAAAATAAGTGTGTTTAAAGTCATTTCTGTGCCTGAAACGGGTCAAAATTGAAGCTTTTGAGTAAGCAAAACTCTGTAAAAATGGCAATTTTGGTCACTGTGAGGGTTTAAAAAGTGGTTATTCAACATGAGGCACGATCCAATTGACATTTTGAATCATTTTGGGTACAGTCCAAAAAATCAATTTTCGGATGAAAAACGATGACTCCGGACATGTCGAACGTTCCCAAAATGGTCTATAATGATGAAATTTTAACATTTAATCTTTTGACTCTAAATGACTGTTGGATGTGAATTATGACTTTTTCAACTAAAATAAGTGTGTTTAAAGTCATTTCTGTGCCTGAAACGGGTCAAAATTGAAGCTTTTGAGTAAGGAAAACTCTGTAAAAATGGCAATTTTGGTCACTGTGAGGGTTTAAAAAGTGGTTATTCAACATGAGGCACGATCCAATTGACATTTTGAATCATTTTTGGTACAGTCCAAAAAATCAATTTTCGGATGAAAAACGATGACTCCGGACATGCCGAACGTTCCCAAAATGGTCTATAATGATGAAATTTTAACATTTAATCTTTTGACTCTAAATGACTGTTGGATGTGAATTATGACTTTTTCAACTAAAATACGTGTGTTTAAAGTCATTTCTGTGCCTGAAACGGGTCAAAATTGAAGCTTTTGAGTAAGCAAAACTCTGTAAAAATGGCACTTTTGGTCACTGTGAGGGTTTAAAAAGTGGTTATTCAACATGAGGCACGATCCAATTGACATTTTGAATCATTTTGGGTACAGTCCAAAAAATCAATTTTCGGATGAAAAACGATGACTCCGGACATGTCGAACGTTCCCAAAATGGTCTATAATGATGAAATTTTAACATTTAATCTTTTGACTCTAAATGACTGTTGGATGTGAATTATGACTTTTTCAACTAAAATAAGTGTGTTTAAAGTCATTTCTGTGCCTGAAACGGGTCAAAATTGAAGCTTTTGAGTGAGGAAAACTCTGTAAAAATGGCAATTTTGGTCACTGTGAGGGTTTAAAAAGTGGTTATTCAACATGAGGCACGATCCAATTGACATTTTGAATAATTTTAGTACAGTCCAAAAAATCAATTTTCGGATGAAAAACGATGACTCCGGACATGTCGAACGTTCCCAAAATGGTCTATAATGATGAAATTTTAACATTTAATCTTTTGACTCTAAATGACTGTTGGATGTGCATTATGACTTTTTCAACTAAAATAAGTGTGTTTAAAGTCATTTCTGTGCCTGAAACGGGTCAAAATTGAAGCTTTTGAGTAAGCAAAACTCTGTAAAAATGGCAATTTTGGTCACTGTGAGGGTTTAAAAAGTGGTTATCCAACATGAGGCACGATCCAATTGACATTTTGAATCATTTTTAGTACAGTCCAAAAAATCAATTTTCGGATGAAAAACGATGACTCCGGACATGCCGAACGTTCCCAAAATGGTCTATAATGATGAAATTTTAACATTTAATCTTTTGACTCTAAATGACTGTTGGATGTGCATTATGACTTTTTCAACTAAAATAAGTGTGTTTAAAGTCATTTCTGTGCCTGAAACGGGTCAAAATTGAAGCTTTTGAGTAAGGAAAACTCTGTAAAAATGGCAATTTTGGTCACTGTGAGGGTTTAAAAAGTGGTTATTCAACATGAGGCACGATCCAATTGACATTTTGAATCATTTTGGGTACAGTCCAAAAAATCAATTTTCGGATGAAAAACGATGACTCCGGACATGTCGAACGTTCCCAAAATGGTCTATAATGATGAAATTTTAACATTTAATCTTTTGACTCTTAATGACTGTTGGATGTGAATTATGACTTTTTCAACTAAAATAAGTGTGTTTAAAGTCATTTCTGTGCCTGAAACGGGTCAAAATTGAAGCTTTTGAGTAAGCAAAACTCTGTAAAAATGGCAATTTTGGTCACTGTGAGGGTTTAAAAAGTGGTTATTCAACATGAGGCACGATCCAATTGACATTTTGAATCATTTTGGGTACAGTCCAAAAAATCAATTTTCGGATGAAAAACGATGACTCCGGACATGTCGAACGTTCCCAAAATGGTCTATAATGATGAAATTTTAACATTTAATCTTTTGACTCTAAATGACTGTTGGATGTGAATTATGACTTTTTCAACTAAAATAAGTGTGTTTAAAGTCATTTCTGTGCCTGAAACGGGTCAAAATTGAAGCTTTTGAGTAAGGAAAACTCTGTAAAAATGGCAATTTTGGTCACTGTGAGGGTTTAAAAAGTGGTTATTCAACATGAGGCACGATCCAATTGACATTTTAAATCATTTTTGGTACAGTCCAAAAAATCAATTTTCGGATGAAAAACGATGACTCCGGACATGCCGAACGTTCCCAAAATGGTCTATAATGATGAAATTTTAACATTTAATCTTTTGACTCTAAATGACTGTTGGATGTGAATTATGACTTTTTCAACTAAAATACGTGTGTTTAAAGTCATTTCTGTGCCTGAAACGGGTCAAAATTGAAGCTTTTGAGTAAGCAAAACTCTGTAAAAATGGCACTTTTGGTCACTGTGAGGGTTTAAAAAGTGGTTATTCAACATGAGGCACGATCCAATTGACATTTTGAATCATTTTGGGTACAGTCCAAAAAATCAATTTTCGGATGAAAAACGATGACTCCGGACATGTCGAACGTTCCCAAAATGGTCTATAATGATGAAATTTTAACATTTAATCTTTTGACTCTAAATGACTGTTGGATGTGAATTATGACTTTTTCAACTAAAATAAGTGTGTTTAAAGTCATTTCTGTGCCTGAAACGGGTCAAAATTGAAGCTTTTGAGTGAGGAAAACTCTGTAAAAATGGCAATTTTGGTCACTGTGAGGGTTTAAAAAGTGGTTATTCAACATGAGGCACGATCCAATTGACATTTTGAATAATTTTAGTACAGTCCAAAAAATCAATTTTCGGATGAAAAACGATGACTCCGGACATGTCGAACGTTCCCAAAATGGTCTATAATGATGAAATTTTAACATTTAATCTTTTGACTCTAAATGACTGTTGGATGTGCATTATGACTTTTTCAACTAAAATAAGTGTGTTTAAAGTCATTTCTGTGCCTGAAACGGGTCAAAATTGAAGCTTTTGAGTAAGGAAAACTCTGTAAAAATGGCAATTTTGGTCACTGTGAGGGTTTAAAAAGTGGTTATTCAACATGAGGCACGATCCAATTGACATTTTGAATCATTTTGGGTACAGTCCAAAAAATCAATTTTCGGATGAAAAACGATGACTCCGGACATGTCGAACGTTCCCAAAATGGTCTATAATGATGAAATTTTAACATTTAATCTTTTGACTCTTAATGACTGTTGGATGTGAATTATGACTTTTTCAACTAAAATAAGTGTGTTTAAAGTCATTTCTGTGCCTGAAACGGGTCAAAATTGAAGCTTTTGAGTAAGCAAAACTCTGTAAAAATGGCAATTTTGGTCACTGTGAGGGTTTAAAAAGTGGTTATTCAACATGAGGCACGATCCAATTGACATTTTGAATCATTTTGGGTACAGTCCAAAAAATCAATTTTCGGATGAAAAACGATGACTCCGGACATGTCGAACGTTCCCAAAATGGTCTATAATGATGAAATTTTAACATTTAATCTTTTGACTCTAAATGACTGTTGGATGTGAATTATGACTTTTTCAACTAAAATAAGTGTGTTTAAAGTCATTTCTGTGCCTGAAACGGGTCAAAATTGAAGCTTTTGAGTAAGGAAAACTCTGTAAAAATGGCAATTTTGGTCACTGTGAGGGTTTAAAAAGTGGTTATTCAACATGAGGCACGATCCAATTGACATTTTGAATCATTTTTGGTACAGTCCAAAAAATCAATTTTCGGATGAAAAACGATGACTCCGGACATGCCGAACGTTCCCAAAATGGTCTATAATGATGAAATTTTAACATTTAATCTTTTGACTCTAAATGACTGTTGGATGTGAATTATGACTTTTTCAACTAAAATACGTGTGTTTAAAGTCATTTCTGTGCCTGAAACGGGTCAAAATTGAAGCTTTTGAGTAAGCAAAACTCTGTAAAAATGGCACTTTTGGTCACTGTGAGGGTTTAAAAAGTGGTTATTCAACATGAGGCACGATCCAATTGACATTTTGAATCATTTTGGGTACAGTCCAAAAAATCAATTTTCGGATGAAAAACGATGACTCCGGACATGTCGAACGTTCCCAAAATGGTCTATAATGATGAAATTTTAACATTTAATCTTTTGACTCTAAATGACTGTTGGATGTGAATTATGACTTTTTCAACTAAAATAAGTGTGTTTAAAGTCATTTCTTTGCCTGAAACGGGTCAAAATTGAAGCTTTTGAGTGAGGAAAACTCTGTAAAAATGGCAATTTTGGTCACTGTGAGGGTTTAAAAAGTGGTTATTCAACATGAGGCACGATCCAATTGACATTTTGAATAATTTTAGTACAGTCCAAAAAATCAATTTTCGGATGAAAAACGATGACTCCGGACATGTCGAACGTTCCCAAAATGGTCTATAATGATGAAATTTTAACATTTAATCTTTTGACTCTAAATGACTGTTGGATGTGCATTATGACTTTTTCAACTAAAATAAGTGTGTTTAAAGTCATTTCTGTGCCTGAAACGGGTCAAAATTGAAGCTTTTGAGTAAGCAAAACTCTGTAAAAATGGCAATTTTGGTCACTGTGAGGGTTTAAAAAGTGGTTATCCAACATGAGGCACGATCCAATTGACATTTTGAATCATTTTTAGTACAGTCCAAAAAATCAATTTTCGGATGAAAAACGATGACTCCGGACATGCCGAACGTTCCCAAAATGGTCTATAATGATGAAATTTTAACATTTAATCTTTTGACTCTAAATGACTGTTGGATGTGCATTATGACTTTTTCAACTAAAATAAGTGTGTTTAAAGTCATTTCTGTGCCTGAAACGGGTCAAAATTGAAGCTTTTGAGTAAGGAAAACTCTGTAAAAATGGCAATTTTGGTCACTGTGAGGGTTTAAAAAGTGGTTATTCAACATGAGGCACGATCCAATTGACATTTTGAATCATTTTGGGTACAGTCCAAAAAATCAATTTTCGGATGAAAAACGATGACTCCGGACATGTCGAACGTTCCCAAAATGGTCTATAATGATGAAATTTTAACATTTAATCTTTTGACTCTTAATGACTGTTGGATGTGAATTATGACTTTTTCAACTAAAATAAGTGTGTTTAAAGTCATTTCTGTGCCTGAAACGGGTCAAAATTGAAGCTTTTGAGTAAGCAAAACTCTGTAAAAATGGCAATTTTGGTCACTGTGAGGGTTTAAAAAGTGGTTATTCAACATGAGGCACGATCCAATTGACATTTTGAATCATTTTGGGTACAGTCCAAAAAATCAATTTTCGGATGAAAAACGATGACTCCGGACATGTCGAACGTTCCCAAAATGGTCTATAATGATGAAATTTTAACATTTAATCTTTTGACTCTAAATGACTGTTGGATGTGAATTATGACTTTTTCAACTAAAATAAGTGTGTTTAAAGTCATTTCTGTGCCTGAAACGGGTCAAAATTGAAGCTTTTGAGTAAGGAAAACTCTGTAAAAATGGCAATTTTGGTCACTGTGAGGGTTTAAAAAGTGGTTATTCAACATGAGGCACGATCCAATTGACATTTTAAATCATTTTTGGTACAGTCCAAAAAATCAATTTTCGGATGAAAAACGATGACTCCGGACATGCCGAACGTTCCCAAAATGGTCTATAATGATGAAATTTTAACATTTAATCTTTTGACTCTAAATGACTGTTGGATGTGAATTATGACTTTTTCAACTAAAATACGTGTGTTTAAAGTCATTTCTGTGCCTGAAACGGGTCAAAATTGAAGCTTTTGAGTAAGCAAAACTCTGTAAAAATGGCACTTTTGGTCACTGTGAGGGTTTAAAAAGTGGTTATTCAACATGAGGCACGATCCAATTGACATTTTGAATCATTTTGGGTACAGTCCAAAAAATCAATTTTCGGATGAAAAACGATGACTCCGGACATGTCGAACGTTCCCAAAATGGTCTATAATGATGAAATTTTAACATTTAATCTTTTGACTCTAAATGACTGTTGGATGTGAATTATGACTTTTTCAACTAAAATAAGTGTGTTTAAAGTCATTTCTGTGCCTGAAACGGGTCAAAATTGAAGCTTTTGAGTGAGGAAAACTCTGTAAAAATGGCAATTTTGGTCACTGTGAGGGTTTAAAAAGTGGTTATTCAACATGAGGCACGATCCAATTGACATTTTGAATAATTTTAGTACAGTCCAAAAAATCAATTTTCGGATGAAAAACGATGACTCCGGACATGTCGAACGTTCCCAAAATGGTCTATAATGATGAAATTTTAACATTTAATCTTTTGACTCTAAATGACTGTTGGATGTGCATTATGACTTTTTCAACTAAAATAAGTGTGTTTAAAGTCATTTCTGTGCCTGAAACGGGTCAAAATTGAAGCTTTTGAGTAAGCAAAACTCTGTAAAAATGGCAATTTTGGTCACTGTGAGGGTTTAAAAAGTGGTTATCCAACATGAGGCACGATCCAATTGACATTTTGAATCATTTTTAGTACAGTCCAAAAAATCAATTTTCGGATGAAAAACGATGACTCCGGACATGCCGAATGTTCCCAAAATGGTCTATAATGATGAAATTTTAACATTTAATCTTTTGACTCTAAATGACTGTTGGATGTGAATTCTGACTTTTTCAACTAAAATAAGTGTGTTTAAAGTCATTTCTGTGCCTGAAACGGGTCAAAATTGAAGCTTTTGAGTAAGTAAAACTCTGTAAAAATGGCAATTTTGGTCACTGTGAGGGTTTAAAAAGTGGTTATTCAACATGAGGCATGATCCAATTGACATTTTGAATCATTTTTGGTACAGTCCAAAAAATCAATTTTCGGATGAAAAACGATGACTTCGGACATGTCCAACGTTCCCAAAATGGTCTATAATGATGAAATTTTAACATTTAATCTTTTGACTCTAAATGACTGTTGGATGTGAATTATGACTTTTTCAACTAAAATAAGTGTGTTTAAAGTCATTTCTGTGCCTGAAACGGGTCAAAATTGAAGCTTTTGAGTAAGGAAAACTCTGTAAAAATGGCAATTTTGGTCACTGTGAGGGTTTAAAAAGTGGTTATTCAACATGAGGCACGATCCAATTGACATTTTGAATCATTTTTGGTACAGTCCAAAAAATCAATTTTCGGATGAAAAACGATGACTCCGGACATGTCGAACGTTCCCAAAATGGTCTATAATGATGAAATTTTAACATTTAATCTTTTGACTCTAAATGACTGTTGGATGTGAATTATGACTTTTTCAACTAAAATAAGTGTGTTTAAAGTCATTTCTGTGCCTGAAACGGGTCAAAATTGAAGCTTTTGAGTAAGGAAAACTCTGTAAAAATGGCAATTTTGGTCACTGTGAGGGTTTAAAAAGTGGTTATTCAACATGAGGCACGATCCAATTGACATTTTGAATCATTTTGGGTACAGTCCAAAAAATCAATTTTCGGATGTAAAACGATGACTCCGGACATGTCGAACGTTCCCAAAATGGTCTATAATGATGACATTTTGACATTTAATCTTTTGACTCTAAATGACTGTTGGATGTGCATTATGACTTTTTCAACTAAAATAAGTGTGTTTAAAGTCATTTCTGTGCCTGAAACGGGTCAAAATTGAAGCTTTTGAGTAAGCAAAACTCTGTAAAAATTGCAATTTTGGTCACTGTGAGGGTTTAAAAAGTGGTTATTCAACATGAGGCACGATCCAATTGACATTTTGAATCATTTTGGGTACAGTCCAAAAAATCAATTTTCGGATGAAAAACGATGACTCCGGACATGTCGAACGTTCCCAAAATGGTCTATAATGATGAAATTTTAACATTTAATCTTTTGACTCTAAATGACTGTTGGATGTGCATTATGACTTTTTCAACTAAAATAAGTGTGTTTAAAGTCATTTCTGTGCCTGAAACGGGTCAAAATTGAAGGTTTTGAGTAAGGAAAACTCTGTAAAAATGGCAATTTTGGTCACTGTGAGGGTTTAAAAAGGGGTTATTCCACATGAGGCACGATCCAATTGACATTTTGAATCATTTTTGGTACAGTCCAAAAAATCAATTTTCGGATGAAAAATGATGACTCCGGACATGCCGAACGTTCCAAAATGGTCTATAATGATGACATTTTAACATTTAATCGTTTGACTCTAAATGACTGTTGGATGTGAATTATGACTTTTTCAACTAAAATAAGTGTGTTTAAAGTCATTTCTGTGCCTGAAACGGGTCAAAATTGAAGCTTTTGAGTAAGCAAAACTCTATAAAAATGGCACTTTTGGTCACTGTGAGGGTTTAAAAAGTGGTTATTCAACATGAGGCACGATCCAATTGACATTTTGAATCATTTTTGGTACAGTCCAAAAAATCAATTTTCGGATGAAAAACGATGACTCCGGACATGCCGAACTTTCCCAAAATGGTCTATAATGATGAAATTTTAACATTTAATATTTTGACTCTAAATGACTGTTGGATGTAAATTATGACTTTTTCAACTAAAATATGTGTGTTTAAAGTCATTTCTGTGCCTGAAACGGGTCAAAATTGAAGCTTTTGAGTAAGCAAAACTCTGTAAAAATGGCACTTTTGGTCACTGTGAGGGTTTAAAAAGTGGTTATTCAACATGAGGCACTATCCAATTGACATTTTGAATCATTTTGGGTACAGTCCAAAAAATCAATTTTCGGATGAAAAACGATGACTCCGGACATGTCGAACGTTCCCAAAATGGTCTATAATGATGAAATTTTAACATTTAATCTTTTGACTCTAAATGACTGTTAGATGTGCATTATGACTTTTTCAACTAAAATAAGTGTGTTTAAAGTCATTTCTGTGCCTGAAACGGGTCAAAATTGAAGCTTTTGAGTAAGCAAAACTCTGTAAAAATGGCAATTTTGGTCACTGTGAGGGTTTAAAAAGTGGTTATTCAACATGAGGCACGATCCAATTGACATTTTGAATCATTTTTGGTACATTCCAAAAAATCAATTTTCGGATGAAAAACGATGACTCCGGACATGTCGAACGTTCCCAAAATGGTCTATAATGATGAAATTTTAACATTTAATCTTTTGACACTAAATGACTGTTGGATGTGAATTATGACTTTTTCAACTAAAATACGTGTGTTTAAAGTCATTTCTGTGCCTGAAACGGGTCAAAATTGAAGCTTTTGAGTGAGGAAAACTCTGTAAAAATGGCACTTTTGGTCACTGTGAGGGTTTAAAAAGTGGTTATTCAACATGAGGCACGATCCAATTGACATTTTGAATCATTTTGGGTACAGTCCAAAAAATCAATTTTCGGATGTAAAACGATGACTCCGGACATGTCGAACATTCCCAAAATGGTCTATAATGATGACATTTTGACATTTAATCTTTTGACTCTAAATGACTGTTGGATGTGCATTATGACTTTTTCAACTAAAATAAGTGTGTTTAAAGTCATTTCTGTGCCTGAAACGGGTCAAAATTGAAGCTTTTGAGTAAGCAAAACTCTGTAAAAATGGCAATTTTGGTCACTGTGAGGGTTTAAAAAGTGGTTATTCAACATGAGGCACGATCCAATTGACATTTTGAATCATTTTGGGTACAGTCCAAAAAATCAATTTTCGGATGAAAAACGATGACTCCGGACATGTCGAACGTTCCCAAAATGGTCTATAATGATGAAATTTTAACATTTAATCTTTTGACTCTAAATGACTGTTGGATGTGCATTATGACTTTTTCAACTAAAATAAGTGTGTTTAAAGTCATTTCTGTGCCTGAAACGGGTCAAAATTGAAGGTTTTGAGTAAGGAAAACTCTGTAAAAATGGCAATTTTGGTCACTGTGAGGGTTTAAAAAGGGGTTATTCCACATGAGGCACGATCCAATTGACATTTTGAATCATTTTTGGTACAGTCCAAAAAATCAATTTTCGGATGAAAAATGATGACTCCGGACATGCCGAACGTTCCAAAATGGTCTATAATGATGACATTTTAACATTTAATCGTTTGACTCTAAATGACTGTTGGATGTGAATTATGACTTTTTCAACTAAAATAAGTGTGTTTAAAGTCATTTCTGTGCCTGAAACGGGTCAAAATTGAAGCTTTTGAGTAAGCAAAACTCTATAAAAATGGCACTTTTGGTCACTGTGAGGGTTTAAAAAGTGGTTATTCAACATGAGGCACGATCCAATTGACATTTTGAATCATTTTTAGTACAGTCCAAAAAATCAATTTTCGGATGAAAAACGATGACTCCGGACATGTCGAACGTTCCCAAAATGGTCTATAATGATGAAATTTTAACATTTAATCTTTTGACTCTAAATGACTGTTGGATGTGAATTATGACTTTTTCAACTAAAATAAGTGTGTTTAAAGTCATTTCTGTGCCTGAAACGGGTCAAAATTGAAGCTTTTGAGTAAGGAAAACTCTGTAAAAATGGCAATTTTGGTCACTGTGAGGGTTTAAAAAGTGGTTATTCAACATGAGGCACGATCCAATTGACATTTTGAATCATTTTTGGTACAGTCCAAAAAATTAATTTTCGGATGAAAAACGATGACTCCGGACATGCCGAACTTTCCCAAAATGGTCTATAATGATGAAATTTTAACATTTAATATTTTGACTCTAAATGACTGTTGGATGTAAGTTATGACTTTTTCAACTAAAATATGTGTGTTTAAAGTCATTTCTGTGCCTGAAACGGGTCAAAATTGAAGCTTTTGAGTAAGCAAAACTCTGTAAAAATGGCACTTTTGGTCACTGTGAGGGTTTAAAAAGTGGTTATTCAACATGAGGCACTATCCAATTGACATTTTGAATCATTTTGGGTACAGTCCAAAAAATCAATTTTCGGATGAAAAACGATGACTCCGGACATGTCGAACGTTCCCAAAATGGTCTATAATGATGAAATTTTAACATTTAATCTTTTGACTCTAAATGACTGTTAGATGTGCATTATGACTTTTTCAACTAAAATAAGTGTGTTTAAAGTCATTTCTGTGCCTGAAACGGGTCAAAATTGAAGCTTTTGAGTAAGCAAAACTCTGTAAAAATGGCAATTTTGGTCACTGTGAGGGTTTAAAAAGTGGTTATTCAACATGAGGCACGATCCAATTGACATTTTGAATCATTTTTGGTACATTCCAAAAAATCAATTTTCGGATGAAAAACGATGACTCCGGACATGTCGAACGTTCCCAAAATGGTCTATAATGATGAAATTTTAACATTTAATCTTTTGACACTAAATGACTGTTGGATGTGAATTATGACTTTTTCAACTAAAATACGTGTGTTTAAAGTCATTTCTGTGCCTGAAACGGGTCAAAATTGAAGCTTTTGAGTAAGCAAAACTCTGTAAAAATGGCACTTTTGGTCACTGTGAGGGTTTAAAAAGTGGTTATTCAACATGAGGCACGATCCAATTGACATTTTGAATCATTTTGGGTACAGTCCAAAAAATCAATTTTCGGATGAAAAACAATGACTCCGGACATGCCGAACGTTCCCAAAATGGTCTATAATGATGAAATTTTAACATTTAATCTTTTGACTCTAAATGACTGTTGGATGTGAATTATGACTTTTTCAACTAAAATATGTGTGTTTAAAGTCATTTCTGTGCCTGAAACGGGTCAAAATTGAAGCTTTTGAGTAAGCAAAACTCTGTAAAAATGGCACTTTTGGTCACTGTGTGGGTTTAAAAAGTGGTTATTCAACATGAGGCACGATCCAATTGACATTTTGAATCATTTTGGGTACAGTCCAAAAAATCAATTTTCGGATGAAAAACGAAGACTCCGGACATGTCGAACGTTCCCAAAATGGTCTCTAATGATGAAATTTTAACATTTAATCTTTTGACTCTAAATGACTGTTGGATGTGCATTATGACTTTTTCAACAAAAATAAGTGTGTTTAAAGTCTTTTCTGTGCCTGAAACGGGTCAAAATTGAAGCTTTTGAGTAAGCAAAACTCTGTAAAAATGGCAATTTTGGTCACTGTGAGGGTTTAAAAAGTGGTTATTCAACATGAGGCACGATCCAATTGATATTTTGAATCATTTTTGGTACAGTCCAAAAAATCAATTTTCGGATGAAAAACGATGACTCCGGACATGTCGAACGTTCCCAAAATGGTCTATAATGATGAAATTTTAACATTTAATCTTTTAGCACTAAATGACCGTTGGATGTGAATTATGACTTTTTCAACTAAAATAAGTGTGTTTAAAGTCATTTCTGTGCCTGAAACGGGTCAAAATTGAAGCTTTTGAGTGAGGAAAACTCTGTAAAAATGGCAATTTTGGTCACTGTGAGGGTTTAAAAAGTGGTTATCCAACATGAGGCACGATCCAATTGACATTTTGAATCATTTTTAGTACAGTCCAAAAAATCAATTTTCGGATGAAAAACGATGACTCCGGACATGCCGAACGTTCCCAAAATGGTCTATAATGATGAAATTGTAACATTTAATCTTTTGACTCTAAATGACTGTTGGATGTGAATTCTGACTTTTTCAACTAAAATAAGTGTGTTTAAAGTCATTTCTGTGCCTGAAATGGGTCAAAATTGAAGCTTTTGAGTAAGTAAAACTCTGTAAAAATGGCAATTTTGGTCACTGTGAGGGTTTAAAAAGTGGTTATTCAACATGAGGCAAGATCCAATTGACATTTTGAATCATTTTTGGTACAGTCCAAAAAATCAATTTTCGGATGAAAAACGATGACTCCGGACATGTCCAACGTTCCCAAAATGGTCTATAATGATGAAATTTTAACATTTAATCTTTTGACTCTAAATGACTGTTGGATGTGAATTATGACTTTTTCAACTAAAATAAGTGTGTTTAAAGTCATTTCTGTGCCTGAAACGGGTCAAAATTGAAGCTTTTGAGTAAGGAAAACTCTGTAAAAATGGCAATTTTGGTCACTGTGAGGGTTTAAAAAGTGGTTATTCAACATGAGGCACGATCCAATTGACATTTTGAATCATTTTTGGTACAGTCCAAAAAATCAATTTTCGGATGAAAAACGATGACTCCGGACATGCCGAACGTTCCCAAAATGGTCTATAATGATGAAATTTTAACATTTAATCTTTTGACTCTAAATGACTGTTGGATGTGAATTATGACTTTTTCAACTAAAATACGTGTGTTTAAAGTCATTTCTGTGCCTGAAACGGGTCAAAATTGAAGCTTTTGAGTAAGCAAAACTCTGTAAAAATGGCACTTTTGGTCACTGTGAGGGTTTAAAAAGTGGTTATTCAACATGAGGCACGATCCAATTGACATTTTGAATCATTTTGGGTACAGTCCAAAAAATCAATTTTCGGATGAAAAACGATGACTCCGGACATGTCGAACGTTCCCAAAATGGTCTATAATGATGAAATTTTAACATTTAATCTTTTGACTCTAAATGACTGTTGGATGTGAATTATGACTTTTTCAACTAAAATAAGTGTGTTTAAAGTCATTTCTGTGCCTGAAACGGGTCAAAATTGAAGCTTTTGAGTAAGGAAAACTCTGTAAAAATGGCAATTTTGGTCACTGTGAGGGTTTAAAAAGTGGTTATTCAACATGAGGCACGATCCAATTGACATTTTGAATCATTTTTGGTACAGTCCAAAAAATCAATTTTCGGATGAAAAACGATGACTCCGGACATGCCGAACTTTCCCAAAATGGTCTATAATGATGAAATTTTAACATTTAATATTTTGACTCTAAATGACTGTTGGATGTAAATTATGACTTTTTCAACTAAAATATGTGTGTTTAAAGTCATTTCTGTGCCTGAAACGGGTCAAAATTGAAGCTTTTGAGTAAGCAAAACTCTGTAAAAATGGCACTTTTGGTCACTGTGAGGGTTTAAAAAGTGGTTATTCAACATGAGGCACTATCCAATTGACATTTTGAATCATTTTGGGTACAGTCCAAAAAATCAACTTTCGGATGAAAAACGATGACTCCGGACATGTCGAACGTTCCCAAAATGGTCTATAATGATGAAATTTTAACATTTAATCTTTTGACTCTAAATGACTGTTAGATGTGCATTATGACTTTTTCAACTAAAATAAGTGTGTTTAAAGTCATTTCTGTGCCTGAAACGGGTCAAAATTGAAGCTTTTGAGTAAGCAAAACTCTGTAAAAATGGCAATTTTGGTCACTGTGAGGGTTTAAAAAGTGGTTATTCAACATGAGGCACGATCCAATTGACATTTTGAATCATTTTTGGTACATTCCAAAAAATCAATTTTCGGATGAAAAACGATGACTCCGGACATGTCGAACGTTCCCAAAATGGTCTATAATGATGAAATTTTAACATTTAATCTTTTGACACTAAATGACCGTTGGATGTGAATTATGACTTTTTCAACTAAAATAAGTGTGTTTAAAGTCATTTCTGTGCCTGAAATGGGTCAAAATTGAAGCTTTTGAGTAAGGAAAACTCTGTAAAAATGGCAATTTTGGTCACTGTGAGGGTTTAAAAAGTGGTTATTCAACATGAGGCACGATCCAATTGACATTTTGAATCATTTTTGGTACAGTCCAAAAAATCAATTTTCGGATGAAAAACGATGACTCCGGACATGCCGAACGTTCCCAAAATGGTCTATAATGATGAAATTTTAACATTTAATCTTTTGACTCTAAATGACTGTTGGATGTGAATTATGACTTTTTCAACTAAAATACGTGTGTTTAAAGTCATTTCTGTGCCTGAAACGGGTCAAAATTGAAGCTTTTGAGTAAGCAAAACTCTGTAAAAATTGCACTTTTGGTCACTGTGAGGGTTTAAAAAGTGGTTATTCAACATGAGGCACGATCCAATTGACATTTTGAATAATTTTGGTACAGTCCAAAAAATCAATTTTCGGATGAAAAACGATGACTCCGGACATGCCGAACGTTCCCAAAATGGTCTATAATGATGAAATTTTAACATTTAATCTTTTGACTCTAAATGACTGTTGGATGTGAATTATGACTTTTTCAACTAAAATATGTGTGTTTAAAGTCATTTCTGTGCATGAAACGGGTCAAAATTGAAGCTTTTGAGTAAGCAAAACTCTGTAAAAATGGCACTTTTGGTCACTGTGAGGGTTTAAAAAGTGGTTATTCAACATGAGGCACGATCCAATTGACATTTTGAATCATTTTGGGTACAGTCCAAAAAATCAATTTTCGGATGAAAAACGATGACTCCGGACATGTCGAACGTTCCCAAAATGGTCTATAATGATGAAATTTTAACATTTAATCTTTTGACTCTAAATGACTGTTGGATGTGCATTATGACTTTTTCAACTAAAATAAGTGTGTTTAAAGTCATTTCTGTGCCTGAAACGGGTCAAAATTGAAGCTTTTGAGTAAGCAAAACTCTGTAAAAATGGCAATTTTGGTCACTGTGAGGGTTTAAAAAGTGGTTATTCAACATGAGGCACGATCCAATTGACATTTTGAATCATTTTGGGTACAGTCCAAAAAATCAATTTTCGGATGAAAAACGATGACTCCGGACATGTCGAACGTTCCCAAAATGGTCTATAATGATGACATTTTAACATTTAATCTTTTGACTCTAAATGACTGTTGGATGTGCATTATGACTTTTTCAACTAAAATAAGTGTGTTTAAAGTCATTTCTGTGCCTGAAACGGGTCAAAATTGAAGCTTTTGAGTAAGGAAAACTCTGTAAAAATGGCACTTTTGGTCACTTTGAGGGTTTAAAAAGTGGTTATTCAACATGAGGCACGATCCAATTGACATTTTGAATCATTTTGGGTACAGTCCAAAAAATCAATTTTCGGATGAAAAACGAAGACTCCGGACATGTCGAACGTTCCCAAAATGGTCTCTAATGATGAAATTTTAACATTTAATCTTTTGACTCTAAATGACTGTTGGATGTGCATTATGACTTTTTCAACAAAAATAAGTGTGTTTAAAGTCATTTCTGTGCCTGAAACGGGTCAAAATTGAAGCTTTTGAGTAAGCAAAACTCTGTAAAAATGGCAATTTTGGTCACTGTGAGGGTTTAAAAAGTGGTTATTCAACATGAGGCACGATCCAATTGATATTTTGAATCATTTTTGGTACAGTCAAAAAAATCAATTTTCGGATGAAAAACGATGACTCCGGACATGTCGAACGTTCCCAAAATGGTCTATAATGATGAAATTTTAACATTTAATCTTTTGACACTAAATGACCGTTGGATGTGAATTATGACTTTTTCAACTAAAATAAGTGTGTTTAAAGTCATTTCTGTGCCTGAAATGGGTCAAAATTGAAGCTTTTGAGTAAGGAAAACTCTGTAAAAATGGCAATTTTGGTCACTGTGAGGGTTTAAAAAGTGGTTATTCAACATGAGGCACGATCCAATTGACATTTTGAATCATTTTGGGTACAGTCCAAAAAATCCATTTTCGGATGAAAAACGATGACTCCGGACATGTCGAACGTTCCCAAAATGGTCTATAATGATGAAATTTTAACATTTAATCTTTTGACTCTAAATGACTGTTGGATGTGAATTATGACTTTTTCAACTAAAATAAGTGTGTTTAAAGTCATTTCTGTGCCTGAAACGGGTCAAAATTGAAGCTTTTGAGTAAGGAAAACTCTGTAAAAATGGCAATTTTGGTCACTGTGAGGGTTTAAAAAGTGGTTATTCAACATGAGGCACGATCCAATTGACATTTTGAATCATTTTTGGTACAGTCCAAAAAATCAATTTTCGGATGAAAAACGATGACTCCGGACATGCCGAACGTTCCCAAAATGGTCTATAATGATGAAATTTTAACATTTAATCTTTTGACTCTAAATGACTGTTGGATGTGAATTATGACTTTTTCAACTAAAATACGTGTGTTTAAAGTCATTTCTGTGCCTGAAACGGGTCAAAATTGAAGCTTTTGAGTAAGCAAAACTCTGTAAAAATGGCACTTTTGGTCACTGTGAGGGTTTAAAAAGTGGTTATTCAACATGAGGCACGATCCAATTGACATTTTGAATCATTTTGGGTACAGTCCAAAAAATCAATTTTCGGATGAAAAACGATGACTCCGGACATGTCGAACGTTCCCAAAATGGTCTATAATGATGAAATTTTAACATTTAATCTTTTGACTCTAAATGACTGTTGGATGTGAATTATGACTTTTTCAACTAAAATAAGTGTGTTTAAAGTCATTTCTGTGCCTGAAACGGGTCAAAATTGAAGCTTTTGAGTAAGGAAAACTCTGTAAAAATGGCAATTTTGGTCACTGTGAGGGTTTAAAAAGTGGTTATTCAACATGAGGCACGATCCAATTGACATTTTGAATCATTTTTGGTACAGTCCAAAAAATCAATTTTCGGATGAAAAACGATGACTCCGGACATGCCGAACTTTCCCAAAATGGTCTATAATGATGAAATTTTAACATTTAATATTTTGACTCTAAATGACTGTTGGATGTAAATTATGACTTTTTCAACTAAAATATGTGTGTTTAAAGTCATTTCTGTGCCTGAAACGGGTCAAAATTGAAGCTTTTGAGTAAGCAAAACTCTGTAAAAATGGCACTTTTGGTCACTGTGAGGGTTTAAAAAGTGGTTATTCAACATGAGGCACTATCCAATTGACATTTTGAATCATTTTGGGTACAGTCCAAAAAATCAATTTTCGGATGAAAAACGATGACTCCGGACATGTCGAACGTTCCCAAAATGGTCTATAATGATGAAATTTTAACATTTAATCTTTTGACTCTAAATGACTGTTAGATGTGCATTATGACTTTTTCAACTAAAATAAGTGTGTTTAAAGTCATTTCTGTGCCTGAAACGGGTCAAAATTGAAGCTTTTGAGTAAGCAAAACTCTGTAAAAATGGCAATTTTGGTCACTGTGAGGGTTTAAAAAGTGGTTATTCAACATGAGGCACGATCCAATTGACATTTTGAATCATTTTTGGTACATTCCAAAAAATCAATTTTCGGATGAAAAACGATGACTCCGGACATGTCGAACGTTCCCAAAATGGTCTATAATGATGAAATTTTAACATTTAATCTTTTGACACTAAATGACCGTTGGATGTGAATTATGACTTTTTCAACTAAAATAAGTGTGTTTAAAGTCATTTCTGTGCCTGAAATGGGTCAAAATTGAAGCTTTTGAGTAAGGAAAACTCTGTAAAAATGGCAATTTTGGTCACTGTGAGGGTTTAAAAAGTGGTTATTCAACATGAGGCACGATCCAATTGACATTTTGAATCATTTTTGGTACAGTCCAAAAAATCAATTTTCGGATGAAAAACGATGACTCCGGACATGCCGAACGTTCCCAAAATGGTCTATAATGATGAAATTTTAACATTTAATCTTTTGACTCTAAATGACTGTTGGATGTGAATTATGACTTTTTCAACTAAAATACGTGTGTTTAAAGTCATTTCTGTGCCTGAAACGGGTCAAAATTGAAGCTTTTGAGTAAGCAAAACTCTGTAAAAATTGCACTTTTGGTCACTGTGAGGGTTTAAAAAGTGGTTATTCAACATGAGGCACGATCCAATTGACATTTTGAATAATTTTGGTACAGTCCAAAAAATCAATTTTCGGATGAAAAACGATGACTCCGGACATGCCGAACGTTCCCAAAATGGTCTATAATGATGAAATTTTAACATTTAATCTTTTGACTCTAAATGACTGTTGGATGTGAATTATGACTTTTTCAACTAAAATATGTGTGTTTAAAGTCATTTCTGTGCATGAAACGGGTCAAAATTGAAGCTTTTGAGTAAGCAAAACTCTGTAAAAATGGCACTTTTGGTCACTGTGAGGGTTTAAAAAGTGGTTATTCAACATGAGGCACGATCCAATTGACATTTTGAATCATTTTGGGTACAGTCCAAAAAATCAATTTTCGGATGAAAAACGATGACTCCGGACATGTCGAACGTTCCCAAAATGGTCTATAATGATGAAATTTTAACATTTAATCTTTTGACTCTAAATGACTGTTGGATGTGCATTATGACTTTTTCAACTAAAATAAGTGTGTTTAAAGTCATTTCTGTGCCTGAAACGGGTCAAAATTGAAGCTTTTGAGTAAGCAAAACTCTGTAAAAATGGCAATTTTGGTCACTGTGAGGGTTTAAAAAGTGGTTATTCAACATGAGGCACGATCCAATTGACATTTTGAATCATTTTGGGTACAGTCCAAAAAATCAATTTTCGGATGAAAAACGATGACTCCGGACATGTCGAACGTTCCCAAAATGGTCTATAATGATGACATTTTAACATTTAATCTTTTGACTCTAAATGACTGTTGGATGTGCATTATGACTTTTTCAACTAAAATAAGTGTGTTTAAAGTCATTTCTGTGCCTGAAACGGGTCAAAATTGAAGCTTTTGAGTAAGGAAAACTCTGTAAAAATGGCACTTTTGGTCACTTTGAGGGTTTAAAAAGTGGTTATTCAACATGAGGCACGATCCAATTGACATTTTGAATCATTTTGGGTACAGTCCAAAAAATCAATTTTCGGATGAAAAACGAAGACTCCGGACATGTCGAACGTTCCCAAAATGGTCTCTAATGATGAAATTTTAACATTTAATCTTTTGACTCTAAATGACTGTTGGATGTGCATTATGACTTTTTCAACAAAAATAAGTGTGTTTAAAGTCATTTCTGTGCCTGAAACGGGTCAAAATTGAAGCTTTTGAGTAAGCAAAACTCTGTAAAAATGGCAATTTTGGTCACTGTGAGGGTTTAAAAAGTGGTTATTCAACATGAGGCACGATCCAATTGATATTTTGAATCATTTTTGGTACAGTCAAAAAAATCAATTTTCGGATGAAAAACGATGACTCCGGACATGTCGAACGTTCCCAAAATGGTCTATAATGATGAAATTTTAACATTTAATCTTTTGACACTAAATGACCGTTGGATGTGAATTATGACTTTTTCAACTAAAATAAGTGTGTTTAAAGTCATTTCTGTGCCTGAAATGGGTCAAAATTGAAGCTTTTGAGTAAGGAAAACTCTGTAAAAATGGCAATTTTGGTCACTGTGAGGGTTTAAAAAGTGGTTATTCAACATGAGGCACGATCCAATTGACATTTTGAATCATTTTGGGTACAGTCCAAAAAATCCATTTTCGGATGAAAAACGATGACTCCGGACATGTCGAACGTTCCCAAAATGGTCTATAATGATGAAATTTTAACATTTAATCTTTTGACTCTAAATGACTGTTGGATGTGAATTATGACTTTTTCAACTAAAATAAGTGTGTTTAAAGTCATTTCTGTGCCTGAAACGGGTCAAAATTGAAGCTTTTGAGTGAGGAAAACTCCGTAAAAATGGCAATTTTGGTCACTGTGAGGGTTTAAAAAGTGGTTATTCAACATGAGGCACGATCCAATTGACATTTTGAATAATTTTAGTACAGTCCAAAAAATCAATTTTCGGATGAAAAACGATGACTCCGGACATGTCGAACGTTCCCAAAATGGTCTATAATGATGAAATTTTAACATTTAATCTTTTGACTCTAAATGACTGTTGGATGTGCATTATGACTTTTTCAACTAAAATAAGTGTGTTTAAAGTCATTTCTGTGCCTGAAACGGGTCAAAATTGAAGCTTTTGAGTAAGCAAAACTCTGTAAAAATGGCAATTTTGGTCACTGTGAGGGTTTAAAAAGTGGTTATCCAACATGAGGCACGATCCAATTGACATTTTGAATCATTTTTAGTACAGTCCAAAAAATCAATTTTCGGATGAAAAACGATGACTCCGGACATGCCGAACGTTCCCAAAATGGTCTATAATGATGAAATTTTAACATTTAATCTTTTGACTCTAAATGACTGTTGGATGTGAATTCTGACTTTTTCAACTAAAATAAGTGTGTTTAAAGTCATTTCTGTGCCTGAAACGGGTCAAAATTGAAGCTTTTGAGTAAGTAAAACTCTGTAAAAATGGCAATTTTGGTCACTGTGAGGGTTTAAAAAGTGGTTATTCAACATGAGGCATGATCCAATTGACATTTTGAATCATTTTTGGTACAGTCCAAAAAATCAATTTTCGGATGAAAAACGATGACTTCGGACATGTCCAACGTTCCCAAAATGGTCTATAATGATGAAATTTTAACATTTAATCTTTTGACTCTAAATGACTGTTGGATGTGAATTATGACTTTTTCAACTAAAATAAGTGTGTTTAAAGTCATTTCTGTGCCTGAAACGGGTCAAAATTGAAGCTTTTGAGTAAGGAAAACTCTGTAAAAATGGCAATTTTGGTCACTGTGAGGGTTTAAAAAGTGGTTATTCAACATGAGGCACGATCCAATTGACATTTTGAATCATTTTTGGTACAGTCCAAAAAATCAATTTTCGGATGAAAAACGATGACTCCGGACATGCCGAACGTTCCCAAAATGGTCTATAATGATGAAATTTTAACATTTAATCTTTTGACTCTAAATGACTGTTGGATGTGAATTATGACTTTTTCAACTAAAATACGTGTGTTTAAAGTCATTTCTGTGCCTGAAACGGGTCAAAATTGAAGCTTTTGAGTAAGCAAAACTCTGTAAAAATGGCACTTTTGGTCACTGTGAGGGTTTAAAAAGTGGTTATTCAACATGAGGCACGATCCAATTGACATTTTGAATCATTTTCAGTACAGTCCAAAAAATTAATTTTCGGATGAAAAACGATGACTCCGGACATGTCGAACGTTCCCAAAATGGTCTATAATGATGAAATTTTAACATTTAATCTTTTGACTCTAAATGACTGTTGGATGTGAATTATGACTTTTTCAACTAAAATAAGTGTGTTTAAAGTCATTTCTGTGCCTGAAACGGGTCAAAATTGAAGCTTTTGAGTAAGGAAAACTCTGTAAAAATGGCAATTTTGGTCACTGTGAGGGTTTAAAAAGTGGTTATTCAACATGAGGCACGATCCAATTGACATTTTGAATCATTTTGGGTACAGTCCAAAAAATCAATTTTCGGATGTAAAACGATGACTCCGGACATGTCGAACGTTCCCAAAATGGTCTATAATGATGACATTTTGACATTTAATCTTTTGACTCTAAATGACTGTTGGATGTGCATTATGACTTTTTCAACTAAAATAAGTGTGTTTAAAGTCATTTCTGTGCCTGAAACGGGTCAAAATTGAAGCTTTTGAGTAAGCAAAACTCTGTAAAAATGGCAATTTTGGTCACTGTGAGGGTTTAAAAAGTGGTTATTCAACATGAGGCACGATCCAATTGACATTTTGAATCATTTTGGGTACAGTCCAAAAAATCAATTTTCGGATGAAAAACGATGACTCCGGACATGTCGAACGTTCCCAAAATGGTCTATAATGATGAAATTTTAACATTTAATCTTTTGACTCTAAATGACTGTTGGATGTGCATTATGACTTTTTCAACTAAAATAAGTGTGTTTAAAGTCATTTCTGTGCCTGAAACGGGTCAAAATTGAAGGTTTTGAGTAAGGAAAACTCTGTAAAAATGGCAATTTTGGTCACTGTGAGGGTTTAAAAAGGGGTTATTCCACATGAGGCACGATCCAATTGACATTTTGAATCATTTTTGGTACAGTCCAAAAAATCAATTTTCGGATGAAAAATGATGACTCCGGACATGCCGAACGTTCCAAAATGGTCTATAATGATGACATTTTAACATTTAATCGTTTGACTCTAAATGACTGTTGGATGTGAATTATGACTTTTTCAACTAAAATAAGTGTGTTTAAAGTCATTTCTGTGCCTGAAACGGGTCAAAATTGAAGCTTTTGAGTAAGCAAAACTCTATAAAAATGGCACTTTTGGTCACTGTGAGGGTTTAAAAAGTGGTTATTCAACATGAGGCACGATCCAATTGACATTTTGAATCATTTTTAGTACAGTCCAAAAAATCAATTTTCGGATGAAAAACGATGACTCCGGACATGTCGAACGTTCCCAAAATGGTCTATAATGATGAAATTTTAACATTTAATCTTTTGACTCTAAATGACTGTTGGATGTGAAATATGAAATTGAAGCTTTTGAGTAAGGAAAACTCTGTAAAAATGGCAATTTTGGTCACTGTGAGGGTTTAAAAAGTGGTTATTCAACATGAGGCACGATCCAATTGACATTTTTAATCATTTTGGGTACAGTCCAAAAAATCAATTTTCGGATGAAAAACGATGACTCCGGACATGTCGAACGTTCCCAAAATGGTCTATAATGATGAAATTTTAACATTTAATCTTTTGACTCTAAATGACTGTTAGATGTGCATTATGACTTTTTCAACTAAAATAAGTGTGTTTAAAGTCATTTCTGTGCCTGAAACGGGTCAAAATTGAAGCTTTTGAGTAAGCAAAACTCTGTAAAAATGGCAATTTTGGTCACTGTGAGGGTTTAAAAAGTGGTTATTCAACATGAGGCACGATCCAATTGACATTTTGAATCATTTTTGGTACATTCCAAAAAATCAATTTTCGGATGAAAAACGATGACTCCGGACATGTCGAACGTTCCCAAAATGGTCTATAATGATGAAATTTTAACATTTAATCTTTTGACACTAAATGACTGTTGGATGTGAATTATGACTTTTTCAACTAAAATATGTGTGTTTAAAGTCATTTCTGTGCCTGAAACGGGTCAAAATTGAAGCTTTTGAGTAAGCAAAACTCTGTAAAAATGGCACTTTTGGTCACTGTGAGGGTTTAAAAAGTGGTTATTCAACATGAGGCACGATCCAATTGACATTTTGAATCATTTTGGGTACAGTCCAAAAAATCAATTTTCGGATGAAAAACAATGACTCCGGACATGCCGAACGTTCCCAAAATGGTCTATAATGATGAAATTTTAACATTTAATCTTTTGACTCTAAATGACTGTTGGATGTGAATTATGACTTTTTCAACTAAAATATGTGTGTTTAAAGTCATTTCTGTGCCTGAAACGGGTCAAAATTGAAGCTTTTGAGTAAGCAAAACTCTGTAAAAATGGCACTTTTGGTCACTGTGTGGGTTTAAAAAGTGGTTATTCAACATGAGGCACGATCCAATTGACATTTTGAATCATTTTGGGTACAGTCCAAAAAATTAATTTTCGGATGAAAAACGAAGACTCCGGACATGTCGAACGTTCCCAAAATGGTCTCTAATGATGAAATTTTAACATTTAATCTTTTGACTCTAAATGACTGTTGGATGTGCATTATGACTTTTTCAACAAAAATAAGTGTGTTTAAAGTCATTTCTGTGCCTGAAACGGGTCAAAATTGAAGCTTTTGAGTAAGCAAAACTCTGTAAAAATGGCAATTTTGGTCACTGTGAGGGTTTAAAAAGTGGTTATTCAACATGAGGCACGATCCAATTGATATTTTGAATCATTTTTGGTACAGTCCAAAAAATCAATTTTCGGATGAAAAACGATGACTCCGGACATGTCGAACGTTCCCAAAATGGTCTATAATGATGAAATTTTAACATTTAATCTTTTAGCACTAAATGACCGTTGGATGTGAATTATGACTTTTTCAACTAAAATAAGTGTTTAAAGTCATTTCTGTGCCTGAAATGGGTCAAAATTGAAGCTTTTGAGTAAGGAAAACTCTGTAAAAATGGCAATTTTGGTCACTGTGAGGGTTTAAAAAGTGGTTATTCAACATGAGGCACGATCCAATTGACATTTTGAATCATTTTGGGTACAGTCCAAAAAATCCATTTTCGGATGAAAAACGATGACTCCGGACATGTCGAACGTTCCCAAAATGGTCTATAATGATGAAATTTTAACATTTAATCTTTTGACTCTAAATGACTGTTGGATGTGAATTATGACTTTTTCAACTAAAATAAGTGTGTTTAAAGTCATTTCTGTGCCTGAAACGGGTCAAAATTGAAGCTTTTGAGTGAGGAAAACTCTGTAAAAATGGCAATTTTGGTCACTGTGAGGGTTTAAAAAGTGGTTATTCAACATGAGGCACGATCCAATTGACATTTTGAATAATTTTAGTACAGTCCAAAAAATCAATTTTCGGATGAAAAACGATGACTCCGGACATGTCGAACGTTCCCAAAATGGTCTATAATGATGAAATTTTAACATTTAATCTTTTGACTCTAAATGACTGTTGGATGTGCATTATGACTTTTTCAACTAAAATAAGTGTGTTTAAAGTCATTTCTGTGCCTGAAACGGGTCAAAATTGAAGCTTTTGAGTAAGCAAAACTCTGTAAAAATGGCAATTTTGGTCACTTTGAGGGTTTAAAAAGTGGTTATCCAACATGAGGCACGATCCAATTGACATTTTGAATCATTTTTAGTACAGTCCAAAAAATCAATTTTCGGATGAAAAACGATGACTCCGGACATGCCGAACGTTCCCAAAATGGTCTATAATGATGAAATTTTAACATTTAATCTTTTGACTCTAAATGACTGTTGGATGTGAATTCTGACTTTTTCAACTAAAATAAGTGTGTTTAAAGTCATTTCTGTGCCTGAAACGGGTCAAAATTGAAGCTTTTGAGTAAGTAAAACTCTGTAAAAATGGCAATTTTGGTCACTGTGAGGGTTTAAAAAGTGGTTATTCAACATGAGGCAAGATCCAATTGACATTTTGAATCATTTTTGGTACAGTCCAAAAAATCAATTTTCGGATGAAAAACGATGACTCCGGACATGTCCAACGTTCCCAAAATGGTCTATAATGATGAAATTTTAACATTTAATCTTTTGACTCTAAATGACTGTTGGATGTGAATTATGACTTTTTCAACTAAAATAAGTGTGTTTAAAGTCATTTCTGTGCCTGAAACGGGTCAAAATTGAAGCTTTTGAGTAAGGAAAACTCTGTAAAAATGGCAATTTTGGTCACTGTGAGGGTTTAAAAAGTGGTTATTCAACATGAGGCACGATCCAATTGACATTTTGAATCATTTTTGGTACAGTCCAAAAAATCAATTTTCGGATGAAAAACGATGACTCCGGACATGCCGAACGTTCCCAAAATGGTCTATAATGATGAAATTTTAACATTTAATCTTTTGACTCTAAATGACTGTTGGATGTGAATTATGACTTTTTCAACTAAAATACGTGTGTTTAAAGTCATTTCTGTGCCTGAAACGGGTCAAAATTGAAGCTTTTGAGTAAGCAAAACTCTGTAAAAATGGCACTTTTGGTCACTGTGAGGGTTTAAAAAGTGGTTATTCAACATGAGGCACGATCCAATTGACATTTTGAATCATTTTGGGTACAGTCCAAAAAATCAATTTTCGGATGAAAAACGATGACTCCGGACATGTCGAACGTTCCCAAAATGGTCTATAATGATGAAATTTTAACATTTAATCTTTTGACTCTAAATGACTGTTGGATGTGAATTATGACTTTTTCAACTAAAATAAGTGTGTTTAAAGTCATTTCTGTGCCTGAAACGGGTCAAAATTGAAGCTTTTGAGTAAGGAAAACTCTGTAAAAATGGCAATTTTGGTCACTGTGAGGGTTTAAAAAGTGGTTATTCAACATGAGGCACGATCCAATTGACATTTTGAATCATTTTTGGTACAGTCCAAAAAATCAATTTTCGGATGAAAAACGATGACTCCGGACATGCCGAACTTTCCCAAAATGGTCTATAATGATGAAATTTTAACATTTAATATTTTGACTCTAAATGACTGTTGGATGTAAATTATGACTTTTTCAACTAAAATATGTGTGTTTAAAGTCATTTCTGTGCCTGAAACGGGTCAAAATTGAAGCTTTTGAGTAAGCAAAACTCTGTAAAAATGGCACTTTTGGTCACTGTGAGGGTTTAAAAAGTGGTTATTCAACATGAGGCACTATCCAATTGACATTTTGAATCATTTTGGGTACAGTCCAAAAAATCAATTTTCGGATGAAAAACGATGACTCCGGACATGTCGAACGTTCCCAAAATGGTCTATAATGATGAAATTTTAACATTTAATCTTTTGACTCTAAATGACTGTTAGATGTGCATTATGACTTTTTCAACTAAAATAAGTGTGTTTAAAGTCATTTCTGTGCCTGAAACGGGTCAAAATTGAAGCTTTTGAGTAAGCAAAACTCTGTAAAAATGGCAATTTTGGTCACTGTGAGGGTTTAAAAAGTGGTTATTCAACATGAGGCACGATCCAATTGACATTTTGAATAATTTTTGGTACATTCCAAAAAATCAATTTTCGGATGAAAAACGATGACTCCGGACATGTCGAACGTTCCCAAAATGGTCTATAATGATGAAATTTTAACATTTAATCTTTTGACACTAAATGACCGTTGGATGTGAATTATGACTTTTTCAACTAAAATAAGTGTGTTTAAAGTCATTTCTGTGCCTGAAATGGGTCAAAATTGAAGCTTTTGAGTAAGGAAAACTCTGTAAAAATGGCAATTTTGGTCACTGTGAGGGTTTAAAAAGTGGTTATTCAACATGAGGCACGATCCAATTGACATTTTGAATCATTTTTGGTACAGTCCAAAAAATCAATTTTCGGATGAAAAACGATGACTCCGGACATGCCGAACGTTCCCAAAATGGTCTATAATGATGAAATTTTAACATTTAATCTTTTGACTCTAAATGACTGTTGGATGTGAATTATGACTTTTTCAACTAAAATACGTGTGTTTAAAGTCATTTCTGTGCCTGAAACGGGTCAAAATTGAAGCTTTTGAGTAAGCAAAACTCTGTAAAAATTGCACTTTTGGTCACTGTGAGGGTTTAAAAAGTGGTTATTCAACATGAGGCACGATCCAATTGACATTTTGAATCATTTTTGGTACAGTCCAAAAAATCAATTTTCGGATGAAAAACGATGACTCCGGACATGCCGAACGTTCCCAAAATGGTCTATAATGATGAAATTTTAACATTTAATCTTTTGACTCTAAATGACTGTTGGATGTGAATTATGACTTTTTCAACTAAAATACGTGTGTTTAAAGTCATTTCTGTGCCTGAAACGGGTCAAAATTGAAGCTTTTGAGTAAGCAAAACTCTGTAAAAATTGCACTTTTGGTCACTGTGAGGGTTTAAAAAGTGGTTATTCAACATGAGGCACGATCCAATTGACATTTTGAATAATTTTGGTACAGTCCAAAAAATCAATTTTCGGATGAAAAACGATGACTCCGGACATGCCGAACGTTCCCAAAATGGTCTATAATGATGAAATTTTAACATTTAATCTTTTGACTCTAAATGACTGTTGGATGTGAATTATGACTTTTTCAACTAAAATATGTGTGTTTAAAGTCATTTCTGTGCCTGAAACGGGTCAAAATTGAAGCTTTTGAGTAAGCAAAACTCTGTAAAAATGGCACTTTTGGTCACTGTGAGGGTTTAAAAAGTGGTTATTCAACATGAGGCACGATCCAATTGACATTTTGAATCATTTTGGGTACAGTCCAAAAAATCAATTTTCGGATGAAAAACGATGACTCCGGACATGTCGAACGTTCCCAAAATGGTCTATAATGATGAAATTTTAACATTTAATCTTTTGACTCTAAATGACTGTTGGATGTGCATTATGACTTTTTCAACTAAAATAAGTGTGTTTAAAGTCATTTCTGTGCCTGAAACGGGTCAAAATTGAAGCTTTTGAGTAAGGAAAACTCTGTAAAAATGGCACTTTTGGTCACTGTGAGGGTTTAAAAAGTGGTTATTCAACATGAGGCACGATCCAATTGACATTTTGAATCATTTTGGGTACAGTCCAAAAAATCAATTTTCGGATGAAAAACGAAGACTCCGGACATGTCGAACGTTCCCAAAATGGTCTCTAATGATGAAATTTTAACATTTAATCTTTTGACTCTAAATGACTGTTGGATGTGCATTATGACTTTTTCAACAAAAATAAGTGTGTTTAAAGTCATTTCTGTGCCTGAAACGGGTCAAAATTGAAGCTTTTGAGTAAGCAAAACTCTGTAAAAATGGCAATTTTGGTCACTGTGAGGGTTTAAAAAGTGGTTATTCAACATGAGGCACGATCCAATTGATATTTTGAATCATTTTTGGTACAGTCCAAAAAATCAATTTTCGGATGAAAAACGATGACTCCGGACATGTCGAACGTTCCCAAAATGGTCTATAATGATGAAATTTTAACATTTAATCTTTTGACACTAAATGACCGTTGGATGTGAATTATGACTTTTTCAACTAAAATAAGTGTGTTTAAAGTCATTTCTGTGCCTGAAATGGGTCAAAATTGAAGCTTTTGAGTAAGGAAAACTCTGTAAAAATGGCAATTTTGGTCACTGTGAGGGTTTAAAAAGTGGTTATTCAACATGAGGCACGATCCAATTGACATTTTGAATCATTTTGGGTACAGTCCAAAAAATCCATTTTCGGATGAAAAACGATGACTCCGGACATGTCGAACGTTCCCAAAATGGTCTATAATGATGAAATTTTAACATTTAATCTTTTGACTCTAAATGACTGTTGGATGTGAATTATGACTTTTTCAACTAAAATAAGTGTGTTTAAAGTCATTTCTGTGCCTGAAACGGGTCAAAATTGAAGCTTTTGAGTGAGGAAAACTCTGTAAAAATGGCAATTTTGGTCACTGTGAGGGTTTAAAAAGTGGTTATTCAACATGAGGCACGATCCAATTGACATTTTGAATCATTTTCAGTACAGTCCAAAAAATCAATTTTCGGATGAAAAACGATGACTCCGGACATGTCGAACGTTCCCAAAATGGTCTATAATGATGAAATTTTAACATTTAATCTTTTGACTCTAAATGACTGTTGGATGTGAATTATGACTTTTTCAACTAAAATAAGTGTGTTTAAAGTCATTTCTGTGCCTGAAACGGGTCAAAATTGAAGCTTTTGAGTAAGGAAAACTCTGTAAAAATGGCAATTTTGGTCACTGTGAGGGTTTAAAAAGTGGTTATTCAACATGAGGCACGATCCAATTGACATTTTGAATCATTTTGGGTACAGTCCAAAAAATCAATTTTCGGATGTAAAACGATGACTCCGGACATGTCGAACGTTCCCAAAATGGTCTATAATGATGACATTTTGACATTTAATCTTTTGACTCTAAATGACTGTTGGATGTGCATTATGACTTTTTCAACTAAAATAAGTGTGTTTAAAGTCATTTCTGTGCCTGAAACGGGTCAAAATTGAAGCTTTTGAGTAAGCAAAACTCTGTAAAAATGGCAATTTTGGTCACTGTGAGGGTTTAAAAAGTGGTTATTCAACATGAGGCACGATCCAATTGACATTTTGAATCATTTTGGGTACAGTCCAAAAAATCAATTTTCGGATGAAAAACGATGACTCCGGACATGTCGAACGTTCCCAAAATGGTCTATAATGATGAAATTTTAACATTTAATCTTTTGACTCTAAATGACTGTTGGATGTGCATTATGACTTTTTCAACTAAAATAAGTGTGTTTAAAGTCATTTCTGTGCCTGAAACGGGTCAAAATTGAAGGTTTTGAGTAAGGAAAACTCTGTAAAAATGGCAATTTTGGTCACTGTGAGGGTTTAAAAAGGGGTTATTCCACATGAGGCACGATCCAATTGACATTTTGAATCATTTTTGGTACAGTCCAAAAAATCAATTTTCGGATGAAAAATTATGACTCCGGACATGCCGAACGTTCCAAAATGGTCTATAATGATGACATTTTAACATTTAATCGTTTGACTCTAAATGACTGTTGGATGTGAATTATGACTTTTTCAACTAAAATAAGTGTGTTTAAAGTCATTTCTGTGCCTGAAACGGGTCAAAATTGAAGCTTTTGAGTAAGCAAAACTCTATAAAAATGGCACTTTTGGTCACTGTGAGGGTTTAAAAAGTGGTTATTCAACATGAGGCACGATCCAATTGACATTTTGAATCATTTTTAGTACAGTCCAAAAAATCAATTTTCGGATGAAAAACGATGACTCCGGACATGCCCAACGTTCCCAAAATGGTCTATAATGATGAAATTTTAACATTTAATCTTTTGACTCTAAATGACTGTTGGATGTGAATTATGACTTTTTCAACTAAAATACGTGTGTTTAAAGTCATTTCTGTGCCTGAAACGGGTCAAAATTGAAGCTTTTGAGTAAGCAAAACTCTGTAAAAATGGCACTTTTGGTCACTGTGAGGGTTTAAAAAGTGGTTATTCAACATGAGGCACGATCCAATTGACATTTTGAATCATTTTTGGTACAGTCCAAAAAATCAATTTTCGGATGAAAAACGATGACTCCGGACATGCCGAACTTTCCCAAAATGGTCTATAATGATGAAATTTTAACATTTAATATTTTGACTCTAAATGACTGTTGGATGTAAATTATGACTTTTTCAACTAAAATATGTGTGTTTAAAGTCATTTCTGTGCCTGAAACGGGTCAAAATTGAAGCTTTTGAGTAAGCAAAACTCTGTAAAAATGGCACTTTTGGTCACTGTGAGGGTTTAAAAAGTGGTTATTCAACATGAGGCACTATCCAATTGACATTTTGAATCATTTTGGGTACAGTCCAAAAAATCAATTTTCGGATGAAAAACGATGACTCCGGACATGTCGAACGTTCCCAAAATGGTCTATAATGATGAAATTTTAACATTTAATCTTTTGACTCTAAATGACTGTTAGATGTGCATTATGACTTTTTCAACTAAAATAAGTGTGTTTAAAGTCATTTCTGTGCCTGAAACGGGTCAAAATTGAAGCTTTTGAGTAAGCAAAACTCTGTAAAAATGGCAATTTTGGTCACTGTGAGGGTTTAAAAAGTGGTTATTCAACATGAGGCACGATCCAATTGACATTTTGAATCATTTTTGGTACATTCCAAAAAATCAATTTTCGGATGAAAAACGATGACTCCGGACATGTCGAACGTTCCCAAAATGGTCTATAATGATGAAATTTTAACATTTAATCTTTTGACACTAAATGACCGTTGGATGTGAATTATGACTTTTTCAACTAAAATAAGTGTGTTTAAAGTCATTTCTGTGCCTGAAATGGGTCAAAATTGAAGCTTTTGAGTAAGGAAAACTCTGTAAAAATGGCAATTTTGGTCACTGTGAGGGTTTAAAAAGTGGTTATTCAACATGAGGCACGATCCAATTGACATTTTGAATCATTTTTGGTACAGTCCAAAAAATCAATTTTCGGATGAAAAACGATGACTCCGGACATGCCGAACGTTCCCAAAATGGTCTATAATGATGAAATTTTAACATTTAATCTTTTGACTCTAAATGACTGTTGGATGTGAATTATGACTTTTTCAACTAAAATACGTGTGTTTAAAGTCATTTCTGTGCCTGAAACGGGTCAAAATTGAAGCTTTTGAGTAAGCAAAACTCTGTAAAAATTGCACTTTTGGTCACTGTGAGGGTTTAAAAAGTGGTTATTCAACATGAGGCACGATCCAATTGACATTTTGAATAATTTTGGTACAGTCCAAAAAATCAATTTTCGGATGAAAAACGATGACTCCGGACATGCCGAACGTTCCCAAAATGGTCTATAATGATGAAATTTTAACATTTAATCTTTTGACTCTAAATGACTGTTGGATGTGAATTATGACTTTTTCAACTAAAATATGTGTGTTTAAAGTCATTTCTGTGCATGAAACGGGTCAAAATTGAAGCTTTTGAGTAAGCAAAACTCTGTAAAAATGGCACTTTTGGTCACTGTGAGGGTTTAAAAAGTGGTTATTCAACATGAGGCACGATCCAATTGACATTTTGAATCATTTTGGGTACAGTCCAAAAAATCAATTTTCGGATGAAAAACGATGACTCCGGACATGTCGAACGTTCCCAAAATGGTCTATAATGATGAAATTTTAACATTTAATCTTTTGACTCTAAATGACTGTTGGATGTGCATTATGACTTTTTCAACTAAAATAAGTGTGTTTAAAGTCATTTCTGTGCCTGAAACGGGTCAAAATTGAAGCTTTTGAGTAAGCAAAACTCTGTAAAAATGGCAATTTTGGTCACTGTGAGGGTTTAAAAAGTGGTTATTCAACATGAGGCACGATCCAATTGACATTTTGAATCATTTTGGGTACAGTCCAAAAAATCAATTTTCGGATGAAAAACGATGACTCCGGACATGTCGAACGTTCCCAAAATGGTCTATAATGATGACATTTTAACATTTAATCTTTTGACTCTAAATGACTGTTGGATGTGCATTATGACTTTTTCAACTAAAATAAGTGTGTTTAAAGTCATTTCTGTGCCTGAAACGGGTCAAAATTGAAGCTTTTGAGTAAGGAAAACTCTGTAAAAATGGCACTTTTGGTCACTTTGAGGGTTTAAAAAGTGGTTATTCAACATGAGGCACGATCCAATTGACATTTTGAATCATTTTGGGTACAGTCCAAAAAATCAATTTTCGGATGAAAAACGAAGACTCCGGACATGTCGAACGTTCCCAAAATGGTCTCTAATGATGAAATTTTAACATTTAATCTTTTGACTCTAAATGACTGTTGGATGTGCATTATGACTTTTTCAACAAAAATAAGTGTGTTTAAAGTCATTTCTGTGCCTGAAACGGGTCAAAATTGAAGCTTTTGAGTAAGCAAAACTCTGTAAAAATGGCAATTTTGGTCACTGTGAGGGTTTAAAAAGTGGTTATTCAACATGAGGCACGATCCAATTGATATTTTGAATCATTTTTGGTACAGTCAAAAAAATCAATTTTCGGATGAAAAACGATGACTCCGGACATGTCGAACGTTCCCAAAATGGTCTATAATGATGACATTTTAACATTTAATCTTTTGACACTAAATGACCGTTGGATGTGAATTATGACTTTTTCAACTAAAATAAGTGTGTTTAAAGTCATTTCTGTGCCTGAAATGGGTCAAAATTGAAGCTTTTGAGTAAGGAAAACTCTGTAAAAATGGCAATTTTGGTCACTGTGAGGGTTTAAAAAGTGGTTATTCAACATGAGGCACGATCCAATTGACATTTTGAATCATTTTGGGTACAGTCCAAAAAATCCATTTTCGGATGAAAAACGATGACTCCGGACATGTCGAACGTTCCCAAAATGGTCTATAATGATGAAATTTTAACATTTAATCTTTTGACTCTAAATGACTGTTGGATGTGAATTATGACTTTTTCAACTAAAATAAGTGTGTTTAAAGTCATTTCTGTGCCTGAAACGGGTCAAAATTGAAGCTTTTGAGTGAGGAAAACTCCGTAAAAATGGCAATTTTGGTCACTGTGAGGGTTTAAAAAGTGGTTATTCAACATGAGGCACGATCCAATTGACATTTTGAATAATTTTAGTACAGTCCAAAAAATCAATTTTCGGATGAAAAACGATGACTCCGGACATGTCGAACGTTCCCAAAATGGTCTATAATGATGAAATTTTAACATTTAATCTTTTGACTCTAAATGACTGTTGGATGTGCATTATGACTTTTTCAACTAAAATAAGTGTGTTTAAAGTCATTTCTGTGCCTGAAACGGGTCAAAATTGAAGCTTTTGAGTAAGCAAAACTCTGTAAAAATGGCAATTTTGGTCACTGTGAGGGTTTAAAAAGTGGTTATCCAACATGAGGCACGATCCAATTGACATTTTGAATCATTTTTAGTACAGTCCAAAAAATCAATTTTCGGATGAAAAACGATGACTCCGGACATGCCGAACGTTCCCAAAATGGTCTATAATGATGAAATTTTAACATTTAATCTTTTGACTCTAAATGACTGTTGGATGTGAATTCTGACTTTTTCAACTAAAATAAGTGTGTTTAAAGTCATTTCTGTGCCTGAAACGGGTCAAAATTGAAGCTTTTGAGTAAGTAAAACTCTGTAAAAATGGCAATTTTGGTCACTGTGAGGGTTTAAAAAGTGGTTATTCAACATGAGGCATGATCCAATTGACATTTTGAATCATTTTTGGTACAGTCCAAAAAATCAATTTTCGGATGAAAAACGATGACTTCGGACATGTCCAACGTTCCCAAAATGGTCTATAATGATGAAATTTTAACATTTAATCTTTTGACTCTAAATGACTGTTGGATGTGAATTATGACTTTTTCAACTAAAATAAGTGTGTTTAAAGTCATTTCTGTGCCTGAAACGGGTCAAAATTGAAGCTTTTGAGTAAGGAAAACTCTGTAAAAATGGCAATTTTGGTCACTGTGAGGGTTTAAAAAGTGGTTATTCAACATGAGGCACGATCCAATTGACATTTTGAATCATTTTTGGTACAGTCCAAAAAATCAATTTTCGGATGAAAAACGATGACTCCGGACATGCCGAACGTTCCCAAAATGGTCTATAATGATGAAATTTTAACATTTAATCTTTTGACTCTAAATGACTGTTGGATGTGAATTATGACTTTTTCAACTAAAATACGTGTGTTTAAAGTCATTTCTGTGCCTGAAACGGGTCAAAATTGAAGCTTTTGAGTAAGCAAAACTCTGTAAAAATGGCACTTTTGGTCACTGTGAGGGTTTAAAAAGTGGTTATTCAACATGAGGCACGATCCAATTGACATTTTGAATCATTTTCAGTACAGTCCAAAAAATTAATTTTCGGATGAAAAACGATGACTCCGGACATGTCGAACGTTCCCAAAATGGTCTATAATGATGAAATTTTAACATTTAATCTTTTGACTCTAAATGACTGTTGGATGTGAATTATGACTTTTTCAACTAAAATAAGTGTGTTTAAAGTCATTTCTGTGCCTGAAACGGGTCAAAATTGAAGCTTTTGAGTAAGGAAAACTCTGTAAAAATGGCAATTTTGGTCACTGTGAGGGTTTAAAAAGTGGTTATTCAACATGAGGCACGATCCAATTGACATTTTGAATCATTTTGGGTACAGTCCAAAAAATCAATTTTCGGATGTAAAACGATGACTCCGGACATGTCGAACGTTCCCAAAATGGTCTATAATGATGACATTTTGACATTTAATCTTTTGACTCTAAATGACTGTTGGATGTGCATTATGACTTTTTCAACTAAAATAAGTGTGTTTAAAGTCATTTCTGTGCCTGAAACGGGTCAAAATTGAAGCTTTTGAGTAAGCAAAACTCTGTAAAAATGGCAATTTTGGTCACTGTGAGGGTTTAAAAAGTGGTTATTCAACATGAGGCACGATCCAATTGACATTTTGAATCATTTTGGGTACAGTCCAAAAAATCAATTTTCGGATGAAAAACGATGACTCCGGACATGTCGAACGTTCCCAAAATGGTCTATAATGATGAAATTTTAACATTTAATCTTTTGACTCTAAATGACTGTTGGATGTGCATTATGACTTTTTCAACTAAAATAAGTGTGTTTAAAGTCATTTCTGTGCCTGAAACGGGTCAAAATTGAAGGTTTTGAGTAAGGAAAACTCTGTAAAAATGGCAATTTTGGTCACTGTGAGGGTTTAAAAAGGGGTTATTCCACATGAGGCACGATCCAATTGACATTTTGAATCATTTTTGGTACAGTCCAAAAAATCAATTTTCGGATGAAAAATGATGACTCCGGACATGCCGAACGTTCCAAAATGGTCTATAATGATGACATTTTAACATTTAATCGTTTGACTCTAAATGACTGTTGGATGTGAATTATGACTTTTTCAACTAAAATAAGTGTGTTTAAAGTCATTTCTGTGCCTGAAACGGGTCAAAATTGAAGCTTTTGAGTAAGCAAAACTCTATAAAAATGGCACTTTTGGTCACTGTGAGGGTTTAAAAAGTGGTTATTCAACATGAGGCACGATCCAATTGACATTTTGAATCATTTTTAGTACAGTCCAAAAAATCAATTTTCGGATGAAAAACGATGACTCCGGACATGTCGAACGTTCCCAAAATGGTCTATAATGATGAAATTTTAACATTTAATCTTTTGACTCTAAATGACTGTTGGATGTGAAATATGAAATTGAAGCTTTTGAGTAAGGAAAACTCTGTAAAAATGGCAATTTTGGTCACTGTGAGGGTTTAAAAAGTGGTTATTCAACATGAGGCACGATCCAATTGACATTTTGAATCATTTTTGGTACAGTCCAAAAAATCAATTTTCGGATGAAAAACGATGACTCCGGACATGCCGAACTTTCCCAAAATGGTCTATAATGATGAAATTTTAACATTTAATATTTTGACTCTAAATGACTGTTGGATGTAAATTATGACTTTTTCAACTAAAATATGTGTGTTTAAAGTCATTTCTGTGCCTGAAACGGGTCAAAATTGAAGCTTTTGAGTAAGCAAAACTCTGTAAAAATGGCACTTTTGGTCACTGTGAGGGTTTAAAAAGTGGTTATTCAACATGAGGCACTATCCAATTGACATTTTGAATCATTTTGGGTACAGTCCAAAAAATCAATTTTCGGATGAAAAACGATGACTCCGGACATGTCGAACGTTCCCAAAATGGTCTATAATGATGAAATTTTAACATTTAATCTTTTGACTCTAAATGACTGTTAGATGTGCATTATGACTTTTTCAACTAAAATAAGTGTGTTTAAAGTCATTTCTGTGCCTGAAACGGGTCAAAATTGAAGCTTTTGAGTAAGCAAAACTCTGTAAAAATGGCAATTTTGGTCACTGTGAGGGTTTAAAAAGTGGTTATTCAACATGAGGCACGATCCAATTGACATTTTGAATCATTTTTGGTACATTCCAAAAAATCAATTTTCGGATGAAAAACGATGACTCCGGACATGTCGAACGTTCCCAAAATGGTCTATAATGATGAAATTTTAACATTTAATCTTTTGACACTAAATGACTGTTGGATGTGAATTATGACTTTTTCAACTAAAATACGTGTGTTTAAAGTCATTTCTGTGCCTGAAACGGGTCAAAATTGAAGCTTTTGAGTAAGCAAAACTCTGTAAAAATGGCACTTTTGGTCACTGTGAGGGTTTAAAAAGTGGTTATTCAACATGAGGCACGATCCAATTGACATTTTGAATCATTTTGGGTACAGTCCAAAAAATCAATTTTCGGATGAAAAACAATGACTCCGGACATGCCGAACGTTCCCAAAATGGTCTATAATGATGAAATTTTAACATTTAATCTTTTGACTCTAAATGACTGTTGGATGTGAATTATGACTTTTTCAACTAAAATATGTGTGTTTAAAGTCATTTCTGTGCCTGAAACGGGTCAAAATTGAAGCTTTTGAGTAAGCAAAACTCTGTAAAAATGGCACTTTTGGTCACTGTGTGGGTTTAAAAAGTGGTTATTCAACATGAGGCACGATCCAATTGACATTTTGAATCATTTTGGGTACAGTCCAAAAAATTAATTTTCGGATGAAAAACGAAGACTCCGGACATGTCGAACGTTCCCAAAATGGTCTCTAATGATGAAATTTTAACATTTAATCTTTTGACTCTAAATGACTGTTGGATGTGCATTATGACTTTTTCAACAAAAATAAGTGTGTTTAAAGTCATTTCTGTGCCTGAAACGGGTCAAAATTGAAGCTTTTGAGTAAGCAAAACTCTGTAAAAATGGCAATTTTGGTCACTGTGAGGGTTTAAAAAGTGGTTATTCAACATGAGGCACGATCCAATTGATATTTTGAATCATTTTTGGTACAGTCCAAAAAATCAATTTTCGGATGAAAAACGATGACTCCGGACATGTCGAACGTTCCCAAAATGGTCTATAATGATGAAATTTTAACATTTAATCTTTTAGCACTAAATGACCGTTGGATGTGAATTATGACTTTTTCAACTAAAATAAGTGTTTAAAGTCATTTCTGTGCCTGAAATGGGTCAAAATTGAAGCTTTTGAGTAAGGAAAACTCTGTAAAAATGGCAATTTTGGTCACTGTGAGGGTTTAAAAAGTGGTTATTCAACATGAGGCACGATCCAATTGACATTTTGAATCATTTTGGGTACAGTCCAAAAAATCCATTTTCGGATGAAAAACGATGACTCCGGACATGTCGAACGTTCCCAAAATGGTCTATAATGATGAAATTTTAACATTTAATCTTTTGACTCTAAATGACTGTTGGATGTGAATTATGACTTTTTCAACTAAAATAAGTGTGTTTAAAGTCATTTCTGTGCCTGAAACGGGTCAAAATTGAAGCTTTTGAGTGAGGAAAACTCTGTAAAAATGGCAATTTTGGTCACTGTGAGGGTTTAAAAAGTGGTTATTCAACATGAGGCACGATCCAATTGACATTTTGAATAATTTTAGTACAGTCCAAAAAATCAATTTTCGGATGAAAAACGATGACTCCGGACATGTCGAACGTTCCCAAAATGGTCTATAATGATGAAATTTTAACATTTAATCTTTTGACTCTAAATGACTGTTGGATGTGCATTATGACTTTTTCAACTAAAATAAGTGTGTTTAAAGTCATTTCTGTGCCTGAAACGGGTCAAAATTGAAGCTTTTGAGTAAGCAAAACTCTGTAAAAATGGCAATTTTGGTCACTTTGAGGGTTTAAAAAGTGGTTATCCAACATGAGGCACGATCCAATTGACATTTTGAATCATTTTTAGTACAGTCCAAAAAATCAATTTTCGGATGAAAAACGATGACTCCGGACATGCCGAACGTTCCCAAAATGGTCTATAATGATGAAATTTTAACATTTAATCTTTTGACTCTAAATGACTGTTGGATGTGAATTCTGACTTTTTCAACTAAAATAAGTGTGTTTAAAGTCATTTCTGTGCCTGAAACGGGTCAAAATTGAAGCTTTTGAGTAAGTAAAACTCTGTAAAAATGGCAATTTTGGTCACTGTGAGGGTTTAAAAAGTGGTTATTCAACATGAGGCAAGATCCAATTGACATTTTGAATCATTTTTGGTACAGTCCAAAAAATCAATTTTCGGATGAAAAACGATGACTCCGGACATGTCCAACGTTCCCAAAATGGTCTATAATGATGAAATTTTAACATTTAATCTTTTGACTCTAAATGACTGTTGGATGTGAATTATGACTTTTTCAACTAAAATAAGTGTGTTTAAAGTCATTTCTGTGCCTGAAACGGGTCAAAATTGAAGCTTTTGAGTAAGGAAAACTCTGTAAAAATGGCAATTTTGGTCACTGTGAGGGTTTAAAAAGTGGTTATTCAACATGAGGCACGATCCAATTGACATTTTGAATCATTTTTGGTACAGTCCAAAAAATCAATTTTCGGATGAAAAACGATGACTCCGGACATGCCGAACGTTCCCAAAATGGTCTATAATGATGAAATTTTAACATTTAATCTTTTGACTCTAAATGACTGTTGGATGTGAATTATGACTTTTTCAACTAAAATACGTGTGTTTAAAGTCATTTCTGTGCCTGAAACGGGTCAAAATTGAAGCTTTTGAGTAAGCAAAACTCTGTAAAAATGGCACTTTTGGTCACTGTGAGGGTTTAAAAAGTGGTTATTCAACATGAGGCACGATCCAATTGACATTTTGAATCATTTTGGGTACAGTCCAAAAAATCAATTTTCGGATGAAAAACGATGACTCCGGACATGTCGAACGTTCCCAAAATGGTCTATAATGATGAAATTTTAACATTTAATCTTTTGACTCTAAATGACTGTTGGATGTGAATTATGACTTTTTCAACTAAAATAAGTGTGTTTAAAGTCATTTCTGTGCCTGAAACGGGTCAAAATTGAAGCTTTTGAGTAAGGAAAACTCTGTAAAAATGGCAATTTTGGTCACTGTGAGGGTTTAAAAAGTGGTTATTCAACATGAGGCACGATCCAATTGACATTTTGAATCATTTTTGGTACAGTCCAAAAAATCAATTTTCGGATGAAAAACGATGACTCCGGACATGCCGAACTTTCCCAAAATGGTCTATAATGATGAAATTTTAACATTTAATATTTTGACTCTAAATGACTGTTGGATGTAAATTATGACTTTTTCAACTAAAATATGTGTGTTTAAAGTCATTTCTGTGCCTGAAACGGGTCAAAATTGAAGCTTTTGAGTAAGCAAAACTCTGTAAAAATGGCACTTTTGGTCACTGTGAGGGTTTAAAAAGTGGTTATTCAACATGAGGCACTATCCAATTGACATTTTGAATCATTTTGGGTACAGTCCAAAAAATCAATTTTCGGATGAAAAACGATGACTCCGGACATGTCGAACGTTCCCAAAATGGTCTATAATGATGAAATTTTAACATTTAATCTTTTGACTCTAAATGACTGTTGGATGTGAATTATGACTTTTTCAACTAAAATAAGTGTGTTTAAAGTCATTTCTGTGCCTGAAACGGGTCAAAATTGAAGCTTTTGAGTAAGGAAAACTCTGTAAAAATGGCAATTTTGGTCACTGTGAGGGTTTAAAAAGTGGTTATTCAACATGAGGCACGATCCAATTGACATTTTGAATCATTTTTGGTACAGTCCAAAAAATCAATTTTCGGATGAAAAACGATGACTCCGGACATGCCGAACGTTCCCAAAATGGTCTATAATGATGAAATTTTAACATTTAATCTTTTGACTCTAAATGACTGTTGGATGTGAATTATGACTTTTTCAACTAAAATACGTGTGTTTAAAGTCATTTCTGTGCCTGAAACGGGTCAAAATTGAAGCTTTTGAGTAAGCAAAACTCTGTAAAAATGGCACTTTTGGTCACTGTGAGGGTTTAAAAAGTGGTTATTCAACATGAGGCACGATCCAATTGACATTTTGAATCATTTTGGGTACAGTCCAAAAAATCAATTTTCGGATGAAAAACGATGACTCCGGACATGTCGAACGTTCCCAAAATGGTCTATAATGATGAAATTTTAACATTTAATCTTTTGACTCTAAATGACTGTTGGATGTGAATTATGACTTTTTCAACTAAAATAAGTGTGTTTAAAGTCATTTCTGTGCCTGAAACGGGTCAAAATTGAAGCTTTTGAGTAAGGAAAACTCTGTAAAAATGGCAATTTTGGTCACTGTGAGGGTTTAAAAAGTGGTTATTCAACATGAGGCACGATCCAATTGACATTTTGAATCATTTTTGGTACAGTCCAAAAAATCAATTTTCGGATGAAAAACGATGACTCCGGACATGCCGAACTTTCCCAAAATGGTCTATAATGATGAAATTTTAACATTTAATATTTTGACTCTAAATGACTGTTGGATGTAAATTATGACTTTTTCAACTAAAATATGTGTGTTTAAAGTCATTTCTGTGCCTGAAACGGGTCAAAATTGAAGCTTTTGAGTAAGCAAAACTCTGTAAAAATGGCACTTTTGGTCACTGTGAGGGTTTAAAAAGTGGTTATTCAACATGAGGCACTATCCAATTGACATTTTGAATCATTTTGGGTACAGTCCAAAAAATCAATTTTCGGATGAAAAACGATGACTCCGGACATGTCGAACGTTCCCAAAATGGTCTATAATGATGAAATTTTAACATTTAATCTTTTGACTCTAAATGACTGTTAGATGTGCATTATGACTTTTTCAACTAAAATAAGTGTGTTTAAAGTCATTTCTGTGCCTGAAACGGGTCAAAATTGAAGCTTTTGAGTAAGCAAAACTCTGTAAAAATGGCAATTTTGGTCACTGTGAGGGTTTAAAAAGTGGTTATTCAACATGAGGCACGATCCAATTGACATTTTGAATAATTTTTGGTACATTCCAAAAAATCAATTTTCGGATGAAAAACGATGACTCCGGACATGTCGAACGTTCCCAAAATGGTCTATAATGATGAAATTTTAACATTTAATCTTTTGACGCTAAATGACCGTTGGATGTGAATTATGACTTTTTCAACTAAAATAAGTGTGTTTAAAGTCATTTCTGTGCCTGAAATGGGTCAAAATTGAAGCTTTTGAGTAAGGAAAACTCTGTAAAAATGGCAATTTTGGTCACTGTGAGGGTTTAAAAAGTGGTTATTCAACATGAGGCACGATCCAATTGACATTTTGAATCATTTTTGGTACAGTCCAAAAAATCAATTTTCGGATGAAAAACGATGACTCCGGACATGCCGAACGTTCCCAAAATGGTCTATAATGATGAAATTTTAACATTTAATCTTTTGACTCTAAATGACTGTTGGATGTGAATTATGACTTTTTCAACTAAAATACGTGTGTTTAAAGTCATTTCTGTGCCTGAAACGGGTCAAAATTGAAGCTTTTGAGTAAGCAAAACTCTGTAAAAATTGCACTTTTGGTCACTGTGAGGGTTTAAAAAGTGGTTATTCAACATGAGGCACGATCCAATTGACATTTTGAATAATTTTGGTACAGTCCAAAAAATCAATTTTCGGATGAAAAACGATGACTCCGGACATGCCGAACGTTCCCAAAATGGTCTATAATGATGAAATTTTAACATTTAATCTTTTGACTCTAAATGACTGTTGGATGTGAATTATGACTTTTTCAACTAAAATATGTGTGTTTAAAGTCATTTCTGTGCCTGAAACGGGTCAAAATTGAAGCTTTTGAGTAAGCAAAACTCTGTAAAAATGGCACTTTTGGTCACTGTGAGGGTTTAAAAAGTGGTTATTCAACATGAGGCACGATCCAATTGACATTTTGAATCATTTTGGGTACAGTCCAAAAAATCAATTTTCGGATGAAAAACGATGACTCCGGACATGTCGAACGTTCCCAAAATGGTCTATAATGATGAAATTTTAACATTTAATCTTTTGACTCTAAATGACTGTTGGATGTGCATTATGACTTTTTCAACTAAAATAAGTGTGTTTAAAGTCATTTCTGTGCCTGAAACGGGTCAAAATTGAAGCTTTTGAGTAAGGAAAACTCTGTAAAAATGGCACTTTTGGTCACTGTGAGGGTTTAAAAAGTGGTTATTCAACATGAGGCACGATCCAATTGACATTTTGAATCATTTTGGGTACAGTCCAAAAAATCAATTTTCGGATGAAAAACGAAGACTCCGGACATGTCGAACGTTCCCAAAATGGTCTCTAATGATGAAATTTTAACATTTAATCTTTTGACTCTAAATGACTGTTGGATGTGCATTATGACTTTTTCAACAAAAATAAGTGTGTTTAAAGTCATTTCTGTGCCTGAAACGGGTCAAAATTGAAGCTTTTGAGTAAGCAAAACTCTGTAAAAATGGCAATTTTGGTCACTGTGAGGGTTTAAAAAGTGGTTATTCAACATGAGGCACGATCCAATTGATATTTTGAATCATTTTTGGTACAGTCCAAAAAATCAATTTTCGGATGAAAAACGATGACTCCGGACATGTCGAACGTTCCCAAAATGGTCTATAATGATGAAATTTTAACATTTAATCTTTTGACACTAAATGACCGTTGGATGTGAATTATGACTTTTTCAACTAAAATAAGTGTGTTTAAAGTCATTTCTGTGCCTGAAATGGGTCAAAATTGAAGCTTTTGAGTAAGGAAAACTCTGTAAAAATGGCAATTTTGGTCACTGTGAGGGTTTAAAAAGTGGTTATTCAACATGAGGCACGATCCAATTGACATTTTGAATCATTTTGGGTACAGTCCAAAAAATCCATTTTCGGATGAAAAACGATGACTCCGGACATGTCGAACGTTCCCAAAATGGTCTATAATGATGAAATTTTAACATTTAATCTTTTGACTCTAAATGACTGTTGGATGTGAATTATGACTTTTTCAACTAAAATAAGTGTGTTTAAAGTCATTTCTGTGCCTGAAACGGGTCAAAATTGAAGCTTTTGAGTGAGGAAAACTCTGTAAAAATGGCAATTTTGGTCACTGTGAGGGTTTAAAAAGTGGTTATTCAACATGAGGCACGATCCAATTGACATTTTGAATAATTTTAGTACAGTCCAAAAAATCAATTTTCGGATGAAAAACGATGACTCCGGACATGTCGAACGTTCCCAAAATGGTCTATAATGATGAAATTTTAACATTTAATCTTTTGACTCTAAATGACTGTTGGATGTGAATTATGACTTTTTCAACTAAAATACGTGTGTTTAAAGTCATTTCTGTGCCTGAAACGGGTCAAAATTGAAGCTTTTGAGTAAGCAAAACTCTGTAAAAATGGCACTTTTGGTCACTGTGAGGGTTTAAAAAGTGGTTATTCAACATGAGGCACGATCCAATTGACATTTTGAATCATTTTCAGTACAGTCCAAAAAATCAATTTTCGGATGAAAAACGATGACTCCGGACATGTCGAACGTTCCCAAAATGGTCTATAATGATGAAATTTTAACATTTAATCTTTTGACTCTAAATGACTGTTGGATGTGAATTATGACTTTTTCAACTAAAATAAGTGTGTTTAAAGTCATTTCTGTGCCTGAAACGGGTCAAAATTGAAGCTTTTGAGTAAGGAAAACTCTGTAAAAATGGCAATTTTGGTCACTGTGAGGGTTTAAAAAGTGGTTATTCAACATGAGGCACGATCCAATTGACATTTTGAATCATTTTGGGTACAGTCCAAAAAATCAATTTTCGGATGTAAAACGATGACTCCGGACATGTCGAACGTTCCCAAAATGGTCTATAATGATGACATTTTGACATTTAATCTTTTGACTCTAAATGACTGTTGGATGTGCATTATGACTTTTTCAACTAAAATAAGTGTGTTTAAAGTCATTTCTGTGCCTGAAACGGGTCAAAATTGAAGCTTTTGAGTAAGCAAAACTCTGTAAAAATGGCAATTTTGGTCACTGTGAGGGTTTAAAAAGTGGTTATTCAACATGAGGCACGATCCAATTGACATTTTGAATCATTTTGGGTACAGTCCAAAAAATCAATTTTCGGATGAAAAACGATGACTCCGGACATGTCGAACGTTCCCAAAATGGTCTATAATGATGAAATTTTAACATTTAATCTTTTGACTCTAAATGACTGTTGGATGTGCATTATGACTTTTTCAACTAAAATAAGTGTGTTTAAAGTCATTTCTGTGCCTGAAACGGGTCAAAATTGAAGGTTTTGAGTAAGGAAAACTCTGTAAAAATGGCAATTTTGGTCACTGTGAGGGTTTAAAAAGGGGTTATTCCACATGAGGCACGATCCAATTGACATTTTGAATCATTTTTGGTACAGTCCAAAAAATCAATTTTCGGATGAAAAATTATGACTCCGGACATGCCGAACGTTCCAAAATGGTCTATAATGATGACATTTTAACATTTAATCGTTTGACTCTAAATGACTGTTGGATGTGAATTATGACTTTTTCAACTAAAATAAGTGTGTTTAAAGTCATTTCTGTGCCTGAAACGGGTCAAAATTGAAGCTTTTGAGTAAGCAAAACTCTATAAAAATGGCACTTTTGGTCACTGTGAGGGTTTAAAAAGTGGTTATTCAACATGAGGCACGATCCAATTGACATTTTGAATCATTTTTAGTACAGTCCAAAAAATCAATTTTCGGATGAAAAACGATGACTCCGGACATGCCCAACGTTCCCAAAATGGTCTATAATGATGAAATTTTAACATTTAATCTTTTGACTCTAAATGACTGTTGGATGTGAATTATGACTTTTTCAACTAAAATACGTGTGTTTAAAGTCATTTCTGTGCCTGAAACGGGTCAAAATTGAAGCTTTTGAGTAAGCAAAACTCTGTAAAAATGGCACTTTTGGTCACTGTGAGGGTTTAAAAAGTGGTTATTCAACATGAGGCACGATCCAATTGACATTTTGAATCATTTTGGGTACAGTCCAAAAAATCAATTTTCGGATGAAAAACAATGACTCCGGACATGCCGAACGTTCCCAAAATGGTCTATAATGATGAAATTTTAACATTTAATCTTTTGACTCTAAATGACTGTTGGATGTGAATTATGACTTTTTCAACTAAAATATGTGTGTTTAAAGTCATTTCTGTGCCTGAAACGGGTCAAAATTGAAGCTTTTGAGTAAGCAAAACTCTGTAAAAATGGCACTTTTGGTCACTGTGTGGGTTTAAAAAGTGGTTATTCAACATGAGGCACGATCCAATTGACATTTTGAATCATTTTGGGTACAGTCCAAAAAATCAATTTTCGGATGAAAAACGAAGACTCCGGACATGTCGAACGTTCCCAAAATGGTCTCTAATGATGAAATTTTAACATTTAATCTTTTGACTCTAAATGACTGTTGGATGTGCATTATGACTTTTTCAACAAAAATAAGTGTGTTTAAAGTCATTTCTGTGCCTGAAACGGGTCAAAATTGAAGCTTTTGAGTAAGCAAAACTCTGTAAAAATGGCAATTTTGGTCACTGTGAGGGTTTAAAAAGTGGTTATTCAACATGAGGCACGATCCAATTGATATTTTGAATCATTTTTGGTACAGTCCAAAAAATCAATTTTCGGATGAAAAACGATGACTCCGGACATGTCGAACGTTCCCAAAATGGTCTATAATGATGAAATTTTAACATTTAATCTTTTAGCACTAAATGACCGTTGGATGTGAATTATGACTTTTTCAACTAAAATAAGTGTTTAAAGTCATTTCTGTGCCTGAAATGGGTCAAAATTGAAGCTTTTGAGTAAGCAAAACTCTGTAAAAATGGCACTTATGGTCACTGTGTGGGTTTAAAAAGTGGTTATTCAACATGAGGCACGATCCAATTGACATTTTGAATCATTTTGGGTACAGTCCAAAAAATCAATTTTTGGATGAAAAACGAAGACTCCGGACATGTCGAACGTTCCCAAAATGGTCTCTAATGATGAAATTTTAACATTTAATCTTTTGACTCTAAATGACTGTTGGATGTGCATTATGACTTTTTCAACAAAAATAAGTGTGTTTAAAGTCATTTCTGTGCCTGAAACGGGTCAAAATTGAAGCTTTTGAGTAAGCAAAACTCTGTAAAAATGGCAATTTTGGTCACTGTGAGGGTTTAAAAAGTGGTTATTCAACATGAGGCACGATCCAATTGATATTTTGAATCATTTTTGGTACAGTCCAAAAAATCAATTTTCGGATGAAAAACGATGACTCCGGACATGTCGAACGTTCCCAAAATGGTCTATAATGATGAAATTTTAACATTTAATCTTTTAGCACTAAATGACCGTTGGATGTGAATTATGACTTTTTCAACTAAAATAAGTGTTTAAAGTCATTTCTGTGCCTGAAATGGGTCAAAATTGAAGCTTTTGAGTAAGGAAAACTCTGTAAAAATGGCAATTTTGGTCACTGTGAGGGTTTAAAAAGTGGTTATTCAACATGAGGCACGATCCAATTGACATTTTGAATCATTTTGGGTACAGTCCAAAAAATCCATTTTCGGATGAAAAACGATGACTCCGGACATGTCGAACGTTCCCAAAATGGTCTATAATGATGAAATTTTAACATTTAATCTTTTGACTCTAAATGACTGTTGGATGTGAAATATGACTTTTTCAACTAAAATAAGTGTGTTTAAAGTCATTTCTGTGCCTGAAAGGGGTCAAAATTGAAGCTTTTGAGTGAGGAAAACTCTGTAAAAATGGCAATTTTGGTCACTGTGAGGGTTTAAAAAGTGGTTATTCAACATGAGGCACGATCCAATTGACATTTTGAATAATTTTAGTACAGTCCAAAAAATCAATTTTCGGATGAAAAACGATGACTCCGGACATGTCGAACGTTCCCAAAATGGTCTATAATGATGAAATTTTAACATTTAATCTTTTGACTCTAAATGACTGTTGGATGTGCATTATGACTTTTTCAACTAAAATAAGTGTGTTTAAAGTCATTTCTGTGCCTGAAACGGGTCAAAATTGAAGCTTTTGAGTAAGCAAAACTCTGTAAAAATGGCAATTTTGGTCACTGTGAGGGTTTAAAAAGTGGTTATCCAACATGAGGCACGATCCAATTGACATTTTGAATCATTTTTAGTACAGTCCAAAAAATCAATTTTCGGATGAAAAACGATGACTCCGGACATGCCGAACGTTCCCAAAATGGTCTATAATGATGAAATTTTAACATTTAATCTTTTGACTCTAAATGACTGTTGGATGTGAATTCTGACTTTTTCAACTAAAATAAGTGTGTTTAAAGTCATTTCTGTGCCTGAAACGGGTCAAAATTGAAGCTTTTGAGTAAGTAAAACTCTGTAAAAATGGCAATTTTGGTCACTGTGAGGGTTTAAAAAGTGGTTATTCAACATGAGGCAAGATCCAATTGACATTTTGAATCATTTTTGGTACAGTCCAAAAAATCAATTTTCGGATGAAAAACGATGACTCCGGACATGTCCAACGTTCCCAAAATGGTCTATAATGATGAAATTTTAACATTTAATCTTTTGACTCTAAATGACTGTTGGATGTGAATTATGACTTTTTCAACTAAAATAAGTGTGTTTAAAGTCATTTCTGTGCCTGAAACGGGTCAAAATTGAAGCTTTTGAGTAAGGAAAACTCTGTAAAAATGGCAATTTTGGTCACTGTGAGGGTTTAAAAAGTGGTTATTCAACATGAGGCACGATCCAATTGACATTTTGAATCATTTTTGGTACAGTCCAAAAAATCAATTTTCGGATGAAAAACGATGACTCCGGACATGCCGAACGTTCCCAAAATGGTCTATAATGATGAAATTTTAACATTTAATCTTTTGACTCTAAATGACTGTTGGATGTGAATTATGACTTTTTCAACTAAAATACGTGTGTTTAAAGTCATTTCTGTGCCTGAAACGGGTCAAAATTGAAGCTTTTGAGTAAGCAAAACTCTGTAAAAATGGCACTTTTGGTCACTGTGAGGGTTTAAAAAGTGGTTATTCAACATGAGGCACGATCCAATTGACATTTTGAATCATTTTGGGTACAGTCCAAAAAATCAATTTGCGGATGAAAAACGATGACTCCGGACATGTCGAACGTTCCCAAAATGGTCTATAATGATGAAATTTTAACATTTAATCTTTTGACTCTAAATGACTGTTGGATGTGAATTATGACTTTTTCAACTAAAATAAGTGTGTTTAAAGTCATTTCTGTGCCTGAAACGGGTCAAAATTGAAGCTTTTGAGTAAGGAAAACTCTGTAAAAATGGCAATTTTGGTCACTGTGAGGGTTTAAAAAGTGGTTATTCAACATGAGGCACGATCCAATTGACATTTTGAATCATTTTTGGTACAGTCCAAAAAATCAATTTTCGGATGAAAAACGATGACTCCGGACATGCCGAACGTTCCCAAAATGGTCTATAATGATGAAATTTTAACATGTAATCTTTTGACTCTAAATGACTGTTGGATGTGAATTATGACTTTTTCAACTAAAATACGTGTGTTTAAAGTCATTTCTGTGCCTGAAACGGGTCAAAATTGAAGCTTTTGAGTAAGCAAAACTCTGTAAAAATTGCACTTTTGGTCACTGTGAGGGTTTAAAAAGTGGTTATTCAACATGAGGCACGATCCAATTGACATTTTGAATAATTTTGGTACAGTCCAAAAAATCAATTTTCGGATGAAAAACGATGACTCCGGACATGCCGAACGTTCCCAAAATGGTCTATAATGATGAAATTTTAACATTTAATCTTTTGACTCTAAATGACTGTTGGATGTGAATTATGACTTTTTCAACTAAAATATGTGTGTTTAAAGTCATTTCTGTGCCTGAAACGGGTCAAAATTGAAGCTTTTGAGTAAGCAAAACTCTGTAAAAATGGCACTTTTGGTCACTGTGAGGGTTTAAAAAGTGGTTATTCAACATGAGGCACGATCCAATTGACATTTTGAATCATTTTGGGTACAGTCCAAAAAATCAATTTTCGGATGAAAAACGATGACTCCGGACATGTCGAACGTTCCCAAAATGGTCTATAATGATGAAATTTTAACATTTAATCTTTTGACTCTAAATGACTGTTGGATGTGCATTATGACTTTTTCAACTAAAATAAGTGTGTTTAAAGTCATTTCTGTGCCTGAAACGGGTCAAAATTGAAGCTTTTGAGTAAGCAAAACTCTGTAAAAATGGCAATTTTGGTCACTGTGAGGGTTTAAAAAGTGGTTATTCAACATGAGGCACGATCCAATTGACATTTTGAATCATTTTGGGTACAGTCCAAAAAATCAATTTTCGGATGAAAAACGATGACTCCGGACATGTGGAACGTTCCCAAAATGGTCTATAATGATGACATTTTAACATTTAATCTTTTGACTCTAAATGACTGTTGGATGTGCATTATGACTTTTTCAACTAAAATAAGTGTGTTTAAAGTCATTTCTGTGCCTGAAACGGGTCAAAATTGAAGCTTTTGAGTAAGGAAAACTCTGTAAAAATGGCACTTTTGGTCACTGTGAGGGTTTAAAAAGTGGTTATTCAACATGAGGCACGATCCAATTGACATTTTGAATCATTTTGGGTACAGTCCAAAAAATCAATTTTCGGATGAAAAACGATGACTCCGGACATGTCGAACGTTCCCAAAATGGTCTATAATGATGAAATTTTAACATTTAATCTTTTGACACTAAATGACCGTTGGATGTGAATTATGACTTTTTCAACTAAAATAAGTGTGTTTAAAGTCATTTCTGTGCCTGAAATGGGTCAAAATTGAAGCTTTTGAGTAAGGAAAACTCTGTAAAAATGGCAATTTTGGTCACTGTGAGGGTTTAAAAAGTGGTTATTCAACATGAGGCACGATCCAATTGACATTTTGAATCATTTTGGGTACAGTCCAAAAAATCCATTTTCGGATGAAAAACGATGACTCCGGACATGTCGAACGTTCCCAAAATGGTCTATAATGATGAAATTTTAACATTTAATCTTTTGACTCTAAATGACTGTTGGATGTGAATTATGACTTTTTCAACTAAAATAAGTGTGTTTAAAGTCATTTCTGTGCCTGAAACGGGTCAAAATTGAAGCTTTTGAGTGAGGAAAACTCTGTAAAAATGGCAATTTTGGTCACTGTGAGGGTTTAAAAAGTGGTTATTCAACATGAGGCACGATCCAATTGACATTTTGAATAATTTTAGTACAGTCCAAAAAATCAATTTTCGGATGAAAAACGATGACTCCGGACATGTCGAACGTTCCCAAAATGGTCTATAATGATGAAATTTTAACATTTAATCTTTTGACTCTAAATGACTGTTGGATGTGCATTATGACTTTTTCAACTAAAATAAGTGTGTTTAAAGTCATTTCTGTGCCTGAAACGGGTCAAAATTGAAGCTTTTGAGTAAGCAAAACTCTGTAAAAATGGCAATTTTGGTCACTGTGAGGGTTTAAAAAGTGGTTATCCAACATGAGGCACGATCCAATTGACATTTTGAATCATTTTTAGTACAGTCCAAAAAATCAATTTTCGGATAAAAAACGATGACTCCGGACATGCCGAACGTTCCCAAAATGGTCTATAATGATGAAATTTTAACATTTAATCTTTTGACTCTAAATGACTGTTGGATGTGAATTCTGACTTTTTCAACTAAAATAAGTGTGTTTAAAGTCATTTCTGTGCCTGAAACGGGTCAAAATTGAAGCTTTTGAGTAAGTAAAACTCTGTAAAAATGGCAATTTTGGTCACTGTGAGGGTTTAAAAAGTGGTTATTCAACATGAGGCATGATCCAATTGACATTTTGAATCATTTTTGGTACAGTCCAAAAAATCAATTTTCGGATGAAAAACGATGACTTCGGACATGTCCAACGTTCCCAAAATGGTCTATAATGATGAAATTTTAACATTTAATCTTTTGACTCTAAATGACTGTTGGATGTGAATTATGACTTTTTCAACTAAAATAAGTGTGTTTAAAGTCATTTCTGTGCCTGAAACGGGTCAAAATTGAAGCTTTTGAGTAAGCAAAACTCTGTAAAAATGGCAATTTTGGTCACTGTGAGGGTTTAAAAAGTGGTTATCCAACATGAGGCACGATCCAATTGACATTTTGAATCATTTTAATACAGTCCAAAAAATCAATTTTCGGATGAAAAACGATGACTCCGGACATGCCGAACGTTCCCAAAATGGTCTATAATGATGAAATTTTAACATTTAATCTTTTGACTCTAAATGACTGTTGGATGTGAATTCTGACTTTTTCAACTAAAATAAGTGTGTTTAAAGTCATTTCTGTGCCTGAAACGGGTCAAAATTGAAGCTTTTGAGTAAGTAAAACTCTGTAAAAATGGCAATTTTGGTCACTGTGAGGGTTTAAAAAGTGGTTATTCAACATGAGGCAAGATCCAATTGACATTTTGAATCATTTTTGGTACAGTCCAAAAAATCAATTTTCGGATGAAAAACGATGACTCCGGACATGTCCAACGTTCCCAAAATGGTCTATAATGATGACATTTTAACATTTAATCTTTTGACTCTAAATGACTGTTGGATGTGAATTATGACTTTTTCAACTAAAATAAGTGTGTTTAAAGTCATTTCTGTGCCTGAAACGGGTCAAAATTGAAGCTTTTGAGTAAGGAAAACTCTGTAAAAATGGCAATTTTGGTCACTGTGAGGGTTTAAAAAGTGGTTATTCAACATGAGGCACGATCCAATTGACATTTTGAATCATTTTTGGTACAGTCCAAAAAATCAATTTTCGGATGAAAAACGATGACTCCGGACATGCCGAACGTTCCCAAAATGGTCTATAATGATGAAATTTTAACATTTAATCTTTTGACTCTAAATGACTGTTGGATGTGAATTATGACTTTTTCAACTAAAATACGTGTGTTTAAAGTCATTTCTGTGCCTGAAACGGGTCAAAATTGAAGCTTTTGAGTAAGCAAAACTCTGTAAAAATGGCACTTTTGGTCACTGTGAGGGTTTAAAAAGTGGTTATTCAACATGAGGCACGATCCAATTGACATTTTGAATCATTTTGGGTACAGTCCAAAAAATCAATTTGCGGATGAAAAACGATGACTCCGGACATGTCGAACGTTCCCAAAATGGTCTATAATGATGAAATTTTAACATTTAATCTTTTGACTCTAAATGACTGTTGGATGTGAATTATGACTTTTTCAACTAAAATAAGTGTGTTTAAAGTCATTTCTGTGCCTGAAACGGGTCAAAATTGAAGCTTTTGAGTAAGGAAAACTCTGTAAAAATGGCAATTTTGGTCACTGTGAGGGTTTAAAAAGTGGTTATTCAACATGAGGCACGATCCAATTGACATTTTGAATCATTTTTGGTACAGTCCAAAAAATCAATTTTCGGATGAAAAACGATGACTCCGGACATGCCGAACGTTCCCAAAATGGTCTATAATGATGAAATTTTAACATTTAATCTTTTGACTCTAAATGACTGTTGGATGTGAATTATGACTTTTTCAACTAAAATACGTGTGTTTAAAGTCATTTCTGTGCCTGAAACGGGTCAAAATTGAAGCTTTTGAGTAAGCAAAACTCTGTAAAAATTGCACTTTTGGTCACTGTGAGGGTTTAAAAAGTGGTTATTCAACATGAGGCACGATCCAATTGACATTTTGAATAATTTTGGTACAGTCCAAAAAATCAATTTTCGGATGAAAAACGATGACTCCGGACATGCCGAACGTTCCCAAAATGGTCTATAATGATGAAATTTTAACATTTAATCTTTTGACTCTAAATGACTGTTGGATGTGAATTATGACTTTTTCAACTAAAATATGTGTGTTTAAAGTCATTTCTGTGCCTGAAACGGGTCAAAATTGAAGCTTTTGAGTAAGCAAAACTCTGTAAAAATGGCACTTTTGGTCACTGTGAGGGTTTAAAAAGTGGTTATTCAACATGAGGCACGATCCAATTGACATTTTGAATCATTTTGGGTACAGTCCAAAAAATCAATTTTCGGATGAAAAACGATGACTCCGGACATGTCGAACGTTCCCAAAATGGTCTATAATGATGAAATTTTAACATTTAATCTTTTGACTCTAAATGACTGTTGGATGTGCATTATGACTTTTTCAACTAAAATAAGTGTGTTTAAAGTCATTTCTGTGCCTGAAACGGGTCAAAATTGAAGCTTTTGAGTAAGCAAAACTCTGTAAAAATGGCAATTTTGGTCACTGTGAGGGTTTAAAAAGTGGTTATTCAACATGAGGCACGATCCAATTGACATTTTGAATCATTTTGGGTACAGTCCAAAAAATCAATTTTCGGATGAAAAACGATGACTCCGGACATGTGGAACGTTCCCAAAATGGTCTATAATGATGACATTTTAACATTTAATCTTTTGACTCTAAATGACTGTTGGATGTGCATTATGACTTTTTCAACTAAAATAAGTGTGTTTAAAGTCATTTCTGTGCCTGAAACGGGTCAAAATTGAAGCTTTTGAGTAAGGAAAACTCTGTAAAAATGGCACTTTTGGTCACTGTGAGGGTTTAAAAAGTGGTTATTCAACATGAGGCACGATCCAATTGACATTTTGAATCATTTTGGGTACAGTCCAAAAAATCAATTTTCGGATGAAAAACGATGACTCCGGACATGTCGAACGTTCCCAAAATGGTCTATAATGATGAAATTTTAACATTTAATCTTTTGACACTAAATGACCGTTGGATGTGAATTATGGAAAGGGGCGACCACTCGGTCCCCCCGAACGTATGGCTGAGTGCCTCGATCCCCCCGGGAAGCCATTTTTGGGCGGGAGGCGCGTCTCGGCTGGTATGCCCGAAGCGGCGTAGCCGGGGCGCGCCTTTTCCCGCCCTGGAGTGGGCTGGCCTAGACACCGACGCAGCCAGCCACGCCCTCGGGGCGGGCAGGGGCGGGTTTTCGCCCGCCCTGAAGACGGATAAAAGAAGGCGCAAGACCAGAAGACGTCCTCTTGTTCTTGTGCTCCGAAGCTGCACCACCTCGCTACACGTGAGCTCGGGACGGAACGAAGAGCCATTTTTGAGCGTTTTGATCTTTTTCTTTGTCTTCTAGATACTTCGTAGGTGAGATGCCCAAGAAAGGCGAAAAAAGAATGACGACTGAGCAGATGGTTCGGGCACTCTTCAAGGATATGTCCGACATAAAGAAACGGTTGGCGGAGCGAGATGGGGAGGAGGGTTCGGGCCCTTCGCCGGCTGGAGGGAGACCTAAGAGGCCGAGAAAGGTTCCAGCCGGTGGGGACGTCCCGGTCCCCTCTGCCCCTCTCGAGGCGCCGACCCCAGTACCGATGGAGGGGAATCCAATCCCCGTTGTCGTCACCCCGACATCGAAGGAAGACATGCCCCCCGAGCTGGCAGCACAGCTAGCAGCATGGTTGGGGGATAGTGGTGATGGCGCCACGGCTGCCGAGGCACAGGCGCTGATAAAAGGGCTTCGTGAGAAGAAAGAGGCAGCTAGAGTGGCGGGGATAGACAAGCCGCAAGCGGCAGATGCTGCGTCCGGTTCAGGTAAGCGGCCATTGCCGATTGCAAGGGACGAGTCAGCACCCTCTCGTAGAGAGAGATTGGGACAACATGTGCCTTTAGCTATAAAGGAAAAGATCTGGGCGGGGGAGTACGTGAATATTTTTTCCCTGCTTGTTGATCATTATGATGTGGAGCATGTGAAAAGTCAGAAGGACTTAATGCATCCGAGTGTTTGGCGCGCTAAAATGGCCGCCTTTAAGGTAAATGAGAACATTGGCAACTGGGGCAATGCGTGGGGTATTTTCACATCAATTTTGGGGGAACGTAGGCCCGAGTTGCTCCCTGAGTTTCCCGTTTACCAATCACGAATTATGGGTTACTCGACAACGTATCAAGGTAACCATTGGTTTTGTTATGACAATCTGTTCAGGAAAGAAAAAGAGCATAACAAGAGTTTGACTTGGGATTGTTACGATTCGTTAACATGGGACAAAATGAAAGAATCAGGAATGTTAAGAATGCCATTGGTCGGGAGCAATGTTGTTGATTATTCCCGCCACAATGGGGGGACGCCCTTTCGACCGAGTACGAGCAGCGACGACCAGTCGAGGCCCGCAGGCAATACAGGGAGAAAGGGTTTCTGTTTTAATTTCAACAAGGGAAAATGTACCAGGCCTCCGGGATCGTGTAAGTTCAAACATGAGTGTAGTACGTGTGGGTCGTCCCATCCTGAGTCATCGTGCAGAGCCAAAACGGGTGAGAATGGGGGTAAGGGAGGCGCCAAACAGGTCTAAGCTAGGCCGAGGGGCGCCGTTACCAACCCCGATTGATACCTTGGCAATGATTCCCTGGCTCAGTGAATACCCGGATCGTACTTCTGCTGGGGTGCTGCGGAACGGTTTTACACATGGTTTCCGCATCCCGGTAGGGGACTTTCGGGGTGTAGGGATTTGCAAGAACCAACTTTCCGTTTTACAACATTCGTCTGTGGTGCAAGAGAAAATTCACAAAGAGGTTAGCCGGGGACGGGTCGCCGGCCCATTTAGTGTACCCCCGGTACCGGATTTTGTTTGTTCTCCGTTAGGGGTGGTTCCCAAGAAGGACCCGGGTGAGTTTCGTTTGATCCATAATCTGTCTGCCCCACACGGCCTTTCAGTAAATGACGCAATTGATCCAGAAGTTTGTTCGGTGCGATACGCATCGTTTGACGAGGCAGTAGCCATCTTGAATCGCCTGGGGCCCGGAACGTTGATGGCGAAATCAGATATCGAGTCAGCGTTCCGGTTGCTCCCGGTACACCCAGACGATCAGCGTCTTTTGGGGTTCGGGTTCCAGGGGTCATTTTACATGGATAGGTGTATGCCCATGGGATGCTCTATATCATGTGCTTATTTTGAACAATTCAGTACTTTCCTGCAATGGGTGTTCACTAAGAAATCGGGTTTTCGAAATGTAATGCACTATCTTGACGATTTTTTGTTCCTTGGTCCCGCTGCAAGTCCTGAATGTGCTCAGGCCTTAGCTGAATTCTGTGTGTTGATGGATCATTTTGGCGTGCCATTGGCACCGGGTAAAACTATGGGTCCCACGACTTGCCTCGAGTTTTTGGGGATCGAGTTGGACTCAATGGAGGGGTGTTCACGTTTACCAGCTAGCAAAGTGTTGAAATTCAGGACAGCCCTCCTTGTATGTTTGAATACACCTAAGGTTACACTGCATCAGTTGCAACAATTAGTGGGGAAGTTGAACTTTGCCTTGAGGGTGATCCCAATGGCTCGCCCCTTTTCCCGCTCAATTGCCCAAGCGATGGTTGGCCTGAAAGAGGGTCATCATCGCACGAGGTTATCGGCTGAGGTCCGCCAGGACATGCGGATATGGTTAGCATTCTTGGCGGACTTCAATGGCCGAGTCGTTTGGAACAAGCCAGCCGTGTCCTCGGAAGAGCTTGGGCTATGGACAGATTCAGCAGGGAGCGTAGGTTTTGGCGCCATCTTCGGCACGAACTGGTCTGCTCAAAGATGGCCCCTATGGTGGCACGAGAAGGGGTTAACGAGTAATATTGCTTTCCTTGAATTATTTCCCATTCTCGTGGCCCTGAGAACCTGGCCGGAAGGTTTCAGAGATCATTCTGTCGTTTTTTGGTCCGACAATATGACCGTGGTAGAATGCATCAATAGTCAGTCAGCCCATTGTAAAATGATTTTGAGGCTGCTCAAAGAAATTGTCCTACTATGTATGCAACTGAACGTGGTATTCAGAGCAAAACATGTCCCAGGGGTGTTGAATCAGGCTGCTGACGCACTGTCTCGTTTTCACATGCAGGCTTTCTCGGGTTTCCTTCCTTCAGCGGACCCGGAGCCGGCACCCTTCCCCGAAGCTCTCTGGTCTCTCGGTGCCCCGAACTTCGTCACCTCGTGGGAGAGAGTCTAGCACCCAGGACAAGGAAGGCATATGAAGGGGCGTTCCAGGCCTATTTAGCCTTTTTGGGGGCAGAGAGAGGGGGTCTTTGGGGTCAGGAAGAGTGTGTAGTACTTTTTCTGATGTCTTTACGTAGGGCTGGGAAATCGGTGGCTACGGCCCAAAGGCATCGTGCCGCCATTTCCTTTGTTGCCAGGGCCCATGGCATCCTGGACCCAACAGCGTCTTTCACAGTACAGAAAGCGCTACGTGGGTGGCAACGCCTAGAGGGTCGCAGAGTAGACGTAAGACGACCGATAGGTCTAGACAGGTTGTCCCAGTTACTGGCCACACTCCCTAACACATGCTCGTCCCCTTTTGAGTCCTGTTTGTTCCGGACTGCATTTACGCTGGCGTTTCACGGGGCTATGAGAGTTAGTGAGCTGGTTGCAAGGAACAAACAGGATGTGACGGGGGGCTTGTGCAGGGAACATGTTCAGATCAGGGGGGATGCGATGATTGTCTCCTTTCTCAGGTCTAAGACCGACCAAGATGGGAGAGGGGACTGCACGATCATTCGCAGGAACCCCGAGTCATCCATGTGTCCGGTACAGTGCTTAGAAGATTACCTAGCACGGAGAGCGGCATCATGGGGGGGGACATTGTTGAGGCATGCAGACGCCACCCCGCTGACGAGGTTTCAGTTTCAACGGGTGCTTGCAATGGCCGTTGCCGCAGCGGGCTTGGACCCGGGCGAATTTGGGACCCACTCCTTTCGGATAGGGGCTGCCACTGAAGCTACGGCCAGGGGTCTTAATGTAGAGCAAGTAAAACGTGTGGGGCGCTGGTCCTCCAATTGTTATAAGAGGTACGTACGATTGCATATGTTGTGAAGCTGTAACCGTGTACTCACGCCTCTTGTCTTTTGTTTGTTTGCAGTTGCGCAAGCCTACGCGGCAGGGCAGACTGTGCAGTCAACCCAACACCAGGCCAGCGGTCGCACGTCACCGGCTGTGAGGAAGGAGGTGTGGGTCGTGGGCCACTCATACGTGAGACGGGCCGCAGACGTATTCAAAGCAGGTGACATGATTCACGTACCTGGGGAATACGGGTACAGAGTGTCCTTCTACGGAAGGGGCGGTCTCTGTATTGACCAGTTTCAGGAATTTTTTGAGGGTTTGTTAGAGCGGATGAGGTCACCGCCGTCCATAGTCATAGTGCATTTGGGGGGCAATGATTTGGTCACCACCGGTAGACGACTTCTCCTGGAGGCTATGCTTTCCACGGTAAGTTGGTTAGCGAGGAGAGTTCCGGGGTGCCTAATTGCGTGGTCTCATATGATCCCACGAAAAGTGTGGCGGGGAGCTATCTCGATCCCTGCTTTGAATCATTCTGTCAAAAAATTGAATAACAAAGTGAGTAGGTTGTTCCGTTCCAAGACATTGCATTCGATCTCGCATAATTGTATTAATGATGACAGTATGTATTTGAGGGATGGGGTGCATTTGTCGAGGGCGGGGAATGAGTTACTCATAGGAGACTTCTTAGCCTGGTTAAAATCTTTAAAACATGACCTTTAGGTAGGAGTTTTGTGGGGGGTCCGGATAGCCGGTCAACTATCCGGACCTGTGGCGGTAAGGTCATGATCGGTGAGCACTAATTGGTAGATCCCTATGAGTGGGCGTCACCCAACACGGATGGGAGCGCTCGGGAGAGGTGGCCATTGGCCCCTCGGTGGGGAGGCGGTCCCGTCTAAGGGCGGGTCGCCGGAAGTAAAGGAAAGGCGGTCAAGGCCCCTTCCTTTGTAGGAGGGGTTACAGCCCCCTCCTGGGGAATTTCCCGGGGCCAGTGTCATCTGCGACGGCAGATGCGGTAAGTTGTGTGGGGTGGGGAGAGGTCAACGATACCTTCTAGATACCACGCACAAGTGTTCGAACGACCTTTAAATGGCGTCGAGTCTTAAGTGCCCCCGTCAAGACAAGGGAAATTGTTAGTAGTTGCACTTGAGGTAAGCCTCTGTGCTGTCGCCCTTCCCAAGTGGGAGGGGTAAGTCTGGTTAGGGATCTTGACACCGGTTATGACCTTGCCGTTGGCCCTTAAACGTTAGGATGTACAATTTCAGTGTTCTTAGAGAATGTTTTTGTAGGATGCTAGTTCGGCTAGGAGAACCTCTGTATTAGAGATTATGTTAAGGTTAGCCAAACATCGTAATGTGATAATGAAATTGTACATAATATGAAAACGTTTAATGTTTTAATTTTTTGTTTTAATAAATACGGCCGCGGGATGGTCACTCCATCCCACATCCAAAAACTTCAAGACTGTTTCCGGTTTCCCTCCTTTTGGGGATTGTGTTGAGAGGGGGTGGCGGGTATCTCAGCCATATGGAAAGGGGCGACCACTCGGTCCCCCCGAACGTATGGCTGAGTGCCTCGATCCCCCCGGGAAGCCATTTTTGGGCGGGAGGCGCGTCTCGGCTGGTATGCCCGAAGCGGCGTAGCCGGGGCGCGCCTTTTCCCGCCCTGGAGTGGGCTGGCCTAGACACCGACGCAGCCAGCCACGCCCTCGGGGCGGGCAGGGGCGGGTTTTCGCCCGCCCTGAAGACGGATAAAAGAAGGCGCAAGACCAGAAGACGTCCTCTTGTTCTTGTGCTCCGAAGCTGCACCTCCTCGCTACACGTGAGCTCGGGACGGAACGAAGAGCCATTTTTGACCCACCCACCAGCCCCTGAGGACAGCAAGTTGTTGTGCAATAAAGTTGATTTATAAGTTTGTTTTCCGTTTTCGTTTACAGGCTGTGACAGTATCAGTTTGTGGTTAATCATAATAAAGTATGGTGAATATCGTCTAGGTTGTTACGACCAAAGTGAGTTGTGTAGTGTTACATTGCTAGTATGTTCTTTCGGTCATAGCGACCAATGTTTTCATAGGTTTGAATAAAATTGTCGTATTTATTTTTTGGTAGGCGGTAAGGTCATGATCGGTGAGCACTAATTGGTAGATCCCTATGAGTGGGCGTCACCCAACACGGATGGGAGCGCTCGGGAGAGGTGGCCATTGGCCCCTCGGTGGGGAGGCGGTCCCGTCTAAGGGCGGGTCGCCGGAAGTAAAGGAAAGGCGGTCAAGGCCCCTTCCTTTGTAGGAGGGGTTACAGCCCCCTCCTGGGGAATTTCCCGGGGCCAGTGTCATCTGCGACGGCAGATGCGGTAAGTTGTGTGGGGTGGGGAGAGGTCAACGATACCTTCTAGATACCACGCACAAGTGTTCGAACGACCTTTAAATGGCGTCGAGTCTTAAGTGCCCCCGTCAAGACAAGGGAAATTGTTAGTAGTTGCACTTGAGGTAAGCCTCTGTGCTGTCGCCCTTCCCAAGTGGGAGGGGTAAGTCTGGTTAGGGATCTTGACACCGGTTATGACCTTGCCGTTGGCCCTTAAACGTTAGGATGTACAATTTCAGTGTTCTTAGAGAATGTTTTTGTAGGATGCTAGTTCGGCTAGGAGAACCTCTGTATTAGAGATTATGTTAAGGTTAGCCAAACATCGTAATGTGATAATGAAATTGTACATAATATGAAAACGTTTAATGTTTTAATTTTTTGTTTTAATAAATACGGCCGCGGGATGGTCACTCCATCCCACATCCAAAAACTTCAAGACTGTTTCCGGTTTCCCTCCTTTTGGGGATTGTGTTGAGAGGGGGTGGCGGGTATCTCAGCCATATGACTTTTTCAACTAAAATAAGTGTGTTTAAAGTCATTTCTGTGCCTGAAATGGGTCAAAATTGAAGCTTTTGAGTAAGGAAAACTCTGTAAAAATGGCAATTTTGGTCACTGTGAGGGTTTAAAAAGTGGTTATTCAACATGAGGCACGATCCAATTGACATTTTGAATCATTTTGGGTACAGTCCAAAAAATCCATTTTCGGATGAAAAACGATGACTCCGGACATGTCGAACGTTCCCAAAATGGTCTATAATGATGAAATTTTAACATTTAATCTTTTGACTCTAAATGACTGTTGGATGTGAATTATGACTTTTTCAACTAAAATAAGTGTGTTTAAAGTCATTTCTGTGCCTGAAACGGGTCAAAATTGAAGCTTTTGAGTGAGGAAAACTCTGTAAAAATGGCAATTTTGGTCACTGTGAGGGTTTAAAAAGTGGTTATTCAACATGAGGCACGATCCAATTGACATTTTGAATAATTTTAGTACAGTCCAAAAAATCAATTTTCGGATGAAAAACGATGACTCCGGACATGTCGAACGTTCCCAAAATGGTCTATAATGATGAAATTTTAACATTTAATCTTTTGACTCTAAATGACTGTTGGATGTGCATTATGACTTTTTCAACTAAAATAAGTGTGTTTAAAGTCATTTCTGTGCCTGAAACGGGTCAAAATTGAAGCTTTTGAGTAAGCAAAACTCTGTAAAAATGGCAATTTTGGTCACTGTGAGGGTTTAAAAAGTGGTTATCCAACATGAGGCACGATCCAATTGACATTTTGAATCATTTTTAGTACAGTCCAAAAAATCAATTTTCGGATAAAAAACGATGACTCCGGACATGCCGAACGTTCCCAAAATGGTCTATAATGATGAAATTTTAACATTTAATCTTTTGACTCTAAATGACTGTTGGATGTGAATTCTGACTTTTTCAACTAAAATAAGTGTGTTTAAAGTCATTTCTGTGCCTGAAACGGGTCAAAATTGAAGCTTTTGAGTAAGTAAAACTCTGTAAAAATGGCAATTTTGGTCACTGTGAGGGTTTAAAAAGTGGTTATTCAACATGAGGCATGATCCAATTGACATTTTGAATCATTTTTGGTACAGTCCAAAAAATCAATTTTCGGATGAAAAACGATGACTTCGGACATGTCCAACGTTCCCAAAATGGTCTATAATGATGAAATTTTAACATTTAATCTTTTGACTCTAAATGACTGTTGGATGTGAATTATGACTTTTTCAACTAAAATAAGTGTGTTTAAAGTCATTTCTGTGCCTGAAACGGGTCAAAATTGAAGCTTTTGAGTAAGGAAAACTCTGTAAAAATGGCAATTTTGGTCACTGTGAGGGTTTAAAAAGTGGTTATTCAACATGAGGCACGATCCAATTGACATTTTGAATCATTTTTGGTACAGTCCAAAAAATCAATTTTCGGATGAAAAACGATGACTCCGGACATGCCGAACGTTCCCAAAATGGTCTATAATGATGAAATTTTAACATTTAATCTTTTGACTCTAAATGACTGTTGGATGTGAATTATGACTTTTTCAACTAAAATACGTGTGTTTAAAGTCATTTCTGTGCCTGAAACGGGTCAAAATTGAAGCTTTTGAGTAAGCAAAACTCTGTAAAAATGGCACTTTTGGTCACTGTGAGGGTTTAAAAAGTGGTTATTCAACATGAGGCACGATCCAATTGACATTTTGAATCATTTTCAGTACAGTCCAAAAAATCAATTTTCGGATGAAAAACGATGACTCCGGACATGTCGAACGTTCCCAAAATGGTCTATAATGATGAAATTTTAACATTTAATCTTTTGACTCTAAATGACTGTTGGATGTGAATTATGACTTTTTCAACTAAAATAAGTGTGTTTAAAGTCATTTCTGTGCCTGAAACGGGTCAAAATTGAAGCTTTTGAGTAAGGAAAACTCTGTAAAAATGGCAATTTTGGTCACTGTGAGGGTTTAAAAAGTGGTTATTCAACATGAGGCACGATCCAATTGACATTTTGAATCATTTTGGGTACAGTCCAAAAAATCAATTTTCGGATGAAAAACGATGACTCCGGACATGTCGAACGTTCCCAAAATGGTCTATAATGATGACATTTTGACATTTAATCTTTTGACTCTAAATGACTGTTGGATGTGCATTATGACTTTTTCAACTAAAATAAGTGTGTTTAAAGTCATTTCTGTGCCTGAAACGGGTCAAAATTGAAGCTTTTGAGTAAGCAAAACTCTGTAAAAATGGCAATTTTGGTCACTGTGAGGGTTTAAAAAGTGGTTATTCAACATGAGGCACGATCCAATTGACATTTTGAATCATTTTGGGTACAGTCCAAAAAATCAATTTTCGGATGAAAAACGATGACTCCGGACATGTCGAACGTTCCCAAAATGGTCTATAATGATGAAATTTTAACATTTAATCTTTTGACTCTAAATGACTGTTGGATGTGCATTATGACTTTTTCAACTAAAATAAGTGTGTTTAAAGTCATTTCTGTGCCTGAAACGGGTCAAAATTGAAGGTTTTGAGTAAGGAAAACTCTGTAAAAATGGCAATTTTGGTCACTGTGAGGGTTTAAAAAGGGGTTATTCCACATGAGGCACGATCCAATTGACATTTTGAATCATTTTTGGTACAGTCCAAAAAATCAATTTTCGGATGAAAAATGATGACTCCGGACATGCCGAACGTTCCAAAATGGTCTATAATGATGACATTTTAACATTTAATCGTTTGACTCTAAATGACTGTTGGATGTGAATTATGACTTTTTCAACTAAAATAAGTGTGTTTAAAGTCATTTCTGTGCCTGAAACGGGTCAAAATTGAAGCTTTTGAGTAAGCAAAACTCTATAAAAATGGCACTTTTGGTCACTGTGAGGGTTTAAAAAGTGGTTATTCAACATGAGGCACGATCCAATTGACATTTTGAATCATTTTTAGTACAGTCCAAAAAATCAATTTTCGGATGAAAAACGATGACTCCGGACATGCCCAACGTTCCCAAAATGGTCTATAATGATGAAATTTTAACATTTAATCTTTTGACTCTAAATGACTGTTGGATGTGAATTATGACTTTTTCAACTAAAATACGTGTGTTTAAAGTCATTTCTGTGCCTGAAACGGGTCAAAATTGAAGCTTTTGAGTAAGCAAAACTCTGTAAAAATGGCACTTTTGGTCACTGTGAGGGTTTAAAAAGTGGTTATTCAACATGAGGCACGATCCAATTGACATTTTGAATCATTTTGGGTACAGTCCAAAAAATCAATTTTCGGATGAAAAACAATGACTCCGGACATGCCGAACGTTCCCAAAATGGTCTATAATGATGAAATTTTAACATTTAATCTTTTGACTCTAAATGACTGTTGGATGTGAATTATGACTTTTTCAACTAAAATATGTGTGTTTAAAGTCATTTCTGTGCCTGAAACGGGTCAAAATTGAAGCTTTTGAGTAAGCAAAACTCTGTAAAAATGGCACTTTTGGTCACTGTGTGGGTTTAAAAAGTGGTTATTCAACATGAGGCACGATCCAATTGACATTTTGAATCATTTTGGGTACAGTCCAAAAAATCAATTTTCGGATGAAAAACGAAGACTCCGGACATGTCGAACGTTCCCAAAATGGTCTCTAATGATGAAATTTTAACATTTAATCTTTTGACTCTAAATGACTGTTGGATGTGCATTATGACTTTTTCAACAAAAATAAGTGTGTTTAAAGTCATTTCTGTGCCTGAAACGGGTCAAAATTGAAGCTTTTGAGTAAGCAAAACTCTGTAAAAATGGCAATTTTGGTCACTGTGAGGGTTTAAAAAGTGGTTATTCAACATGAGGCACGATCCAATTGATATTTTGAATCATTTTTGGTACAGTCCAAAAAATCAATTTTCGGATGAAAAACGATGACTCCGGACATGTCGAACGTTCCCAAAATGGTCTATAATGATGAAATTTTAACATTTAATCTTTTAGCACTAAATGACCGTTGGATGTGAATTATGACTTTTTCAACTAAAATAAGTGTTTAAAGTCATTTCTGTGCCTGAAATGGGTCAAAATTGAAGCTTTTGAGTAAGGAAAACTCTGTAAAAATGGCAATTTTGGTCACTGTGAGGGTTTAAAAAGTGGTTATTCAACATGAGGCACGATCCAATTGACATTTTGAATCATTTTGGGTACAGTCCAAAAAATCCATTTTCGGATGAAAAACGATGACTCCGGACATGTCGAACGTTCCCAAAATGGTCTATAATGATGAAATTTTAACATTTAATCTTTTGACTCTAAATGACTGTTGGATGTGCATTATGACTTTTTCAACTAAAATAAGTGTGTTTAAAGTCATTTCTGTGCCTGAAACGGGTCAAAATTGAAGCTTTTGAGTAAGCAAAACTCTGTAAAAATGGCAATTTTGGTCACTGTGAGGGTTTAAAAAGTGGTTATCCAACATGAGGCACGATCCAATTGACATTTTGAATCATTTTTAGTACAGTCCAAAAAATCAATTTTCGGATGAAAAACGATGACTCCGGACATGCCGAACGTCCCCAAAATGGTCTATAATGATGAAATTTTAACATTTAATCTTTTGACTCTAAATGACTGTTGGATGTGAATTCTGACTTTTTCAACTAAAATAAGTGTGTTTAAAGTCATTTCTGTGCCTGAAACGGGTCAAAATTGAAGCTTTTGAGTAAGTAAAACTCTGTAAAAATGGCAATTTTGGTCACTGTGAGGGTTTAAAAAGTGGTTATTCAACATGAGGCAAGATCCAATTGACATTTTGAATCATTTTTGGTACAGTCCAAAAAATCAATTTTCGGATGAAAAACGATGACTCCGGACATGTCCAACGTTCCAAAATGGTCTATAATGATGAAATTTTAACATTTAATCTTTTGACTCTAAATGACTGTTGGATGTGAATTATGACTTTTTCAACTAAAATAAGTGTGTTTAAAGTCATTTCTGTGCCTGAAACGGGTCAAAATTGAAGCTTTTGAGTAAGGAAAACTCTGTAAAAATGGCAATTTTGGTCACTGTGAGGGTTTAAAAAGTGGTTATTCAACATGAGGCACGATCCAATTGACATTTTGAATCATTTTTGGTACAGTCCAAAAAATCAATTTTCGGATGAAAAACGATGACTCCGGACATGCCGAACGTTCCCAAAATGGTCTATAATGATGAAATTTTAACATTTAATCTTTTGACTCTAAATGACTGTTGGATGTGAATTATGACTTTTTCAACTAAAATACGTGTGTTTAAAGTCATTTCTGTGCCTGAAACAGGTCAAAATTGAAGCTTTTGAGTAAGCAAAACTCTGTAAAAATGGCACTTTTGGTCACTGTGAGGGTTTAAAAAGTGGTTATTCAACATGAGGCACGATCCAATTGACATTTTGAATCATTTTGGGTACAGTCCAAAAAATCAATTTTCGGATGAAAAACGATGACTCCGGACATGTCGAACGTTCCCAAAATGGTCTATAATGATGAAATTTTAACATTTAATCTTTTGACTCTAAATGACTGTTGGATGTGAATTATGACTTTTTCAACTAAAATAAGTGTGTTTAAAGTCATTTCTGTGCCTGAAACGGGTCAAAATTGAAGCTTTTGAGTAAGGAAAACTCTGTAAAAATGGCAATTTTGGTCACTGTGAGGGTTTAAAAAGTGGTTATTCAACATGAGGCACGATCCAATTGACATTTTGAATCATTTTTGGTACAGTCCAAAAAATCAATTTTCGGATGAAAAACGATGACTCCGGACATGCCGAACTTTCCCAAAATGGTCTATAATGATGAAATTTTAACATTTAATATTTTGACTCTAAATGACTGTTGGATGTAAATTATGACTTTTTCAACTAAAATATGTGTGTTTAAAGTCATTTCTGTGCCTGAAACGGGTCAAAATTGAAGCTTTTGAGTAAGCAAAACTCTGTAAAAATGGCACTTTTGGTCACTGTGAGGGTTTAAAAAGTGGTTATTCAACATGAGGCACTATCCAATTGACATTTTGAATCATTTTGGGTACAGTCCAAAAAATCAATTTTCGGATGAAAAACGATGACTCCGGACATGTCGAACGTTCCCAAAATGGTCTATAATGATGAAATTTTAACATTTAATCTTTTGACTCTAAATGACTGTTAGATGTGCATTATGACTTTTTCAACTAAAATAAGTGTGTTTAAAGTCATTTCTGTGCCTGAAATGGGTCAAAATTGAAACTTTTGAGTAAGGAAAACTCTGTAAAAATGGCAATTTTGGTCACTGTGAGGGTTTAAAAAGTGGTTATTCAACATGAGGCACGATCCAATTGACATTTTGAATCATTTTTGGTACAGTCCAAAAAATCAATTTTCGGATGAAAAACGATGACTCCGGACATGCCGAACGTTCCCAAAATGGTCTATAATGATGAAATTTTAACATTTAATCTTTTGACTCTAAATGACTGTTGGATGTGAATTATGACTTTTTCAACTAAAATACGTGTGTTTAAAGTCATTTCTGTGCCTGAAACGGGTCAAAATTGAAGCTTTTGAGTAAGCAAAACTCTGTAAAAATTGCACTTTTGGTCACTGTGAGGGTTTAAAAAGTGGTTATTCAACATGAGGCACGATCCAATTGACATTTTGAATAATTTTGGTACAGTCCAAAAAATCAATTTTCGGATGAAAAACGATGACTCCGGACATGCCGAACGTTCCCAAAATGGTCTATAATGATGAAATTTTAACATTTAATCTTTTGACTCTAAATGACTGTTGGATGTGAATTATGACTTTTTCAACTAAAATATGTGTGTTTAAAGTCATTTCTGTGCCTGAAACGGGTCAAAATTGAAGCTTTTGAGTAAGCAAAACTCTGTAAAAATGGCACTTTTGGTCACTGTGAGGGTTTAAAAAGTGGTTATTCAACATGAGGCACGATCCAATTGACATTTTGAATCATTTTGGGTACAGTCCAAAAAATCAATTTTCGGATGAAAAACGATGACTCCGGACATGTCGAACGTTCCCAAAATGGTCTATAATGATGAAATTTTAACATTTAATCTTTTGACTCTAAATGACTGTTGGATGTGCATTATGACTTTTTCAACTAAAATAAGTGTGTTTAAAGTCATTTCTGTGCCTGAAACGGGTCAAAATTGAAGCTTTTGAGTAAGCAAAACTCTGTAAAAATGGCAATTTTGGTCACTGTGAGGGTTTAAAAAGTGGTTATTCAACATGAGGCACGATCCAATTGACATTTTGAATCATTTTGGGTACAGTCCAAAAAATCAATTTTCGGATGAAAAACGATGACTCCGGACATGTCGAACGTTCCCAAAATGGTCTATAATGATGACATTTTAACATTTAATCTTTTGACTCTAAATGACTGTTGGATGTGCATTATGACTTTTTCAACTAAAATAAGTGTGTTTAAAGTCATTTCTGTGCCTGAAACGGGTCAAAATTGAAGCTTTTGAGTAAGGAAAACTCTGTAAAAATGGCACTTTTGGTCACTGTGAGGGTTTAAAAAGTGGTTATTCAACATGAGGCACGATCCAATTGACATTTTGAATCATTTTGGGTACAGTCCAAAAAATCAATTTTCGGATGAAAAACGAAGACTCCGGACATGTCGAACGTTCCCAAAATGGTCTCTAATGATGAAATTTTAACATTTAATCTTTTGACTCTAAATGACTGTTGGATGTGCATTATGACTTTTTCAACAAAAATAAGTGTGTTTAAAGTCATTTCTGTGCCTGAAACGGGTCAAAATTGAAGCTTTTGAGTAAGCAAAACTCTGTAAAAATGGCAATTTTGGTCACTGTGAGGGTTTAAAAAGTGGTTATTCAACATGAGGCACGATCCAATTGATATTTTGAATCATTTTTGGTACAGTCCAAAAAATCAATTTTCGGATGAAAAACGATGACTCCGGACATGTCGAACGTTCCCAAAATGGTCTATAATGATGAAATTTTAACATTTAATCTTTTGACACTAAATGACCGTTGGATGTGAATTATGACTTTTTCAACTAAAATAAGTGTGTTTAAAGTCATTTCTGTGCCTGAAATGGGTCAAAATTGAAGCTTTTGAGTAAGGAAAATTCTGTAAAAATGGCAATTTTGGTCACTGTGAGGGTTTAAAAAGTGGTTATTCAACATGAGGCACGATCCAATTGACATTTTGAATCATTTTGGGTACAGTCCAAAAAATCCATTTTCGGATGAAAAACGATGACTCCGGACATGCCGAACGTTCCCAAAATGGTCTATAATGATGAAATTTTAACATTTAATCTTTTGACTCTAAATGACTGTTGGATGTGAATTATGACTTTTTCAACTAAAATATGTGTGTTTAAAGTCATTTCTGTGCCTGAAACGGGTCAAAATTGAAGCTTTTGAGTAAGCAAAACTCTGTAAAAATGGCACTTTTGGTCACTGTGAGGGTTTAAAAAGTGGTTATTCAACATGAGGCACGATCCAATTGACATTTTGAATCATTTTGGGTACAGTCCAAAAAATCAATTTTCGGATGAAAAACGATGACTCCGGACATGTCGAACGTTCCCAAAATGGTCTATAATGATGAAATTTTAACATTTAATCTTTTGACTCTAAATGACTGTTGGATGTGCATTATGACTTTTTCAACTAAAATAAGTGTGTTTAAAGTCATTTCTGTGCCTGAAACGGGTCAAAATTGAAGCTTTTGAGTAAGCAAAACTCTGTAAAAATGGCAATTTTGGTCACTGTGAGGGTTTAAAAAGTGGTTATTCAACATGAGGCACGATCCAATTGACATTTTGAATCATTTTGGGTACAGTCCAAAAAATCAATTTTCGGATGAAAAACGATGACTCCGGACATGTCGAACGTTCCCAAAATGGTCTATAATGATGACATTTTAACATTTAATCTTTTGACTCTAAATGACTGTTGGATGTGCATTATGACTTTTTCAACTAAAATAAGTGTGTTTAAAGTCATTTCTGTGCCTGAAACGGGTCAAAATTGAAGCTTTTGAGTAAGGAAAACTCTGTAAAAATGGCACTTTTGGTCACTGTGAGGGTTTAAAAAGTGGTTATTCAACATGAGGCACGATCCAATTGACATTTTGAATCATTTTGGGTACAGTCCAAAAAATCAATTTTCGGATGAAAAACGAAGACTCCGGACATGTCGAACGTTCCCAAAATGGTCTCTAATGATGAAATTTTAACATTTAATCTTTTGACTCTAAATGACTGTTGGATGTGCATTATGACTTTTTCAACAAAAATAAGTGTGTTTAAAGTCATTTCTGTGCCTGAAACGGGTCAAAATTGAAGCTTTTGAGTAAGCAAAACTCTGTAAAAATGGCAATTTTGGTCACTGTGAGGGTTTAAAAAGTGGTTATTCAACATGAGGCACGATCCAATTGATATTTTGAATCATTTTTGGTACAGTCCAAAAAATCAATTTTCGGATGAAAAACGATGACTCCGGACATGTCGAACGTTCCCAAAATGGTCTATAATGATGAAATTTTAACATTTAATCTTTTGACACTAAATGACCGTTGGATGTGAATTATGACTTTTTCAACTAAAATAAGTGTGTTTAAAGTCATTTCTGTGCCTGAAATGGGTCAAAATTGAAGCTTTTGAGTAAGGAAAACTCTGTAAAAATGGCAATTTTGGTCACTGTGAGGGTTTAAAAAGTGGTTATTCAACATGAGGCACGATCCAATTGACATTTTGAATCATTTTGGGTACAGTCCAAAAAATCCATTTTCGGATGAAAAACGATGACTCCGGACATGTCGAACGTTCCCAAAATGGTCTATAATGATGAAATTTTAACATTTAATCTTTTGACTCTAAATGACTGTTGGATGTGAATTATGACTTTTTCAACTAAAATAAGTGTGTTTAAAGTCATTTCTGTGCCTGAAACGGGTCAAAATTGAAGCTTTTGAGTGAGGAAAACTCTGTAAAAATGGCAATTTTGGTCACTGTGAGGGTTTAAAAAGTGGTTATTCAACATGAGGCACGATCCAATTGACATTTTGAATAATTTTAGTACAGTCCAAAAAATCAATTTTCGGATGAAAAACGATGACTCCGGACATGTCGAACGTTCCCAAAATGGTCTATAATGATGAAATTTTAACATTTAATCTTTTGACTCTAAATGACTGTTGGATGTGCATTATGACTTTTTCAACTAAAATAAGTGTGTTTAAAGTCATTTCTGTGCCTGAAACGGGTCAAAATTGAAGCTTTTGAGTAAGCAAAACTCTGTAAAAATGGCAATTTTGGTCACTGTGAGGGTTTAAAAAGTGGTTATCCAACATGAGGCACGATCCAATTGACATTTTGAATCATTTTTAGTACAGTCCAAAAAATCAATTTTCGGATGAAAAACGATGACTCCGGACATGCCGAACGTTCCCAAAATGGTCTATAATGATGAAATTTTAACATTTAATCTTTTGACTCTAAATGACTGTTGGATGTGAATTCTGACTTTTTCAACTAAAATAAGTGTGTTTAAAGTCATTTCTGTGCCTGAAACGGGTCAAAATTGAAGCTTTTGAGTAAGTAAAACTCTGTAAAAATGGCAATTTTGGTCACTGTGAGGGTTTAAAAAGTGGTTATTCAACATGAGGCATGATCCAATTGACATTTTGAATCATTTTTGGTACAGTCCAAAAAATCAATTTTCGGATGAAAAACGATGACTTCGGACATGTCCAACGTTCCCAAAATGGTCTATAATGATGAAATTTTAACATTTAATCTTTTGACTCTAAATGACTGTTGGATGTGAATTATGACTTTTTCAACTAAAATAAGTGTGTTTAAAGTCATTTCTGTGCCTGAAACGGGTCAAAATTGAAGCTTTTGAGTAAGCAAAACTCTGTAAAAATGGCAATTTTGGTCACTGTGAGGGTTTAAAAAGTGGTTATCCAACATGAGGCACGATCCAATTGACATTTTGAATCATTTTTAGTACAGTCCAAAAAATCAATTTTCGGATGAAAAACGATGACTCCGGACATGCCGAACGTTCCCAAAATGGTCTATAATGATGAAATTTTAACATTTAATCTTTTGACTCTAAATGACTGTTGGATGTGAATTCTGACTTTTTCAACTAAAATAAGTGTGTTTAAAGTCATTTCTGTGCCTGAAATGGGTCAAAATTGAAGCTTTTGAGTAAGGAAAACTCTGTAAAAATGGCAATTTTGGTCACTGTGAGGGTTTAAAAAGTGGTTATTCAACATGAGGCACGATCCAATTGACATTTTGAATCATTTTGGGTACAGTCCAAAAAATCAATTTTCGGATGAAAAACGATGACTCCGGACATGTCGAACGTTCCCAAAATGGTCTATAATGATGAAATTTTAACATTTAATCTTTTGACACTAAATGACCGTTGGATGTGAATTATGACTTTTTCAACTAAAATAAGTGTGTTTAAAATCATTTCTGTGCCTGAAACGGGTCAAAATTGAAGCTTTTGAGTAAGCAAAACTCTGTAAAAATGGCAATTTTGGTCACTGTGAGGGTTTAAAAAGTGGTTATCCAACATGAGGCACGATCCAATTGACATTTTGAATCATTTTTAGTACAGTCCAAAAAATCAATTTTCGGATGAAAAACGATGACTCCGGACATGCCGAACGTTCCCAAAATGGTCTATAATGATGAAATTTTAACATTTAATCTTTTGACTCTAAATGACTGTTGGATGTGAATTATGACTTTTTCAACTAAAATACGTGTGTTTAAAGTCATTTCTGTGCCTGAAACGGGTCAAAATTGAAGCTTTTGAGTAAGCAAAACTCTGTAAAAATGGCACTTTTGGTCACTGTGAGGGTTTAAAAAGTGGTTATTCAACATGAGGCACGATCCAATTGACATTTTGAATCATTTTGGGTACAGTCCAAAAAATCAATTTTCGGATGAAAAACGATGACTCCGGACATGTCGAACGTTCCCAAAATGGTCTATAATGATGAAATTTTAACATTTAATCTTTTGACTCTAAATGACTGTTGGATGTGAATTATGACTTTTTCAACTAAAATAAGTGTGTTTAAAGTCATTTCTGTGCCTGAAACGGGTCAAAATTGAAGCTTTTGAGTAAGGAAAACTCTGTAAAAATGGCAATTTTGGTCACTGTGAGGGTTTAAAAAGTGGTTATTCAACATGAGGCACGATCCAATTGACATTTTGAATCATTTTTGGTACAGTCCAAAAAATCAATTTTCGGATGAAAAACGATGACTCCGGACATGCCGAACTTTCCCAAAATGGTCTATAATGATGAAATTTTAACATTTAATCTTTTGACTCTAAATGACTGTTGGATGTAAATTATGACTTTTTCAACTAAAATACGTGTGTTTAAAGTCATTTCTGTGCCTGAAACGGGTCAAAATTGAAGCTTTTGAGTAAGCAAAACTCTGTAAAAATTGCACTTTTGGTCACTGTGAGGGTTTAAAAAGTGGTTATTCAACATGAGGCACGATCCAATTGACATTTTGAATAATTTTGGTACAGTCCAAAAAATCAATTTTCGGATGAAAAACGATGACTCCGGACATGCCGAACGTTCCCAAAATGGTCTATAATGATGAAATTTTAACATTTAATCTTTTGACTCTAAATGACTGTTGGATGTGAATTATGACTTTTTCAACTAAAATATGTGTGTTTAAAGTCATTTCTGTGCCTGAAACGGGTCAAAATTGAAGCTTTTGAGTAAGCAAAACTCTGTAAAAATGGCAATTTTGGTCACTGTGAGGGTTTAAAAAGTGGTTATCCAACATGAGGCACGATCCAATTGACATTTTGAATCATTTTTAGTACAGTCCAAAAAATCAATTTTCGGATGAAAAACGATGACTCCGGACATGCCGAACGTTCCCAAAATGGTCTATAATGATGAAATTTTAACATTTAATCTTTTGACTCTAAATGACTGTTGGATGTGAATTCTGACTTTTTCAACTAAAATAAGTGTGTTTAAAGTCATTTCTGTGCCTGAAATGGGTCAAAATTGAAGCTTTTGAGTAAGGAAAACTCTGTAAAAATGGCAATTTTGGTCACTGTGAGGGTTTAAAAAGTGGTTATTCAACATGAGGCACGATCCAATTGACATTTTGAATCATTTTGGGTACAGTCCAAAAAATCAATTTTCGGATGAAAAACGATGACTCCGGACATGTCGAACGTTCCCAAAATGGTCTATAATGATGAAATTTTAACATTTAATCTTTTGACACTAAATGACCGTTGGATGTGAATTATGACTTTTTCAACTAAAATAAGTGTGTTTAAAATCATTTCTGTGCCTGAAACGGGTCAAAATTGAAGCTTTTGAGTAAGCAAAACTCTGTAAAAATGGCAATTTTGGTCACTGTGAGGGTTTAAAAAGTGGTTATCCAACATGAGGCACGATCCAATTGACATTTTGAATCATTTTTAGTACAGTCCAAAAAATCAATTTTCGGATGAAAAACGATGACTCCGGACATGCCGAACGTTCCCAAAATGGTCTATAATGATGAAATTTTAACATTTAATCTTTTGACTCTAAATGACTGTTGGATGTGAATTATGACTTTTTCAACTAAAATACGTGTGTTTAAAGTCATTTCTGTGCCTGAAACGGGTCAAAATTGAAGCTTTTGAGTAAGCAAAACTCTGTAAAAATGGCACTTTTGGTCACTGTGAGGGTTTAAAAAGTGGTTATTCAACATGAGGCACGATCCAATTGACATTTTGAATCATTTTGGGTACAGTCCAAAAAATCAATTTTCGGATGAAAAACGATGACTCCGGACATGTCGAACGTTCCCAAAATGGTCTATAATGATGAAATTTTAACATTTAATCTTTTGACTCTAAATGACTGTTGGATGTGAATTATGACTTTTTCAACTAAAATAAGTGTGTTTAAAGTCATTTCTGTGCCTGAAACGGGTCAAAATTGAAGCTTTTGAGTAAGGAAAACTCTGTAAAAATGGCAATTTTGGTCACTGTGAGGGTTTAAAAAGTGGTTATTCAACATGAGGCACGATCCAATTGACATTTTGAATCATTTTTGGTACAGTCCAAAAAATCAATTTTCGGATGAAAAACGATGACTCCGGACATGCCGAACTTTCCCAAAATGGTCTATAATGATGAAATTTTAACATTTAATCTTTTGACTCTAAATGACTGTTGGATGTAAATTATGACTTTTTCAACTAAAATACGTGTGTTTAAAGTCATTTCTGTGCCTGAAACGGGTCAAAATTGAAGCTTTTGAGTAAGCAAAACTCTGTAAAAATTGCACTTTTGGTCACTGTGAGGGTTTAAAAAGTGGTTATTCAACATGAGGCACGATCCAATTGACATTTTGAATAATTTTGGTACAGTCCAAAAAATCAATTTTCGGATGAAAAACGATGACTCCGGACATGCCGAACGTTCCCAAAATGGTCTATAATGATGAAATTTTAACATTTAATCTTTTGACTCTAAATGACTGTTGGATGTGAATTATGACTTTTTCAACTAAAATATGTGTGTTTAAAGTCATTTCTGTGCCTGAAACGGGTCAAAATTGAAGCTTTTGAGTAAGCAAAACTCTGTAAAAATGGCACTTTTGGTCACTGTGAGGGTTTAAAAAGTGGTTATTCAACATGAGGCACAATCCAATTGACATTTTGAATCATTTTGGGTACAGTCCAAAAAATCAATTTTCGGATGAAAAACGATGACTCCGGACATGTCGAACGTTCCCAAAATGGTCTATAATGATGAAATTTTAACATTTAATCTTTTGACTCTAAATGACTGTTGGATGTGCATTATGACTTTTTCAACTAAAATAAGTGTGTTTAAAGTCATTTCTGTGCCTGAAACGGGTCAAAATTGAAGCTTTTGAGTAAGCAAAACTCTGTAAAAATGGCAATTTTGGTCACTGTGAGGGTTTAAAAAGTGGTTATTCAACATGAGGCACGATCCAATTGACATTTTGAATCATTTTGGGTACAGTCCAAAAAATCAATTTTCGGATGAAAAACGATGACTCCGGACATGTCGAACGTTCCCAAAATGGTCTATAATGATGAAATTTTAACATTTAATCTTTTGACTCTAAATGACTGTTGGATGTGCATTATGACTTTTTCAACTAAAATAAGTGTGTTTAAAGTCATTTCTGTGCCTGAAACGGGTCAAAATTGAAGCTTTTGAGTAAGGAAAACTCTGTAAAAATGGCAATTTTGGTCACTGTGAGGGTTTAAAAAGTGGTTATTCAACATGAGGCACGATCCAATTGACATTTTGAATCATTTTGGGTACAGTCCAAAAAATCAATTTTCGGATGAAAAACGATGACTCCGGACATGTCGAACGTTCCCAAAATGGTCTATAATGATGAAATTTTAACATTTAATCTTTTGACTCTTAATGACTGTTGGATGTGAATTATGACTTTTTCAACTAAAATACGTGTGTTTAAAGTCATTTCTGTGCCTGAAACGGGTCAAAATTGAAGCTTTTGAGTAAGCAAAACTCTGTAAAAATGGCAATTTTGGTCACTGTGAGGGTTTAAAAAGTGGTTATTCAACATGAGGCACGATCCAATTGATATTTTGAATCATTTTGGGTACAGTCCAAAAAATCAATTTTCGGATGAAAAACGATGACTCCGGACATGTCGAACGTTCCCAAAATGGTCTATAATGATGAAATTTTAACATTTAATCTTTTGACTCTAAATGACTGTTGGATGTGCATTATGACTTTTTCAACTAAAATAAGTGTGTTTAAAGTCATTTCTGTGCCTGAAACGGGTCAAAATTGAAGGTTTTGAGTAAGGAAAACTCTGTAAAAATGGCAATTTTGGTCACTGTGAGGGTTTAAAAAGTGGTTATTCCACATGAGGCACGATCCAATTGACATTTTGAATCATTTTTGGTACAGTCCAAAAAATCAATTTTCGGATGAAAAACGATGACTCCGGACATGCCGAACGTTCCCAAAATGGTCTATAATGATGACATTTTAACATTTAATCGTTTGACTCTAAATGACTGTTGGATGTGAATTATGACTTTTTCAACTAAAATAAGTGTGTTTAAAGTCATTTCTGTGCCTGAAACGGGTCAAAATTGAAGCTTTTGAGTAAGCAAAACTCTATAAAAATGGCACTTTTGGTCACTGTGAGGGTTTAAAAAGTGGTTATTCAACATGAGGCACGATCCAATTGACATTTTGAATCATTTTTAGTACAGTCCAAAAAATCAATTTTCGGATGAAAAACGATGACTCCGGACATGCCGAACGTTCCCAAAATGGTCTATAATGATGAAATTTTAACATTTAATCTTTTGACTCTAAATGACTGTTGGATGTAAATTATGACTTTTTCAACTAAAATACGTGTGTTTAAAGTCATTTCTGTGCCTGAAACGGGTCAAAATTGAAGCTTTTGAGTAAGCAAAACTCTGTAAAAATTGCACTTTTGGTCACTGTGAGGGTTTAAAAAGTGGTTATTCAACATGAGGCACGATCCAATTGACATTTTGAATAATTTTGGTACAGTCCAAAAAATCAATTTTCGGATGAAAAACGATGACTCCGGACATGCCGAACGTTCCCAAAATGGTCTATAATGATGAAATTTTAACATTTAATCTTTTGACTCTAAATGACTGTTGGATGTGAATTATGACTTTTTCAACTAAAATATGTGTGTTTAAAGTCATTTCTGTGCCTGAAACGGGTCAAAATTGAAGCTTTTGAGTAAGCAAAACTCTGTAAAAATGGCACTTTTGGTCACTGTGAGGGTTTAAAAAGTGGTTATTCAACATAAGGCACAATCCAATTGACATTTTGAATCATTTTGGGTACAGTCCAAAAAATCAATTTTCGGATGAAAAACGATGACTCCGGACATGTCGAACGTTCCCAAAATGGTCTATAATGATGAAATTTTAACATTTAATCTTTTGACTCTAAATGACTGTTGGATGTGCATTATGACTTTTTCAACTAAAATAAGTGTGTTTAAAGTCATTTCTGTGCCTGAAACGGGTCAAAATTGAAGCTTTTGAGTAAGCAAAACTCTGTAAAAATGGCACTTTTGGTCACTGTGAGGGTTTAAAAAGTGGTTATTCAACATGAGGCACTATCCAATTGACATTTTGAATCATTTTGGGTACAGTCCAAAAAATCAATTTTCGGATGAAAAACGATGACTCCGGACATGTCGAACGTTCCCAAAATGGTCTATAATGATGAAATTTTAACATTTAATCTTTTCACACTAAATGACCGTTGGATGTGAATTATGACTTTTTCAACTAAAATAAGTGTGTTTAAAGTCATTTCTGTGCCTGAAATGGGTCAAAATTGAAGCTTTTGAGTAAGGAAAACTCTGTAAAAATGGCAATTTTGGTCACTGTGAGGGTTTAAAAAGTGGTTATTCAACATGAGGCACGATCCAATTGACATTTTGAATAATTTTAGTACAGTCCAAAAAATCAATTTTCGGGTGAAAAACGATGACTCCGGACATGTCGAACGTTCCCAAAATGGTCTATAATGATGAAATTTTAACATTTAATCTTTTGACTCTAAATGACTGTTGGATGTGCATTATGACTTTTTCAACTAAAATAAGTGTGTTTAAAGTCATTTCTGTGCCTGAAACGGGTCAAAATTGAAGCTTTTGAGTAAGCAAAACTCTGTAAAAATGGCAATTTTGGTCACTGTGAAGGTTTAAAAAGTGGTTATCCAACATGAGGCACGATCCAATTGACATTTTGAATCATTTTTAGTACAGTCCAAAAAATCAATTTTCGGATGAAAAACGATGACTCCGGACATGCCGAACGTTCCCAAAATGGTCTATAATGATGAAATTTTAACATTTAATCTTTTGACTCTAAATGACTGTTGGATGTGAATTCTGACTTTTTTAACTAAAATAAGTGTGTTTAAAGTCATTTCTGTGCCTGAAACGGGTCAAAATTGAAGCTTTTGAGTAAGTAAAACTCTGTAAAAATGGCAATTTTGGTCACTGTGAGGGTTTAAAAAGTGGTTATTCAACATGAGGCATGATCCAATTGACATTTTGAATCATTTTTGGTACAGTCCAAAAAATCAATTTTCGGATGAAAAACGATGACTCCGGACATGTCCAACGTTCCCAAAATGGTCTATAATGATGAAATTTTAACATTTAATCTTTTGACTCTAAATGACTGTTGGATGTGAATTATGACTTTTTCAACTAAAATAAGTGTGTTTAAAGTCATTTCTGTGCCTGAAACGGGTCAAAATTGAAGCTTTTGAGTAAGGAAAACTCTGTAAAAATGGCAATTTTGGTCACTGTGAGGGTTTAAAAAGTGGTTATTCAACATGAGGCACGATCCAATTGACATTTTGAATCATTTTTGGTACAGTCCAAAAAATCAATTTTCGTATGAAAAACGATGACTCCGGACATGCCGAACGTTCCCAAAATGGTCTATAATGATGAAATTTTAACATTTAATCTTTTGACTCTAAATGACTGTTGGATGTGAATTATGACTTTTTCAACTAAAATACGTGTGTTTAAAGTCATTTCTGTGCCTGAAACGGGTCAAAATTGAAGCTTTTGAGTAAGCAAAACTCTGTAAAAATGGCACTTTTGGTCACTGTGAGGGTTTAAAAAGTGGTTATTCAACATGAGGCACGATCCAATTGACATTTTGAATCATTTTGGGTACAGTCCAAAAAATCAATTTTCGGATGAAAAACGATGACTCCGGACATGTCGAACGTTCCCAAAATGGTCTATAATGATGAAATTTTAACATTTAATATTTTGACTCTAAATGACTGTTGGATGTGAATTATGACTTTTTCAACTAAAATAAGTGTGTTTAAAGTCATTTCTGTGCCTGAAACGGGTCAAAATTGAAGCTTTTGAGTAAGGAAAACTCTGTAAAAATGGCAATTTTGGTCACTGTGAGGGTTTAAAAAGTGATTATTCAACATGAGGCACGATCCAATTGACATTTTGAATCATTTTTGGTACAGTCCAAAAAATCAATTTTCGGATGAAAAACGATGACTCCGGACATGCCGAACTTTCCCAAAATGGTCTATAATGATGAAATTTTAACATTTAATATTTTGACTCTAAATGACTGTTGGATGTAAATTATGACTTTTTCAACTAAAATATGTGTGTTTAAAGTCATTTCTGTGCCTGAAACGGGTCAAAATTGAAGCTTTTGAGTAAGCAAAACTCTGTAAAAATGGCACTTTTGGTCACTGTGAGGGTTTAAAAAGTGGTTATTCAACATGAGGCACTATCCAATTGACATTTTGAATCATTTTGGGTACAGTCCAAAAAATCAATTTTCGGATGAAAAACGATGACTCCGGACATGTCGAACGTTCCCAAAATGGTCTATAATGATGAAATTTTAACATTTAATCTTTTGACTCTAAATGACTGTTAGATGTGCACTATGACTTTTTCAACTAAAATAAGTGTGTTTAAAGTCATTTCTGTGCCTGAAACGGGTCAAAATTGAAGCTTTTGAGTAAGCAAAACTCTGTAAAAATGGCAATTTTGGTCACTGTGAGGGTTTAAAAAGTGGTTATTCAACATGAGGCACGATCCAATTGACATTTTGAATCATTTTTGGTACAGTCCAAAAAAATCAATTTTCGGATGAAAAACGATGACTCCGAACATGCCGAACGTTCCCAAAATGGTCTATAATGATGAAATTTTAACATTTAATCTTTTGACTCTAAATGACTGTTGGATGTGAATTATGACTTTTTCAACTAAAATACGTGTGTTTAAAGTCATTTCTGTGCCTGAAACGGTTCAAAATTGAAGCTTTTGAGTAAGCAAAACCTTGTAAAAATTGCACTTTTGGTCACTGTGAGGGTTTAAAAAGTGGTTATTCAACATGAGGCACGATCAAATTGACATTTTGAATAATTTTGGTACAGTCCAAAAAATCAATTTACGGATGAAAAACGATGACTCCGGACATGCCGAACGTTCCCAAAATGGTCTATAATGATGAAATTTTAACATTTAATCTTTTGACTCTAAATGACTGTTGGATGTGAATTATGACTTTTTCAACTAAAATATGTGTGTTTAAAGTCATTTCTGTGCCTGAAGCGGGTCAAAATTGAAGCTTTTGAGTAAGCAAAACTCTGTAAAAATGGCACTTTTGGTCACTGTGAGGGTTTAAAAAGTGGTTATTCAACATGAGGCACGATCCAATTGACATTTTGAATCATTTTGGGTACAGTCCAAAAAATCAATTTTCGGATGAAAAACGATGACTCCGGACATGTCGAACGTTCCCAAAATGGTCGATAATGATGAAATTTTAACATTTAATCTTTTGACTCTAAATGACTGTTGGATGTGCATTATGACTTTTTCAACTAAAATAAGTGTGTTTAAAGTCATTTCTGTGCCTGAAACGGGTCAAAATTGAAGCTTTTGAGTAAGCAAAACTCTGTAAAAATGGCAATTTTGGTCACTGTGAGGGTTTAAAAAGTGGTTATTCAACATGAGGCACGATCCAATTGACATTTTGAATCATTTTGGGTACAGTCCAAAAAATCAATTTTCGGATGAAAAACGATGACTCCGGACATGTCGAACGTTCCCAAAATGGTCTATAATGATGACATTTTAACATTTAATCTTTTGACTCTAAATGACTGTTGGATGTGCATTATGACTTTTTCAACTAAAATAAGTGTGTTTAAAGTCATTTCTGTGCCTGAAACGGGTCAAAATTGAAGCTTTTGAGTAAGGAAAACTCTGTAAAAATGGCAATTTTGGTCACTGTGAGGGTTTAAAAATTGGTTATTCAACATGAGGCACGATCCAATTGACATTTTGAATCATTTTGGGTACAGTCCAAAAAACCAATTTTCAGATGAAAAACGACTCCGGACATGTCGAACGTTCCCAAAATGGTCTATAATGATGAAATTTTAACATTTATTCTTTTGACTCTTAATGACTGTTGGATGTGAATTATGACTTTTTCAACTAAAATAAGTGTGTTTAAAGTTATTTCTGTGCCTGAAACGGGTCAAAATTGAAGCTTTTGAGTAAGCAAAACTCTGTAAAAATGGCAATTTTGGTCACTGTGAGGGTTTAAAAAGTGGTTATTCAACATGAGGCACGATCCAATTGACATTTTGAATCATTTTGGGTACAGTCCAAAAAATCAATTTTCGGATGAAAAACGATGACTCCGGACATGTCGCATGTTCCCAAAATGGTCTATAATGATGGAATTTTAACATTTAATCTTTTGACTCTAAATGACTGTTGGATGTGCATTATGACTTTTTCAACTAAAATAAGTGTGTTTAAAGTCATTTCTGTGCCTGAAACGGGTCAAAATTGAAGGTTTTGAGTAAGGAAAACTCTGTAAAAATGGCAATTTTGGTCACTGTGAGGGTTTAAAAAGTGGTTATTCAACATGAGGCACGATCCAATTGACATTTTGAATCATTTTTGGTACAGTCCAAAAAATCAATTTTCGGATGAAAAACGATGACTCCGGACATGCCGAACGTTCCCAAAATGGTCTCTAATGATGAAATTTTAACATTTAATATTTTGAATCTAAATGACTGTTGGATGTGCATTATGACTTTTTCAACTAAAATAAGTGTGTTTAAAGTCATTTCTGTGCCTGAAACGGGTCAAAATTGAAGCTTTTGAGTAAGCAAAACTCTGTAAAAATGGCAATTTTGGTCACTGTGAGGGTTTAAAAAGTGGTTATTCAACATGAGGCACGATCCAATTGACATTTTGAATCGTTTTTGGTACAGTCCAAAAAATCAATTTTCGGATGAAAAACGATGACTCCGGACATGCCGAACGTTCCCAAAATGGTCTATAATGATGAAATTTTAACATTTAATCTTTTGACACTAAATGACCGTTGGATGTGAATTATGACTTTTTCAACTAAAATAAGTGTGTTTAAAGTCATTTCTGTGCCTGAAATGGGTCAAAATTGAAGCTTTTGAGTAAGGAAAACTCTGTAAAAATGGCAATTTTGGTCACTGTGAGGGTTTAAAAAGTGGTTATTCAACATGAGGCACGATCCAATTGACATTTTGAATCATTTTGGGTACAGTCCAAAAAATCAATTTTCGGATGAAAAACGATGACTCCGGACATGTCGAACGTTCCCAAAATGGTCTATAATGATGAAATTTTAACATTTAATCTTTTGACACTAAATGACCGTTGGATGTGAATTATGACTTTTTCAACTAAAATAAGTGTGTTTAAAATCATTTCTGTGCCTGAAACGGGTCAAAATTGAAGCTTTTGAGTAAGCAAAACTCTGTAAAAATGGCAATTTTGGTCACTGTGAGGGTTTAAAAAGTGGTTATCCAACATGAGGCACGATCCAATTGACATTTTGAATCATTTTTAGTACAGTCCAAAAAATCAATTTTCGGATGAAAAACGATGACTCCGGACATGCCGAACGTTCCCAAAATGGTCTATAATGATGAAATTTTAACATTTAATCTTTTGACTCTAAATGACTGTTGGATGTGAATTCTGACTTTTTCAACTAAAATAAGTGTGTTTAAAGTCATTTCTGTGCCTGAAATGGGTCAAAATTGAAGCTTTTGAGTAAGGAAAACTCTGTAAAAATGGCAATTTTGGTCACTGTGAGGGTTTAAAAAGTGGTTATTCAACATGAGGCACGATCCAATTGACATTTTGAATCATTTTGGGTACAGTCCAAAAAATCAATTTTCGGATGAAAAACGATGACTCCGGACATGTCGAACGTTCCCAAAATGGTCTATAATGATGAAATTTTAACATTTAATCTTTTGACACTAAATGACCGTTGGATGTGAATTATGACTTTTTCAACTAAAATAAGTGTGTTTAAAATCATTTCTATGCCTGAAACGGGTCAAAATAGAAGCTTTTGAGTAAGCAAAACTCTGTAAAAATGGCAATTTTGGTCACTGTGAGGGTTTAAAAAGTGGTTATCCAACATGAGGCACGATCCAATTGACATTTTGAATCATTTTTAGTACAGTCCAAAAAATCAATTTTCGGATGAAAAACGATGACTCCGGACATGCCGAACGTTCCCAAAATGGTCTATAATGATGAAATTTTAACATTTAATCTTTTGACTCTAAATGACTGTTGGATGTGAATTCTGACTTTTTCAACTAAAATAAGTGTGTTTAAAGTCATTTCTGTGCCTGAAACGGGTCAAAATTGAAGCTTTTGAGTAAGGAAAACTCTGTAAAAATGGCAATTTTGGTCACTGTGAGGGTTTAAAAAGTGGTTATTCAACATGAGGCACGATCCAATTGACATTTTGAATCATTTTTGGTACAGTCCAAAAAATCAATTTTCGGATGAAAAACGATGACTCCGGACATGCCGAACTTTCCCAAAATGGTCTATAATGATGAAATTTTAACATTTAATCTTTTGACTCTAAATGACTGTTGGATGTGAATTATGACTTTTTCAACTAAAATACGTGTGTTTAAAGTCATTTCTGTGCCTGAAACGGGTCAAAATTGAAGCTTTTGAGTAAGCAAAACTCTGTAAAAATGGCACTTTTGGTCACTGTGAGGGTTTAAAAAGTGGTTATTCAACATGAGGCACGATCCAATTGACATTTTGAATCATTTTGGGTACAGTCCAAAAAATCAATTTTCGGATGAAAAACGATGACTCCGGACATGTCGAACGTTCCCAAAATGGTCTATAATGATGAAATTTTAACATTTAATCTTTTGACTCTAAATGACTGTTGGATGTGAATTATGACTTTTTCAACTAAAATAAGTGTGTTTAAAGTCATTTCTGTGCCTGAAACGGGTCAAAATTGAAGCTTTTGAGTAAGGAAAACTCTGTAAAAATGGCAATTTTGGTCACTGTGAGGGTTTAAAAAGTGGTTATTCAACATGAGGCACGATCCAATTGACATTTTGAATCATTTTTGGTACAGTCCAAAAAATCAATTTTCGGATGAAAAACGATGACTCCGGACATGCCGAACTTTCCCAAAATGGTCTATAATGATGAAATTTTAACATTTAATCTTTTGACTCTAAATGACTGTTGGATGTAAATTATGACTTTTTCAACTAAAATACGTGTGTTTAAAGTCATTTCTGTGCCTGAAACCGGTCAAAATTGAAGCTTTTGAGTAAGCAAAACTCTGTAAAAATTGCACTTTTGGTCACTGTGAGGGTTTAAAAAGTGGTTATTCAACATGAGGCACGATCCAATTGACATTTTGAATAATTTTGGTACAGTCCAAAAAATCAATTTTCGGATGAAAAACGATGACTCCGGACATGCCGAACGTTCCCAAAATGGTCTATAATGATGAAATTTTAACATTTAATCTTTTGACTCTAAATGACTGTTGGATGTGAATTATGACTTTTTCAACTAAAATATGTGTGTTTAAAGTCATTTCTGTGCCTGAAACGGGTCAAAATTGAAGCTTTTGAGTAAGGAAAACTCTGTAAAAATGGCACTTTTGGTCACTGTGAGGGTTTAAAAAGTGGTTATTCAACATGAGGCACAATCCAATTGACATTTTGAATCATTTTGGGTACAGTCCAAAAAATCAATTTTCGGATGAAAAACGATGACTCCGGACATGTCGAACGTTCCCATAATGGTCTATAATGATGAAATTTTAACATTTAATCTTTTGACTCTAAATGACTGTTGGATGTGCATTATGACTTTTTCAACTAAAATAAGTGTGTTTAAAGTCATTTCTGTGCCTGAAACGGGTCAAAATTGAAGCTTTTGAGTAAGCAAAACTCTGTAAAAATGGCAATTTTGGTCACTGTGAGGGTTTAAAAAGTGGTTATTCAACATGAGGCACGATCCAATTGACATTTTGAATCATTTTGGGTACAGTCCAAAAAATCAATTTTCGGATGAAAAACGATGACTCCGGACATGTCGAACGTTCCCAAAATGGTCTATAATGATGAAATTTTAACATTTAATCTTTTGACTCTAAATGACTGTTGGATGTGCATTATGACTTTTTCAACTAAAATACGTGTGTTTAAAGTCATTTCTGTGCCTGAAACGGGTCAAAATTGAAGCTTTTGAGTAAGCAAAACTCTGTAAAAATGGCAATTTTGGTCACTGTGAGGGTTTAAAAAGTGGTTATTCAACATGAGGCACGATCCAATTGATATTTTGAATCATTTTGGGTACAGTCCAAAAAATCAATTTTCGGATGAAAAACGATGACTCCGGACATGTCGAACGTTCCCAAAATGGTCTATAATGATGAAATTTTAACATTTAATCTTTTGACTCTAAATGACTGTTGGATGTGAATTATGACTTTTTCAACTAAAATACGTGTGTTTAAAGTCATTTCTGTGCCTGAAACGGGTCAAAATCAAGCTTTTGAGTAAGCAAAACTCTGTAAAAATGGCACTTTTGGTCACTGTGAGGGTTTAAAAAGTGGTTATTCAACATGAGGCACGATCCAATTGACATTTTGAATCATTTTGGGTACAGTCCAAAAAATCAATTTTCGGATGAAAAACGATGACTCCGGACATGCCGAACGTTCCCAAAATGGTCTATAATGATGAAATTTTAACATTTAATCTTTTGACTCTAAATGACTGTTGGATGTGAATTATGACTTTTTCAACTAAAATATGTGTGTTTAAAGTCATTTCTGTGCCTGAAACGGGTCAAAATTGAAGCTTTTGAGTAAGCAAAACTCTGTAAAAATGGCACTTTTGGTCACTGTGAGGGTTTAAAAAGTGGTTATTCAACATGAGGCACGATCCAATTGACATTTTGAATCATTTTGGGTACAGTCCAAAAAATCAATTTTCGGATGAAAAACGATGACTCCGGACATGTCGAACGTTCCCAAAATGGTCTCTAATGATGAAATTTTAACATTTAATCTTTTGACTCTAAATGACTGTTGGATGTGCATTATGACTTTTTCAACTAAAATAAGTGTGTTTAAAGTCATTTCTGTGCCTGAAACGGGTCAAAATTGAAGCTTTTGAGTAAGCAAAACTCTGTAAAAATGGCAATTTTGGTCACTGTGAGGGTTTAAAAAGTGGTTATTCAACATGAGGCACGATCCAATTGACATTTTGAATCGTTTTTGGTACAGTCCAAAAAATCAATTTTCGGATGAAAAACGATGACTCCGGACATGTCGAACGTTCCCAAAATGGTCTATAATGATGAAATTTTAACATTTAATCTTTTGACACTAAATGACCGTTGGATGTGAATTATGACTTTTTCAACTAAAATAAGTGTGTTTAAAGTCATTTCTGTGCCTGAAATGGGTCAAAATTTAAGCTTTTGAGTAAGGAAAACTCTGTAAAAATGGCAATTTTGGTCACTGTGAGGGTTTAAAAAGTGGTTATTCAACATGAGGCACGATCCAATTGACATTTTGAATCATTTTGGGTACAGTCCAAAAAATCAATTTTCGGATGAAAAACGATGACTCCGGACATGTCGAACGTTCCCAAAATGGTCTATAATGATGAAATTTTAACATTTAATCTTTTGACACTAAATGACCGTTGGATGTGAATTATGACTTTTTCAACTAAAATAAGTGTGTTTAAAATCATTTCTGTGCCTGAAACGGGTCAAAATTGAAGCTTTTGAGTAAGCAAAACTCTGTAAAAATGGCAATTTTGGTCACTGTGAGGGTTTAAAAAGTGGTTATCCAACATGAGGCACGATCCAATTGACATTTTGAATCATTTTTGGTACAGTCCAAAAAATCAATTTTCGGATGAAAAACGATGACTCCGGACATGCCGAACGTTCCCAAAATGGTCTATAATGATGAAATTTTAACATTTAATCTTTTGACTCTAAATGACTGTTGGATGTGAATTCTGACTTTTTCAACTAAAATAAGTGTGTTTAAAGTCATTTCTGTGCCTGAAATGGGTCAAAATTGAAGCTTTTGAGTAAGGAAAACTCTGTAAAAATGGCAATTTTGGTCACTGTGAGAGTTTAAAAAGTGGTTATTCAACATGAGGCACGATCCAATTGACATTTTGAATCATTTTCGGTACAGTCCAAAAAATCAATTTTCGGATGAAAAACGATGACTCCGGACATGTCGAACGTTCCCAAAATGGTCTATAATGATGAAATTTTAACATTTAATCTTTTGACACTAAATGACCGTTGGATGTGAATTATGACTTTTTCAACTAAAATAAGTGTGTTTAAAATCATTTCTGTGCCTGAAACGGGTCAAAATTGAAGCTTTTGAGTAAGCAAAACTCTGTAAAAATGGCAATTTTGGTCACTGTGAGGGTTTAAAAAGTGGTTATCCAACATGAGGCACGATCCAATTGACATTTTGAATCATTTTTAGTACAGTCCAAAAAATCAATTTTCGGATGAAAAACGATGACTCCGGACATGCCGAACGTTCCCAAAATGGTCTATAATGATGAAATTTTAACATTTAATCTTTTGACTCTAAATGACTGTTGGATGTGAATTCTGACTTTTTCAACTAAAATAAGTGTGTTTAAAGTCATTTCTGTGCCTGAAACGGGTCAAAATTGAAGCTTTTGAGTAAGGAAAACTCTGTAAAAATGGCAATTTTGGTCACTGTGAGGGTTTAAAAAGTGGTTATTCAACATGAGGCACGATCCAATTGACATTTTGAATCATTTTTGGTACAGTCCAAAAAATCAATTTTCGGATGAAAAACGATGACTCCGGACATGCCGAACTTTCCCAAAATGGTCTATAATGATGAAATTTTATCATTTAATCTTTTGACTCTAAATGACTGTTGGATGTGAATTATGACTTTTTCAACTAAAATACGTGTGTTTAAAGTCATTTCTGTGCCTGAAACAGGTCAAAATTGAAGCTTTTGAGTAAGCAAAACTCTGTAAAAATGGCACTTTTGGTCACTGTGAGGGTTTAAAAAGTGGTTATTCAACATGAGGCACGATCCAATTGACATTTTGAATCATTTTGGGTACAGTCCAAAAAATCAATTTTCGGATGAAAAACGATGACTCCGGACATGTCGAACGTTCCCAAAATGGTCTATAATGATGAAATTTTAACATTCAATCTTTTGACTCTAAATGACTGTTGGATGTGAATTATGACTTTTTCAACTAAAATAAGTGTGTTTAAAGTCATTTCTGTGCCTGAAACGGGTCAAAATTGAAGCTTTTGAGTAAGGAAAACTCTGTAAAAATGGCAATTTTGGTCACTGTGAGGGTTTAAAAAGTGGTTATTCAACATGAGGCACGATCCAATTGACATTTTGAATCATTTTTGGTACAGTCCAAAAAATCAATTTTCGGATGAAAAACGATGACTCCGGACATGCCGAACTTTCCCAAAATGGTCTATAATGATGAAATTTTAACATTTAATCTTTTGACTCTAAATGACTGTTGGATGTAAATTATGACTTTTTCAACTAAAATACGTGTGTTTAAAGTCATTTCTGTGCCTGAAACGGGTCAAAATTGAAGCTTTTGAGTAAGCAAAACTCTGTAAAAATTGCACTTTTGGTCACTGTGAGGGTTTAAAAAGTGGTTATTCAACATGAGGCACGATCCAATTGACATTTTGAATAATTTTGGTACAGTCCAAAAAATCAATTTTCGGATGAAAAACGATGACTCCGGACATGCCGAACGTTCCCAAAATGGTCTATAATGATGAAATTTTAACATTTAATCTTTTGACTCTAAATGACTGTTGGATGTGAATTTTGACTTTTTCAACTAAAATATGTGTGTTTAAAGTCATTTCTGTGCCTGAAACGGGTCAAAATTGAAGCTTTTGAGTAAGCAAAACTCTGTAAAAATGGCACTTTTGGTCACTGTGAGGGTTTAAAAAGTGGTTATTCAACATGAGGCACAATCCAATTGACATTTTGAATCATTTTGGGTACAGTCCAAAAAATCAATTTTCGGATGAAAAACGATGACTCCGGACATGTCGAACGTTCCCAAAATGGTCTATAATGATGAAATTTTAACATTTAATCTTTTGACTCTAAATGACTGTTGGATGTGCATTATGACTTTTTCAACTAAAATAAGTGTGTTTAAAGTCATTTCTGTGCCTGAAACGGGTCAAAATTGAAGCTTTTGAGTAAGCAAAACTCTGTAAAAATGGCAATTTTGGTCACTGTGAGGGTTTAAAAAGTGGTTATTCAACATGAGGCACGATCCAATTGACATTTTGAATCATTTTGGGTACAGTCCAAAAAATCAATTTTCGGATGAAAAACGATGACTCCGGACATGTCGAACGTTCCCAAAATGGTCTATAATGATGAAATTTTAACATTTAATCTTTTGACTCTAAATGACTGTTGGATGTGCATTATGACTTTTTCAACTAAAATAAGTGTGTTTAAAGTCATTTCTGTGCCTGAAACGGGTCAAAATTGAAGCTTTTGAGTAAGGAAAACTCTGTAAAAATGGCAATTTTGGTCACTGTGAGGGTTTAAAAAGTGGTTATTCAACATGAGGCACGATCCAATTGACATTTTGAATCATTTTGGGTACAGTCCAAAAAATCAATTTTCGGATGAAAAACGATGACTCCGGACATGTCGAACGTTCCCAAAATGGTCTATAATGATGAAATTTTAACATTTAATCTTTTGACTCTAAATGACTGTTGGATGTGAATTATGACTTTTTCAACTAAAATACGTGTGTTTAAAGTCATTTCTGTGCCTGAAACGGGTCAAAATTGAAGCTTTTGAGTAAGCAAAACTCTGTAAAAATGGCACTTTTGGTCACTGTGAGGGTTTAAAAAGTGGTTATTCAACATGAGGCACAATCCAATTGACATTTTGAATCATTTTGGGTACAGTCCAAAAAATCAATTTTCGGATGAAAAACGATGACTCCGGACATGTCGAACGTTCCCAAAATGGTCTATAATGATGAAATTTTAACATTTAATCTTTTGACTCTAAATGACTGTTGGATGTGCATTATGACTTTTTCAACTAAAATAAGTGTGTTTAAAGTCATTTCTGTGCCTGAAACGGGTCAAAATTGAAGCTTTTGTGTAAGCAAAACTCTGTAAAAATGGCAATTTTGGTCACTGTGAGGGTTTAAAAAGTGGTTATTCAACATGAGGCACGATCCAATTGACATTTTGAATCATTTTGGGTACAGTCCAAAAAATCAATTTTCGGATGAAAAACGATGACTCCGGACATGTCGAACGTTCCCAAAATGGTCTATAATGATGAAATTTTAACATTTAATCTTTTGACTCTAAATGACTGTTGGATGTGCATTATGACTTTTTCAACTAAAATAAGTGTGTTTAAAGTCATTTCTGTGCCTGAAACGGGTCAAAATTGAAGCTTTTGAGTAAGGAAAACTCTGTAAAAATGGCAATTTTTGTCACTGTGAGGGTTTAAAAAGTGGTTATTCAACATGAGGCACGATCCAATTGACATTTTGAATCATTTTGGGTACAGTCCAAAAAATCAATTTTCGGATGAAAAACGATGACTCCGGACATGTCGAACGTTCCCAAAATGGTCTATAATGATGAAATTTTAACATTTAATCTTTTGACACTAAATGACCGTTGGATGTGAATTATGACTTTTTCAACTAAAATAAGTGTGTTTAAAATCATTTCTGTGCCTGAAACGGGTCAAAATTGAAGCTTTTGAGTAAGCAAAACTCTGTAAAAATGGCAATTTTGGTCACTGTGAGGGTTTAAAAAGTGGTTATCCAACATGAGGCACGATCCAATTGACATTTTGAATCATTTTTAGTACAGTCAAAAAAATCAATTTTCGGATGAAAAACGATGACTCCGGACATGCCGAACGTTCCCAAAATGGTCTATAATGGTGAAATTTTAACATTTAATCTTTTGACTCTAAATGACTGTTGGATGTGAATTCTGACTTTTTCAACTAAAATAAGTGTGTTTAAAGTCATTTCTGTGCCTGAAACGGGTCAAAATTGAAGCTTTTGAGTAAGGAAAACTCTGTAAAAATGGCAATTTTGGTCACTGTGAGGGTTTAAAAAGTGGTTATTCAACATGAGGCACGATCCAATTGACATTTTGAATCATTTTTGGTACAGTCCAAAAAATCAATTTTCGGATGAAAAACGATGACTCCGGACATGCCGAACTTTCCCAAAATGGTCTATAATGATGAAATTTTAACATTTAATCTTTTGACTCTAAATGACTGTTGGATGTGAATTATGACTTTTTCAACTAAAATACGTGTGTTTAAAGTCATTTCTGTGCCTGAAACGGGTCAAAATTGAAGCTTTTGAGTAAGCAAAACTCTGTAAAAATGGCACTTTTGGTCACTGTGAGGGTTTAAAAAGTGGTTATTCAACATGAGGCACGATCCAATTGACATTTTGAATCATTTTGGGTACAGTCCAAAAAATCAATTTTCGGATGAAAAACGATGACTCCGGACATGTCGAACGTTCCCAAAATGGTCTATAATGATGAAATTTTAACATTTAATCTTTTGACTCTAAATGACTGTTGGATGTGAATTATGACTTTTTCAACTAAAATAAGTGTGTTTAAAGTCATTTCTGTGCCTGAAACGGGTCAAAATTGAAGCTTTTGAGTAAGGAAAACTCTGTAAAAATGGCAATTTTGGTCACTGTGAGGGTTTAAAAAGTGGTTATTCAACATGAGGCACGATCCAATTGACATTTTGAATCATTTTTGGTACAGTCCAAAAAATCAATTTTCGGATGAAAAACGATGACTCCGGACATGCCGAACTTTCCCAAAATGGTCTATAATGATGAAATTTTAACATTTAATCTTTTGACTCTAAATGACTGTTGGATGTAAATTATGACTTTTTCAACTAAAATACGTGTGTTTAAAGTCATTTCTGTGCCTGAAACGGGTCAAAATTGAAGCTTTTGAGTAAGCAAAACTCTGTAAAAATTGCACTTTTGGTCACTGTGAGGGTTTAAAAAGTGGTTATTCAACATGAGGCACGATCCAATTGACATTTTGAATAATTTTGGTACAGTCCAAAAAATCAATTTTCGGATGAAAAACGATGACTCCGGACATGCCGAACGTTCCCAAAATGGTCTATAATGATGAAATTTTAACATTTAATCTTTTGACTCTAAATGACTGTTGGATGTGAATTATGACTTTTTCAACTAAAATATGTGTGTTTAAAGTCATTTCTGTGCCTGAAACGGGTCAAAATTGAAGCTTTTGAGTAAGCAAAACTCTGTAAAAATGGCACTTTTGGTCACTGTGAGGGTTTAAAAAGTGGTTATTCAACATGAGGCACAATCCAATTGACATTTTGAATCATTTTGGGTACAGTCCAAAAAATCAATTTTCGGATGAAAAACGATGACTCCGGACATGTCGAACGTTCCCAAAATGGTCTATAATGATGAAATTTTAACATTTAATCTTTTGACTCTAAATGACTGTTGGATGTGCATTATGACTTTTTCAACTAAAATAAGTGTGTTTAAAGTCATTTCTGTGCCTGAAACGGGTCAAAATTGAAGCTTTTGAGTAAGCAAAACTCTGTAAAAATGGCAATTTTGGTCACTGTGAGGGTTTAAAAAGTGGTTATTCAACATGAGGCACGATCCAATTGACATTTTGAATCATTTTGGGTACAGTCCAAAAAATCAATTTTCGGATGAAAAACGATGACTCCGGACATGTCGAACGTTCCCAAAATGGTCTATAATGATGAAATTTTAACATTTAATCTTTTGACTCTAAATGACTGTTGGATGTGCATTATGACTTTTTCAACTAAAATAAGTGTGTTTAAAGTCATTTCTGTGCCTGAAACGGGTCAAAATTGAAGCTTTTGAGTAAGGAAAACTCTGTAAAAATGGCAATTTTGGTCACTGTGAGGGTTTAAAAAGTGGTTATTCAACATGAGGCACGATCCAATTGACATTTTGAATCATTTTGGGTACAGTCCAAAAAATCAATTTTCGGATGAAAAACGATGACTCCGGACATGTCGAACGTTCCCAAAATGGTCTATAATGATGAAATTTTAACATTTAATCTTTTGACTCTTAATGACTGTTGGATGTGAATTATGACTTTTTCAACTAAAATACGTGTGTTTAAAGTCATTTCTGTGCCTGAAACGGGTCAAAATTGAAGCTTTTGAGTAAGCAAAACTCTGTAAAAATGGCAATTTTGGTCACTGTGAGGGTTTAAAAAGTGGTTATTCAACATGAGGCACGATCCAATTGATATTTTGAATCATTTTGGGTACAGTCCAAAAAATCAATTTTCGGATGAAAAACGATGACTCCGGACATGTCGAACGTTCCCAAAATGGTCTATAATGATGAAATTTTAACATTTAATCTTTTGACTCTAAATGACTGTTGGATGTGCATTATGACTTTTTCAACTAAAATAAGTGTGTTTAAAGTCATTTCTGTGCCTGAAACGGGTCAAAATTGAAGGTTTTGAGTAAGGAAAACTCTGTAAAAATGGCAATTTTGGTCACTGTGAGGGTTTAAAAAGTGGTTATTCCACATGAGGCACGATCCAATTGACATTTTGAATCATTTTTGGTACAGTCCAAAAAATCAATTTTCGGATGAAAAACGATGACTCCGGACATGCCGAACGTTCCCAAAATGGTCTATAATGATGACATTTTAACATTTAATCGTTTGACTCTAAATGACTGTTGGATGTGAATTATGACTTTTTCAACTAAAATAAGTGTGTTTAAAGTCATTTCTGTGCCTGAAACGGGTCAAAATTGAAGCTTTTGAGTAAGCAAAACTCTATAAAAATGGCACTTTTGGTCACTGTGAGGGTTTAAAAAGTGGTTATTCAACATGAGGCACGATCCAATTGACATTTTGAATCATTTTTAGTACAGTCCAAAAAAATCAATTTTCGGATGAAAAACGATGACTCCGGACATGCCGAACGTTCCCAAAATGGTCTATAATGATGAAATTTTAACATTTAATCTTTTGACTCTAAATGACTGTTGGATGTGAATTATGACTTTTTCAACTAAAATACGTGTGTTTAAAGTCATTTCTGTGCCTGAAACGGGTCAAAATTGAAGCTTTTGAGTAAGCAAAACTCTGTAAAAATGGCACTTTTGGTCACTGTGAGGGTTTAAAAAGTGGTTATTCAACATGAGGCACAATCCAATTGACATTTTGAATCATTTTGGGTACAGTCCAAAAAATCAATTTTCGGATGAAAAACGATGACTCCGGACATGTCGAACGTTCCCAAAATGGTCTATAATGATGAAATTTTAACATTTAATCTTTTGACTCTAAATGACTGTTGGATGTGCATTATGACTTTTTCAACTAAAATAAGTGTGTTTAAAGTCATTTCTGTGCCTGAAACGGGTCAAAATTGAAGCTTTTGAGTAAGCAAAACTCTGTAAAAATGGCAATTTTGGTCACTGTGAGGGTTTAAAAAGTGGTTATTCAACATGAGGCACGATCCAATTGACATTTTGAATCATTTTGGGTACAGTCCAAAAAATCAATTTTCGGATGAAAAACGATGACTCCGGACATGTCGAACGTTCCCAAAATGGTCTATAATGATGAAATTTTAACATTTAATCTTTTGACTCTAAATGACTGTTGGATGTGCATTATGACTTTTTCAACTAAAATAAGTGTGTTTAAAGTCATTTCTGTGCCTGAAACGGGTCAAAATTGAAGCTTTTGAGTAAGGAAAACTCTGTAAAAATGGCAATTTTGGTCACTGTGAGGGTTTAAAAAGTGGTTATTCAACATGAGGCACGATCCAATTGACATTTTGAATCATTTTTGGTACAGTCCAAAAAATCAATTTTCGGATGAAAAACGATGACTCCGGACATGCCGAACTTTCCCAAAATGGTCTATAATGATGAAATTTTAACATTTAATCTTTTGACTCTAAATGACTGTTGGATGTAAATTATGACTTTTTCAACTAAAATACGTGTGTTTAAAGTCATTTCTGTGCCTGAAACGGGTCAAAATTGAAGCTTTTGAGTAAGCAAACCTCTGTAAAAATTGCACTTTTGGTCACTGTGAGGGTTTAAAAAGTGGTTATTCAACATGAGGCACGATCCAATTGACATTTTGAATAATTTTGGTACAGTCCAAAAAATCAATTTTCGGATGAAAAACGATGACTCCGGACATGCCGAACGTTCCCAAAATGGTCTATAATGATGAAATTTTAACATTTAATCTTTTGACTCTAAATGACTGTTGGATGTGAATTATGACTTTTTCAACTAAAATATGTGTGTTTAAAGTCATTTCTGTGCCTGAAACGGGTCAAAATTGAAGCTTTTGAGTAAGCAAAACTCTGTAAAAATGGCACTTTTGGTCACTGTGAGGGTTTAAAAAGTGGTTATTCAACATGAGGCACAATCCAATTGACATTTTGAATCATTTTGGGTACAGTCCAAAAAATCAATTTTCGGATGAAAAACGATGACTCCGGACATGTCGAACGTTCCCAAAATGGTCTATAATGATGAAATTTTAACATTTAATCTTTTGACTCTAAATGACTGTTGGATGTGCATTATGACTTTTTCAACTAAAATAAGTGTGTTTAAAGTCATTTCTGTGCCTGAAACGGGTCAAAATTGAAGCTTTTGAGTAAGCAAAACTCTGTAAAAATGGCACTTTTGGTCACTGTGAGGGTTTAAAAAGTGGTTATTCAACATGAGGCACTATCCAATTGACATTTTGAATCATTTTGGGTACAGTCCAAAAAATCAATTTTCGGATGAAAAACGATGACTCCGGACATGTCGAACGTTCCCAAAATGGTCTATAATGATGAAATTTTAACATTTAATCTTTTCACACTAAATGACCGTTGGATGTGAATTATGACTTTTTCAACTAAAATAAGTGGTTTAAAGTCATTTCTGTGCCTGAAATGGGTCACAATTGAAGCTTTTGAGTAAGGAAAACTCTGTAAAAATGGCAATTTTGGTCACTGTGAGGGTTTAAAAAGTGGTTATTCAACATGAGGCACAATCCAATTGACATTTTGAATCATTTTGGGTACAGTCCAAAAAATCCATTTTCGGATGAAAAACGATGACTCCGGACATGTCGAACGTTCCCAAAATGGTCTATAATGATGAAATTTTAACATTTAATCTTTTGACTCTAAATGACTGTTGGATGTGAATTATGACTTTTTCAACTAAAATAAGTGTGTTTAAAGTCATTTCTGTGCCTGAAACGGGTCAAAATTGAAGCTTTTGAGTGAGGAAAACTCTGTAAAAATGGCAATTTTGGTCACTGTGAGGGTTTAAAAAGTGGTTATTCAACATGAGGCACGATCCAATTGACATTTTGAATAATTTTAGTACAGTCCAAAAAATCAATTTTCGGGTGAAAAACGATGACTCCGGACATGTCGAACGTTCCCAAAATGGTCTATAATGATGAAATTTTAACATTTAATCTTTTGACTCTAAATGACTGTTGGATGTGCATTATGACTTTTTCAACTAAAATAAGTGTGTTTAAAGTCATTTCTGTGCCTGAAACGGGTCAAAATTGAAGCTTTTGAGTAAGCAAAACTCTGTAAAAATGGCAATTTTGGTCACTGTGAGGGTTTAAAAAGTGGTTATCCAACATGAGGCACGATCCAATTGACATTTTGAATCATTTTTAGTACAGTCCAAAAAATCAATTTTCGGATGAAAAACGATGACTCCGGACATGTCCAACGTTCCCAAAATGGTCTATAATGATGAAATTTTAACATTTAATCTTTTGACTCTAAATGACTGTTGGATGTGAATTATGACTTTTTCAACTAAAATACGTGTGTTTAAAGTCATTTCTGTGCCTGAAACGGGTCAAAATTGAAGCTTTTGAGTAAGCAAAACTCTGTAAAAATGGCACTTTTGGTCACTGTGAGGGTTTAAAAAGTGGTTATTCAACATGAGGCACGATCCAATTGACATTTTGAATCATTTTGGGTACAGTCCAAAAAATCAATTTTCGGATGAAAAACGATGACTCCGGACATGTCGAACGTTCCCAAAATGGTCTATAATGATGAAATTTTAACATTTAATATTTTGACTCTAAATGACTGTTGGATGTGAATTATGACTTTTTCAACTAAAATAAGTGTGTTTAAAGTCATTTCTGTGCCTGAAACGGGTCAAAATTGAAGCTTTTGAGTAAGGAAAACTCTGTAAAAATGGCAATTTTGGTCACTGTGAGGGTTTAAAAAGTGATTATTCAACATGAGGCACGATCCAATTGACATTTTGAATCATTTTTGGTACAGTCCAAAAAATCAATTTTCGGATGAAAAACGATGACTCCGGACATGCCGAACTTTCCCAAAATGGTCTATAATGATGAAATTTTAACATTTAATATTTTGACTCTAAATGACTGTTGGATGTAAATTATGACTTTTTCAACTAAAATATGTGTGTTTAAAGTCATTTCTGTGCCTGAAACGGGTCAAAATTGAAGCTTTTGAGTAAGCAAAACTCTGTAAAAATGGCACTTTTGGTCACTGTGAGGGTTTAAAAAGTGGTTATTCAACATGAGGCACTATCCAATTGACATTTTGAATCATTTTGGGTACAGTCCAAAAAATCAATTTTCGGATGAAAAACGATGACTCCGGACATGTCGAACGTTCCCAAAATGGTCTATAATGATGAAATTTTAACATTTAATCTTTTGACTCTAAATGACTGTTAGATGTGCATTATGACTTTTTCAACTAAAATAAGTGTGTTTAAAGTCATTTCTGTGCCTGAAACGGGTCAAAATTGAAGCTTTTGAGTAAGCAAAACTCTGTAAAAATGGCAATTTTGGTCACTGTGAGGGTTTAAAAAGTGGTTATTCAACATGAGGCACGATCCAATTGACATTTTGAATCATTTTTGGTAAATTCCAAAAAATCAATTTTCGGATGAAAAACGATGACTCCGGACATGTCGAACGTTCCCAAAATGGTCTATAATGATGACATTTTAACATTTAATCTTTTGACACTAAATGACCGTTGGATGTGAATTATGACTTTTTCAACTAAAATAAGTGTGTTTAAAGTCATTTCTGTGCCTGAAATGGGTCAAAATTGAAGCTTTTGAGTAAGGAAAACTCTGTAAAAATGGCAATTTTGGTCACTGTGAGGGTTTAAAAAGTGGTTATTCAACATGAGGCACGATCAAATTGACATTTTGAATAATTTTGGTACAGTCCAAAAAATCAATTTTCGGATGAAAAACGATGACTCCGGACATGCCGAACGTTCCCAAAATGGTCTATAATGATGAAATTTTAACATTTAATCTTTTGACTCTAAATGACTGTTGGATGTGAATTATGACTTTTTCAACTAAAATATGTGTGTTTAAAGTCATTTCTGTGCCTGAAACGGGTCAAAATTGAAGCTTTTGAGTAAGCAAAACTCTGTAAAAATGGCACTTCTGGTCACTGTGAGGGTTTAAAAAGTGGTTATTCAACATGAGGCACGATCCAATTGACATTTTGAATCATTTTGGGTACAGTCCAAAAAATCAATTTTCGGATGAAAAACGATGACTCCGGACATGTCGAACGTTCCCAAAATGGTCGATAATGATGAAATTTTAACATTTAATCTTTTGACTCTAAATGACTGTTGGATGTGCATTATGACTTTTTCAACTAAAATAAGTGTGTTTAAAGTCATTTCTGTGCCTGAAACGGGTCAAAATTGAAGCTTTTGAGTAAGCAAAACTCTGTAAAAATGGCAATTTTGGTCACTGTGAGGGTTTAAAAAGTGGTTATTCAACATGAGGCACGATCCAATTGACATTTTGAATCATTTTGGGTACAGTCCAAAAAATCAATTTTCGGATGAAAAACGATGACTCCGGACATGTCGAACGTTCCCAAAATGGTCTATAATGATGACATTTTAACATTTAATCTTTTGACTCTAAATGACTGTTGGATGTGCATTATGACTTTTTCAACTAAAATAAGTGTGTTTAAAGTCATTTCTGTGCCTGAAACGGGTCAAAATTGAAGCTTTTGAGTAAGGAAAACTCTGTAAAAATGGCAATTTTGGTCACTGTGAGGGTTTAAAAATTGGTTATTCAACATGAGGCACGATCCAATTGACATTTTGAATCATTTTGGGTACAGTCCAAAAAACCAATTTTCAGATGAAAAACGACTCCGGACATGTCGAACGTTCCCAAAATGGTCTATAATGATGAAATTTTAACATTTAATCTTTTGACTCTTAATGACTGTTGGATGTGAATTATGACTTTTTCAACTAAAATAAGTGTGTTTAAAGTTATTTCTGTGCCTGAAACGGGTCAAAATTGAAGCTTTTGAGTAAGCAAAACTCTGTAAAAATGGCAATTTTGGTCACTGTGAGGGTTTAAAAAGTGGTTATTCAACATGAGGCACGATCCAATTGACATTTTGAATCATTTTGGGTACAGTCCAAAAAATCAATTTTCGGATGAAAAACGATGACTCCGGACATGTCGCATGTTCCCAAAATGGTCTATAATGATGAAATTTTAACATTTAATCTTTTGACTCTAAATGACTGTTGGATGTGCATTATGACTTTTTCAACTAAAATAAGTGTGTTTAAAGTCATTTCTGTGCCTGAAACGGGTCAAAATTGAAGGTTTTGAGTAAGGAAAACTCTGTAAAAATGGCTATTTTGGTCACTGTGAGGGTTTAAAAAGTGGTTATTCCACATGAGGCACGATCCAATTGACATTTTGAATCATTTTTGGTACAGTCCAAAAAATCAATTTTCGGATGAAAAACGATGACTCCGGACATGCCGAACGTTCCCAAAATGGTCTATAATGATGACATTTTAACATTTAATCGTTTGACTCTAAATGACTGTTGGATGTGAATTATGACTTTTTCAACTAAAATAAGTGTTTAAAGTCATTTCTGTGCCTGAAACGGGTCAAAATTGAAGCTTTTGAGTAAGCAAAACTCTATAAAAATGGCACTTTTGGTCACTGTGAGGGTTTAAAAAGTGGTTATTCAACATGAGGCACGATCCAATTGACATTTTGAATCATTTTTAGTACAGTCCAAAAAATCAATTTTCGGATGAAAAACGATGACTCCGGACATGCCGAACGTTCCCAAAATGGTCTATAATGATGAAATTTTAACATTTAATCTTTTGACTCTAAATGACTGTTGGATGTGAATTATGACTTTTTCAACTAAAATACGTGTGTTTAAAGTCATTTCTGTGCCTGAAACGGGTCAAAATCAAGCTTTTGAGTAAGCAAAACTCTGTAAAAATGGCACTTTTGGTCACTGTGAGGGTTTAAAAAGTGGTTATTCAACATGAGGCACGATCCAATTGACATTTTGAATCATTTTGGGTACAGTCCAAAAAATCAATTTTCGGATGAAAAACGATGACTCCGGACATGCCGAACGTTCCCAAAATGGTCTATAATGATGAAATTTTAACATTTAATCTTTTGACTCTAAATGACTGTTGGATGTGAATTATGACTTTTTCAACTAAAATACGTGTGTTTAAAGTCATTTCTGTGCCTGAAACGGGTCAAAATCAAGCTTTTGAGTAAGCAAAACTCTGTAAAAATGGCACTTTTGGTCACTGTGAGGGTTTAAAAAGTGGTTATTCAACATGAGGCACGATCCAATTGACATTTTGAATCATTTTGGGTACAGTCCAAAAAATCAATTTTCGGATGAAAAACGATGACTCCGGACATGCCGAACGTTCCCAAAATGGTCTATAATGATGAAATTTTAACATTTAATCTTTTGACTCTAAATGACTGTTGGATGTGAATTATGACTTTTTCAACTAAAATATGTGTGTTTAAAGTCATTTCTGTGCCTGAAACGGGTAAAAATTGAAGCTTTTGAGTAAGCAAAACTCTGTAAAAATGGCACTTTTGGTCACTGTGAGGGTTTAAAAAGTGGTTATTCAACATGAGGCACGATCCAATTGACATTTTGAATCATTTTGGGTACAGTCCAAAAAATCAATTTTCGGATGAAAAACGATGACTCCGGACATGTCGAACGTTCCCAAAATGGTCTATAATGATGAAATTTTAACATTTAATATTTTGACTCTAAATGACTGTTGGATGTGAATTATGACTTTTTCAACTAAAATAAGTGTGTTTAAAGTCATTTCTGTGCCTGAAACGGGTCAAAATTGAAGCTTTTGAGTAAGGAAAACTCTGTAAAAATGGCAATTTTGGTCACTGTGAGGGTTTAAAAAGTGATTATTCAACATGAGGCACGATCCAATTGACATTTTGAATCATTTTTGGTACAGTCCAAAAAATCAATTTTCGGATGAAAAACGATGACTCCGGACATGCCGAACTTTCCCAAAATGGTCTATAATGATGAAATTTTAACATTTAATATTTTGACTTTAAATGACTGTTGGATGTAAATTATGACTTTTTCAACTAAAATATGTGTGTTTAAAGTCATTTCTGTGCCTGAAACGGGTCAAAATTGAAGCTTTTGAGTAAGCAAAACTCTGTAAAAATGGCACTTTTGGTCACTGTGAGGGTTTAAAAAGTGGTTATTCAACATGAGGCACTATCCAATTGACATTTTGAATCATTTTGGGTACAGTCCAAAAAATCAATTTTCGGATGAAAAACGATGACTCCGGACATGTCGAACGTTCCCAAAATGGTCTATAATGATGAAATTTTAACATTTAATCTTTTGACTCTAAATGACTGTTAGATGTGCATTATGACTTTTTCAACTAAAATAAGTGTGTTTAAAGTCATTTCTGTGCCTGAAATGGGTCAAAATTGAAGCTTTTGAGTAAGGAAAACTCTGTAAAAATGGCAATTTTGGTCACTGTGAGGGTTTAAAAAGTGGTTATTCAACATGAGGCACGATCCAATTGACATTTTGAATCATTTTTGGTACAGTCCAAAAAAATCAATTTTCGGATGAAAAACGATGACTCCGGACATGCCGAACGTTCCCAAAATGGTCTATAATGATGAAATTTTAACATTTAATCTTTTGACTCTAAATGACTGTTGGATGTGAATTATGACTTTTTCAACTAAAATACGTGTGTTTAAAGTCATTTCTGTGCCTGAAACGGTTCAAAATTGAAGCTTTTGAGTAAGCAAAACCTTGTAAAAATTGCTCTTTTGGTCACTGTGAGGGTTTAAAAAGTGGTTATTCAACATGAGGCACGATCAAATTGACATTTTGAATAATTTTGGTACAGTCCAAAAAATCAATTTTCGGATGAAAAACGATGACTCCGGACATGCCGAACGTTCCCAAAATGGTCTATAATGATGAAATTTTAACATTTAATCTTTTGACTCTAAATGACTGTTGGATGTGAATTATGACTTTTTCAACTAAAATATGTGTTTTTAAAGTCATTTCTGTGCCTGAAACGGATCAAAATTGAAGCTTTTGAGTAAGCAAAACTCTGTAAAAATGGCACTTTTGGTCACTGTGAGGGTTTAAAAAGTGGTTATTCAACATGAGGCACGATCCAATTGACATTTTGAATCATTTTGGGTACAGTCCAAAAAATCAATTTTCGGATGAAAAACGATGACTCCGGACATGTCGAACGTTCCCAAAATGGTCGATAATGATGAAATTTTAACATTTAATCTTTTGACTCTAAATGACTGTTGGATGTGCATTATGACTTTTTCAACTAAAATAAGTGTGTTTAAAGTCATTTCTGTGCCTGAAACGGGTCAAAATTGAAGCTTTTGAGTAAGCAAAACTCTGTAAAAATGGCAATTTTGGTCACTGTGAGGGTTTAAAAAGTGGTTATTCAACATGAGGCACGATCCAATTGACATTTTGAATCATTTTGGGTACAGTCCAAAAAATCAATTTTCGGATGAAAAACGATGACTCCGGACATGTCGAACGTTCCCAAAATGGTCTATAATGATGACATTTTAACATTTAATCTTTTGACTCTAAATGACTGTTGGATGTGCATTATGACTTTTTCAACTAAAATAAGTGTGTTTAAAGTCATTTCTGTGCCTGAAACGGGTCAAAATTGAAGCTTTTGAGTAAGGAAAACTCTGTAAAAATGGCAATTTTGGTCACTGTGAGGGTTTAAAAATTGGTTATTCAACATGAGGCACGATCCAATTGACATTTTGAATCATTTTGGGTACAGTCCAAAAAACCAATTTTCAGATGAAAAACAACTCCGGACATGTCGAACGTTCCCAAAATGGTCTATAATGATGAAATTTTAACATTTAATCTTTTGACTCTTAATGACTGTTGGATGTGAATTATGACTTTTTCAACTAAAATAAGTGTGTTTAAAGTTATTTCTGTGCCTGAAACGGGTCAAAATTGAAGCTTTTGAGTAAGCAAAACTCTGTAAAAATGGCAATTTTGGTCACTGTGAGGGTTTAAAAAGTGGTTATTCAACATGAGGCACGATCCAATTGACATTTTGAATCATTTTGGGTACAGTCCAAAAAATCAATTTTCGGATGAAAAACGATGACTCCGGACATGTCGCATGTTCCCAAAATGGTCTATAATGATGAAATTTTAACATTTAATCTTTTGACTCTAAATGACTGTTGGATGTGCATTATGACTTTTTCAACTAAAATAAGTGTGTTTAAAGTCATTTCTGTGCCTGAAACGGGTCAAAATTGAAGGTTTTGAGTAAGGAAAACTCTGTAAAAATGGCTATTTTGGTCACTGTGAGGGTTTAAAAAGTGGTTATTCCACATGAGGCACGATCCAATTGACATTTTGAATCATTTTTGGTACAGTCCAAAAAATCAATTTTCGGATGAAAAACGATGACTCCGGACATGCCGAACGTTCCCAAAATGGTCTATAATGATGAAATTTTAACATTTAATCTTTTGACTCTAAATGACTGTTGGATGTGAATTATGACTTTTTCAACTAAAATACGTGTGTTTAAAGTCATTTCTGTGCCTGAAACGGGTCAAAATCAAGCTTTTGAGTAAGCAAAACTCTGTAAAAATGGCACTTTTGGTCACTGTGAGGGTTTAAAAAGTGGTTATTCAACATGAGGCACGATCCAATTGACATTTTGAATCATTTTGGGTACAGTCCAAAAAATCAATTTTCGGATGAAAAACGATGACTCCGGACATGCCGAACGTTCCCAAAATGGTCTATAATGATGAAATTTTAACATTTAATCTTTTGACTCTAAATGACTGTTGGATGTGAATTATGACTTTTTCAACTAAAATATGTGTGTTTAAAGTCATTTCTGTGCCTGAAACGGGTCAAAATTGAAGCTTTTGAGTAAGCAAAACTCTGTAAAAATGGCACTTTTGGTCACTGTGAGGGTTTAAAAAGTGGTTATTCAACATGAGGCACGATCCAATTGACATTTTGAATCATTTTGGGTACAGTCCAAAAAATCAATTTTCGGATGAAAAACGATGACTCCGGACATGTCGAACGTTCCCAAAATGGTCTCTAATGATGAAATTTTAACATTTAATCTTTTGACTCTAAATGACTGTTGGATGTGCATTATGACTTTTTCAACTAAAATAAGTGTGTTTAAAGTCATTTCTGTGCCTGAAACGGGTCAAAATTGAAGCTTTTGAGTAAGCAAAACTCTGTAAAAATGGCAATTTTGGTCACTGTGAGGGTTTAAAAAGTGGTTATTCAACATGAGGCACGATCCAATTGACATTTTGAATCATTTTTGGTACAGTCCAAAAAATCAATTTTCGGATGAAAAACGATGACTCCGGACATGTCGAACGTTCCCAAAATGGTCTATAATGATGAAATTTTAACATTTAATCTTTTGACACTAAATGACCGTTGGATGTGAATTATGACTTTTTCAACTAAAATAAGTGTGTTTAAAGTCATTTCTGTGCCTGAAATGGGTCAAAATTGAAGCTTTTGAGTAAGGAAAACTCTGTAAAAATGGCAATTTTGGTCACTGTGAGGGTTTAAAAAGTGGTTATTCAACATGAGGCACGATCCAATTGACATTTTGAATCATTTTGGGTACAGTCCAAAAAATCAATTTTCGGATGAAAAACGATGACTCCGGACATGTCGAACGTTCCCAAAATGGTCTATAATGATGAAATTTTAACATTTAATCTTTTGACACTAAATGACCGTTGGATGTGAATTATGACTTTTTCAACTAAAATAAGTGTGTTTAAAATCATTTCTGTGCCTGAAACGGGTCAAAATTGAAGCTTTTGAGTAAGCAAAACTCTGTAAAAATGGCAATTTTGGTCACTGTGAGGGTTTAAAAAGTGGTTATCCAACATGAGGCACGATCCAATTGACATTTTGAATCATTTTTAGTACAGTCCAAAAAATCAATTTTCGGATGAAAAACGATGACTCCGGACATGCCGAACGTTCCCAAAATGGTCTATAATGATGAAATTTTAACATTTAATCTTTTGACTCTAAATGACTGTTGGATGTGAATTCTGACTTTTTCAACTAAAATAAGTGTGTTTAAAGTCATTTCTGTGCCTGAAATGGGTCAAAATTGAAGCTTTTGAGTAAGGAAAACTCTGTAAAAATGGCAATTTTGGTCACTGTGAGGGTTTAAAAAGTGGTTATTCAACATGAGGCACGATCCAATTGACATTTTGAATCATTTTGGGTACAGTCCAAAAAATCAATTTTCGGATGAAAAACGATGACTCCGGACATGTCGAACGTTCCCAAAATGGTCTATAATGATGAAATTTTAACATTTAATCTTTTGACACTAAATGACCGTTGGATGTGAATTATGACTTTTTCAACTAAAATAAGTGTGTTTAAAATCATTTCTGTGCCTGAAACGGGTCAAAATTGAAGCTTTTGAGTAAGCAAAACTCTGTAAAAATGGCAATTTTGGTCACTGTGAGGGTTTAAAAAGTGGTTATCCAACATGAGGCACGATCCAATTGACATTTTGAATCATTTTTAGTACAGTCCAAAAAATCAATTTTCGGATGAAAAACGATGACTCCGGACATGCCGAACGTTCCCAAAATGGTCTATAATGATGAAATTTTAACATTTAATCTTTTGACTCTAAATGACTGTTGGATGTGAATTCTGACTTTTTCAACTAAAATAAGTGTGTTTAAAGTCATTTCTGTGCCTGAAACGGGTCAAAATTGAAGCTTTTGAGTAAGGAAAACTCTGTAAAAATGGCAATTTTGGTCACTGTGAGGGTTTAAAAAGTGGTTATTCAACATGAGGCAAGATCCAATTGACATTTTGAATCATTTTTGGTACAGTCCAAAAAATCAATTTTCGGATGAAAAACGATGACTCCGGACATGTCCAACGTTCCCAAAATGGTCTATAATGATGAAATTTTAACATTTAATCTTTTGACTCTAAATGACTGTTGGATGTGAATTATGACTTTTTCAACTAAAATACGTGTGTTTAAAGTCATTTCTGTGCCTGAAACGGGTCAAAATTGAAGCTTTTGAGTAAGCAAAACTCTGTAAAAATGGCACTTTTGGTCACTGTGAGGGTTTAAAAAGTGGTTATTCAACATGAGGCACGATCCAATTGACATTTTGAATCATTTTGGGTACAGTCCAAAAAATCAATTTTCGGATGAAAAACGATGACTCCGGACATGTCGAACGTTCCCAAAATGGTCTATAATGATGAAATTTTAACATTTAATCTTTTGACTCTAAATGACTGTTGGATGTGAATTATGACTTTTTCAACTAAAATAAGTGTGTTTAAAGTCATTTCTGTGCCTGAAACGGGTCAAAATTGAAGCTTTTGAGTAAGGAAAACTCTGTAAAAATGGCAATTTTGGTCACTGTGAGGGTTTAAAAAGTGGTTATTCAACATGAGGCACGATCCAATTGACATTTTGAATCATTTTTGGTACAGTCCAAAAAATCAATTTTCGGATGAAAAACGATGACTCCGGACATGCCGAACTTTCCCAAAATGGTCTATAATGATGAAATTTTAACATTTAATCTTTTGACTCTAAATGACTGTTGGATGTAAATTATGACTTTTTCAACTAAAATACGTGTGTTTAAAGTCATTTCTGTGCCTGAAACGGGTCAAAATTGAAGCTTTTGAGTAAGCAAAACTCTGTAAAAATTGCACTTTTGGTCACTGTGAGGGTTTAAAAAGTGGTTATTCAACATGAGGCACGATCCAATTGACATTTTGAATAATTTTGATACAGTCCAAAAAATCAATTTTCGGATGAAAAACGATGACTCCGGACATGCCGAACGTTCCCAAAATGGTCTATAATGATGAAATTTTAACATTTAATCTTTTGACTCTAAATGACTGTTGGATGTGAATTATGACTTTTTCAACTAAAATATGTGTGTTTAAAGTCATTTCTGTGCCTGAAACGGGTCAAAATTGAAGCTTTTGAGTAAGCAAAACTCTGTAAAAATGGCACTTTTGGTCACTGTGAGGGTTTAAAAAGTGGTTATTCAACATGAGGCACAATCCAATTGACATTTTGAATCATTTTGGGTACAGTCCAAAAAATCAATTTTCGGATGAAAAACGATGACTCCGGACATGTCGAACGTTCCCAAAATGGTCTATAATGATGAAATTTTAACATTTAATCTTTTGACTCTAAATGACTGTTGGATGTGCATTATGACTTTTTCAACTAAAATAAGTGTGTTTAAAGTCATTTCTGTGCCTGAAACGGGTCAAAATTGAAGCTTTTGAGTAAGCAAAACTCTGTAAAAATGGCAATTTTGGTCACTGTGAGGGTTTAAAAAGTGGTTATTCAACATGAGGCACGATCCAATTGACATTTTGAATCATTTTGGGTACAGTCCAAAAAATCAATTTTCGGATGAAAAACGATGACTCCGGACATGTCGAACGTTCCCAAAATGGTCTATAATGATGAAATTTTAACATTTAATCTTTTGACTCTAAATGACTGTTGGATGTGCATTATGACTTTTTCAACTAAAATAAGTGTGTTTAAAGTCATTTCTGTGCCTGAAACGGGTCAAAATTGAAGCTTTTGAGTAAGGAAAACTCTGTAAAAATGGCAATTTTGGTCACTGTGAGGGTTTAAAAAGTGGTTATTCAACATGAGGCACGATCCAATTGACATTTTGAATCATTTTGGGTACAGTCCAAAAAATCAATTTTCGGATGAAAAACGATGACTCCGGACATGTCGAACGTTCCCAAAATGGTCTATAATGATGACATTTTAACATTTAATCGTTTGACTCTAAATGACTGTTGGATGTGAATTATGACTTTTTCAACTAAAATAAGTGTTTAAAGTCATTTCTGTGCCTGAAACGGGTCAAAATTGAAGCTTTTGAGTAAGCAAAACTCTATAAAAATGGCACTTTTGGTCACTGTGAGGGTTTAAAAAGTGGTTATTCAACATGAGGCACGATCCAATTGACATTTTGAATCATTTTTAGTACAGTCCAAAAAATCAATTTTCGGATGAAAAACGATGACTCCGGACATGCCGAACGTTCCCAAAATGGTCTATAATGATGAAATTTTAACATTTAATCTTTTGACTCTAAATGACTGTTGGATGTGAATTATGACTTTTTCAACTAAAATACGTGTGTTTAAAGTCATTTCTGTGCCTGAAACGGGTCAAAATCAAGCTTTTGAGTAAGCAAAACTCTGTAAAAATGGCACTTTTGGTCACTGTGAGGGTTTAAAAAGTGGTTATTCAACATGAGGCACGATCCAATTGACATTTTGAATCATTTTGGGTACAGTCCAAAAAATCAATTTTCGGATGAAAAACGATGACTCCGGACATGCCGAACGTTCCCAAAATGGTCTATAATGATGAAATTTTAACATTTAATCTTTTGACTCTAAATGACTGTTGGATGTGAATTATGACTTTTTCAACTAAAATATGTGTGTTTAAAGTCATTTCTGTGCCTGAAACGGGTCAAAATTGAAGCTTTTGAGTAAGCAAAACTCTGTAAAAATGGCACTTTTGGTCACTGTGAGGGTTTAAAAAGTGGTTATTCAACATGAGGCACGATCCAATTGACATTTTGAATCATTTTGGGTACAGTCCAAAAAATCAATTTTCGGATGAAAAACGATGACTCCGGACATGTCGAACGTTCCCAAAATGGTCTCTAATGATGAAATTTTAACATTTAATCTTTTGACTCTAAATGACTGTTGGATGTGCATTATGACTTTTTCAACTAAAATAAGTGTGTTTAAAGTCATTTCTGTGCCTGAAACGGGTCAAAATTGAAGCTTTTGAGTAAGCAAAACTCTGTAAAAATGGCAATTTTGGTCACTGTGAGGGTTTAAAAAGTGGTTATTCAACATGAGGCACGATCCAATTGACATTTTGAATCATTTTTGGTACAGTCCAAAAAATCAATTTTCGGATGAAAAACGATGACTCCGGACATGTCGAACGTTCCCAAAATGGTCTATAATGATGAAATTTTAACATTTAATCTTTTGACACTAAATGACCGTTGGATGTGAATTATGACTTTTTCAACTAAAATAAGTGTGTTTAAAGTCATTTCTGTGCCTGAAATGGGTCAAAATTGAAGCTTTTGAGTAAGGAAAACTCTGTAAAAATGGCAATTTTGGTCACTGTGAGGGTTTAAAAAGTGGTTATTCAACATGAGGCACGATCCAATTGACATTTTGAATCATTTTGGGTACAGTCCAAAAAATCAATTTTCGGATGAAAAACGATGACTCCGGACATGTCGAACGTTCCCAAAATGGTCTATAATGATGAAATTTTAACATTTAATCTTTTGACACTAAATGACCGTTGGATGTGAATTATGACTTTTTCAACTAAAATAAGTGTGTTTAAAATCATTTCTGTGCCTGAAACGGGTCAAAATTGAAGCTTTTGAGTAAGCAAAACTCTGTAAAAATGGCAATTTTGGTCACTGTGAGGGTTTAAAAAGTGGTTATCCAACATGAGGCACGATCCAATTGACATTTTGAATCATTTTTAGTACAGTCCAAAAAATCAATTTTCGGATGAAAAACGATGACTCCGGACATGCCGAACGTTCCCAAAATGGTCTATAATGATGAAATTTTAACATTTAATCTTTTGACTCTAAATGACTGTTGGATGTGAATTCTGACTTTTTCAACTAAAATAAGTGTGTTTAAAGTCATTTCTGTGCCTGAAATGGGTCAAAATTGAAGCTTTTGAGTAAGGAAAACTCTGTAAAAATGGCAATTTCGGTCACTGTGAGGGTTTAAAAAGTGGTTATTCAACATGAGGCACGATCCAATTGACATTTTGAATCATTTTGGGTACAGTCCAAAAAATCAATTTTCGGATGAAAAACGATGACTCCGGACATGTCGAACGTTCCCAAAATGGTCTATAATGATGAAATTTTAACATTTAATCTTTTGACACTAAATGACCGTTGGATGTGAATTATGACTTTTTCAACTAAAATAAGTGTGTTTAAAATCATTTCTGTGCCTGAAACGGGTCAAAATTGAAGCTTTTGAGTAAGCAAAACTCTGTAAAAATGGCAATTTTGGTCACTGTGAGGGTTTAAAAAGTGGTTATCCAACATGAGGCACGATCCAATTGACATTTTGAATCATTTTTAGTACAGTCCAAAAAATCAATTTTCGGATGAAAAACGATGACTCCGGACATGCCGAACGTTCCCAAAATGGTCTATAATGATGAAATTTTAACATTTAATCTTTTGACTCTAAATGACTGTTGGATGTGAATTCTGACTTTTTCAACTAAAATAAGTGTGTTTAAAGTCATTTCTGTGCCTGAAACGGGTCAAAATTGAAGCTTTTGAGTAAGGAAAACTCTGTAAAAATGGCAATTTTGGTCACTGTGAGGGTTTAAAAAGTGGTTATTCAACATGAGGCAAGATCCAATTGACATTTTGAATCATTTTTGGTACAGTCCAAAAAATCAATTTTCGGATGAAAAACGATGACTCCGGACATGTCCAACGTTCCCAAAATGGTCTATAATGATGAAATTTTAACATTTAATCTTTTGACTCTAAATGACTGTTGGATGTGAATTATGACTTTTTCAACTAAAATACGTGTGTTTAAAGTCATTTCTGTGCCTGAAACGGGTCAAAATTGAAGCTTTTGAGTAAGCAAAACTCTGTAAAAATGGCACTTTTGGTCACTGTGAGGGTTTAAAAAGTGGTTATTCAACATGAGGCACGATCCAATTGACATTTTGAATCATTTTGGGTACAGTCCAAAAAATCAATTTTCGGATGAAAAACGATGACTCCGGACATGTCGAACGTTCCCAAAATGGTCTATAATGATGAAATTTTAACATTTAATCTTTTGACTCTAAATGACTGTTGGATGTGAATTATGACTTTTTCAACTAAAATAAGTGTGTTTAAAGTCATTTCTGTGCCTGAAACGGGTCAAAATTGAAGCTTTTGAGTAAGGAAAACTCTGTAAAAATGGCAATTTTGGTCACTGTGAGGGTTTAAAAAGTGGTTATTCAACATGAGGCACGATCCAATTGACATTTTGAATCATTTTTGGTACAGTCCAAAAAATCAATTTTCGGATGAAAAACGATGACTCCGGACATGCCGAACTTTCCCAAAATGGTCTATAATGATGAAATTTTAACATTTAATCTTTTGACTCTAAATGACTGTTGGATGTAAATTATGACTTTTTCAACTAAAATACGTGTGTTTAAAGTCATTTCTGTGCCTGAAACGGGTCAAAATTGAAGCTTTTGAGTAAGCAAAACTCTGTAAAAATTGCACTTTTGGTCACTGTGAGGGTTTAAAAAGTGGTTATTCAACATGAGGCACGATCCAATTGACATTTTGAATAATTTTGGTACAGTCCAAAAAATCAATTTTCGGATGAAAAACGATGACTCCGGACATGCCGAACGTTCCCAAAATGGTCTATAATGATGAAATTTTAACATTTAATCTTTTGACTCTAAATGACTGTTGGATGTGAATTATGACTTTTTCAACTAAAATATGTGTGTTTAAAGTCATTTCTGTGCCTGAAACGGGTCAAAATTGAAGCTTTTGAGTAAGCAAAACTCTGTAAAAATGGCACTTTTGGTCACTGTGAGGGTTTAAAAAGTGGTTATTCAACATGAGGCACAATCCAATTGACATTTTGAATCATTTTGGGTACAGTCCAAAAAATCAATTTTCGGATGAAAAACGATGACTCCGGACATGTCGAACGTTCCCAAAATGGTCTATAATGATGAAATTTTAACATTTAATCTTTTGACTCTAAATGACTGTTGGATGTGCATTATGACTTTTTCAACTAAAATAAGTGTGTTTAAAGTCATTTCTGTGCCTGAAACGGGTCAAAATTGAAGCTTTTGAGTAAGCAAAACTCTGTAAAAATGGCAATTTTGGTCACTGTGAGGGTTTAAAAAGTGGTTATTCAACATGAGGCACGATCCAATTGACATTTTGAATCATTTTGGGTACAGTCCAAAAAATCAATTTTCGGATGAAAAACGATGACTCCGGACATGTCGAACGTTCCCAAAATGGTCTATAATGATGAAATTTTAACATTTAATCTTTTGACTCTAAATGACTGTTGGATGTGCATTATGACTTTTTCAACTAAAATAAGTGTGTTTAAAGTCATTTCTGTGCCTGAAACGGGTCAAAATTGAAGCTTTTGAGTAAGGAAAACTCTGTAAAAATGGCAATTTTGGTCACTGTGAGGGTTTAAAAAGTGGTTATTCAACATGAGGCACGATCCAATTGACATTTTGAATCATTTTGGGTACAGTCCAAAAAATCAATTTTCGGATGAAAAACGATGACTCCGGACATGTCGAACGTTCCCAAAATGGTCTATAATGATGAAATTTTAACATTTAATCTTTTGACTCTTAATGACTGTTGGATGTGAATTATGACTTTTTCAACTAAAATACGTGTGTTTAAAGTCATTTCTGTGCCTGAAACGGGTCAAAATTGAAGCTTTTGAGTAAGCAAAACTCTGTAAAAATGGCAATTTTGGTCACTGTGAGGGTTTAAAAAGTGGTTATTCAACATGAGGCACGATCCAATTGATATTTTGAATCATTTTGGGTACAGTCCAAAAAATCAATTTTCGGATGAAAAACGATGACTCCGGACATGTCGAACGTTCCCAAAATGGTCTATAATGATGAAATTTTAACATTTAATCTTTTGACTCTAAATGACTGTTGGATGTGCATTATGACTTTTTCAACTAAAATAAGTGTGTTTAAAGTCATTTCTGTGCCTGAAACGGGTCAAAATTGAAGGTTTTGAGTAAGGAAAACTCTGTAAAAATGGCAATTTTGGTCACTGTGAGGGTTTAAAAAGTGGTTATTCCACATGAGGCACGATCCAATTGACATTTTGAATCATTTTTGGTACAGTCCAAAAAATCAATTTTCGGATGAAAAACGATGACTCCGGACATGCCGAACGTTCCCAAAATGGTCTATAATGATGACATTTTAACATTTAATCGTTTGACTCTAAATGACTGTTGGATGTGAATTATGACTTTTTCAACTAAAATAAGTGTGTTTAAAGTCATTTCTGTGCCTGAAACGGGTCAAAATTGAAGCTTTTGAGTAAGCAAAACTCTATAAAAATGGCACTTTTGGTCACTGTGAGGGTTTAAAAAGTGGTTATTCAACATGAGGCACGATCCAATTGACATTTTGAATCATTTTTAGTACAGTCCAAAAAATCAATTTTCGGATGAAAAACGATGACTCCGGACATGCCGAACGTTCCCTAAATGGTCTATAATGATGAAATTTTAACATTTAATCTTTTGACTCTAAATGACTGTTGGATGTGAATTATGACTTTTTCAACTAAAATACGTGTGTTTAAAGTCATTTCTGTGCCTGAAACGGGTCAAAATTGAAGCTTTTGAGTAAGCAAAACTCTGTAAAAATGGCACTTTTGGTCACTGTGAGGGTTTAAAAAGTGGTTATTCAACATGAGGCACAATCCAATTGACATTTTGAATCATTTTGGGTACAGTCCAAAAAATCAATTTTCGGATGAAAAACGATGACTCCGGACATGTCGAACGTTCCCAAAATGGTCTATAATGATGAAATTTTTAACATTTAATCTTTTGACTCTAAATGACTGTTGGATGTGCATTATGACTTTTTCAACTAAAATAAGTGTGTTTAAAGTCATTTCTGTGCCTGAAACGGGTCAAAATTGAAGCTTTTGAGTAAGCAAAACTCTGTAAAAATGGCAATTTTGGTCACTGTGAGGGTTTAAAAAGTGGTTATTCAACATGAGGCACGATCCAATTGACATTTTGAATCATTTTGGGTACAGTCCAAAAAATCAATTTTCGGATGAAAAACGATTACTCCAGACATGTCGAACGTTCCCAAAATGGTCTATAATGATGACATTTTAACATTTAATCTTTTGACTCTAAATGACTGTTGGATGTGCATTATGACTTTTTCAACTAAAATAAGTGTGTTTAAAGTCATTTCTGTGCCTGAAACGGGTCAAAATTGAAGCTTTTGAGTAAGGAAAACTCTGTAAAAATGGCAATTTTGGTCACTGTGAGGGTTTAAAAAGTGGTTATTCAACATGAGGCACGATCCAATTGACATTTTGAATCATTTTTGGTACAGTCCAAAAAATCAATTTTCGGATGAAAAACGATGACTCCGGACATGCCGAACTTTCCCAAAATGGTCTATAATGATGAAATTTTAACATTTAATCTTTTGACTCTAAATGACTGTTGGATGTAAATTATGACTTTTTCAACTAAAATACGTGTGTTTAAAGTCATTTCTGTGCCTGAAACGGGTCAAAATTGAAGCTTTTGAGTAAGCAAAACTCTGTAAAAATTGCACTTTTGGTCACTGTGAGGGTTTAAAAAGTGGTTATTCAACATGAGGCACGATCCAATTGACATTTTGAATAATTTTGGTACAGTCCAAAAAATCAATTTTCGGATGAAAAACGATGACTCCGGACATGCCGAACGTTCCCAAAATGGTCTATAATGATGAAATTTTAACATTTAATCTTTTGACTCTAAATGACTGTTGGATGTGAATTATGACTTTTTCAACTAAAATATGTGTGTTTAAAGTCATTTCTGTGCCTGAAACGGGTCAAAATTGAAGCTTTTGAGTAAGCAAAACTCTGTAAAAATGGCACTTTTGGTCACTGTGAGGGTTTAAAAAGTGGTTATTCAACATGAGGCACAATCCAATTGACATTTTGAATCATTTTGGGTACAGTCCAAAAAAACAATTTTCGGATGAAAAACGATGACTCCGGACATGTCGAACGTTCCCAAAATGGTCTATAATGATGAAATTTTAACATTTAATCTTTTGACTCTAAATGACTGTTGGATGTGCATTATGACTTTTTCAACTAAAATAAGTGTGTTTAAAGTCATTTCTGTGCCTGAAACGGGTCAAAATTGAAGCTTTTGAGTAAGCAAAACTCTGTAAAAATGGCAATTTTGGTCACTGTGAGGGTTTAAAAAGTGGTTATTCAACATGAGGCACGATCCAATTGACATTTTGAATCATTTTGGGTACAGTCCAAAAAATCAATTTTCGGATGAAAAACGATGACTCCGGACATGTCGAACGTTCCCAAAATGGTCTATAATGATGAAATTTTAACATTTAATCTTTTGACTCTAAATGACTGTTGGATGTGCATTATGACTTTTTCAACTAAAATAAGTGTGTTTAAAGTCATTTCTGTGCCTGAAACGGGTCAAAATTGAAGCTTTTGAGTAAGGAAAACTCTGTAAAAATGGCAATTTTGGTCACTGTGAGGGTTTAAAAAGTGGTTATTCAACATGAGGCACGATCCAATTGACATTTTGAATCATTTTGGGTACAGTCCAAAAAATCAATTTTCGGATGAAAAACGATGACTCCGGACATGTCGAACGTTCCAAAATGGTCTATAATGATGAAATTTTAACATTTAATCTTTTGACTCTTAATGACTGTTGGATGTGAATTATGACTTTTTCAACTAAAATACGTGTGTTTAAAGTCATTTCTGTGCCTGAAACGGGTCAAAATTGAAGCTTTTGAGTAAGCAAAACTCTGTAAAAATGGCAATTTTGGTCACTGTGAGGGTTTAAAAAGTGGTTATTCAACATGAGGCACGATCCAATTGATATTTTGAATCATTTTGGGTACAGTCCAAAAAATCAATTTTCGGATGAAAAACGATGACTCCGGACATGTCGAACGTTCCCAAAATGGTCTATAATGATGAAATTTTAACATTTAATCTTTTGACTCTAAATGACTGTTGGATGTGCATTATGACTTTTTCAACTAAAATAAGTGTGTTTAAAGTCATTTCTGTGCCTGAAACGGGTCAAAATTGAAGGTTTTGAGTAAGGAAAACTCTGTAAAAATGGCAATTTTGGTCACTGTGAGGGTTTAAAAAGTGGTTATTCCACATGAGGCACGATCCAATTGACATTTTGAATCATTTTTGGTACAGTCCAAAAAATCAATTTTCGGATGAAAAACGATGACTCCGGACATGCCGAACGTTCCCAAAATGGTCTATAATGATGACATTTTAACATTTAATCGTTTGACTCTAAATGACTGTTGGATGTGAATTATGACTTTTTCAACTAAAATAAGTGTGTTTAAAGTCATTTCTGTGCCTGAAACGGGTCAAAATTGAAGCTTTTGAGTAAGCAAAACTCTATAAAAATGGCACTTTTGGTCACTGTGAGGGTTTAAAAAGTGGTTATTCAACATGAGGCACGATCCAATTGACATTTTGAATCATTTTTAGTACAGTCCAAAAAATCAATTTTCGGATGAAAAACGATGACTCCGGACATGCCGAACGTTCCCAAAATGGTCTATAATGATGAAATTTTAACATTTAATCTTTTGACTCTAAATGACTGTTGGATGTGCATTATGACTTTTTCAACTAAAATAAGTGTGTTTAAAGTCATTTCTGTGCCTGAAACGGGTCAAAATTGAAGCTTTTGAGTAAGCAAAACTCTGTAAAAATTGCACTTTTGGTCACTGTGAGGGTTTAAAAAGTGGTTATTCAACATGAGGCACGATCCAATTGACATTTTGAATAATTTTGGTACAGTCCAAAAAATCAATTTTCGGATGAAAAACGATGACTCCGGACATGCCAAACGTTCCCAAAATGGTCTATAATGATGAAATTTTAACATTTAATCTTTTGACTCTAAATGACTGTTGGATGTGAATTATGACTTTTTCAACTAAAATACGTGTGTTTAAAGTCATTTCTGTGCCTGAAACGGGTCAAAATTGAAGCTTTTGAGTAAGCAAAACTCTGTAAAAATGGCACTTTTGGTCACTGTGAGGGTTTAAAAAGTGGTTATTCAACATGAGGCACAATCCAATTGACATTTTGAATCATTTTGGGTACAGTCCAAAAAATCAATTTTCGGATGAAAAACGATGACTCCGGACATGTCGAACGTTCCCAAAATGGTCTATAATGATGAAATTTTAACATTTAATCTTTTGACTCTAAATGACTGTTGGATGTGCATTATGACTTTTTCAACTAAAATAAGTGTGTTTAAAGTCATTTCTGTGCCTGAAACGGGTCAAAATTGAAGCTTTTGAGTAAGCAAAACTCTGTAAAAATGGCAATTTTGGTCACTGTGAGGGTTTAAAAAGTGGTTATTCAACATGAGGCACGATCCAATTGACATTTTGAATCATTTTGGGTACAGTCCAAAAAATCAATTTTCGGATGAAAAACGATGACTCCGGACATGTCGAACGTTCCCAAAATGGTCTATAATGATGAAATTTTAACATTTAATCTTTTGACTCTAAATGACTGTTGGATGTGCATTATGACTTTTTCAACTAAAATAAGTGTGTTTAAAGTCATTTCTGTGCCTGAAACGGGTCAAAATTGAAGCTTTTGAGTAAGGAAAACTCTGTAAAAATGGCAATTTTGGTCACTGTGAGGGTTTAAAAAGTGGTTATTCAACATGAGGCACGATCCAATTGACATTTTGAATCATTTTGGGTACAGTCCAAAAAATCAATTTTCTGATGAAAAACGATGACTCCGGACATGTCGAACGTTCCCAAAATGGTCTATAATGATGAAATTTTACCATTTAATCTTTTGACTCTTAATGACTGTTGGATGTGAATTATGACTTTTTCAACTAAAATACGTGTGTTTAAAGTCATTTCTGTGCCTGAAACGGGTCAAAATTGAAGCTTTTGAGTAAGCAAAACTCTGTAAAAATGGCAATTTTGGTCACTGTGAGGGTTTAAAAAGTGGTTATTCCACATGAGGCACGATCCAATTGACATTTTGAATCATTTTTGGTACAGTCCAAAAAATCAATTTTCGGATGAAAAACGATGACTCCGGACATGCCGAACGTTCCCAAAATGGTCTATAATGATGACATTTTAACATTTAATCGTTTGACTCTAAATGACTGTTGGATGTGAATTATGACTTTTTCAACTAAAATAAGTGTGTTTAAAGTCATTTCTGTGCCTGAAACGGGTCAAAATTGAAGCTTTTGAGTAAGCAAAACTCTATAAAAATGGCACTTTTGGTCACTGTGAGGGTTTAAAAAGTGGTTATTCAACATGAGGCACGATCCAATTGACATTTTGAATCATTTTTAGTACAGTCCAAAAAATCAATTTTCGGATGAAAAACGATGACTCCGGACATGCCGAACGTTCCCAAAATGGTCTATAATGATGAAATTTTAACATTTAATCTTTTGACTCTAAATGACTGTTGGATGTGAATTATGACTTTTTCAACTAAAATACGTGTGTTTAAAGACATTTCTGTGCCTGAAACGGGTCAAAATTGAAGATTTTGAGTAAGCAAAACTCTGTAAAAATGGCACTTTTGGTCACTGTGAGGGTTTAAAAAGTGGTTATTCAACATGAGGCACGATCCAATTGACATTTTGAATCATTTTGTGTACAGTCCAAAAAATCAATTTTCGGATGAAAAACGATGACTCCGGACATGCCGAACGTTCCCAAAATGGTCTATAATGATGAAATTTTAACATTTAATCTTTTGACTCTAAATGACTGTTGGATGTGAATTATGACTTTTTCAACTAAAATATGTGTGTTTAAAGTCATTTCTGTGCCTGAAACGGGTCAAAATTGAAGCTTTTGAGTAAGCAAAACTCTGTAAAAATGGCACTTTTGGTCACTGTGAGGGTTTAAAAAGTGGTTATTCAACATGAGGCACGATCCAATTGACATTTTGAATCATTTTGGGTACAGTCCAAAAAATCAATTTTCGGATGAAAAACGATGACTCCGGACATGTCGAACGTTCCCAAAATGGTCTCTAATGATGAAATTTTAACATTTAATCTTTTGACTCTAAATGACTGTTGGATGTGCATTATGACTTTTTCAACAAAAATAAGTGTGTTTAAAGTCATTTCTGTGCCTGAAACGGGTCAAAATTGAAGCTTTTGAGTAAGCAAAACTCTGTAAAAATGGCAATTTTGGTCACTGTGAGGGTTTAAAAAGTGGTTATTCAACATGAGGCACGATCCAATTGATATTTTGAATCATTTTTGGTACAGTCCAAAAAATCAATTTTCGGAGGAAAAACGATGACTCCGGACATGTCGAACGTTCCCAAAATGGTCTATAATGATGAAATTTTAACATTTAATCTTTTGACTGTAAATGACTGTTGGATGTGAATTATGACTTTTTCAACTAAAATAAGTGTGTTTAAAGTCATTTCTGTGCCTGAAACGGGTCAAAATTGAAGCTTTTGAGTGAGGAAAACTCTGTAAAAATGGCAATTTTGGTCACTGTGAGGGTTTAAAAAGTGGTTATTCAACATGAGGCACGATCCAATTGACATTTTGAATAATTTTAGTACAGTCCAAAAAATCAATTTTCGGATGAAAAACGATGACTCCGGACATGTCGAACGTTCCCAAAATGGTCTATAATGATGAAATTTTAACATTTAATCTTTTGACTCTAAATGACTGTTGGATGTGCATTATGACTTTTTCAACTAAAATAAGTGTGTTTAAAGTCATTTCTGTGCCTGAAACGGGTCAAAATTGAAGCTTTTGAGTAAGCAAAACTCTGTAAAAATTGCACTTTTGGTCACTGTGAGGGTTTAAAAAGTGGTTATTCAACATGAGGCACGATCCAATTGACATTTTGAATAATTTTGGTACAGTCCAAAAAATCAATTTTCGGATGAAAAACGATGACTCCGGACATGCCGAACGTTCCCAAAATGGTCTATAATGATGAAATTTTAACATTTAATCTTTTGACTCTAAATGACTGTTGGATGTGAATTATGACTTTTTCAACTAAAATACGTGTGTTTAAAGTCATTTCTGTGCCTGAAACGGGTCAAAATTGAAGCTTTTGAGTAAGCAAAACTCTGTAAAAATGGCACTTTTGGTCACTGTGAGGGTTTAAAAAGTGGTTATTCAACATGAGGCACAATCCAATTGACATTTTGAATCATTTTGGGTACAGTCCAAAAAATCAATTTTCGGATGAAAAACGATGACTCCGGACATGTCGAACGTTCCCAAAATGGTCTATAATGATGAAATTTTAACATTTAATCTTTTGACTCTAAATGACTGTTGGATGTGCATTATGACTTTTTCAACTAAAATAAGTGTGTTTAAAGTCATTTCTGTGCCTGAAACGGGTCAAAATTGAAGCTTTTGAGTAAGCAAAACTCTGTAAAAATGGCAATTTTGGTCACTGTGAGGGTTTAAAAAGTGGTTATTCAACATGAGGCACGATCCAATTGACATTTTGAATCATTTTGGGTACAGTCCAAAAAATCAATTTTCGGATGAAAAACGATGACTCCGGACATGTCGAACGTTCCCAAAATGGTCTATAATGATGAAATTTTAACATTTAATCTTTTGACTCTAAATGACTGTTGGATGTGCATTATGACTTTTTCAACTAAAATAAGTGTGTTTAAAGTCATTTCTGTGCCTGAAACGGGTCAAAATTGAAGCTTTTGAGTAAGGAAAACTCTGTAAAAATGGCAATTTTGGTCACTGTGAGGGTTTAAAAAGTGGTTATTCAACATGAGGCACGATCCAATTGACATTTTGAATAATTTTGGGTACAGTCCAAAAAATCAATTTTCTGATGAAAAACGATGACTCCGGACATGTCGAACGTTCCCAAAATGGTCTATAATGATGAAATTTTACCATTTAATCTTTTGACTCTTAATGACTGTTGGATGTGAATTATGACTTTTTCAACTAAAATACGTGTGTTTAAAGTCATTTCTGTGCCTGAAACGGGTCAAAATTGAAGCTTTTGAGTAAGCAAAACTCTGTAAAAATGGCAATTTTGGTCACTGTGAGGGTTTAAAAAGTGGTTATTCCACATGAGGCACGATCCAATTGACATTTTGAATCATTTTTGGTACAGTCCAAAAAATCAATTTTCGGATGAAAAACGATGACTCCGGACATGCCGAACGTTCCCAAAATGGTCTATAATGATGACATTTTAACATTTAATCGTTTGACTCTAAATGACTGTTGGATGTGAATTATGACTTTTTCAACTAAAATAAGTGTGTTTAAAGTCATTTCTGTGCCTGAAACGGGTCAAAATTGAAGCTTTTGAGTAAGCAAAACTCTATAAAAATGGCACTTTTGGTCACTGTGAGGGTTTAAAAAGTGGTTATTCAACATGAGGCACGATCCAATTGACATTTTGAATCATTTTTAGTACAGTCCAAAAAATCAATTTTCGGATGAAAAACGATGACTCCGGACATGCCGAACGTTCCCAAAATGGTCTATAATGATGAAATTTTAACATTTAATCTTTTGACTCTAAATGACTGTTGGATGTGAATTATGACTTTTTCAACTAAAATACGTGTGTTTAAAGACATTTCTGTGCCTGAAACGGGTCAAAATTGAAGATTTTGAGTAAGCAAAACTCTGTAAAAATGGCACTTTTGGTCACTGTGAGGGTTTAAAAAGTGGTTATTCAACATGAGGCACGATCCAATTGACATTTTGAATCATTTTGTGTACAGTCCAAAAAATCAATTTTCGGATGAAAAACGATGACTCCGGACATGCCGAACGTTCCCAAAATGGTCTATAATGATGAAATTTTAACATTTAATCTTTTGACTCTAAATGACTGTTGGATGTGAATTATGACTTTTTCAACTAAAATATGTGTGTTTAAAGTCATTTCTGTGCCTGAAACGGGTCAAAATTGAAGCTTTTGAGTAAGCAAAACTCTGTAAAAATGGCACTTTTGGTCACTGTGAGGGTTTAAAAAGTGGTTATTCAACATGAGGCACGATCCAATTGACATTTTGAATCATTTTGGGTACAGTCCAAAAAATCAATTTTCGGATGAAAAACGATGACTCCGGACATGTCGAACGTTCCCAAAATGGTCTCTAATGATGAAATTTTAACATTTAATCTTTTGACTCTAAATGACTGTTGGATGTGCATTATGACTTTTTCAACAAAAATAAGTGTGTTTAAAGTCATTTCTGTGCCTGAAACGGGTCAAAATTGAAGCTTTTGAGTAAGCAAAACTCTGTAAAAATGGCAATTTTGGTCACTGTGAGGGTTTAAAAAGTGGTTATTCAACATGAGGCACGATCCAATTGATATTTTGAATCATTTTTGGTACAGTCCAAAAAATCAATTTTCGGAGGAAAAACGATGACTCCGGACATGTCGAACGTTCCCAAAATGGTCTATAATGATGAAATTTTAACATTTAATCTTTTGACTGTAAATGACTGTTGGATGTGAATTATGACTTTTTCAACTAAAATAAGTGTGTTTAAAGTCATTTCTGTGCCTGAAACGGGTCAAAATTGAAGCTTTTGAGTGAGGAAAACTCTGTAAAAATGGCAATTTTGGTCACTGTGAGGGTTTAAAATGTGGTTATTCAACATGAGGCACGATCCAATTGACATTTTGAATAATTTTAGTACAGTCCAAAAAATCAATTTTCGGATGAAAAACGATGACTCCGGACATGTCGAACGTTCCCAAAATGGTCTATAATGATGAAATTTTAACATTTAATCTTTTGACTCTAAATGACTGTTGGATGTGCATTATGACTTTTTCAACTAAAATAAGTGTGTTTAAAGTCATTTCTGTGCCTGAAACGGGTCAAAATTGAAGCTTTTGAGTAAGCAAAACTCTGTAAAAATTGCACTTTTGGTCACTGTGAGGGTTTAAAAAGTGGTTATTCAACATGAGGCACGATCCAATTGACATTTTGAATAATTTTGGTACAGTCCAAAAAATCAATTTTCGGATGAAAAACGATGACTCCGGACATGCCGAACGTTCCCAAAATGGTCTATAATGATGAAATTTTAACATTTAATCTTTTGACTCTAAATGACTGTTGGATGTGAATTATGACTTTTTCAACTAAAATATGTGTGTTTAAAGTCATTTCTGTGCCTGAAACGGGTCAAAATTGAAGCTTTTGAGTAAGCAAAACTCTGTAAAAATGGCACTTTTGGTCACTGTGAGGGTTTAAAAAGTGGTTATTCAACATGAGGCACGATCCAATTGACATTTTGAATCATTTTGGGTACAGTCCAAAAAATCAATTTTCGGATGAAAAACGATGACTCCGGACATGTCGAACGTTCCCAAAATGGTCTATAATGATGAAATTTTAACATTTAATCTTTTGACTCTAAATGACTGTTGGATGTGCATTATGACTTTTTCAACTAAAATAAGTGTGTTTAAAGTCATTTCTGTGCCTGAAACGGGTCAAAATTGAAGCTTTTGAGTAAGCAAAACTCTGTAAAAATGGCAATTTTGGTCACTGTGAGGGTTTAAAAAGTGGTTATTCAACATGAGGCACGATCCAATTGACATTTTGAATCATTTTGGGTACAGTCCAAAAAATCAATTTTCGGATGAAAAACGATGACTCCGGACATGTCGAACGTTCCCAAAATGGTCTATAATGATGAAATTTTAACATTTAATCTTTTGACTCTAAATGACTGTTGGATGTGCATTATGACTTTTTCAACTAAAATAAGTGTGTTTAAAGTCATTTCTGTGCCTGAAACGGGTCAAAATTGAAGCTTTTGAGTAAGGAAAACTCTGTAAAAATGGCAATTTTGGTCACTGTGAGGGTTTAAAAAGTGGTTATTCAACATGAGGCACGATCCAATTGACATTTTGAATCATTTTGGGTACAGTCCAAAAAATCAATTTTCGGATGAAAAACGATGACTCCGGACATGTCGAACGTTCCCAAAATGGTCTATAATGATGAAATTTTAACATTTAATCTTTTGACTCTTAATGACTGTTGGATGTGAATTATGACTTTTTCAACTAAAATACGTGTGTTTAAAGTCATTTCTGTGCCTGAAACGGGTCAAAATTGAAGCTTTTGAGTAAGCAAAACTCTGTAAAAATGGCAATTTTGGTCACTGTGAGGGTTTAAAAAGTGGTTATTCAACATGAGGCACGATCCAATTGATATTTTGAATCATTTTGGGTACAGTCCAAAAAATCAATTTTCGGATGAAAAACGATGACTCCGGACATGTCGAACGTTCCCAAAATGGTCTATAATGATGAAATTTTAACATTTAATCTTTTGACTCTAAATGACTGTTGGATGTGCATTATGACTGTTTCAACTAAAATAAGTGTGTTTAAAGTCATTTCTGTGCCTGAAACGGGTCAAAATTGAAGGTTTTGAGTAAGGAAAACTCTGTAAAAATGGCAATTTTGGTCACTGTGAGGGTTTAAAAAGTGGTTATTCCACATGAGGCACGATCCAATTGACATTTTGAATCATTTTTGGTACAGTCCAAAAAATCAATTTTCGGATGAAAAACGATGACTCCGGACATGCCGAACGTTCCCAAAATGGTCTATAATGATGACATTTTAACATTTAATCGTTTGACTCTAAATGACTGTTGGATGTGAATTATGACTTTTTCAACTAAAATAAGTGTGTTTAAAGTCATTTCTGTGCCTGAAACGGGTCAAAATTGAAGCTTTTGAGTAAGCAAAACTCTATAAAAATGGCACTTTTGGTCACTGTGAGGGTTTAAAAAGTGGTTATTCAACATGAGGCACGATCCAATTGACATTTTGAATCATTTTTAGTACAGTCCAAAAAATCAATTTTCGGATGAAAAACGATGACTCCGGACATGCCGAACGTTCCCAAAATGGTCTATAATGATGAAATTTTAACATTTAATCTTTTGACTCTAAATGACTGTTGGATGTGAATTATGACTTTTTCAACTAAAATACGTGTGTTTAAAGTCATTTCTGTGCCTGAAACGGGTCAAAATTGAAGCTTTTGAGTATGCAAAACTCTGTAAAAATGGCACTTTTGGTCACTGTGAGGGTTTAAAAAGTGGTTATTCAATATGAGGCACGATCCAATTGACATTTTGAATCATTTTGGGTACAGTCCAAAAAATCAATTTTCGGATGAAAAACGATGACTCCGGACATGCCGAACGTTCCCAAAATGGTCTATAATGATGACATTTTAACATTTAATCGTTTGACTCTAAATGACTGTTGGATGTGAATTATGACTTTTTCAACTAAAATAAGTGTGTTTAAAGTCATTTCTGTGCCTGAAACGGGTCAAAATTGAAGCTTTTGAGTAAGCAAAACTCTATAAAAATGGCACTTTTGGTCACTGTGAGGGTTTAAAAAGTGGTTATTCAACATGAGGCACGATCCAATTGACATTTTGAATCATTTTTAGTACAGTCCAAAAAATCAATTTTCGGATGAAAAAAGATGACTCCGGACATGCCGAACGTTCCCAAAATGGTCTATAATGATGAAATTTTAACATTTAATCTTTTGACTCTAAATGACTGTTGGATGTGAATTATGACTTTTTCAACTAAAATACGTGTGTTTAAAGTCATTTCTGTGCCTGAAACGGGTCAAAATTGAAGCTTTTGAGTAAGCAAAACTCTGTAAAAATGGCACTTTTGGTCACTGTGAGGGTTTAAAAAGTGGTTATTCAACATGAGGCACAATCCAATTGACATTTTGAATCATTTTGGGTACAGTCCAAAAAATCAATTTTCGGATGAAAAACGATGACTCCGGACATGTCGAACGTTCCCAAAATGGTCTATAATGATGAAATTTTAACATTTAATCTTTTGACTCTAAATGACTGTTGGATGTGCATTATGACTTTTTCAACTAAAATAAGTGTGTTTAAAGTCATTTCTGTGCCTGAAACAGGTCAAAATTGAAGCTTTTGAGTAAGCAAAACTCTGTAAAAATGGCAATTTTGGTCACTGTGAGGGTTTAAAAAGTGGTTATTCAACATGAGGCACGATCCAATTGACATTTTGAATCATTTTGGGTACAGTCCAAAAAATCAATTTTCGGATGAAAAACGATGACTCCGGACATGTCGAACGTTCCCAAAATGGTCTATAATGATGAAATTTTAACATTTAATCTTTTGACTCTAAATGACTGTTGGATGTGCATTATGACTTTTTCAACTAAAATAAGTGTGTTTAAAGTCATTTCTGTGCCTGAAACGGGTCAAAATTGAAGCTTTTGAGTAAGGAAAACTCTTTAAAAATGGCAATTTTGGTCACTGTGAGGGTTTAAAAAGTGGTTATTCAACATGAGGCACGATCCAATTGACATTTTGAATCATTTTGGGTACAGTCCAAAAAATCAATTTTCGGATGAAAAACGATGACTCCGGACATGTCGAACGTTCCCAAAATGGTCTATAATGATGAAATTTTACCATTTAATCTTTTGACTCTTAATGACTGTTGGATGTGAATTATGACTTTTTCAACTAAAATACGTGTGTTTAAAGTCATTTCTGTGCCTGAAACGGGTCAAAATTGAAGCTTTTGAGTAAGCAAAACTCTGTAAAAATGGCAATTTTTTTCACTGTGAGGGTTTAAAAAGTGGTTATTCAACATGAGGCACGATCCAATTGATATTTTGAATCATTTTGGGTACAGTCCAAAAAATCAATTTTCGGATGAAAAACGATGACTCCGGACATGTCGAACGTACCCAAAATGGTCTATAATGATGAAATTTTAACATTTAATCTTTTGACTCTAAATGACTGTTGGATGTGCATTATGACTTTTTCAACTAAAATAAGTGTGTTTAAAGTCATTTCTGTGCCTGAAACGGGTCAAAATTGAAGCTTTTGAGTAAGCAAAACTCTATAAAAATGGCACTTTTGGTCACTGTGAGGGTTTAAAAAGTGGTTATTCAACATGAGGCACGATCCAATTGACATTTTGAATCATTTTTAGTACAGTCCAAAAAATCAATTTTCGGATGAAAAACGATGACTCCGGACATGCCGAACGTTCCCAAAATGGTCTATAATGATGAAATTTTAACATTTAATCTTTTGACTCTAAATGACTGTTGGATGTGAATTATGACTTTTTCAACTAAAATACGTGTGTTTAAAGTCATTTCTGTGCCTGAAACGGGTCAAAATTGAAGCTTTTGAGTAAGCAAAACTCTGTAAAAATGGCACTTTTGGTCACTGTGAGGGTTTAAAAAGTGGTTATTCAACATGAGGCACAATCCAATTGACATTTTGAATCATTTTGGGTACAGTCCAAAAAATCAATTTTCGGATGAAAAACGATGACTCCGGACATGTCGAACGTTCCCAAAATGGTCTATAATGATGAAATTTTAACATTTAATCTTTTGACTCTAAATGACTGTTGGATGTGCATTATGACTTTTTCAACTAAAATAAGTGTGTTTAAAGTCATTTCTGTGCCTGAAACGGGTCAAAATTGAAGCTTTTGAGTAAGCAAAACTCTGTAAAAATGGCAATTTTGGTCACTGTGAGGGTTTAAAAAGTGGTTATTCAACATGAGGCACGATCCAATTGACATTTTGAATCATTTTGGGTACAGTCCAAAAAATCAATTTTCGGATGAAAAACGATGACTCCGGACATGTCGAACGTTCCCAAAATGGTCTATAATGAAGAAATTTTAACATTTAATCTTTTGACTCTAAATGACTGTTGGATGTGCATTATGACTTTTTCAACTAAAATAAGTGTGTTTAAAGTCATTTCTGTGCCTGAAACGGGTCAAAATTGAAGCTTTTGAGTAAGGAAAACTCTGTAAAAATGGCAATTTTGGTCACTGTGAGGGTTTAAAAAGTGGTTATTCAACATGAGGCACGATCCAATTGACATTTTGAATCATTTTGGGTACAGTCCAAAAAATCAATTTTCTGATGAAAAACGATGACTCCGGACATGTCGAACGTTCCCAAAATGGTCTATAATGATGAAATTTTATCATTTAATCTTTTGACTCTTAATGACTGTTGGATGTGAATTATGACTTTTTCAACTGAAATACGTGTGTTTAAAGTCATTTCTGTGCCTGAAACGGGTCAAAATTGAAGCTTTTGAGTAAGCAAAACTCTGTAAAAATGGCAATTTTGGTCACTGTGAGGGTTTAAAAAGTGGTTATTCCACATGAGGCACGATCCAATTGACATTTTGAATCATTTTTGGTACAGTCCAAAAAATCAATTTTCGGATGAAAAACGATGACTCCGGACATGCCGAACGTTCCCAAAATGGTCTATAATGATGACATTTTAACATTTAATCGTTTGACTCTAAATGACTGTTGGATGTGAATTATGACTTTTTCAACTAAAATAAGTGTGTTTAAAGTCATTTCTGTGCCTGAAACGGGTCAAAATTGAAGCTTTTGAGTAAGCAAAACTCTATAAAAATGGCACTTTTGGTCACTGTGAGGGTTTAAAAAGTGGTTATTCAACATGAGGCACGATCCAATTGACATTTTGAATCATTTTTAGTACAGTCCAAAAAATCAATTTTCGGATGAAAAACGATGACTCCGGACATGCCGAACGTTCCCAAAATGGTCTATAATGATGAAATTTTAACATTTAATCTTTTGACTCTAAATGACTGTTGGATGTGAATTATGACTTTTTCAACTAAAATACGTGTGTTTAAAGTCATTTCTGTGCCTGAAACGGGTCAAAATTGAAGATTTTGAGTAAGCAAAACTCTGTAAAAATGGCACTTTTGGTCACTGTGAGGGTTTAAAAAGTGGTTATTCAACATGAGGCACGATCCAATTGACATTTTGAATCATTTTGGGTACAGTCCAAAAAATCAATTTTCGGATGAAAAACGATGACTCCGGACATGCCGAACGTTCCCAAAATGGTCTATAATGATGAAATTTTAACATTTAATCTTTTGACTCTAAATGACTGTTGGATGTGAATTATGACTTTTTCAACTAAAATATGTGTGTTTAAAGTCATTTCTGTGCCTGAAACGGGTCAAAATTGAAGCTTTTGAGTAAGCAAAACTCTGTAAAAATGGCACTTTTGGTCACTGTGAGGGTTTAAAAAGTGGTTATTCAACATGAGGCACGATCCAATTGACATTTTGAATCATTTTGGGTACAGTCCAAAAAATCAATTTTCGGATGAAAAACGATGACTCCGGACATGTCGAACGTTCCCAAAATGGTCTCTAATGATGAAATTTTAACATTTAGTCTTTTGACTCTAAATGACTGTTGGATGTGCATTATGACTTTTTCAACAAAAATAAGTGTGTTTAAAGTCATTTCTGTGCCTGAAACGGGTCAAAATTGAAGCTTTTGAGTAAGCAAAACTCTGTAAAAATGGCAATTTTGGTCACTGTGAGGGTTTAAAAAGTGGTTATTCAACATGAGGCACGATCCAATTGATATTTTGAATCATTTTTGGTACAGTCCAAAAAATCAATTTTCGGATGAAAAACGATGACTCCGGACATGTCGAACGTTCCCAAAATTGTCTATAATGATGAAATTTTAACATTTAATCTTTTGACACTAAATGACCGTTGGATGTGAATTATGACTTTTTCAACTAAAATAAGTGTGTTTAAAGTCATTTCTGTGCCTGAAATGGGTCAAAATTGAAGCTTTTGAGTAAGGAAAACTCTGTAAAAATGGCAATTTTGGTCACTGTGAGGGTTTAAAAAGTGGTTATTCAACATGAGGCACGATCCAATTGACATTTTGAATCATTTTGGGTACAGTCCAAAAAATCAATTTTCGGATGAAAAACGATGACTCCGGACATGTCGAACGTTCCCAAAATGGTCTATAATGATGAAATTTTAACATTTAATCTTTTGACTCTAAATGACTGTTGGATGTGCATTATGACTTTTTCAACTAAAATAAGTGTGTTTAAAGTCATTTCTGTGCCTGAAACGGGTCAAAATTGAAGCTTTTGAGTAAGCAAAACTCTGTAAAAATTGCACTTTTGGTCACTGTGAGGGTTTAAAAAGTGGTTATTCAACATGAGGCACGATCCAATTGACATTTTGAATAATTTTGGGTACAGTCCAAAAAATCAATTTTCGGATGAAAAACGATGACTCCGGACATGTCGAACGTTCCCAAAATGGTCTATAATGATGAAATTTTAACATTTAATCTTTTGACTCTAAATGACTGTTGGATGTGCATTATGACTTTTTCAACTAAAATAAGTGTGTTTAAAGTCATTTCTGTGCCTGAAACGGGTCAAAATTGAAGCTTTTGAGTAAGCAAAACTCTGTAAAAATGGCAATTTTGGTCACTGTGAGGGTTTAAAAAGTGGTTATTCAACATGAGGCACGATCCAATTGACATTTTGAATCATTTTGGGTACAGTCCAAAAAATCAATTTTCGGATGAAAAACGATGACTCCGGACATGTCGAACGTTCCCAAAATGGTCTATAATGATGAAATTTTAACATTTAATCTTTTGACTCTAAATGACTGTTGGATGTGCATTATGACTTTTTCAACTAAAATAAGTGTGTTTAAAGTCATTTCTGTGCCTGAAACGGGTCAAAATTGAAGCTTTTGAGTAAGCAAAACTCTGTAAAAATGGCAATTTTGGTCACTGTGAGGGTTTAAAAAGTGGTTATTCAACATGAGGCACGATCCAATTGACATTTTGAATCATTTTGGGTACAGTCCAAAAAATCAATTTTCGGATGAAAAACGATGACTCCGGACATGTCGAACGTTCCCAAAATGGTCTATAATGATGAAATTTTACCATTTAATCTTTTGACTCTTAATGACTGTTGGATGTGAATTATGACTTTTTCAACTAAAATACGTGTGTTTAAAGTCATTTCTGTGCCTGAAACGGGTCAAAATTGAAGCTTTTGAGTAAGCAAAACTCTGTAAAAATGGCAATTTTTTTCACTGTGAGGGTTTAAAAAGTGGTTATTCAACATGAGGCACGATCCAATTGATATTTTGAATCATTTTGGGTACAGTCCAAAAAATCAATTTTCGGATGAAAAACGATGACTCCGGACATGCCGAACGTTCCCAAAATGGTCTATAATGATGAAATTTTAACATTTAATCTTTTGACTCTAAATGACTGTTGGATGTGAATTATGACTTTTTCAACTAAAATACGTGTGTTTAAAGTCATTTCTGTGCCTGAAACGGGTCAAAATTGAAGCTTTTGAGTAAGCAAAACTCTGTAAAAATGGCACTTTTGGTCACTGTGAGGGTTTAAAAAGTGGTTATTCAACATGAGGCACAATCCAATTGACATTTTGAATCATTTTGGGTACAGTCCAAAAAATCAATTTTCGGATGAAAAACGATGACTCCGGACATGTCGAACGTTCCCAAAATGGTCTATAATGATGAAATTTTAACATTTAATCTTTTGACTCTAAATGACTGTTGGATGTGCATTATGACTTTTTCAACTAAAATAAGTGTGTTTAAAGTCATTTCTGTGCCTGAAACGGGTCAAAATTGAAGCTTTTGAGTAAGCAAAACTCTGTAAAAATGGCAATTTTGGTCACTGTGAGGGTTTAAAAAGTGGTTATTCAACATGAGGCACGATCCAATTGACATTTTGAATCATTTTGGGTACAGTCCAAAAAATCAATTTTCGGATGAAAAACGATGACTCCGGACATGTCGAACGTTCCCAAAATGGTCTAACTTGATGACATTTTAACATTTAATCGTTTGACTCTAAATGACTGTTGGATGTGAATTATGACTTTTTCAACTAAAATAAGTGTGTTTAAAGTCATTTCTGTGCCTGAAACGGGTCAAAATTGAAGCTTTTGAGTAAGCAAAACTCTATAAAAATGGCACTTTTGGTCACTGTGAGGGTTTAAAAAGTGGTTATTCAACATGAGGCACGATCCAATTGACATTTTGAATCATTTTTAGTACAGTCCAAAAAATCAATTTTCGGATGAAAAACGATGACTCCGGACATGCCGAACGTTCCCAAAATGGTCTATAATGATGAAATTTTAACATTTAATCTTTTGACTCTAAATGACTGTTGGATGTGAATTATGACTTTTTCAACTAAAATACGTGTGTTTAAAGTCATTTCTGTGCCTGAAACGGGTCAAAATTGAAGATTTTGAGTAAGCAAAACTCTGTAAAAATGGCACTTTTGGTCACTGTGAGGGTTTAAAAAGTGGTTATTCAACATGAGGCACGATCCAATTGACATTTTGAATCATTTTGGGTACAGTCCAAAAAATCAATTTTCGGATGAAAAACGATGACTCCGGACATGCCGAACGTTCCCAAAATGGTCTATAATGATGAAATTTTAACATTTAATCTTTTGACTCTAAATGACTGTTGGATGTGAATTATGACTTTTTCAACTAAAATATGTGTGTTTAAAGTCATTTCTGTGCCTGAAACGGGTCAAAATTGAAGCTTTTGAGTAAGCAAAACTCTGTAAAAATGGCACTTTTGGTCACTGTGAGGGTTTAAAAAGTGGTTATTCAACATGAGGCACGATCCAATTGACATTTTGAATCATTTTGGGTACAGTCCAAAAAATCAATTTTCGGATGAAAAACGATGACTCCGGACATGTCGAACGTTCCCAAAATGGTCTCTAATGATGAAATTTTAACATTTAGTCTTTTGACTCTAAATGACTGTTGGATGTGCATTATGACTTTTTCAACAAAAATAAGTGTGTTTAAAGTCATTTCTGTGCCTGAAACGGGTCAAAATTGAAGCTTTTGAGTAAGCAAAACTCTGTAAAAATGGCAATTTTGGTCACTGTGAGGGTTTAAAAAGTGGTTATTCAACATGAGGCACGATCCAATTGATATTTTGAATCATTTTTGGTACAGTCCAAAAAATCAATTTTCGGATGAAAAACGATGACTCCGGACATGTCGAACGTTCCCAAAATGGTCTATAATGATGAAATTTTAACATTTAATCTTTTGACACTAAATGACCGTTGGATGTGAATTATGACTTTTTCAACTAAAATAAGTGTGTTTAAAGTCATTTCTGTGCCTGAAATGGGTCAAAATTGAAGCTTTTGAGTAAGGAAAACTCTGTAAAAATGGCAATTTTGGTCACTGTGAGGGTTTAAAAAGTGGTTATTCAACATGAGGCACGATCCAATTGACATTTTGAATAATTTTAGTACAGTCCAAAAAATCAATTTTCGGATGAAAAACGATGACTCCGGACATGTCGAACGTTCCCAAAATGGTCTATAATGATGAAATTTTAACATTTAATCTTTTGACTCTAAATGACTGTTGGATGTGCATTATGACTTTTTCAACTAAAATAAGTGTGTTTAAAGTCATTTCTGTGCCTGAAACGGGTCAAAATTGAAGCTTTTGAGTAAGCAAAACTCTGTAAAAATTGCACTTTTGGTCACTGTGAGGGTTTAAAAAGTGGTTATTCAACATGAGGCACGATCCAATTGACATTTTGAATAATTTTGGGTACAGTCCAAAAAATCAATTTTCGGATGAAAAACGATGACTCCGGACATGTCGAACGTTCCCAAAATGGTCTATAATGATGAAATTTTAACATTTAATCTTTTGACTCTAAATGACTGTTGGATGTGCATTATGACTTTTTCAACTAAAATAAGTGTGTTTAAAGTCATTTCTGTGCCTGAAACGGGTCAAAATTGAAGCTTTTGAGTAAGCAAAACTCTGTAAAAATGGCAATTTTGGTCACTGTGAGGGTTTAAAAAGTGGTTATTCAACATGAGGCACGATCCAATTGACATTTTGAATCATTTTGGGTACAGTCCAAAAAATCAATTTTCGGATGAAAAACGATGACTCCGGACATGTCGAACGTTCCCAAAATGGTCTATAATGATGAAATTTTAACATTTAATCTTTTGACTCTAAATGACTGTTGGATGTGCATTATGACTTTTTCAACTAAAATAAGTGTGTTTAAAGTCATTTCTGTGCCTGAAACGGGTCAAAATTGAAGCTTTTGAGTAAGCAAAACTCTGTAAAAATGGCAATTTTGGTCACTGTGAGGGTTTAAAAAGTGGTTATTCAACATGAGGCACGATCCAATTGACATTTTGAATCATTTTGGGTACAGTCCAAAAAATCAATTTTCGGATGAAAAACGATGACTCCGGACATGTCGAACGTTCCCAAAATGGTCTATAATGATGAAATTTTAACATTTAATCTTTTGACTCTAAATGACTGTTGGATGTGCATTATGACTTTTTCAACTAAAATAAGTGTGTTTAAAGTCATTTCTGTGCCTGAAACGGGTCAAAATTGAAGCTTTTGAGTAAGGAAAACTCTGTAAAAATGGCAATTTTGGTCACTGTGAGGGTTTAAAAAGTGGTTATTCAACATGAGGCACGATCCAATTGACATTTTGAATCATTTTGGGTACAGTCCAAAAAATCAATTTTCGGATGAAAAACGATGACTCCGGACATGTCGAACGTTCCCAAAATGGTCTATAATGATGAAATTTTAACATTTAATCTTTTGACTCTTAATGACTGTTGGATGTGAATTATGACTTTTTCAACTAAAATACGTGTGTTTAAAGTCATTTCTGTGCCTGAAACGGGTCAAAATTGAAGCTTTTGAGTAAGCAAAACTCTGTAAAAATGGCAATTTTGGTCACTGTGAGGGTTTAAAAAGTGGTTATTCAACATGAGGCACGATCCAATTGATATTTTGAATCATTTTGGGTACAGTCCAAAAAATCAATTTTCGGATGAAAAACGATGACTCCGGACATGTCGAACGTTCCCAAAATGGTCTATAATGATGAAATTTTAACATTTAATCTTTTGACTCTAAATGACTGTTGGATGTGCATTATGACTTTTTCAACTAAAATAAGTGTGTTTAAAGTCATTTCTGTGCCTGAAACGGGTCAAAATTGAAGGTTTTGAGTAAGGAAAACTCTGTAAAAATGGCAATTTTGGTCACTGTGAGGGTTTAAAAAGTGGTTATTCCACATGAGGCACGATCCAATTGACATTTTGAATCATTTTTGGTACAGTCCAAAAAATCAATTTTCGGATGAAAAACGATGACTCCGGACATGCCGAACGTTCCCAAAATGGTCTATAATGATGACATTTTAACATTTAATCGTTTGACTCTAAATGACTGTTGGATGTGAATTATGACTTTTTCAACTAAAATAAGTGTGTTTAAAGTCATTTCTGTGCCTGAAACGGGTCAAAATTGAAGCTTTTGAGTAAGCAAAACTCTATAAAAATGGCACTTTTGGTCACTGTGAGGGTTTAAAAAGTGGTTATTCAACATGAGGCACGATCCAATTGACATTTTGAATCATTTTTAGTACAGTCCAAAAAATCAATTTTCGGATGAAAAACGATGACTCCGGACATGCCGAACGTTCCCAAAATGGTCTATAATGATGAAATTTTAACATTTAATCTTTTGACTCTAAATGACTGTTGGATGTGAATTATGACTTTTTCAACTAAAATACGTGTGTTTAAAGTCATTTCTGTGCCTGAAACGGGTCAAAATTGAAGCTTTTGAGTATGCAAAACTCTGTAAAAATGGCACTTTTGGTCACTGTGAGGGTTTAAAAAGTGGTTATTCAATATGAGGCACGATCCAATTGACATTTTGAATCATTTTGGGTACAGTCCAAAAAATCAATTTTCGGATGAAAAACGATGACTCCGGACATGCCGAACGTTCCCAAAATGGTCTATAATGATGACATTTTAACATTTAATCGTTTGACTCTAAATGACTGTTGGATGTGAATTATGACTTTTTCAACTAAAATAAGTGTGTTTAAAGTCATTTCTGTGCCTGAAACGGGTCAAAATTGAAGCTTTTGAGTAAGCAAAACTCTATAAAAATGGCACTTTTGGTCACTGTGAGGGTTTAAAAAGTGGTTATTCAACATGAGGCACGATCCAATTGACATTTTGAATCATTTTTAGTACAGTCCAAAAAATCAATTTTCGGATGAAAAAAGATGACTCCGGACATGCCGAACGTTCCCAAAATGGTCTATAATGATGAAATTTTAACATTTAATCTTTTGACTCTAAATGACTGTTGGATGTGAATTATGACTTTTTCAACTAAAATACGTGTGTTTAAAGTCATTTCTGTGCCTGAAACGGGTCAAAATTGAAGATTTTGAGTAAGCAAAACTCTGTAAAAATGGCACTTTTGGTCACTGTGAGGGTTTAAAAAGTGGTTATTCAACATGAGGCACAATCCAATTGACATTTTGAATCATTTTGGGTACAGTCCAAAAAATCAATTTTCGGATGAAAAACGATGACTCCGGACATGCCGAACGTTCCCAAAATGGTCTATAATGATGAAATTTTAACATTTAATCTTTTGACTCTAAATGACTGTTGGATGTGAATTATGACTTTTTCAACTAAAATATGTGTGTTTAAAGTCATTTCTGTGCCTGAAACGGGTCAAAATTGAAGCTTTTGAGTAAGCAAAACTCTGTAAAAATGGCACTTTTGGTCACTGTGAGGGTTTAAAAAGTGGTTATTCAACATGAGGCACGATCCAATTGACATTTTGAATCATTTTGGGTACAGTCCAAAAAATCAATTTTCGGATGAAAAACGATGACTCCGGACATGTCGAACGTTCCCAAAATGGTCTCTAATGATGAAATTTTAACATTTAGTCTTTTGACTCTAAATGACTGTTGGATGTGCATTATGACTTTTTCAACAAAAATAAGTGTGTTTAAAGTCATTTCTGTGCCTGAAACGGGTCAAAATTGAAGCTTTTGAGTAAGCAAAACTCTGTAAAAATGGCAATTTTGGTCACTGTGAGGGTTTAAAAAGTGGTTATTCAACATGAGGCACGATCCAATTGATATTTTGAATCATTTTTGGTACAGTCCAAAAAATCAATTTTCGGATGAAAAACGATGACTCCGGACATGTCGAACGTTCCCAAAATGGTCTATAATGATGAAATTTTAACATTTAATCTTTTGACACTAAATGACCGTTGGATGTGAATTATGACTTTTTCAACTAAAATAAGTGTGTTTAAAGTCATTTCTGTGCCTGAAATGGGTCAAAATTGAAGCTTTTGAGTAAGGAAAACTCTGTAAAAATGGCAATTTTGGTCACTGTGAGGGTTTAAAAAGTGGTTATTCAACATGAGGCACGATCCAATTGACATTTTGAATAATTTTAGTACAGTCCAAAAAATCAATTTTCGGATGAAAAACGATGACTCCGGACATGTCGAACGTTCCCAAAATGGTCTATAATGATGAAATTTTAACATTTAATCTTTTGACTCTAAATGACTGTTGGATGTGCATTATGACTTTTTCAACTAAAATAAGTGTGTTTAAAGTCATTTCTGTGCCTGAAACGGGTCAAAATTGAAGCTTTTGAGTAAGCAAAACTCTGTAAAAATTGCACTTTTGGTCACTGTGAGGGTTTAAAAAGTGGTTATTCAACATGAGGCACAATCCAATTGACATTTTGAATCATTTTGGGTACAGTCCAAAAAATCAATTTTCGGATGAAAAACGATGACTCCGGACATGTCGAACGTTCCCAAAATGGTCTATAATGATGAAATTTTAACATTTAATCTTTTGACTCTAAATGACTGTTGGATGTGCATTATGACTTTTTCAACTAAAATAAGTGTGTTTAAAGTCATTTCTGTGCCTGAAACGGGTCAAAATTGAAGCTTTTGAGTAAGCAAAACTCTGTAAAAATGGCAATTTTGGTCACTGTGAGGGTTTAAAAAGTGGTTATTCAACATGAGGCACGATCCAATTGACATTTTGAATCATTTTGGGTACAGTCCAAAAAATCAATTTTCGGATGAAAAACGATGACTCCGGACATGTCGAACGTTCCCAAAATGGTCTAACTTGATGACATTTTAACATTTAATCGTTTGACTCTAAATGACTGTTGGATGTGAATTATGACTTTTTCAACTAAAATAAGTGTGTTTAAAGTCATTTCTGTGCCTGAAACGGGTCAAAATTGAAGCTTTTGAGTAAGCAAAACTCTATAAAAATGGCACTTTTGGTCACTGTGAGGGTTTAAAAAGTGGTTATTCAACATGAGGCACGATCCAATTGACATTTTGAATCATTTTTAGTACAGTCCAAAAAATCAATTTTCGGATGAAAAACGATGACTCCGGACATGCCGAACGTTCCCAAAATGGTCTATAATGATGAAATTTTAACATTTAATCTTTTGACTCTAAATGACTGTTGGATGTGAATTATGACTTTTTCAACTAAAATACGTGTGTTTAAAGTCATTTCTGTGCCTGAAACGGGTCAAAATTGAAGATTTTGAGTAAGCAAAACTCTGTAAAAATGGCACTTTTGGTCACTGTGAGGGTTTAAAAAGTGGTTATTCAACATGAGGCACGATCCAATTGACATTTTGAATCATTTTGGGTACAGTCCAAAAAATCAATTTTCGGATGAAAAACGATGACTCCGGACATGCCGAACGTTCCCAAAATGGTCTATAATGATGAAATTTTAACATTTAATCTTTTGACTCTAAATGACTGTTGGATGTGAATTATGACTTTTTCAACTAAAATATGTGTGTTTAAAGTCATTTCTGTGCCTGAAACGGGTCAAAATTGAAGCTTTTGAGTAAGCAAAACTCTGTAAAAATGGCACTTTTGGTCACTGTGAGGGTTTAAAAAGTGGTTATTCAACATGAGGCACGATCCAATTGACATTTTGAATCATTTTGGGTACAGTCCAAAAAATCAATTTTCGGATGAAAAACGATGACTCCGGACATGTCGAACGTTCCCAAAATGGTCTCTAATGATGAAATTTTAACATTTAGTCTTTTGACTCTAAATGACTGTTGGATGTGCATTATGACTTTTTCAACAAAAATAAGTGTGTTTAAAGTCATTTCTGTGCCTGAAACGGGTCAAAATTGAAGCTTTTGAGTAAGCAAAACTCTGTAAAAATGGCAATTTTGGTCACTGTGAGGGTTTAAAAAGTGGTTATTCAACATGAGGCACGATCCAATTGATATTTTGAATCATTTTTGGTACAGTCCAAAAAATCAATTTTCGGATGAAAAACGATGACTCCGGACATGTCGAACGTTCCCAAAATGGTCTATAATGATGAAATTTTAACATTTAATCTTTTGACACTAAATGACCGTTGGATGTGAATTATGACTTTTTCAACTAAAATAAGTGTGTTTAAAGTCATTTCTGTGCCTGAAATGGGTCAAAATTGAAGCTTTTGAGTAAGGAAAACTCTGTAAAAATGGCAACTTTGGTCACTGTGAGGGTTTAAAAAGTGGTTATTCAACATGAGGCACGATCCAATTGACATTTTGAATAATTTTAGTACAGTCCAAAAAATCAATTTTCGGATGAAAAACGATGACTCCGGACATGTCGAACGTTCCCAAAATGGTCTATAATGATGAAATTTTAACATTTAATCTTTTGACTCTAAATGACTGTTGGATGTGCATTATGACTTTTTCAACTAAAATAAGTGTGTTTAAAGTCATTTCTGTGCCTGAAACGGGTCAAAATTGAAGCTTTTGAGTAAGCAAAACTCTGTAAAAATTGCACTTTTGGTCACTGTGAGGGTTTAAAAAGTGGTTATTCAACATGAGGCACGATCCAATTGACATTTTGAATAATTTTGGGTACAGTCCAAAAAATCAATTTTCGGATGAAAAACGATGACTCCGGACATGTCGAACGTTCCCAAAATGGTCTATAATGATGAAATTTTAACATTTAATCTTTTGACTCTAAATGACTGTTGGATGTGCATTATGACTTTTTCAACTAAAATAAGTGTGTTTAAAGTCATTTCTGTGCCTGAAACGGGTCAAAATTGAAGCTTTTGAGTAAGCAAAACTCTGTAAAAATGGCAATTTTGGTCACTGTGAGGGTTTAAAAAGTGGTTATTCAACATGAGGCACGATCCAATTGACATTTTGAATCATTTTGGGTACAGTCCAAAAAATCAATTTTCGGATGAAAAACGATGACTCCGGACATGTCGAACGTTCCCAAAATGGTCTATAATGATGAAATTTTAACATTTAATCTTTTGACTCTAAATGACTGTTGGATGTGCATTATGACTTTTTCAACTAAAATAAGTGTGTTTAAAGTCATTTCTGTGCCTGAAACGGGTCAAAATTGAAGCTTTTGAGTAAGCAAAACTCTGTAAAAATGGCAATTTTGGTCACTGTGAGGGTTTAAAAAGTGGTTATTCAACATGAGGCACGATCCAATTGACATTTTGAATCATTTTGGGTACAGTCCAAAAAATCAATTTTCGGATGAAAAACGATGACTCCGGACATGTCGAACGTTCCCAAAATGGTCTATAATGATGAAATTTTAACATTTAATCTTTTGACTCTAAATGACTGTTGGATGTGCATTATGACTTTTTCAACTAAAATAAGTGTGTTTAAAGTCATTTCTGTGCCTGAAACGGGTCAAAATTGAAGCTTTTGAGTAAGGAAAACTCTGTAAAAATGGCAATTTTGGTCACTGTGAGGGTTTAAAAAGTGGTTATTCAACATGAGGCACGATCCAATTGACATTTTGAATCATTTTGGGTACAGTCCAAAAAATCAATTTTCGGATGAAAAACGATGACTCCGGACATGTCGAACGTTCCCAAAATGGTCTATAATGATGAAATTTTAACATTTAATCTTTTGACTCTTAATGACTGTTGGATGTGAATTATGACTTTTTCAACTAAAATACGTGTGTTTAAAGTCATTTCTGTGCCTGAAACGGGTCAAAATTGAAGCTTTTGAGTAAGCAAAACTCTGTAAAAATGGCAATTTTGGTCACTGTGAGGGTTTAAAAAGTGGTTATTCAACATGAGGCACGATCCAATTGATATTTTGAATCATTTTGGGTACAGTCCAAAAAATCAATTTTCGGATGAAAAACGATGACTCCGGACATGTCGAACGTTCCCAAAATGGTCTATAATGATGAAATTTTAACATTTAATCTTTTGACTCTAAATGACTGTTGGATGTGCATTATGACTTTTTCAACTAAAATAAGTGTGTTTAAAGTCATTTCTGTGCCTGAAACGGGTCAAAATTGAAGGTTTTGAGTAAGGAAAACTCTGTAAAAATGGCAATTTTGGTCACTGTGAGGGTTTAAAAAGTGGTTATTCCACATGAGGCACGATCCAATTGACATTTTGAATCATTTTTGGTACAGTCCAAAAAATCAATTTTCGGATGAAAAACGATGACTCCGGACATGCCGAACGTTCCCAAAATGGTCTATAATGATGACATTTTAACATTTAATCGTTTGACTCTAAATGACTGTTGGATGTGAATTATGACTTTTTCAACTAAAATAAGTGTGTTTAAAGTCATTTCTGTGCCTGAAACGGGTCAAAATTGAAGCTTTTGAGTAAGCAAAACTCTATAAAAATGGCACTTTTGGTCACTGTGAGGGTTTAAAAAGTGGTTATTCAACATGAGGCACGATCCAATTGACATTTTGAATCATTTTTAGTACAGTCCAAAAAATCAATTTTCGGATGAAAAACGATGACTCCGGACATGCCGAACGTTCCCAAAATGGTCTATAATGATGAAATTTTAACATTTAATCTTTTGACTCTAAATGACTGTTGGATGTGAATTATGACTTTTTCAACTAAAATACGTGTGTTTAAAGTCATTTCTGTGCCTGAAACGGGTCAAAATTGAAGCTTTTGAGTATGCAAAACTCTGTAAAAATGGCACTTTTGGTCACTGTGAGGGTTTAAAAAGTGGTTATTCAATATGAGGCACGATCCAATTGACATTTTGAATCATTTTGGGTACAGTCCAAAAAATCAATTTTCGGATGAAAAACGATGACTCCGGACATGCCGAACGTTCCCAAAATGGTCTATAATGATGACATTTTAACATTTAATCGTTTGACTCTAAATGACTGTTGGATGTGAATTATGACTTTTTCAACTAAAATAAGTGTGTTTAAAGTCATTTCTGTGCCTGAAACGGGTCAAAATTGAAGCTTTTGAGTAAGCAAAACTCTATAAAAATGGCACTTTTGGTCACTGTGAGGGTTTAAAAAGTGGTTATTCAACATGAGGCACGATCCAATTGACATTTTGAATCATTTTTAGTACAGTCCAAAAAATCAATTTTCGGATGAAAAAAGATGACTCCGGACATGCCGAACGTTCCCAAAATGGTCTATAATGATGAAATTTTAACATTTAATCTTTTGACTCTAAATGACTGTTGGATGTGAATTATGACTTTTTCAACTAAAATACGTGTGTTTAAAGTCATTTCTGTGCCTGAAACGGGTCAAAATTGAAGATTTTGAGTAAGCAAAACTCTGTAAAAATGGCACTTTTGGTCACTGTGAGGGTTTAAAAAGTGGTTATTCAACATGAGGCACAATCCAATTGACATTTTGAATCATTTTGGGTACAGTCCAAAAAATCAATTTTCGGATGAAAAACGATGACTCCGGACATGCCGAACGTTCCCAAAATGGTCTATAATGATGAAATTTTAACATTTAATCTTTTGACTCTAAATGACTGTTGGATGTGAATTATGACTTTTTCAACTAAAATATGTGTGTTTAAAGTCATTTCTGTGCCTGAAACGGGTCAAAATTGAAGCTTTTGAGTAAGCAAAACTCTGTAAAAATGGCACTTTTGGTCACTGTGAGGGTTTAAAAAGTGGTTATTCAACATGAGGCACGATCCAATTGACATTTTGAATCATTTTGGGTACAGTCCAAAAAATCAATTTTCGGATGAAAAACGATGACTCCGGACATGTCGAACGTTCCCAAAATGGTCTCTAATGATGAAATTTTAACATTTAGTCTTTTGACTCTAAATGACTGTTGGATGTGCATTATGACTTTTTCAACAAAAATAAGTGTGTTTAAAGTCATTTCTGTGCCTGAAACGGGTCAAAATTGAAGCTTTTGAGTAAGCAAAACTCTGTAAAAATGGCAATTTTGGTCACTGTGAGGGTTTAAAAAGTGGTTATTCAACATGAGGCACGATCCAATTGATATTTTGAATCATTTTTGGTACAGTCCAAAAAATCAATTTTCGGATGAAAAACGATGACTCCGGACATGTCGAACGTTCCCAAAATGGTCTATAATGATGAAATTTTAACATTTAATCTTTTGACACTAAATGACCGTTGGATGTGAATTATGACTTTTTCAACTAAAATAAGTGTGTTTAAAGTCATTTCTGTGCCTGAAATGGGTCAAAATTGAAGCTTTTGAGTAAGGAAAACTCTGTAAAAATGGCAATTTTGGTCACTGTGAGGGTTTAAAAAGTGGTTATTCAACATGAGGCACGATCCAATTGACATTTTGAATAATTTTAGTACAGTCCAAAAAATCAATTTTCGGATGAAAAACGATGACTCCGGACATGTCGAACGTTCCCAAAATGGTCTATAATGATGAAATTTTAACATTTAATCTTTTGACTCTAAATGACTGTTGGATGTGCATTATGACTTTTTCAACTAAAATAAGTGTGTTTAAAGTCATTTCTGTGCCTGAAACGGGTCAAAATTGAAGCTTTTGAGTAAGCAAAACTCTGTAAAAATTGCACTTTTGGTCACTGTGAGGGTTTAAAAAGTGGTTATTCAACATGAGGCACGATCCAATTGACATTTTGAATAATTTTGGGTACAGTCCAAAAAATCAATTTTCGGATGAAAAACGATGACTCCGGACATGTCGAACGTTCCCAAAATGGTCTATAATGATGAAATTTTAACATTTAATCTTTTGACTCTAAATGACTGTTGGATGTGCATTATGACTTTTTCAACTAAAATAAGTGTGTTTAAAGTCATTTCTGTGCCTGAAACGGGTCAAAATTGAAGCTTTTGAGTAAGCAAAACTCTGTAAAAATGGCAATTTTGGTCACTGTGAGGGTTTAAAAAGTGGTTATTCAACATGAGGCACGATCCAATTGACATTTTGAATCATTTTGGGTACAGTCCAAAAAATCAATTTTCGGATGAAAAACGATGACTCCGGACATGTCGAACGTTCCCAAAATGGTCTATAATGATGAAATTTTAACATTTAATCTTTTGACTCTAAATGACTGTTGGATGTGCATTATGACTTTTTCAACTAAAATAAGTGTGTTTAAAGTCATTTCTGTGCCTGAAACGGGTCAAAATTGAAGCTTTTGAGTAAGGAAAACTCTGTAAAAATGGCAATTTTGGTCACTGTGAGGGTTTAAAAAGTGGTTATTCAACATGAGGCACGATCCAATTGACATTTTGAATCATTTTGGGTACAGTCCAAAAAATCAATTTTCGGATGAAAAACGATGACTCCGGACATGTCGAACGTTCCCAAAATGGTCTATAATGATGAAATTTTAACATTTAATCTTTTGACTCTTAATGACTGTTGGATGTGAATTATGACTTTTTCAACTAAAATACGTGTGTTTAAAGTCATTTCTGTGCCTGAAACGGGTCAAAATTGAAGCTTTTGAGTAAGCAAAACTCTGTAAAAATGGCAATTTTGGTCACTGTGAGGGTTTAAAAAGTGGTTATTCAACATGAGGCACGATCCAATTGACATTTTGAATCATTTTGGGTACAGTCCAAAAAATCAATTTTCGGATGAAAAACGATGACTCCGGACATGTCGAACGTTCCCAAAATGGTCTATAATGATGAAATTTTACCATTTAATCTTTTGACTCTTAATGACTGTTGGATGTGAATTATGACTTTTTCAACTAAAATACGTGTGTTTAAAGTCATTTCTGTGCCTGAAACGGGTCAAAATTGAAGCTTTTGAGTAAGCAAAACTCTGTAAAAATGGCAATTTTTTTCACTGTGAGGGTTTAAAAAGTGGTTATTCAACATGAGGCACGATCCAATTGATATTTTGAATCATTTTGGGTACAGTCCAAAAAATCAATTTTCGGATGAAAAACGATGACTCCGGACATGCCGAACGTTCCCAAAATGGTCTATAATGATGAAATTTTAACATTTAATCTTTTGACTCTAAATGACTGTTGGATGTGAATTATGACTTTTTCAACTAAAATACGTGTGTTTAAAGTCATTTCTGTGCCTGAAACGGGTCAAAATTGAAGCTTTTGAGTAAGCAAAACTCTGTAAAAATGGCACTTTTGGTCACTGTGAGGGTTTAAAAAGTGGTTATTCAACATGAGGCACAATCCAATTGACATTTTGAATCATTTTGGGTACAGTCCAAAAAATCAATTTTCGGATGAAAAACGATGACTCCGGACATGTCGAACGTTCCCAAAATGGTCTATAATGATGAAATTTTAACATTTAATCTTTTGACTCTAAATGACTGTTGGATGTGCATTATGACTTTTTCAACTAAAATAAGTGTGTTTAAAGTCATTTCTGTGCCTGAAACGGGTCAAAATTGAAGCTTTTGAGTAAGCAAAACTCTGTAAAAATGGCAATTTTGGTCACTGTGAGGGTTTAAAAAGTGGTTATTCAACATGAGGCACGATCCAATTGACATTTTGAATCATTTTGGGTACAGTCCAAAAAATCAATTTTCGGATGAAAAACGATGACTCCGGACATGTCGAACGTTCCCAAAATGGTCTAACTTGATGACATTTTAACATTTAATCGTTTGACTCTAAATGACTGTTGGATGTGAATTATGACTTTTTCAACTAAAATAAGTGTGTTTAAAGTCATTTCTGTGCCTGAAACGGGTCAAAATTGAAGCTTTTGAGTAAGCAAAACTCTATAAAAATGGCACTTTTGGTCACTGTGAGGGTTTAAAAAGTGGTTATTCAACATGAGGCACGATCCAATTGACATTTTGAATCATTTTTAGTACAGTCCAAAAAATCAATTTTCGGATGAAAAACGATGACTCCGGACATGCCGAACGTTCCCAAAATGGTCTATAATGATGAAATTTTAACATTTAATCTTTTGACTCTAAATGACTGTTGGATGTGAATTATGACTTTTTCAACTAAAATACGTGTGTTTAAAGTCATTTCTGTGCCTGAAACGGGTCAAAATTGAAGATTTTGAGTAAGCAAAACTCTGTAAAAATGGCACTTTTGGTCACTGTGAGGGTTTAAAAAGTGGTTATTCAACATGAGGCACGATCCAATTGACATTTTGAATCATTTTGGGTACAGTCCAAAAAATCAATTTTCGGATGAAAAACGATGACTCCGGACATGCCGAACGTTCCCAAAATGGTCTATAATGATGAAATTTTAACATTTAATCTTTTGACTCTAAATGACTGTTGGATGTGAATTATGACTTTTTCAACTAAAATATGTGTGTTTAAAGTCATTTCTGTGCCTGAAACGGGTCAAAATTGAAGCTTTTGAGTAAGCAAAACTCTGTAAAAATGGCACTTTTGGTCACTGTGAGGGTTTAAAAAGTGGTTATTCAACATGAGGCACGATCCAATTGACATTTTGAATCATTTTGGGTACAGTCCAAAAAATCAATTTTCGGATGAAAAACGATGACTCCGGACATGTCGAACGTTCCCAAAATGGTCTCTAATGATGAAATTTTAACATTTAGTCTTTTGACTCTAAATGACTGTTGGATGTGCATTATGACTTTTTCAACAAAAATAAGTGTGTTTAAAGTCATTTCTGTGCCTGAAACGGGTCAAAATTGAAGCTTTTGAGTAAGCAAAACTCTGTAAAAATGGCAATTTTGGTCACTGTGAGGGTTTAAAAAGTGGTTATTCAACATGAGGCACGATCCAATTGATATTTTGAATCATTTTTTGTACAGTCCAAAAAATCAATTTTCGGATGAAAAACGATGACTCCGGACATGTCGAACGTTCCCAAAATGGTCTATAATGATGAAATTTTAACATTTAATCTTTTGACACTAAATGACCGTTGGATGTGAATTATGACTTTTTCAACTAAAATAAGTGTGTTTAAAGTCATTTCTGTGCCTGAAATGGGTCAAAATTGAAGCTTTTGAGTAAGGAAAACTCTGTAAAAATGGCAATTTTGGTCACTGTGAGGGTTTAAAAAGTGGTTATTCAACATGAGGCACGATCCAATTGACATTTTGAATAATTTTAGTACAGTCCAAAAAATCAATTTTCGGATGAAAAACGATGACTCCGGACATGTCGAACGTTCCCAAAATGGTCTATAATGATGAAATTTTAACATTTAATCTTTTGACTCTAAATGACTGTTGGATGTGCATTATGACTTTTTCAACTAAAATAAGTGTGTTTAAAGTCATTTCTGTGCCTGAAACGGGTCAAAATTGAAGCTTTTGAGTAAGCAAAACTCTGTAAAAATTGCACTTTTGGTCACTGTGAGGGTTTAAAAAGTGGTTATTCAACATGAGGCACGATCCAATTGACATTTTGAATAATTTTGGGTACAGTCCAAAAAATCAATTTTCGGATGAAAAACGATGACTCCGGACATGTCGAACGTTCCCAAAATGGTCTATAATGATGAAATTTTAACATTTAATCTTTTGACTCTAAATGACTGTTGGATGTGCATTATGACTTTTTCAACTAAAATAAGTGTGTTTAAAGTCATTTCTGTGCCTGAAACGGGTCAAAATTGAAGCTTTTGAGTAAGCAAAACTCTGTAAAAATGGCAATTTTGGTCACTGTGAGGGTTTAAAAAGTGGTTATTCAACATGAGGCACGATCCAATTGACATTTTGAATCATTTTGGGTACAGTCCAAAAAATCAATTTTCGGATGAAAAACGATGACTCCGGACATGTCGAACGTTCCCAAAATGGTCTATAATGATGAAATTTTAACATTTAATCTTTTGACTCTAAATGACTGTTGGATGTGCATTATGACTTTTTCAACTAAAATAAGTGTGTTTAAAGTCATTTCTGTGCCTGAAACGGGTCAAAATTGAAGCTTTTGAGTAAGGAAAACTCTGTAAAAATGGCAATTTTGGTCACTGTGAGGGTTTAAAAAGTGGTTATTCAACATGAGGCACGATCCAATTGACATTTTGAATCATTTTGGGTACAGTCCAAAAAATCAATTTTCGGATGAAAAACGATGACTCCGGACATGTCGAACGTTCCCAAAATGGTCTATAATGATGAAATTTTAACATTTAATCTTTTGACTCTTAATGACTGTTGGATGTGAATTATGACTTTTTCAACTAAAATACGTGTGTTTAAAGTCATTTCTGTGCCTGAAACGGGTCAAAATTGAAGCTTTTGAGTAAGCAAAACTCTGTAAAAATGGCAATTTTGGTCACTGTGAGGGTTTAAAAAGTGGTTATTCAACATGAGGCACGATCCAATTGACATTTTGAATCATTTTGGGTACAGTCCAAAAAATCAATTTTCGGATGAAAAACGATGACTCCGGACATGTCGAACGTTCCCAAAATGGTCTATAATGATGAAATTTTACCATTTAATCTTTTGACTCTTAATGACTGTTGGATGTGAATTATGACTTTTTCAACTAAAATACGTGTGTTTAAAGTCATTTCTGTGCCTGAAACGGGTCAAAATTGAAGCTTTTGAGTAAGCAAAACTCTGTAAAAATGGCAATTTTTTTCACTGTGAGGGTTTAAAAAGTGGTTATTCAACATGAGGCACGATCCAATTGATATTTTGAATCATTTTGGGTACAGTCCAAAAAATCAATTTTCGGATGAAAAACGATGACTCCGGACATGCCGAACGTTCCCAAAATGGTCTATAATGATGAAATTTTAACATTTAATCTTTTGACTCTAAATGACTGTTGGATGTGAATTATGACTTTTTCAACTAAAATACGTGTGTTTAAAGTCATTTCTGTGCCTGAAACGGGTCAAAATTGAAGCTTTTGAGTAAGCAAAACTCTGTAAAAATGGCACTTTTGGTCACTGTGAGGGTTTAAAAAGTGGTTATTCAACATGAGGCACAATCCAATTGACATTTTGAATCATTTTGGGTACAGTCCAAAAAATCAATTTTCGGATGAAAAACGATGACTCCGGACATGTCGAACGTTCCCAAAATGGTCTATAATGATGAAATTTTAACATTTAATCTTTTGACTCTAAATGACTGTTGGATGTGCATTATGACTTTTTCAACTAAAATAAGTGTGTTTAAAGTCATTTCTGTGCCTGAAACGGGTCAAAATTGAAGCTTTTGAGTAAGCAAAACTCTGTAAAAATGGCAATTTTGGTCACTGTGAGGGTTTAAAAAGTGGTTATTCAACATGAGGCACGATCCAATTGACATTTTGAATCATTTTGGGTACAGTCCAAAAAATCAATTTTCGGATGAAAAACGATGACTCCGGACATGTCGAACGTTCCCAAAATGGTCTAACTTGATGACATTTTAACATTTAATCGTTTGACTCTAAATGACTGTTGGATGTGAATTATGACTTTTTCAACTAAAATAAGTGTGTTTAAAGTCATTTCTGTGCCTGAAACGGGTCAAAATTGAAGCTTTTGAGTAAGCAAAACTCTATAAAAATGGCACTTTTGGTCACTGTGAGGGTTTAAAAAGTGGTTATTCAACATGAGGCACGATCCAATTGACATTTTGAATCATTTTTAGTACAGTCCAAAAAATCAATTTTCGGATGAAAAACGATGACTCCGGACATGCCGAACGTTCCCAAAATGGTCTATAATGATGAAATTTTAACATTTAATCTTTTGACTCTAAATGACTGTTGGATGTGAATTATGACTTTTTCAACTAAAATACGTGTGTTTAAAGTCATTTCTGTGCCTGAAACGGGTCAAAATTGAAGATTTTGAGTAAGCAAAACTCTGTAAAAATGGCACTTTTGGTCACTGTGAGGGTTTAAAAAGTGGTTATTCAACATGAGGCACGATCCAATTGACATTTTGAATCATTTTGGGTACAGTCCAAAAAATCAATTTTCGGATGAAAAACGATGACTCCGGACATGCCGAACGTTCCCAAAATGGTCTATAATGATGAAATTTTAACATTTAATCTTTTGACTCTAAATGACTGTTGGATGTGAATTATGACTTTTTCAACTAAAATATGTGTGTTTAAAGTCATTTCTGTGCCTGAAACGGGTCAAAATTGAAGCTTTTGAGTAAGCAAAACTCTGTAAAAATGGCACTTTTGGTCACTGTGAGGGTTTAAAAAGTGGTTATTCAACATGAGGCACGATCCAATTGACATTTTGAATCATTTTGGGTACAGTCCAAAAAATCAATTTTCGGATGAAAAACGATGACTCCGGACATGTCGAACGTTCCCAAAATGGTCTCTAATGATGAAATTTTAACATTTAGTCTTTTGACTCTAAATGACTGTTGGATGTGCATTATGACTTTTTCAACAAAAATAAGTGTGTTTAAAGTCATTTCTGTGCCTGAAACGGGTCAAAATTGAAGCTTTTGAGTAAGCAAAACTCTGTAAAAATGGCAATTTTGGTCACTGTGAGGGTTTAAAAAGTGGTTATTCAACATGAGGCACGATCCAATTGATATTTTGAATCATTTTTGGTACAGTCCAAAAAATCAATTTTCGGATGAAAAACGATGACTCCGGACATGTCGAACGTTCCCAAAATGGTCTATAATGATGAAATTTTAACATTTAATCTTTTGACACTAAATGACCGTTGGATGTGAATTATGACTTTTTCAACTAAAATAAGTGTGTTTAAAGTCATTTCTGTGCCTGAAATGGGTCAAAATTGAAGCTTTTGAGTAAGGAAAACTCTGTAAAAATGGCAATTTTGGTCACTGTGAGGGTTTAAAAAGTGGTTATTCAACATGAGGCACGATCCAATTGACATTTTGAATAATTTTAGTACAGTCCAAAAAATCAATTTTCGGATGAAAAACGATGACTCCGGACATGTCGAACGTTCCCAAAATGGTCTATAATGATGAAATTTTAACATTTAATCTTTTGACTCTAAATGACTGTTGGATGTGCATTATGACTTTTTCAACTAAAATAAGTGTGTTTAAAGTCATTTCTGTGCCTGAAACGGGTCAAAATTGAAGCTTTTGAGTAAGCAAAACTCTGTAAAAATTGCACTTTTGGTCACTGTGAGGGTTTAAAAAGTGGTTATTCAACATGAGGCACGATCCAATTGACATTTTGAATAATTTTGGGTACAGTCCAAAAAATCAATTTTCGGATGAAAAACGATGACTCCGGACATGTCGAACGTTCCCAAAATGGTCTATAATGATGAAATTTTAACATTTAATCTTTTGACTCTAAATGACTGTTGGATGTGCATTATGACTTTTTCAACTAAAATAAGTGTGTTTAAAGTCATTTCTGTGCCTGAAACGGGTCAAAATTGAAGCTTTTGAGTAAGCAAAACTCTGTAAAAATGGCAATTTTGGTCACTGTGAGGGTTTAAAAAGTGGTTATTCAACATGAGGCACGATCCAATTGACATTTTGAATCATTTTGGGTACAGTCCAAAAAATCAATTTTCGGATGAAAAACGATGACTCCGGACATGTCGAACGTTCCCAAAATGGTCTATAATGATGAAATTTTAACATTTAATCTTTTGACTCTAAATGACTGTTGGATGTGCATTATGACTTTTTCAACTAAAATAAGTGTGTTTAAAGTCATTTCTGTGCCTGAAACGGGTCAAAATTGAAGCTTTTGAGTAAGGAAAACTCTGTAAAAATGGCAATTTTGGTCACTGTGAGGGTTTAAAAAGTGGTTATTCAACATGAGGCACGATCCAATTGACATTTTGAATCATTTTGGGTACAGTCCAAAAAATCAATTTTCGGATGAAAAACGATGACTCCGGACATGTCGAACGTTCCCAAAATGGTCTATAATGATGAAATTTTAACATTTAATCTTTTGACTCTTAATGACTGTTGGATGTGAATTATGACTTTTTCAACTAAAATACGTGTGTTTAAAGTCATTTCTGTGCCTGAAACGGGTCAAAATTGAAGCTTTTGAGTAAGCAAAACTCTGTAAAAATGGCAATTTTGGTCACTGTGAGGGTTTAAAAAGTGGTTATTCAACATGAGGCACGATCCAATTGACATTTTGAATCATTTTGGGTACAGTCCAAAAAATCAATTTTCGGATGAAAAACGATGACTCCGGACATGTCGAACGTTCCCAAAATGGTCTATAATGATGAAATTTTACCATTTAATCTTTTGACTCTTAATGACTGTTGGATGTGAATTATGACTTTTTCAACTAAAATACGTGTGTTTAAAGTCATTTCTGTGCCTGAAACGGGTCAAAATTGAAGCTTTTGAGTAAGCAAAACTCTGTAAAAATGGCAATTTTTTTCACTGTGAGGGTTTAAAAAGTGGTTATTCAACATGAGGCACGATCCAATTGATATTTTGAATCATTTTGGGTACAGTCCAAAAAATCAATTTTCGGATGAAAAACGATGACTCCGGACATGCCGAACGTTCCCAAAATGGTCTATAATGATGAAATTTTAACATTTAATCTTTTGACTCTAAATGACTGTTGGATGTGAATTATGACTTTTTCAACTAAAATACGTGTGTTTAAAGTCATTTCTGTGCCTGAAACGGGTCAAAATTGAAGCTTTTGAGTAAGCAAAACTCTGTAAAAATGGCACTTTTGGTCACTGTGAGGGTTTAAAAAGTGGTTATTCAACATGAGGCACAATCCAATTGACATTTTGAATCATTTTGGGTACAGTCCAAAAAATCAATTTTCGGATGAAAAACGATGACTCCGGACATGTCGAACGTTCCCAAAATGGTCTATAATGATGAAATTTTAACATTTAATCTTTTGACTCTAAATGACTGTTGGATGTGCATTATGACTTTTTCAACTAAAATAAGTGTGTTTAAAGTCATTTCTGTGCCTGAAACGGGTCAAAATTGAAGCTTTTGAGTAAGCAAAACTCTGTAAAAATGGCAATTTTGGTCACTGTGAGGGTTTAAAAAGTGGTTATTCAACATGAGGCACGATCCAATTGACATTTTGAATCATTTTGGGTACAGTCCAAAAAATCAATTTTCGGATGAAAAACGATGACTCCGGACATGTCGAACGTTCCCAAAATGGTCTAACTTGATGACATTTTAACATTTAATCGTTTGACTCTAAATGACTGTTGGATGTGAATTATGACTTTTTCAACTAAAATAAGTGTGTTTAAAGTCATTTCTGTGCCTGAAACGGGTCAAAATTGAAGCTTTTGAGTAAGCAAAACTCTATAAAAATGGCACTTTTGGTCACTGTGAGGGTTTAAAAAGTGGTTATTCAACATGAGGCACGATCCAATTGACATTTTGAATCATTTTTAGTACAGTCCAAAAAATCAATTTTCGGATGAAAAACGATGACTCCGGACATGCCGAACGTTCCCAAAATGGTCTATAATGATGAAATTTTAACATTTAATCTTTTGACTCTAAATGACTGTTGGATGTGAATTATGACTTTTTCAACTAAAATACGTGTGTTTAAAGTCATTTCTGTGCCTGAAACGGGTCAAAATTGAAGATTTTGAGTAAGCAAAACTCTGTAAAAATGGCACTTTTGGTCACTGTGAGGGTTTAAAAAGTGGTTATTCAACATGAGGCACGATCCAATTGACATTTTGAATCATTTTGGGTACAGTCCAAAAAATCAATTTTCGGATGAAAAACGATGACTCCGGACATGCCGAACGTTCCCAAAATGGTCTATAATGATGAAATTTTAACATTTAATCTTTTGACTCTAAATGACTGTTGGATGTGAATTATGACTTTTTCAACTAAAATATGTGTGTTTAAAGTCATTTCTGTGCCTGAAACGGGTCAAAATTGAAGCTTTTGAGTAAGCAAAACTCTGTAAAAATGGCACTTTTGGTCACTGTGAGGGTTTAAAAAGTGGTTATTCAACATGAGGCACGATCCAATTGACATTTTGAATCATTTTGGGTACAGTCCAAAAAATCAATTTTCGGATGAAAAACGATGACTCCGGACATGTCGAACGTTCCCAAAATGGTCTCTAATGATGAAATTTTAACATTTAGTCTTTTGACTCTAAATGACTGTTGGATGTGCATTATGACTTTTTCAACAAAAATAAGTGTGTTTAAAGTCATTTCTGTGCCTGAAACGGGTCAAAATTGAAGCTTTTGAGTAAGCAAAACTCTGTAAAAATGGCAATTTTGGTCACTGTGAGGGTTTAAAAAGTGGTTATTCAACATGAGGCACGATCCAATTGATATTTTGAATCATTTTTGGTACAGTCCAAAAAATCAATTTTCGGATGAAAAACGATGACTCCGGACATGTCGAACGTTCCCAAAATGGTCTATAATGATGAAATTTTAACATTTAATCTTTTGACACTAAATGACCGTTGGATGTGAATTATGACTTTTTCAACTAAAATAAGTGTGTTTAAAGTCATTTCTGTGCCTGAAATGGGTCAAAATTGAAGCTTTTGAGTAAGGAAAACTCTGTAAAAATGGCAATTTTGGTCACTGTGAGGGTTTAAAAAGTGGTTATTCAACATGAGGCACGATCCAATTGACATTTTGAATAATTTTAGTACAGTCCAAAAAATCAATTTTCGGATGAAAAACGATGACTCCGGACATGTCGAACGTTCCCAAAATGGTCTATAATGATGAAATTTTAACATTTAATCTTTTGACTCTAAATGACTGTTGGATGTGCATTATGACTTTTTCAACTAAAATAAGTGTGTTTAAAGTCATTTCTGTGCCTGAAACGGGTCAAAATTGAAGCTTTTGAGTAAGCAAAACTCTGTAAAAATTGCACTTTTGGTCACTGTGAGGGTTTAAAAAGTGGTTATTCAACATGAGGCACGATCCAATTGACATTTTGAATAATTTTGGGTACAGTCCAAAAAATCAATTTTCGGATGAAAAACGATGACTCCGGACATGTCGAACGTTCCCAAAATGGTCTATAATGATGAAATTTTAACATTTAATCTTTTGACTCTAAATGACTGTTGGATGTGCATTATGACTTTTTCAACTAAAATAAGTGTGTTTAAAGTCATTTCTGTGCCTGAAACGGGTCAAAATTGAAGCTTTTGAGTAAGCAAAACTCTGTAAAAATGGCAATTTTGGTCACTGTGAGGGTTTAAAAAGTGGTTATTCAACATGAGGCACGATCCAATTGACATTTTGAATCATTTTGGGTACAGTCCAAAAAATCAATTTTCGGATGAAAAACGATGACTCCGGACATGTCGAACGTTCCCAAAATGGTCTATAATGATGAAATTTTAACATTTAATCTTTTGACTCTAAATGACTGTTGGATGTGCATTATGACTTTTTCAACTAAAATAAGTGTGTTTAAAGTCATTTCTGTGCCTGAAACGGGTCAAAATTGAAGCTTTTGAGTAAGGAAAACTCTGTAAAAATGGCAATTTTGGTCACTGTGAGGGTTTAAAAAGTGGTTATTCAACATGAGGCACGATCCAATTGACATTTTGAATCATTTTGGGTACAGTCCAAAAAATCAATTTTCGGATGAAAAACGATGACTCCGGACATGTCGAACGTTCCCAAAATGGTCTATAATGATGAAATTTTAACATTTAATCTTTTGACTCTTAATGACTGTTGGATGTGAATTATGACTTTTTCAACTAAAATACGTGTGTTTAAAGTCATTTCTGTGCCTGAAACGGGTCAAAATTGAAGCTTTTGAGTAAGCAAAACTCTGTAAAAATGGCAATTTTGGTCACTGTGAGGGTTTAAAAAGTGGTTATTCAACATGAGGCACGATCCAATTGACATTTTGAATCATTTTGGGTACAGTCCAAAAAATCAATTTTCGGATGAAAAACGATGACTCCGGACATGTCGAACGTTCCCAAAATGGTCTATAATGATGAAATTTTACCATTTAATCTTTTGACTCTTAATGACTGTTGGATGTGAATTATGACTTTTTCAACTAAAATACGTGTGTTTAAAGTCATTTCTGTGCCTGAAACGGGTCAAAATTGAAGCTTTTGAGTAAGCAAAACTCTGTAAAAATGGCAATTTTTTTCACTGTGAGGGTTTAAAAAGTGGTTATTCAACATGAGGCACGATCCAATTGATATTTTGAATCATTTTGGGTACAGTCCAAAAAATCAATTTTCGGATGAAAAACGATGACTCCGGACATGCCGAACGTTCCCAAAATGGTCTATAATGATGAAATTTTAACATTTAATCTTTTGACTCTAAATGACTGTTGGATGTGAATTATGACTTTTTCAACTAAAATACGTGTGTTTAAAGTCATTTCTGTGCCTGAAACGGGTCAAAATTGAAGCTTTTGAGTAAGCAAAACTCTGTAAAAATGGCACTTTTGGTCACTGTGAGGGTTTAAAAAGTGGTTATTCAACATGAGGCACAATCCAATTGACATTTTGAATCATTTTGGGTACAGTCCAAAAAATCAATTTTCGGATGAAAAACGATGACTCCGGACATGTCGAACGTTCCCAAAATGGTCTATAATGATGAAATTTTAACATTTAATCTTTTGACTCTAAATGACTGTTGGATGTGCATTATGACTTTTTCAACTAAAATAAGTGTGTTTAAAGTCATTTCTGTGCCTGAAACGGGTCAAAATTGAAGCTTTTGAGTAAGCAAAACTCTGTAAAAATGGCAATTTTGGTCACTGTGAGGGTTTAAAAAGTGGGTATTCAACATGAGGCACGATCCAATTGACATTTTGAATCATTTTGGGTACAGTCCAAAAAATCAATTTTCGGATGAAAAACGATGACTCCGGACATGTCGAACGTTCCCAAAATGGTCTAACTTGATGACATTTTAACATTTAATCGTTTGACTCTAAATGACTGTTGGATGTGAATTATGACTTTTTCAACTAAAATAAGTGTGTTTAAAGTCATTTCTGTGCCTGAAACGGGTCAAAATTGAAGCTTTTGAGTAAGCAAAACTCTATAAAAATGGCACTTTTGGTCACTGTGAGGGTTTAAAAAGTGGTTATTCAACATGAGGCACGATCCAATTGACATTTTGAATCATTTTTAGTACAGTCCAAAAAATCAATTTTCGGATGAAAAACGATGACTCCGGACATGCCGAACGTTCCCAAAATGGTCTATAATGATGAAATTTTAACATTTAATCTTTTGACTCTAAATGACTGTTGGATGTGAATTATGACTTTTTCAACTAAAATACGTGTGTTTAAAGTCATTTCTGTGCCTGAAACGGGTCAAAATTGAAGATTTTGAGTAAGCAAAACTCTGTAAAAATGGCACTTTTGGTCACTGTGAGGGTTTAAAAAGTGGTTATTCAACATGAGGCACGATCCAATTGACATTTTGAATCATTTTGGGTACAGTCCAAAAAATCAATTTTCGGATGAAAAACGATGACTCCGGACATGCCGAACGTTCCCAAAATGGTCTATAATGATGAAATTTTAACATTTAATCTTTTGACTCTAAATGACTGTTGGATGTGAATTATGACTTTTTCAACTAAAATATGTGTGTTTAAAGTCATTTCTGTGCCTGAAACGGGTCAAAATTGAAGCTTTTGAGTAAGCAAAACTCTGTAAAAATGGCACTTTTGGTCACTGTGAGGGTTTAAAAAGTGGTTATTCAACATGAGGCACGATCCAATTGACATTTTGAATCATTTTGGGTACAGTCCAAAAAATCAATTTTCGGATGAAAAACGATGACTCCGGACATGTCGAACGTTCCCAAAATGGTCTCTAATGATGAAATTTTAACATTTAGTCTTTTGACTCTAAATGACTGTTGGATGTGCATTATGACTTTTTCAACAAAAATAAGTGTGTTTAAAGTCATTTCTGTGCCTGAAACGGGTCAAAATTGAAGCTTTTGAGTAAGCAAAACTCTGTAAAAATGGCAATTTTGGTCACTGTGAGGGTTTAAAAAGTGGTTATTCAACATGAGGCACGATCCAATTGATATTTTGAATCATTTTTGGTACAGTCCAAAAAATCAATTTTCGGATGAAAAACGATGACTCCGGACATGTCGAACGTTCCCAAAATGGTCTATAATGATGAAATTTTAACATTTAATCTTTTGACACTAAATGACCGTTGGATGTGAATTATGACTTTTTCAACTAAAATAAGTGTGTTTAAAGTCATTTCTGTGCCTGAAATGGGTCAAAATTGAAGCTTTTGAGTAAGGAAAACTCTGTAAAAATGGCAATTTTGGTCACTGTGAGGGTTTAAAAAGTGGTTATTCAACATGAGGCACGATCCAATTGACATTTTGAATAATTTTAGTACAGTCCAAAAAATCAATTTTCGGATGAAAAACGATGACTCCGGACATGTCGAACGTTCCCAAAATGGTCTATAATGATGAAATTTTAACATTTAATCTTTTGACTCTAAATGACTGTTGGATGTGCATTATGACTTTTTCAACTAAAATAAGTGTGTTTAAAGTCATTTCTGTGCCTGAAACGGGTCAAAATTGAAGCTTTTGAGTAAGCAAAACTCTGTAAAAATTGCACTTTTGGTCACTGTGAGGGTTTAAAAAGTGGTTATTCAACATGAGGCACGATCCAATTGACATTTTGAATAATTTTGGTACAGTCCAAAAAATCAATTTTCGGATGAAAAACGATGACTCCGGACATGCCGAACGTTCCCAAAATGGTCTATAATGATGAAATTTTAACATTTAATCTTTTGACTCTAAATGACTGTTGGATGTGAATTATGACTTTTTCAACTAAAATATGTGTGTTTAAAGTCATTTCTGTGCCTGAAACGGGTCAAAATTGAAGCTTTTGAGTAAGCAAAACTCTGTAAAAATGGCACTTTTGGTCACTGTGAGGGTTTAAAAAGTGGTTATTCAACATGAGGCACGATCCAATTGACATTTTGAATCATTTTGGGTACAGTCCAAAAAATCAATTTTCGGATGAAAAACGATGACTCCGGACATGTCGAACGTTCCCAAAATGGTCTATAATGATGAAATTTTAACATTTAATCTTTTGACTCTAAATGACTGTTGGATGTGCATTATGACTTTTTCAACTAAAATAAGTGTGTTTAAAGTCATTTCTGTGCCTGAAACGGGTCAAAATTGAAGCTTTTGAGTAAGCAAAACTCTGTAAAAATGGCAATTTTGGTCACTGTGAGGGTTTAAAAAGTGGTTATTCAACATGAGGCACGATCCAATTGACATTTTGAATCATTTTGGGTACAGTCCAAAAAATCAATTTTCGGATGAAAAACGATGACTCCGGACATGTCGAACGTTCCCAAAATGGTCTATAATGATGAAATTTTAACATTTAATCTTTTGACTCTAAATGACTGTTGGATGTGCATTATGACTTTTTCAACTAAAATAAGTGTGTTTAAAGTCATTTCTGTGCCTGAAACGGGTCAAAATTGAAGCTTTTGAGTAAGGAAAACTCTGTAAAAATGGCAATTTTGGTCACTGTGAGGGTTTAAAAAGTGGTTATTCAACATGAGGCACGATCCAATTGACATTTTGAATCATTTTGGGTACAGTCCAAAAAATCAATTTTCGGATGAAAAACGATGACTCCGGACATGTCGAACGTTCCCAAAATGGTCTATAATGATGAAATTTTAACATTTAATCTTTTGACTCTTAATGACTGTTGGATGTGAATTATGACTTTTTCAACTAAAATACGTGTGTTTAAAGTCATTTCTGTGCCTGAAACGGGTCAAAATTGAAGCTTTTGAGTAAGCAAAACTCTGTAAAAATGGCAATTTTGGTCACTGTGAGGGTTTAAAAAGTGGTTATTCAACATGAGGCACGATCCAATTGATATTTTGAATCATTTTGGGTACAGTCCAAAAAATCAATTTTCGGATGAAAAACGATGACTCCGGACATGTCGAACGTTCCCAAAATGGTCTATAATGATGAAATTTTAACATTTAATCTTTTGACTCTAAATGACTGTTGGATGTGCATTATGACTTTTTCAACTAAAATAAGTGTGTTTAAAGTCATTTCTGTGCCTGAAACGGGTCAAAATTGAAGGTTTTGAGTAAGGAAAACTCTGTAAAAATGGCAATTTTGGTCACTGTGAGGGTTTAAAAAGTGGTTATTCCACATGAGGCACGATCCAATTGACATTTTGAATCATTTTTGGTACAGTCCAAAAAATCAATTTTCGGATGAAAAACGATGACTCCGGACATGCCGAACGTTCCCAAAATGGTCTATAATGATGACATTTTAACATTTAATCGTTTGACTCTAAATGACTGTTGGATGTGAATTATGACTTTTTCAACTAAAATAAGTGTGTTTAAAGTCATTTCTGTGCCTGAAACGGGTCAAAATTGAAGCTTTTGAGTAAGCAAAACTCTATAAAAATGGCACTTTTGGTCACTGTGAGGGTTTAAAAAGTGGTTATTCAACATGAGGCACGATCCAATTGACATTTTGAATCATTTTTAGTACAGTCCAAAAAATCAATTTTCGGATGAAAAACGATGACTCCGGACATGCCGAACGTTCCCAAAATGGTCTATAATGATGAAATTTTAACATTTAATCTTTTGACTCTAAATGACTGTTGGATGTGAATTATGACTTTTTCAACTAAAATACGTGTGTTTAAAGTCATTTCTGTGCCTGAAACGGGTCAAAATTGAAGCTTTTGAGTATGCAAAACTCTGTAAAAATGGCACTTTTGGTCACTGTGAGGGTTTAAAAAGTGGTTATTCAATATGAGGCACGATCCAATTGACATTTTGAATCATTTTGGGTACAGTCCAAAAAATCAATTTTCGGATGAAAAACGATGACTCCGGACATGCCGAACGTTCCCAAAATGGTCTATAATGATGACATTTTAACATTTAACCGTTTGACTCTAAATGACTGTTGGATGTGAATTATGACTTTTTCAACTAAAATAAGTGTGTTTAAAGTCATTTCTGTGCCTGAAACAGGTCAAAATTGAAGCTTTTGAGTAAGCAAAACTCTGTAAAAATGGCAATTTTGGTCACTGTGAGGGTTTAAAAAGTGGTTATTCAACATGAGGCACGATCCAATTGACATTTTGAATCATTTTGGGTACAGTCCAAAAAATCAATTTTCGGATGAAAAACGATGACTCCGGACATGTCGAACGTTCCCAAAATGGTCTATAATGATGAAATTTTAACATTTAATCTTTTGACTCTAAATGACTGTTGGATGTGCATTATGACTTTTTCAACTAAAATAAGTGTGTTTAAAGTCATTTCTGTGCCTGAAACGGGTCAAAATTGAAGCTTTTGAGTAAGGAAAACTCTGTAAAAATGGCAATTTTGGTCACTGTGAGGGTTTAAAAAGTGGTTATTCAACATGAGGCACGATCCAATTGACATTTTGAATCATTTTGGGTACAGTCCAAAAAATCAATTTTCGGATGAAAAACGATGACTCCGGACATGTCGAACGTTCCCAAAATGGTCTATAATGATGAAATTTTACCATTTAATCTTTTGACTCTTAATGACTGTTGGATGTGAATTATGACTTTTTCAACTAAAATACGTGTGTTTAAAGTCATTTCTGTGCCTGAAACGGGTCAAAATTGAAGCTTTTGAGTAAGCAAAACTCTGTAAAAATGGCAATTTTGGTCACTGTGAGGGTTTAAAAAGTGGTTATTCAACATGAGGCACGATCCAATTGATATTTTGAATCATTTTGGGTACAGTCCAAAAAATCAATTTTCGGATGAAAAACGATGACTCCGGACATGTCGAACGTTCCCAAAATGGTCTATAATGATGAAATTTTAACATTTAATCTTTTGACTCTAAATGACTGTTGGATGTGCATTATGACTTTTTCAACTAAAATAAGTGTGTTTAAAGTCATTTCTGTGCCTGAAACGGGTCAAAATTGAAGGTTTTGAGTAAGGAAAACTCTGTAAAAATGGCAATTTTGGTCACTGTGAGGGTTTAAAAAGTGGTTATTCCACATGAGGCACGATCCAATTGACATTTTGAATCATTTTTGGTACAGTCCAAAAAATCAATTTTCGGATGAAAAACGATGACTCCGGACATGCCGAACGTTCCCAAAATGGTCTATAATGATGACATTTTAACATTTAATCGTTTGACTCTAAATGACTGTTGGATGTGAATTATGACTTTTTCAACTAAAATAAGTGTGTTTAAAGTCATTTCTGTGCCTGAAACGGGTCAAAATTGAAGCTTTTGAGTAAGCAAAACTCTATAAAAATGGCACTTTTGGTCACTGTGAGAGTTTAAAAAGTGGTTATTCAACATGAGGCACGATCCAATTGACATTTTGAATCATTTTTAGTACAGTCCAAAAAATCAATTTTCGGATGAAAAACGATGACTCCGGACATGCCGAACGTTCCCAAAATGGTCTATAATGATGAAATTTTAACATTTAATCTTTTGACTCTAAATGACTGTTGGATGTGAATTATGACTTTTTCAACTAAAATACGTGTGTTTAAAGTCATTTCTGTGCCTGAAACGGGTCAAAATTGAAGATTTTGAGTAAGCAAAACTCTGTAAAAATGGCACTTTTGGTCACTGTGAGGGTTTAAAAAGTGGTTATTCAACATGAGGCACGATCCAATTGACATTTTGAATCATTTTGGGTACAGTCCAAAAAATCAATTTTCGGATGAAAAACGATGACTCCGGACATGCCGAACGTTCCCAAAATGGTCTATAATGATGAAATTTTAACATTTAATCTTTTGACTCTAAATGACTGTTGGATGTGAATTATGACTTTTTCAACTAAAATATGTGTGTTTAAAGTCATTTCTGTGCCTGAAACGGGTCAAAATTGAAGCTTTTGAGTAAGCAAAACTCTGTAAAAATGGCACTTTTGGTCACTGTGAGGGTTTAAAAAGTGGTTATTCAACATGAGGCACGATCCAATTGACATTTTGAATCATTTTGGGTACAGTCCAAAAAATCCATTTTCGGATGAAAAACGATGACTCCGGACATGTCGAACGTTCCCAAAATGGTCTCTAATGATGAAATTTTAACATTTAATCTTTTGACTCTAAATGACTGTTGGATGTGCATTATGACTTTTTCAACAAAAATAAGTGTGTTTAAAGTCATTTCTGTGCCTGAAACGGGTCAAAATTGAAGCTTTTGAGTATGCAAAACTCTGTAAAAATGGCACTTTTGGTCACTGTGAGGGTTTAAAAAGTGGTTATTCAACATGAGGCACGATCCAGTTGACATTTTGAATCATTTTGGGTACAGTCCAAAAAATCAATTTTCGGATGAAAAACGATGACTCCGGACATGTCGAACGTTCCCAAAATGGTCTATAATGATGAAATTTTAACATTTAATCTTTTGACTCTAAATGACTGTTGGATGTGCATTATGACTTTTTCAACTAAAATAAGTGTGTTTAAAGTCATTTCTGTGCCTGAAACGGGTCAAAATTGAAGCTTTTGAGTAAGCAAAACTCTGTAAAAATGGCAATTTTGGTCACTGTGAGGGTTTAAAAAGTGGTTATTCAACATGAGGCACGATCCAATTGACATTTTGAATCATTTTGGGTACAGTCCAAAAAATCCATTTTCGGATGAAAAACGATGACTCCGGACATGTCGAACGTTCCCAAAATGGTCTATAATGATGAAATTTTAACATTTAATCTTTTGACTCTAAATGACTGTTGGATGTGCATTATGACTTTTTCAACTAAAATAAGTGTGTTTAAAGTCATTTCTGTGCCTGAAACGGGTCAAAATTGAAGCTTTTGAGTAAGGAAAACTCTGTAAAAATGGCAATTTTGGTCACTGTGAGGGTTTAAAAAGTGGTTATTCAACATGAGGCACGATCCAATTGACATTTTGAATCATTTTGGGTACAGTCCAAAAAATCAATTTTCGGATGAAAAACGATGACTCCGGACATGTCGAACGTTCCCAAAATGGTCTATAATGATGAAATTTTAACATTTAATCTTTTGACTCTTAATGACTGTTGGATGTGAATTATGACTTTTTCAACTAAAATACGTGTGTTTAAAGTCATTTCTGTGCCTGAAACGGGTCAAAATTGAAGCTTTTGAGTAAGCAAAACTCTGTAAAAATGGCAATTTTGGTCACTGTGAGGGTTTAAAAAGTGGTTATTCAACATGAGGCACGATCCAATTGATATTTTGAATCATTTTGGGTACAGTCCAAAAAATCAATTTTCGGATGAAAAACGATGACTCCGGACATGTCGAACGTTCCCAAAATGGTCTATAATGATGAAATTTTAACATTTAATCTTTTGACTCTAAATGACTGTTGGATGTGCATTATGACTTTTTCAACTAAAATAAGTGTGTTTAAAGTCATTTCTGTGCCTGAAACGGGTCAAAATTGAAGGTTTTGAGTAAGGAAAACTCTGTAAAAATGGCAATTTTGGTCACTGTGAGGGTTTAAAAAGTGGTTATTCCACATGAGGCACGATCCAATTGACATTTTGAATCATTTTTGGTACAGTCCAAAAAATCAATTTTCGGATGAAAAACGATGACTCCGGACATGCCGAACGTTCCCAAAATGGTCTATAATGATGACATTTTAACATTTAATCGTTTGACTCTAAATGACTGTTGGATGTGAATTATGACTTTTTCAACTAAAATAAGTGTGTTTAAAGTCATTTCTGTGCCTGAAACGGGTCAAAATTGAAGCTTTTGAGTAAGCAAAACTCTATAAAAATGGCACTTTTGGTCACTGTGAGGGTTTAAAAAGTGGTTATTCAACATGAGGCACGATCCAATTGACATTTTGAATCATTTTTAGTACAGTCCAAAAAATCAATTTTCGGATGAAAAACGATGACTCCGGACATGCCGAACGTTCCCAAAATGGTCTATAATGATGAAATTTTAACATTTAATCTTTTGACTCTAAATGACTGTTGGATGTGAATTATGACTTTTTCAACTAAAATACGTGTGTTTAAAGTCATTTCTGTGCCTGAAACGGGTCAAAATTGAAGCTTTTGAGTATGCAAAACTCTGTAAAAATGGCACTTTTGGTCACTGTGAGGGTTTAAAAAGTGGTTATTCAATATGAGGCACGATCCAATTGACATTTTGAATCATTTTGGGTACAGTCCAAAAAATCAATTTTCGGATGAAAAACGATGACTCCGGACATGCCGAACGTTCCCAAAATGGTCTATAATGATGACATTTTAACATTTAACCGTTTGACTCTAAATGACTGTTGGATGTGAATTATGACTTTTTCAACTAAAATAAGTGTGTTTAAAGTCATTTCTGTGCCTGAAACAGGTCAAAATTGAAGCTTTTGAGTAAGCAAAACTCTGTAAAAATGGCAATTTTGGTCACTGTGAGGGTTTAAAAAGTGGTTATTCAACATGAGGCACGATCCAATTGACATTTTGAATCATTTTGGGTACAGTCCAAAAAATCAATTTTCGGATGAAAAACGATGACTCCGGACATGTCGAACGTTCCCAAAATGGTCTATAATGATGAAATTTTAACATTTAATCTTTTGACTCTAAATGACTGTTGGATGTGCATTATGACTTTTTCAACTAAAATAAGTGTGTTTAAAGTCATTTCTGTGCCTGAAACGGGTCAAAATTGAAGCTTTTGAGTAAGGAAAACTCTGTAAAAATGGCAATTTTGGTCACTGTGAGGGTTTAAAAAGTGGTTATTCAACATGAGGCACGATCCAATTGACATTTTGAATCATTTTGGGTACAGTCCAAAAAATCAATTTTCGGATGAAAAACGATGACTCCGGACATGTCGAACGTTCCCAAAATGGTCTATAATGATGAAATTTTACCATTTAATCTTTTGACTCTTAATGACTGTTGGATGTGAATTATGACTTTTTCAACTAAAATACGTGTGTTTAAAGTCATTTCTGTGCCTGAAACGGGTCAAAATTGAAGCTTTTGAGTAAGCAAAACTCTGTAAAAATGGCAATTTTGGTCACTGTGACGGTTTAAAAAGTGGTTATTCAACATGAGGCACGATCCAATTGATATTTTGAATCATTTTGGGTACAGTCCAAAAAATAAATTTTCGGATGAAAAACGATGACTCCGGACATGTCGAACGTTCCCAAAATGGTCTATAATGATGAAATTTTAACATTTAATCTTTTGACTCTAAATGACTGTTGGATGTGCATTATGACTTTTTCAACTAAAATAAGTGTGTTTAAAGTCATTTCTGTGCCTGAAACGGGTCAAAATTGAAGGTTTTGAGTAAGGAAAACTCTGTAAAAATGGCAATTTTGGTCACTGTGAGGGTTTAAAAAGTGGTTATTCCACATGAGGCACGATCCAATTGACATTTTGAATCATTTTTGGTACAGTCCAAAAAATCAATTTTCGGATGAAAAACGATGACTCCGGACATGCCGAACGTTCCCAAAATGGTCTATAATGATGACATTTTAACATTTAATCGTTTGACTCTAAATGACTGTTGGATGTGAATTATGACTTTTTCAACTAAAATAAGTGTGTTTAAAGTCATTTCTGTGCCTGAAACGGGTCAAAACTGAAGCTTTTGAGTAAGCAAAACTCTATAAAAATGGCACTTTTGGTCACTGTGAGAGTTTAAAAAGTGGTTATTCAACATGAGGCACGATCCAATTGACATTTTGAATCATTTTTAGTACAGTCCAAAAAATCAATTTTCGGATGAAAAACGATGACTCCGGACATGCCGAACGTTCCCAAAATGGTCTATAATGATGAAATTTTAACATTTAATCTTTTGACTCTAAATGACTGTTGGATGTGAATTATGACTTTTTCAACTAAAATACGTGTGTTTAAAGTCATTTCTGTGCCTGAAACGGGTCAAAATTGAAGATTTTGAGTAAGCAAAACTCTGTAAAAATGGCACTTTTGGTCACTGTGAGGGTTTAAAAAGTGGTTATTCAACATGAGGCACGATCCAATTGACATTTTGAATCATTTTGGGTACAGTCCAAAAAATCAATTTTCGGATGAAAAACGATGACTCCGGACATGCCGAACGTTCCCAAAATGGTCTATAATGATGAAATTTTAACATTTAATCTTTTGACTCTAAATGACTGTTGGATGTGAATTATGACTTTTTCAACTAAAATATGTGTGTTTAAAGTCATTTCTGTGCCTGAAACGGGTCAAAATTGAAGCTTTTGAGTAAGCAAAACTCTGTAAAAATGGCACTTTTGGTCACTGTGAGGGTTTAAAAAGTGGTTATTCAACATGAGGCACGATCCAATTGACATTTTGAATCATTTTGGGTACAGTCCAAAAAATCAATTTTCGGATGAAAAACGATGACTCCGGACATGTCGAACGTTCCCAAAATGGTCTCTAATGATGAAATTTTAACATTTAATCTTTTGACTCTAAATGACTGTTGGATGTGCATTATGACTTTTTCAACAAAAATAAGTGTGTTTAAAGTCATTTCTGTGCCTGAAACGGGTCAAAATTGAAGCTTTTGAGTAAGCAAAACTCTGTAAAAATGGCAATTTTGGTCACTGTGAGGGTTTAAAAAGTGGTTATTCAACATGAGGAACGATCCAATTGATATTTTGAATCATTTTTGGTACAGTCCAAAAAATCAATTTTCGGATGAAAAACGATGACTCCGGACATGTCGAACGTTCCCAAAATGGTCTATAATGATGAAATTTTAACATTTAATCTTTTGACACTAAATGACCGTTGGATGTGAATTATGACTTTTTCAACTAAAATAAGTGTGTTTAAAGTCATTTCTGTGCCTGAAATGGGTCAAAATTGAAGCTTTTGAGTAAGGAAAACTCTGTAAAAATGGCAATTTTGGTCACTGTGAGGGTTTAAAAAGTGGTTATTCAACATGAGGCACGATCCAATTGACATTTTGAATCATTTTGGGTACAGTCCAAAAAATCCATTTTCGGATGAAAAACGATGACTCCGGACATGTCGAACGTTCCCAAAATGGTCTATAATGATGAAATTTTAACATTTAATCTTTTGACTGTAAATGACTGTTGGATGTGAATTATGACTTTTTCAACTAAAATAAGTGTGTTTAAAGTCATTTCTGTGCCTGAAACGGGTCAAAATTGAAGCTTTTGAGTGAGGAAAACTCTGTAAAAATGGCAATTTTGGTCACTGTGAGAGTTTAAAAAGTGGTTATTCAACATGAGGCACGATCCAATTGACATTTTGAATAATTTTAGTACAGTCCAAAAAATCAATTTTCGGATGAAAAACGATGACTCCGGACATGTCGAACGTTCCCAAAATGGTCTATAATGATGAAATTTTAACATTTAATCTTTTGACTCTAAATGACTGTTGGATGTGCATTATGACTTTTTCAACTAAAATAAGTGTGTTTAAAGTCATTTCTGTGCCTGAAACGGGTCAAAATTGAAGCTTTTGAGTAAGCAAAACTCTGTAAAAATTGCACTTTTGGTCACTGTGAGGGTTTAAAAAGTGGTTATTCAACATGAGGCACGATCCAATTGACATTTTGAATAATTTTGGTACAGTCCAAAAAATCAATTTTCGGATGAAAAACGATGACTCCGGACATGCCGAACGTTCCCAAAATGGTCTATAATGATGAAATTTTAACATTTAATCTTTTGACTCTAAATGACTGTTGGATGTGAATTATGACTTTTTCAACTAAAATATGTGTGTTTAAAGTCATTTCTGTGCCTGAAACGGGTCAAAATTGAAGCTTTTGAGTAAGCAAAACTCTGTAAAAATGGCACTTTTGGTCACTGTGAGGGTTTAAAAAGTGGTTATTCAACATGAGGCACGATCCAATTGACATTTTGAATCATTTTGGGTACAGTCCAAAAAATCAATTTTCGGATGAAAAACGATGACTCCGGACATGTCGAACGTTCCCAAAATGGTCTATAATGATGAAATTTTAACATTTAATCTTTTGACTCTAAATGACTGTTGGATGTGCATTATGACTTTTTCAACTAAAATAAGTGTGTTTAAAGTCATTTCTGTGCCTGAAACGGGTCAAAATTGAAGCTTTTGAGTAAGCAAAACTCTGTAAAAATGGCAATTTTGGTCACTGTGAGGGTTTAAAAAGTGGTTATTCAACATGAGGCACGATCCAATTGACATTTTGAATCATTTTGGGTACAGTCCAAAAAATCAATTTTCGGATGAAAAACGATGACTCCGGACATGTCGAACGTTCCCAAAATGGTCTATAATGATGAAATTTTAACATTTAATCTTTTGACTCTAAATGACTGTTGGATGTGCATTATGACTTTTTCAACTAAAATAAGTGTGTTTAAAGTCATTTCTGTGCCTGAAACGGGTCAAAATTGAAGCTTTTGAGTAAGGAAAACTCTGTAAAAATGGCAATTTTGGTCACTGTGAGGGTTTAAAAAGTGGTTATTCAACATGAGGCACGATCCAATTGACATTTTGAATCATTTTGGGTACAGTCCAAAAAATCAATTTTCGGATGAAAAACGATGACTCCGGACATGTCGAACGTTCCCAAAATGGTCTATAATGATGAAATTTTAACATTTAATCTTTTGACTCTTAATGACTCTTGGATGTGAATTATGACTTTTTCAACTAAAATACGTGTGTTTAAAGTCATTTCTGTGCCTGAAACGGGTCAAAATTGAAGCTTTTGAGTAAGCAAAACTCTGTAAAAATGGCAATTTTGGTCACTGTGAGGGTTTAAAAAGTGGTTATTCAACATGAGGCACGATCCAATTGATATTTTGAATCATTTTGGGTACAGTCCAAAAAATCAATTTTCGGATGAAAAACGATGACTCCGGACATGTCGAACGTTCCCAAAATGGTCTATAATGATGAAATTTTAACATTTAATCTTTTGACTCTAAATGACTGTTGGATGTGCATTATGACTTTTTCAACTAAAATAAGTGTGTTTAAAGTCATTTCTGTGCCTGAAACGGGTCAAAATTGAAGGTTTTGAGTAAGGAAAACTCTGTAAAAATGGCAATTTTGGTCACTGTGAGGGTTTAAAAAGTGGTTATTCCACATGAGGCACGATCCAATTGACATTTTGAATCATTTTTGGTACAGTCCAAAAAATCAATTTTCGGATGAAAAACGATGACTCCGGACATGCCGAACGTTCCCAAAATGGTCTATAATGATGACATTTTAACATTTAATCGTTTGACTCTAAATGACTGTTGGATGTGAATTATGACTTTTTCAACTAAAATAAGTGTGTTTAAAGTCATTTCTGTGCCTGAAACGGGTCAAAATTGAAGCTTTTGAGTAAGCAAAACTCTATAAAAATGGCACTTTTGGTCACTGTGAGGGTTTAAAAAGTGGTTATTCAACATGAGGCACGATCCAATTGACATTTTGAATCATTTTTAGTACAGTCCAAAAAATCAATTTTCGGATGAAAAACGATGACTCCGGACATGCCGAACGTTCCCAAAATGGTCTATAATGATGAAATTTTAACATTTAATCTTTTGACTCTAAATGACTGTTGGATGTGAATTATGACTTTTTCAACTAAAATACGTGTGTTTAAAGTCATTTCTGTGCCTGAAACGGGTCAAAATTGAAGCTTTTGAGTATGCAAAACTCTGTAAAAATGGCACTTTTGGTCACTGTGAGGGTTTAAAAAGTGGTTATTCAATATGAGGCACGATCCAATTGACATTTTGAATCATTTTGGGTACAGTCCAAAAAATCAATTTTCGGATGAAAAACGATGACTCCGGACATGCCGAACGTTCCCAAAATGGTCTATAATGATGACATTTTAACATTTAACCGTTTGACTCTAAATGACTGTTGGATGTGAATTATGACTTTTTCAACTAAAATAAGTGTGTTTAAAGTCATTTCTGTGCCTGAAACAGGTCAAAATTGAAGCTTTTGAGTAAGCAAAACTCTGTAAAAATGGCAATTTTGGTCACTGTGAGGGTTTAAAAAGTGGTTATTCAACATGAGGCACGATCCAATTGACATTTTGAATCATTTTGGGTACAGTCCAAAAAATCAATTTTCGGATGAAAAACGATGACTCCGGACATGTCGAACGTTCCCAAAATGGTCTATAATGATGAAATTTTAACATTTAATCTTTTGACTCTAAATGACTGTTGGATGTGCATTATGACTTTTTCAACTAAAATAAGTGTGTTTAAAGTCATTTCTGTGCCTGAAACGGGTCAAAATTGAAGCTTTTGAGTAAGGAAAACTCTGTAAAAATGGCAATTTTGGTCACTGTGAGGGTTTAAAAAGTGGTTATTCAACATGAGGCACGATCCAATTGACATTTTGAATCATTTTGGGTACAGTCCAAAAAATCAATTTTCGGATGAAAAACGATGACTCCGGACATGTCGAACGTTCCCAAAATGGTCTATAATGATGAAATTTTACCATTTAATCTTTTGACTCTTAATGACTGTTGGATGTGAATTATGACTTTTTCAACTAAAATACGTGTGTTTAAAGTCATTTCTGTGCCTGAAACGGGTCAAAATTGAAGCTTTTGAGTAAGCAAAACTCTGTAAAAATGGCAATTTTGGTCACTGTGAGGGTTTAAAAAGTGGTTATTCAACATGAGGCACGATCCAATTGATATTTTGAATCATTTTGGGTACAGTCCAAAAAATCAATTTTCGGATGAAAAACGATGACTCCGGACATGTCGAACGTTCCCAAAATGGTCTATAATGATGAAATTTTAACATTTAATCTTTTGACTCTAAATGACTGTTGGATGTGCATTATGACTTTTTCAACTAAAATAAGTGTGTTTAAAGTCATTTCTGTGCCTGAAACGGGTCAAAATTGAAGGTTTTGAGTAAGGAAAACTCTGTAAAAATGGCAATTTTGGTCACTGTGAGGGTTTAAAAAGTGGTTATTCCACATGAGGCACGATCCAATTGACATTTTGAATCATTTTTGGTACAGTCCAAAAAATCAATTTTCGGATGAAAAACGATGACTCCGGACATGCCGAACGTTCCCAAAATGGTCTATAATGATGACATTTTAACATTTAATCGTTTGACTCTAAATGACTGTTGGATGTGAATTATGACTTTTTCAACTAAAATAAGTGTGTTTAAAGTCATTTCTGTGCCTGAAACGGGTCAAAATTGAAGCTTTTGAGTAAGCAAAACTCTATAAAAATGGCACTTTTGGTCACTGTGAGAGTTTAAAAAGTGGTTATTCAACATGAGGCACGATCCAATTGACATTTTGAATCATTTTTAGTACAGTCCAAAAAATCAATTTTCGGATGAAAAACGATGACTCCGGACATGCCGAACGTTCCCAAAATGGTCTATAATGATGAAATTTTAACATTTAATCTTTTGACTCTAAATGACTGTTGGATGTGAATTATGACTTTTTCAACTAAAATACGTGTGTTTAAAGTCATTTCTGTGCCTGAAACGGGTCAAAATTGAAGATTTTGAGTAAGCAAAACTCTGTAAAAATGGCACTTTTGGTCACTGTGAGGGTTTAAAAAGTGGTTATTCAACATGAGGCACGATCCAATTGACATTTTGAATCATTTTGGGTACAGTCCAAAAAATCAATTTTCGGATGAAAAACGATGACTCCGGACATGCCGAACGTTCCCAAAATGGTCTATAATGATGAAATTTTAACATTTAATCTTTTGACTCTAAATGACTGTTGGATGTGAATTATGACTTTTTCAACTAAAATATGTGTGTTTAAAGTCATTTCTGTGCCTGAAACGGGTCAAAATTGAAGCTTTTGAGTAAGCAAAACTCTGTAAAAATGGCACTTTTGGTCACTGTGAGGGTTTAAAAAGTGGTTATTCAACATGAGGCACGATCCAATTGACATTTTGAATCATTTTGGGTACAGTCCAAAAAATCAATTTTCGGATGAAAAACGATGACTCCGGACATGTCGAACGTTCCCAAAATGGTCTCTAATGATGAAATTTTAACATTTAATCTTTTGACTCTAAATGACTGTTGGATGTGCATTATGACTTTTTCAACAAAAATAAGTGTGTTTAAAGTCATTTCTGTGCCTGAAACGGGTCAAAATTGAAGCTTTTGAGTAAGCAAAACTCTGTAAAAATGGCAATTTTGGTCACTGTGAGGGTTTAAAAAGTGGTTATTCAACATGAGGAACGATCCAATTGATATTTTGAATCATTTTTGGTACAGTCCAAAAAATCAATTTTCGGATGAAAAACGTTGACTCCGGACATGTCGAACGTTCCCAAAATGGTCTATAATGATGAAATTTTAACATTTAATCTTTTGACACTAAATGACCGTTGGATGTGAATTATGACTTTTTCAACTAAAATAAGTGTGTTTAAAGTCATTTCTGTGCCTGAAATGGGTCAAAATTGAAGCTTTTGAGTAAGGAAAACTCTGTAAAAATGGCAATTTTGGTCACTGTGAGGGTTTAAAAAGTGGTTATTCAACATGAGGCACGATCCAATTGACATTTTGAATCATTTTGGGTACAGTCCAAAAAATCAATTTTCGGATGAAAAACGATGACTCCGGACATGTCGAACGTTCCCAAAATGGTCTATAATGATGAAATTTTAACATTTAATCTTTTGACTGTAAATGACTGTTGGATGTGAATTATGACTTTTTCAACTAAAATAAGTGTGTTTAAAGTCATTTCTGTGCCTGAAACGGGTCAAAATTGAAGCTTTTGAGTGAGGAAAACTCTGTAAAAATGGCAATTTTGGTCACTGTGAGGGTTTAAAAAGTGGTTATTCAACATGAGGCACGATCCAATTGACATTTTGAATAATTTTAGTACAGTCCAAAAAATCAATTTTCGGATGAAAAACGATGACTCCGGACATGTCGAACGTTCCCAAAATGGTCTATAATGATGAAATTTTAACATTTAATCTTTTGACTCTAAATGACTGTTGGATGTGCATTATGACTTTTTCAACTAAAATAAGTGTGTTTAAAGTCATTTCTGTGCCTGAAACGGGTCAAAATTGAAGCTTTTGAGTAAGCAAAACTCTGTAAAAATTGCACTTTTGGTCACTGTGAGGGTTTAAAAAGTGGTTATTCAACATGAGGCACGATCCAATTGACATTTTGAATAATTTTGGTACAGTCCAAAAAATCAATTTTCGGATGAAAAACGATGACTCCGGACATGCCGAACGTTCCCAAAATGGTCTATAATGATGAAATTTTAACATTTAATCTTTTGACTCTAAATGACTGTTGGATGTGAATTATGACTTTTTCAACTAAAATATGTGTGTTTAAAGTCATTTCTGTGCCTGAAACGGGTCAAAATTGAAGCTTTTGAGTAAGCAAAACTCTGTAAAAATGGCACTTTTGGTCACTGTGAGGGTTTAAAAAGTGGTTATTCAACATGAGGCACGATCCAATTGACATTTTGAATCATTTTGGGTACAGTCCAAAAAATCAATTTTCGGATGAAAAACGAGGACTCCGGACATGTCGAACGTTCCCAAAATGGTCTATAATGATGAAATTTTAACATTTAATCTTTTGACTCTAAATGACTGTTGGATGTGCATTATGACTTTTTCAACTAAAATAAGTGTGTTTAAAGTCATTTCTGTGCCTGAAACGGGTCAAAATTGAAGCTTTTGAGTAAGCAAAACTCTGTAAAAATGGCAATTTTGGTCACTGTGAGGGTTTAAAAAGTGGTTATTCAACATGAGGCACGATCCAATTGACATTTTGAATAATTTTAGTACAGTCCAAAAAATCAATTTTCGGATGAAAAACGATGACTCCGGACATGTCGAACGTTCCCAAAATGGTCTATAATGATGAAATTTTAACATTTAATCTTTTGACTCTAAATGACTGTTGGATGTGCATTATGACTTTTTCAACTAAAATAAGTGTGTTTAAAGTCATTTCTGTGCCTGAAACGGGTCAAAATTGAAGCTTTTGAGTAAGGAAAACTCTGTAAAAATGGCAATTTTGGTCACTGTGAGGGTTTAAAAAGTGGTTATTCAACATGAGGCACGATCCAATTGACATTTTTAATCATTTTGGGTACAGTCCAAAAAATCAATTTTCGGATGAAAAACGATGACTCCGGACATGTCGAACGTTCCCAAAATGGTCTATAATGATGAAATTTTAACATTTAATCTTTTGACTCTTAATGACTGTTGGATGTGAATTATGACTTTTTCAACTAAAATACGTGTGTTTAAAGTCATTTCTGTGCCTGAAACGGGTCAAAATTGAAGCTTTTGAGTAAGCAAAACTCTGTAAAAATGGCAATTTTGGTCACTGTGAGGGTTTAAAAAGTGGTTATTCAACATGAGGCACGATCCAATTGATATTTTGAATCATTTTGGGTACAGTCCAAAAAATCAATTTTCGGATGAAAAACGATGACTCCGGACATGTCGAACGTTCCCAAAATGGTCTATAATGATGAAATTTTAACATTTAATCTTTTGACTCTAAATGACTGTTGGATGTGCATTATGACTTTTTCAACTAAAATAAGTGTGTTTAAAGTCATTTCTGTGCCTGAAACGGGTCAAAATTGAAGGTTTTGAGTAAGGAAAACTCTGTAAAAATGGCAATTTTGGTCACTGTGAGGGTTTAAAAAGTGGTTATTCCACATGAGGCACGATCCAATTGACATTTTGAATCATTTTTGGTACAGTCCAAAAAATCAATTTTCGGATGAAAAACGATGACTCCGGACATGCCGAACGTTCCCAAAATGGTCTATAATGATGACATTTTAACATTTAATCGTTTGACTCTAAATGACTGTTGGATGTGAATTATGACTTTTTCAACTAAAATAAGTGTGTTTAAAGTCATTTCTGTGCCTGAAACGGGTCAAAATTGAAGCTTTTGAGTAAGCAAAACTCTATAAAAATGGCACTTTTGGTCACTGTGAGGGTTTAAAAAGTGGTTATTCAACATGAGGCACGATCCAATTGACATTTTGAATCATTTTTAGTACAGTCCAAAAAATCAATTTTCGGATGAAAAACGATGACTCCGGACATGCCGAACGTTCCCAAAATGGTCTATAATGATGAAATTTTAACATTTAATCTTTTGACTCTAAATGACTGTTGGATGTGAATTATGACTTTTTCAACTAAAATACGTGTGTTTAAAGTCATTTCTGTGCCTGAAACGGGTCAAAATTGAAGCTTTTGAGTATGCAAAACTCTGTAAAAATGGCACTTTTGGTCACTGTGAGGGTTTAAAAAGTGGTTATTCAATATGAGGCACGATCCAATTGACATTTTGAATCATTTTGGGTACAGTCCAAAAAATCAATTTTCGGATGAAAAACGATGACTCCGGACATGCCGAACGTTCCCAAAATGGTCTATAATGATGACATTTTAACATTTAATCGTTTGACTCTAAATGACTGTTGGATGTGAATTATGACTTTTTCAACTAAAATAAGTGTGTTTAAAGTCATTTCTGTGCCTGAAACGGGTCAAAATTGAAGCTTTTGAGTAAGCAAAACTCTATAAAAATGGCACTTTTGGTCACTGTGAGGGTTTAAAAAGTGGTTATTCAACATGAGGCACGATCCAATTGACATTTTGAATCATTTTTAGTACAGTCCAAAAAATCAATTTTCGGATGAAAAACGATGACTCCGGACATGCCGAACGTTCCCAAAATGGTCTATAATGATGAAATTTTAACATTTAATCTTTTGACTCTAAATGACTGTTGGATGTGAATTATGACTTTTTCAACTAAAATACGTGTGTTTAAAGTCATTTCTGTGCCTGAAACGGGTCAAAATTGAAGCTTTTGAGTAAGCAAAACTCTGTAAAAATGGCACTTTTGGTCACTGTGAGGGTTTAAAAAGTGGTTATTCAACATGAGGCACAATCCAATTGACATTTTGAATCATTTTGGGTACAGTCCAAAAAATCAATTTTCGGATGAAAAACGATGACTCCGGACATGTCGAACGTTCCCAAAATGGTCTATAATGATGAAATTTTAACATTTAATCTTTTGACTCTAAATGACTGTTGGATGTGCATTATGACTTTTTCAACTAAAATAAGTGTGTTTAAAGTCATTTCTGTGCCTGAAACAGGTCAAAATTGAAGCTTTTGAGTAAGCAAAACTCTGTAAAAATGGCAATTTTGGTCACTGTGAGGGTTTAAAAAGTGGTTATTCAACATGAGGCACGATCCAATTGACATTTTGAATCATTTTGGGTACAGTCCAAAAAATCAATTTTCGGATGAAAAACGATGACTCCGGACATGTCGAACGTTCCCAAAATGGTCTATAATGATGAAATTTTAACATTTAATCTTTTGACTCTAAATGACTGTTGGATGTGCATTATGACTTTTTCAACTAAAATAAGTGTGTTTAAAGTCATTTCTGTGCCTGAAACGGGTCAAAATTGAAGCTTTTGAGTAAGGAAAACTCTGTAAAAATGGCAATTTTGGTCACTGTGAGGGTTTAAAAAGTGGTTATTCAACATGAGGCACGATCCAATTGACATTTTGAATCATTTTGGGTACAGTCCAAAAAATCAATTTTCGGATGAAAAACGATGACTCCGGACATGTCGAACGTTCCCAAAATGGTCTATAATGATGAAATTTTACCATTTAATCTTTTGACTCTTAATGACTGTTGGATGTGAATTATGACTTTTTCAACTAAAATACGTGTGTTTAAAGTCATTTCTGTGCCTGAAACGGGTCAAAATTGAAGCTTTTGAGTAAGCAAAACTCTGTAAAAATGGCAATTTTGGTCACTGTGAGGGTTTAAAAAGTGGTTATTCAACATGAGGCACGATCCAATTGATATTTTGAATCATTTTGGGTACAGTCCAAAAAATCAATTTTCGGATGAAAAACGATGACTCCGGACATGTCGAACGTTCCCAAAATGGTCTATAATGATGAAATTTTAACATTTAATCTTTTGACTCTAAATGACTGTTGGATGTGCATTATGACTTTTTCAACTAAAATAAGTGTGTTTAAAGTCATTTCTGTGCCTGAAACGGGTCAAAATTGAAGGTTTTGAGTAAGGAAAACTCTGTAAAAATGGCAATTTTGGTCACTGTGAGGGTTTAAAAAGTGGTTATTCCACATGAGGCACGATCCAATTGACATTTTGAATCATTTTTGGTACAGTCCAAAAAATCAATTTTCGGATGAAAAACGATGACTCCGGACATGCCGAACGTTCCCAAAATGGTCTATAATGATGACATTTTAACATTTAATCGTTTGACTCTAAATGACTGTTGGATGTGAATTATGACTTTTTCAACTAAAATAAGTGTGTTTAAAGTCATTTCTGTGCCTGAAACGGGTCAAAATTGAAGCTTTTGAGTAAGCAAAACTCTATAAAAATGGCACTTTTGGTCACTGTGAGGGTTTAAAAAGTGGTTATTCAACATGAGGCACGATCCAATTGACATTTTGAATCATTTTTAGTACAGTCCAAAAAATCAATTTTCGGATGAAAAACGATGACTCCGGACATGCCGAACGTTCCCAAAATGGTCTATAATGATGAAATTTTAACATTTAATCTTTTGACTCTAAATGACTGTTGGATGTGAATTATGACTTTTTCAACTAAAATACGTGTGTTTAAAGTCATTTCTGTGCCTGAAACGGGTCAAAATTGAAGATTTTGAGTAAGCAAAACTCTGTAAAAATGGCACTTTTGGTCACTGTGAGGTTTAAAAAGTGGTTATTCAACATGAGGCACGATCCAATTGACATTTTGAATCATTTTGGGTACAGTCCAAAAAATCAATTTTCGGATGAAAAACGATGACTCCGGACATGCCGAACGTTCCCAAAATGGTCTATAATGATGAAATTTTAACATTTAATCTTTTGACTCTAAATGACTGTTGGATGTGAATTATGACTTTTTCAACTAAAATATGTGTGTTTAAAGTCATTTCTGTGCCTGAAACGGGTCAAAATTGAAGCTTTTGAGTAAGCAAAACTCTGTAAAAATGGCACTTTTGGTCACTGTGAGGGTTTAAAAAGTGGTTATTCAACATGAGGCACAATCCAATTGACATTTTGAATCATTTTGGGTACAGTCCAAAAAATCAATTTTCGGATGAAAAACGATGACTCCGGACATGTCGAACGTTCCCAAAATGGTCTATAATGATGAAATTTTAACATTTAATCTTTTGACTCTAAATGACTGTTGGATGTGCATTATGGCTTTTTCAACTAAAATAAGTGTGTTTAAAGTCATTTCTGTGCCTGAAACAGGTCAAAATTGAAGCTTTTGAGTAAGCAAAACTCTGTAAAAATGGCAATTTTGGTCACTGTGAGGGTTTAAAAAGTGGTTATTCAACATGAGGCACGATCCAATTGACATTTTGAATCATTTTGGGTACAGTCCAAAAAATCAATTTTCGGATGAAAAACGATGACTCCGGACATGTCGAACGTTCCCAAAATGGTCTATAATGATGAAATTTTAACATTTAATCTTTTGACTCTAAATGACTGTTGGATGTGCATTATGACTTTTTCAACTAAAATAAGTGTGTTTAAAGTCATTTCTGTGCCTGAAACAGGTCAAAATTGAAGGTTTTGAGTAAGGAAAACTCTGTAAAAATGGCAATTTTGGTCACTGTGAGGGTTTAAAAAGTGGTTATTCCACATGAGGCACGATCCAATTGACATTTTGAATCATTTTTGGTATAGTCCAAAAAATCAATTTTCGGATGAAAAACGATGACTCCGGACATGCCGAACGTTCCCAAAATGGTCTATAATGATGACATTTTAACATTTAATCGTTTGACTCTAAATGACTGTTGGATGTGAATTATGACTTTTTCAACTAAAATAAGTGTGTTTAAAGTCATTTCTGTGCCTGAAACGGGTCAAAATTGAAGCTTTTGAGTAAGCAAAACTCTATAAAAATGGCACTTTTGGTCACTGTGAGGGTTTAAAAAGTGGTTATTCAACATGAGGCCCGATCCAATTGACATTTTGAATCATTTTTAGTACAGTCCAAAAAATCAATTTTCGGATGAAAAACGATGACTCCGGACATGCCGAACGTTCCCAAAATGGTCTATAATGATGAAATTTTAACATTTAATCTTTTGACTCTAAATGACTGTTGGATGTGAATTATGACTTTTTCAACAAAAATAAGTGTGTTTAAAGTCATTTCTGTGCCTGAAACGGGTCAAAATTGAAGCTTTTGAGTAAGCAAAACTCTGTAAAAATGGCAATTTTGGTCACTGTGAGGGTTTAAAAAGTGGTTATTCAACATGAGGAACGATCCAATTGATATTTTGAATCATTTTTGGTACAGTCCAAAAAATCAATTTTCGGATGAAAAACGATGACTCCGGACATGTCGAACGTTCCCAAAATGGTCTATAATGATGAAATTTTAACATTTAATCTTTTGACACTAAATGACCGTTGGATGTGAATTATGACTTTTTCAACTAAAATAAGTGTGTTTAAAGTCATTTCTGTGCCTGAAATGGGTCAAAATTGAAGCTTTTGAGTAAGGAAAACTCTGTAAAAATGGCAATTTTGGTCACTGTGAGGGTTTAAAAAGTGGTTATTCAACATGAGGCACGATCCAATTGACATTTTGAATCATTTTGGGTACAGTCCAAAAAATCAATTTTCGGATGAAAAACGATGACTCCGGACATGTCGAACGTTCCCAAAATGGTCTATAATGATGAAATTTTAACATTTAATCTTTTGACTGTAAATGACTGTTGGATGTGAATTATGACTTTTTCAACTAAAATAAGTGTGTTTAAAGTCATTTCTGTGCCTGAAACGGGTCAAAATTGAAGCTTTTGAGTGAGGAAAACTCTGTAAAAATGGCAATTTTGGTCACTGTGAGGGTTTAAAAAGTGGTTATTCAACATGAGGCACGATCCAATTGACATTTTGAATAATTTTAGTACAGTCCAAAAAATCAATTTTCGGATGAAAAACGATGACTCCGGACATGTCGAACGTTCCCAAAATGGTCTATAATGATGAAATTTTAACATTTAATCTTTTGACTCTAAATGACTGTTGGATGTGCATTATGACTTTTTCAACTAAAATAAGTGTGTTTAAAGTCATTTCTGTGCCTGAAACGGGTCAAAATTGAAGCTTTTGAGTAAGCAAAACTCTGTAAAAATTGCACTTTTGGTCACTGTGAGGGTTTAAAAAGTGGTTATTCAACATGAGGCACGATCCAATTGACATTTTGAATAATTTTGGTACAGTCCAAAAAATCAATTTTCGGATGAAAAACGATGACTCCGGACATGCCGAACGTTCCCAAAATGGTCTATAATGATGAAATTTTAACATTTAATCTTTTGACTCTAAATGACTGTTGGATGTGAATTATGACTTTTTCAACTAAAATATGTGTGTTTAAAGTCATTTCTGTGCCTGAAACGGGTCAAAATTGAAGCTTTTGAGTAAGCAAAACTCTGTAAAAATGGCACTTTTGGTCACTGTGAGGGTTTAAAAAGTGGTTATTCAACATGAGGCACGATCCAATTGACATTTTGAATCATTTTGGGTACAGTCCAAAAAATCAATTTTCGGATGAAAAACGATGACTCCGGACATGTCGAACGTTCCCAAAATGGTCTATAATGATGAAATTTTAACATTTAATCTTTTGACTCTAAATGACTGTTGGATGTGCATTATGACTTTTTCAACTAAAATAAGTGTGTTTAAAGTCATTTCTGTGCCTGAAACGGGTCAAAATTGAAGCTTTTGAGTAAGCAAAACTCTGTAAAAATGGCAATTTTGGTCACTGTGAGGGTTTAAAAAGTGGTTATTCAACATGAGGCACGATCCAATTGACATTTTGAATAATTTTAGTACAGTCCAAAAAATCAATTTTCGGATGAAAAACGATGACTCCGGACATGTCGAACGTTCCCAAAATGGTCTATAATGATGAAATTTTAACATTTAATCTTTTGACTCTAAATGACTGTTGGATGTGCATTATGACTTTTTCAACTAAAATAAGTGTGTTTAAAGTCATTTCTGTGCCTGAAACGGGTCAAAATTGAAGCTTTTGAGTAAGGAAAACTCTGTAAAAATGGCAATTTTGGTCACTGTGAGGGTTTAAAAAGTGGTTATTCAACATGAGGCACGATCCAATTGACATTTTTAATCATTTTGGGTACAGTCCAAAAAATCAATTTTCGGATGAAAAACGATGACTCCGGACATGTCGAACGTTCCCAAAATGGTCTATAATGATGAAATTTTAACATTTAATCTTTTGACTCTTAATGACTGTTGGATGTGAATTATGACTTTTTCAACTAAAATACGTGTGTTTAAAGTCATTTCTGTGCCTGAAACGGGTCAAAATTGAAGCTTTTGAGTAAGCAAAACTCTGTAAAAATGGCAATTTTGGTCACTGTGAGGGTTTAAAAAGTGGTTATTCAACATGAGGCACGATCCAATTGATATTTTGAATCATTTTGGGTACAGTCCAAAAAATCAATTTTCGGATGAAAAACGATGACTCCGGACATGTCGAACGTTCCCAAAATGGTCTATAATGATGAAATTTTAACATTTAATCTTTTGACTCTAAATGACTGTTGGATGTGCATTATGACTTTTTCAACTAAAATAAGTGTGTTTAAAGTCATTTCTGTGCCTGAAACGGGTCAAAATTGAAGGTTTTGAGTAAGGAAAACTCTGTAAAAATGGCAATTTTGGTCACTGTGAGGGTTTAAAAAGTGGTTATTCCACATGAGGCACGATCCAATTGACATTTTGAATCATTTTTGGTACAGTCCAAAAAATCAATTTTCGGATGAAAAACGATGACTCCGGACATGCCGAACGTTCCCAAAATGGTCTATAATGATGACATTTTAACATTTAATCGTTTGACTCTAAATGACTGTTGGATGTGAATTATGACTTTTTCAACTAAAATAAGTGTGTTTAAAGTCATTTCTGTGCCTGAAACGGGTCAAAATTGAAGCTTTTGAGTAAGCAAAACTCTATAAAAATGGCACTTTTGGTCACTGTGAGGGTTTAAAAAGTGGTTATTCAACATGAGGCACGATCCAATTGACATTTTGAATCATTTTTAGTACAGTCCAAAAAATCAATTTTCGGATGAAAAACGATGACTCCGGACATGCCGAATGTTCCCAAAATGGTCTATAATGATGAAATTTTAACATTTAATCTTTTGACTCTAAATGACTGTTGGATGTGAATTATGACTTTTTCAACTAAAATACGTGTGTTTAAAGTCATTTCTGTGCCTGAAACGGGTCAAAATTGAAGCTTTTGAGTATGCAAAACTCTGTAAAAATGGCACTTTTGGTCACTGTGAGGGTTTAAAAAGTGGTTATTCAATATGAGGCACGATCCAATTGACATTTTGAATCATTTTGGGTACAGTCCAAAAAATCAATTTTCGGATGAAAAACGATGACTCCGGACATGCCGAACGTTCCCAAAATGGTCTATAATGATGACATTTTAACATTTAATCGTTTGACTCTAAATGACTGTTGGATGTGAATTATGACTTTTTCAACTAAAATAAGTGTGTTTAAAGTCATTTCTGTGCCTGAAACGGGTCAAAATTGAAGCTTTTGAGTAAGCAAAACTCTATAAAAATGGCACTTTTGGTCACTGTGAGGGTTTAAAAAGTGGTTATTCAACATGAGGCACGATCCAATTGACATTTTGAATCATTTTTAGTACAGTCCAAAAAATCAATTTTCGGATGAAAAACGATGACTCCGGACATGCCGAACGTTCCCAAAATGGTCTATAATGATGAAATTTTAACATTTAATCTTTTGACTCTAAATGACTGTTGGATGTGAATTATGACTTTTTCAACTAAAATACGTGTGTTTAAAGTCATTTCTGTGCCTGAAACGGGTCAAAATTGAAGCTTTTGAGTAAGCAAAACTCTGTAAAAATGGCACTTTTGGTCACTGTGAGGGTTTAAAAAGTGGTTATTCAACATGAGGCACAATCCAATTGACATTTTGAATCATTTTGGGTACAGTCCAAAAAATCAATTTTCGGATGAAAAACGATGACTCCGGACATGTCGAACGTTCCCAAAATGGTCTATAATGATGAAATTTTACCATTTAATCTTTTGACTCTTAATGACTGTTGGATGTGAATTATGACTTTTTCAACTAAAATACGTGTGTTTAAAGTCATTTCTGTGCCTGAAACGGGTCAAAATTGAAGCTTTTGAGTAAGCAAAACTCTGTAAAAATGGCAATTTTGGTCACTGTGAGGGTTTAAAAAGTGGTTATTCAACATGAGGCACGATCCAATTGATATTTTGAATCATTTTGGGTACAGTCCAAAAAATCAATTTTCGGATGAAAAACGATGACTCCGGACATGTCGAACGTTCCCAAAATGGTCTATAATGATGAAATTTTAACATTTAATCTTTTGACTCTAAATGACTGTTGGATGTGCATTATGACTTTTTCAACTAAAATAAGTGTGTTTAAAGTCATTTCTGTGCCTGAAACAGGTCAAAATTGAAGGTTTTGAGTAAGGAAAACTCTGTAAAAATGGCAATTTTGGTCACTGTGAGGGTTTAAAAAGTGGTTATTCCACATGAGACACGATCCAATTGACATTTTGAATCATTTTTGGTATAGTCCAAAAAATCAATTTTCGGATGAAAAACGATGACTCCGGACATGCCGAACGTTCCCAAAATGGTCTATAATGATGACATTTTAACATTTAATCGTTTGACTCTAAATGACTGTTGGATGTGAATTATGACTTTTTCAACTAAAATAAGTGTGTTTAAAGTCATTTCTGTGCCTGAAACGGGTCAAAATTGAAGCTTTTGAGTAAGCAAAACTCTATAAAAATGGCACTTTTGGTCACTGTGAGGGTTTAAAAAGTGGTTATTCAACATGAGGCACGATCCAATTGACATTTTGAATCATTTTTAGTACAGTCCAAAAAATCAATTTTCGGATGAAAAACGATGACTCCGGACATGCCGAACGTTCCCAAAATGGTCTATAATGATGAAATTTTAACATTTAATCTTTTGACTCTAAATGACTGTTGGATGTGAATTATGACTTTTTCAACTAAAATACGTGTGTTTAAAGTCATTTCTGTGCCTGAAACGGGTCAAAATTGAAGATTTTGAGTAAGCAAAACTCTGTAAAAATGGCACTTTTGGTCACTGTGAGGGTTTAAAAAGTGGTTATTCAACATGAGGCACGATCCAATTGACATTTTGAATCATTTTGGGTACAGTCCAAAAAATCAATTTTCGGATGAAAAACGATGACTCCGGACATGCCGAACGTTCCCAAAATGGTCTATAATGATGAAATTTTAACATTTAATCTTTTGACTCTAAATGACTGTTGGATGTGAATTATGACTTTTTCAACTAAAATATGTGTGTTTAAAGTCATTTCTGTGCCTGAAACGGGTCAAAATTGAAGCTTTTGAGTAAGCAAAACTCTGTAAAAATGGCAATTTTGGTCACTGTGAGGGTTTAAAAAGTGGTTATTCAACATGAGGCACGATCCAATTGATATTTTGAATCATTTTTGGTACAGTCCAAAAAATCAATTTTCGGATGAAAAACGATGACTCCGGACATGTCGAACGTTCCCAAAATGGTCTATAATGATGAAATTTTAACATTTAATCTTTTGACACTAAATGACCGTTGGATGTGAATTATGACTTTTTCAACTAAAATAAGTGTGTTTAAAGTCATTTCTGTGCCTGAAATGGGTCAAAATTGAAGCTTTTGAGTAAGGAAAACTCTGTAAAAATGGCAATTTTGGTCACTGTGAGGGTTTAAAAAGTGGTTATTCAACATGAGGCACGATCCAATTGACATTTTGAATCATTTTGGGTACAGTCCAAAAAATCAATTTTCGGATGAAAAACGATGACTCCGGACATGTCGAACGTTCCCAAAATGGTCTATAATGATGAAATTTTAACATTTAATCTTTTGACTGTAAATGACTGTTGGATGTGAATTATGACTTTTTCAACTAAAATAATTGTGTTTAAAGTCATTTCTGTGCCTGAAACGGGTCAAAATTGAAGCTTTTGAGTAAGCAAAACTCTGTAAAAATGGCAATTTTGGTCACTGTGAGGGTTTAAAAAGTGGTTATTCAACATGAGGCACGATCCAATTGATATTTTGAATCATTTTGGGTACAGTCCAAAAAATCAATTTTCGGATGAAAAACGATGACTCCGGACATGTCGAACGTTCCCAAAATGGTCTATAATGATGAAATTTTAACATTTAATCTTTTGACTCTAAATGACTGTTGGATGTGCATTATGACTTTTTCAACTAAAATAAGTGTGTTTAAAGTCATTTCTGTGCCTGAAACGGGTCAAAATTGAAGGTTTTGAGTAAGGAAAACTCTGTAAAAATGGCAATTTTGGTCACTGTGAGGGTTTAAAAAGTGGTTATTCCACATGAGGCACGATCCAATTGACATTTTGAATCATTTTTGGTACAGTCCAAAAAATCAATTTTCGGATGAAAAACGATGACTCCGGACATGCCGAACGTTCCCAAAATGGTCTATAATGATGACATTTTAACATTTAATCGTTTGACTCTAAATGACTGTTGGATGTGAATTATGACTTTTTCAACTAAAATAAGTGTGTTTAAAGTCATTTCTGTGCCTGAAACGGGTCAAAATTGAAGCTTTTGAGTAAGCAAAACTCTATAAAAATGGCACTTTTGGTCACTGTGAGGGTTTAAAAAGTGGTTATTCAACATGAGGCACGATCCAATTGACATTTTGAATCATTTTTAGTACAGTCCAAAAAATCAATTTTCGGATGAAAAACGATGACTCCGGACATGCCGAACGTTCCCAAAATGGTCTATAATGATGAAATTTTAACATTTAATCTTTTGACTCTAAATGACTGTTGGATGTGAATTATGACTTTTTCAACTAAAATACGTGTGTTTAAAGTCATTTCTGTGCCTGAAACGGGTCAAAATTGAAGATTTTGAGTAAGCAAAACTCTGTAAAAATGGCACTTTTGGTCACTGTGAGGGTTTAAAAAGTGGTTATTCAACATGAGGCACGATCCAATTGACATTTTGAATCATTTTGGGTACAGTCCAAAAAATCAATTTTCGGATGAAAAACGATGACTCCGGACATGCCGAACGTTCCCAAAATGGTCTATAATGATGAAATTTTAACATTTAATCTTTTGACTCTAAATGACTGTTGGATGTGAATTATGACTTTTTCAACTAAAATATGTGTGTTTAAAGTCATTTCTGTGCCTGAAACGGGTCAAAATTGAAGCTTTTGAGTAAGCAAAACTCTGTAAAAATGGCACTTTTGGTCACTGTGAGGGTTTAAAAAGTGGTTATTCAACATGAGGCACAATCCAATTGACATTTTGAATCATTTTGGGTACAGTCCAAAAAATCAATTTTCGGATGAAAAACGATGACTCCGGACATGTCGAACGTTCCCAAAATGGTCTATAATGATGAAATTTTAACATTTAATCTTTTGACTCTAAATGACTGTTGGATGTGCATTATGGCTTTTTCAACTAAAATAAGTGTGTTTAAAGTCATTTCTGTGCCTGAAACAGGTCAAAATTGAAGCTTTTGAGTAAGCAAAACTCTGTAAAAATGGCAATTTTGGTCACTGTGAGGGTTTAAAAAGTGGTTATTCAACATGAGGCACGATCCAATTGACATTTTGAATCATTTTGGGTACAGTCCAAAAAATCAATTTTCGGATGAAAAACGATGACTCCGGACATGTCGAACGTTCCCAAAATGGTCTATAATGATGAAATTTTAACATTTAATCTTTTGACTCTAAATGACTGTTGGATGTGCATTATGACTTTTTCAACTAAAATAAGTGTGTTTAAAGTCATTTCTGTGCCTGAAACAGGTCAAAATTGAAGGTTTTGAGTAAGGAAAACTCTGTAAAAATGGCAATTTTGGTCACTGTGAGGGTTTAAAAAGTGGTTATTCCACATGAGGCACGATCCAATTGACATTTTGAATCATTTTTGGTATAGTCCAAAAAATCAATTTTCGGATGAAAAACGATGACTCCGGACATGCCGAACGTTCCCAAAATGGTCTATAATGATGACATTTTAACATTTAATCGTTTGACTCTAAATGACTGTTGGATGTGAATTATGACTTTTTCAACTAAAATAAGTGTGTTTAAAGTCATTTCTGTGCCTGAAACGGGTCAAAATTGAAGCTTTTGAGTAAGCAAAACTCTATAAAAATGGCACTTTTGGTCACTGTGAGGGTTTAAAAAGTGGTTATTCAACATGAGGCACGATCCAATTGACATTTTGAATCATTTTTAGTACAGTCCAAAAAATCAATTTTCGGATGAAAAACGATGACTCCGGACATGCCGAACGTTCCCAAAATGGTCTATAATTATGAAATTTTAACATTTAATCTTTTGACTCTAAATGACTGTTGGATGTGAATTATGACTTTTTCAACTAAAATACGTGTGTTTAAAGTCATTTCTGTGCCTGAAACGGGTCAAAATTGAAGATTTTGAGTAAGCAAAACTCTGTAAAAATGGCACTATTGGTCACTGTGAGGGTTTAAAAAGTGGTTATTCAACATGAGGCACGATCCAATTGACATTTTGAATCATTTTGGGTACAGTCCAAAAAATCAATTTTCGGATGAAAAACGATGACTCCGGACATGCCGAACGTTCCCAAAATGGTCTATAATGATGAAATTTTAACATTTAATCTTTTGACTCTAAATGACTGTTGGATGTGAATTATGACTTTTTCAACTAAAATATGTGTGTTTAAAGTCATTTCTGTGCCTGAAACGGGTCAAAATTGAAGCTTTTGAGTAAGCAAAACTCTGTAAAAATGGCACTTTTGGTCACTGTGAGGGTTTAAAAAGTGGTTATTCAACATGAGGCACGATCCAATTGACATTTTGAATCATTTTGGGTACAGTCCAAAAAATCAATTTTCGGATGAAAAACGATGACTCCGGACATGTCGAACGTTCCCAAAATGGTCTCTAATGATGAAATTTTAACATTTAATCTTTTGACTCTAAATGACTGTTGGATGTGAATTATGACTTTTTCAACTAAAATAATTGTGTTTAAAGTCATTTCTGTGCCTGAAACGGGTCAAAATTGAAGCTTTTGAGTAAGCAAAACTCTGTAAAAATGGCACTTTTGGTCACTGTGAGGGTTTAAAAAGTGGTTATTCAACATGAGGCACGATCCAATTGACATTTTGAATCATTTTGGGTACAGTCCAAAAAATCAATTTTCGGATGAAAAACGATGACTCCGGACATGTCGAACGTTCCCAAAATGGTCTCTAATGATGAAATTTTAACATTTAATCTTTTGACTCTAAATGACTGTTGGATGTGAATTATGACTTTTTCAACTAAAATACGTGTGTTTAAAGTTATTTCTGTGCCTGAAACGGGTCAAAATTGAAGCTTTTGAGTAAGCAAAACTCTGTAAAAATGGCACTTTTGGTCACTGTGAGGGTTTAAAAAGTGGTTATTCAACATGAGGCACAATCCAATTGACATTTTGAATCATTTTGGGTACAGTCCAAAAAATCAATTTTCGGATGAAAAACGATGACTCCGGACATGTCGAACGTTCCCAAAATGGTCTATAATGATGAAATTTTAACATTTAATCTTTTGACTGTAAATGACTGTTGGATGTGAATTATGACTTTTTCAACTAAAATAATTGTGTTTAAAGTCATTTCTGTGCCTGAAACGGGTCAAAATTGAAGCTTTTGAGTAAGCAAAACTCTGTAAAAATGGCAATTTTGGTCACTGTGAGGGTTTAAAAAGTGGTTATTCAACATGAGGCACGATCCAATTGATATTTTGAATCATTTTGGGTACAGTCCAAAAAATCAATTTTCGGATGAAAAACGATGACTCCGGACATGTCGAACGTTCCCAAAATGGTCTATAATGATGAAATTTTAACATTTAATCTTTTGACTCTAAATGACTGTTGGATGTGAATTATGACTTTTTCAACTAAAATACGTGTGTTTAAAGTCATTTCTGTGCCTGAAACGGGTCAAAATTGAAGATTTTGAGTAAGCAAAACTCTGTAAAAATGGCACTTTTGGTCACTGTGAGGGTTTAAAAAGTGGTTATTCAACATGAGGCACGATCCAATTGACATTTTGAATCATTTTGGGTACAGTCCAAAAAATCAATTTTCGGATGAAAAACGATGACTCCGGACATGCCGAACGTTCCCAAAATGGTCTATAATGATGAAATTTTAACATTTAATCTTTTGACTCTAAATGACTGTTGGATGTGAATTATGACTTTTTCAACTAAAATATGTGTGTTTAAAGTCATTTCTGTGCCTGAAACGGGTCAAAATTGAAGCTTTTGAGTAAGCAAAACTCTGTAAAAATGGCACTTTTGGTCACTGTGAGGGTTTAAAAAGTGGTTATTCAACATGAGGCACAATCCAATTGACATTTTGAATCATTTTGGGTACAGTCCAAAAAATCAATTTTCGGATGAAAAACGATGACTCCGGACATGTCGAACGTTCCCAAAATGGTCTATAATGATGAAATTTTAACATTTAATCTTTTGACTCTAAATGACTGTTGGATGTGCATTATGGCTTTTTCAACTAAAATAAGTGTGTTTAAAGTCATTTCTGTGCCTGAAACAGGTCAAAATTGAAGCTTTTGAGTAAGCAAAACTCTGTAAAAATGGCAATTTTGGTCACTGTGAGGGTTTAAAAAGTGGTTATTCAACATGAGGCACGATCCAATTGACATTTTGAATCATTTTGGGTACAGTCCAAAAAATCAATTTTCGGATGAAAAACGATGACTCCGGACATGTCGAACGTTCCCAAAATGGTCTATAATGATGAAATTTTAACATTTAATCTTTTGACTCTAAATGACTGTTGGATGTGCATTATGACTTTTTCAACTAAAATAAGTGTGTTTAAAGTCATTTCTGTGCCTGAAACAGGTCAAAATTGAAGGTTTTGAGTAAGGAAAACTCAGTAAAAATGGCAATTTTGGTCACTGTGAGGGTTTAAAAAGTGGTTATTCCACATGAGGCACGATCCAATTGACATTTTGAATCATTTTTGGTATAGTCCAAAAAATCAATTTTCGGATGAAAAACGATGACTCCGGACATGCCGAACGTTCCCAAAATGGTCTATAATGATGACATTTTAACATTTAATCGTTTGACTCTAAATGACTGTTGGATGTGAATTATGACTTTTTCAACTAAAATAAGTGTGTTTAAAGTCATTTCTGTGCCTGAAACGGGTCAAAATTGAAGCTTTTGAGTAAGCAAAACTCTATAAAAATGGCACTTTTGGTCACTGTGAGGGTTTAAAAAGTGGTTATTCAACATGAGGCACGATCCAATTGACATTTTGAATCATTTTTAGTACAGTCCAAAAAATCAATTTTCGGATGAAAAACGATGACTCCGGACATGCCGAACGTTCCCAAAATGGTCTATAATGATGAAATTTTAACATTTAATCTTTTGACTCTAAATGACTGTTGGATGTGAATTATGACTTTTTCAACTAAAATACGTGTGTTTAAAGTCATTTCTGTGCCTGAAACGGGTCAAAATTGAAGATTTTGAGTAAGCAAAACTCTGTAAAAATGGCACTTTTGGTCACTGTGAGGGTTTAAAAAGTGGTTATTCAACATGAGGCACGATCCAATTGACATTTTGAATCATTTTGGGTACAGTCCAAAAAATCAATTTTCGGATGAAAAACGATGACTCCGGACATGCCGAACGTTCCCAAAATGGTCTATAATGATGAAATTTTAACATTTAATCTTTTGACTCTAAATGACTGTTGGATGTGAATTATGACTTTTTCAACTAAAATATGTGTGTTTAAAGTCATTTCTGTGCCTGAAACGGGTCAAAATTGAAGCTTTTGAGTAAGCAAAACTCTGTAAAAATGGCACTTTTGGTCACTGTGAGGGTTTAAAAAGTGGTTATTCAACATGAGGCACGATCCAATTGACATTTTGAATCATTTTGGGTACAGTCCAAAAAATCAATTTTCGGATGAAAAACGATGACTCCGGACATGTCGAACGTTCCCAAAATGGTCTCTAATGATGAAATTTTAACATTTAATCTTTTGACTCTAAATGACTGTTGGATGTGCATTATGACTTTTTCAACAAAAATAAGTGTGTTTAAAGTCATTTCTGTGCCTGAAACGGGTCAAAATTGAAGCTTTTGAGTAAGCAAAACTCTGTAAAAATGGCAATTTTGGTCACTGTGAGGGTTTAAAAAGTGGTTATTCAACATGAGGCACGATCCAATTGATATTTTGAATCATTTTTGGTACAGTCCAAAAAATCAATTTTCGGATGAAAAACGATGACTCCGGACATGTCGAACGTTCCCAAAATGGTCTATAATGATGAAATTTTAACATTTAATCTTTTGACACTAAATGACCGTTGGATGTGAATTATGACTTTTTCAACTAAAATAAGTGTGTTTAAAGTCATTTCTGTGCCTGAAATGGGTCAAAATTGAAGCTTTTGAGTAAGGAAAACTCTGTAAAAATGGCAATTTTGGTCACTGTGAGGGTTTAAAAAGTGGTTATTCAACATGAGGCACGATCCAATTGACATTTTGAATCATTTTGGGTACAGTCCAAAAAATCAATTTTCGGATGAAAAACGATGACTCCGGACATGTCGAACGTTCCCAAAATGGTCTATAATGATGAAATTTTAACATTTAATCTTTTGACTGTAAATGACTGTTGGATGTGAATTATGACTTTTTCAACTAAAATAATTGTGTTTAAAGTCATTTCTGTGCCTGAAACGGGTCAAAATTGAAGCTTTTGAGTGAGGAAAACTCTGTAAAAATGGCAATTTTGGTCACTGTGATGGTTTAAAAAGTGGTTATTCAACATGAGGCACGATCCAATTGACATTTTGAATAATTTTAGTACAGTCCAAAAAATCAATTTTCGGATGAAAAACGATGACTCCGGACATGTCGAACGTTCCCAAAATGGTCTATAATGATGAAATTTTAACATTTAATCTTTTGACTCTAAATGACTGTTGGATGTGCATTATGACTTTTTCAACTAAAATAAGTGTGTTTAAAGTCATTTCTGTGCCTGAAACGGGTCAAAATTGAAGCTTTTGAGTAAGCAAAACTCTGTAAAAATTGCACTTTTGGTCACTGTGAGGGTTTAAAAAGTGATTATTCAACATGAGGCACGATCCAATTGACATTTTGAATCATTTTGGGTACAGTCCAAAAAATCAATTTTCGGATGAAAAACGATGACTCCGGACATGTCGAACGTTCCCAAAATGGTCTCTAATGATGAAATTTTAACATTTAATCTTTTGACTCTAAATGACTGTTGGATGTGAATTATGACTTTTTCAACTAAAATACGTGTGTTTAAAGTTATTTCTGTGCCTGAAACGGGTCAAAATTGAAGCTTTTGAGTAAGCAAAACTCTGTAAAAATGGCACTTTTGGTCACTGTGAGGGTTTAAAAAGTGGTTATTCAACATGAGGCACAATCCAATTGACATTTTGAATCATTTTGGGTACAGTCCAAAAAATCAATTTTCGGATGAAAAACGATGACTCCGGACATGTCGAACGTTCCCAAAATGGTCTATAATGATGAAATTTTAAAATTTAATCTTTTGACTCTAAATGACTGTTGGATGTGCATTATGACTTTTTCAACTAAAATAAGTGTGTTTAAAGTCATTTCTGTGCCTGAAACAGGTCAAAATTGAAGCTTTTGAGTAAGCAAAACTCTGTAAAAATGGCAATTTTGGTCACTGTGAGGGTTTAAAAAGTGGTTATTCAACATGAGGCACGATCCAATTGACATTTTGAATCATTTTGGGTACAGTCCAAAAAATCAATTTTCGGATGAAAAACGATGACTCCGGACATGTCGAACGTTCCCAAAATGGTCTATAATGATGAAATTTTAACATTTAATCTTTTGACTCTAAATGACTGTTGGATGTGCATTATGACTTTTTCAACTAAAATAAGTGTGTTTAAAGTCATTTCTGTGCCTGAAACGGGTCAAAATTGAAGGTTTTGAGTAAGGAAAACTCTGTAAAAATTGCAATTTTGGTCACTGTGAGGGTTTAAAAAGTGGTTATTCCACATGAGGCACGATCCAATTGACATTTTGAATCATTTTTGGTATAGTCCAAAAAATCAATTTTCGGATGAAAAACGATGACTCCGGACATGCCGAACGTTCCCAAAATGGTCTATAATGATGACATTTTAACATTTAATCGTTTGACTCTAAATGACTGTTGGATGTGAATTATGACTTTTTCAACTAAAATAAGTGTGTTTAAAGTCATTTCTGTGCCTGAAACGGGTCAAAATTGAAGCTTTTGAGTAAGCAAAACTCTGTAAAAATGGCACTTTTGGTCACTGTGAGGGTTTAAAAAGTGGTTATTCAACATGAGGCACGATCCAATTGACATTTTGAATCATTTTTAGTACAGTCCAAAAAATCCATTTTCGGATGAAAAACGATGACTCCGGACATGCCGAACGTTCCCAAAATGGTCTATAATGATGAAATTTTAACATTTAATCTTTTGACTCTAAATGACTGTTGGATGTGAATTATGACTTTTTCAACTAAAATACGTGTGTTTAAAGTCATTTCTGTGCCTGAAACGGGTCAAAATTGAAGATTTTGAGTAAGCAAAACTCTGTAAAAATGGCACTTTTGGTCACTGTGAGGGTTTAAAAAGTGGTTATTCAACATGAGGCACGATCCAATTGACATTTTGAATCATTTTGGGTACAGTCCAAAAAATCAATTTTCGGATGAAAAACGATGACTCCGGACATGCCGAACGTTCCCAAAATGGTCTATAATGATGAAATTTTAACATTTAATCTTTTGACTCTAAATGACTGTTGGATGTGAATTATGACTTTTTCAACTAAAATATGTGTGTTTAAAGTCATTTCTGTGCCTGAAACGGGTCAAAATTGAAGCTTTTGAGTAAGCAAAACTCTGTAAAAATGGCACTTTTGGTCACTGTGAGGGTTTAAAAAGTGGTTATTCAACATGAGGCACGATCCAATTGACATTTTGAATCATTTTGGGTACAGTCCAAAAAATCAATTTTCGGATGAAAAACGATGACTCCGGACATGTCGAACGTTCCCAAAATGGTCTCTAATGATGAAATTTTAACATTTAATCTTTTGACTCTAAATGACTGTTGGATGTGCATTATGACTTTTTCAACAAAAATAAGTGTGTTTAAAGTCATTTCTGTGCCTGAAACGGGTCAAAATTGAAGCTTTTGAGTAAGCAAAACTCTGTAAAAATGGCAATTTTGGTCACTGTGAGGGTTTAAAAAGTGGTTATTCAACATGAGGCACGATCCAATTGATATTTTGAATCATTTTTTGTACAGTCCAAAAAATCAATTTTCGGATGAAAAACGATGACTCCGGACATGTCGAACGTTCCCAAAATGGTCTATAATGATGAAATTTTAACATTTAATCTTTTGACACTAAATGACCGTTGGATGTGAATTATGACTTTTTCAACTAAAATAAGTGTGTTTAAAGTCATTTCTGTGCCTGAAATGGGTCAAAATTGAAGCTTTTGAGTAAGGAAAACTCTGTAAAAATGGCAATTTTGGTCACTGTGAGGGTTTAAAAAGTGGTTATTCAACATGAGGCACGATCCAATTGACATTTTGAATCATTTTGGGTACAGTCCAAAAAATCAATTTTCGGATGAAAAACGATGACTCCGGACATGTCGAACGTTCCCAAAATGGTCTATAATGATGAAATTTTAACATTTAATCTTTTGACTGTAAATGACTGTTGGATGTGAATTATGACTTTTTCAACTAAAATAATTGTGTTTAAAGTCATTTCTGTGCCTGAAACGGGTCAAAATTGAAGCTTTTGAGTGAGGAAAACTCTGTAAAAATGGCAATTTTGGTCACTGTGATGGTTTAAAAAGTGGTTATTCAACATGAGGCACGATCCAATTGACATTTTGAATAATTTTAGTACAGTCCAAAAAATCAATTTTCGGATGAAAAACGATGACTCCGGACATGTCGAACGTTCCCAAAATGGTCTATAATGATGAAATTTTAACATTTAATCTTTTGACTCTAAATGACTGTTGGATGTGCATTATGACTTTTTCAACTAAAATAAGTGTGTTTAAAGTCATTTCTGTGCCTGAAACGGGTCAAAATTGAAGCTTTTGAGTAAGCAAAACTCTGTAAAAATTGCACTTTTGGTCACTGTGAGGGTTTAAAAAGTGGTTATTCAACATGAGGCACGATCCAATTGACATTTTGAATAATTTTGGTACAGTCCAAAAAATCAATTTTCGGATGAAAAACGATGACTCCGGACATGCCGAACGTTCCCAAAATGGTCTATAATGATGAAATTTTAACATTTAATCTTTTGACTCTAAATGACTGTTGGATGTGAATTATGACTTTTTCAACTAAAATATGTGTGTTTAAAGTCATTTCTGTGCCTGAAACGGGTCAAAATTGAAGCTTTTGAGTAAGCAAAACTCTGTAAAAATGGCACTTTTGGTCACTGTGAGGGTTTAAAAAGTGGTTATTCAACATGAGGCACGATCCAATTGACATTTTGAATCATTTTGGGTACAGTCCAAAAAATCAATTTTCGGATGAAAAACGATGACTCCGGACATGTCGAACGTTCCCAAAATGGTCTCTAATGATGAAATTTTAACATTTAATCTTTTGACTCTAAATGACTGTTGGATGTGAATTATGACTTTTTCAACTAAAATACGTGTGTTTAAAGTTATTTCTGTGCCTGAAACGGGTCAAAATTGAAGCTTTTGAGTAAGCAAAACTCTGTAAAAATGGCACTTTTGGTCACTGTGAGGGTTTAAAAAGTGGTTATTCAACATGAGGCACAATCCAATTGACATTTTGAATCATTTTGGGTACAGTCCAAAAAATCAATTTTCGGATGAAAAACGATGACTCCGGACATGTCGAACGTTCCCAAAATGGTCTATAATGATGAAATTTTAAAATTTAATCTTTTGACTCTAAATGACTGTTGGATGTGCATTATGACTTTTTCAACTAAAATAAGTGTGTTTAAAGTCATTTCTGTGCCTGAAACAGGTCAAAATTGAAGCTTTTGAGTAAGCAAAACTCTGTAAAAATGGCAATTTTGGTCACTGTGAGGGTTTAAAAAGTGGTTATTCAACATGAGGCACGATCCAATTGACATTTTGAATCATTTTGGGTACAGTCCAAAAAATCAATTTTCGGATGAAAAACGATGACTCCGGACATGTCGAACGTTCCCAAAATGGTCTATAATGATGAAATTTTAACATTTAATCTTTTGACTCTAAATGACTGTTGGATGTGCATTATGACTTTTTCAACTAAAATAAGTGTGTTTAAAGTCATTTCTGTGCCTGAAACGGGTCAAAATTGAAGGTTTTGAGTAAGGAAAACTCTGTAAAAATTGCAATTTTGGTCACTGTGAGGGTTTAAAAAGTGGTTATTCCACATGAGGCACGATCCAATTGACATTTTGAATCATTTTTGGTATAGTCCAAAAAATCAATTTTCGGATGAAAAACGATGACTCCGGACATGCCGAACGTTCCCAAAATGGTCTATAATGATGACATTTTAACATTTAATCGTTTGACTCTAAATGACTGTTGGATGTGAATTATGACTTTTTCAACTAAAATAAGTGTGTTTAAAGTCATTTCTGTGCCTGAAACGGGTCAAAATTGAAGCTTTTGAGTAAGCAAAACTCTATAAAAATGGCACTTTTGGTCACTGTGAGGGTTTAAAAAGTGGTTATTCAACATGAGGCACGATCCAATTGACATTTTGAATCATTTTTAGTACAGTCCAAAAAATCCATTTTCGGATGAAAAACGATGACTCCGGACATGCCGAACGTTCCCAAAATGGTCTATAATGATGAAATTTTAACATTTAATCTTTTGACTCTAAATGACTGTTGGATGTGAATTATGACTTTTTCAACTAAAATACGTGTGTTTAAAGTCATTTCTGTGCCTGAAACGGGTCAAAATTGAAGATTTTGAGTAAGCAAAACTCTGTAAAAATGGCACTTTTGGTCACTGTGAGGGTTTAAAAAGTGGTTATTCAACATGAGGCACGATCCAATTGACATTTTGAATCATTTTGGGTACAGTCCAAAAAATCAATTTTCGGATGAAAAACGATGACTCCGGACATGCCGAACGTTCCCAAAATGGTCTATAATGATGAAATTTTAACATTTAATCTTTTGACTCTAAATGACTGTTGGATGTGAATTATGACTTTTTCAACTAAAATATGTGTGTTTAAAGTCATTTCTGTGCCTGAAACGGGTCAAAATTGAAGCTTTTGAGTAAGCAAAACTCTGTAAAAATGGCACTTTTGGTCACTGTGAGGGTTTAAAAAGTGGTTATTCAACATGAGGCACGATCCAATTGACATTTTGAATCATTTTGGGTACAGTCCAAAAAATCAATTTTCGGATGAAAAACGATGACTCCGGACATGTCGAACGTTCCCAAAATGGTCTCTAATGATGAAATTTTAACATTTAATCTTTTGACTCTAAATGACTGATGGATGTGCATTATGACTTTTTCAACAAAAATAAGTGTGTTTAAAGTCATTTCTGTGCCTGAAACGGGTCAAAATTGAAGCTTTTGAGTAAGCAAAACTCTGTAAAAATGGCAATTTTGGTCACTGTGAGGGTTTAAAAAGTGGTTATTCAACATGAGGCACGATCCAATTGATATTTTGAATCATTTTTGGTACAGTCCAAAAAATCAATTTTCGGATGAAAAACGATGACTCCGGACATGTCGAACGTTCCCAAAATGGTCTATAATGATGAAATTTTAACATTTAATCTTTTGACACTAAATGACCGTTGGATGTGAATTATGACTTTTTCAACTAAAATAAGTGTGTTTAAAGTCATTTCTGTGCCTGAAATGGGTCAAAATTGAAGCTTTTGAGTAAGGAAAACTCTGTAAAAATGGCAATTTTGGTCACTGTGAGGGTTTAAAAAGTGGTTATTCAACATGAGGCACGATCCAATTGACATTTTGAATCTTTTTGGGTACAGTCCAAAAAATCAATTTTCGGATGAAAAACGATGACTCCGGACATGTCGAACGTTCCCAAAATGGTCTATAATGATGAAATTTTAACATTTAATCTTTTGACTGTAAATGACTGTTGGATGTGAATTATGACTTTTTCAACTAAAATAATTGTGTTTAAAGTCATTTCTGTGCCTGAAACGGGTCAAAATTGAAGCTTTTGAGTGAGGAAAACTCTGTAAAAATGGCAATTTTGGTCACTGTGAGGGTTTAAAAAGTGGTTATTCAACATGAGGCACGATCCAATTGACATTTTGAATAATTTTAGTACAGTCCAAAAAATCAATTTTCGGATGAAAAACGATGACTCCGGACATGTCGAACGTTCCCAAAATGGTCTATAATGATGAAATTTTAACATTTAATCTTTTGACTCTAAATGACTGTTGGATGTGCATTATGACTTTTTCAACTAAAATAAGTGTGTTTAAAGTCATTTCTGTGCCTGAAACGGGTCAAAATTGAAGCTTTTGAGTAAGCAAAACTCTGTAAAAATTGCACTTTTGGTCACTGTGAGGGTTTAAAAAGTGGTTATTCAACATGAGGCACGATCCAATTGACATTTTGAATAATTTTGGTACAGTCCAAAAAATCAATTTTCGGATGAAAAACGATGACTCCGGACATACCGAACGTTCCCAAAATGGTCTATAATGATGAAATTTTAACATTTAATCTTTTGACTCTAAATGACTGTTGGATGTGAATTATGACTTTTTCAACTAAAATATGTGTGTTTAAAGTCATTTCTGTGCCTGAAACGGGTCAAAATTGAAGCTTTTGAGTAAGCAAAACTCTGTAAAAATGGCACTTTTGGTCACTGTGAGGGTTTAAAAAGTGGTTATTCAACATGAGGCACGATCCAATTGACATTTTGAATCATTTTGGGTACAGTCCAAAAAATCAATTTTCGGATGAAAAACGATGACTCCGGACATGTCGAACGTTCCCAAAATGGTCTATAATGATGAAATTTTAACATTTAATCTTTTGACTCTAAATGACTGTTGGATGTGCATTATGACTTTTTCAACTAAAATAAGTGTGTTTAAAGTCATTTCTGTGCCTGAAACGGGTCAAAATTGAAGCTTTTGAGTAAGCAAAACTCTGTAAAAATGGCAATTTTGGTCACTGTGAGGGTTTAAAAAGTGGTTATTCAACATGAGGCACGATCCAATTGACATTTTGAATCATTTTGGGTACAGTCCAAAAAATCAATTTTCGGATGAAAAACGATGACTCCGGACATGTCGAACGTTCCCAAAATGGTCTATAATGATGAAATTTTAACATTTAATCTTTTGACTCTTAATGACTGTTGGATGTGAATTATGACTTTTTCAACTAAAATACGTGTGTTTAAAGTCATTTCTGTGCCTGAAACGGGTCAAAATTGAAGCTTTTGAGTAAGCAAAACTCTGTAAAAATGGCAATTTTGGTCACTGTGAGGGTTTAAAAAGTGGTTATTCAACATGAGGCACGATCCAATTGATATTTTGAATCATTTTGGGTACAGTCCAAAAAATCAATTTTCGGATGAAAAACGATGACTCCGGACATGTCGAACGTTCCCAAAATGGTCTATAATGATGAAATTTTAACATTTAATCTTTTGACTCTAAATGACTGTTGGATGTGCATTATGACTTTTTCAACTAAAATAAGTGTGTTTAAAGTCATTTCTGTGCCTGAAACGGGTCAAAATTGAAGGTTTTGAGTAAGGAAAACTCTGTAAAAATGGCAATTTTGGTCACTGTGAGGGTTTAAAAAGTGGTTATTCCACATGAGGCACGATCCAATTGACATTTTGAATCATTTTTGGTACAGTCCAAAAAATCAATTTTCGGATGAAAAACGATGACTCCGGACATGTCGAACGTTCCCAAAATGGTCTATAATGATGAAATTTTAACATTTAATCTTTTGACTCTTAATGACTGTTGGATGTGAATTATGACTTTTTCAACTAAAATACGTGTGTTTAAAGTCATTTCTGTGCCTGAAACGGGTCAAAATTGAATCTTTTGAGTAAGCAAAACTCTGTAAAAATGGCAATTTTGGTCACTGTGAGGGTTTAAAAAGTGGTTATTCAACATGAGGCACGATCCAATTGATATTTTGAATCATTTTGGGTACAGTCCAAAAAATCAATTTTCGGATGAAAAACGATGACTCCGGACATGCCGAACGTTCCCAAAATGGTCTATAATGATGAAATTTTAACATTTAATCTTTTGACTCTAAATGACTGTTGGATGTGAATTATGACTTTTTCAACTAAAATATGTGTGTTTAAAGTCATTTCTGTGCCTGAAACGGGTCAAAATTGAAGCTTTTGAGTAAGCAAAACTCTGTAAAAATGGCACTTTTGGTCACTGTGAGGGTTTAAAAAGTGGTTATTCAACATGAGGCACGATCCAATTGACATTTTGAATCATTTTGGGTACAGTCCAAAAAATCAATTTTCGGATGAAAAACGATGACTCCGGACATGTCGAACGTTCCCAAAATGGTCTATAATGATGAAATTTTAACATTTAATCTTTTGACTCTAAATGACTGTTGGATGTGCATTATGACTTTTTCAACTAAAATAAGTGTGTTTAAAGTCATTTCTGTGCCTGAAACGGGTCAAAATTGAAGCTTTTGAGTAAGCAAAACTCTGTAAAAATGGCAATTTTGGTCACTGTGAGGGTTTAAAAAGTGGTTATTCAACATGAGGCAGGATCCAATTGACATTTTGAATCATTTTGGGTACAGTCCAAAAAATCAATTTTCGGATGAAAAACGATGACTCCGGACATGTCGAACGTTCCCAAAATGGTCTATAATGATGAAATTTTAACATTTAATCTTTTGACTCTTAATGACTGTTGGATGTGAATTATGACTTTTTCAACTAAAATACGTGTGTTTAAAGTCATTTCTGTGCCTGAAACGGGTCAAAATTGAAGCTTTTGAGTAAGCAAAACTCTGTAAAAATGGCAATTTTGGTCACTGTGAGGGTTTAAAAAGTGGTTATTCAACATGAGGCACGATCCAATTGATATTTTGAATCATTTTGGGTACAGTCCAAAAAATCAATTTTCGGATGAAAAACGATGACTCCGGACATGTCGAACGTTCCCAAAATGGTCTATAATGATGAAATTTTAACATTTAATCTTTTGACTCTAAATGACTGTTGGATGTGCATTATGACTTTTTCAACTAAAATAAGTGTGTTTAAAGTCATTTCTGTGCCTGAAACGGGTCAAAATTGAAGGTTTTGAGTAAGGAAAACTCTGTAAAAATGGCAATTTTGGTCACTGTGAGGGTTTAAAAAGTGGTTATTCCACATGAGGCACGATCCAATTGACATTTTGAATCATTTTTGGTACAGTCCAAAAAATCAATTTTCGGATGAAAAACGATGACTCCGGACATGTCGAACGTTCCCAAAATGGTCTATAATGATGACATTTTAACATTTAATCTTTTGACTCTTAATGACTGTTGGATGTGAATTATGACTTTTTCAACTAAAATACGTGTGTTTAAAGTCATTTCTGTGCCTGAAACGGGTCAAAATTGAATCTTTTGAGTAAGCAAAACTCTGTAAAAATGGCAATTTTGGTCACTGTGAGGGTTTAAAAAGTGGTTATTCAACTTGAGGCACGATCCAATTGATATTTTGAATCATTTTGGGTACAGTCCAAAAAATCAATTTTCGGATGAAAAACGATGACTCCGGACATGTCGAACGTTCCCAAAATGGTCTATAATGATGACATTTTAACATTTAATCTTTTGACTCTAAATGACTGTTGGATGTGCATTATGACTTTTTCAACTAAAATAAGTGTGTTTAAAGTCATTTCTGTGCCTGAAACGGGTCAAAATTGAAGGTTTTGAGTAAGGAAAACTCTGTAAAAATGGCAATTTTGGTCACTGTGAGGGTTTAAAAAGTGGTTATTCCACATGAGGCACGATCCAATTGACATTTTGAATCATTTTTGGTACAGTCCAAAAAATCAATTTTCGGATGAAAAACGATGACTCCGGACATGCCGAACGTTCCCAAAATGGTCTATAATGATGACATTTTAACATTTAATCGTTTGACTCTAAATGACTGTTGGATGTGAATTATGACTTTTTCAACTAAAATAAGTGTGTTTAAAGTCATTTCTGTGCCTGAAACGGGTCAAAATTGAAGCTTTTGAGTAAGCAAAACTCTATAAAAATGGCACTTTTGGTCACTGTGAGGGTTTAAAAAGTGGTTATTCAACATGAGGCACGATCCAATTGACATTTTGAATCATTTTTAGTACAGTCCAAAAAATCAATTTTCGGATGAAAAACGATGACTCCGGACATGCCGAACGTTCCCAAAATGGTCTATAATGATGAAATTTTAACATTTAATCTTTTGACTCTAAATGACTGTTGGATGTGAATTATGACTTTTTCAACTAAAATACGTGTGTTTAAAGTCATTTCTGTGCCTGAAACGGGTCAAAATTGAAGCTTTTGAGTATGCAAAACTCTGTAAAAATGGCACTTTTGGTCACTGTGAGGGTTTAAAAAGTGGTCATTCAACATGAGGCACGATCCAATTGACATTTTGAATCATTTTGGGTACAGTCCAAAAAATCAATTTTCGGATGAAAAACGATGACTCCGGACATGCCGAACGTTCCCAAAATGGTCTATAATGATGAAATTTTAACATTTAATCTTTTGACTCTAAATGACTGTTGGATGTGAATTATGACTTTTTCAACTAAAATATGTGTGTTTAAAGTCATTTCTGTGCCTGAAACGGGTCAAAATTGAAGCTTTTGAGTAAGCAAAACTCTGTAAAAATGGCAATTTTGGTCACTGTGAGGGTTTAAAAAGTGGTTATTCAACATGAGGCACGATCCAATTGATATTTTGAATCATTTTTGGTACAGTCCAAAAAATCAATTTTCGGATGAAAAACGATGACTCCGGACATGTCGAACGTTCCCAAAATGGTCTATAATGATGAAATTTTAACATTTAATCTTTTGACACTAAATGACCGTTGGATGTGAATTATGACTTTTTCAACTAAAATAAGTGTGTTTAAAGTAATTTCTGTGCCTGAAACGGGTCAAAATTGAAGCTTTTGAGTGAGGAAAACTCTGTAAAAATGGCAATTTTGGTCACTGTGAGGGTTTAAAAAGTGGTTATTCAACATGAGGCACGATCCAATTGACATTTTGAATAATTTTAGTACAGTCCAAAAAATCAATTTTCGGATGAAAAACGATGACTCCGGACATGTCGAACGTTCCCAAAATGGTCTATAATGATGAAATTTTAACATTTAATCTTTTGACTCTAAATGACTGTTGGATGTGCATTATGACTTTTTCAACTAAAATAAGTGTGTTTAAAGTCATTTCTGTGCCTGAAACGGGTCAAAATTGAAGCTTTTGAGTAAGCAAAACTCTGTAAAAATGGCACTTTTGGTCACTGTGAGGGTTTAAAAAGTGGTTATTCAACATGAGGCACGATCCAATTGACATTTTGAATCATTTTGGGTACAGTCCAAAAAATCAATTTTCGGATGAAAAACGATGACTCCGGACATGCCGAACGTTCCCAAAATGGTCTATAATGATGAAATTTTAACATTTAATCTTTTGACTCTAAATGACTGTTGGATGTGAATTATGACTTTTTCAACTAAAATATGTGTGTTTAAAGTCATTTCTGTGCCTGAAACGGGTCAAAATTGAAGCTTTTGAGTAAGCAAAACTCTGTAAAAATGGCAATTTTGGTCACTGTGAGGGTTTAAAAAGTGGTTATTCAACATGAGGCACGATCCAATTGATATTTTGAATCATTTTTGGTACAGTCCAAAAAATCAATTTTCGGATGAAAAACGATGACTCCGGACATGTCGAACGTTCCCAAAATGGTCTATAATGATGAAATTTTAACATTTATTCTTTTGACACTAAATGACCGTTGGATGTGAATTATGACTTTTTCAACTAAAATAAGTGTGTTTAAAGTAATTTCTGTGCCTGAAACGGGTCAAAATTGAAGCTTTTGAGTGAGGAAAACTCTGTGAAAATGGCAATTTTGGTCACTGTGAGGGTTTAAAAAGTGGTTATTCAACATGAGGCACGATCCAATTGACATTTTGAATAATTTTGGTACAGTCCAAAAAATCAATTTTCGGATGAAAAACGATGACTCCGGACATGCCGAACGTTCCCAAAATGGTCTATAATGATGAAATTTTAACATTTAATCTTTTGACTCTAAATGACTGTTGGATGTGAATTATGACTTTTTCAACTAAAATATGTGTGTTTAAAGTCATTTCTGTGCCTGAAACGGGTCAAAATTGAAGCTTTTGAGTAAGCAAAACTCTGTAAAAATGGCAATTTTGGTCACTGTGAGGGTTTAAAAAGTGGTTATTCAACATGAGGCACGATCCAATTGACATTTTGAATCATTTTGGGTACAGTCCAAAAAATCAATTTTCGGATGAAAAACGATGACTCCGGACATGTCGAACGTTCCCAAAATGGTCTATAATGATGAAATTTTAACATTTAATCTTTTGACTCTTAATGACTGTTGGATGTGAATTATGACTTTTTCAACTAAAATACGTGTGTTTAAAGTCATTTCTGTGCCTGAAACGGGTCAAAATTGAAGCTTTTGAGTAAGCAAAACTCTGTAAAAATGGCAATTTTGGTCACTGTGAGGGTTTAAAAAGTGGTTATTCAACATGAGGCACGATCCAATTGATATTTTGAATCATTTTGGGTACAGTCCAAAAAATCAATTTTCGGATGAAAAACGATGACTCCGGACATGTCGAACGTTCCCAAAATGGTCTATAATGATGAAATTTTAACATTTAATCTTTTGACTCTAAATGACTGTTGGATGTGCATTATGACTTTTTCAACTAAAATAAGTGTGTTTAAAGTCATTTCTGTGCCTGAAACGGGTCAAAATTGAAGGTTTTGAGTAAGGAAAACTCTGTAAAAATGGCAATTTTGGTCACTGTGAGGGTTTAAAAAGTGGTTATTCCACATGAGGCACGATCCAATTGACATTTTGAATCATTTTTGGTACAGTCCAAAAAATCAATTTTCGGATGAAAAACGATGACTCCGGACATGCCGAACGTTCCCAAAATGGTCTATAATGATGACATTTTAACATTTAATCGTTTGACTCTAAATGACTGTTGGATGTGAATTATGACTTTTTCAACTAAAATAAGTGTGTTTAAAGTCATTTCTGTGCCTGAAACGGGTCAAAATTGAAGCTTTTGAGTAAGCAAAACTCTATAAAAATGGCACTTTTGGTCACTGTGAGGGTTTAAAAAGTGGTTATTCAACATGAGGCACGATCCAATTGACATTTTGAATCATTTTTAGTACAGTCCAAAAAATCAATTTTCGGATGAAAAACGATGACTCCGGACATGCCGAACGTTCCCAAAATGGTCTATAATGATGAAATTTTAACATTTAATCTTTTGACTCTAAATGACTGTTGGATGTGAATTATGACTTTTTCAACTAAAATACGTGTGTTTAAAGTCATTTCTGTGCCTGAAACGGGTCAAAATTGAAGCTTTTGAGTATGCAAAACTCTGTAAAAATGGCACTTTTGGTCACTGTGAGGGTTTAAAAAGTGGTTATTCAACATGAGGCACGATCCAATTGACATTTTGAATCATTTTGGGTACAGTCCAAAAAATCAATTTTCGGATGAAAAACGATGACTCCGGACATGCCGAACGTTCCCAAAATGGTCTATAATGATGAAATTTTAACATTTAATATTTTGACTCTAAATGACTGTTGGATGTGAATTATGACTTTTTCAACTAAAATATGTGTGTTTAAAGTCATTTCTGTGCCTGAAACGGGTCAAAATTGAAGCTTTTGAGTAAGCAAAACTCTGTAAAAATGGCAATTTTGGTCACTGTGAGGGTTTAAAAAGTGGTTATTCAACATGAGGCACGATCCAATTGATATTTTGAATCATTTTTGGTACAGTCCAAAAAATCAATTTTCGGATGAAAAACGATGACTCCGGACATGTCGAACGTTCCCAAAATGGTCTATAATGATGAAATTTTAACATTTAATCTTTTGACACTAAATGACCGTTGGATGTGAATTATGACTTTTTCAACTAAAATAAGTGTGTTTAAAGTAATTTCTGTGCCTGAAACGGGTCAAAATTGAAGCTTTTGAGTGAGGAAAACTCTGTAAAAATGGCAATTTTGGTCACTGTGAGGGTTTAAAAAGTGGTTATTCAACATGAGGCACGATCCAATTGACATTTTGAATAATTTTAGTACAGTCCAAAAAATCAATTTTCGGATGAAAAACGATGACTCCGGACATGTCGAACGTTCCCAAAATGGTCTATAATGATGAAATTTTAACATTTAATCTTTTGACTCTAAATGACTGTTGGATGTGCATTATGACTTTTTCAACTAAAATAAGTGTGTTTAAAGTCATTTCTGTGCCTGAAACGGGTCAAAATTGAAGCTTTTGAGTAAGCAAAACTCTGTAAAAATGGCACTTTTGGTCACTGTGAGGGTTTAAAAAGTGGTTATTCAACATGAGGCACGATCCAATTGACATTTTGAATCATTTTGGGTACAGTCCAAAAAATCAATTTTCGGATGAAAAACGATGACTCCGGACATGCCGAACGTTCCCAAAATGGTCTATAATGATGAAATTTTAACATTTAATCTTTTGACTCTAAATGACTGTTGGATGTGAATTATGACTTTTTCAACTAAAATATGTGTGTTTAAAGTCATTTCTGTGCCTGAAACGGGTCAAAATTGAAGCTTTTGAGTAAGCAAAACTCTGTAAAAATGGCAATTTTGGTCACTGTGAGGGTTTAAAAAGTGGTTATTCAACATGAGGCACGATCCAATTGATATTTTGAATCATTTTTGGTACAGTCCAAAAAATCAATTTTCGGATGAAAAACGATGACTCCGGACATGTCGAACGTTCCCAAAATGGTCTATAATGATGAAATTTTAACATTTAATCTTTTGACACTAAATGACCGTTGGATGTGAATTATGACTTTTTCAACTAAAATAAGTGTGTTTAAAGTAATTTCTGTGCCTGAAACGGGTCAAAATTGAAGCTTTTGAGTGAGGAAAACTCTGTAAAAATGTCAATTTTGGTCACTGTGAGGGTTTAAAAAGTGGTTATTCAACATGAGGCACGATCCAATTGACATTTTGAATAATTTTAGTACAGTCCAAAAAATCAATTTTCGGATGAAAAACGATGACTCCGGACATGTCGAACGTTCCCAAAATGGTCTATAATGATGAAATTTTAACATTTAATCTTTTGACTCTAAATGACTGTTGGATGTGCATTATGACTTTTTCAACTAAAATAAGTGTGTTTAAAGTCATTTCTGTGCCTGAAACGGGTCAAAATTGAAGCTTTTGAGTAAGCAAAACTCTGTAAAAATGGCAATTTTGGTCACTGTGAGGGTTTAAAAAGTGGTTATCCAACATGAGGCACGATCCAATTGACATTTTGAATCATTTTTAGTACAGTCCAAAAAATCAATTTTCGGATGAAAAACGATGACTCCGGACATGCCGAACGTTCCCAAAATGGTCTATAATGATGAAATTTTAACATTTAATCTTTTGACTCTAAATGACTGTTGGATGTGAATTCTGACTTTTTCAACTAAAATAAGTGTGTTTAAAGTCATTTCTGTGCCTGAAACGGGTCAAAATTGAAGCTTTTGAGTAAGGAAAACTCTGTAAAAATGGCAATTTTGGTCACTGTGAGGGTTTAAAAAGTGGTTATTCAACATGAGGCAAGATCCAATTGACATTTTGAATCATTTTTGGTACAGTCCAAAAAATCAATTTTCGGATGAAAAACGATGACTCCGGACATGTCCAACGTTCCCAAAATGGTCTATAATGATGAAATTTTAACATTTAATCTTTTGACTCTAAATGACTGTTGGATGTGAATTATGACTTTTTCAACTAAAATAAGTGTGTTTAAAGTCATTTCTGTGCCTGAAACGGGTCAAAATTGAAGCTTTTGAGTAAGGAAAACTCTGTAAAAATGGCAATTTTGGTCACTGTGAGGGTTTAAAAAGTGGTTATTCAACATGAGGCACGATCCAATTGACATTTTGAATCATTTTTGGTACAGTCCAAAAAATCAATTTTCGGATGAAAAACGATGACTCCGGACATGCCGAACGTTCCCAAAATGGTCTATAATGATGAAATTTTAACATTTAATCTTTTGACTCTAAATGACTGTTGGATGTGAATTATGACTTTTTCAACTAAAATACGTGTGTTTAAAGTCATTTCTGTGCCTGAAACGGGTCAAAATTGAAGCTTTTGAGTAAGCAAAACTCTGTAAAAATTGCACTTTTGGTCACTGTGAGGGTTTAAAAAGTGGTTATTCAACATGAGGCACGATCCAATTGACATTTTGAATCATTTTGGGTACAGTCCAAAAAATCTATTTTCGGATGAAAAACGATGACTCCGGACATGTCGAACGTTCCCAAAATGGTCTATAATGATGAAATTTTAACATTTAATCTTTTGACTCTAAATGACTGTTGGATGTGAATTATGACTTTTTCAACTAAAATAAGTGTGTTTAAAGTCATTTCTGTGCCTGAAACGGGTCAAAATTGAAGCTTTTGAGTAAGGAAAACTCTGTAAAAATGGCAATTTTGGTCACTGTGAGGGTTTAAAAAGTGGTTATTCAACATGAGGCACGATCCAATTGACATTTTGAATCATTTTTGGTACAGTCCAAAAAATCAATTTTCGGATGAAAAACGATGACTCCGGACATGCCGAACTTTCCCAAAATGGTCTATAATGATGAAATTTTAACATTTAATATTTTGACTCTAAATGACTGTTGGATGTAAATTATGACTTTTTCAACTAAAATATGTGTGTTTAAAGTCATTTCTGTGCCTGAAACGGGTCAAAATTGAAGCTTTTGAGTAAGCAAAACTCTGTAAAAATGGCACTTTTGGTCACTGTGAGGGTTTAAAAAGTGGTTATTCAACATGAGGCACTATCCAATTGACATTTTGAATCATTTTGGGTACAGTCCAAAAAATCAATTTTCGGATGAAAAACGATGACTCCGGACATGTCGAACGTTCCCAAAATGGTCTATAATGATGAAATTTTAACATTTAATCTTTTGACTCTAAATGACTGTTAGATGTGCATTATGACTTTTTCAACTAAAATAAGTGTGTTTAAAGTCATTTCTGTGCCTGAAACGGGTCAAAATTGAAGCTTTTGAGTAAGCAAAACTCTGTAAAAATGGCAATTTTGGTCACTGTGAGGGTTTAAAAAGTGGTTATTCAACATGAGACACGATCCAATTGACATTTTGAATCATTTTTGGTACATTCCAAAAAATCAATTTTCGGATGAAAAACGATGACTCCGGACATGTCGAACGTTCCCAAAATGGTCTATAATGATGAAATTTTAACATTTAATCTTTTGACACTAAATGACCGTTGGATGTGAATTATGACTTTTTCAACTAAAATAAGTGTGTTTAAAGTCATTTCTGTGCCTGAAATGGGTCAAAATTGAAGCTTTTGAGTAAGGAAAACTCTGTAAAAATGGCAATTTTGGTCACTGTGAGGGTTTAAAAAGTGGTTATTCAACATGAGGCACGATCCAATTGACATTTTGAATCATTTTTGGTACAGTCCAAAAAATCAATTTTCGGATGAAAAACGATGACTCCGGACATGTCGAACGTTCCCAAAATGGTCTATAATGATGAAATTTTAACATTTAATCTTTTGACTCTAAATGACTGTTGGATGTGAATTATGACTTTTTCAACTAAAATACGTGTGTTTAAAGTCATTTCTGTGCCTGAAACGGGTCAAAATTGAAGCTTTTGAGTAAGCAAAACTCTGTAAAAATTGCACTTTTGGTCACTGTGAGGGTTTAAAAAGTGGTTATTCAACATGAGGCACGATCCAATTGACATTTTGAATAATTTTGGTACAGTCCAAAAAATCAATTTTCGGATGAAAAACGATGACTCCGGACATGCCGAACGTTCCCAAAATGGTCTATAATGATGAAATTTTAACATTTAATCTTTTGACTCTAAATGACTGTTGGATGTGAATTATGACTTTTTCAACTAAAATATGTGTGTTTAAAGTCATTTCTGTGCCTGAAACGGGTCAAAATTGAAGCTTTTGAGTAAGCAAAACTCTGTAAAAATGGCACTTTTGGTCACTGTGAGGGTTTAAAAAGTGGTTATTCAACATGAGGCACGATCCAATTGACATTTTGAATCATTTTGGGTACAGTCCAAAAAATCAATTTTCGGATGAAAAACGATGACTCTGGACATGTCGAACGTTCCCAAAATGGTCTATAATGATGAAATTTTAACATTTAATCTTTTGACTCTAAATGACTGTTGGATGTGCATTATGACTTTTTCAACTAAAATAAGTGTGTTTAAAGTCATTTCTGTGCCTGAAACGGGTCAAAATTGAAGCTTTTGAGTAAGCAAAACTCTGTAAAAATGGCAATTTTGGTCACTGTGAGGGTTTAAAAAGTGGTTATTCAACATGAGGCACGATCCAATTGATATTTTGAATCATTTTTGGTACAGTCCAAAAAATCAATTTTCGGATGAAAAACGATGACTCCGGACATGTCGAACGTTCCCAAAATGGTCTATAATGATGAAATTTTAACATTTAATCTTTTGACACTAAATGACCGTTGGATGTGAATTATGACTTTTTCAACTAAAATAAGTGTGTTTAAAGTAATTTCTGTGCCTGAAACGGGTCAAAATTGAAGCTTTTGAGTGAGGAAAACTCTGTAAAAATGTCAATTTTGGTCACTGTGAGGGTTTAAAAAGTGGTTATTCAACATGAGGCACGATCCAATTGACATTTTGAATAATTTTAGTACAGTCCAAAAAATCAATTTTCGGATGAAAAACGATGACTCCGGACATGTCGAACGTTCCCAAAATGGTCTATAATGATGAAATTTTAACATTTAATCTTTTGACTCTAAATGACTGTTGGATGTGCATTATGACTTTTTCAACTAAAATAAGTGTGTTTAAAGTCATTTCTGTGCCTGAAACGGGTCAAAATTGAAGCTTTTGAGTAAGCAAAACTCTGTAAAAATGGCAATTTTGGTCACTGTGAGGGTTTAAAAAGTGGTTATCCAACATGAGGCACGATCCAATTGACATTTTGAATCATTTTTAGTACAGTCCAAAAAATCAATTTTCGGATGAAAAACGATGACTCCGGACATGCCGAACGTTCCCAAAATGGTCTATAATGATGAAATTTTAACATTTAATCTTTTGACTCTAAATGACTGTTGGATGTGAATTCTGACTTTTTCAACTAAAATAAGTGTGTTTAAAGTCATTTCTGTGCCTGAAACGGGTCAAAATTGAAGCTTTTGAGTAAGGAAAACTCTGTAAAAATGGCAATTTTGGTCACTGTGAGGGTTTAAAAAGTGGTTATTCAACATGAGGCAAGATCCAATTGACATTTTGAATCATTTTTGGTACAGTCCAAAAAATCAATTTTCGGATGAAAAACGATGACTCCGGACATGTCCAACGTTCCCAAAATGGTCTATAATGATGAAATTTTAACATTTAATCTTTTGACTCTAAATGACTGTTGGATGTGAATTATGACTTTTTCAACTAAAATAAGTGTGTTTAAAGTCATTTCTGTGCCTGAAACGGGTCAAAATTGAAGCTTTTGAGTAAGGAAAACTCTGTAAAAATGGCAATTTTGGTCACTGTGAGGGTTTAAAAAGTGGTTATTCAACATGAGGCACGATCCAATTGACATTTTGAATCATTTTTGGTACAGTCCAAAAAATCAATTTTCGGATGAAAAACGATGACTCCGGACATGCCGAACGTTCCCAAAATGGTCTATAATGATGAAATTTTAACATTTAATCTTTTGACTCTAAATGACTGTTGGATGTGAATTATGACTTTTTCAACTAAAATACGTGTGTTTAAAGTCATTTCTGTGCCTGAAACGGGTCAAAATTGAAGCTTTTGAGTAAGCAAAACTCTGTAAAAATTGCACTTTTGGTCACTGTGAGGGTTTAAAAAGTGGTTATTCAACATGAGGCACGATCCAATTGACATTTTGAATCATTTTGGGTACAGTCCAAAAAATCTATTTTCGGATGAAAAACGATGACTCCGGACATGTCGAACGTTCCCAAAATGGTCTATAATGATGAAATTTTAACATTTAATCTTTTGACTCTAAATGACTGTTGGATGTGAATTATGACTTTTTCAACTAAAATAAGTGTGTTTAAAGTCATTTCTGTGCCTGAAACGGGTCAAAATTGAAGCTTTTGAGTAAGGAAAACTCTGTAAAAATGGCAATTTTGGTCACTGTGAGGGTTTAAAAAGTGGTTATTCAACATGAGGCACGATCCAATTGACATTTTGAATCATTTTTGGTACAGTCCAAAAAATCAATTTTCGGATGAAAAACGATGACTCCGGACATGCCGAACTTTCCCAAAATGGTCTATAATGATGAAATTTTAACATTTAATATTTTGACTCTAAATGACTGTTGGATGTAAATTATGACTTTTTCAACTAAAATATGTGTGTTTAAAGTCATTTCTGTGCCTGAAACGGGTCAAAATTGAAGCTTTTGAGTAAGCAAAACTCTGTAAAAATGGCACTTTTGGTCACTGTGAGGGTTTAAAAAGTGGTTATTCAACATGAGGCACTATCCAATTGACATTTTGAATCATTTTGGGTACAGTCCAAAAAATCAATTTTCGGATGAAAAACGATGACTCCGGACATGTCGAACGTTCCCAAAATGGTCTATAATGATGAAATTTTAACATTTAATCTTTTGACTCTAAATGACTGTTAGATGTGCATTATGACTTTTTCAACTAAAATAAGTGTGTTTAAAGTCATTTCTGTGCCTGAAACGGGTCAAAATTGAAGCTTTTGAGTAAGCAAAACTCTGTAAAAATGGCAATTTTGGTCACTGTGAGGGTTTAAAAAGTGGTTATTCAACATGAGACACGATCCAATTGACATTTTGAATCATTTTTGGTACATTCCAAAAAATCAATTTTCGGATGAAAAACGATGACTCCGGACATGTCGAACGTTCCCAAAATGGTCTATAATGATGAAATTTTAACATTTAATCTTTTGACACTAAATGACCGTTGGATGTGAATTATGACTTTTTCAACTAAAATAAGTGTGTTTAAAGTCATTTCTGTGCCTGAAATGGGTCAAAATTGAAGCTTTTGAGTAAGGAAAACTCTGTAAAAATGGCAATTTTGGTCACTGTGAGGGTTTAAAAAGTGGTTATTCAACATGAGGCACGATCCAAATGACATTTTGAATCATTTTTGGTACAGTCCAAAAAATCAATTTTCGGATGAAAAACGATGACTCCGGACATGTCGAACGTTCCCAAAATGGTCTATAATGATGAAATTTTAACATTTAATCTTTTGACTCTAAATGACTGTTGGATGTGAATTATGACTTTTTCAACTAAAATACGTGTGTTTAAAGTCATTTCTGTGCCTGAAATGGGTCAAAATTGAAGCTTTTGAGTAAGCAAAACTCTGTAAAAATTGCACTTTTGGTCACTGTGAGGGTTTAAAAAGTGGTTATTCAACATGAGGCACGATCCAATTGACATTTTGAATAATTTTGGTACAGTCCAAAAAATCAATTTTCGGATGAAAAACGATGACTCCGGACATGCCGAACGTTCCCAAAATGGTCTATAATGATGAAATTTTAACATTTAATCTTTTGACTCTAAATGACTGTTGGATGTGAATTATGACTTTTTCAACTAAAATATGTGTGTTTAAAGTCATTTCTGTGCCTGAAACGGGTCAAAATTGAAGCTTTTGAGTAAGCAAAACTCTGTAAAAATGGCACTTTTGGTCACTGTGAGGGTTTAAAAAGTGGTTATTCAACATGAGGCACGATCCAATTGACATTTTGAATCATTTTGGGTACAGTCCAAAAAATCAATTTTCGGATGAAAAACGATGACTCTGGACATGTCGAACGTTCCCAAAATGGTCTATAATGATGAAATTTTAACATTTAATCTTTTGACTCTAAATGACTGTTGGATGTGCATTATGACTTTTTCAACTAAAATAAGTGTGTTTAAAGTCATTTCTGTGCCTGAAACGGGTCAAAATTGAAGCTTTTGAGTAAGCAAAACTCTGTAAAAATGGCAATTTTGGTCACTGTGAGGGTTTAAAAAGTGGTTATTCAACATGAGGCACGATCCAATTGATATTTTGAATCATTTTTGGTACAGTCCAAAAAATCAATTTTCGGATGAAAAACGATGACTCCGGACATGTCGAACGTTCCCAAAATGGTCTATAATGATGAAATTTTAACATTTAATCTTTTGACTCTAAATGACTGTTGGATGTGAATTATGACTTTTTCAACTAAAATAAGTGTGTTTAAAGTCATTTCTGTGCCTGAAACAGGTCAAAATTGAAGCTTTTGAGTGAGGAAAACTCTGTAAAAATGGCAATTTTGGTCACTGTGAGGGTTTAAAAAGTGGTTATTCAACATGAGGCACGATCCAATTGACATTTTGAATAATTTTAGTACAGTCCAAAAAATCAATTTTCGGATGAAAAACGATGACTCCGGACATGTCGAACGTTCCCAAAATGGTCTATAATGATGAAATTTTAACATTTAATCTTTTGACTCTAAATGACTGTTGGATGTGCATTATGACTTTTTCAACTAAAATAAGTGTGTTTAAAGTCATTTCTGTGCCTGAAACGGGTCAAAATTGAAGCTTTTGAGTAAGCAAAACTCTGTAAAAATGGCAATTTTGGTCACTGTGAGGGTTTAAAAAGTGGTTATTCAACATGAGGCACGATCCAATTGACATTTTGAATCATTTTGGGTACAGTCCAAAAAATCAATTTTCGGATGAAAAACGATGACTCCGGACATGTCGAACGTTCCCAAAATGGTCTATAATGATGAAATTTTAACATTTAATCTTTTGACTCTAAATGACTGTTGGATGTGAATTATGACTTTTTCAACTAAAATAAGTGTGTTTAAAGTCATTTCTGTGCCTGAAACGGGTCAAAATTGAAGATTTTGAGTAAGCAAAACTCTGTAAAAATGGCAATTTTGGTCACTGTGAGGGTTTAAAAAGTGGTTATTCAACATGAGGCACGATCCAATTGACATTTTGAATCATTTTGGGTACAGTCCAAAAAATCAATTTTCGGATGAAAAACGATGACTCCGGACATGTCGAACGTTCCCAAAATGGTCTATAATGATGACATTTTAACATTTAATCTTTTGACTCTAAATGACTGTTGGATGTGCATTATGACTTTTTCAACTAAAATAAGTGTGTTTAAAGTCATTTCTGTGCCTGAAACGGGTCAAAATTGAAGCTTTTGAGTAAGGAAAACTCTGTAAAAATGGCAATTTTGGTCACTGTGAGGGTTTAAAAAGTGGTTATTCAACATGAGGCACGATCCAATTGACATTTTGAATCATTTTGGGTACAGTCCAAAAAATCAATTTTCAGATGAAAAACGACTCCGGACATGTCGAACGTTCCCAAAATGGTCTATAATGATGAAATTTTAACATTTAATCTTTTGACTCTTAATGACTGTTGGATGTGAATTATGACTTTTTCAACTAAAATAAGTGTGTTTAAAGTCATTTCTGTGCCTGAAACGGGTCAAAATTGAAGCTTTTGAGTAAGCAAAACTCTGTAAAAATGGCAATTTTGGTCACTGTGAGGGTTTAAAAAGTGGTTATTCAACATGAGGCACGATCCAATTGACATTTTGAATCATTTTGGGTACAGTCCAAAAAATCAATTTTCGGATGAAAAACGATGACTCCGGACATGTCGAACGTTCCCAAATTGGTCTATAATGATGAAATTTTAAAATTTAATCTTTTGACTCTAAATGACTGTTGGATGTGCATTATGACTTTTTCAACTAAAATAAGTGTGTTTAAAGTCATTTCTGTGCCTGAAACGGGTCAAAATTGAAGCTTTTGAGTAAGCAAAACTCTGTAAAAATGGCACTTTTGGTCACTGTGAGGGTTTAAAAAGTAGTTATTCAACATGAGGCACGATCCAATTGACATTTTGAATAATTTTAGTACAGTCCAAAAAATCAATTTTCGGATGAAAAACGATGACTCCGGACATGTCGAACGTTCCCAAAATGGTCTATAATGATGAAATTTTAACATTTAATCTTTTGACTCTAAATGACTGTTGGATGTGCATTATGACTTTTTCAACTAAAATAAGTGTGTTTAAAGTCATTTCTGTGCCTGAAACGGGTCAAAATTGAAGCTTTTGAGTAAGCAAAACTCTGTAAAAATGGCAATTTTGGTCACTGTGAGGGTTTAAAAAGTGGTTATTCAACATGAGGCACTATCCAATTGACATTTTGAATCATTTTTGGTACAGTCCAAAAAATCAATTTTCGGATGAAAAACGATGACTCCGGACATGTCGAACGTTCCCAAAATGGTCTATAATGATGAAATTTTAACATTTAATCTTTTGACACTAAATGACCGTTGGATGTGAATTATGACTTTTTCAACTAAAATAAGTGTGTTTAAAGTCATTTCTGTGCCTGAAATGGGTCAAAATTGAAGCTTTTGAGTAAGGAAAACTCTGTAAAAATGGCAATTTTGGTCACTGTGAGGGTTTAAAAAGTGGTTATTCAACATGAGGCACGATCCAATTGACATTTTGAATCATTTTGGGTACAGTCCAAAAAATCAATTTTCGGATGAAAAACGATGACTCCGGACATGTCGAACGTTCCCAAAATGGTCTATAATGATGAAATTTTAACATTTAATCTTTTGACAGCAAATGACCGTTGGATGTGAATTATGACTTTTTCAACTAAAATAAGTGTGTTTAAAGTCATTTCTGTGCCTGAAACGGGTCAAAATTGAAGCTTTTGAGTAAGCAAAACTCTGTAAAAATGGCAATTTTGGTCACTGTGAGGGTTTAAAAAGTGGTTATCCAACATGAGGCACGATCCAATTGACATTTTGAATCATTTTTAGTACAGTCCAAAAAATCAATTTTCGGATGAAAAACGATGACTCCGGACATGCCGAACGTTCCCAAAATGGTCTATAATGATGAAATTTTAACATTTAATCTTTTGACTCTAAATGACTGTTGGATGTGAATTCTGACTTTTTCAACTAAAATAAGTGTGTTTAAAGTCATTTCTGTGCCTGAAACGGGTCAAAATTGAAGCTTTTGAGTAAGGAAAACTCTGTAAAAATGGCAATTTTGGTCACTGTGAGGGTTTAAAAAGTGGTTATTCAACATGAGGCAAGATCCAATTGACATTTTGAATCATTTTTGGTACAGTCCAAAAAATCTATTTTCGGATGAAAAACGATGACTCCGGACATGTCCAACGTTCCCAAAATGGTCTATAAAGATGAAATTTTAACATTTAATCTTTTGACTCTAAATGACTTGGATGTGAATTATGACTTTTTCAACTAAAATAAGTGTGTTTAAAGTCATTTCTGTGCCTGAAATGGGTCAAAATTGAAGCTTTTGAGTAAGGAAAACTCTGTAAAAATGGCAATTTTGGTCACTGTGAGGGTTTAAAAAGTGGTTATTCAACATGAGGCACGATCCAATTGACATTTTGAATCATTTTGGGTACAGTCCAAAAAATCAATTTTCGGATGAAAAACGATGACTCCGGACATGTCGAACGTTCCCAAAATGGTCTATAATGATGAAATTTTAACATTTAATCTTTTGAAACTAAATGACCGTTGGATGTGAATTATGACTTTTTCAACTAAAATAAGTGTGTTTAAAGTCATTTCTGTGCCTGAAACGGGTCAAAATTGAAGCTTTTGAGTAAGCAAAACTCTGTAAAAATGGCAATTTTGGTCACTGTGAGGGTTTAAAAAGTGGTTATCCAACATGAGGCACGATCCAATTGACATTTTGAATCATTTTTAGTACAGTCCAAAAAATCAATTTTCGGATGAAAAACGATGACTCCGGACATGCCGAACGTTCCCAAAATGGTCTATAATGATGAAATTTTAACATTTAATCTTTTGACTCTAAATGACTGTTGGATGTGAATTCTGACTTTTTCAACTAAAATAAGTGTGTTTAAAGTCATTTCTGTGCCTGAAACGGGTCAAAATTGAAGCTTTTGAGTAAGGAAAACTCTGTAAAAATGGCAATTTTGGTCACTGTGAGGGTTTAAAAAGTGGTTATTCAACATGAGGCAAGATCCAATTGACATTTTGAATCATTTTTGGTACAGTCCAAAAAATCAATTTTCGGATGAAAAACGATGACTCCGGACATGTCCAACGTTCCCAAAATGGTCTATAATGATGAAATTTTAACATTTAATCTTTTGACTCTAAATGACTGTTGGATGTGAATTATGACTTTTTCAACTAAAATAAGTGTGTTTAAAGTCATTTCTGTGCCTGAAACGGGTCAAAATTGAAGCTTTTGAGTAAGGAAAACTCTGTAAAAATGGCAATTTTGGTCACTGTGAGGGTTTAAAAAGTGGTTATTCAACATGAGGCACGATCCAATTGACATTTTGAATCATTTTTGGTACAGTCCAAAAAATCAATTTTCGGATGAAAAACGATGACTCCGGACATGCCGAACGTTCCCAAAATGGTCTATAATGATGAAATTTTAACATTTAATCTTTTGACTCTAAATGACTGTTGGATGTGAATTATGACTTTTTCAACTAAAATACGTGTGTTTAAAGTCATTTCTGTGCCTGAAACGGGTCAAAATTGAAGCTTTTGAGTAAGCAAAACTCTGTAAAAATTGCACTTTTGGTCACTGTGAGGGTTTAAAAAGTGGTTATTCAACATGAGGCACGATCCAATTGACATTTTGAATCATTTTGGGTACAGTCCAAAAAATCTATTTTCGGATGAAAAACGATGACTCCGGACATGTCGAACGTTCCCAAAATGGTCTATAATGATGAAATTTTAACATTTAATCTTTTGACTCTAAATGACTGTTGGATGTGAATTATGACTTTTTCAACTAAAATAAGTGTGTTTAAAGTCATTTCTGTGCCTGAAACGGGTCAAAATTGAAGCTTTTGAGTAAGGAAAACTCTGTAAAAATGGCAATTTTGGTCACTGTGAGGGTTTAAAAAGTGGTTATTCAACATGAGGCACGATCCAATTGACATTTTGAATCATTTTTGGTACAGTCCAAAAAATCAATTTTCGGATGAAAAACGATGACTCCGGACATGCCGAACTTTCCCAAAATGGTCTATAATGATGAAATTTTAACATTTAATATTTTGACTCTAAATGACTGTTGGATGTAAATTATGACTTTTTCAACTAAAATATGTGTGTTTAAAGTCATTTCTGTGCCTGAAACGGGTCAAAATTGAAGCTTTTGAGTAAGCAAAACTCTGTAAAAATGGCACTTTTGGTCACTGTGAGGGTTTAAAAAGTGGTTATTCAACATGAGGCACTATCCAATTGACATTTTGAATCATTTTGGGTACAGTCCAAAAAATCAATTTTCGGATGAAAAACGATGACTCCGGACATGTCGAACGTTCCCAAAATGGTCTATAATGATGAAATTTTAACATTTAATCTTTTGACTCTAAATGACTGTTAGATGTGCATTATGACTTTTTCAACTAAAATAAGTGTGTTTAAAGTCATTTCTGTGCCTGAAACGGGTCAAAATTGAAGCTTTTGAGTAAGCAAAACTCTGTAAAAATGGCAATTTTGGTCACTGTGAGGGTTTAAAAAGTGGTTATTCAACATGAGACACGATCCAATTGACATTTTGAATCATTTTTGGTACATTCCAAAAAATCAATTTTCGGATGAAAAACGATGACTCCGGACATGTCGAACGTTCCCAAAATGGTCTATAATGATGAAATTTTAACATTTAATCTTTTGACACTAAATGACCGTTGGATGTGAATTATGACTTTTTCAACTAAAATAAGTGTGTTTAAAGTCATTTCTGTGCCTGAAATGGGTCAAAATTGAAGCTTTTGAGTAAGGAAAACTCTGTAAAAATGGCAATTTTGGTCACTGTGAGGGTTTAAAAAGTGGTTATTCAACATGAGGCACGATCCAAATGACATTTTGAATCATTTTTGGTACAGTCCAAAAAATCAATTTTCGGATGAAAAACGATGACTCCGGACATGTCGAACGTTCCCAAAATGGTCTATAATGATGAAATTTTAACATTTAATCTTTTGACTCTAAATGACTGTTGGATGTGAATTATGACTTTTTCAACTAAAATACGTGTGTTTAAAGTCATTTCTGTGCCTGAAATGGGTCAAAATTGAAGCTTTTGAGTAAGCAAAACTCTGTAAAAATTGCACTTTTGGTCACTGTGAGGGTTTAAAAAGTGGTTATTCAACATGAGGCACGATCCAATTGACATTTTGAATAATTTTGGTACAGTCCAAAAAATCAATTTTCGGATGAAAAACGATGACTCCGGACATGCCGAACGTTCCCAAAATGGTCTATAATGATGAAATTTTAACATTTAATCTTTTGACTCTAAATGACTGTTGGATGTGAATTATGACTTTTTCAACTAAAATATGTGTGTTTAAAGTCATTTCTGTGCCTGAAACGGGTCAAAATTGAAGCTTTTGAGTAAGCAAAACTCTGTAAAAATGGCACTTTTGGTCACTGTGAGGGTTTAAAAAGTGGTTATTCAACATGAGGCACGATCCAATTGACATTTTGAATCATTTTGGGTACAGTCCAAAAAATCAATTTTCGGATGAAAAACGATGACTCTGGACATGTCGAACGTTCCCAAAATGGTCTATAATGATGAAATTTTAACATTTAATCTTTTGACTCTAAATGACTGTTGGATGTGCATTATGACTTTTTCAACTAAAATAAGTGTGTTTAAAGTCATTTCTGTGCCTGAAACGGGTCAAAATTGAAGCTTTTGAGTAAGCAAAACTCTGTAAAAATGGCAATTTTGGTCACTGTGAGGGTTTAAAAAGTGGTTATTCAACATGAGGCACGATCCAATTGATATTTTGAATCATTTTTGGTACAGTCCAAAAAATCAATTTTCGGATGAAAAACGATGACTCCGGACATGTCGAACGTTCCCAAAATGGTCTATAATGATGAAATTTTAACATTTAATCTTTTGACTCTAAATGACTGTTGGATGTGAATTATGACTTTTTCAACTAAAATAAGTGTGTTTAAAGTCATTTCTGTGCCTGAAACAGGTCAAAATTGAAGCTTTTGAGTGAGGAAAACTCTGTAAAAATGGCAATTTTGGTCACTGTGAGGGTTTAAAAAGTGGTTATTCAACATGAGGCACGATCCAATTGACATTTTGAATAATTTTAGTACAGTCCAAAAAATCAATTTTCGGATGAAAAACGATGACTCCGGACATGTCGAACGTTCCCAAAATGGTCTATAATGATGAAATTTTAACATTTAATCTTTTGACTCTAAATGACTGTTGGATGTGCATTATGACTTTTTCAACTAAAATAAGTGTGTTTAAAGTCATTTCTGTGCCTGAAACGGGTCAAAATTGAAGCTTTTGAGTAAGCAAAACTCTGTAAAAATGGCAATTTTGGTCACTGTGAGGGTTTAAAAAGTGGTTATTCAACATGAGGCACGATCCAATTGACATTTTGAATCATTTTGGGTACAGTCCAAAAAATCAATTTTCGGATGAAAAACGATGACTCCGGACATGTCGAACGTTCCCAAAATGGTCTATAATGATGAAATTTTAACATTTAATCTTTTGACTCTAAATGACTGTTGGATGTGAATTATGACTTTTTCAACTAAAATAAGTGTGTTTAAAGTCATTTCTGTGCCTGAAACGGGTCAAAATTGAAGATTTTGAGTAAGCAAAACTCTGTAAAAATGGCAATTTTGGTCACTGTGAGGGTTTAAAAAGTGGTTATTCAACATGAGGCACGATCCAATTGACATTTTGAATCATTTTGGGTACAGTCCAAAAAATCAATTTTCGGATGAAAAACGATGACTCCGGACATGTCGAACGTTCCCAAAATGGTCTATAATGATGACATTTTAACATTTAATCTTTTGACTCTAAATGACTGTTGGATGTGCATTATGACTTTTTCAACTAAAATAAGTGTGTTTAAAGTCATTTCTGTGCCTGAAACGGGTCAAAATTGAAGCTTTTGAGTAAGGAAAACTCTGTAAAAATGGCAATTTTGGTCACTGTGAGGGTTTAAAAAGTGGTTATTCAACATGAGGCACGATCCAATTGACATTTTGAATCATTTTGGGTACAGTCCAAAAAATCAATTTTCAGATGAAAAACGACTCCGGACATGTCGAACGTTCCCAAAATGGTCTATAATGATGAAATTTTAACATTTAATCTTTTGACTCTTAATGACTGTTGGATGTGAATTATGACTTTTTCAACTAAAATAAGTGTGTTTAAAGTCATTTCTGTGCCTGAAACGGGTCAAAATTGAAGCTTTTGAGTAAGCAAAACTCTGTAAAAATGGCAATTTTGGTCACTGTGAGGGTTTAAAAAGTGGTTATTCAACATGAGGCACGATCCAATTGACATTTTGAATCATTTTGGGTACAGTCCAAAAAATCAATTTTCGGATGAAAAACGATGACTCCGGACATGTCGAACGTTCCCAAATTGGTCTATAATGATGAAATTTTAAAATTTAATCTTTTGACTCTAAATGACTGTTGGATGTGCATTATGACTTTTTCAACTAAAATAAGTGTGTTTAAAGTCATTTCTGTGCCTGAAACGGGTCAAAATTGAAGCTTTTGAGTAAGCAAAACTCTGTAAAAATGGCACTTTTGGTCACTGTGAGGGTTTAAAAAGTAGTTATTCAACATGAGGCACGATCCAATTGACATTTTGAATAATTTTAGTACAGTCCAAAAAATCAATTTTCGGATGAAAAACGATGACTCCGGACATGTCGAACGTTCCCAAAATGGTCTATAATGATGAAATTTTAACATTTAATCTTTTGACTCTAAATGACTGTTGGATGTGCATTATGACTTTTTCAACTAAAATAAGTGTGTTTAAAGTCATTTCTGTGCCTGAAACGGGTCAAAATTGAAGCTTTTGAGTAAGCAAAACTCTGTAAAAATGGCAATTTTGGTCACTGTGAGGGTTTAAAAAGTGGTTATTCAACATGAGGCACTATCCAATTGACATTTTGAATCATTTTTGGTACAGTCCAAAAAATCAATTTTCGGATGAAAAACGATGACTCCGGACATGTCGAACGTTCCCAAAATGGTCTATAATGATGAAATTTTAACATTTAATCTTTTGACACTAAATGACCGTTGGATGTGAATTATGACTTTTTCAACTAAAATAAGTGTGTTTAAAGTCATTTCTGTGCCTGAAATGGGTCAAAATTGAAGCTTTTGAGTAAGGAAAACTCTGTAAAAATGGCAATTTTGGTCACTGTGAGGGTTTAAAAAGTGGTTATTCAACATGAGGCACGATCCAATTGACATTTTGAATCATTTTGGGTACAGTCCAAAAAATCAATTTTCGGATGAAAAACGATGACTCCGGACATGTCGAACGTTCCCAAAATGGTCTATAATGATGAAATTTTAACATTTAATCTTTTGACAGCAAATGACCGTTGGATGTGAATTATGACTTTTTCAACTAAAATAAGTGTGTTTAAAGTCATTTCTGTGCCTGAAACGGGTCAAAATTGAAGCTTTTGAGTAAGCAAAACTCTGTAAAAATGGCAATTTTGGTCACTGTGAGGGTTTAAAAAGTGGTTATCCAACATGAGGCACGATCCAATTGACATTTTGAATCATTTTTAGTACAGTCCAAAAAATCAATTTTCGGATGAAAAACGATGACTCCGGACATGCCGAACGTTCCCAAAATGGTCTATAATGATGAAATTTTAACATTTAATCTTTTGACTCTAAATGACTGTTGGATGTGAATTCTGACTTTTTCAACTAAAATAAGTGTGTTTAAAGTCATTTCTGTGCCTGAAACGGGTCAAAATTGAAGCTTTTGAGTAAGGAAAACTCTGTAAAAATGGCAATTTTGGTCACTGTGAGGGTTTAAAAAGTGGTTATTCAACATGAGGCAAGATCCAATTGACATTTTGAATCATTTTTGGTACAGTCCAAAAAATCTATTTTCGGATGAAAAACGATGACTCCGGACATGTCCAACGTTCCCAAAATGGTCTATAAAGATGAAATTTTAACATTTAATCTTTTGACTCTAAATGACTTGGATGTGAATTATGACTTTTTCAACTAAAATAAGTGTGTTTAAAGTCATTTCTGTGCCTGAAATGGGTCAAAATTGAAGCTTTTGAGTAAGGAAAACTCTGTAAAAATGGCAATTTTGGTCACTGTGAGGGTTTAAAAAGTGGTTATTCAACATGAGGCACGATCCAATTGACATTTTGAATCATTTTGGGTACAGTCCAAAAAATCAATTTTCGGATGAAAAACGATGACTCCGGACATGTCGAACGTTCCCAAAATGGTCTATAATGATGAAATTTTAACATTTAATCTTTTGAAACTAAATGACCGTTGGATGTGAATTATGACTTTTTCAACTAAAATAAGTGTGTTTAAAGTCATTTCTGTGCCTGAAACGGGTCAAAATTGAAGCTTTTGAGTAAGCAAAACTCTGTAAAAATGGCAATTTTGGTCACTGTGAGGGTTTAAAAAGTGGTTATCCAACATGAGGCACGATCCAATTGACATTTTGAATCATTTTTAGTACAGTCCAAAAAATCAATTTTCGGATGAAAAACGATGACTCCGGACATGCCGAACGTTCCCAAAATGGTCTATAATGATGAAATTTTAACATTTAATCTTTTGACTCTAAATGACTGTTGGATGTGAATTCTGACTTTTTCAACTAAAATAAGTGTGTTTAAAGTCATTTCTGTGCCTGAAACGGGTCAAAATTGAAGCTTTTGAGTAAGGAAAACTCTGTAAAAATGGCAATTTTGGTCACTGTGAGGGTTTAAAAAGTGGTTATTCAACATGAGGCAAGATCCAATTGACATTTTGAATCATTTTTGGTACAGTCCAAAAAATCTATTTTTGGATGAAAAACGATGACTCCGGACATGTCCAACGTTCCCAAAATGGTCTATAATGATGAAATTTTAACATTTAATCTTTTGACTCTAAATGACTGTTGGATGTGAATTATGACTTTTTCAACTAAAATAAGTGTGTTTAAAGTCATTTCTGTGCCTGAAACGGGTCAAAATTGAAGCTTTTGAGTAAGGAAAACTCTGTAAAAATGGCAATTTTGGTCACTGTGAGGGTTTAAAAAGTGGTTATTCAACATGAGGCACGATCCAATTGACATTTTGAATCATTTTTGGTACAGTCCAAAAAATCAATTTTCGGATGAAAAACGATGACTCCGGACATGCCGAACGTTCCCAAAATGGTCTATAATGATGAAATTTTAACATTTAATCTTTTGACTCTAAATGACTGTTGGATGTGAATTATGACTTTTTCAACTAAAATACGTGTGTTTAAAGTCATTTCTGTGCCTGAAACGGGTCAAAATTGAAGCTTTTGAGTAAGCAAAACTCTGTAAAAATGGCACTTTTGGTCACTGTGAGGGTTTAAAAAGTGGTTATTCAACATGAGGCACGATCCAATTGACATTTTGAATCATTTTGGGTACAGTCCAAAAAATCAATTTTCGGATGAAAAACGATGACTCCGGACATGTCGAACGTTCCCAAAATGGTCTATAATGATGAAATTTTAACATTTAATCTTTTGACTCTAAATGACTGTTAGATGTGCATTATGACTTTTTCAACTAAAATAAGTGTGTTTAAAGTCATTTCTGTGCCTGAAACGGGTCAAAATTGAAGCTTTTGAGTAAGCAAAACTCTGTAAAAATGGCAATTTTGGTCACTGTGAGGGTTTAAAAAGTGGTTATTCAACATGAGGCACGATCCAATTGACATTTTGAATCATTTTTGGTACATTCCAAAAAATCAATTTTCGGATGAAAAACGATGACTCCGGACATGTCGAACGTTCCCAAAATGGTCTATAATGATGAAATTTTAACATTTAATCTTTTGACACTAAATGACCGTTGGATGTGAATTATGACTTTTTCAACTAAAATAAGTGTGTTTAAAGTCATTTCTGTGCCTGAAATGGGTCAAAATTGAAGCTTTTGAGTAAGGAAAACTCTGTAAAAATGGCAATTTTGGTCACTGTGAGGGTTTAAAAAGTGGTTATTCAACATGAGGCACGATCCAATTGACATTTTGAATCATTTTTGGTACAGTCCAAAAAATCAATTTTCGGATGAAAAACGATGACTCCGGACATGCCGAACGTTCCCAAAATGGTCTATAATGATGAAATTTTAACATTTAATCTTTTGACTCTAAATGACTGTTGGATGTGAATTATGACTTTTTCAACTAAAATACGTGTGTTTAAAGTCATTTCTGTGCCTGAAACGGGTCAAAATTGAAGCTTTTGAGTAAGCAAAACTCTGTAAAAATTGCACTTTTGGTCACTGTGAGGGTTTAAAAAGTGGTTATTCAACATGAGGCACGATCCAATTGACATTTTGAATAATTTTGGTACAGTCCAAAAAATCAATTTTCGGATGAAAAACGATGACTCCGGACATGCCGAACGTTCCCAAAATGGTCTATAATGATGAAATTTTAACATTTAATCTTTTGACTCTAAATGACTGTTGGATGTGAATTATGACTTTTTCAACTAAAATATGTGTGTTTAAAGTCATTTCTGTGCCTGAAACGGGTCAAAATTGAAGCTTTTGAGTAAGCAAAACTCTGTAAAAATGGCACTTTTGGTCACTGTGAGGGTTTAAAAAGTGGTTATTCAACATGAGGCACGATCCAATTGACATTTTGAATCATTTTGGGTACAGTCCAAAAAATCAATTTTCGGATGAAAAACGATGACTCCGGACATGTCGAACGTTCCCAAAATGGTCTATAATGATGAAATTTTAACATTTAATCTTTTGACTCTAAATGACTGTTGGATGTGCATTATGACTTTTTCAACTAAAATAAGTGTGTTTAAAGTCATTTCTGTGCCTGAAACGGGTCAAAATTGAAGCTTTTGAGTAAGCAAAACTCTGTAAAAATGGCAATTTTGGTCACTGTGAGGGTTTAAAAAGTGGTTATTCAACATGAGGCACGATCCAATTGACATTTTGAATCATTTTTGGTACAGTCCAAAAAATCAATTTTCGGATGAAAAACGATGACTCCGGACATGCCGAACTTTCCCAAAATGGTCTATAATGATGAAATTTTAACATTTAATCTTTTGACTCTAAATGACTGTTGGATGTAAATTATGACTTTTTCAACTAAAATACGTGTGTTTAAAGTCATTTCTGTGCCTGAAACGGGTCAAAATTGAAGCTTTTGAGTAAGCAAAACTCTGTAAAAATTGCACTTTTGGTCACTGTGAGGGTTTAAAAAGTGGTTATTCAACATGAGGCACGATCCAATTGACATTTTGAATAATTTTGGTACAGTCCAAAAAATCAATTTTCGGATGAAAAACGATGACTCCGGACATGCCGAACGTTCCCAAAATGGTCTATAATGATGAAATTTTAACATTTAATCTTTTGACTCTAAATGACTGTTGGATGTGAATTATGACTTTTTCAACTAAAATATGTGTGTTTAAAGTCATTTCTGTGCCTGAAACGGGTCAAAATTGAAGCTTTTGAGTAAGCAAAACTCTGTAAAAATGGCACTTTTGGTCACTGTGAGGGTTTAAAAAGTGGTTATTCAACATGAGGCACGATCCAATTGACATTTCGAATCATTTTGGGTACAGTCCAAAAAATCAATTTTCGGATGAAAAACGATGACTCCGGACATGCCGAACGTTCCCAAAATGGTCTATAATGATGAAATTTTAACATTTAATCTTTTGACTCTAAATGACTGTTGGATGTGAATTCTGACTTTTTCAACTAAAATAAGTGTGTTTAAAGTCATTTCTGTGCCTGAAACGGGTCAAAATTGAAGCTTTTGAGTAAGGAAAACTCTGTAAAAATGGCAATTTTGGTCACTGTGAGGGTTTAAAAAGTGGTTATTCAACATGAGGCAAGATCCAATTGACATTTTGAATCATTTTTGGTACAGTCCAAAAAATCTATTTTCGGATGAAAAACGATGACTCCGGACATGTCCAACGTTCCCAAAATGGTCTATAAAGATGAAATTTTAACATTTAATCTTTTGACTCTAAATGACTGTTGGATGTGAATTATGACTTTTTCAACTAAAATAAGTGTGTTTAAAGTCATTTCTGTGCCTGAAATGGGTCAAAATTGAAGCTTTTGAGTAAGGAAAACTCTGTAAAAATGGCAATTTTGGTCACTGTGAGGGTTTAAAAAGTGGTTATTCAACATGAGGCACGATCCAATTGACATTTTGAATCATTTTGGGTACAGTCCAAAAAATCAATTTTCGGATGAAAAACGATGACTCCGGACATGTCGAACGTTCCCAAAATGGTCTATAATGATGAAATTTTAACATTTAATCTTTTGAAACTAAATGACCGTTGGATGTGAATTATGACTTTTTCAACTAAAATAAGTGTGTTTAAAGTCATTTCTGTGCCTGAAACGGGTCAAAATTGAAGCTTTTGAGTAAGCAAAACTCTGTAAAAATGGCAATTTTGGTCACTGTGAGGGTTTAAAAAGTGGTTATCCAACATGAGGCACGATCCAATTGACATTTTGAATCATTTTTAGTACAGTCCAAAAAATCAATTTTCGGATGAAAAACGATGACTCCGGACATGCCGAACGTTCCCAAAATGGTCTATAATGATGAAATTTTAACATTTAATCTTTTGACTCTAAATGACTGTTGGATGTGAATTCTGACTTTTTCAACTAAAATAAGTGTGTTTAAAGTCATTTCTGTGCCTGAAACGGGTCAAAATTGAAGCTTTTGAGTAAGGAAAACTCTGTAAAAATGGCAATTTTGGTCACTGTGAGGGTTTAAAAAGTGGTTATTCAACATGAGGCAAGATCCAATTGACATTTTGAATCATTTTTGGTACAGTCCAAAAAATCTATTTTTGGATGAAAAACGATGACTCCGGACATGTCCAACGTTCCCAAAATGGTCTATAATGATGAAATTTTAACATTTAATCTTTTGACTCTAAATGACTGTTGGATGTGAATTCTGACTTTTTCAACTAAAATAAGTGTGTTTAAAGTCATTTCTGTGCCTGAAACGGGTCAAAATTGAAGCTTTTGAGTAAGGAAAACTCTGTAAAAATGGCAATTTTGGTCACTGTGAGGGTTTAAAAAGTGGTTATTCAACATGAGGCAAGATCCAATTGACATTTTGAATCATTTTTGGTACAGTCCAAAAAATCTATTTTCGGATGAAAAACGATGACTCCGGACATGTCCAACGTTCCCAAAATGGTCTATAAAGATGAAATTTTAACATTTAATCTTTTGACTCTAAATGACTGTTGGATGTGAATTATGACTTTTTCAACTAAAATAAGTGTGTTTAAAGTCATTTCTGTGCCTGAAATGGGTCAAAATTGAAGCTTTTGAGTAAGGAAAACTCTGTAAAAATGGCAATTTTGGTCACTGTGAGGGTTTAAAAAGTGGTTATTCAACATGAGGCACGATCCAATTGACATTTTGAATCATTTTGGGTACAGTCCAAAAAATCAATTTTCGGATGAAAAACGATGACTCCGGACATGTCGAACGTTCCCAAAATGGTCTATAATGATGAAATTTTAACATTTAATCTTTTGAAACTAAATGACCGTTGGATGTGAATTATGACTTTTTCAACTAAAATAAGTGTGTTTAAAGTCATTTCTGTGCCTGAAACGGGTCAAAATTGAAGCTTTTGAGTAAGCAAAACTCTGTAAAAATGGCAATTTTGGTCACTGTGAGGGTTTAAAAAGTGGTTATCCAACATGAGGCACGATCCAATTGACATTTTGAATCATTTTTAGTACAGTCCAAAAAATCAATTTTCGGATGAAAAACGATGACTCCGGACATGCCGAACGTTCCCAAAATGGTCTATAATGATGAAATTTTAACATTTAATCTTTTGACTCTAAATGACTGTTGGATGTGAATTCTGACTTTTTCAACTAAAATAAGTGTGTTTAAAGTCATTTCTGTGCCTGAAACGGGTCAAAATTGAAGCTTTTGAGTAAGGAAAACTCTGTAAAAATGGCAATTTTGGTCACTGTGAGGGTTTAAAAAGTGGTTATTCAACATGAGGCAAGATCCAATTGACATTTTGAATCATTTTTGGTACAGTCCAAAAAATCTATTTTTGGATGAAAAACGATGACTCCGGACATGTCCAACGTTCCCAAAATGGTCTATAATGATGAAATTTTAACATTTAATCTTTTGACTCTAAATGACTGTTGGATGTGAATTCTGACTTTTTCAACTAAAATAAGTGTGTTTAAAGTCATTTCTGTGCCTGAAACGGGTCAAAATTGAAGCTTTTGAGTAAGGAAAACTCTGTAAAAATGGCAATTTTGGTCACTGTGAGGGTTTAAAAAGTGGTTATTCAACATGAGGCAAGATCCAATTGACATTTTGAATCATTTTTGGTACAGTCCAAAAAATCTATTTTCGGATGAAAAACGATGACTCCGGACATGTCCAACGTTCCCAAAATGGTCTATAAAGATGAAATTTTAACATTTAATCTTTTGACTCTAAATGACTGTTGGATGTGAATTATGACTTTTTCAACTAAAATAAGTGTGTTTAAAGTCATTTCTGTGCCTGAAATGGGTCAAAATTGAAGCTTTTGAGTAAGGAAAACTCTGTAAAAATGGCAATTTTGGTCACTGTGAGGGTTTAAAAAGTGGTTATTCAACATGAGGCACGATCCAATTGACATTTTGAATCATTTTGGGTACAGTCCAAAAAATCAATTTTCGGATGAAAAACGATGACTCCGGACATGTCGAACGTTCCCAAAATGGTCTATAATGATGAAATTTTAACATTTAATCTTTTGAAACTAAATGACCGTTGGATGTGAATTATGACTTTTTCAACTAAAATAAGTGTGTTTAAAGTCATTTCTGTGCCTGAAACGGGTCAAAATTGAAGCTTTTGAGTAAGCAAAACTCTGTAAAAATGGCAATTTTGGTCACTGTGAGGGTTTAAAAAGTGGTTATCCAACATGAGGCACGATCCAATTGACATTTTGAATCATTTTTAGTACAGTCCAAAAAATCAATTTTCGGATGAAAAACGATGACTCCGGACATGCCGAACGTTCCCAAAATGGTCTATAATGATGAAATTTTAACATTTAATCTTTTGACTCTAAATGACTGTTGGATGTGAATTCTGACTTTTTCAACTAAAATAAGTGTGTTTAAAGTCATTTCTGTGCCTGAAACGGGTCAAAATTGAAGCTTTTGAGTAAGGAAAACTCTGTAAAAATGGCAATTTTGGTCACTGTGAGGGTTTAAAAAGTGGTTATTCAACATGAGGCAAGATCCAATTGACATTTTGAATCATTTTTGGTACAGTCCAAAAAATCTATTTTTGGATGAAAAACGATGACTCCGGACATGTCCAACGTTCCCAAAATGGTCTATAATGATGAAATTTTAACATTTAATCTTTTGACTCTAAATGACTGTTGGATGTGAATTATGACTTTTTCAACTAAAATAAGTGTGTTTAAAGTCATTTCTGTGCCTGAAACGGGTCAAAATTGAAGCTTTTGAGTAAGGAAAACTCTGTAAAAATGGCAATTTTGGTCACTGTGAGGGTTTAAAAAGTGGTTATTCAACATGAGGCACGATCCAATTGACATTTTGAATCATTTTTGGTACAGTCCAAAAAATCAATTTTCGGATGAAAAACGATGACTCCGGACATGCCGAACGTTCCCAAAATGGTCTATAATGATGAAATTTTAACATTTAATCTTTTGACTCTAAATGACTGTTGGATGTGAATTATGACTTTTTCAACTAAAATACGTGTGTTTAAAGTCATTTCTGTGCCTGAAACGGGTCAAAATTGAAGCTTTTGAGTAAGCAAAACTCTGTAAAAATGGCACTTTTGGTCACTGTGAGGGTTTAAAAAGTGGTTATTCAACATGAGGCACGATCCAATTGACATTTTGAATCATTTTTGGTACAGTCCAAAAAATCAATTTTCGGATGAAAAACGATGACTCCGGACATGCCGAACGTTCCCAAAATGGTCTATAATGATGAAATTTTAACATTTAATCTTTTGACTCTAAATGACTGTTGGATGTGAATTATGACTTTTTCAACTAAAATACGTGTGTTTAAAGTCATTTCTGTGCCTGAAACGGGTCAAAATTGAAGCTTTTGAGTAAGCAAAACTCTGTAAAAATTGCACTTTTGGTCACTGTGAGGGTTTAAAAAGTGGTTATTCAACATGAGGCACGATCCAATTGACATTTTGAATAATTTTGGTACAGTCCAAAAAATCAATTTTCGGATGAAAAACGATGACTCCGGACATGCCGAACGTTCCCAAAATGGTCTATAATGATGAAATTTTAACATTTAATCTTTTGACTCTAAATGACTGTTGGATGTGAATTATGACTTTTTCAACTAAAATATGTGTGTTTAAAGTCATTTCTGTGCCTGAAACGGGTCAAAATTGAAGCTTTTGAGTAAGCAAAACTCTGTAAAAATGGCACTTTTGGTCACTGTGAGGGTTTAAAAAGTGGTTATTCAACATGAGGCACGATCCAATTGACATTTTGAATCATTTTGGGTACAGTCCAAAAAATCAATTTTCGGATGAAAAACGATGACTCCGGACATGTCGAACGTTCCCAAAATGGTCTATAATGATGAAATTTTAACATTTAATCTTTTGACTCTAAATGACTGTTGGATGTGCATTATGACTTTTTCAACTAAAATAAGTGTGTTTAAAGTCATTTCTGTGCCTGAAACGGGTCAAAATTGAAGCTTTTGAGTAAGCAAAACTCTGTAAAAATGGCAATTTTGGTCACTGTGAGGGTTTAAAAAGTGGTTATTCAACATGAGGCACGATCCAATTGACATTTTGAATCATTTTTGGTACAGTCCAAAAAATCAATTTTCGGATGAAAAACGATGACTCCGGACATGCCGAACTTTCCCAAAATGGTCTATAATGATGAAATTTTAACATTTAATCTTTTGACTCTAAATGACTGTTGGATGTAAATTATGACTTTTTCAACTAAAATACGTGTGTTTAAAGTCATTTCTGTGCCTGAAACGGGTCAAAATTGAAGCTTTTGAGTAAGCAAAACTCTGTAAAAATTGCACTTTTGGTCACTGTGAGGGTTTAAAAAGTGGTTATTCAACATGAGGCACGATCCAATTGACATTTTGAATAATTTTGGTACAGTCCAAAAAATCAATTTTCGGATGAAAAACGATGACTCCGGACATGCCGAACGTTCCCAAAATGGTCTATAATGATGAAATTTTAACATTTAATCTTTTGACTCTAAATGACTGTTGGATGTGAATTATGACTTTTTCAACTAAAATATGTGTGTTTAAAGTCATTTCTGTGCCTGAAACGGGTCAAAATTGAAGCTTTTGAGTAAGCAAAACTCTGTAAAAATGGCACTTTTGGTCACTGTGAGGGTTTAAAAAGTGGTTATTCAACATGAGGCACGATCCAATTGACATTTTGAATCATTTTGGGTACAGTCCAAAAAATCAATTTTCGGATGAAAAACGATGACTCCGGACATGTCGAACGTTCCCAAAATGGTCTATAATGATGAAATTTTAACATTTAATCTTTTGACTCTAAATGACTGTTAGATGTGCATTATGACTTTTTCAACTAAAATAAGTGTGTTTAAAGTCATTTCTGTGCCTGAAACGGGTCAAAATTGAAGCTTTTGAGTAAGCAAAACTCTGTAAAAATGGCAATTTTGGTCACTGTGAGGGTTTAAAAAGTGGTTATTCAACATGAGGCACGATCCAATTGACATTTTGAATCATTTTTGGTACATTCCAAAAAATCAATTTTCGGATGAAAAACGATGACTCCGGACATGCCGAACGTTCCCAAAATAGGCTATAATGATGAAATTTTAACATTTAATCTTTTGACTCTAAATGACTGTTGGATGTGAATTATGACTTTTTCAACTAAAATACGTGTGTTTAAAGTCATTTCTGTGCCTGAAACGGGTCAAAATCAAGCTTTTGAGTAAGCAAAACTCTGTAAAAATGGCACTTTTGGTCACTGTGAGGGTTTAAAAAGTGGTTATTCAACATGAGGCACGATCCAATTGACATTTTGAATAATTTTAGTACAGTCCAAAAAATCAATTTTCGGATGAAAAACGATGACTCCGGACATGTCGAACGTTCCCAAAATGGTCTATAATGATGAAATTTTAACATTTAATCTTTTGACTCTAAATGACTGTTGGATGTGCATTATGACTTTTTCAACTAAAATAAGTGTGTTTAAAGTCATTTCTGTGCCTGAAACGGGTCAAAATTGAAGCTTTTGAGTAAGCAAAACTCTGTAAAAATGGCAATTTTGGTCACTGTGAGGGTTTAAAAAGTGGTTATTCAACATGAGGCACTATCCAATTGACATTTTGAATCATTTTTGGTACAGTCCAAAAAATCAATTTTCGGATGAAAAACGATGACTCCGGACATGTCGAACGTTCCCAAAATGGTCTATAATGATGAAATTTTAACATTTAATCTTTTGACACTAAATGACCGTTGGATGTGAATTATGACTTTTTCAACTAAAATAAGTGTGTTTAAAGTCATTTCTGTGCCTGAAATGGGTCAAAATTGAAGCTTTTGAGTAAGGAAAACTCTGTAAAAATGGCAATTTTGGTCACTGTGAGGGTTTAAAAAGTGGTTATTCAACATGAGGCACGATCCAATTGACATTTTGAATCATTTTGGGTACAGTCCAAAAAATCAATTTTCGGATGAAAAACGATGACTCCGGACATGTCGAACGTTCCCAAAATGGTCTATAATGATGAAATTTTAACATTTAATCTTTTGACAGCAAATGACCGTTGGATGTGAATTATGACTTTTTCAACTAAAATAAGTGTGTTTAAAGTCATTTCTGTGCCTGAAACGGGTCAAAATTGAAGCTTTTGAGTAAGCAAAACTCTGTAAAAATGGCAATTTTGGTCACTGTGAGGGTTTAAAAAGTGGTTATCCAACATGAGGCACGATCCAATTGACATTTTGAATCATTTTTAGTACAGTCCAAAAAATCAATTTTCGGATGAAAAACGATGACTCCGGACATGCCGAACGTTCCCAAAATGGTCTATAATGATGAAATTTTAACATTTAATCTTTTGACTCTAAATGACTGTTGGATGTGAATTCTGACTTTTTCAACTAAAATAAGTGTGTTTAAAGTCATTTCTGTGCCTGAAACGGGTCAAAATTGAAGCTTTTGAGTAAGGAAAACTCTGTAAAAATGGCAATTTTGGTCACTGTGAGGGTTTAAAAAGTGGTTATTCAACATGAGGCAAGATCCAATTGACATTTTGAATCATTTTTGGTACAGTCCAAAAAATCTATTTTCGGATGAAAAACGATGACTCCGGACATGTCCAACGTTCCCAAAATGGTCTATAAAGATGAAATTTTAACATTTAATCTTTTGACTCTAAATGACTGTTGGATGTGAATTATGACTTTTTCAACTAAAATAAGTGTGTTTAAAGTCATTTCTGTGCCTGAAATGGGTCAAAATTGAAGCTTTTGAGTAAGGAAAACTCTGTAAAAATGGCAATTTTGGTCACTGTGAGGGTTTAAAAAGTGGTTATTCAACATGAGGCACGATCCAATTGACATTTTGAATCATTTTGGGTACAGTCCAAAAAATCAATTTTCGGATGAAAAACGATGACTCCGGACATGTCGAACGTTCCCAAAATGGTCTATAATGATGAAATTTTAACATTTAATCTTTTGACACTAAATGACCGTTGGATGTGAATTATGACTTTTTCAACTAAAATAAGTGTGTTTAAAGTCATTTCTGTGCCTGAAACGGGTCAAAATTGAAGCTTTTGAGTAAGGAAAACTCTGTAAAAATGGCAATTTTGGTCACTGTGAGGGTTTAAAAAGTGGTTATTCAACATGAGGCAAGATCCAATTGACATTTTGAATCATTTTTGGTACAGTCCAAAAAATCTATTTTTGGATGAAAAACGATGACTCCGGACATGTCCAACGTTCCCAAAATGGTCTATAATGATGAAATTTTAACATTTAATCTTTTGACTCTAAATGACTGTTGGATGTGAATTATGACTTTTTTCAACTAAAATAAGTGTGTTTAAAGTCATTTCTGTGCCTGAAACGGGTCAAAATTGAAGCTTTTGAGTAAGGAAAACTCTGTAAAAATGGCAATTTTGGTCACTGTGAGGGTTTAAAAAGTGGTTATTCAACATGAGGCACGATCCAATTGACATTTTGAATCATTTTTGGTACAGTCCAAAAAATCAATTTTCGGATGAAAAACGATGACTCCGGACATGCCGAACGTTCCCAAAATGGTCTATAATGATGAAATTTTAACATTTAATCTTTTGACTCTAAATGACTGTTGGATGTGAATTATGACTTTTTCAACTAAAATACGTGTGTTTAAAGTCATTTCTGTGCCTGAAACGGGTCAAAATTGAAGCTTTTGAGTAAGCAAAACTCTGTAAAAATGGCACTTTTGGTCACTGTGAGGGTTTAAAAAGTGGTTATTCAACATGAGGCACGATCCAATTGACATTTTGAATCATTTTGGGTACAGTCCAAAAAATCAATTTTCGGATGAAAAACGATGACTCCGGACATGTCGAACGTTCCCAAAATGGTCTATAATGATGAAATTTTAACATTTAATCTTTTGACTCTAAATGACTGTTAGATGTGCATTATGACTTTTTCAACTAAAATAAGTGTGTTTAAAGTCATTTCTGTGCCTGAAACGGGTCAAAATTGAAGCTTTTGAGTAAGCAAAACTCTGTAAAAATGGCAATTTTGGTCACTGTGAGGGTTTAAAAAGTGGTTATTCAACATGAGGCACGATCCAATTGACATTTTGAATCATTTTTGGTACATTCCAAAAAATCAATTTTCGGATGAAAAACGATGACTCCGGACATGTCGAACGTTCCCAAAATGGTCAATAATGATGAAATTTTAACATTTAATCTTTTGACACTAAATGACCGTTGGATGTGAATTATGACTTTTTCAACTAAAATAAGTGTGTTTAAAGTCATTTCTGTGCCTGAAATGGGTCAAAATTGAAGCTTTTGAGTAAGGAAAACTCTGTAAAAATGGCAATTTTGGTCACTGTGAGGGTTTAAAAAGTGGTTATTCAACATGAGGCACGATCCAATTGACATTTTGAATCATTTTTGGTACAGTCCAAAAAATCAATTTTCGGATGAAAAACGATGACTCCGGACATGCCGAACGTTCCCAAAATGGTCTATAATGATGAAATTTTAACATTTAATCTTTTGACTCTAAATGACTGTTGGATGTGAATTATGACTTTTTCAACTAAAATACGTGTGTTTAAAGTCATTTCTGTGCCTGAAACGGGTCAAAATTGAAGCTTTTGAGTAAGCAAAACTCTGTAAAAATTGCACTTTTGGTCACTGTGAGGGTTTAAAAAGTGGTTATTCAACATGAGGCACGATCCAATTGACATTTTGAATAATTTTGGTACAGTCCAAAAAATCAATTTTCGGATGAAAAACGATGACTCCGGACATGCCGAACGTTCCCAAAATGGTCTATAATGATGAAAGTTTAACATTTAATCTTTTGACTCTAAATGACTGTTGGATGTGAATTATGACTTTTTCAACTAAAATATGTGTGTTTAAAGTCATTTCTGTGCCTGAAACGGGTCAAAATTGAAGCTTTTGAGTAAGCAAAACTCTGTAAAAATGGCACTTTTGGTCACTGTGAGGGTTTAAAAAGTGGTTATTCAACATGAGGCACGATCCAATTGACATTTTGAATCATTTTTGGTACAGTCCAAAAAATCAATTTTCGGATGAAAAACGATGACTCCGGACATGCCGAACGTTCCCAAAATGGTCTATAATGATGAAATTTTAACATTTAATCTTTTGACTCTAAATGACTGTTGGATGTGAATTATGACTTTTTCAACTAAAATACGTGTGTTTAAAGTCATTTCTGTGCCTGAAACGGGTCAAAATTGAAGCTTTTGAGTAAGCAAAACTCTGTAAAAATTGCACTTTTGGTCACTGTGAGGGTTTAAAAAGTGGTTATTCAACATGAGGCACGATCCAATTGACATTTTGAATAATTTTGGTACAGTCCAAAAAATCAATTTTCGGATGAAAAACGATGACTCCGGACATGCCGAACGTTTCCAAAATGGTCTATAATGATGAAATGTTAACATTTAATCTTTTGACTCTAAATGACTGTTGGATGTGAATTATGACTTTTTCAACTAAAATATGTGTGTTTAAAGTCATTTCTGTGCCTGAAACGGGTCAAAATTGAAGCTTTTGAGTAAGCAAAACTCTGTAAAAATGGCACTTTTGGTCACTGTGAGGGTTTAAAAAGTGGTTATTCAACATGAGGCACGATCCAATTGACATTTTGAATCATTTTGGGTACAGTCCAAAAAATCAATTTTCGGATGAAAAACGATGACTCTGGACATGTCTAACGTTCCCAAAATGGTCTATAATGATGAAATTTTAACATTTAATCTTTTGACTCTAAATGACTGTTGGATGTGCATTATGACTTTTTCAACTAAAATAAGTGTGTTTAAAGTCATTTCTGTGCCTGAAACGGGTCAAAATTGAAGCTTTTGAGTAAGCAAAACTCTGTAAAAATGGCAATTTTGGTCACTGTGAGGGTTTAAAAAGTGGTTATTCAACATGAGGCACGATCCAATTGACATTTTGAATCATTTTGGGTACAGTCCAAAAAATCAATTTTCGGATGAAAAACGATGACTCCGGACATGTCGAACGTTCCCAAAATGGTCTATAATGATGACATTTTAACATTTAATCTTTTGACTCTAAATGACTGTTGGATGTGCATTATGACTTTTTCAACTAAAATAAGTGTGTTTAAAGTCATTTCTGTGCCTGAAACGGGTCAAAATTGAAGCTTTTGAGTAAGGAAAACTCTGTAAAAATGGCAATTTTGGTCACTGTGAGGGTTTAAAAAGTGGTTATTCAACATGAGGCACGATCCAATTGACATTTCGAATCATTTTGGGTACAGTCCAAAAAATCAATTTTCAGATGAAAAACGACTCCGGACATGTCGAACGTTCCCAAAATAGGCTATAATGATGAAATTTTAACATTTAATCTTTTGACTCTAAATGACTGTTGGATGTGAATTATGACTTTTTCAACTAAAATACGTGTGTTTAAAGTCATTTCTGTGCCTGAAACGGGTCAAAATCAAGCTTTTGAGTAAGCAAAACTCTGTAAAAATGGCACTTTTGGTCACTGTGAGGGTTTAAAAAGTGGTTATTCAACATGAGGCACGATCCAATTGACATTTTGAATAATTTTAGTACAGTCCAAAAAATCAATTTTCGGATGAAAAACGATGACTCCGGACATGTCGAACGTTCCCAAAATGGTCTATAATGATGAAATTTTAACATTTAATCTTTTGACTCTAAATGACTGTTGGATGTGCATTATGACTTTTTCAACTAAAATAAGTGTGTTTAAAGTCATTTCTGTGCCTGAAACGGGTCAAAATTGAAGCTTTTGAGTAAGCAAAACTCTGTAAAAATGGCAATTTTGGTCACTGTGAGGGTTTAAAAAGTGGTTATTCAACATGAGGCACTATCCAATTGACATTTTGAATCATTTTTGGTACAGTCCAAAAAATCAATTTTCGGATGAAAAACGATGACTCCGGACATGTCGAACGTTCCCAAAATGGTCTATAATGATGAAATTTTAACATTTAATCTTTTGACACTAAATGACCGTTGGATGTGAATTATGACTTTTTCAACTAAAATAAGTGTGTTTAAAGTCATTTCTGTGCCTGAAATGGGTCAAAATTGAAGCTTTTGAGTAAGGAAAACTCTGTAAAAATGGCAATTTTGGTCACTGTGAGGGTTTAAAAAGTGGTTATTCAACATGAGGCACGATCCAATTGACATTTTGAATCATTTTGGGTACAGTCCAAAAAATCAATTTTCGGATGAAAAACGATGACTCCGGACATGTCGAACGTTCCCAAAATGGTCTATAATGATGAAATTTTAACATTTAATCTTTTGACAGCAAATGACCGTTGGATGTGAATTATGACTTTTTCAACTAAAATAAGTGTGTTTAAAGTCATTTCTGTGCCTGAAACGGGTCAAAATTGAAGCTTTTGAGTAAGCAAAACTCTGTAAAAATGGCAATTTTGGTCACTGTGAGGGTTTAAAAAGTGGTTATCCAACATGAGGCACGATCCAATTGACATTTTGAATCATTTTTAGTACAGTCCAAAAAATCAATTTTCGGATGAAAAACGATGACTCCGGACATGCCGAACGTTCCCAAAATGGTCTATAATGATGAAATTTTAACATTTAATCTTTTGACTCTAAATGACTGTTGGATGTGAATTCTGACTTTTTCAACTAAAATAAGTGTGTTTAAAGTCATTTCTGTGCCTGAAACGGGTCAAAATTGAAGCTTTTGAGTAAGGAAAACTCTGTAAAAATGGCAATTTTGGTCACTGTGAGGGTTTAAAAAGTGGTTATTCAACATGAGGCAAGATCCAATTGACATTTTGAATCATTTTTGGTACAGTCCAAAAAATCTATTTTCGGATGAAAAACGATGACTCCGGACATGTCCAACGTTCCCAAAATGGTCTATAAAGATGAAATTTTAACATTTAATCTTTTGACTCTAAATGACTGTTGGATGTGAATTATGACTTTTTCAACTAAAATAAGTGTGTTTAAAGTCATTTCTGTGCCTGAAATGGGTCAAAATTGAAGCTTTTGAGTAAGGAAAACTCTGTAAAAATGGCAATTTTGGTCACTGTGAGGGTTTAAAAAGTGGTTATTCAACATGAGGCACGATCCAATTGACATTTTGAATCATTTTGGGTACAGTCCAAAAAATCAATTTTCGGATGAAAAACGATGACTCCGGACATGTCGAACGTTCCCAAAATGGTCTATAATGATGAAATTTTAACATTTAATCTTTTGACACTAAATGACCGTTGGATGTGAATTATGACTTTTTCAACTAAAATAAGTGTGTTTAAAGTCATTTCTGTGCCTGAAACGGGTCAAAATTGAAGCTTTTGAGTAAGGAAAACTCTGTAAAAATGGCAATTTTGGTCACTGTGAGGGTTTAAAAAGTGGTTATTCAACATGAGGCAAGATCCAATTGACATTTTGAATCATTTTTGGTACAGTCCAAAAAATCTATTTTTGGATGAAAAACGATGACTCCGGACATGTCCAACGTTCCCAAAATGGTCTATAATGATGAAATTTTAACATTTAATCTTTTGACTCTAAATGACTGTTGGATGTGAATTATGACTTTTTTCAACTAAAATAAGTGTGTTTAAAGTCATTTCTGTGCCTGAAACGGGTCAAAATTGAAGCTTTTGAGTAAGGAAAACTCTGTAAAAATGGCAATTTTGGTCACTGTGAGGGTTTAAAAAGTGGTTATTCAACATGAGGCACGATCCAATTGACATTTTGAATCATTTTTGGTACAGTCCAAAAAATCAATTTTCGGATGAAAAACGATGACTCCGGACATGCCGAACGTTCCCAAAATGGTCTATAATGATGAAATTTTAACATTTAATCTTTTGACTCTAAATGACTGTTGGATGTGAATTATGACTTTTTCAACTAAAATACGTGTGTTTAAAGTCATTTCTGTGCCTGAAACGGGTCAAAATTGAAGCTTTTGAGTAAGCAAAACTCTGTAAAAATGGCACTTTTGGTCACTGTGAGGGTTTAAAAAGTGGTTATTCAACATGAGGCACGATCCAATTGACATTTTGAATCATTTTGGGTACAGTCCAAAAAATCAATTTTCGGATGAAAAACGATGACTCCGGACATGTCGAACGTTCCCAAAATGGTCTATAATGATGAAATTTTAACATTTAATCTTTTGACTCTAAATGACTGTTAGATGTGCATTATGACTTTTTCAACTAAAATAAGTGTGTTTAAAGTCATTTCTGTGCCTGAAACGGGTCAAAATTGAAGCTTTTGAGTAAGCAAAACTCTGTAAAAATGGCAATTTTGGTCACTGTGAGGGTTTAAAAAGTGGTTATTCAACATGAGGCACGATCCAATTGACATTTTGAATCATTTTTGGTACATTCCAAAAAATCAATTTTCGGATGAAAAACGATGACTCCGGACATGTCGAACGTTCCCAAAATGGTCAATAATGATGAAATTTTAACATTTAATCTTTTGACACTAAATGACCGTTGGATGTGAATTATGACTTTTTCAACTAAAATAAGTGTGTTTAAAGTCATTTCTGTGCCTGAAATGGGTCAAAATTGAAGCTTTTGAGTAAGGAAAACTCTGTAAAAATGGCAATTTTGGTCACTGTGAGGGTTTAAAAAGTGGTTATTCAACATGAGGCACGATCCAATTGACATTTTGAATCATTTTTGGTACAGTCCAAAAAATCAATTTTCGGATGAAAAACGATGACTCCGGACATGCCGAACGTTCCCAAAATGGTCTATAATGATGAAATTTTAACATTTAATCTTTTGACTCTAAATGACTGTTGGATGTGAATTATGACTTTTTCAACTAAAATACGTGTGTTTAAAGTCATTTCTGTGCCTGAAACGGGTCAAAATTGAAGCTTTTGAGTAAGCAAAACTCTGTAAAAATTGCACTTTTGGTCACTGTGAGGGTTTAAAAAGTGGTTATTCAACATGAGGCACGATCCAATTGACATTTTGAATAATTTTGGTACAGTCCAAAAAATCAATTTTCGGATGAAAAACGATGACTCCGGACATGCCGAACGTTCCCAAAATGGTCTATAATGATGAAAGTTTAACATTTAATCTTTTGACTCTAAATGACTGTTGGATGTGAATTATGACTTTTTCAACTAAAATATGTGTGTTTAAAGTCATTTCTGTGCCTGAAACGGGTCAAAATTGAAGCTTTTGAGTAAGCAAAACTCTGTAAAAATGGCACTTTTGGTCACTGTGAGGGTTTAAAAAGTGGTTATTCAACATGAGGCACGATCCAATTGACATTTTGAATCATTTTTGGTACAGTCCAAAAAATCAATTTTCGGATGAAAAACGATGACTCCGGACATGCCGAACGTTCCCAAAATGGTCTATAATGATGAAATTTTAACATTTAATCTTTTGACTCTAAATGACTGTTGGATGTGAATTATGACTTTTTCAACTAAAATACGTGTGTTTAAAGTCATTTCTGTGCCTGAAACGGGTCAAAATTGAAGCTTTTGAGTAAGCAAAACTCTGTAAAAATTGCACTTTTGGTCACTGTGAGGGTTTAAAAAGTGGTTATTCAACATGAGGCACGATCCAATTGACATTTTGAATAATTTTGGTACAGTCCAAAAAATCAATTTTCGGATGAAAAACGATGACTCCGGACATGCCGAACGTTCCCAAAATGGTCTATAATGATGAAAGTTTAACATTTAATCTTTTGACTCTAAATGACTGTTGGATGTGAATTATGACTTTTTCAACTAAAATATGTGTGTTTAAAGTCATTTCTGTGCCTGAAACGGGTCAAAATTGAAGCTTTTGAGTAAGCAAAACTCTGTAAAAATGGCACTTTTGGTCACTGTGAGGGTTTAAAAAGTGGTTATTCAACATGAGGCACGATCCAATTGACATTTTGAATCATTTTGGGTACAGTCCAAAAAATCAATTTTCGGATGAAAAACGATGACTCCGGACATGTCGAACGTTCCCAAAATGGTCTATAATGATGAAATTTTAACATTTAATCTTTTGACTCTAAATGACTGTTGGATGTGCATTATGACTTTTTCAACTAAAATAAGTGTGTTTAAAGTCATTTCTGTGCCTGAAACGGGTCAAAATTGAAGCTTTTGAGTAAGCAAAACTCTGTAAAAATGGCAATTTTGGTCACTGTGAGGGTTTAAAAAGTGGTTATTCAACATGAGGCACGATCCAATTGACATTTTGAATCATTTTTGGTACAGTCCAAAAAATCAATTTTCGGATGAAAAACGATGACTCCGGACATGCCGAACGTTCCCAAAATGGTCTATAATGATGAAATTTTAACATTTAATCTTTTGACTCTAAATGACTGTTGGATGTGAATTATGACTTTTTCAACTAAAATACGTGTGTTTAAAGTCATTTCTGTGCCTGAAACGGGTCAAAATTGAAGCTTTTGAGTAAGCAAAACTCTGTAAAAATGGCACTTTTGGTCACTATGAGGGTTTAAAAAGTGGTTATTCAACATGAGGCACGATCCAATTGACATTTTGAATCATTTTGGGTACAGTCCAAAAAATCAATTTTCGGATGAAAAACGATGACTCCGGACATGTCGAACGTTCCCAAAATGGTCTATAATGATGAAATTTTAACATTTAATCTTTTGACTCTAAATGACTGTTGGATGTGAATTATGACTTTTTCAACTAAAATAAGTGTGTTTAAAGTCATTTCTGTGCCTGAAACGGGTCAAAATTGAAGCTTTTGAGTAAGGAAAACTCTGTAAAAATGGCAATTTTGGTCACTGTGAGGGTTTAAAAAGTGGTTATTCAACATGAGGCACGATCCAATTGACATTTTGAATCATTTTTGGTACAGTCCAAAAAATCAATTTTCGGATGAAAAACGATGACTCCGGACATGCCGAACTTTCCCAAAATGGTCTATAATGATGAAATTTTAACATTTAATCTTTTGACTCTAAATGACTGTTGGATGTAAATTATGACTTTTTCAACTAAAATACGTGTGTTTAAAGTCATTTCTGTGCCTGAAACGGGTCAAAATTGAAGCTTTTGAGTAAGCAAAACTCTGTAAAAATTGCACTTTTGGTCACTGTGAGGGTTTAAAAAGTGGTTATTCAACATGAGGCACGATCCAATTGACATTTTGAATAATTTTGGTACAGTCCAAAAAATCAATTTTCGGATGAAAAACGATGACTCCGGACATGCCGAACGTTCCCAAAATGGTCTATAATGATGAAATTTTAACATTTAATCTTTTGACTCTAAATGACTGTTGGATGTGAATTATGACTTTTTCAACTAAAATATGTGTGTTTAAAGTCATTTCTGTGCCTGAAACGGGTCAAAATTGAAGCTTTTGAGTAAGCAAAACTCTGTAAAAATGGCACTTTTGGTCACTGTGAGGGTTTAAAAAGTGGTTATTCAACATGAGGCACGATCCAATTGACATTTTGAATCATTTTGGGTACAGTCCAAAAAATCAATTTTCGGATGAAAAACGATGACTCCGGACATGCCGAACGTTCCCAAAATGGTCTATAATGATGAAATTTTAACATTTAATCTTTTGACTCTAAATGACTGTTGGATGTGAATTATGACTTTTTCAACTAAAATACGTGTGTTTAAAGTCATTTCTGTGCCTGAAACGGGTCAAAATTGAAGCTTTTGAGTAAGCAAAACTCTGTAAAAATGGCACTTTTGGTCACTGTGAGGGTTTAAAAAGTGGTTATTCAACATGAGGCACGATCCAATTGACATTTTGAATCATTTTGGGTACAGTCCAAAAAATCAATTTTCGGATGAAAAACGATGACTCCGGACATGTCGAACGTTCCCAAAATGGTCTATAATGATGAAATTTTAACATTTAATCTTTTGACTCTAAATGACTGTTAGATGTGCATTATGACTTTTTCAACTAAAATAAGTGTGTTTAAAGTCATTTCTGTGCCTGAAACGGGTCAAAATTGAAGCTTTTGAGTAAGCAAAACTCTGTAAAAATGGCAATTTTGGTCACTGTGAGGGTTTAAAAAGTGGTTATTCAACATGAGGCACGATCCAATTGACATTTTGAATCATTTTTGGTACAGTCCAAAAAATCAATTTTCGGATGAAAAACGATGACTCCGGACATGCCGAACGTTCCCAAAATGGTCTATAATGATGAAATTTTAACATTTAATCTTTTGACTCTAAATGACTGTTGGATGTGAATTATGACTTTTTCAACTAAAATACGTGTGTTTAAAGTCATTTCTGTGCCTGAAACGGGTCAAAATTGAAGCTTTTGAGTAAGCAAAACTCTGTAAAAATGGCACTTTTGGTCACTGTGAGGGTTTAAAAAGTGGTTATTCAACATGAGGCACGATCCAATTGACATTTTGAATCATTTTGGGTACAGTCCAAAAAATCAATTTTCGGATGAAAAACGATGACTCCGGACATGTCGAACGTTCCCAAAATGGTCTATAATGATGAAATTTTAACATTTAATCTTTTGACTCTAAATGACTGTTGGATGTGAATTATGACTTTTTCAACTAAAATAAGTGTGTTTAAAGTCATTTCTGTGCCTGAAACGGGTCAAAATTGAAGCTTTTGAGTAAGGAAAACTCTGTAAAAATGGCAATTTTGGTCACTGTGAGGGTTTAAAAAGTGGTTATTCAACATGAGGCACGATCCAATTGACATTTTGAATCATTTTTGGTACAGTCCAAAAAATCAATTTTCGGATGAAAAACGATGACTCCGGACATGCCGAACTTTCCCAAAATGGTCTATAATGATGAAATTTTAACATTTAATCTTTTGACTCTAAATGACTGTTGGATGTAAATTATGACTTTTTCAACTAAAATACGTGTGTTTAAAGTCATTTCTGTGCCTGAAACGGGTCAAAATTGAAGCTTTTGAGTAAGCAAAACTCTGTAAAAATTGCACTTTTGGTCACTGTGAGGGTTTAAAAAGTGGTTATTCAACATGAGGCACGATCCAATTGACATTTTGAATAATTTTGGTACAGTCCAAAAAATCAATTTTCGGATGAAAAACGATGACTCCGGACATGCCGAACGTTCCCAAAATGGTCTATAATGATGAAATTTTAACATTTAATCTTTTGACTCTAAATGACTGTTGGATGTGAATTATGACTTTTTCAACTAAAATATGTGTGTTTAAAGTCATTTCTGTGCCTGAAACGGGTCAAAATTGAAGCTTTTGAGTAAGCAAAACTCTGTAAAAATGGCACTTTTGGTCACTGTGAGGGTTTAAAAAGTGGTTATTCAACATGAGGCACGATCCAATTGACATTTTGAATCATTTTGGGTACAGTCCAAAAAATCAATTTTCGGATGAAAAACGATGACTCCGGACATGCCGAACGTTCCCAAAATGGTCTATAATGATGAAATTTTAACATTTAATCTTTTGACTCTAAATGACTGTTGGATGTGAATTATGACTTTTTCAACTAAAATACGTGTGTTTAAAGTCATTTCTGTGCCTGAAACGGGTCAAAATTGAAGCTTTTGAGTAAGCAAAACTCTGTAAAAATGGCACTTTTGGTCACTGTGAGGGTTTAAAAAGTGGTTATTCAACATGAGGCACGATCCAATTGACATTTTGAATCATTTTGGGTACAGTCCAAAAAATCAATTTTCGGATGAAAAACGATGACTCCGGACATGTCGAACGTTCCCAAAATGGTCTATAATGATGAAATTTTAACATTTAATCTTTTGACTCTAAATGACTGTTAGATGTGCATTATGACTTTTTCAACTAAAATAAGTGTGTTTAAAGTCATTTCTGTGCCTGAAACGGGTCAAAATTGAAGCTTTTGAGTAAGCAAAACTCTGTAAAAATGGCAATTTTGGTCACTGTGAGGGTTTAAAAAGTGGTTATTCAACATGAGGCACGATCCAATTGACATTTTGAATCATTTTTGGTACATTCCAAAAAATCAATTTTCGGATGAAAAACGATGACTCCGGACATGTCGAACGTTCCCAAAATGGTCTATAATGATGAAATTTTAACATTTAATCTTTTGACACTAAATGACCGTTGGATGTGAATTATGACTTTTTCAACTAAAATAAGTGTGTTTAAAGTCATTTCTGTGCCTGAAATGGGTCAAAATTGAAGCTTTTGAGTAAGGAAAACTCTGTAAAAATGGCAATTTTGGTCACTGTGAGGGTTTAAAAAGTGGTTATTCAACATGAGGCACGATCCAATTGACATTTTGAATCATTTTTGGTACAGTCCAAAAAATCAATTTTCGGATGAAAAACGATGACTCCGGACATGCCGAACGTTCCCAAAATGGTCTATAATGATGAAATTTTAACATTTAATCTTTTGACTCTAAATGACTGTTGGATGTGAATTATGACTTTTTCAACTAAAATACGTGTGTTTAAAGTCATTTCTGTGCCTGAAACGGGTCAAAATTGAAGCTTTTGAGTAATCAAAACTCTGTAAAAATTGCACTTTTGGTCACTGTGAGGGTTTAAAAAGTGGTTATTCAACATGAGGCACGATCCAATTGACATTTTGAATAATTTTGGTACAGTCCAAAAAATCAATTTTCGGATGAAAAACGATGACTCCGGACATGCCGAACGTTCCCAAAATGGTCTATAATGATGAAATTTTAACATTTAATCTTTTGACTCTAAATGACTGTTGGATGTGAATTATGACTTTTTCAACTAAAATACGTGTGTTTAAAGTCATTTCTGTGCCTGAAACGGGTCAAAATTGAAGCTTTTGAGTAAGCAAAACTCTGTAAAAATGGCACTTTTGGTCACTGTGAGGGTTTAAAAAGTGGTTATTCAACATGAGGCACGATCCAATTGACATTTTGAATCATTTTGGGTACAGTCCAAAAAATCAATTTTCGGATGAAAAACGATGACTCCGGACATGTCGAACGTTCCCAAAATGGTCTATAATGATGAAATTTTAACATTTAATCTTTTGACTCTAAATGACTGTTAGATGTGCATTATGACTTTTTCAACTAAAATAAGTGTGTTTAAAGTCATTTCTGTGCCTGAAACGGGTCAAAATTGAAGCTTTTGAGTAAGCAAAACTCTGTAAAAATGGCAATTTTGGTCACTGTGAGGGTTTAAAAAGTGGTTATTCAACATGAGGCACGATCCAATTGACATTTTGAATCATTTTTGGTACATTCCAAAAAATCAATTTTCGGATGAAAAACGATGACTCCGGACATGTCGAACGTTCCCAAAATGGTCTATAATGATGAAATTTTAACATTTAATCTTTTGACACTAAATGACCGTTGGATGTGAATTATGACTTTTTCAACTAAAATAAGTGTGTTTAAAGTCATTTCTGTGCCTGAAATGGGTCAAAATTGAAGCTTTTGAGTAAGGAAAACTCTGTAAAAATGGCAATTTTGGTCACTGTGAGGGTTTAAAAAGTGGTTATTCAACATGAGGCACGATCCAATTGACATTTTGAATCATTTTTGGTACAGTCCAAAAAATCAATTTTCGGATGAAAAACGATGACTCCGGACATGCCGAACGTTCCCAAAATGGTCTATAATGATGAAATTTTAACATTTAATCTTTTGACTCTAAATGACTGTTGGATGTGAATTATGACTTTTTCAACTAAAATACGTGTGTTTAAAGTCATTTCTGTGCCTGAAACGGGTCAAAATTGAAGCTTTTGAGTAAGCAAAACTCTGTAAAAATTGCACTTTTGGTCACTGTAAGGGTTTAAAAAGTGGTTATTCAACATGAGGCACGATCCAATTGACATTTTGAATAATTTTGGTACAGTCCAAAAAATCAATTTTCGGATGAAAAACGATGACTCCGGACATGCCGAACGTTCCCAAAATGGTCTATAATGATGAAATTTTAACATTTAATCTTTTGACTCTAAATGACTGTTGGATGTGAATTATGACTTTTTCAACTAAAATATGTGTGTTTAAAGTCATTTCTGTGCCTGAAACGGGTCAAAATTGAAGCTTTTGAGTAAGCAAAACTCTGTAAAAATGGCACTTTTGGTCACTGTGAGGGTTTAAAAAGTGGTTATTCAACATGAGGCACGATCCAATTGACATTTTGAATCATTTTGGGTACAGTCCAAAAAATCAATTTTCGGATGAAAAACGATGACTCCGGACATGTCGAACGTTCCCAAAATGGTCTATAATGATGAAATTTTAACGTTTAATCTTTTGACTCTAAATGACTGTTGGATGTGCATTATGACTTTTTCAACTAAAATAAGTGTGTTTAAAGTCATTTCTGTGCCTGAAACGGGTCAAAATTGAAGCTTTTGAGTAAGCAAAACTCTGTAAAAATGGCAATTTTGGTCACTGTGAGGGTTTAAAAAGTGGTTATTCAACATGAGGCACGATCCAATTGACATTTTGAATCATTTTTGGTACAGTCCAAAAAATCAATTTTCGGATGAAAAACGATGACTCCGGACATGCCGAACGTTCCCAAAATGGTCTATAATGATGAAATTTTAACATTTAATCTTTTGACTCTAAATGACTGTTGGATGTGAATTATGACTTTTTCAACTAAAATACGTGTGTTTAAAGTCATTTCTGTGCCTGAAACGGGTCAAAATTGAAGCTTTTGAGTAAGGAAAACTCTGTAAAAATGGCAATTTTGGTCACTGTGAGGGTTTAAAAAGTGGTTATTCAACATGAGGCACGATCCAATTGACATTTTGAATCATTTTTGGTACAGTCCAAAAAATCAATTTTCGGATGAAAAACGATGACTCCGGACATGCCGAACTTTCCCAAAATGGTCTATAATGATGAAATTTTAACATTTAATCTTTTGACTCTAAATGACTGTTGGATGTAAATTATGACTTTTTCAACTAAAATACGTGTGTTTAAAGTCATTTCTGTGCCTGAAACGGGTCAAAATTGAAGCTTTTGAGTAAGCAAAACTCTGTAAAAATTGCACTTTTGGTCACTGTGAGGGTTTAAAAAGTGGTTATTCAACATGAGGCACGATCCAATTGACATTTTGAATAATTTTGGTACAGTCCAAAAAATCAATTTTCGGATGAAAAACGATGACTCCGGACATGCCGAACGTTCCCAAAATGGTCTATAATGATGAAATTTTAACATTTAATCTTTTGACTCTAAATGACTGTTGGATGTGAATTATGACTTTTTCAACTAAAATATGTGTGTTTAAAGTCATTTCTGTGCCTGAAACGGGTCAAAATTGAAGCTTTTGAGTAAGCAAAACTCTGTAAAAATGGCACTTTTGGTCACTGTGAGGGTTTAAAAAGTGGTTATTCAACATGAGGCACGATCCAATTGACATTTTGAATCATTTTGGGTACAGTCCAAAAAATCAATTTTCGGATGAAAAACGATGACTCCGGACATGCCGAACGTTCCCAAAATGGTCTATAATGATGAAATTTTAACATTTAATCTTTTGACTCTAAATGACTGTTGGATGTGAATTATGACTTTTTCAACTAAAATACGTGTGTTTAAAGTCATTTCTGTGCCTGAAACGGGTCAAAATTGAAGCTTTTGAGTAAGCAAAACTCTGTAAAAATGGCACTTTTGGTCACTGTGAGGGTTTAAAAAGTGGTTATTCAACATGAGGCACAATCCAATTGACATTTTGAATCATTTTGGGTACAGTCCAAAAAATCAATTTTCGGATGAAAAACGATGACTCCGGACATGTCGAACGTTCCCAAAATGGTCTATAATGATGAAATTTTAACATTTAATCTTTTGACTCTAAATGACTGTTAGATGTGCATTATGACTTTTTCAACTAAAATAAGTGTGTTTAAAGTCATTTCTGTGCCTGAAACGGGTCAAAATTGAAGCTTTTGAGTAAGCAAAACTCTGTAAAAATGGCAATTTTGGTCACTGTGAGGGTTTAAAAAGTGGTTATTCAACATGAGGCACGATCCAATTGACATTTTGAATCATTTTTGGTACATTCCAAAAAATCAATTTTCGGATGAAAAACGATGACTCCGGACATGTCGAACGTTCCCAAAATGGTCTATAATGATGAAATTTTAACATTTAATCTTTTGACACTAAATGACCGTTGGATGTGAATTATGACTTTTTCAACTAAAATAAGTGTGTTTAAAGTCATTTCTGTGCCTGAAATGGGTCAAAATTGAAGCTTTTGAGTAAGGAAAACTCTGTAAAAATGGCAATTTTGGTCACTGTGAGGGTTTAAAAAGTGGTTATTCAACATGAGGCACGATCCAATTGACATTTTGAATCATTTTTGGTACAGTCCAAAAAATCAATTTTCGGATGAAAAACGATGACTCCGGACATGCCGAACGTTCCCAAAATGGTCTATAATGATGAAATTTTAACATTTAATCTTTTGACTCTAAATGACTGTTGGATGTGAATTATGACTTTTTCAACTAAAATACGTGTGTTTAAAGTCATTTCTGTGCCTGAAACGGGTCAAAATTGAAGCTTTTGAGTAATCAAAACTCTGTAAAAATTGCACTTTTGGTCACTGTGAGGGTTTAAAAAGTGGTTATTCAACATGAGGCACGATCCAATTGACATTTTGAATAATTTTGGTACAGTCCAAAAAATCAATTTTCGGATGAAAAACGATGACTCCGGACATGCCGAACGTTCCCAAAATGGTCTATAATGATGAAATTTTAACATTTAATCTTTTGACTCTAAATGACTGTTGGATGTGAATTATGACTTTTTCAACTAAAATACGTGTGTTTAAAGTCATTTCTGTGCCTGAAACGGGTCAAAATTGAAGCTTTTGAGTAAGCAAAACTCTGTAAAAATGGCACTTTTGGTCACTGTGAGGGTTTAAAAAGTGGTTATTCAACATGAGGCACGATCCAATTGACATTTTGAATCATTTTGGGTACAGTCCAAAAAATCAATTTTCGGATGAAAAACGATGACTCCGGACATGTCGAACGTTCCCAAAATGGTCTATAATGATGAAATTTTAACATTTAATCTTTTGACTCTAAATGACTGTTAGATGTGCATTATGACTTTTTCAACTAAAATAAGTGTGTTTAAAGTCATTTCTGTGCCTGAAACGGGTCAAAATTGAAGCTTTTGAGTAAGCAAAACTCTGTAAAAATGGCAATTTTGGTCACTGTGAGGGTTTAAAAAGTGGTTATTCAACATGAGGCACGATCCAATTGACATTTTGAATCATTTTTGGTACATTCCAAAAAATCAATTTTCGGATGAAAAACGATGACTCCGGACATGTCGAACGTTCCCAAAATGGTCTATAATGATGAAATTTTAACATTTAATCTTTTGACACTAAATGACCGTTGGATGTGAATTATGACTTTTTCAACTAAAATAAGTGTGTTTAAAGTCATTTCTGTGCCTGAAATGGGTCAAAATTGAAGCTTTTGAGTAAGGAAAACTCTGTAAAAATGGCAATTTTGGTCACTGTGAGGGTTTAAAAAGTGGTTATTCAACATGAGGCACGATCCAATTGACATTTTGAATCATTTTTGGTACAGTCCAAAAAATCAATTTTCGGATGAAAAACGATGACTCCGGACATGCCGAACGTTCCCAAAATGGTCTATAATGATGAAATTTTAACATTTAATCTTTTGACTCTAAATGACTGTTGGATGTGAATTATGACTTTTTCAACTAAAATACGTGTGTTTAAAGTCATTTCTGTGCCTGAAACGGGTCAAAATTGAAGCTTTTGAGTAAGCAAAACTCTGTAAAAATTGCACTTTTGGTCACTGTGAGGGTTTAAAAAGTGGTTATTCAACATGAGGCACGATCCAATTGACATTTTGAATAATTTTGGTACAGTCCAAAAAATCAATTTTCGGATGAAAAACGATGACTCCGGACATGCCGAACGTTCCCAAAATGGTCTATAATGATGAAATTTTAACATTTAATCTTTTGACTCTAAATGACTGTTGGATGTGAATTATGACTTTTTCAACTAAAATATGTGTGTTTAAAGTCATTTCTGTGCCTGAAACGGGTCAAAATTGAAGCTTTTGAGTAAGCAAAACTCTGTAAAAATGGCACTTTTGGTCACTGTGAGGGTTTAAAAAGTGGTTATTCAACATGAGGCACGATCCAATTGACATTTTGAATCATTTTGGGTACAGTCCAAAAAATCAATTTTCGGATGAAAAACGATGACTCCGGACATGTCGAACGTTCCCAAAATGGTCTATAATGATGAAATTTTAACGTTTAATCTTTTGACTCTAAATGACTGTTGGATGTGCATTATGACTTTTTCAACTAAAATAAGTGTGTTTAAAGTCATTTCTGTGCCTGAAACGGGTCAAAATTGAAGCTTTTGAGTAAGCAAAACTCTGTAAAAATGGCAATTTTGGTCACTGTGAGGGTTTAAAAAGTGGTTATTCAACATGAGGCACGATCCAATTGACATTTTGAATCATTTTTGGTACAGTCCAAAAAATCAATTTTCGGATGAAAAACGATGACTCCGGACATGCCGAACGTTCCCAAAATGGTCTATAATGATGAAATTTTAACATTTAATCTTTTGACTCTAAATGACTGTTGGATGTGAATTATGACTTTTTCAACTAAAATACGTGTGTTTAAAGTCATTTCTGTGCCTGAAACGGGTCAAAATTGAAGCTTTTGAGTAAGCAAAACTCTGTAAAAATGGCACTTTTGGTCACTGTGAGGGTTTAAAAAGTGGTTATTCAACATGAGGCACGATCCAATTGACATTTTGAATCATTTTGGGTACAGTCCAAAAAATCAATTTTCGGATGAAAAACGATGACTCCGGACATGTCGAACGTTCCCAAAATGGTCTATAATGATGAAATTTTAACATTTAATCTTTTGACTCTAAATGACTGTTGGATGTGAATTATGACTTTTTCAACTAAAATAAGTGTGTTTAAAGTCATTTCTGTGCCTGAAACGGGTCAAAATTGAAGCTTTTGAGTAAGGAAAACTCTGTAAAAATGGCAATTTTGGTCACTGTGAGGGTTTAAAATGTGGTTATTCAACATGAGGCACGATCCAATTGACATTTTGAATCATTTTTGGTACAGTCCAAAAAATCAATTTTCGGATGAAAAACGATGACTCCGGACATGCCGAACTTTCCCAAAATGGTCTATAATGATGAAATTTTAACATTTAATCTTTTGACTCTAAATGACTGTTGGATGTAAATTATGACTTTTTCAACTAAAATACGTGTGTTTAAAGTCATTTCTGTGCCTGAAACGGGTCAAAATTGAAGCTTTTGAGTAAGCAAAACTCTGTAAAAATTGCACTTTTGGTCACTGTGAGGGTTTAAAAAGTGGTTATTCAACATGAGGCACGATCCAATTGACATTTTGAATAATTTTGGTACAGTCCAAAAAATCAATTTTCGGATGAAAAACGATGACTCCGGACATGCCGAACGTTCCCAAAATGGTCTATAATGATGAAATTTTAACATTTAATCTTTTGACTCTAAATGACTGTTGGATGTGAATTATGACTTTTTCAACTAAAATATGTGTGTTTAAAGTCATTTCTGTGCCTGAAACGGGTCAAAATTGAAGCTTTTGAGTAAGCAAAACTCTGTAAAAATGGCACTTTTGGTCACTGTGAGGGTTTAAAAAGTGGTTATTCAACATGAGGCACGATCCAATTGACATTTTGAATCATTTTGGGTACAGTCCAAAAAATCAATTTTCGGATGAAAAACGATGACTCCGGACATGCCGAACGTTCCCAAAATGGTCTATAATGATGAAATTTTAACATTTAATCTTTTGACTCTAAATGACTGTTGGATGTGAATTATGACTTTTTCAACTAAAATACGTGTGTTTAAAGTCATTTCTGTGCCTGAAACGGGTCAAAATTGAAGCTTTTGAGTAAGCAAAACTCTGTAAAAATGGCACTTTTGGTCACTGTGAGGGTTTAAAAAGTGGTTATTCAACATGAGGCACGATCCAATTGACATTTTGAATCATTTTGGGTACAGTCCAAAAAATCAATTTTCGGATGAAAAACGATGACTCCGGACATGTCGAACGTTCCCAAAATGGTCTATAATGATGAAATTTTAACATTTAATCTTTTGACTCTAAATGACTGTTAGATGTGCATTATGACTTTTTCAACTAAAATAAGTGTGTTTAAAGTCATTTCTGTGCCTGAAACGGGTCAAAATTGAAGCTTTTGAGTAAGCAAAACTCTGTAAAAATGGCAATTTTGGTCACTGTGAGGGTTTAAAAAGTGGTTATTCAACATGAGGCACGATCCAATTGACATTTTGAATCATTTTTGGTACAGTCCAAAAAATCAATTTTCGGATGAAAAACGATGACTCCGGACATGCCGAACGTTCCCAAAATGGTCTATAATGATGAAATTTTAACATTTAATCTTTTGACTCTAAATGACTGTTGGATGTGAATTATGACTTTTTCAACTAAAATACGTGTGTTTAAAGTCATTTCTGTGCCTGAAACGGGTCAAAATTGAAGCTTTTGAGTAAGCAAAACTCTGTAAAAATGGCACTTTTGGTCACTGTGAGGGTTTAAAAAGTGGTTATTCAACATGAGGCACGATCCAATTGACATTTTGAATCATTTTGGGTACAGTCCAAAAAATCAATTTTCGGATGAAAAACGATGACTCCGGACATGTCGAACGTTCCCAAAATGGTCGATAATGATGAAATTTTAACATTTAATCTTTTGACTCTAAATGACTGTTGGATGTGAATTATGACTTTTTCAACTAAAATAAGTGTGTTTAAAGTCATTTCTGTGCCTGAAACGGGTCAAAATTGAAGCTTTTGAGTAAGGAAAACTCTGTAAAAATGGCAATTTTGGTCACAGTGAGGGTTTAAAAAGTGGTTATTCAACATGAGGCACGATCCAATTGACATTTTGAATCATTTTTGGTACAGTCCAAAAAATCAATTTTCGGATGAAAAACGATGACTCCGGACATGCCGAACTTTCCCAAAATGGTCTATAATGATGAAATTTTAACATTTAATCTTTTGACTCTAAATGACTGTTGGATGTGAATTATGACTTTTTCAACTAAAATATGTGTGTTTAAAGTCATTTCTGTGCCTGAAACGGGTCAAAATTGAAGCTTTTGAGTAAGCAAAACTCTGTAAAAATGGCACTTTTGGTCACTGTGAGGGTTTAAAAAGTGGTTATTCAACATGAGGCACGATCCAATTGACATTTTGAATCATTTTGGGTACAGTCCAAAAAATCAATTTTCGGATGAAAAACGATGACTCCGGACATGCCGAACGTTCCCAAAATGGTCTATAATGATGAAATTTTAACATTTAATCTTTTGACTCTAAATGACTGTTGGATGTGAATTATGACTTTTTCAACTAAAATACGTGTGTTTAAAGTCATTTCTGTGCCTGAAACGGGTCAAAATTGCAGCTTTTGAGTAAGCAAAACTCTGTAAAAATGGCACTTTTGGTCACTGTGAGGGTTTAAAAAGTGGTTATTCAACATGAGGCACGATCCAATTGACATTTTGAATCATTTTGGGTACAGTCCAAAAAATCAATTTTCGGATGAAAAACGATGACTCCGGACATGTCGAACGTTCCCAAAATGGTCTATAATGATGAAATTTTAACATTTAATCTTTTGACTCTAAATGACTGTTAGATGTGCATTATGACTTTTTCAACTAAAATAAGTGTGTTTAAAGTCATTTCTGTGCCTGAAACGGGTCAAAATTGAAGCTTTTGAGTAAGCAAAACTCTGTAAAAATGGCAATTTTGGTCACTGTGAGGGTTTAAAAAGTGGTTATTCAACATGAGGCACGATCCAATTGACATTTTGAATCATTTTTGGTACATTCCAAAAAATCAATTTTCGGATGAAAAACGATGACTCCGGACATGTCGAACGTTCCCAAAATGGTCTATAATGATGAAATTTTAACATTTAATCTTTTGACACTAAATGACCGTTGGATGTGAATTATGACTTTTTCAACTAAAATAAGTGTGTTTAAAGTCATTTCTGTGCCTGAAATGGGTCAAAATTGAAGCTTTTGAGTAAGGAAAACTCTGTAAAAATGGCAATTTTGGTCACTGTGAGGGTTTAAAAAGTGGTTATTCAACATGAGGCACGATCCAATTGACATTTTGAATCATTTTTGGTACAGTCCAAAAAATCAATTTTCGGATGAAAAACGATGACTCCGGACATGCCGAACGTTCCCAAAATGGTCTATAATGATGAAATTTTAACATTTAATCTTTTGACTCTAAATGACTGTTGGATGTGAATTATGACTTTTTCAACTAAAATACGTGTGTTTAAAGTCATTTCTGTGCCTGAAACGGGTCAAAATTGAAGCTTTTGAGTAATCAAAACTCTGTAAAAATTGCACTTTTGGTCACTGTGAGGGTTTAAAAAGTGGTTATTCAACATGAGGCACGATCCAATTGACATTTTGAATAATTTTGGTACAGTCCAAAAAATCAATTTTCGGATGAAAAACGATGACTCCGGACATGCCGAACGTTCCCAAAATGGTCTATAATGATGAAATTTTAACATTTAATCTTTTGACTCTAAATGACTGTTGGATGTGAATTATGACTTTTTCAACTAAAATATGTGTGTTTAAAGTCATTTCTGTGCCTGAAACGGGTCAAAATTGAAGCTTTTGAGTAAGCAAAACTCTGTAAAAATGGCACTTTTGGTCACTGTGAGGGTTTAAAAAGTGGTTATTCAACATGAGGCACGATCCAATTGACATTTTGAATCATTTTGGGTACAGTCCAAAAAATCAATTTTCGGATGAAAAACGATGACTCCGGACATGTCGAACGTTCCCAAAATGGTCTATAATGATGAAATTTTAACATTTAATCTTTTGACTCTAAATGACTGTTGGATGTGCATTATGACTTTTTCAACTAAAATAAGTGTGTTTAAAGTCATTTCTGTGCCTGAAACGGGTCAAAATTGAAGCTTTTGAGTAAGCAAAACTCTGTAAAAATGGCAATTTTGGTCACTGTGAGGGTTTAAAAAGTGGTTATTCAACATGAGGCACGATCCAATTGACATTTTGAATCATTTTTGGTACAGTCCAAAAAATCAATTTTCGGATGAAAAACGATGACTCCGGACATGCCGAACGTTCCCAAAATGGTCTATAATGATGAAATTTTAACATTTAATCTTTTGACTCTAAATGACTGTTGGATGTGAATTATGACTTTTTCAACTAAAATACGTGTGTTTAAAGTCATTTCTGTGCCTGAAACGGGTCAAAATTGAAGCTTTTGAGTAAGCAAAACTCTGTAAAAATGGCACTTTTGGTCACTGTGAGGGTTTAAAAAGTGGTTATTCAACATGAGGCACGATCCAATTGACATTTTGAATCATTTTGGGTACAGTCCAAAAAATCAATTTTCGGATGAAAAACGATGACTCCGGACATGTCGAACGTTCCCAAAATGGTCTATAATGATGAAATTTTAACATTTAATCTTTTGACTCTAAATGACTGTTGGATGTGAATTATGACTTTTTCAACTAAAATAAGTGTGTTTAAAGTCATTTCTGTGCCTGAAACGGGTCAAAATTGAAGCTTTTGAGTAAGGAAAACTCTGTAAAAATGGCAATTTTGGTCACTGTGAGGGTTTAAAAAGTGGTTATTCAACATGAGGCACGATCCAATTGACATTTTGAATCATTTTTGGTACAGTCCAAAAAATCAATTTTCGGATGAAAAACGATGACTCCGGACATGCCGAACTTTCCCAAAATGGTCTATAATGATGAAATTTTAACATTTAATCTTTTGACTCTAAATGACTGTTGGATGTAAATTATGACTTTTTCAACTAAAATACGTGTGTTTAAAGTCATTTCTGTGCCTGAAACGGGTCAAAATTGAAGCTTTTGAGTAAGCAAAACTCTGTAAAAATTGCACTTTTGGTCACTGTGAGGGTTTAAAAAGTGGTTATTCAACATGAGGCACGATCCAATTGACATTTTGAATAATTTTGGTACAGTCCAAAAAATCAATTTTCGGATGAAAAACGATGACTCCGGACATGCCGAACGTTCCCAAAATGGTCTATAATGATGAAATTTTAACATTTAATCTTTTGACTCTAAATGACTGTTGGATGTGAATTATGACTTTTTCAACTAAAATATGTGTGTTTAAAGTCATTTCTGTGCCTGAAACGGGTCAAAATTGAAGCTTTTGAGTAAGCAAAACTCTGTAAAAATGGCACTTTTGGTCACTGTGAGGGTTTAAAAAGTGGTTATTCAACATGAGGCACGATCCAATTGACATTTTGAATCATTTTGGGTACAGTCCAAAAAATCAATTTTCGGATGAAAAACGATGACTCCGGACATGCCGAACGTTCCCAAAATGGTCTATAATGATGAAATTTTAACATTTAATCTTTTGACTCTAAATGACTGTTGGATGTGAATTATGACTTTTTCAACTAAAATACGTGTGTTTAAAGTCATTTCTGTGCCTGAAACGGGTCAAAATTGAAGCTTTTGAGTAAGCAAAATTCTGTAAAAATGGCACTTTTGGTCACTGTGAGGGTTTAAAAAGTGGTTATTCAACATGAGGCACGATCCAATTGACATTTTGAATCATTTTGGGTACAGTCCAAAAAATCAATTTTCGGATGAAAAACGATGACTCCGGACATGTCGAACGTTCCCAAAATGGTCTATAATGATGAAATTTTAACATTTAATCTTTTGACTCTAAATGACTGTTGGATGTGAATTATGACTTTTTCAACTAAAATAAGTGTGTTTAAAGTCATTTCTGTGCCTGAAACGGGTCAAAATTGAAGCTTTTGAGTAAGGAAAACTCTGTAAAAATGGCAATTTTGGTCACTGTGAGGGTTTAAAAAGTGGTTATTCAACATGAGGCACGATCCAATTGACATTTTGAATCATTTTTGGTACAGTCCAAAAAATCAATTTTCGGATGAAAAACGATGACTCCGGACATGCCGAACTTTCCCAAAATGGTCTATAATGATGAAATTTTAACATTTAATCTTTTGACTCTAAATGACTGTTGGATGTAAATTATGACTTTTTCAACTAAAATACGTGTGTTTAAAGTCATTTCTGTGCCTGAAACGGGTCAAAATTGAAGCTTTTGAGTAAGCAAAACTCTGTAAAAATTGCACTTTTGGTCACTGTGAGGGTTTAAAAAGTGGTTATTCAACATGAGGCACGATCCAATTGACATTTTGAATAATTTTGGTACAGTCCAAAAAATCAATTTTCGGATGAAAAACGATGACTCCGGACATGCCGAACGTTCCCAAAATGGTCTATAATGATGAAATTTTAACATTTAATCTTTTGACTCTAAATGACTGTTGGATGTGAATTATGACTTTTTCAACTAAAATATGTGTGTTTAAAGTCATTTCTGTGCCTGAAACGGGTCAAAATTGAAGCTTTTGAGTAAGCAAAACTCTGTAAAAATGGCACTTTTGGTCACTGTGAGGGTTTAAAAAGTGGTTATTCAACATGAGGCACGATCCAATTGACATTTTGAATCATTTTGGGTACAGTCCAAAAAATCAATTTTCGGATGAAAAACGATGACTCCGGACATGTCGAACGTTCCCAAAATGGTCTATAATGATGAAATTTTAACATTTAATCTTTTGACTCTAAATGACTGTTGGATGTGCATTATGACTTTTTCAACTAAAATAAGTGTGTTTAAAGTCATTTCTGTGCCTGAAACGGGTCAAAATTGAAGCTTTTGAGTAAGCAAAACTCTGTAAAAATGGCAATTTTGGTCACTGTGAGGGTTTAAAAAGTGGTTATTCAACATGAGGCACGATCCAATTGACATTTTGAATCATTTTGGGTACAGTCCAAAAAATCAATTTTCGGATGAAAAACGATGACTCCGGACATGTCGAACGTTCCCAAAATGGTCTATAATGATGAAATTTTAACATTTAATCTTTTGACTCTAAATGACTGTTGGATGTGCATTATGACTTTTTCAACTAAAATAAGTGTGTTTAAAGTCATTTCTGTGCCTGAAACGGGTCAAAATTGAAGCTTTTGAGTAAGGAAAACTCTGTAAAAATGGCAATTTTGGTCACTGTGAGGGTTTAAAAAGTGGTTATTCAACATGAGGCACGATCCAATTGACATTTTGAATCATTTTGGGTACAGTCCAAAAAATCAATTTTCGGATGAAAAACGATGACTCCGGACATGTCGAACGTTCCCAAAATGGTCTATAATGATGAAATTTTAACATTTAATCTTTTGACTCTTAATGACTGTTGGATGTGAATTATGACTTTTTCAACTAAAATACGTGTGTTTAAAGTCATTTCTGTGCCTGAAACGGGTCAAAATTGAAGCTTTTGAGTAAGCAAAACTCTGTAAAAATGGCAATTTTGGTCACTGTGAGGGTTTAAAAAGTGGTTATTCAACATGAGGCACGATCCAATTGATATTTTGAATCATTTTGGGTACAGTCCAAAAAATCAATTTTCGGATGAAAAACGATGACTCCGGACATGTCGAACGTTCCCAAAATGGTCTATAATGATGAAATTTTAACATTTAATCTTTTGACTCTAAATGACTGTTGGATGTGCATTATGACTTTTTCAACTAAAATAAGTGTGTTTAAAGTCATTTCTGTGCCTGAAACGGGTCAAAATTGAAGGTTTTGAGTAAGGAAAACTCTGTAAAAATGGCAATTTTGGTCACTGTGAGGGTTTAAAAAGTGGTTATTCCACATGAGGCACGATCCAATTGACATTTTGAATCATTTTTGGTACAGTCCAAAAAATCAATTTTCGGATGAAAAACGATGACTCCGGACATGCCGAACGTTCCCAAAATGGTCTATAATGATGACATTTTAACATTTAATCGTTTGACTCTAAATGACTGTTGGATGTGAATTATGACTTTTTCAACTAAAATAAGTGTGTTTAAAGTCATTTCTGTGCCTGAAACGGGTCAAAATTGAAGCTTTTGAGTAAGCAAAACTCTATAAAAATGGCACTTTTGGTCACTGTGAGGGTTTAAAAAGTGGTTATTCAACATGAGGCACGATCCAATTGACATTTTGAATCATTTTTAGTACAGTCCAAAAAATCAATTTTCGGATGAAAAACGATGACTCCGGACATGCCGAACGTTCCCAAAATGGTCTATAATGATGAAATTTTAACATTTAATCTTTTGACTCTAAATGACTGTTGGATGTGAATTATGACTTTTTCAACTAAAATACGTGTGTTTAAAGTCATTTCTGTGCCTGAAACGGGTCAAAATTGAAGCTTTTGAGTATGCAAAACTCTGTAAAAATGGCACTTTTGGTCACTGTGAGGGTTTAAAAAGTGGTTATTCAATATGAGGCACGATCCAATTGACATTTTGAATCATTTTGGGTACAGTCCAAAAAATCAATTTTCGGATGAAAAACGATGACTCCGGACATGCCGAACGTTCCCAAAATGGTCTATAATGATGACATTTTAACATTTAATCGTTTGACTCTAAATGACTGTTGGATGTGAATTATGACTTTTTCAACTAAAATAAGTGTGTTTAAAGTCATTTCTGTGCCTGAAACGGGTCAAAATTGAAGCTTTTGAGTAAGCAAAACTCTATAAAAATGGCACTTTTGGTCACTGTGAGGGTTTAAAAAGTGGTTATTCAACATGAGGCACGATCCAATTGACATTTTGAATCATTTTTAGTACAGTCCAAAAAATCAATTTTCGGATGAAAAACGATGACTCCGGACATGCCGAACGTTCCCAAAATGGTCTATAATGATGAAATTTTAACATTTAATCTTTTGACTCTAAATGACTGTTGGATGTGAATTATGACTTTTTCAACTAAAATACGTGTGTTTAAAGTCATTTCTGTGCCTGAAACGGGTCAAAATTGAAGCTTTTGAGTAAGCAAAACTCTGTAAAAATGGCACTTTTGGTCACTGTGAGGGTTTAAAAAGTGGTTATTCAACATGAGGCACAATCCAATTGACATTTTGAATCATTTTGGGTACAGTCCAAAAAATCAATTTTCGGATGAAAAACGATGACTCCGGACATGTCGAACGTTCCCAAAATGGTCTATAATGATGAAATTTTAACATTTAATCTTTTGACTCAAAATGACTGTTGGATGTGCATTATGACTTTTTCAACTAAAATAAGTGTGTTTAAAGTCATTTCTGTGCCTGAAACAGGTCAAAATTGAAGCTTTTGAGTAAGCAAAACTCTGTAAAAATGGCAATTTTGGTCACTGTGAGGGTTTAAAAAGTGGTTATTCAACATGAGGCACGATCCAATTGAGATTTTGAATCATTTTGGGTACAGTCCAAAAAATCAATTTTCGGATGAAAAACGATGACTCCGGACATGTCGAACGTTCCCAAAATGGTCTATAATGATGAAATTTTAACATTTAATCTTTTGACTATAAATGACTGTTGGATGTGCATTATGACTTTTTCAACTAAAATAAGTGTGTTTAAAGTCATTTCTGTGCCTGAAACGGGTCAAAATTGAAGCTTTTGAGTAAGGAAAACTCTGTAAAAATGGCAATTTTGGTCACTCTGAGGGTTTAAAAAGTGGTTATTCAACATGAGGCACGATCCAATTGACATTTTGAATCATTTTGGGTACAGTCCAAAAAATCAATTTTCGGATGAAAAACGATGACTCCGGACATGTCGAACGTTCCCAAAATGGTCTATAATGATGAAATTTTACCATTTAATCTTTTGACTCTTAATGACTGTTGGATGTGAATTATGACTTTTTCAACTAAAATACGTGTGTTTAAAGTCATTTCTGTGCCTGAAACGGGTCAAAATTGAAGCTTTTGAGTAAGCAAAACTCTGTAAAAATGGCAATTTTGGTCACTGTGAGGGTTTAAAAAGTGGTTATTCAACATGAGGCACGATCCAATTGATATTTTGAATCATTTTGGGTACAGTCCAAAAAATCAATTTTCGGATGAAAAACGATGACTCCGGACATGTCGAACGTTCCCAAAATGGTCTATAATGATGAAATTTTAACATTTAATCTTTTGACTCTAAATGACTGTTGGATGTGCATTATGACTTTTTCAACTAAAATAAGTGTGTTTAAAGTCATTTCTGTGCCTGAAACGGGTCAAAATTGAAGGTTTTGAGTAAGGAAAACTCTGTAAAAATGGCAATTTTGGTCACTGTGAGGGTTTAAAAAGTGGTTATTCCACATGAGGCACGATCCAATTGACATTTTGAATCATTTTTGGTACAGTCCAAAAAATCAATTTTCGGATGAAAAACGATGACTCCGGACATGCCGAACGTTCCCAAAATGGTCTATAATGATGACATTTTAACATTTAATCGTTTGACTCTAAATGACTGTTGGATGTGAATTATGACTTTTTCAACTAAAATAAGTGTGTTTAAAGTCATTTCTGTGCCTGAAACGGGTCAAAATTGAAGCTTTTGAGTAAGCAAAACTCTATAAAAATGGCACTTTTGGTCACTGTGAGGGTTTAAAAAGTGGTTATTCAACATGAGGCACGATCCAATTGACATTTTGAATCATTTTTAGTACAGTCCAAAAAATCAATTTTCGGTGAAAAACGATGACTCCGGACATGCCGAACGTTCCCAAAATGGTCTATAATGATGACATTTTAACATTTAATCTTTTGACTCTAAATGACTGTTGGATGTGAATTATGACTTTTTCAACTAAAATACGTGTGTTTAAAGTCATTTCTGTGCCTGAAACGGGTCAAAATTGAAGATTTTGAGTAAGCAAAACTCTGTAAAAATGGCAATTTTGGTCACTGTGAGGGTTTAAAAAGTGGTTATTCAACATGAGGCACGATCCAATTGACATTTTGAATCATTTTGGGTACAGTCCAAAAAATCAATTTTCGGATGAAAAACGATGACTCCGGACATGTCGAACGTTCCCAAAATGGTCTATAATGATGAAATTTTAACATTTAATCTTTTGACTCTAAATGACTGTTGGATGTGCATTATGACTTTTTCAACTAAAATAAGTGTGTTTAAAGTCATTTCTGTGCCTGAAACGGGTCAAAATTGAAGCTTTTGAGTAAGGAAAACTCTGTAAAAATGGCAATTTTGGTCACTGTGAGGGTTTAAAAAGTGGTTATTCAACATGAGGCACGATCCAATTGACATTTTGAATCATTTTGGGTACAGTCCAAAAAATCAATTTTCGGATGAAAAACGATGACTCCGGACATGTCGAACGTTCCCAAAATGGTCTATAATGATGAAATTTTAACATTTAATCTTTTGACTCTTAATGACTGTTGGATGTGAATTATGACTTTTTCAACTAAAATACGTGTGTTTAAAGTCATTTCTGTGCCTGAAACGGGTCAAAATTGAAGCTTTTGAGTAAGCAAAACTCTGTAAAAATGGCAATTTTGGTCACTGTGAGGGTTTAAAAAGTGGTTATTCAACATGAGGCACGATCCAATTGATATTTTGAATCATTTTGGGTACAGTCCAAAAAATCAATTTTCGGATGAAAAACGATGACTCCGGACATGTCGAACGTTCCCAAAATGGTCTATAATGATGAAATTTTAACATTTAATCTTTTGACTCTAAATGACTGTTGGATGTGCATTATGACTTTTTCAACTAAAATAAGTGTGTTTAAAGTCATTTCTGTGCCTGAAACGGGTCAAAATTGAAGGTTTTGAGTAAGGAAAACTCTGTAAAAATGGCAATTTTGGTCACTGTGAGGGTTTAAAAAGTGGTTATTCCACATGAGGCACGATCCAATTGACATTTTGAATCATTTTTGGTACAGTCCAAAAAATCAATTTTCGGATGAAAAACGATGACTCCGGACATGTCGAACGTTCCCAAAATGGTCTATAATGATGAAATTTTAACATTTAATCTTTTGACTCTTAATGACTGTTGGATGTGAATTATGACTTTTTCAACTAAAATACGTGTGTTTAAAGTCATTTCTGTGCCTGAAACGGGTCAAAATTGAATCTTTTGAGTAAGCAAAACTCTGTAAAAATGGCAATTTTGGTCACTGTGAGGGTTTAAAAAGTGGTTATTCAACATGAGGCACGATCCAATTGATATTTTGAATCATTTTGGGTACAGTCCAAAAAATCAATTTTCGGATGAAAAACGATGACTCCGGACATGTCGAACGTTCCCAAAATGGTCTATAATGATGAAATTTTAACATTTAATCTTTTGACTCTAAATGACTGTTGGATGTGCATTATGACTTTTTCAACTAAAATAAGTGTGTTTAAAGTCATTTCTGTGCCTGAAACGGGTCAAAATTGAAGGTTTTGAGTAAGGAAAACTCTGTAAAAATGGCAATTTTGGTCACTGTGAGGGTTTAAAAAGTGGTTATTCCACATGAGGCACGATCCAATTGACATTTTGAATCATTTTTGGTACAGTCCAAAAAATCAATTTTCGGATGAAAAACGATGACTCCGGACATGCCGAACGTTCCCAAAATGGTCTATAATGATGACATTTTAACATTTAATCGTTTGACTCTAAATGACTGTTGGATGTGAATTATGACTTTTTCAACTAAAATAAGTGTGTTTAAAGTCATTTCTGTGCCTGAAACGGGTCAAAATTGAAGCTTTTGAGTAAGCAAAACTCTATAAAAATGGCACTTTTGGTCACTGTGAGGGTTTAAAAAGTGGTTATTCAACATGAGGCACGATCCAATTGACATTTTGAATCATTTTTAGTACAGTCCAAAAAATCAATTTTCGGATGAAAAACGATGACTCCGGACATGCCGAACGATCCCAAAATGGTCTATAATGATGAAATTTTAACATTTAATCTTTTGACTCTAAATGACTGTTGGATGTGAATTATGACTTTTTCAACTAAAATACGTGTGTTTAAAATCATTTCTGTGCCTGAAACGGGTCAAAATTGAAGCTTTTGAGTATGCAAAACTCTGTAAAAATGGCACTTTTGGTCACTGTGAGGGTTTAAAAAGTGGTTATTCAACATGAGGCACGATCCAATTGACATTTTGAATCATTTTGGGTACAGTCCAAAAAATCAATTTTCGGATGAAAAACGATGACTCCGGACATGCCGAACGTTCCCAAAATGGTCTATAATGATGAAATTTTAACATTTAATCTTTTGACTCTAAATGACTGTTGGATGTGAATTATGACTTTTTCAACTAAAATATGTGTGTTTAAAGTCATTTCTGTGCCTGAAACGGGTCAAAATTGAAGCTTTTGAGTAAGCAAAACTCTGTAAAAATGGCAATTTTGGTCACTGTGAGGGTTTAAAAAGTGGTTATTCAACATGAGGCACGATCCAATTGATATTTTGAATCATTTTTGGTACAGTCCAAAAAATCAATTTTTGGATGAAAAACGATGACTCCGGACATGTCGAACGTTCCCAAAATGGTCTATAATGATGAAATTTTAACATTTAATCTTTTGACACTAAATGACCGTTGGATGTGAATTATGACTTTTTCAACTAAAATAAGTGTGTTTAAAGTAATTTCTGTGCCTGAAACGGGTCAAAATTGAAGCTTTTGAGTGAGGAAAACTCTGTAAAAATGGCAATTTTGGTCACTGTGAGGGTTTAAAAAGTGGTTATTCAACATGAGGCACGATCCAATTGACATTTTGAATAATTGTAGTACAGTCCAAAAAATCAATTTTCGGATGAAAAACGATGACTCCGGACATGTCGAACGTTCCCAAAATGGTCTATAATGATGAAATTTTAACATTTAATCTTTTGACTCTAAATGACTGTTGGATGTGCATTATGACTTTTTCAACTAAAATAAGTGTGTTTAAAGTCATTTCTGTGCCTGAAACGGGTCAAAATTGAAGCTTTTGAGTAAGCAAAACTCTGTAAAAATGGCAATTTTGGTCACTGTGAGGGTTTAAAAAGTGGTTATCCAACATGAGGCACGATCCAATTGACATTTTGAATCATTTTTAGTACAGTCCAAAAAATCAATTTTCGGATGAAAAACGATGACTCCGGACATGCCGAACGTTCCCAAAATGGTCTATAATGATGAAATTTTAACATTTAATCTTTTGACTCTAAATGACTGTTGGATGTGAATTCTGACTTTTTCAACTAAAATAAGTGTGTTTAAAGTCATTTCTGTGCCTGAAACGGGTCAAAATTGAAGCTTTTGAGTAAGGAAAACTCTGTAAAAATGGCAATTTTGGTCACTGTGAGGGTTTAAAAAGTGGTTATTCAACATGAGGCAAGATCCAATTGACATTTTGAATCATTTTTGGTACAGTCCAAAAAATCAATTTTCGGATGAAAAACGATGACTCCGGACATGTCCAACGTTCCCAAAATGGTCTATAATGATGAAATTTTAACATTTAATCTTTTGACTCTAAATGACTGTTGGATGTGAATTATGACTTTTTCAACTAAAATAAGTGTGTTTAAAGTCATTTCTGTGCCTGAAACGGGTCAAAATTGAAGCTTTTGAGTAAGGAAAACTCTGTAAAAATGGCAATTTTGGTCACTGTGAGGGTTTAAAAAGTGGTTATTCAACATGAGGCACGATCCAATTGACATTTTGAATCATTTTTGGTACAGTCCAAAAAATCAATTTTCGGATGAAAAACGATGACTCCGGACATGCCGAACGTTCCCAAAATGGTCTATAATGATGAAATTTTAACATTTAATCTTTTGACTCTAAATGACTGTTGGATGTGAATTATGACTTTTTCAACTAAAATACGTGTGTTTAAAGTCATTTCTGTGCCTGAAACGGGTCAAAATTGAAGCTTTTGAGTAAGCAAAACTCTGTAAAAATGGCACTTTTGGTCACTGTGAGGGTTTAAAAAGTGGTTATTCAACATGAGGCACGATCCAATTGACATTTTGAATCATTTTGGGTACAGTCCAAAAAATCTATTTTCGGATGAAAAACGATGACTCCGGACATGTCGAACGTTCCCAAAATGGTCTATAATGATGAAATTTTAACATTTAATCTTTTGACACTAAATGACCGTTGGATGTGAATTATGACTTTTTCAACTAAAATACGTGTGTTTAAAGTCATTTCTGTGCCTGAAATGGGTCAAAATTGAAGCTTTTGAGTAAGGAAAACTCTGTAAAAATGGCAATTTTGGTCACTGTGAGGGTTTAAAAAGTGGTTATTTAACATGAGGCACGATCCAATTGACATTTTGAATCATTTTTGGTACAGTCCAAAAAATCAATTTTCGGATGAAAAACGATGACTCCGGACATGTCGAACGTTCCCAAAATGGTCTATAATGATGAAATTTTAACATTTAATCTTTTGACTCTAAATGACTGTTGGATGTGAATTATGACTTTTTCAACTAAAATACGTGTGTTTAAAGTCATTTCTGTGCCTGAAACGGGTCAAAATTGAAGCTTTTGAGTAAGCAAAACTCTGTAAAAATGGCAATTTTGGTCACTGTGAGGGTTTAAAAAGTGGTTATTCAACATGAGGCACGATCCAATTGATATTTTGAATCATTTTTGGTACAGTCCAAAAAATCAATTTTTGGATGAAAAACGATGACTCCGGACATGTCGAACGTTCCCAAAATGGTCTATAATGATGAAATTTTAACATTTAATCTTTTGACACTAAATGACCGTTGGATGTGAATTATGACTTTTTCAACTAAAATAAGTGTGTTTAAAGTAATTTCTGTGCCTGAAACGGGTCAAAATTGAAGCTTTTGAGTGAGGAAAACTCTGTAAAAATGGCAATTTTGGTCACTGTGAGGGTTTAAAAAGTGGTTATTCAACATGAGGCACGATCCAATTGACATTTTGAATAATTGTAGTACAGTCCAAAAAATCAATTTTCGGATGAAAAACGATGACTCCGGACATGTCGAACGTTCCCAAAATGGTCTATAATGATGAAATTTTAACATTTAATCTTTTGACTCTAAATGACTGTTGGATGTGCATTATGACTTTTTCAACTAAAATAAGTGTGTTTAAAGTCATTTCTGTGCCTGAAACGGGTCAAAATTGAAGCTTTTGAGTAAGCAAAACTCTGTAAAAATGGCAATTTTGGTCACTGTGAGGGTTTAAAAAGTGGTTATCCAACATGAGGCACGATCCAATTGACATTTTGAATCATTTTTAGTACAGTCCAAAAAATCAATTTTCGGATGAAAAACGATGACTCCGGACATGCCGAACGTTCCCAAAATGGTCTATAATGATGAAATTTTAACATTTAATCTTTTGACTCTAAATGACTGTTGGATGTGAATTCTGACTTTTTCAACTAAAATAAGTGTGTTTAAAGTCATTTCTGTGCCTGAAACGGGTCAAAATTGAAGCTTTTGAGTAAGGAAAACTCTGTAAAAATGGCAATTTTGGTCACTGTGAGGGTTTAAAAAGTGGTTATTCAACATGAGGCAAGATCCAATTGACATTTTGAATCATTTTTGGTACAGTCCAAAAAATCAATTTTCGGATGAAAAACGATGACTCCGGACATGTCCAACGTTCCCAAAATGGTCTATAATGATGAAATTTTAACATTTAATCTTTTGACTCTAAATGACTGTTGGATGTGAATTATGACTTTTTCAACTAAAATAAGTGTGTTTAAAGTCATTTCTGTGCCTGAAACGGGTCAAAATTGAAGCTTTTGAGTAAGGAAAACTCTGTAAAAATGGCAATTTTGGTCACTGTGAGGGTTTAAAAAGTGGTTATTCAACATGAGGCACGATCCAATTGACATTTTGAATCATTTTTGGTACAGTCCAAAAAATCAATTTTCGGATGAAAAACGATGACTCCGGACATGCCGAACGTTCCCAAAATGGTCTATAATGATGAAATTTTAACATTTAATCTTTTGACTCTAAATGACTGTTGGATGTGAATTATGACTTTTTCAACTAAAATACGTGTGTTTAAAGTCATTTCTGTGCCTGAAACGGGTCAAAATTGAAGCTTTTGAGTAAGCAAAACTCTGTAAAAATGGCACTTTTGGTCACTGTGAGGGTTTAAAAAGTGGTTATTCAACATGAGGCACGATCCAATTGACATTTTGAATCATTTTGGGTACAGTCCAAAAAATCTATTTTCGGATGAAAAACGATGACTCCGGACATGTCGAACGTTCCCAAAATGGTCTATAATGATGAAATTTTAACATTTAATCTTTTGACTCTAAATGACTGTTGGATGTGAATTATGACTTTTTCAACTAAAATAAGTGTGTTTAAAGTCATTTCTGTGCCTGAAACGGGTCAAAATTGAAGCTTTTGAGTAAGGAAAACTCTGTAAAAATGGCAATTTTGGTCACTGTGAGGGTTTAAAAAGTGGTTATTCAACATGAGGCACGATCCAATTGACATTTTGAATCATTTTTGGTACAGTCCAAAAAATCAATTTTCGGATGAAAAACGATGACTCCGGACATGCCGAACTTTCCCAAAATGGTCTATAATGATGAAATTTTAACATTTAATATTTTGACTCTAAATGACTGTTGGATGTAAATTATGACTTTTTCAACTAAAATATGTGTGTTTAAAGTCATTTCTGTGCCTGAAACGGGTCAAAATTGAAGCTTTTGAGTAAGCAAAACTCTGTAAAAATGGCACTTTTGGTCACTGTGAGGGTTTAAAAAGTGGTTATTCAACATGAGGCACTATCCAATTGACATTTTGAATCATTTTGGGTACAGTCCAAAAAATCAATTTTCGGATGAAAAACGATGACTCCGGACATGTCGAACGTTCCCAAAATGGTCTATAATGATGAAATTTTAACATTTAATCTTTTGACTCTAAATGACTGTTAGATGTGCATTATGACTTTTTCAACTAAAATAAGTGTGTTTAAAGTCATTTCTGTGCCTGAAACGGGTCAAAATTGAAGCTTTTGAGTAAGCAAAACTCTGTAAAAATGGCAATTTTGGTCACTGTGAGGGTTTAAAAAGTGGTTATTCAACATGAGACACGATCCAATTGACATTTTGAATCATTTTTGGTACATTCCAAAAAATCAATTTTCGGATGAAAAACGATGACTCCGGACATGTCGAACGTTCCCAAAATGGTCTATAATGATGAAATTTTAACATTTAATCTTTTGACACTAAATGACCGTTGGATGTGAATTATGACTTTTTCAACTAAAATACGTGTGTTTAAAGTCATTTCTGTGCCTGAAATGGGTCAAAATTGAAGCTTTTGAGTAAGGAAAACTCTGTAAAAATGGCAATTTTGGTCACTGTGAGGGTTTAAAAAGTGGTTATTTAACATGAGGCACGATCCAATTGACATTTTGAATCATTTTTGGTACAGTCCAAAAAATCAATTTTCGGATGAAAAACGATGACTCCGGACATGTCGAACGTTCCCAAAATGGTCTATAATGATGAAATTTTAACATTTAATCTTTTGACTCTAAATGACTGTTGGATGTGAATTATGACTTTTTCAACTAAAATACGTGTGTTTAAAGTCATTTCTGTGCCTGAAACGGGTCAAAATTGAAGCTTTTGAGTAAGCAAAACTCTGTAAAAATTGCACTTTTGGTCACTGTGAGGGTTTAAAAAGTGGTTATTCAACATGAGGCACGATCCAATTGACATTTTGAATAATTTTGGTACAGTCCAAAAAATCAATTTTCGGATGAAAAACGATGACTCCGGACATGCCGAACGTTCCCAAAATGGTCTATAATGATGAAATTTTAACATTTAATCTTTTGACTCTAAATGACTGTTGGATGTGAATTATGACTTTTTCAACTAAAATATGTGTGTTTAAAGTCATTTCTGTGCCTGAAACGGGTCAAAATTGAAGCTTTTGAGTAAGCAAAACTTTGTAAAAATGGCACTTTTGGTCACTGTGAGGGTTTAAAAAGTGGTTATTCAACATGAGGCACGATCCAATTGACATTTTGAATCATTTTGGGTACAGTCCAAAAAATCAATTTTCGGATGAAAAACGATGACTCTGGACATGTCGAACGTTCCCAAAATGGTCTATAATGATGAAATTTTAACATTTAATCTTTTGACTCTAAATGACTGTTGGATGTGCATTATGACTTTTTCAACTAAAATAAGTGTGTTTAAAGTCATTTCTGTGCCTGAAACGGGTCAAAATTGAAGCTTTTGAGTAAGCAAAACTCTGTAAAAATGGCAATTTTGGTCACTGTGAGGGTTTAAAAAGTGGTTATTCAACATGAGGCACGATCCAATTGATATTTTGAATCATTTTTGGTACAGTCCAAAAAATCAATTTTCGGATGAAAAACGATGACTCCGGACATGTCGAACGTTCCCAAAATGGTCTATAATGATGAAATTTTAACATTTAATCTTTTGACTCTAAATGACTGTTGGATGTGAATTATGACTTTTTCAACTAAAATAAGTGTGTTTAAAGTCATTTCTGTGCCTGAAACAGGTCAAAATTGAAGCTTTTGAGTGAGGAAAACTCTGTAAAAATGGCAATTTTGGTCACTGTGAGGGTTTAAAAAGTGGTTATTCAACATGAGGCACGATCCAATTGACATTTTGAATAATTTTAGTACAGTCCAAAAAATCAATTTTCGGATGAAAAACGATGACTCCGGACATGTCGAACGTTCCCAAAATGGTCTATAATGATGAAATTTTAACATTTAATCTTTTGACTCTAAATGACTGTTGGATGTGCATTATGACTTTTTCAACTAAAATAAGTGTGTTTAAAGTCATTTCTGTGCCTGAAACGGGTCAAAATTGAAGCTTTTGAGTAAGCAAAACTCTGTAAAAATGGCAATTTTGGTCACTGTGAGGGTTTAAAAAGTGGTTATTCAACATGAGGCACGATCCAATTGACATTTTGAATCATTTTGGGTACAGTCCAAAAAATCAATTTTCGGATGAAAAACGATGACTCCGGACATGTCGAACGTTCCCAAATTGGTCTATAATGATGAAATTTTAACATTTAATCTTTTGACTCTAAATGACTGTTGGATGTGCATTATGACTTTTTCAACTAAAATAAGTGTGTTTAAAGTCATTTCTGTGCCTGAAACGGGTCAAAATTGAAGCTTTTGAGTAAGCAAAACTCTATAAAAATGGCACTTTTGGTCACTGTGAGGGTTTAAAAAGTGGTTATTCAACATGAGGCACGATCCAATTGACATTTTGAATCATTGTTAGTACAGTCCAAAAAATCAATTTTCGGATGAAAAACGATGACTCCGGAAATGCCGAACGTTCCCAAAATGGTCTATAATGATGAAATTTTAACATTTAATCTTTTGACTCTAAATGACTGTTGGATGTGAATTATGACTTTTTCAACTAAAATACGTGTGTTTAAAGTCATTTCTGTGCCTGAAACGGGTCAAAATCAAGCTTTTGAGTAAGCAAAACTCTGTAAAAATGGCACTTTTGGTCACTGTGAGGGTTTAAAAAGTGGTTATTCAACATGAGGCACGATCCAATTGACATTTTGAATCATTTTGGGTACAGTCCAAAAAATCAATTTTCAGATGAAAAACGATGACTCCGGACATGCCGAACGTTCCCAAAATGGTCTATAATGATGAAATTTTAACATTTAATCTTTTGACTCTAAATGACTGTTGGATGTGAATTATGACTTTTTCAACTAAAATATGTGTGTTTAAAGTCATTTCTGTGCCTGAAACGGGTCAAAATTGAAGCTTTTGAGTAAGCAAAACTCTGTAAAAATGGCACTTTTGGTCACTGTGAGGGTTTAAAAAGTGGTTATTCAACATGAGGCACGATCCAATTGACATTTTGAATCATTTTGGGTACAGTCCAAAAAATCAATTTTCGGATGAAAAACGATGACTCCGGACATGTCGAACGTTCCCAAAATGGTCTCTAATGATGAAATTTTAACATTTAATCTTTTGACTCTAAATGACTGTTGGATGTGCATTATGACTTTTTCAACTAAAATAAGTGTGTTTAAAGTCATTTCTGTGCCTGAAACGGGTCAAAATTGAAGCTTTTGAGTAAGCAAAACTCTGTAAAAATGGCAATTTTGGTCACTGTGAGGGTTTAAAAAGTGGTTATTCAACATGAGGCACTATCCAATTGACATTTTGAATCATTTTTGGTACAGTCCAAAAAATCAATTTTCGGATGAAAAACGATGACTCCGGACATGTCGAACGTTCCCAAAATGGTCTATAATGATGAAATTTTAACATTTAATCTTTTGACACTAAATGACCGTTGGATGTGAATTATGACTTTTTCAACTAAAATAAGTGTGTTTAAAGTCATTTCTGTGCCTGAAATGGGTCAAAATTGAAGCTTTTGAGTAAGGAAAACTCTGTAAAAATGGCAATTTTGGTCACTGTGAGGGTTTAAAAAGTGGTTATCCAACATGAGGCACGATCCAATTGACATTTTGAATCATTTTTAGTACAGTCCAAAAAATCAATTTTCGGATGAAAAACGATGACTCCGGACATGCCGAACGTTCCCAAAATGGTCTATAATGATGAAATTTTAACATTTAATCTTTTGACTCTAAATGACTGTTGGATGTGAATTCTGACTTTTTCAACTAAAATAATTGTGTTTAAAGTCATTTCTGTGCCTGAAACGGGTCAAAATTGAAGTTTTGAGTAAGGAAAACTCTGTAAAAATGGCAATTTTGGTCACTGTGAGGGTTTAAAAAGTGGTTATTCAACATGAGGCAAGATCCAATTGACATTTTGAATCATTTTTGGTACAGTCCAAAAAATCTATTTTCGGATGAAAAACGATGACTCCGGACATGTCCAACGTTCCCAAAATGGTCTATAAAGATGAAATTTTAACATTTAATCTTTTGACTCTAAATGACTGTTGGATGTGAATTATGACTTTTTCAACTAAAATAAGTGTGTTTAAAGTCATTTCTGTGCCTGAAATGGGTCAAAATTGAAGCTTTTGAGTAAGGAAAACTCTGTAAAAATGGCAATTTTGGTCACTGTGAGGGTTTAAAAAGTGGTTATTCAACATGAGGCACGATCCAATTGACATTTTGAATCATTTTGGGTACAGTCCAAAAAATCAATTTTCGGATGAAAAACGATGACTCCGGACATGTCGAACGTTCCCAAAATGGTCTATAATGATGAAATTTTAACATTTAATCTTTTGACTCTAAATGACTGTTGGATGTGAATTCTGACTTTTTCAACTAAAATAAGTGTGTTTAAAGTCATTTCTGTGCCTGAAACGGGTCAAAATTGAAGCTTTTGAGTAAGGAAAACTCTGTAAAAATGGCAATTTTGGTCACTGTGAGGGTTTAAAAAGTGGTTATTCAACATGAGGCAAGATCCAATTGACATTTTGAATCATTTTTGGTACAGTCCAAAAAATCTATTTTTGGATGAAAAACGATGACTCCGGACATGTCCAACGTTCCCAAATTGGTCTATAATGATGAAATTTTAACATTTAATCTTTTGACTCTAAATGACTGTTGGATGTGAATTATGACTTTTTCAACTAAAATAAGTGTGTTTAAAGTCATTTCTGTGCCTGAAACGGGTCAAAATTGAAGCTTTTGAGTAAGGAAAACTCTGTAAAAATGGCAATTTTGGTCACTGTGAGGGTTTAAAAAGTGGTTATTCAACATGAGGCACGATCCAATTGACATTTTGAATCATTTTTGGTACAGTCCAAAAAATCAATTTTCGGATGAAAAACGATGACTCCGGACATGCCGAACGTTCCCAAAATGGTCTATAATGATGAAATTTTAACATTTAATCTTTTGACTCTAAATGACTGTTGGATGTGAATTATGACTTTTTCAACTAAAATACGTGTGTTTAAAGTCATTTCTGTGCCTGAAACGGGTCAAAATTGAAGCTTTTGAGTAAGCAAAACTCTGTAAAAATGGCACTTTTGGTCACTGTGAGGGTTTAAAAAGTGGTTATTCAACATGAGGCACGATCCAATTGACATTTTGAATCATTTTGGGTACAGTCCAAAAAATCAATTTTCGGATGAAAAACGATGACTCCGGACATGTCGAACGTTCCCAAAATGGTCTATAATGATGAAATTTTAACATTTAATCTTTTGACTCTAAATGACTGTTAGATGTGCATTATGACTTTTTCAACTAAAATAAGTGTGTTTAAAGTCATTTCTGTGCCTGAAACGGGTCAAAATTGAAGCTTTTGAGTAAGCAAAACTCTGTAAAAATGGCAATTTTGGTCACTGTGAGGGTTTAAAAAGTGGTTATTCAACATGAGGCACGATCCAATTGACATTTTGAATCATTTTTGGTACATTCCAAAAAATCAATTTTCGGATGAAAAACGATGACTCCGGACATGTCGAACGTTCCCAAAATGGTCTATAATGATGAAATTTTAACATTTAATCTTTTGACACTAAATGACCGTTGGATGTGAATTATGACTTTTTCAACTAAAATAAGTGTGTTTAAAGTCATTTCTGTGCCTGAAATGGGTCAAAATTGAAGCTTTTGAGTAAGGAAAACTCTGTAAAAATGGCAATTTTGGTCACTGTGAGGGTTTAAAAAGTGGTTATTCAACATGAGGCACGATCCAATTGACATTTTGAATCATTTTTGGTACAGTCCAAAAAATCAATTTTCGGATGAAAAACGATGACTCCGGACATGCCGAACGTTCCCAAAATGGTCTATAATGATGAAATTTTAACATTTAATCTTTTGACTCTAAATGACTGTTGGATGTGAATTATGACTTTTTCAACTAAAATACGTGTGTTTAAAGTCATTTCTGTGCCTGAAACGGGTCAAAATTGAAGCTTTTGAGTAAGCAAAACTCTGTAAAAATGGCACTTTTGGTCACTGTGAGGGTTTAAAAAGTGGTTATTCAACATGAGGCACGATCCAATTGACATTTTGAATCATTTTGGGTACAGTCCAAAAAATCAATTTTCGGATGAAAAACGATGACTCCGGACATGTCGAACGTTCCCAAAATGGTCTCTAATGATGAAATTTTAACATTTAATCTTTTGACTCTAAATGACTGTTGGATGTGCATTATGACTTTTTCAACTAAAATAAGTGTGTTTAAAGTCATTTCTGTGCCTGAAACGGGTCAAAATTGAAGCTTTTGAGTAAGCAAAACTCTGTAAAAATGGCAATTTTGGTCACTGTGAGGGTTTAAAAAGTGGTTATTCAACATGAGGCACTATCCAATTGACATTTTGAATCATTTTTGGTACAGTCCAAAAAATCAATTTTCGGATGAAAAACGATGACTCCGGACATGTCGAACGTTCCCAAAATGGTCTATAATGATGAAATTTTAACATTTAATCTTTTGACACTAAATGACCGTTGGATGTGAATTATGACTTTTTCAACTAAAATAAGTGTGTTTAAAGTCATTTCTGTGCCTGAAATGGGTCAAAATTGAAGCTTTTGAGTAAGGAAAACTCTGTAAAAATGGCAATTTTGGTCACTGTGAGGGTTTAAAAAGTGGTTATTCAACATGAGGCACGATCCAATTGACATTTTGAATCATTTTTGGTACAGTCCAAAAAATCAATTTTCGGATGAAAAACGATGACTCCGGACATGTCGAACGTTCCCAAAATGGTCTATAATGATGAAATTTTAACATTTAATCTTTTGACTCTAAATGACTGTTGGATGTGCATTATGACTTTTTCAACTAAAATAAGTGTGTTTAAAGTCATTTCTGTGCCTGAAACGGGTCAAAATTGAAGCTTTTGAGTAAGCAAAACTCTGTAAAAATGGCAATTTTGGTCACTGTGAGGGTTTAAAAAGTGGTTATTCAACATGAGGCACGATCCAATTGACATTTTGAATCATTTTTGGTCCAGTCCAAAAAATCAATTTTCGGATGAAAAACGATGACTCCGGACATGCCGAACGTTCCCAAAATGGTCTATAATGATGAAATTTTAACATTTAATCTTTTGACTCTAAATGACTGTTGGATGTGAATTATGACTTTTTCAACTAAAATAAGTGTGTTTAAAGTCATTTCTGTGCCTGAAACGGGTCAAAATTGAAGCTTTTGAGTAAGCAAAACTCTGTAAAAATGGCAATTTTGGTCACTGTGAGGGTTTAAAAAGTGGTTATCCAACATGAGGCACGATCCAATTGACATTTTGAATCATTTTTAGTACAGTCCAAAAAATCAATTTTCGGATGAAAAACGATGACTCCGGACATGCCGAACGTTCCCAAAATGGTCTATAATGATGAAATTTTAACATTTAATCTTTTGACTCTAAATGACTGTTGGATGTGAATTCTGACTTTTTCAACTAAAATAATTGTGTTTAAAGTCATTTCTGTGCCTGAAACGGGTCAAAATTGAAGTTTTGAGTAAGGAAAACTCTGTAAAAATGGCAATTTTGGTCACTGTGAGGGTTTAAAAAGTGGTTATTCAACATGAGGCACGATCCAATTGACATTTTGAATCATTTTGGGTACAGTCAAAAAAATCAATTTTCGGATGAAAAACGATGACTCCGGACATGTCGAACGTTCCCAAAATGGTCTATAATGATGAAATTTTAACATTTAATCTTTTGACACTAAATGACCGTTGGATGTGAATTATGACTTTTTCAACTAAAATAAGTGTGTTTAAAGTCATTTCTGTGCCTGAAACGGGTCAAAATTGAAGCTTTTGAGTAAGCAAAACTCTGTAAAAATGGCAATTTTGGTCACTGTGAGGGTTTAAAAAGTGGTTATCCAACATGAGGCACGATCCAATTGACATTTTGAATCATTTTTAGTACAGTCCAAAAAATCAATTTTCGGATGAAAAACGATGACTCCGGACATGCCGAACGTTCCCAAAATGGTCTATAATGATGAAATTTTAACATTTAATCTTTTGACTCTAAATGACTGTTGGATGTGAATTCTGACTTTTTCAACTAAAATAAGTGTGTTTAAAGTCATTTCTGTGCCTGAAACGGGTCAAAATTGAAGCTTTTGAGTAAGGAAAACTCTGTAAAAATGGCAATTTTGGTCACTGTGAGGGTTTAAAAAGTGGTTATTCAACATGAGGCAAGATCCAATTGACATTTTGAATCATTTTTGGTACAGTCCAAAAAATCTATTTTTGGATGAAAAACGATGACTCCGGACATGTCCAACGTTCCCAAAATGGTCTATAATGATGAAATTTTAACATTTAATCTTTTGACTCTAAATGACTGTTGGATGTGAATTATGACTTTTTCAACTAAAATAAGTGTGTTTAAAGTCATTTCTGTGCCTGAAACGGGTCAAAATTGAAGCTTTTGAGTAAGCAAAACTCTGTAAAAATGGCACTTTTGGTCACTGTGAGGGTTTAAAAAGTGGTTATTCAACATGAGGCACGATCCAATTGACATTTTGAATCATTTTGGGTACAGTCCAAAAAATCAATTTTCGGATGAAAAACGATGACTCCGGACATGTCGAACGTTCCCAAAATGGTCTATAATGATGAAATTTTAACATTTAATCTTTTGACTCTAAATGACTGTTGGATGTGCATTATGACTTTTTCAACTAAAATAAGTGTGTTTAAAGTCATTTCTGTGCCTGAAACGGGTCAAAATTGAAGCTTTTGAGTAAGCAAAACTCTGTAAAAATGGCAATTTTCGTCACTGTGAGGGTTTAAAAAGTGGTTATTCAACATGAGGCACGATCCAATTGACATTTTGAATCATTTTTGGTCCAGTCCAAAAAATCAATTTTCGGATGAAAAACGATGACTCCGGACATGCCGAACGTTCCCAAAATGGTCTATAATGATGAAATTTTAACATTTAATCTTTTGACTCTAAATGACTGTTGGATGTGAATTATGACTTTTTCAACTAAAATACGTGTGTTTAAAGTCATTTCTGTGCCTGAAACGGGTCAAAATTGAAGCTTTTGAGTAAGCAAAACTCTGTAAAAATGGCACTTTTGGTCACTGTGAGGGTTTAAAAAGTGGTTATTCAACATGAGGCACGATCCAATTGACATTTTGAATCATTTTGGGTACAGTCCAAAAAATCAATTTTCGGATGAAAAACGATGACTCCGGACATGTCGAACGTTCCCAAAATGGTCTATAATGATGAAATTTTAACATTTAATCTTTTGACTCTAAATGACTGTTGGATGTGAATTATGACTTTTTCAACTAAAATAAGTGTGTTTAAAGTCATTTCTGTGCCTGAAACGGGTCAAAATTGAAGCTTTTGAGTAAGGAAAACTCTGTAAAAATGGCAATTTTGGTCACTGTGAGGGTTTAAAAAGTGGTTATTCAACATGAGGCACGATCCAATTGACATTTTGAATCATTTTTGGTACAGTCCAAAAAATCAATTTTCGGATGAAAAACGATGACTCCGGACATGCCGAACTTTCCCAAAATGGTCTATAATGATGAAATTTTAACATTTAATCTTTTGACTCTAAATGACTGTTGGATGTAAATTATGACTTTTTCAACTAAAATACGTGTGTTTAAAGTCATTTCTGTGCCTGAAACGGGTCAAAATTGAAGCTTTTGAGTAAGCAAAACTCTGTAAAAATTGCACTTTTGGTCACTGTGAGGGTTTAAAAAGTGGTTATTCAACATGAGGCACGATCCAATTGACATTTTGAATAATTTTGGTACAGTCCAAAAAATCAATTTTCGGATGAAAAACGATGACTCCGGACATGCCGAACGTTCCCAAAATGGTCTATAATGATGAAATTTTAACATTTAATCTTTTGACTCTAAATGACTGTTGGATGTGAATTATGACTTTTTCAACTAAAATATGTGTGTTTAAAGTCATTTCTGTGCCTGAAACGGGTCAAAATTGAAGCTTTTGAGTAAGCAAAACTCTGTAAAAATGGCACTTTTGGTCACTGTGAGGGTTTAAAAAGTGGTTATTCAACATGAGGCACAATCCAATTGACATTTTGAATCATTTTGGGTACAGTCCAAAAAATCAATTTTCGGATGAAAAACGATGACTCCGGACATGCCGAACGTTCCCAAAATGGTCTATAATGATGAAATTTTAACATTTAATCTTTTGACTCTAAATGACTGTTGGATGTGAATTATGACTTTTTCAACTAAAATACGTGTGTTTAAAGTCATTTCTGTGCCTGAAACGGGTCAAAATTGAAGCTTTTGAGTAAGCAAAACTCTGTAAAAATGGCACTTTTGGTCACTGTGAGGGTTTAAAAAGTGGTTATTCAACATGAGGCACGATCCAATTGACATTTTGAATCATTTTGGGTACAGTCCAAAAAATCAATTTTCGGATGAAAAACGATGACTCCGGACATGTCGAACGTTCCCAAAATGGTCTATAATGATGAAATTTTAACATTTAATCTTTTGACTCTAAATGACTGTTGGATGTGAATTATGACTTTTTCAACTAAAATAAGTGTGTTTAAAGTCATTTCTGTGCCTGAAACGGGTCAAAATTGAAGCTTTTGAGTAAGGAAAACTCTGTAAAAATGGCAATTTTGGTCACTGTGAGGGTTTAAAAAGTGATTATTCAACATGAGGCACGATCCAATTGACATTTTGAATCATTTTTGGTACAGTCCAAAAAATCAATTTTCGGATGAAAAACGATGACTCCGGACATGCTGAACTTTCCCAAAATGGTCTATAATGATGAAATTTTAACATTTAATCTTTTGACTCTAAATGACTGTTGGATGTAAATTATGACTTTTTCAACTAAAATACGTGTGTTTAAAGTCATTTCTGTGCCTGAAACGGGTCAAAATTGAAGCTTTTGAGTAAGCAAAACTCTGTAAAAATTGCACTTTTGGTCACTGTGAGGGTTTAAAAAGTGGTTATTCAACATGAGGCACGATCCAATTGACATTTTGAATAATTTTGGTACAGTCCAAAAAATCAATTTTCGGATGAAAAACGATGACTCCGGACATGCCGAACGTTCCCAAAATGGTCTATAATGATGAAATTTTAACATTTAATCTTTTGACTCTAAATGACTGTTGGATGTGAATTATGACTTTTTCAACTAAAATATGTGTGTTTAAAGTCATTTCTGTGCCTGAAACGGGTCAAAATTGAAGCTTTTGAGTAAGCAAAACTCTGTAAAAATGGCACTTTTGGTCACTGTGAGGGTTTAAAAAGTGGTTATTCAACATGAGGCACGATCCAATTGACATTTTGGATCATTTTGGGTACAGTCCAAAAAATCAATTTTCGGATGAAAAACGATGACTCCGGACATGTCGAACGTTCCCAAAATGGTCTATAATGATGAAATTTTAACATTTATTCTTTTGACTCTAAATGACTGTTGGATGTGCATTATGACTTTTTCAACTAAAATAAGTGTGTTTAAAGTCATTTCTGTGCCTGAAACGGGTCAAAATTGAAGCTTTTGAGTAAGCAAAACTCTGTAAAAATGGCAATTTTGGTCACTGTGAGGGTTTAAAAAGTGGTTATTCAACATGAGGCACGATCCAATTGACATTTTGAATCATTTTGGGTACAGTCCAAAAAATCAATTTTCGGATGAAAAACGATGACTCCGGACATGTCGAACGTTCCCAAAATGGTCTATAATGATGAAATTTTAACATTTAATCTTTTGACTCTAAATGACTGTTGGATGTGCATTATGACTTTTTCAACTAAAATAAGTGTGTTTAAAGTCATTTCTGTGCCTGAAACGGGTCAAAATTGAAGCTTTTGAGTAAGGACAACTCTGTAAAAATGGCAATTTTGGTCACTGTGAGGGTTTAAAAAGTGGTTATTCAACATGAGGCACGATCCAATTGACATTTTGAATCATTTTGGGTACAGTCCAAAAAATCAATTTTCGGATGAAAAACGATGACTCCGGACATGTCGAACGTTCCCAAAATGGTCTATAATGATGAAATTTTAACATTTAATCTTTTGACTCTTAATGACTGTTGGATGTGAATTATGACTTTTTCAACTAAAATACGTGTGTTTAAAGTCATTTCTGTGCCTGAAACGGGTCAAAATTGAAGCTTTTGAGTAAGCAAAACTCTGTAAAAATGGCAATTTTGGTCACTGTGAGGGTTTAAAAAGTGGTTATTCAACATGAGCCACGATCCAATTGATATTTTGAATCATTTTGGGTACAGTCCAAAAAATCAATTTTCAGGTGAAAAACGATGACTCCGGACATGTCGAACGTTCCCAAAATGGTCTATAATGATGACATTTTAACATTTAATCTTTTGACTCTAAATGACTGTTGGATGTGCATTATGACTTTTTCAACTAAAATAAGTGTGTTTAAAGTCATTTCTGTGCCTGAAACGGGTCAAAATTGAAGGTTTTGAGTAAGGAAAACTCTGTAAAAATGGCAATTTTGGTCACTGTGAGGGTTTAAAAAGTGGTTATTCCACATGAGGCACGATCCAATTGATATTTTGAATCATTTTTGGTACAGTCCAAAAAATCAATTTTCGGATGAAAAACGATGACTCCGGACATGCCGAACGTTCCCAAAATGGTCTATAATGATGACATTTTAACATTTAATCGTTTGACTCTAAATGACTGTTGGATGTGAATTATGACTTTTTCAACTAAAATAAGTGTGTTTAAAGTCATTTCTGTGCCTGAAACGGGTCAAAATTGAAGCTTTTGAGTAAGCAAAACTCTATAAAAATGGCACTTTTGGTCACTGTGAGGGTTTAAAAAGTGGTTATTCAACATGAGGCACGATCCAATTGACATTTTGAATCATTTTTAGTACAGTCCAAAAAATCAATTTTCGGATGAAAAACGATGACTCCGGACATGCCGAACGTTCCCAAAATGGTCTATAATGATGGAATTTTAACATTTAATCTTTTGACTCTAAATGACTGTTGGATGTGAATTATGACTTTTTCAACTAAAATACGTGTGTTTAAAGTCATTTCTGTGCCTGAAACGGGTCAAAATTGAAGCTTTTGAGTATGCAAAACTCTGTAAAAATGGCACTTTTGGTCACTGTGAGGGTTTAAAAAGTGGTTATTCAACATGAGGCACGATCCAATTGACATTTTGAATCATTTTGGGTACAGTCCAAAAAATCAATTTTCAGATGAAAAACGATGACTCCGGACATGCCGAACGTTCCCAAAATGGTCTATAATGATGAAATTTTAACATTTAATCTTTTGACTCTAAATGACTGTTGGATGTGAATTATGACTTTTTCAACTAAAACATGTGTGTTTAAAGTCATTTCTGTGCCTGAAACGGGTCAAAATTGAAGCTTTTGAGTAAGAAAAACTCTGTAAAAATGGCAATTTTGGTCACTGTGAGGGTTTAAAAAGTGGTTATTCAACATGAGGCACGATCCAATTGATATTTTGAATCATTTTTGGTACAGTCCAAAAAATCAATTTTCGGATGAAAAACGATGACTCCGGACATGTCGAACGTTCCCAAAATGGTCTATAATGATGAAATTTTAACATTTAATCTTTTGACACTAAATGACCGTTGGATGTGAATTATGACTTTTTCAACTAAAATAAGTGTGTTTAAAGTCATTTCTGTGCCTGAAATGGGTCAAAATTGAAGCTTTTGAGTAAGGAAAACTCTGTAAAAATGGCAATTTTGGTCACTGTGAGGGTTTAAAAAGTGGTTATTCAACATGAGGCACGATCCAATTGACATTTTGAATCATTTTGGGTACAGTCCAAAAAATCAATTTTCGGATGAAAAACGATGACTCCGGACATGTCGAACGTTCCCAAAATGGTCTATAATGATGAAATTTTAACATTTAATCTTTTGACTCTAAATGACTGTTGGATGTGAATTATGACTTTTTCAACTAAAATAAGTGTGTTTAAAGTAATTTCTGTGCCTGAAACGGGTCAAAATTGAAGCTTTTGAGTGAGGAAAACTCTGTAAAAATGGCAATTTTGGTCACTGTGAGGGTTTAAAAAGTGGTTATTCAACATGAGGCACGATCCAATTGACATTTTGAATAATTTTAGTACAGTCCAAAAAATCAATTTTCGGATGAAAAACGATGACTCCGGACATGTCGAACGTTCCCAAAATGGTCTATAATGATGAAATTTTAACATTTAATCTTTTGACTCTAAATGACTGTTGGATGTGCATTATGACTTTTTCAACTAAAATAAGTGTGTTTAAAGTCATTTCTGTGCCTGAAACGGGTCAAAATTGAAGCTTTTGAGTAAGCAAAACTCTGTAAAAATGGCAATTTTGGTCACTGTGAGGGTTTAAAAAGTGGTTATCCAACATGAGGCACGATCCAATTGACATTTTGAATCATTTTTAGTACAGTCCAAAAAATCAATTTTCGGATGAAAAACGATGACTCCGGACATGCCGAACGTTCCCAAAATGGTCTATAATGATGAAATTTTAACATTTAATCTTTTGACTCTAAATGACTGTTGGATGTGAATTCTGACTTTTTCAACTAAAATAAGTGTGTTTAAAGTCATTTCTGTGCCTGAAACGGGTCAAAATTGAAGCTTTTGAGTAAGGAAAACTCTGTAAAAATGGCAATTTTGGTCACTGTGAGGGTTTAAAAAGTGGTTATTCAACATGAGGCAAGATCCAATTGACATTTTGAATCATTTTTGGTACAGTCCAAAAAATCAATTTTCGGATGAAAAACGATGACTCCGGACATGTCCAACGTTCCCAAAATGGTCTATAATGATGAAATTTTAACATTTAATCTTTTGACTCTAAATGACGGTTGGATGTGAATTATGACTTTTTCAACTAAAATAAGTGTGTTTAAAGTCATTTCTGTGCCTGAAACGGGTCAAAATTGAAGCTTTTGAGTAAGGAAAACTCTGTAAAAATGGCAATTTTGGTCACTGTGAGGGTTTAAAAAGTAGTTATTCAACATGAGGCACGATCCAATTGACATTTTGAATCATTTTTGGTACAGTCCAAAAAATCAATTTTCGGATGAAAAACGATGACTCCGGACATGCCGAATGTTCCCAAAATGGTCTATAATGATGAAATTTTAACATTTAATCTTTTGACTCTAAATGACTGTTGGATGTGAATTATGACTTTTTCAACTAAAATACGTGTGTTTAAAGTCATTTCTGTGCCTGAAACGGGTCAAAATTGAAGCTTTTGAGTAAGCAAAACTCTGTAAAAATGGCACTTTTGGTCACTGTGAGGGTTTAAAAAGTGGTTATTCAACATGAGGCACGATCCAATTGACATTTTGAATCATTTTGGGTACAGTCCAAAAAATCAATTTTCGGATGAAAAACGATGACTCCGGACATGCCGAACTTTCCCAAAATGGTCTTTAATGATGAAATTTTAACATTTAATATTTTGACTCTAAATGACTGTTGGATGTAAATTATGACTTTTTCAACTAAAATATGTGTGTTTAAAGTCATTTCTGTGCCTGAAACGGGTCAAAATTGAAGCTTTTGAGTAAGCAAAACTCTGTAAAAATGGCACTTTTGGTCACTGTGAGGGTTTAAAAAGTGGTTATTCAACATGAGGCACTATCCAATTGACATTTTGAATCATTTTGGGTACAGTCCAAAAAATCAATTTTCGGATGAAAAACGATGACTCCGGACATGTCGAACGTTCCCAAAATGGTCTATAATGATGAAATTTTAACATTTAATCTTTTGACTCTAAATGACTGTTAGATGTGCATTATGACTTTTTCAACTAAAATAAGTGTGTTTAAAGTCATTTCTGTGCCTGAAACGGGTCAAAATTGAAGCTTTTGAGTAAGCAAAACTCTGTAAAAATGGCAATTTTGGTCACTGTGAGGGTTTAAAAAGTGGTTATTCAACATGAGACACGATCAAATTGACATTTTGAATCATTTTTGGTACATTCCAAAAAATCAATTTTCGGATGAAAAACGATGACTCCGGACATGTCGAACGTTCCCAAAATGGTCTATAATGATGAAATTTTAACATTTAATCTTTTGACACTAAATGACCGTTGGATGTGAATTATGACTTTTTCAACTAAAATAAGTGTGTTTAAAGTCATTTCTGTGCCTGAAATGGGTCAAAATTGAAGCTTTTGAGTAAGGAAAACTCTGTAAAAATGGCAATTTTGGTCACTGTGAGGGTTTAAAAAGTGGTTATTCAACATGAGGCACGATCCAATTGACATTTTGAATCATTTTTGGTACAGTCCAAAAAATCAATTTTCGGATGAAAAACGATGACTCCGGACATGTCGAACGTTCCCAAAATGGTCTATAATGATGAAATTTTAACATTTAATCTTTTGACTCTAAATGACTGTTGGATGTGAATTATGACTTTTTCAACTAAAATACGTGTGTTTAAAGTCATTTCTGTGCCTGAAACGGGTCAAAATTGAAGCTTTTGAGTAAGCAAAACTCTGTAAAAATTGCACTTTTGGTCACTGTGAGGGTTTAAAAAGTGGTTATTCAACATGAGGCACGATCCAATTGACATTTTGAATAATTTTGGTACAGTCCAAAAAATCAATTTTCGGATGAAAAACGATGACTCCGGACATGCCGAACGTTCCCAAAATGGTCTATAATGATGAAATTTTAACATTTAATCTTTTGACTCTAAATGACTGTTGGATGTGAATTATGACTTTTTCAACTAAAATATGTGTGTTTAAAGTCATTTCTGTGCCTGAAACGGGTCAAAATTGAAGCTTTTGAGTAAGCAAAACTCTGTAAAAATGGCACTTTTGGTCACTGTGAGGGTTTAAAAAGTGGTTATTCAACATGAGGCACGATCCAATTGACATTTTGAATCATTTTGGGTACAGTCCAAAAAATCAATTTTCGGATGAAAAACGATGACTCTGGACATGTCGAACGTTCCCAAAATGGTCTATAATGATGAAATTTTAACATTTAATCTTTTGACTCTAAATGACTGTTGGATGTGCATTATGACTTTTTCAACTAAAATAAGTGTGTTTAAAGTAATTTCTGTGCCTGAAACGGGTCAAAATTGAAGCTTTTGAGTAAGCAAAACTCTGTAAAAATGGCAATTTTGGTCACTGTGAGGGTTTAAAAAGTGGTTATTCAACATGAGGCACGATCCAATTGATATTTTGAATCATTTTTGGTACAGTCCAAAAAATCAATTTTCGGATGAAAAACGATGACTCCGGACATGTCGAACGTTCCCAAAATGGTCTATAATGATGAAATTTTAACATTTAATCTTTTGACTCTAAATGACTGTTGGATGTGCATTATGACTTTTTCAACTAAAATAAGTGTGTTTAAAGTCATTTCTGTGCCTGAAACGGGTCAAAATTGAAGCTTTTGAGTAAGCAAAACTCTGTAAAAATGGCAATTTTGGTCACTGTGAGGGTTTAAAAAGTGGTTATTCAACATGAGGCACGATCCAATTGACATTTTGAATCATTTTGGGTACAGTCCAAAAAATCAATTTTCGGATGAAAAACGATGACTCCGGACATGCCGAACGTTCCCAAAATGGTCTATAATGATGAAATTTTAACATTTAATCTTTTGACTCTAAATGACTGTTGGATGTGAATTCTGACTTTTTCAACTAAAATAAGTGTGTTTAAAGTCATTTCTGTGCCTGAAACGGGTCAAAATTGAAGCTTTTGAGTAAGGAAAACTCTGTAAAAATGGCAATTTTGGTCACTGTGAGGGTTTAAAAAGTGGTTATTCAACATGAGGCAAGATCCAATTGACATTTTGAATCATTTTTGGTACAGTCCAAAAAATCAATTTTCGGATGAAAAACGATGACTCCGGACATGTCCAACGTTCCCAAAATGGTCTATAATGATGAAATTTTAACATTTAATCTTTTGACTCTAAATGACGGTTGGATGTGAATTATGACTTTTTCAACTAAAATAAGTGTGTTTAAAGTCATTTCTGTGCCTGAAACGGGTCAAAATTGAAGCTTTTGAGTAAGGAAAACTCTGTAAAAATGGCAATTTTGGTCACTGTGAGGGTTTAAAAAGTAGTTATTCAACATGAGGCACGATCCAATTGACATTTTGAATCATTTTTGGTACAGTCCAAAAAATCAATTTTCGGATGAAAAACGATGACTCCGGACATGCCGAATGTTCCCAAAATGGTCTATAATGATGAAATTTTAACATTTAATCTTTTGACTCTAAATGACTGTTGGATGTGAATTATGACTTTTTCAACTAAAATACGTGTGTTTAAAGTCATTTCTGTGCCTGAAACGGGTCAAAATTGAAGCTTTTGAGTAAGCAAAACTCTGTAAAAATGGCACTTTTGGTCACTGTGAGGGTTTAAAAAGTGGTTATTCAACATGAGGCACGATCCAATTGACATTTTGAATCATTTTGGGTACAGTCCAAAAAATCAATTTTCGGATGAAAAACGATGACTCCGGACATGCCGAACTTTCCCAAAATGGTCTTTAATGATGAAATTTTAACATTTAATATTTTGACTCTAAATGACTGTTGGATGTAAATTATGACTTTTTCAACTAAAATATGTGTGTTTAAAGTCATTTCTGTGCCTGAAACGGGTCAAAATTGAAGCTTTTGAGTAAGCAAAACTCTGTAAAAATGGCACTTTTGGTCACTGTGAGGGTTTAAAAAGTGGTTATTCAACATGAGGCACTATCCAATTGACATTTTGAATCATTTTGGGTACAGTCCAAAAAATCAATTTTCGGATGAAAAACGATGACTCCGGACATGTCGAACGTTCCCAAAATGGTCTATAATGATGAAATTTTAACATTTAATCTTTTGACTCTAAATGACTGTTAGATGTGCATTATGACTTTTTCAACTAAAATAAGTGTGTTTAAAGTCATTTCTGTGCCTGAAACGGGTCAAAATTGAAGCTTTTGAGTAAGCAAAACTCTGTAAAAATGGCAATTTTGGTCACTGTGAGGGTTTAAAAAGTGGTTATTCAACATGAGACACGATCAAATTGACATTTTGAATCATTTTTGGTACATTCCAAAAAATCAATTTTCGGATGAAAAACGATGACTCCGGACATGTCGAACGTTCCCAAAATGGTCTATAATGATGAAATTTTAACATTTAATCTTTTGACACTAAATGACCGTTGGATGTGAATTATGACTTTTTCAACTAAAATAAGTGTGTTTAAAGTCATTTCTGTGCCTGAAATGGGTCAAAATTGAAGCTTTTGAGTAAGGAAAACTCTGTAAAAATGGCAATTTTGGTCACTGTGAGGGTTTAAAAAGTGGTTATTCAACATGAGGCACGATCCAATTGACATTTTGAATCATTTTTGGTACAGTCCAAAAAATCAATTTTCGGATGAAAAACGATGACTCCGGACATGTCGAACGTTCCCAAAATGGTCTATAATGATGAAATTTTAACATTTAATCTTTTGACTCTAAATGACTGTTGGATGTGAATTATGACTTTTTCAACTAAAATACGTGTGTTTAAAGTCATTTCTGTGCCTGAAACGGGTCAAAATTGAAGCTTTTGAGTAAGCAAAACTCTGTAAAAATTGCACTTTTGGTCACTGTGAGGGTTTAAAAAGTGGTTATTCAACATGAGGCACGATCCAATTGACATTTTGAATAATTTTGGTACAGTCCAAAAAATCAATTTTCGGATGAAAAACGATGACTCCGGACATGCCGAACGTTCCCAAAATGGTCTATAATGATGAAATTTTAACATTTAATCTTTTGACTCTAAATGACTGTTGGATGTGAATTATGACTTTTTCAACTAAAATATGTGTGTTTAAAGTCATTTCTGTGCCTGAAACGGGTCAAAATTGAAGCTTTTGAGTAAGCAAAACTCTGTAAAAATGGCACTTTTGGTCACTGTGAGGGTTTAAAAAGTGGTTATTCAACATGAGGCACGATCCAATTGACATTTTGAATCATTTTGGGTACAGTCCAAAAAATCAATTTTCGGATGAAAAACGATGACTCTGGACATGTCGAACGTTCCCAAAATGGTCTATAATGATGAAATTTTAACATTTAATCTTTTGACTCTAAATGACTGTTGGATGTGCATTATGACTTTTTCAACTAAAATAAGTGTGTTTAAAGTAATTTCTGTGCCTGAAACGGGTCAAAATTGAAGCTTTTGAGTAAGCAAAACTCTGTAAAAATGGCAATTTTGGTCACTGTGAGGGTTTAAAAAGTGGTTATTCAACATGAGGCACGATCCAATTGATATTTTGAATCATTTTTGGTACAGTCCAAAAAATCAATTTTCGGATGAAAAACGATGACTCCGGACATGTCGAACGTTCCCAAAATGGTCTATAATGATGAAATTTTAACATTTAATCTTTTGACTCTAAATGACTGTTGGATGTGCATTATGACTTTTTCAACTAAAATAAGTGTGTTTAAAGTCATTTCTGTGCCTGAAACGGGTCAAAATTGAAGCTTTTGAGTAAGCAAAACTCTGTAAAAATGGCAATTTTGGTCACTGTGAGGGTTTAAAAAGTGGTTATTCAACATGAGGCACGATCCAATTGACATTTTGAATCATTTTGGGTACAGTCCAAAAAATCAATTTTCGGATGAAAAACGATGACTCCGGACATGTCGAACGTTCCCAAAATGGTCTATAATGATGACATTTTAACATTTAATCTTTTGACTCTAAATGACTGTTGGATGTGCATTATGACTTTTTCAACTAAAATAAGTGTGTTTAAAGTCATTTCTGTGCCTGAAACGGGTCAAAATTGAAGCTTTTGAGTAAGGAAAACTCTGTAAAAATGGCAATTTTGGTCACTGTGAGGGTTTAAAAAGTGGTTATTCAACATGAGGCACGATCCAATTGACATTTTGAATCATTTTTGGTACAGTCCAAAAAATCAATTTTCAGATGAAAAACGACTCCGGACATGTCGAACGTTCCCAAAATGGTCTATAATGATGAAATTTTAACATTTAATCTTTTGACTCTTAATGACTGTTGGATGTGAATTATGACTTTTTCAACTAAAATAAGTGTGCTTAAAGTCATTTCTGTGCCTGAAACGGGTCAAAATTGAAGCTTTTGAGTAAGCAAAACTCTGTAAAAATGGCAATTTTGGTCACTGTGAGGGTTTAAAAAGTGGTTATTCAACATGAGGCACGATCCAATTGACATTTTGAATCATTTTGGGTACAGTCCAAAAAATCAATTTTCAGATGAAAAACGACTCCGGACATGTCGAACGTTCCCAAAATGGTCTATAATGATGAAATTTTAACATTTAATCTTTTGACTCTTAATGACTGTTGGATGTGAATTATGACTTTTTCAACTGAAATAAGTGTGCTTAAAGTCATTTCTGTGCCTGAAACGGGTCAAAATTGAAGCTTTTGAGTAAGCAAAACTCTGTAAAAATGGCAATTTTGGTCACTGTGAGGGTTTAAAAAGTGGTTATTCAACATGAGGCACGATCCAATTGACATTTTGAATCATTTTGGGTACAGTCCAAAAAATCAATTTTCGGATGAAAAACGATGACTCCGGACATGTCGAACGTTCCCAAAATGGTCTATAATGATGACATTTTAACATTTAATCTTTTGACTCTAAATGACTGTTGGATGTGCATTATGACTTTTTCAACTAAAATAAGTGTGTTTAAAGTCATTTCTGTGCCTGAAACGGGTCAAAATTGAAGCTTTTGAGTAAGGAAAACTCTGTAAAAATGGCAATTTTGGTCACTGTGAGGGTTTAAAAAGTGGTTATTCAACATGAGGCACGATCCAATTGACATTTTGAATCATTTTGGGTACAGTCCAAAAAATCAATTTTCAGATGAAAAACGACTCCGGACATGTCGAACGTTCCCAAAATGGTCTATAATGATGAAATTTTAACATTTAATCTTTTGACTCTTAATGACTGTTGGATGTGAATTATGACTTTTTCAACTAAAATAAGTGTGTTTAAAGTCATTTCTGTGCCTGAAACGGGTCAAAATTGAAGCTTTTGAGTAAGCAAAACTCTGTAAAAATGGCAATTTTGGTCACTGTGAGGGTTTAAAAAGTGGTTATTCAACATGAGGCACGATCCAATTGACATTTTGAATCATTTTGGGTACAGTCCAAAAAATCAATTTTCGGATGAAAAACGATGACTCCGGACATGTCGAACGTTCCCAAATTGGTCTATAATGATGAAATTTTAAAATGTAATCTTTTGACTCTAAATGACTGTTGGATGTGCATTATGACTTTTTCAACTAAAATAAGTGTGTTTAAAGTCATTTCTGTGCCTGAAACGGGTCAAAATTGAAGGTTTTGAGTAAGGAAAACTCTGTAAAAATGGCAATTTTGGTCACTGTGAGGGTTTAAAAAGTGGTTATTCCACATGAGGCACGATCCAATTGACATTTTGAATCATTTTTGGTACAGTCCAAAAAATCAATTTTCGGATGAAAAACGATGACTCCGGACATGCCGAACGTTCCCAAAATGGTCTATAATGATGACATTTTAACATTTAATCGTTTGACTCTAAATGACTGTTGGATGTGAATTATGACTTTTTCAACTAAAATAAGTGTGTTTAAAGTCATTTCTGTGCCTGAAACGGGTCAAAATTGAAGCTTTTGAGTAAGCAAAACTCTATAAAAATGGCACTTTTGGTCACTGTGAGGGTTTAAAAAGTGGTTATTCAACATGAGGCACGATCCAATTGACATTTTGAATCATTTTTAGTACAGTCCAAAAAATCAATTTTCGGATGAAAAACGATGACTCCGGACATGCCGAACGTTCCCAAAATGGTCTATAATGATGAAATTTTAACATTTAATCTTTTGACTCTAAATGACTGTTGGATGTGAATTATGACTTTTTCAACTAAAATACGTGTGTTTAAAGTCATTTCTGTGCCTGAAACGGGTCAAAATCAAGCTTTTGAGTAAGCAAAACTCTGTAAAAATGGCACTTTTGGTCACTGTGAGGGTTTAAAAAGTGGTTATTCAACATGAGGCACGATCCAATTGACATTTTGAATCATTTTGGGTACAGTCCAAAAAATCAATTTTCGGATGAAAAACGATGACTCCGGACATGCCGAACGTTCCCAAAATGGTCTATAATGATGAAATTTTAACATTTAATCTTTTGACTCTAAATGACTGTTGGATGTGAATTATGACTTTTTCAACTAAAATATGTGTGTTTAAAGTCATTTCTGTGCCTGAAACGGGTCAAAATTGAAGCTTTTGAGTAAGCAAAACTCTGTAAAAATGGCACTTTTGGTCACTGTGAGGGTTTAAAAAGTGGTTATTCAACATGAGGCACGATCCAATTGACATTTTGAATCATTTTGGGTACAGTCCAAAAAATCAATTTTCGGATGAAAAACGATGACTCCGGACATGTCGAACGTTCCCAAAATGGTCTCTAATGATGAAATTTTAACATTTAATCTTTTGACTCTAAATGACTGTTGGATGTGCATTATGACTTTTTCAACTAAAATAAGTGTGTTTAAAGTCATTTCTGTGCCTGAAACGGGTCAAAATTGAATCTTTTGAGTAAGCAAAACTCTGTAAAAATGGCAATTTTGGTCCTTGTGAGGGTTTAAAAAGTGGTTATTCAACATGAGGCACGATCCAATTGACATTTTGAATCATTTTTGGTACAGTCCAAAAAATCAATTTTCGGATGAAAAACGATGACTCCGGACATGTCGAACGTTCCCAAAATGGTCTATAATGATGAAATTTTAACATTTAATCTTTTGACACTAAATGACCGTTGGATGTGAATTATGACTTTTTCAACTAAAATAAGTGTGTTTAAAGTCATTTCTGTGCCTGAAATGGGTCAAAATTGAAGCTTTTGAGTAAGGAAAACTCTGTAAAAATGGCAATTTTGGTCACTGTGAGGGTTTAAAAAGTGGTTATTCAACATGAGGCACGATCCAATTGACATTTTGAATCATTTTGGGTACAGTCCAAAAAATCAATTTTCGGATGAAAAACGATGACTCCGGACATGTCGAACGTTCCCAAAATGGTCTATAATGATGAAATTTTAACATTTAATCTTTTGACACTAAATGACCGTTGGATGTGAATTATGACTTTTTCAACTAAAATAAGTGTGTTTAAAGTCATTTCTGTGCCTGAAACGGGTCAAAATTGAAGCTTTTGAGTAAGCAAAACTCTGTAAAAATGGCAATTTTGGTCACTGTGAGGGTTTAAAAAGTGGTTATCCAACATGAGGCACGATCCAATTGACATTTTGAATCATTTTTAGTACAGTCCAAAAAATCAATTTTCGGATGAAAAACGATGACTCCGGACATGCCGAACGTTCCCAAAATGGTCTATAATGATGAAATTTTAACATTTAATCTTTTGACTCTAAATGACTGTTGGATGTGAATTCTGACTTTTTCAACTAAAATAAGTGTGTTTAAAGTCATTTCTGTGCCTGAAACGGGTCAAAATTGAAGCTTTTGAGTAAGGAAACCTCTGTAAAAATGGCAATTTTGGTCACTGTGAGGGTTTAAAAAGTGGTTATTCAACATGAGGCAAGATCCAATTGACATTTTGAATCATTTTTGGTACAGTCCAAAAAATCTATTTTCGGATGAAAAACGATGACTCCGGACATGTCGAACGTTCCCAAAATGGTCTATAATGATGAAATTTTAACATTTAATCTTTTGACACTAAATGACCGTTGGATGTGAATTATGACTTTTTCAACTAAAATAAGTGTGTTTAAAGTCATTTCTGTGCCTGAAACGGGTCAAAATTGAAGCTTTTGAGTAAGCAAAACTCTGTAAAAATGGCAATTTTGGTCACTGTGAGGGTTTAAAAAGTGGTTATCCAACATGAGGCACGATCCAATTGACATTTTGAATCATTTTTAGTACAGTCCAAAAAATCAATTTTCGGATGAAAAACGATGACTCCGGACATGCCGAACGTTCCCAAAATGGTCTATAATGATGAAATTTTAACATTTAATCTTTTGACTCTAAATGACTGTTGGATGTGAATTCTGACTTTTTCAACTAAAATAAGTGTGTTTAAAGTCATTTCTGTGCCTGAAACGGGTCAAAATTGAAGCTTTTGAGTAAGGAAAACTCTGTAAAAATGGCAATTTTGGTCACTGTGAGGGTTTAAAAAGTGGTTATTCAACATGAGGCAAGATCCAATTGACATTTTGAATCATTTTTGGTACAGTCCAAAAAATCTATTTTCGGATGAAAAACGATGACTCCGGACATGTCCAACGTCCCCAAAATGGTCTATAATGATGAAATTTTAACATTTAATCTTTTGACTCTAAATGACTGTTGGATGTGAATTATGACTTTTTCAACTAAAATAAGTGTGTTTAAAGTCATTTCTGTGCCTGAAACGGGTCAAAATTTAAGCTTTTGAGTAAGGAAAACTCTGTAAAAATGGCAATTTTGGTCACTGTGAGGGTTTAAAAAGTGGTTATTCAACATGAGGCACGATCCAATTGACATTTTGAATCATTTTTGGTACAGTCCAAAAAATCAATTTTCGGATGAAAAACGATGACTCCGGACATGCCGAACGTTCCCAAAATGGTCTATAATGATGAAATTTTAACATTTAATCTTTTGACTCTAAATGACTGTTGGATGTGAATTATGACTTTTTCAACTAAAATACGTGTGTTTAAAGTCATTTCTGTGCCTGAAACGGGTCAAAATTGAAGCTTTTGAGTAAGCAAAACTCTGTAAAAATGGCACTTTTGGTCACTGTGAGGGTTTAAAAAGTGGTTATTCAACATGAGGCACGATCCAATTGACATTTTGAATCATTTTGGGTACAGTCCAAAAAATCAATTTTCGGATGAAAAACGATGACTCCGGACATGTCGAACGTTCCCAAAATGGTCTATAATGATGAAATTTTAACATTTAATCTTTTGACTCTAAATGACTGTTAGATGTGCATTATGACTTTTTCAACTAAAATAAGTGTGTTTAAAGTCATTTCTGTGCCTGAAACGGGTCAAAATTGAAGCTTTTGAGTAAGCAAAACTCTGTAAAAATGGCAATTTTGGTCACTGTGAGGGTTTAAAAAGTGGTTATCCAACATGAGGCACGATCCAATTGACATTTTGAATCATTTTTAGTACAGTCCAAAAAATCAATTTTCGGATGAAAAACGATGACTCCGGACATGCCGAACGTTCCCAAAATGGTCTATAATGATGAAATTTTAACATTTAATCTTTTGACTCTAAATGACTGTTGGATGTGAATTCTGACTTTTTCAACTAAAATACGTGTGTTTAAAGTCATTTCTGTGCCTGAAACGGGTCAAAATTGAAGCTTTTGAGTAAGCAAAACTCTGTAAAAATGGCACTTTTGGTCACTGTGAGGGTTTAAAAAGTGGTTATTCAACATGAGGCACGATCCAATTGACATTTTGAATCATTTTGGGTACAGTCCAAAAAATCAATTTTCGGATGAAAAACGATGACTCCGGACATGTCGAACGTTCCCAAAATGGTCTATAATGATGAAATTTTAACATTTAATCTTTTGACTCTAAATGACTGTTAGATGTGCATTATGACTTTTTCAACTAAAATAAGTGTGTTTAAAGTCATTTCTGTGCCTGAAACGGGTCAAAATTGAAGCTTTTGAGTAAGCAAAACTCTGTAAAAATGGCAATTTTGGTCACTGTGAGGGTTTAAAAAGTGGTTATTCAACATGAGGCACGATCCAATTGACATTTTGAATCATTTTTGGTACATTCCAAAAAATCAATTTTCGGATGAAAAACGATGACTCCGGACATGTCGAACGTTCCCAAAATGGTCTATAATGATGAAATTTTAACATTTAATCTTTTGACACTAAATGACCGTTGGATGTGAATTATGACTTTTTCAACTAAAATAAGTGTGTTTAAAGTCATTTCTGTGCCTGAAATGGGTCAAAATTGAAGCTTTTGAGTAAGGAAAACTCTGTAAAAATGGCAATTTTGGTCACTGTGAGGGTTTAAAAAGTGGTTATTCAACATGAGGCACGATCCAATTGACATTTTGAATCATTTTTGGTACAGTCCAAAAAATCAATTTTCGGATGAAAAACGATGACTCCGGACATGCCGAACGTTCCCAAAATGGTCTATAATGATGAAATTTTAACATTTAATCTTTTGACTCTAAATGACTGTTGGATGTGAATTATGACTTTTTCAAATAAAATACGTGTGTTTAAAGTCATTTCTGTGCCTGAAACGGGTCAAAATTGAAGCTTTTGAGTAAGCAAAACTCTGTAAAAATTGCACTTTTGGTCACTGTGAGGGTTTAAAAAGTGGTTATTCAACATGAGGCACGATCCAATTGACATTTTGAATAATTTTGGTACAGTCCAAAAAATCAATTTTCGGATGAAAAACGATGACTCCGGACATGCCGAACGTTCCCAAAATGGTCTATAATGATGAAATTTTAACATTTAATCTTTTGACTCTAAATGACTGTTGGATGTGAATTATGACTTTTTCAACTAAAATATGTGTGTTTAAAGTCATTTCTGTGCCTGAAACGGGTCAAAATTGAAGCTTTTGAGTAAGCAAAACTCTGTAAAAATGGCACTTTTGGTCACTGTGAGGGTTTAAAAAGTGGTTATTCAACATGAGGCACGATCCAATTGACATTTTGAATCATTTTGGGTACAGTCCAAAAAATCAATTTTCGGATGAAAAACGATGACTCCGGACATGCCGAACGTTCCCAAAATGGTCTATAATGATGAAATTTTAACATTTAATCTTTTGACTCTAAATGACTGTTGGATGTGAATTATGACTTTTTCAACTAAAATACGTGTGTTTAAAGTCATTTCTGTGCCTGAAACGGGTCAAAATTGAAGCTTTTGAGTAAGCAAAACTCTGTAAAAATGGCACTTTTGGTCACTGTGAGGGTTTAAAAAGTGGTTATTCAACATGAGGCACGATCCAATTGACATTTTGAATCATTTTGGGTACAGTCCAAAAAATCAATTTTCGGATGAAAAACGATGACTCCGGACATGTCGAACGTTCCCAAAATGGTCTATAATGATGAAATTTTAACATTTAATCTTTTGACTCTAAATGACTGTTGGATGTGAATTATGACTTTTTCAACTAAAATAAGTGTGTTTAAAGTCATTTCTGTGCCTGAAACGGGTCAAAATTGAAGCTTTTGAGTAAGGAAAACTCTGTAAAAATGGCAATTTTGGTCACTGTGAGGGTTTAAAAAGTGGTTATTCAACATGAGGCACGATCCAATTGACATTTTGAATCATTTTTGGTACAGTCCAAAAAATCAATTTTCGGATGAAAAACGATGACTCCGGACATGCCGAACTTTCCCAAAATGGTCTATAATGATGAAATTTTAACATTTAATCTTTTGACTCTAAATGACTGTTGGATGTAAATTATGACTTTTTCAACTAAAATACGTGTGTTTAAAGTCATTTCTGTGCCTGAAACGGGTCAAAATTGAAGCTTTTGAGTAAGCAAAACTCTGTAAAAATTGCACTTTTGGTCACTGTGAGGGTTTAAAAAGTGGTTATTCAACATGAGGCACGATCCAATTGACATTTTGAATAATTTTGGTACAGTCCAAAAAATCAATTTTCGGATGAAAAACGATGACTCCGGACATGCCGAACGTTCCCAAAATGGTCTATAATGATGAAATTTTAACATTTAATCTTTTGACTCTAAATGACTGTTGGATGTGAATTATGACTTTTTCAACTAAAATATGTGTGTTTAAAGTCATTTCTGTGCCTGAAACGGGTCAAAATTGAAGCTTTTGAGTAAGCAAAACTCTGTAAAAATGGCACTTTTGGTCACTGTGAGGGTTTAAAAAGTGGTTATTCAACATGAGGCACGATCCAATTGACATTTTGAATCATTTTGGGTACAGTCCAAAAAATCAATTTTCGGATGAAAAACGATGACTCCGGACATGTCGAACGTTCCCAAAATGGTCTATAATGATGAAATTTTAACATTTAGTCTTTTGACTCTAAATGACTGTTGGATGTGCATTATGACTTTTTCAACTAAAATAAGTGTGTTTAAAGTCATTTCTGTGCCTGAAACGGGTCAAAATTGAAGCTTTTGAGTAAGCAAAACTCTGTAAAAATGGCAATTTTGGTCACTGTGAGGGTTTAAAAAGTGGTTATCCAACATGAGGCACGATCCAATTGACATTTTGAATCATTTTTAGTACAGTCCAAAAAATCAATTTTCGGATGAAAAACGATGACTCCGGACATGCCGAACGTTCCCAAAATGGTCTATAATGATGAAATTTTAACATTTAATCTTTTGACTCTAAATGACTGTTGGATGTGAATTCTGACTTTTTCAACTAAAATAAGTGTGTTTAAAGTCATTTCTGTGCCTGAAACGGGTCAAAATTGAAGCTTTTGAGTAAGGAAAACTCTGTAAAAATGGCAATTTTGGTCACTGTGAGGGTTTAAAAAGTGGTTATTCAACATGAGGCAAGATCCAATTGACATTTTGAATCATTTTTGGTACAGTCCAAAAAATCTATTTTCGGATGAAAAACGATGACTCCGGACATGTCCAACGTTCCCAAAATGGTCTATAATGATGAAATTTTAACATTTAATCTTTTGACTCTAAATGACTGTTGGATGTGAATTATGACTTTTTCAACTAAAATAAGTGTGTTTAAAGTCATTTCTGTGCCTGAAACGGGTCAAAATTGAAGCTTTTGAGTAAGGAAAACTCTGTAAAAATGGCAATTTTGGTCACTGTAAGGGTTTAAAAAGTGGTTATTCAACATGAGGCACGATCCAATTGACATTTTGAATCATTTTTGGTACAGTCCAAAAAATCAATTTTCGGATGAAAAACGATGACTCCGGACATGCCGAACGTTCCCAAAATGGTCTATAATGATGAAATTTTAACATTTAATCTTTTGACTCTAAATGACTGTTGGATGTGAATTATGACTTTTTCAACTAAAATACGTGTGTTTAAAGTCATTTCTGTGCCTGAAACGGGTCAAAATTGAAGCTTTTGAGTAAGCAAAACTCTGTAAAAATGGCACTTTTGGTCACTGTGAGGGTTTAAAAAGTGGTTATTCAACATGAGGCACGATCTAATTGACATTTTGAATCATTTTGGGTACAGTCCAAAAAATCAATTTTCGGATGAAAAACGATGACTCCGGACATGTCGAACGTTCCCAAAATGGTCTATAATGATGAAATTTTAACATTTAATCTTTTGACTCTAAATGACTGTTAGATGTGCATTATGACTTTTTCAACTAAAATAAGTGTGTTTAAAGTCATTTCTGTGTTTGAAACGGGTCAAAATTGAAGCTTTTGAGTAAGCAAAACTCTGTAAAAATGGCAATTTTGGTCACTGTGAGGGTTTAAAAAGTGGTTATTCAACATGAGGCACGATCCAATTGACATTTTGAATCATTTTTGGTACATTCCAAAAAATCAATTTTCGGATGAAAAACGATGACTCCGGACATGCCGAACGTTCCCAAAATGGTCTATAATGATGAAATTTTAACATTTAATCTTTTGACACTAAATGACCGTTGGATGTGAATTATGACTTTTTCAACTAAAATAAGTGTGTTTAAAGTCATTTCTGTGCCTGAAACGGGTCAAAATTGAAGCTTTTGAGTAAGCAAAACTCTGTAAAAATGGCAATTTTGGTCACTGTGAGGGTTTAAAAAGTGGTTATCCAACATGAGGCACGATCCAATTGACATTTTGAATCATTTTTAGTACAGTCCAAAAAATCAATTTTCGGATGAAAAACGATGACTCCGGACATGCCGAACGTTCCCAAAATGGTCTATAATGATGAAATTTTAACATTTAATCTTTTGACTCTAAATGACTGTTGGATGTGAATTCTGACTTTTTCAACTAAAATAAGTGTGTTTAAAGTCATTTCTGTGCCTGAAACGGGTCAAAATTGAAGCTTTTGAGTAAGGAAAACTCTGTAAAAATGGCAATTTTGGTCACTGTGAGGGTTTAAAAAGTGGTTATTCAACATGAGGCAAGATCCAATTGACATTTTGAATCATTTTTGGTACAGTCCAAAAAATCTATTTTCGGATGAAAAACGATGACTCCGGACATGTCCAACGTTCCCAAAATGGTCTATAATGATGAAATTTTAACATTTAATCTTTTGACTCTAAATGACTGTTGGATGTGAATTATGACTTTTTCAACTAAAATAAGTGTGTTTAAAGTCATTTCTGTGCCTGAAACGGGTCAAAATTGAAGCTTTTGAGTAAGGAAAACTCTGTAAAAATGGCAATTTTGGTCACTGTGAGGGTTTAAAAAGTGGTTATTCAACATGAGGCACGATCCAATTGACATTTTGAATCATTTTTGGTACAGTCCAAAAAATCAATTTTCGGATGAAAAACGATGACTCCGGACATGCCGAACGTTCCCAAAATGGTCTATAATGATGAAATTTTAACATTTAATCTTTTGACTCTAAATGACTGTTGGATGTGAATTATGACTTTTTCAACTAAAATACGTGTGTTTAAAGTCATTTCTGTGCCTGAAACGGGTCAAAATTGAAGCTTTTGAGTAAGCAAAACTCTGTAAAAATGGCACTTTTGGTCACTGTGAGGGTTTAAAAAGTGGTTATTCAACATGAGGCACGATCCAATTGACATTTTGAATCATTTTGGGTACAGTCCAAAAAATCAATTTTCGGATGAAAAACGATGACTCCGGACATGTCGAACGTTCCCAAAATGGTCTATAATGATGAAATTTTAACATTTAATCTTTTGACTCTAAATGACTGTTAGATGTGCATTATGACTTTTTCAACTAAAATAAGTGTGTTTAAAGTCATTTCTGTGCCTGAAACGGGTCAAAATTGAAGCTTTTGAGTAAGCAAAACTCTGTAAAAATGGCAATTTTGGTCACTGTGAGGGTTTAAAAAGTGGTTATTCAACATGAGGCACGATCCAATTGACATTTTGAATCATTTTTGGTACATTCCAAAAAATCAATTTTCGGATGAAAAACGATGACTCCGGACATGTCGAACGTTCCCAAAATGGTCTATAATGATGAAATTTTAACATTTAATCTTTTGACACTAAATGACCGTTGGATGTAAATTATGACTTTTTCAACTAAAATAAGTGTGTTTAAAGTCATTTCTGTGCCTGAAATGGGTCCAAAATTGAAGCTTTTGAGTAAGGAAAACTCTGTAAAAATGGCAATTTTGGTCACTGTGAGGGTTTAAAAAGTGGTTATTCAACATGAGGCACGATCCAATTGACATTTTGAATCATTTTTGGTACAGTCCAAAAAATCAATTTTCGGATGAAAAACGATGACTCCGGACATGCCGAACGTTCCCAAAATGGTCTATAATGATGAAATTTTAACATTTAATCTTTTGACTCTAAATGACTGTTGGATGTGAATTATGACTTTTTCAACTAAAATACGTGTGTTTAAAGTCATTTCTGTGCCTGAAACGGGTCAAAATTGAAGCTTTTGAGTAAGCAAAACTCTGTAAAAATTGCACTTTTGGTCACTGTGAGGGTTTAAAAAGTGGTTATTCAACATGAGGCATGATCCAATTGACATTTTGAATAATTTTGGTACAGTCCAAAAAATCAATTTTCGGATGAAAAACGATGACTCCGGACATGCCGAACGTTCCCAAAATGGTCTATAATGATGACATTTTAACATTTAATCTTTTGACTCTAAATGACTGTTGGATGTGAATTATGACTTTTTCAACTAAAATATGTGTGTTTAAAGTCATTTCTGTGCCTGAAACGGGTCAAAATTGAAGCTTTTGAGTAAGCAAAACTCTGTAAAAATGGCACTTTTGGTCACTGTGAGGGTTTAAAAAGTGGTTATTCAACATGAGGCACGATCCAATTGACATTTTGAATCATTTTGGGTACAGTCCAAAAAATCAATTTTCGGATGAAAAACGATGACTCCGGACATGTCGAACGTTCCCAAAATGGTCTATAATGATGAAATTTTAACATTTAATCTTTTGACTCTAAATGACTGTTGGATGTGCATTATGACTTTTTCAACTAAAATAAGTGTGTTCAAAGTCATTTCTGTGCCTGAAACGGGTCAAAATTGAAGCTTTTGAGTAAGCAAAACTCTGTAAAAATGGCAATTTTGGTCACTGTGAGGGTTTAAAAAGTGGTTATTCAACATGAGGCACGATCCAATTGACATTTTGAATCATTTTTGGTACAGTCCAAAAAATCAATTTTCGGATGAAAAACGATGACTCCGGACATGCCGAATGTTCCCAAAATGGTCTATAATGATGAAATTTTAACATTTAATCTTTTGACTCTAAATGACTGTTGGATGTGAATTCTGACTTTTTCAACTAAAATAAGTGTGTTTAAAGTCATTTCTGTGCCTGAAACGGGTCAAAATTGAAGCTTTTGAGTAAGGAAAACTCTGTAAAAATGGCAATTTTGGTCACTGTGAGGGTTTAAAAAGTGGTTATTCAACATGAGGCAAGATCCAATTGACATTTTGAATCATTTTTGGTACAGTCCAAAAAATCTATTTTCGGATGAAAAACGATGACTCCGGACATGTCCAACGTTCCCAAAATGGTCTATAATGATGAAATTTTAACATTTAATCTTTTGACTCTAAATGACTGTTGGATGTGAATTATGACTTTTTCAACTAAAATAAGTGTGTTTAAAGTCATTTCTGTGCCTGAAACGGGTCAAAATTGAAGCTTTTGAGTAAGGAAAACTCTGTAAAAATGGCAATTTTGGTCACTGTGAGGGTTTAAAAAGTGGTTATTCAACATGAGGCACGATCCAATTGACATTTTGAATCATTTTTGGTACAGTCCAAAAAATCAATTTTCGGATGAAAAACGATGACTCCGGACATGCCGAACGTTCCCAAAATGGTCTATAATGATGAAATTTTAACATTTAATCTTTTGACTCTAAATGACTGTTGGATGTGAATTATGACTTTTTCAACTAAAATACGTGTGTTTAAAGTCATTTCTGTGCCTGAAACGGGTCAAAATTGAAGCTTTTGAGTAAGCAAAACTCTGTAAAAATGGCACTTTTGGTCACTGTGAGGGTTTAAAAAGTGGTTATTCAACATGAGGCACGATCCAATTGACATTTTGAATCATTTTGGGTACAGTCCAAAAAATCAATTTTCGGATGAAAAACGATGACTCCGGACATGTCGAACGTTCCCAAAATGGTCTATAATGATGAAATTTTAACATTTAATCTTTTGACTCTAAATGACTGTTAGATGTGCATTATGACTTTTTCAACTAAAATAAGTGTGTTTAAAGTCATTTCTGTGTTTGAAACGGGTCAAAATTGAAGCTTTTGAGTAAGCAAAACTCTGTAAAAATGGCAATTTTGGTCACTGTGAGGGTTTAAAAAGTGGTTATTCAACATGAGGCACGATCCAATTGACATTTTGAATCATTTTTGGTACATTCCAAAAAATCAATTTTCGGATGAAAAACGATGACTCCGGACATGCCGAACGTTCCCAAAATGGTCTATAATGATGAAATTTTAACATTTAATCTTTTGACACTAAATGACCGTTGGATGTGAATTATGACTTTTTCAACTAAAATAAGTGTGTTTAAAGTCATTTCTGTGCCTGAAACGGGTCAAAATTGAAGCTTTTGAGTAAGCAAAACTCTGTAAAAATGGCAATTTTGGTCACTGTGAGGGTTTAAAAAGTGGTTATCCAACATGAGGCACGATCCAATTGACATTTTGAATCATTTTTAGTACAGTCCAAAAAATCAATTTTCGGATGAAAAACGATGACTCCGGACATGCCGAACGTTCCCAAAATGGTCTATAATGATGAAATTTTAACATTTAATCTTTTGACTCTAAATGACTGTTGGATGTGAATTCTGACTTTTTCAACTAAAATAAGTGTGTTTAAAGTCATTTCTGTGCCTGAAACGGGTCAAAATTGAAGCTTTTGAGTAAGGAAAACTCTGTAAAAATGGCAATTTTGGTCACTGTGAGGGTTTAAAAAGTGGTTATTCAACATGAGGCAAGATCCAATTGACATTTTGAATCATTTTTGGTACAGTCCAAAAAATCTATTTTCGGATGAAAAACGATGACTCCGGACATGTCCAACGTTCCCAAAATGGTCTATAATGATGAAATTTTAACATTTAATCTTTTGACTCTAAATGACTGTTGGATGTGAATTATGACTTTTTCAACTAAAATAAGTGTGTTTAAAGTCATTTCTGTGCCTGAAACGGGTCAAAATTGAAGCTTTTGAGTAAGGAAAACTCTGTAAAAATGGCAATTTTGGTCACTGTGAGGGTTTAAAAAGTGGTTATTCAACATGAGGCACGATCCAATTGACATTTTGAATCATTTTTGGTACAGTCCAAAAAATCAATTTTCGGATGAAAAACGATGACTCCGGACATGCCGAACGTTCCCAAAATGGTCTATAATGATGAAATTTTAACATTTAATCTTTTGACTCTAAATGACTGTTGGATGTGAATTATGACTTTTTCAACTAAAATACGTGTGTTTAAAGTCATTTCTGTGCCTGAAACGGGTCAAAATTGAAGCTTTTGAGTAAGCAAAACTCTGTAAAAATGGCACTTTTGGTCACTGTGAGGGTTTAAAAAGTGGTTATTCAACATGAGGCACGATCCAATTGACATTTTGAATCATTTTGGGTACAGTCCAAAAAATCAATTTTCGGATGAAAAACGATGACTCCGGACATGTCGAACGTTCCCAAAATGGTCTATAATGATGAAATTTTAACATTTAATCTTTTGACTCTAAATGACTGTTAGATGTGCATTATGACTTTTTCAACTAAAATAAGTGTGTTTAAAGTCATTTCTGTGCCTGAAACGGGTCAAAATTGAAGCTTTTGAGTAAGCAAAACTCTGTAAAAATGGCAATTTTGGTCACTGTGAGGGTTTAAAAAGTGGTTATTCAACATGAGGCACGATCCAATTGACATTTTGAATCATTTTTGGTACATTCCAAAAAATCAATTTTCGGATGAAAAACGATGACTCCGGACATGTCGAACGTTCCCAAAATGGTCTATAATGATGAAATTTTAACATTTAATCTTTTGACACTAAATGACCGTTGGATGTGAATTATGACTTTTTCAACTAAAATAAGTGTGTTTAAAGTCATTTCTGTGCCTGAAATGGGTCAAAATTGAAGCTTTTGAGTAAGGAAAACTCTGTAAAAATGGCAATTTTGGTCACTGTGAGGGTTTAAAAAGTGGTTATTCAACATGAGGCACGATCCAATTGACATTTTGAATCATTTTTGGTACAGTCCAAAACATCAATTTTCGGATGAAAAACGATGACTCCGGACATGCCGAACGTTCCCAAAATGGTCTATAATGATGAAATTTTAACATTTAATCTTTTGACTCTAAATGACTGTTGGATGTGAATTATGACTTTTTCAACTAAAATACGTGTGTTTAAAGTCATTTCTGTGCCTGAAACGGGTCAAAATTGAAGCTTTTGAGTAAGCAAAACTCTGTAAAAATTGCACTTTTGGTCACTGTGAGGGTTTAAAAAGTGGTTATTCAACATGAGGCACGATCCAATTGACATTTTGAATAATTTTGGTACAGTCCAAAAAATCAATTTTCGGATGAAAAACGATGACTCTGGACATGCCGAACGTTCCCAAAATGGTCTATAATGATGAAATTTTAACATTTAATCTTTTGACTCTAAATGACTGTTGGATGTGAATTATGACTTTTTCAACTAAAATATGTGTGTTTAAAGTCATTTCTGTGCCTGAAACGGGTCAAAATTGAAGCTTTTGAGTAAGCAAAACTCTGTAAAAATGGCACTTTTGGTCACTGTGAGGGTTTAAAAAGTGGTTATTCAACATGAGGCACGATCCAATTGACATTTTGAATCATTTTGGGTACAGTCCAAAAAATCAATTTTCGGATGAAAAACGATGACTCCGGACATGTCGAACGTTCCCAAAATGGTCTATAATGATGAAATTTTAACATTTAATCTTTTGACTCTAAATGACTGTTGGATGTGCATTATGACTTTTTCAACTAAAATAAGTGTGTTTAAAGTCATTTCTGTGCCTGAAACGGGTCAAAATTGAAGCTTTTGAGTAAGCAAAACTCTGTAAAAATGGCAATTTTGGTCACTGTGAGGGTTTAAAAAGTGGTTATTCAACATGAGGCACGATCCAATTGACATTTTGAATCATTTTTGGTACAGTCCAAAAAATCAATTTTCGGATGAAAAACGATGACTCCGGACATGCCGAACGTTCCCAAAATGGTCTATAATGATGAAATTTTAACATTTAATCTTTTGACTCTAAATGACTGTTGGATGTGAATTATGACTTTTTCAACTAAAATACGTGTGTTTAAAGTCATTTCTGTGCCTGAAACGGGTCAAAATTGAAGCTTTTGAGTAAGCAAAACTCTGTAAAAATGGCACTTTTGGTCACTGTGAGGGTTTAAAAAGTGGTTATTCAACATGAGGCACGATCCAATTGACATTTTGAATCATTTTGGGTACAGTCCAAAAAATCAATTTTCGGATGAAAAACGATGACTCCGGACATGTCGAACGTTCCCAAAATGGTCTATAATGATGAAATTTTAACATTTAATCTTTTGACTCTAAATGACTGTTGGATGTGAATTATGACTTTTTCAACTAAAATAAGTGTGTTTAAAGTCATTTCTGTGCCTGAAACGGGTCAAAATTGAAGCTTTTGAGTAAGGAAAACTCTGTAAAAATGGCAATTTTGGTCACTGTGAGGGTTTAAAAAGTGGTTATTCAACATGAGGCACGATCCAATTGACATTTTGAATCATTTTTGGTACAGTCCAAAAAATCAATTTTCGGATGAAAGACGATGACTCCGGACATGCCGAACTTTCCCAAAATGGTCTATAATGATGAAATTTTAACATTTAATCTTTTGACTCTAAATGACTGTTGGATGTAAATTATGACTTTTTCAACTAAAATACGTGTGTTTAAAGTCATTTCTGTGCCTGAAACGGGTCAAAATTGAAGCTTTTGAGTAAGCAAAACTCTGTAAAAATTGCACTTTTGGTCACTGTGAGGGTTTAAAAAGTGGTTATTCAACATGAGGCACGATCCAATTGACATTTTGAATAATTTTGGTACAGTCCAAAAAATCAATTTTCGGATGAAAAACGATGACTCCGGACATGCCGAACGTTCCCAAAATGGTCTATAATGATGAAATTTTAACATTTAATCTTTTGACTCTAAATGACTGTTGGATGTGAATTATGACTTTTTCAACTAAAATATGTGTGTTTAAAGTCATTTCTGTGCCTGAAACGGGTCAAAATTGAAGCTTTTGAGTAAGCAAAACTCTGTAAAAATGGCACTTTTGGTCACTGTGAGGGTTTAAAAAGTGGTTATTCAACATGAGGCACGATCCAATTGACATTTTGAATCATTTTGGGTACAGTCCAAAAAATCAATTTTCGGATGAAAAACGATGACTCCGGACATGTCGAACGTTCCCAAAATGGTCTATAATGATGAAATTTTAACATTTAGTCTTTTGACTCTAAATGACTGTTGGATGTGCATTATGACTTTTTCAACTAAAATAAGTGTGTTTAAAGTCATTTCTGTGCCTGAAACGGGTCAAAATTGAAGCTTTTGAGTAAGCAAAACTCTGTAAAAATGGCAATTTTGGTCACTGTGAGGGTTTAAAAAGTGGTTATTCAACATGAGGCACGATCCAATTGACATTTTGAATCATTTTGGGTACAGTCCAAAAAATCAATTTTCGGATGAAAAACGATGACTCCGGACATGTCGAACGTTCCCAAAATGGTCTATAATGATGAAATTTTAACATTTAATCTTTTGACTCTAAATGACTGTTGGATGTGCATTATGACTTTTTCAACTAAAATAAGTGTGTTTAAAGTCATTTCTGTGCCTGAAACGGGTCAAAATTGAAGCTTTTGAGTAAGGAAAACTCTGTAAAAATGGCAATTTTGGTCACTGTGAGGGTTTAAAAAGTGGTTATTCAACATGAGGCACGATCCAATTGACATTTTGAATCATTTTGGGTACAGTCCAAAAAATCAATTTTCGGATGAAAAACGATGACTCCGGACATGTCGAACGTTCCCAAAATGGTCTATAATGATGAAATTTTAACATTTAATCTTTTGACTCTTAATGACTGTTGGATGTGAATTATGACTTTTTCAACTAAAATACGTGTGTTTAAAGTCATTTCTGTGCCTGAAACGGGTCAAAATTGAAGCTTTTGAGTAAGCAAAACTCTGTAAAAATGGCAATTTTGGTCACTGTGAGGGTTTAAAAAGTGGTTATTCAACATGAGGCACGATCCAATTGATATTTTGAATCATTTTGGGTACAGTCCAAAAAATCAATTTTCGGATGAAAAACGATGACTCCGGACATGTCGAACGTTCCCAAAATGGTCTATAATGATGAAATTTTAACATTTAATCTTTTGACTCTAAATGACTGTTGGATGTGCATTATGACTTTTTCAACTAAAATAAGTGTGTTTAAAGTCATTTCTGTGCCTGAAACGGGTCAAAATTGAAGGTTTTGAGTAAGGAAAACTCTGTAAAAATGGCAATTTTGGTCACTGTGAGGGTTTAAAAAGTGGTTATTCCACATGAGGCACGATCCAATTGACATTTTGAATCATTTTTGGTACAGTCCAAAAAATCAATTTTCGGATGAAAAACGATGACTCCGGACATGCCGAACGTTCCCAAAATGGTCTATAATGATGACATTTTAACATTTAATCGTTTGACTCTAAATGACTGTTGGATGTGAATTATGACTTTTTCAACTAAAATAAGTGTGTTTAAAGTCATTTCTGTGCCTGAAACGGGTCAAAATTGAAGCTTTTGAGTAAGCAAAACTCTATAAAAATGGCACTTTTGGTCACTGTGAGGGTTTAAAAAGTGGTTATTCAACATGAGGCACGATCCAATTGACATTTTGAATCATTTTTAGTACAGTCCAAAAAATCAATTTTCGGATGAAAAACGATGACTCCGGACATGCCGAACGTTCCCAAAATGGTCTATAATGATGAAATTTTAACATTTAATCTTTTGACTCTAAATGACTGTTGGATGTGAATTATGACTTTTTCAACTAAAATACGTGTGTTTAAAGTCATTTCTGTGCCTGAAACGGGTCAAAATTGAAGCTTTTGAGTATGCAAAACTCTGTAAAAATGGCACTTTTGGTCACTGTGAGGGTTTAAAAAGTGGTTATTCAACATGAGGCACGATCCAATTGACATTTTGAATCATTTTGGGTACAGTCCAAAAAATCAATTTTCGGATGAAAAACGATGACTCCGGACATGTCGAACGTTCCCAAAATGGTCTATAATGATGAAATTTTAACATTTAGTCTTTTGACTCTAAATGACTGTTGGATGTGCATTATGACTTTTTCAACTAAAATAAGTGTGTTTAAAGTCATTTCTGTGCCTGAAACGGGTCAAAATTGAAGCTTTTGAGTAAGCAAAACTCTGTAAAAATGGCAATTTTGGTCACTGTGAGGGTTTAAAAAGTGGTTATTCAACATGAGGCACGATCCAATTGACATTTTGAATCATTTTGGGTACAGTCCAAAAAATCAATTTTCGGATGAAAAACGATGACTCCGGACATGTCGAACGTTCCCAAAATGGTCTATAATGATGAAATTTTAACATTTAATCTTTTGACTCTAAATGACTGTTGGATGTGCATTATGACTTTTTCAACTAAAATAAGTGTGTTTAAAGTCATTTCTGTGCCTGAAACGGGTCAAAATTGAAGCTTTTGAGTAAGGAAAACTCTGTAAAAATGGCAATTTTGGTCACTGTGAGGGTTTAAAAAGTGGTTATTCAACATGAGGCACGATCCAATTGACATTTTGAATCATTTTGGGTACAGTCCAAAAAATCAATTTTCGGATGAAAAAACGATGACTCCGGACATGTCGAACGTTCCCAAAATGGTCTATAATGATGAAATTTTAACATTTAATCTTTTGACTCTTAATGACTGTTGGATGTGAATTATGACTTTTTTCAACTAAAATACGTGTGTTTAAAGTCATTTCTGTGCCTGAAACGGGTCAAAATTGAAGCTTTTGAGTAAGCAAAACTCTGTAAAAATGGCAATTTTGGTCACTGTGAGGGTTTAAAAAGGGGTTATTCAACATGAGGCACGATCCAATTGATATTTTGAATCATTTTGGGTACAGTCCAAAAAATCAATTTTCGGATGAAAAACGATGACTCCGGACATGTCGAACGTTCCCAAAATGGTCTATAATGATGAAATTTTAACATTTAATCTTTTGACTCTAAATGACTGTTGGATGTGCATTATGACTTTTTCAACTAAAATAAGTGTGTTTAAAGTCATTTCTGTGCCTGAAACGGGTCAAAATTGAAGGTTTTGAGTAAGGAAAACTCTGTAAAAATGGCAATTTTGGTCACTGTGAGGGTTTAAAAAGTGGTTATTCCACATGAGGCACGATCCAATTGACATTTTGAATCATTTTTGGTACAGTCCAAAAAATCAATTTTCGGATGAAAAACGATGACTCCGGACATGCCGAACGTTCCCAAAATGGTCTATAATGATGACATTTTAACATTTAATCGTTTGACTCTAAATGACTGTTGGATGTGAATTATGACTTTTTCAACTAAAATAAGTGTGTTTAAAGTCATTTCTGTGCCTGAAACGGGTCAAAATTGAAGCTTTTGAGTAAGCAAAACTCTATAAAAATGGCACTTTTGGTCACTGTGAGGGTTTAAAAAGTGGTTATTCAACATGAGGCACGATCCAATTGACATTTTGAATCATTTTTAGTACAGTCCAAAAAATCAATTTTCGGATGAAAAACGATGACTCCGGACATGCCGAACGTTCCCAAAATGGTCTATAATGATGAAATTTTAACATTTAATCTTTTGACTCTAAATGACTGTTGGATGTGAATTATGACTTTTTCAACTAAAATACGTGTGTTTAAAGTCATTTCTGTGCCTGAAACGGGTCAAAATTGAAGCTTTTGAGTATGCAAAACTCTGTAAAAATGGCACTTTTGGTCACTGTGAGGGTTTAAAAAGTGGTTATTCAACATGAGGCACGATCCAATTGACATTTTGAATCATTCTGGGTACAGTCCAAAAAATCAATTTTCGGATGAAAAACGATGACTCCGGACATGCCGAACGTTCCCAAAATGGTCTATAATGATGAAATTTTAACATTTAATCTTTTGACTCTAAATGACTGTTGGATGTGAATTATGACTTTTTCAACTAAAATATGTGTGTTTAAAGTCATTTCTGTGCCTGAAACGGGTCAAAATTGAAGCTTTTGAGTAAGCAAAACTCTGTAAAAATGGCAATTTTGGTCACTGTGAGGGTTTAAAAAGTGGTTATTCAACATGAGGCACGATCCAATTGATATTTTGAATCATTTTTGGTACAGTCCAAAAAATCAATTTTCGGATGAAAAACGATGACTCCGGACATGTCGAACGTTCCCAAAATGGTCTATAATGATGAAATTTTAACATTTAATCTTTTGACACTAAATGACCGTTGGATGTGAATTATGACTTTTTCAACTAAAATAAGTGTGTTTAAAGTCATTTCTGTGCCTGAAATGGGTCAAAATTGAAGCTTTTGAGTAAGGAAAACTCTGTAAAAATGGCAATTTTGGTCACTGTGAGGGTTTAAAAAGTGGTTATTCAACATGAGGCACGATCCAATTGACATTTTGAATCATTTTGGGTACAGTCCAAAAAATCAATTTTCGGATGAAAAACGATGACTCCGGACATGTCGAACGTTCCCAAAATGGTCTATAATGATGAAATTTTAACATTTAATCTTTTGACTCTAAATGACTGTTGGATGTGAATTATGACTTTTTCAACTAAAATAAGTGTGTTTAAAGTAATTTCTGTGCCTGAAACGGGTCAAAATTGAAGCATTTGAGTGAGGAAAACTCTGTAAAAATGGCAATTTTGGTCACTATGAGGGTTTAAAAAGTGGTTATTCAACATGAGGCACGATCCAATTGACATTTTGAATAATTTTAGTACAGTCCAAAAAATCAATTTTCGGATGAAAAACGATGACTCCGGACATGTCGAACGTTCCCAAAATGGTCTATAATGATGAAATTTTAACATTTAATCTTTTGACTCTAAATGACTGTTGGATGTGCATTATGACTTTTTCAACTAAAATAAGTGTGTTTAAAGTCATTTCTGTGCCTGAAACGGGTCAAAATTGAAGCTTTTGAGTAAGCAAAACTCTGTAAAAATGGCAATTTTGGTCACTGTGAGGGTTTAAAAAGTGGTTATCCAACATGAGGCACGATCCAATTGACATTTTGAATCATTTTTAGTACAGTCCAAAAAATCATTTTCGGATGAAAAACGATGACTCCGGACATGCCGAACGTTCCCAAAATGGTCTATAATGATGAAATTTTAACATTTAATCTTTTGACTCTAAATGACTGTTGGATGTGAATTCTGACTTTTTCAACTAAAATAAGTGTGTTTAAAGTCATTTCTGTGCCTGAAACGGGTCAAAATTGAAGCTTTTGAGTAAGGAAAACTCTGTAAAAATCGCAATTTTGGTCACTGTGAGGGTTTAAAAAGTGGTTATTCAACATGAGGCACGATCCAATTGACATTTTGAATCATTTTTGGTACAGTCCAAAAAATCAATTTTCGGATGAAAAACGATGACTCCGGACATGCCGAACGTTCCCAAAATGGTCTATAATGATGAAATTTTAACATTTAATCTTTTGACTCTAAATGACTGTTGGATGTGAATTATGACTTTTTCAACTAAAATACGTGTGTTTAAAGTCATTTCTGTGCCTGAAACGGGTCAAAATTGAAGCTTTTGAGTAAGCAAAACTCTGTAAAAATGGCACTTTTGGTCACTGTGAGGGTTTAAAAAGTGGTTATTCAACATGAGGCACGATCCAATTGACATTTTGAATCATTTTGGGTACAGTCCAAAAAATCAATTTTCGGATGAAAAACGATGACTCCGGACATGTCGAACGTTCCCAAAATGGTCTATAATGATGAAATTTTAACATTTAATCTTTTGACTCTAAATGACTGTTGGATGTGAATTATGACTTTTTCAACTAAAATAAGTGTGTTTAAAGTCATTTCTGTGCCTGAAACGGGTCAAAATTGAAGCTTTTGAGTAAGGAAAACTCTGTAAAAATGGCAATTTTGGTCACTGTGAGGGTTTAAAAAGTGGTTATTCAACATGAGGCACGATCCAATTGACATTTTGAATCATTTTTGGTACAGTCCAAAAAATCAATTTTCGGATGAAAAACGATGACTCCGGACATGCCGAACGTTCCCAAAATGGTCTATAATGATGAAATTTTAACATTTAATCTTTTGACTCTAAATGACTGTTGGATGTGAATTATGACTTTTTCAACTAAAATACGTGTGTTTAAAGTCATTTCTGTGCCTGAAACGGGTCAAAATTGAAGCTTTTGAGTATGCAAAACTCTGTAAAAATGGCACTTTTGGTCACTGTGAGGGTTTAAAAAGTTGTTATTCAACATGAGGCACGATCCAATTGACATTTTGAATCATTTTGGGTACAGTCCAAAAAATCAATTTTCGGATGAAAAACGATGACTCCGGACATGCCGAACGTTCCCAAAATGGTCTATAATGATGAAATTTTAACATTTAATCTTTTGACTCTAAATGACTGTTGGATGTGAATTATGACTTTTTCAACTAAAATATGTGTGTTTAAAGTCATTTCTGTGCCTGAAACGGGTCAAAATTGAAGCTTTTGAGTAAGCAAAACTCTGTAAAAATGGCAATTTTGGTCACTGTGAGGGTTTAAAAAGTGGTTATTCAACATGAGGCACGATCCAATTGACATTTTGAATCATTTTGGGTACAGTCCAAAAAATCAATTTTCGGATGAAAAACGATGACTCCGGACATGTCGAACGTTCCCAAAATGGTCTATAATGATGAAATTTTAACATTTAATCTTTTGACTCTAAATGACTGTTGGATGTGAATTATGACTTTTTCAACTAAAATAAGTGTGTTTAAAGTAATTTCTGTGCCTGAAACGGGTCAAAATTGAAGCTTTTGAGTGAGGAAAACTCTGTAAAAATGGCAATTTTGGTCACTGTGAGGGTTTAAAAAGTGGTTATTCAACATGAGGCACGATCCAATTGACATTTTGAATAATTTTAGTACAGTCCAAAAAATCAATTTTCGGATGAAAAACGATGACTCCGGACATGTCGAACGTTCCCAAAATGGTCTATAATGATGAAATTTTAACATTTAATCTTTTGACTCTAAATGACTGTTGGATGTGCATTATGACTTTTTCAACTAAAATAAGTGTGTTTAAAGTCATTTCTGTGCCTGAAACGGGTCAAAATTGAAGCTTTTGAGTAAGCAAAACTCTGTAAAAATGGCAATTTTGGTCACTGTGAGGGTTTAAAAAGTGGTTATTCAACATGAGGCAAGATCCAATTGACATTTTGAATCATTTTTGGTACAGTCCAAAAAATCAATTTTCGGATGAAAAACGATGACTCCGGACATGTCCAACGTTCCCAAAATGGTCTATAATGATGAAATTTTAACATTTAATCTTTTGACTCTAAATGACTGTTGGATGTGAATTATGACTTTTTCAACTAAAATAAGTGTGTTTAAAGTCATTTCTGTGCCTGAAACGGGTCAAAATTGAAGCTTTTGAGTAAGGAAAACTCTGTAAAAATGGCAATTTTGGTCACTGTGAGGGTTTAAAAAGTGGTTATTCAACATGAGGCACGATCCAATTGACATTTTGAATCATTTTTGGTACAGTCCAAAAAATCAATTTTCGGATGAAAAACGATGACTCCGGACATGCCGAACGTTCCCAAAATGGTCTATAATGATGAAATTTTAACATTTAATCTTTTGACTCTAAATGACTGTTGGATGTGAATTATGACTTTTTCAACTAAAATACGTGTGTTTAAAGTCATTTCTGTGCCTGAAACGGGTCAAAATTGAAGCTTTTGAGTAAGCAAAACTCTGTAAAAATGGCACTTTTGGTCACTGTGAGGGTTTAAAAAGTGGTTATTCAACATGAGGCACGATCCAATTGACATTTTGAATCATTTTGGGTACAGTCCAAAAAATCAATTTTCGGATGAAAAACGATGACTCCGGACATGTCGAACGTTCCCAAAATGGTCTATAATGATGAAATTTTAACATTTAATCTTTTGACTCTAAATGACTGTTGGATGTGAATTATGACTTTTTCAACTAAAATAAGTGTGTTTAAAGTCATTTCTGTGCCTGAAACGGGTCAAAATTGAAGCTTTTGAGTAAGGAAAACTCTGTAAAAATGGCAATTTTGGTCACTGTGAGGGTTTAAAAAGTGGTTATTCAACATGAGGCACGATCCAATTGACATTTTGAATCATTTTTGGTACAGTCCAAAAAATCAATTTTCGGATGAAAAACGATGACTCCGGACATGCCGAACTTTCCCAAAATGGTCTATAATGATGAAATTTTAACATTTAATATTTTGACTCTAAATGACTGTTGGATGTAAATTATGACTTTTTCAACTAAAATATGTGTGTTTAAAGTCATTTCTGTGCCTGAAACGGGTCAAAATTGAAGCTTTTGAGTAAGCAAAACTCTGTAAAAATGGCACTTTTGGTCACTGTGAGGGTTTAAAAAGTGGTTATTCAACATGAGGCACTATCCAATTGACATTTTGAATCATTTTGGGTACAGTCCAAAAAATCAATTTTCGGATGAAAAACGATGACTCCGGACATGTCGAACGTTCCCAAAATGGTCTATAATGATGAAATTTTAACATTTAATCTTTTGACTCTAAATGACTGTTAGATGTGCATTATGACTTTTTCAACTAAAATAAGTGTGTTTAAAGTCATTTCTGTGCCTGAAACGGGTCAAAATTGAAGCTTTTGAGTAAGCAAAACTCTGTAAAAATGGCAATTTTGGTCACTGTGAGGGTTTAAAAAGTGGTTATTCAACATGAGACACGATCCAATTGACATTTTGAATCATTTTTGGTACATTCCAAAAAATCAATTTTCGGATGAAAAACGATGACTCCGGACATGTCGAACGTTCCCAAAATGGTCTATAATGATGAAATTTTAACATTTAATCTTTTGACACTAAATGACCGTTGGATGTGAATTATGACTTTTTCAACTAAAATAAGTGTGTTTAAAGTCATTTCTGTGCCTGAAATGGGTCAAAATTGAAGCTTTTGAGTAAGGAAAACTCTGTAAAAATGGCAATTTTGGTCACTGTGAGGGTTTAAAAAGTGGTTATCCAACATGAGGCACGATCCAATTGACATTTTGAATCATTTTTAGTACAGTCCAAAAAATCAATTTTCGGATGAAAAACGATGACTCCGGACATGCCGAACGTTCCCAAAATGGTCTATAATGATGAAATTTTAACATTTAATCTTTTGACTCTAAATGACTGTTGGATGTGAATTCTGACTTTTTCAACTAAAATAAGTGTGTTTAAAGTCATTTCTGTGCCTGAAACGGGTCAAAATTGAAGCTTTTGAGTAAGGAAAACTCTGTAAAAATGGCAATTTTGGTCACTGTGAGGGTTTAAAAAGTGGTTATTCAACATGAGGCACGATCCAATTGACATTTTGAATCATTTTTGGTACAGTCCAAAAAATCAATTTTCGGATGAAAAACGATGACTCCGGACATGCCGAACGTTCCCAAAATGGTCTATAATGATGAAATTTTAACATTTAATCTTTTGACTCTAAATGACTGTTGGATGTGAATTATGACTTTTTCAACTAAAATACGTGTGTTTAAAGTCATTTCTGTGCCTGAAACGGGTCAAAATTGTAAAGTCATTTCTGTGCCTGAAACGGGTCAAAATTGAAGCTTTTGAGTAAGCAAAACTCTGTAAAAATGGCACTTTTGGTCACTGTGAGGGTTTAAAAAGTGGTTATTCAACATGAGGCACGATCCAATTGACATTTTGAATCATTTTGGGTACAGTCCAAAAAATCAATTTTCGGATGAAAAACGATGACTCCGGACATGTCGAACGTTCCCAAAATGGTCTATAATGATGAAATTTTAACATTTAATCTTTTGACTCTAAATGACTGTTGGATGTGAATTATGACTTTTTCAACTAAAATAAGTGTGTTTAAAGTCATTTCTGTGCCTGAAACGGGTCAAAATTGAAGCTTTTGAGTAAGGAAAACTCTGTAAAAATGGCAATTTTGGTCACTGTGAGGGTTTAAAAAGTGGTTATTCAACATGAGGCACGATCCAATTGACATTTTGAATCATTTTTGGTACAGTCCAAAAAATCAATTTTCGGATGAAAAACGATGACTCCGGACATGCCGAACGTTCCCAAAATGGTCTATAATGATGAAATTTTAACATTTAATCTTTTGACTCTAAATGACTGTTGGATGTAAATTATGACTTTTTCAACTAAAATATGTGTGTTTAAAGTCATTTCTGTGCCTGAAACGGGTCAAAATTGAAGCTTTTGAGTAAGCAAAACTCTGTAAAAATGGCACTTTTGGTCACTGTGAGGGTTTAAAAAGTGGTTATTCAACATGAGGCACTATCCAATTGACATTTTGAATCATTTTGGGTACAGTCCAAAAAATCAATTTTCGGATGAAAAACGATGACTCCGGACATGTCGAACGTTCCCAAAATGGTCTATAATGATGAAATTTTAACATTTAATCTTTTGACTCTAAATGACTGTTAGATGTGCATTATGACTTTTTCAACTAAAATAAGTGTGTTTAAAGTCATTTCTGTGCCTGAAACGGGTCAAAATTGAAGCTTTTGAGTAAGCAAAACTCTGTAAAAATGGCAATTTTGGTCACTGTGAGGGTTTAAAAAGTGGTTATTCAACATGAGACACGATCCAATTGACATTTTGAATCATTTTTGGTACATTCCAAAAAATCAATTTTCGGATGAAAAACGATGACTCCGGACATGTCGAACGTTCCCAAAATGGTCTATAATGATGAAATTTTAACATTTAATCTTTTGACACTAAATGACCGTTGGATGTGAATTATGACTTTTTCAACTAAAATAAGTGTGTTTAAAGTCATTTCTGTGCCTGAAATGGGTCAAAATTGAAGCTTTTGAGTAAGGAAAACTCTGTAAAAATGGCAATTTTGGTCACTGTGAGGGTTTAAAAAGTGGTTATCCAACATGAGGCACGATCCAATTGACATTTTGAATCATTTTTAGTACAGTCCAAAAAATCAATTTTCGGATGAAAAACGATGACTCCGGACATGCCGAACGTTCCCAAAATGGTCTATAATGATGAAATTTTAACATTTAATCTTTTGACTCTAAATGACTGTTAGATGTGCATTATGACTTTTTCAACTAAAATAAGTGTGTTTAAAGTCATTTCTGTGCCTGAAACGGGTCAAAATTGAAGCTTTTGAGTAAGCAAAACTCTGTAAAAATGGCAATTTTGGTCACTGTGAGGGTTTAAAAAGTGGTTATTCAACATGAGACACGATCCAATTGACATTTTGAATCATTTTTGGTACATTCCAAAAAATCAATTTTCGGATGAAAAACGATGACTCCGGACATGTCGAACGTTCCCAAAATGGTCTATAATGATGAAATTTTAACATTTAATCTTTTGACACTAAATGACCGTTGGATGTGAATTATGACTTTTTCAACTAAAATAAGTGTGTTTAAAGTCATTTCTGTGCCTGAAATGGGTCAAAATTGAAGCTTTTGAGTAAGGAAAACTCTGTAAAAATGGCAATTTTGGTCACTGTGAGGGTTTAAAAAGTGGTTATTCAACATGAGGCACGATCCAATTGACATTTTGAATAATTTTAGTACAGTCCAAAAAATCAATTTTCGGATGAAAAACGATGACTCCGGACATGTCGAACGTTCCCAAAATGGTCTATAATGATGAAATTTTAAGATTTAATCTTTTGACTCTAAATGACTGTTGGATGTGCATTATGACTTTTTCAACTAAAATAAGTGTGTTTAAAGTCATTTCTGTGCCTGAAACGGGTCAAAATTGAAGCTTTTGAGTAAGCAAAACTCTGTAAAAATGGCAATTTTGGTCACTGTGAGGGTTTAAAAAGTGGTTATTCAACATGAGGCACGATCCAATTGACATTTTGAATCATTTTGGGTACAGTCCAAAAAATCAATTTTCGGATGAAAAACGATGACTCCGGACATGTCGAACGTTCCCAAAATGGTCTATAATGATGAAATTTTAACATTTAATCTTTTGACTCTAAATGACTGTTGGATGTGCATTATGACTTTTTCAACTAAAATAAGTGTGTTTAAAGTCATTTCTGTGCCTGAAACGGGTCAAAATTGAAGCTTTTGAGTAAGCAAAACTCTGTAAAAATGGCAATTTTGGTCACTGTGAGGGTTTAAAAAGTGGTTATTCAACATGAGGCACGATCCAATTGACATTTTGAATCATTTTTGGTACAGTCCAAAAAATCAATTTTCGGATGAAAAACGATGACTCCGGACATGTCGAACGTTCCCAAAATGGTCTATAATGATGAAATTTTAACATTTAATCTTTTGACTCTAAATGACTGTTGGATGTGAATTATGACTTTTTCAACTAAAATACGTGTGTTTAAAGTCATTTCTGTGCCTGAAACGGGTCAAAATTGAAGCTTTTGAGTAAGCAAAACTCTGTAAAAATTGCACTTTTGGTCACTGTGAGGGTTTAAAAAGTGGTTATTCAACATGAGGCACGATCCAATTGACATTTTGAATAATTTTGGTACAGTCCAAAAAATCAATTTTCGGATGAAAAACGATGACTCCGGACATGCCGAACGTTCCCAAAATGGTCTATAATGATGAAATTTTAACATTTAATCTTTTGACTCTAAATGACTGTTGGATGTGAATTATGACTTTTTCAACTAAAATAAGTGTGTTTAAAGTCATTTCTGTGCCTGAAACGGGTCAAAATTGAAGCTTTTGAGTGAGGAAAACTCTGTAAAAATGGCAATTTTGGTCACTGTGAGGGTTTAAAAAGTGGTTATTCAACATGAGGCACGATCCAATTGACATTTTGAATAATTTTGGTACAGTCCAAAAAATCAATTTTCGGATGAAAAACGATGACTCCGGACATGCCGAACGTTCCCAAAATGGTCTATAATGATGAAATTTTAACATTTAATCTTTTGACTCTAAATGACTGTTGGATGTGAATTATGACTTTTTCAACTAAAATATGTGTGTTTAAAGTCATTTCTGTGCCTGAAACGGGTCAAAATTGAAGCTTTTGAGTAAGCAAAACTCTGTAAAAATGGCACTTTTGGTCACTGTGAGGGTTTAAAAAGTGGTTATTCAACATGAGGCACGATCCAATTGACATTTTGAATCATTTTGGGTACAGTCCAAAAAATCAATTTTCGGATGAAAAATGATGACTCTGGACATGTCGAACGTTCCCAAAATGGTCTATAATGATGAAATTTTAACATTTAATCTTTTGACTCTAAATGACTGTTGGATGTGCATTATGACTTTTTCAACTAAAATAAGTGTGTTTAAAGTCATTTCTGTGCCTGAAACGGGTCAAAATTGAAGCTTTTGAGTAAGCAAAACTCTGTAAAAATGGCAATTTTGGTCACTGTGAGGGTTTAAAAAGTGGTTATTCAACATGAGGCACGATCCAATTGATATTTTGAATCATTTTTGGTACAGTCCAAAAAATCAATTTTCGGATGAAAAACGATGACTCCGGACATGTCGAACGTTCCCAAAATGGTCTATAATGATGAAATTTTAACATTTAATCTTTTGACTCTAAATGACTGTTGGATGTGAATTATGACTTTTTCAACTAAAATAAGTGTGTTTAAAGTCATTTCTGTGCCTGAAACGGGTCAAAATTGAAGCTTTTGAGTGAGGAAAACTCTGTAAAAATGGCAATTTTGGTCACTGTGAGGGTTTAAAAAGTGGTTATTCAACATGAGGCACGATCCAATTGACATTTTGAATAATTTTAGTACAGTCCAAAAAATCAATTTTCGGATGAAAAACGATGACTCCGGACATGTCGAACGTTCCCAAAATGGTCTATAATGATGAAATTTTAAGATTTAATCTTTTGACTCTAAATGACTGTTGGATGTGCATTATGACTTTTTCAACTAAAATAAGTGTGTTTAAAGTCATTTCTGTGCCTGAAACGGGTCAAAATTGAAGCTTTTGAGTAAGCAAAACTCTGTAAAAATGGCAATTTTGGTCACTGTGAGGGTTTAAAAAGTGGTTATTCAACATGAGGCACGATCCAATTGACATTTTGAATCATTTTGGGTACAGTCCAAAAAATCAATTTTCGGATGAAAAACGATGACTCCGGACATGTCGAACGTTCCCAAAATGGTCTATAATGATGAAATTTTAACATTTAATCTTTTGACTCTAAATGACTGTTGGATGTGCATTATGACTTCTTCAACTAAAATAAGTGTGTTTAAAGTCATTTCTGTGCCTGAAACGGGTCAAAATTGAAGCTTTTGAGTAAGCAAAACTCTGTAAAAATGGCAATTTTGGTCACTGTGAGGGTTTAAAAAGTGGTTATTCAACATGAGGCACGATCCAATTGACATTTTGAATAATTTTAGTACAGTCCAAAAAATCAATTTTCGGATGAAAAACGATGACTCCGGACATGTCGAACGTTCCCAAAATGGTCTATAATGATGAAATTTTAACATTTAATCTTTTGACTCTAAATGACTGTTGGATGTGCATTATGACTTTTTCAACTAAAATAAGTGTGTTTAAAGTCATTTCTGTGCCTGAAACGGGTCAAAATTGAAGCTTTTGAGTAAGCAAAACTCTGTAAAAATGGCAATTTTGGTCACTGTGAGGGTTTAAAAAGTGGTTATTCAACATGAGGCAAGATCCAATTGACATTTTGAATCATTTTTGGTACAGTCCAAAAAATCAATTTTCGGATGAAAAACGATGACTCCGGACATGTCCAACGTTCCCAAAATGGTCTATAATGATGAAATTTTAACATTTAATCTTTTGACTCTAAATGACTGTTGGATGTGAATTATGACTTTTTCAACTAAAATAAGTGTGTTTAAAGTCATTTCTGTGCCTGAAACGGGTCAAAATTGAAGCTTTTGAGTAAGGAAAACTCTGTAAAAATGGCAATTTTGGTCACTGTGAGGGTTTAAAAAGTGGTTATTCAACATGAGGCACGATCCAATTGACATTTTGAATCATTTTTGGTACAGTCCAAAAAATCAATTTTCGGATGAAAAACGATGACTCCGGACATGCCGAACGTTCCCAAAATGGTCTATAATGATGAAATTTTAACATTTAATCTTTTGACTCTAAATGACTGTTGGATGTGAATTATGACTTTTTCAACTAAAATACGTGTGTTTAAAGTCATTTCTGTGCCTGAAACGGGTCAAAATTGAAGCTTTTGAGTAAGCAAAACTCTGTAAAAATGGCACTTTTGGTCACTGTGAGGGTTTAAAAAGTGGTTATTCAACATGAGGCACGATCCAATTGACATTTTGAATCATTTTGGGTACAGTCCAAAAAATCAATTTTCGGATGAAAAACGATGACTCCGGACATGTCGAACGTTCCCAAAATGGTCTATAATGATGAAATTTTAACATTTAATCTTTTGACTCTAAATGACTGTTGGATGTGAATTATGACTTTTTCAACTAAAATAAGTGTGTTTAAAGTCATTTCTGTGCCTGAAACGGGTCAAAATTGAAGCTTTTGAGTAAGGAAAACTCTGTAAAAATGGCAATTTTGGTCACTGTGAGGGTTTAAAAAGTGGTTATTCAACATGAGGCACGATCCAATTGACATTTTGAATCATTTTTGGTACAGTCCAAAAAATCAATTTTCGGATGAAAAACGATGACTCCGGACATGCCGAACTTTCCCAAAATGGTCTATAATGATGAAATTTTAACATTTAATATTTTGACTCTAAATGACTGTTGGATGTAAATTATGACTTTTTCAACTAAAATATGTGTGTTTAAAGTCATTTCTGTGCCTGAAACGGGTCAAAATTGAAGCTTTTGAGTAAGCAAAACTCTGTAAAAATGGCACTTTTGGTCACTGTGAGGGTTTAAAAAGTGGTTATTCAACATGAGGCACTATCCAATTGACATTTTGAATCATTTTGGGTACAGTCCAAAAAATCAATTTTCGGATGAAAAACGATGACTCCGGACATGTCGAACGTTCCCAAAATGGTCTATAATGATGAAATTTTAACATTTAATCTTTTGACTCTAAATGACTGTTAGATGTGCATTATGACTTTTTCAACTAAAATAAGTGTGTTTAAAGTCATTTCTGTGCCTGAAACGGGTCAAAATTGAAGCTTTTGAGTAAGCAAAACTCTGTAAAAATGGCAATTTTGGTCACTGTGAGGGTTTAAAAAGTGGTTATTCAACATGAGACACGATCCAATTGACATTTTGAATCATTTTTGGTACATTCCAAAAAATCAATTTTCGGATGAAAAACGATGACTCCGGACATGTCGAACGTTCCCAAAATGGTCTATAATGATGAAATTTTAACATTTAATCTTTTGACACTAAATGACCGTTGGATGTGAATTATGACTTTTTCAACTAAAATAAGTGTGTTTAAAGTCATTTCTGTGCCTGAAATGGGTCAAAATTGAAGCTTTTGAGTAAGGAAAACTCTGTAAAAATGGCAATTTTGGTCACTGTGAGGGTTTAAAAAGTGGTTATTCAACATGAGGCACGATCCAATTGACATTTTGAATAATTTTAGTACAGTCCAAAAAATCAATTTTCGGATGAAAAACGATGACTCCGGACATGTCGAACGTTCCCAAAATGGTCTATAATGATGAAATTTTAAGATTTAATCTTTTGACTCTAAATGACTGTTGGATGTGCATTATGACTTTTTCAACTAAAATAAGTGTGTTTAAAGTCATTTCTGTGCCTGAAACGGGTCAAAATTGAAGCTTTTGAGTAAGCAAAACTCTGTAAAAATGGCAATTTTGGTCACTGTGAGGGTTTAAAAAGTGGTTATTCAACATGAGGCACGATCCAATTGACATTTTGAATCATTTTGGGTACAGTCCAAAAAATCAATTTTCGGATGAAAAACGATGACTCCGGACATGTCGAACGTTCCCAAAATGGTCTATAATGATGAAATTTTAACATTTAATCTTTTGACTCTAAATGACTGTTGGATGTGCATTATGACTTTTTCAACTAAAATAAGTGTGTTTAAAGTCATTTCTGTGCCTGAAACGGGTCAAAATTGAAGCTTTTGAGTAAGCAAAACTCTGTAAAAATGGCAATTTTGGTCACTGTGAGGGTTTAAAAAGTGGTTATTCAACATGAGGCATGATCCAATTGACATTTTGAATCATTTTTGGTACAGTCCAAAAAATCAATTTTCGGATGAAAAACGATGACTCCGGACATGTCGAACGTTCCCAAAATGGTCTATAATGATGAAATTTTAACATTTAATCTTTTGACTCTAAATGACTGTTGGATGTGAATTATGACTTTTTCAACTAAAATACGTGTGTTTAAAGTCATTTCTGTGCCTGAAACGGGTCAAAATTGAAGCTTTTGAGTAAGCAAAACTCTGTAAAAATTGCACTTTTGGTCACTGTGAGGGTTTAAAAAGTGGTTATTCAACATGAGGCACGATCCAATTGACATTTTGAATAATTTTGGTACAGTCCAAAAAATCAATTTTCGGATGAAAAACGATGACTCCGGACATGCCGAACGTTCCCAAAATGGTCTATAATGATGAAATTTTAACATTTAATCTTTTGACTCTAAATGACTGTTGGATGTGAATTATGACTTTTTCAACTAAAATATGTGTGTTTAAAGTCATTTCTGTGCCTGAAACGGGTCAAAATTGAAGCTTTTGAGTAAGCAAAACTCTGTAAAAATGGCACTTTTGGTCACTGTGAGGGTTTAAAAAGTGGTTATTCAACATGAGGCACGATCCAATTGACATTTTGAATCATTTTGGGTACAGTCCAAAAAATCAATTTTCGGATGAAAAATGATGACTCTGGACATGTCGAACGTTCCCAAAATGGTCTATAATGATGAAATTTTAACATTTAATCTTTTGACTCTAAATGACTGTTGGATGTGCATTATGACTTTTTCAACTAAAATAAGTGTGTTTAAAGTCATTTCTGTGCCTGAAACGGGTCAAAATTGAAGCTTTTGAGTAAGCAAAACTCTGTAAAAATGGCAATTTTGGTCACTGTGAGGGTTTAAAAAGTGGTTATTCAACATGAGGCACGATCCAATTGATATTTTGAATCATTTTTGGTACAGTCCAAAAAATCAATTTTCGGATGAAAAACGATGACTCCGGACATGTCGAACGTTCCCAAAATGGTCTATAATGATGAAATTTTAACATTTAATCTTTTGACTCTAAATGACTGTTGGATGTGAATTATGACTTTTTCAACTAAAATAAGTGTGTTTAAAGTCATTTCTGTGCCTGAAACGGGTCAAAATTGAAGCTTTTGAGTGAGGAAAACTCTGTAAAAATGGCAATTTTGGTCACTGTGAGGGTTTAAAAAGTGGTTATTCAACATGAGGCACGATCCAATTGACATTTTGAATAATTTTAGTACAGTCCAAAAAATCAATTTTCGGATGAAAAACGATGACTCCGGACATGTCGAACGTTCCCAAAATGGTCTATAATGATGAAATTTTAAGATTTAATCTTTTGACTCTAAATGACTGTTGGATGTGCATTATGACTTTTTCAACTAAAATAAGTGTGTTTAAAGTCATTTCTGTGCCTGAAACGGGTCAAAATTGAAGCTTTTGAGTAAGCAAAACTCTGTAAAAATGGCAATTTTGGTCACTGTGAGGGTTTAAAAAGTGGTTATTCAACATGAGGCACGATCCAATTGACATTTTGAATCATTTTGGGTACAGTCCAAAAAATCAATTTTCGGATGAAAAACGATGACTCCGGACATGTCGAACGTTCCCAAAATGGTCTATAATGATGAAATTTTAACATTTAATCTTTTGACTCTAAATGACTGTTGGATGTGCATTATGACTTTTTCAACTAAAATAAGTGTGTTTAAAGTCATTTCTGTGCCTGAAACGGGTCAAAATTGAAGCTTTTGAGTAAGCAAAACTCTGTAAAAATGGCAATTTTGGTCACTGTGAGGGTTTAAAAAGTGGTTATTCAACATGAGGCACGATCCAATTGACATTTTGAATCATTTTGGGTACAGTCCAAAAAATAAATTTTCGGATGAAAAACGATGACTCCGGACATGTCGAACGTTCCCAAAATGGTCTATAATGATGACATTTTAACATTTAATCTTTTGACTCTAAATGACTGTTGGATGTGCATTATGACTTTTTCAACTAAAATAAGTGTGTTTAAAGTCATTTCTGTGCCTGAAACGGGTCAAAATTGAAGCTTTTGAGTAAGGAAAACTCTGTAAAAATGGCAATTTTGGTCACTGTGAGGGTTTAAAAAGTGGTTATTCAACATGAGGCACGATCCAATTGACATTTTAAATCATTTTGGGTACAGTCCAAAAAATCAATTTTCAGATGAAAAACGACTCCGGACATGTCGAACGTTCCCAAAATGGTCTATAATGATGAAATTTTAACATTTTCTTTTGACTCTTAATGACTGTTGGATGTGAATTATGACTTTTTCAACTAAAATAAGTGTGTTTAAAGTCATTTCTGTGCCTGAAACGGGTCAAAATTGAAGCTTTTGAGTAAGCAAAACTCTGTAAAAATGGCAATTTTGGTCACTATGAGGGTTTAAAAAGTGGTTATTCAACATGAGGCACGATCCAATTGACATTTTGAATCATTTTGGGTACAGTCCAAAAAATCAATTTTCGGATGAAAAACGATGACTCCGGACATGTCGAACGTTCCCAAATTGGTCTATAATGATGAAATTTTAAAATTTAATCTTTTGAATCTAAATGACTGTTGGATGTGCATTATGACTTTTTCAACTAAAATAAGTGTGTTTAAAGTCATTTCTGTGCCTGAAACGGGTCAAAATTGAAGGTTTTGAGTAAGGAAAACTCTGTAAAAATGGCAATTTTGGTCACTGTGAGGGTTTAAAAAGTGGTTATTCCACATGAGGCACGATCCAATTGACATTTTGAATCATTTTTGGTACAGTCCAAAAAATCAATTTTCGGATGAAAAACGATGACTCCGGACATGCCGAACGTTCCCAAAATGGTCTATAATGATGACATTTTAACATTTAATCGTTTGACTCTAAATGACTGTTGGATGTGAATTATGACTTTTTCAACTAAAATAAGTGTGTTTAAAGTCATTTCTGTGCCTGAAACGGGTCAAAATTGAAGCTTTTGAGTAAGCAAAACTCTATAAAAATGGCACTTTTGGTCACTGTGAGGGTTTAAAAAGTGGTTATTCAACATGAGGCACGATCCAATTGACATTTTGAATCATTTTTAGTACAGTCCAAAAAATCAATTTTCGGATGAAAAACGATGACTCCGGACATGCCGAACGTTCCCAAAATGGTCTATAATGATGAAATTTTAACATTTAATCTTTTGACTCTAAATGACTGTTGGATGTGAATTATGACTTTTTCAACTAAAATACGTGTGTTTAAAGTCATTTCTGTGCCTGAAACGGGTCAAAATCAAGCTTTTGAGTAAGCAAAACTCTGTAAAAATGGCACTTTTGGTCACTGTGAGGGTTTAAAAAGTGGTTATTCAACATGAGGCACGATCCAATTGACATTTTGAATCATTTTGGGTACAGTCCAAAAAATCAATTTTCGGATGAAAAACGATGACTCCGGACATGCCGAACGTTCCCAAAATGGTCTATAATGATGAAATTTTAACATTTAATCTTTTGACTCTAAATGACTGTTGGATGTGAATTATGACTTTTTCAACTAAAATATGTGTGTTTAAAGTCATTTCTGTGCCTGAAACGGGTCAAAATTGAAGCTTTTGAGTAAGCAAAACTCTGTAAAAATGGCACTTTTGGTCACTGTGAGGGTTTAAAAAGTGGTTATTCAACATGAGGCACGATCCAATTGACATTTTGAATCATTTTGGGTACAGTCCAAAAAATCAATTTTCGGATGAAAAACGATGACTCCGGACATGTCGAACGTTCCCAAAATGGTCTCTAATGATGAAATTTTAACATTTAATCTTTTGACTCTAAATGACTGTTGGATGTGCATTATGACTTTTTCAACTAAAATAAGTGTGTTTAAAGTCATTTCTGTGCCTGAAACGGGTCAAAATTGAAGCTTTTGAGTAAGCAAAACTCTGTAAAAATGGCAATTTTGGTCACTGTGAGGGTTTAAAAAGTGGTATTCAACATGAGGCACGATCCAATTGACATTTTGAATCATTTTTGGTACAGTCCAAAAAATCAATTTTCGGATGAAAAACGATGACTCCGGACATGTCGAACGTTCCCAAAATGGTCTATAATGATGAAATTTTAACATTTAATCTTTTGACACTAAATGACCGTTGGATGTGAATTATGACTTTTTCAACTAAAATAAGTGTGTTTAAAGTCATTTCTGTGCCTGAAATGGGTCAAAATTGAAGCTTTTGAGTAAGGAAAACTCTGTAAAAATGGCAATTTTGGTCACTGTGAGGGTTTAAAAAGTGGTTATTCAACATGAGGCACGATCCAATTGACATTTTGAATCATTTTGGGTACAGTCCAAAAAATCAATTTTCGGATGAAAAACGATGACTCCGGACATGTCGAACGTTCCCAAAATGGTCTATAATGATGAAATTTTAACATTTAATCTTTTGACACTAAATGACCGTTGGATGTGAATTATGACTTTTTCAACTAAAATAAGTGTGTTTAAAGTCATTTCTGTGCCTGAAACGGGTCAAAATTGAAGCTTTTGAGTAAGCAAAACTCTGTAAAAATGGCAATTTTGGTCACTGTGAGGGTTTAAAAAGTGGTTATCCAACATGAGGCACGATCCAATTGACATTTTGAATCATTTTTAGTACAGTCCAAAAAATCAATTTTCGGATGAAAAACGATGACTCCGGACATGCCGAACGTTCCCAAAATGGTCTATAATGATGAAATTTTAACATTTAATCTTTTGACTCTAAATGACTGTTGGATGTGAATTCTGACTTTTTCAACTAAAATAAGTGTGTTTAAAGTCATTTCTGTGCCTGAAACGGGTCAAAATTGAAGCTTTTGAGTAAGGAAAACTCTGTAAAAATGGCAATTTTGGTCACTGTGAGGGTTTAAAAAGTGGTTATTCAACATGAGGCAAGATCCAATTGACATTTTGAATCATTTTTGGTACAGTCCAAAAAATCTATTTTCGGATGAAAAACGATGACTCCGGACATGTCCAACGTTCCCAAAATGGTCTATAATGATGAAATTTTAACATTTAATCTTTTGACTCTAAATGACTGTTGGATGTGAATTATGACTTTTTCAACTAAAATAAGTGTGTTTAAAGTCATTTCTGTACCTGAAATGGGTCAAAATTGAAGCTTTTGAGTAAGGAAAACTCTGTAAAAATGGCAATTTTGGTCACTGTGAGGGTTTAAAAAGTGGTTATTCAACATGAGGCAAGATCCAATTGACATTTTGAATCATTTTTGGTACAGTCCAAAAAATCTATTTTCGGATGAAAAACGATGACTCCGGACATGTCCAACGTTCCCAAAATGGTCTATAATGATGAAATTTTAACATTTAATCTTTTGACTCTAAATGACTGTTGGATGTGAATTATGACTTTTTCAACTAAAATAAGTGTGTTTAAAGTCATTTCTGTGCCTGAAACGGGTCAAAATTGAAGCTTTTGAGTAAGGAAAACTCTGTAAAAATGGCAATTTTGGTCACTGTGAGGGTTTAAAAAGTGGTTATTCAACATGAGGCACGATCCAATTGACATTTTGAATCATTTTTGGTACAGTCCAAAAAATCAATTTTCGGATGAAAAACGATGACTCCGGACATGCCGAACGTTCCCAAAATGGTCTATAATGATGAAATTTTAACATTTAATCTTTTGACTCTAATGACTGTTGGATGTGAATTATGACTTTTTCAACTAAAATATGTGTGTTTAAAGTCATTTTTGTGCCTGAAACGGGTCAAAATTGAAGCTTTTGAGTAAGCAAAACTCTGTAAAAATGGCACTTTTGGTCACTGTGAGGGTTTAAAAAGTGGTTATTCAACATGAGGCACGATCCAATTGACATTTTGAATCATTTTGGGTACAGTCCAAAAAATCAATTTTCGGATGAAAAACGATGACTCCGGACATGTCGAACGTTCCCAAAATGGTCTATAATGATGAAATTTTAACATTTAATCTTTTGACTCTAAATGACTGTTAGATGTGCATTATGACTTTTTCAACTAAAATAAGTGTGTTTAAAGTCATTTCTGTGCCTGAAACGGGTCAAAATTGAAGCTTTTGAGTAAGCAAAACTCTGTAAAAATGGCAATTTTGGTCACTGTGAGGGTTTAAAAAGTGGTTATTCAACATGAGGCACGATCCAATTGACATTTTGAATCATTTTTGGTACATTCCAAAAAATCAATTTTCGGATGAAAAACGATGACTCCGGACATGTCGAACGTTCCCAAAATGGTCTATAATGATGAAATTTTAACATTTAATCTTTTGACACTAAATGACCGTTGGATGTGAATTATGAATTTTCAACTAAAATAAGTGTGTTTAAAGTCATTTCTGTGCCTGAAATGGGTCAAAATTGAAGCTTTTGAGTAAGGAAAACTCTGTAAAAATGGCAATTTTGGTCACTGTGAGGGTTTAAAAAGTGGTTATTCAACATGAGGCACGATCCAATTGACATTTTGAATCATTTTTGGTACAGTCCAAAAAATCAATTTTCGGATGAAAAACGATGACTCCGGACATGCCGAACGTTCCCAAAATGGTCTATAATGATGAAATTTTAACATTTAATCTTTTGACTCTAAATGACTGTTGGATGTGAATTATGACTTTTTCAACTAAAATACGTGTGTTTAAAGTCATTTCGGTGCCTGAAACGGGTCAAAATTGAAGCTTTTGAGTAAGCAAAACTCTGTAAAAATTGCACTTTTGGTCACTGTGAGGGTTTAAAAAGTGGTTATTCAACATGAGGCACGATCCAATTGACATTTTGAATAATTTTGGTACAGTCCAAAAAATCAATTTTCGGATGAAAAACGATGACTCCGGACATGCCGAACGTTCCCAGAATGGTCTATAATGATGAAATTTTAACATTTAATCTTTTGACACTAAATGACCGTTGGATGTGAATTATGACTTTTTCAACTAAAATAAGTGTGTTTAAAGTCATTTCTGTGCCTGAAACGGGTCAAAATTGAAGCTTTTGAGTAAGCAAAACTCTGTAAAAATGGCAATTTTGGTCACTGTGAGGGTTTAAAAAGTGGTTATTCAACATGAGGCACGATCCAATTGACATTTTGAATCATTTTGGGTACAGTCCAAAAAATCAATTTTCGGATGAAAAACGATGACTCCGGACATGTCGAACGTTCCCAAAATGGTCTATAATGATGAAATTTTAACATTTAATCTTTTGACTCTAAATGACTGTTGGATGTGCATTATGACTTTTTCAACTAAAATAAGTGTGTTTAAAGTCATTTCTGTGCCTGAAACGGGTCAAAATTGAAGCTTTTGAGTAAGCAAAACTCTGTAAAAATGGCAATTTTGGTCACTGTGAGGGTTTAAAAAGTGGTTATTCAACATGAGGCACGATCCAATTGACATTTTGAATCATTTTTGGTACAGTCCAAAAAATCAATTTTCGGATGAAAAACGATGACTCCGGACATGCCGAACGTTCCCAAAATGGTCTATAATGATGAAATTTTAACATTTAATCTTTTGACTCTAAATGACTGTTGGATGTGAATTATGACTTTTTCAACTAAAATACGTGTGTTTAAAGTCATTTCTGTGCCTGAAACGGGTCAAAATTGAAGCTTTTGAGTGGGCAAAACTCTGTAAAAATGGCACTTTTGGTCACTGTGAGGGTTTAAAAAGTGGTTATTCAACATGAGGCACGATCCAATTGACATTTTGAATCATTTTGGGTACAGTCCAAAAAATCAATTTTCGGATGAAAAACGATGACTCCGGACATGTCGAACGTTCCCAAAATGGTCTATAATGATGAAATTTTAACATTTAATCTTTTGACTCTAAATGACTGTTGGATGTGAATTATGACTTTTTCAACTAAAATAAGTGTGTTTAAAGTCATTTCTGTGCCTGAAACGGGTCAAAATTGAAGCTTTTGAGTAAGGAAAACTCTGTAAAAATGGCAATTTTGGTCACTGTGAGGGTTTAAAAAGTGGTTATTCAACATGAGGCACGATCCAATTGACATTTTGAATCATTTTTGGTACAGTCCAAAAAATCAATTTTCGGATGAAAAACGATGACTCCGGACATGCCGAACTTTCCCAAAATGGTCTATAATGATGAAATTTTAACATTTAATCTTTTGACTCTAAATGACTGTTGGATGTAAATTATGACTTTTTCAACTAAAATACGTGTGTTTAAAGTCATTTCTGTGCCTGAAACGGGTCAAAATTGAAGCTTTTGAGTAAGCAAAACTCTGTAAAAATTGCACTTTTGGTCACTGTGAGGGTTTAAAAAGTGGTTATTCAACATGAGGCACGATCCAATTGACATTTTGAATAATTTTGGTACAGTCCAAAAAATCAATTTTCGGATGAAAAACGATGACTCCGGACATGCCGAACGTTCCCAAAATGGTCTATAATGATGAAATTTTAACATTTAATCTTTTGACTCTAAATGACTGTTGGATGTGAATTATGACTTTTTCAACTAAAATATGTGTGTTTAAAGTCATTTCTGTGCCTGAAACGGGTCAAAATTGAAGCTTTTGAGTAAGCAAAACTCTGTAAAAATGGCACTTTTGGTCACTGTGAGGGTTTAAAAAGTGGTTATTCAACATGAGGCACGATCCAATTGACATTTTGAATCATTTTGGGTACAGTCCAAAAAATCAATTTTCGGATGAAAAACGATGACTCCGGACATGTCGAACGTTCCCAAAATGGTCTATAATGATGAAATTTTAACATTTAATCTTTTGACTCTAAATGACTGTTGGATGTGCATTATGACTTTTTCAACTAAAATAAGTGTGTTTAAAGTCATTTCTGTGCCTGAAACGGGTCAAAATTGAAGATTTTGAGTAAGCAAAACTCTGTAAAAATGGCAATTTTGGTCACTGTGAGGGTTTAAAAAGTGGTTATTCAACATGAGGCACGATCCAATTGACATTTTGAATCATTTTGGGTACAGTCCAAAAAATCAATTTTCGGATGAAAAACGATGACTCCGGACATGTCGAACGTTCCCAAAATGGTCTATAATGATGAAATTTTAACATTTAATCTTTTGACTCTAAATGACTGTTGGATGTGCATTATGACTTTTTCAACTAAAATAAGTGTGTTTAAAGTCATTTCTGTGCCTGAAACGGGTCAAAATTGAAGCTTTTGAGTAAGGAAAACTCTGTAAAAATGGCAATTTTGGTCACTGTGAGGGTTTAAAAAGTGGTTATTCAACATGAGGCACGATCCAATTGACATTTTTAATCATTTTGGGTACAGTCCAAAAAATCAATTTTCGGATGAAAAACGATGACTCCGGACATGTCGAACGTTCCCAAAATGGTCTATAATGATGAAATTTTAACATTTAATCTTTTGACTCTTAATGACTGTTGGATGTGAATTATGACTTTTTCAACTAAAATACGTGTGTTTAAAGTCATTTCTGTGCCTGAAACGGGTCAAAATTGAAGCTTTTGAGTAAGCAAAACTCTGTAAAAATGGCAATTTTGGTCACTGTGAGGGTTTAAAAAGTGGTTATTCAACATGAGGCACGATCCAATTGATATTTTGAATCATTTTGGGTACAGTCCAAAAAATCAATTTTCGGATGAAAAACGATGACTCCGGACATGTCGAACGTTCCCAAAATGGTCTATAATGATGAAATTTTAACATTTAATCTTTTGACTCTAAATGACTGTTGGATGTGCATTATGACTTTTTCAACTAAAATAAGTGTGTTTAAAGTCATTTCTGTGCCTGAAACGGGTCAAAATTGAAGGTTTTGAGTAAGGAAAACTCTGTAAAAATGGCAATTTTGGTCACTGTGAGGGTTTAAAAAGTGGTTATTCCACTTGAGGCACGATCCAATTGACATTTTGAATCATTTTTGGTACAGTCCAAAAAATCAATTTTCGGATGAAAAACGATGACTCCGGACATGCCGAACGTTCCCAAAATGGTCTATAATGATGACATTTTAACATTTAATCGTTTGACTCTAAATGACTGTTGGATGTGAATTATGACTTTTTCAACTAAAATAAGTGTGTTTAAAGTCATTTCTGTGCCTGAAACGGGTCAAAATTGAAGCTTTTGAGTAAGCAAAACTCTGTAAAAATGGCACTTTTGGTCACTGTGAGGGTTTAAAAAGTGGTTATTCAACATGAGGCACGATCCAATTGACATTTTGAATCATTTTGGGTACAGTCCCAAAAATCAATTTTCGGATGAAAAACGATGACTCCGGACATGCCGAACGTTCCCAAAATGGTCTATAATGATGAAATTTTAACATTTAATCTTTTGACTCTAAATGACTGTTGGATGTGAATTATGACTTTTTCAACTAAAATATGTGTGTTTAAAGTCATTTCTGTGCCTGAAACGGGTCAAAATTGAAGCTTTTGAGTAAGCACAACTCTGTAAAAATGGCAATTTTGGTCACTGTGAGGGTTTAAAAAGTGGTTATTCAACATGAGGCACGATCCAATTGATATTTTGAATCATTTTTGGTACAGTCCAAAAAATCAATTTTCGGATGAAAAACGATGACTCCGGACATGTCGAACGTTCCCAAAATGGTCTATAATGATGAAATTTTAACATTTAATCTTTTGACACTAAATGACCGTTGGATGTGAATTATGACTTTTTCAACTAAAATAAGTATGTTTAAAGTCATTTCTGTGCCTGAAATGGGTCAAAATTGAAGCTTTTGAGTAAGGAAAACTCTGTAAAAATGGCAATTTTGGTCACTGTGAGGGTTTAAAAAGTGGTTATTCAACATGAGGCACGATCCAATTGACATTTTGAATCATTTTGGGTACAGTCCAAAAAATCAATTTTCGGATGAAAAACGATGACTCCGGACATGTCGAACGTTCCCAAAATGGTCTATAATGATGAAATTTTAACATTTAATCTTTTGACTCTAAATGACTGTTGGATGTGAATTATGACTTTTTCAACTAAAATAAGTGTGTTTAAAGTAATTTCTGTGCCTGAAACGGGTCAAAATTGAAGCTTTTGAGTGAGGAAAACTCTGTAAAAGTGGCAATTTTGGTCACTGTGAGGGTTTAAAAAGTGGTTATTCAACACGAGGCACGATCCAATTGACATTTTGAATAATTTTAGTACAGTCCAAAAAATCAATTTTCGGATGAAAAACGATGACTCCGGACATGTCGAACGTTCCCAAAATGGTCTATAATGATGAAATTTTAACATTTAATCTTTTGACTCTAAATGACTGTTGGATGTGCATTATGACTTTTTCAACTAAAATAAGTGTGTTTAAAGTCATTTCTGTGCCTGAAACGGGTCAAAATTGAAGCTTTTGAGTAAGCAAAACTCTGTAAAAATGGCAATTTTGGTCACTGTGAGGGTTTAAAAAGTGGTTATCCAACATGAGGCACGATCCAATTGACATTTTGAATCATTTTTAGTACAGTCCAAAAAATCGATTTTCGGATGAAAAACGATGACTCCGGACATGCCGAACGTTCCCAAAATGGTCTATAATGATGAAATTTTAACATTTAATCTTTTGACTCTAAATGACTGTTGGATGTGAATTCTGACTTTTTCAACTAAAATAAGTGTGTTTAAAGTCATTTCTGTGCCTGAAACGGGTCAAAATTGAAGCTTTTGAGTAAGGAAAACTCTGTAAAAATGGCAATTTTGGTCACTGTGAGGGTTTAAAAAGTGGTTATTCAACATGAGGCAAGATCCAATTGACATTTTGAATCATTTTTGGTACAGTCCAAAAAATCAATTTTCGGATGAAAAACGATGACTCCGGACATGTCCAACGTTCCCAAAATGGTCTATAATGATGACATTTTAACATTTAATCTTTTGACTCTAAATGACTGTTGGATGTGAATTATGACTTTTTCAACTAAAATAAGTGTGTTTAAAGTCATTTCTGTGCCTGAAACGGGTCAAAATTGAAGCTTTTGAGTAAGGAAAACTCTGTAAAAATGGCAATTTTGGTCACTGTGAGGGTTTAAAAAGTGGCTATTCAACATGAGGCACGATCCAATTGACATTTTGAATCATTTTTGGTACAGTCCAAAAAAACAATTTTCGGATGAAAAACGATGACTCCGGACATGCCGAACGTTCCCAAAATGGTCTATAATGATGAAATTTTAACATTTAATCTTTTGACTCTAAATGACTGTTGGATGTGAATTATGACTTTTTCAACTAAAATACGTGTGTTTAAAGTCATTTCTGTGCCTGAAACGGGTCAAAATTGAAGCTTTTGAGTAAGCAAAACTCTGTAAAAATGGCACTTTTGGTCACTGTGAGGGTTTAAAAAGTGGTTATTCAACATGAGGCACGATCCAATTGACATTTTGAATCATTTTGGGTACAGTCCAAAAAATCAATTTTCGGATGAAAAACGATGACTCCGGACATGTCGAACGTTCCCAAAATGGTCTATAATGATGAAATTTTAACATTTAATCTTTTGACTCTAAATGACTGTTGGATGTGAATTATGACTTTTTCAACTAAAATAAGTGTGTTTAAAGTCATTTCTGTGCCTGAAACGGGTCAAAATTGAAGCTTTTGAGTAAGGAAAACTCTGTAAAAATGGCAATTTTGGTCACTGTGAGGGTTTAAAAAGTGGTTATTCAACATGAGGCACGATCCAATTGACATTTTGAATCATTTTTGGTACAGTCCAAAAAATCAATTTTCGGATGAAAAACGATGACTCCGGACATGCCGAACTTTCCCAAAATGGTCTATAATGATGAAATTTTAACATTTAATATTTTGACTCTAAATGACTGTTGGATGTAAATTATGACTTTTTCAACTAAAATATGTGTGTTTAAAGTCATTTCTGTGCCTGAAACGGGTCAAAATTGAAGCTTTTGAGTAAGCAAAACTCTGTAAAAATGGCACTTTTGGTCACTGTGAGGGTTTAAAAAGTGGTTATTCAACATGAGGCACTATCCAATTGACATTTTGAATCATTTTGGGTACAGTCCAAAAAAATCAATTTTCGGATGAAAAACGATGACTCCGGACATGTCGAACGTTCCCAAAATGGTCTATAATGATGAAATTTTAACATTTAATCTTTTGACTCTAAATGACTGTTAGATGTGCATTATGACTTTTTCAACTAAAATAAGTGTGTTTAAAGTCATTTCTGTGCCTGAAACGGGTCAAAATTGAAGCTTTTGAGTAAGCAAAACTCTGTAAAAATGGCAATTTTGGTCACTGTGAGGGTTTAAAAAGTGGTTATTCAACATGAGACACGATCCAATTGACATTTTGAATCATTTTTGGTACATTCCAAAAAATCAATTTTCGGATGAAAAACGATGACTCCGGACATGTCGAACGTTCCCAAAATGGTCTATAATGATGAAATTTTAACATTTAATCTTTTGACTCTAAATGACTGTTGGATGTGAATTATGACTTTTTCAACTAAAATACGTGTGTTTAAAGTCATTTCTGTGCCTGAAACGGGTCAAAATTGAAGCTTTTGAGTAAGCAAAACTCTGTAAAAATTGCACTTTTGGTCACTGTGAGGGTTTAAAAAGTGGTTATTCAACATGAGGCACGATCCAATTGACATTTTGAATAATTTTGGTACAGTCCAAAAAATCAATTTTCGGATGAAAAACGATGACTCCGGACATGCCGAACGTTCCCAAAATGGTCTATAATGATGAAATTTTAACATTTAATCTTTTGACTCTAAATGACTGTTGGATGTGAATTATGACTTTTTCAACTAAAATATGTGTGTTTAAAGTCATTTCTGTGCCTGAAACGGGTCAAAATTGAAGCTTTTGAGTAAGCAAAACTCTGTAAAAATGGCACTTTTGGTCACTGTGAGGGTTTAAAAAGTGGTTATTCAACATGAGGCACGATCCAATTGACATTTTGAATCATTTTGGGTACAGTCCAAAAAATCAATTTTCGGATGAAAAACGATGACTCTGGACATGTCGAACGTTCCCAAAATGGTCTATAATGATGAAATTTTAACATTTAATCTTTTGACTCTAAATGACTGTTGGATGTGCAATATGACTTTTTCAACTAAAATAAGTGTGTTTAAAGTCATTTCTGTGCCTGAAACGGGTCAAAATTGAAGCTTTTGAGTAAGCAAAACTCTGTAAAAATGGCAATTTTGGTCACTGTGAGGGTTTAAAAAGTGGTTATTCAACATGAGGCACGATCCAATTGATATTTTGAATCATTTTTGGTACAGTCCAAAAAATCAATTTTCGGATGAAAAACGATGACTCCGGACATGTCGAACGTTCCCAAAATGGTCTATAATGATGAAATTTTAAAATTTAATCTTTTGACTCTAAATGACTGTTGGATGTGAATTATGACTTTTTCAACTAAAATAAGTGTGTTTAAAGTCATTTCTTTGCCTGAAACGGGTCAAAATTGAAGCTTTTGAGTGAGGAAAACTCTGTAAAAATGGCAATTTTGGTCACTGTGAGGGTTTAAAAAGTGGTTATTCAACATGAGGCACGATCCAATTGACATTTTGAATAATTTTAGTACAGTCCAAAAAATCAATTTTCGGATGAAAAACGATGACTCCGGACATGTCGAACGTTCCCAAAATGGTCTATAATGATGAAATTTTAACATTTAATCTTTTGACTCTAAATGACTGTTGGATGTGCATTATGACTTTTTCAACTAAAATAAGTGTGTTTAAAGTCATTTCTGTGCCTGAAACGGGTCAAAATTGAAGCTTTTGAGTAAGCAAAACTCTGTAAAAATGGCAATTTTGGTCACTGTGAGGGTTTAAAAAGTGGTTATCCAACATGAGGCACGATCCAATTGACATTTTGAATCATTTTTAGTACAGTCCAAAAAATCAATTTTCGGATGAAAAACGATGACTCCGGACATGCCGAACGTTCCCAAAATGGTCTATAATGATGAAATTTTAACATTTAATCTTTTGACTCTAAATGACTGTTGGATGTGAATTCTGACTTTTTCAACTAAAATAAGTGTGTTTAAAGTCATTTCTGTGCCTGAAACGGGTCAAAATTGAAGCTTTTGAGTAAGGAAAACTCTGTAAAAATGGCAATTTTGGTCACTGTGAGGGTTTAAAAAGTGGTTATTCAACATGAGGCAAGATCCAATTGACATTTTGAATCATTTTTGGTACAGTCCAAAAAATCAATTTTCGGATGAAAAACGATGACTCCGGACATGTCCAACGTTCCCAAAATGGTCTATAATGATGAAATTTTAACATTTAATCTTTTGACTCTAAATGACTGTTGGATGTGAATTATGACTTTTTCGCACTAAAATAAGTGTGTTTAAAGTCATTTCTGTGCCTGAAACGGGTCAAAATTGAAGCTTTTGAGTAAGGAAAACTCTGTAAAAATGGCAATTTTGGTCACTGTGAGGGTTTAAAAAGTGGTTATTCAACATGAGGCACGATCCAATTGACATTTTGAATCATTTTGGGTACAGTCCAAAAAATCAATTTTCGGATGAAAAACGATGACTCCGGACATGTCGAACGTTCCCAAAATGGTCTATAATGATGAAATTTTAACATTTAATCTTTTGACTCTAAATGACTGTTGGATGTGAATTATGACTTTTTCAACTAAAATAAGTGTGTTTAAAGTCATTTCTGTGCCTGAAACGGGTCAAAATTGAAGCTTTTGAGTAAGGAAAACTCTGTAAAAATGGCAATTTTGGTCACTGTGAGGGTTTAAAAAGTGGTTATTCAACATGAGGCACGATCCAATTGACATTTTGAATCATTTTTGGTACAGTCCAAAAAATCAATTTTCGGATGAAAAACGATGACTTCGGACATGTCGAACGTTCCCAAAATGGTCTATAATGATGAAATTTTAACATTTAATCTTTTGACTCTAAATGACTGTTGGATGTGAATTATGACTTTTTCAACTAAAATAAGTGTGTTTAAAGTAATTTCTGTGCCTGAAACGGGTCAAAATTGAAGCTTTTGAGTGAGGAAAACTCTGTAAAAATGGCAATTTTGGTCACTGTGAGGGTTTAAAAAGTGGTTATTCAACATGAGGCACGATCCAATTGACATTTTGAATAATTTTAGTACAGTCCAAAAAATCAATTTTCGGATGAAAAACGATGACTCCGGACATGTCGAACGTTCCCAAAATGGTCTATAATGATGAAATTTTAACATTTAATCTTTTGACTCTAAATGACTGTTGGATGTGCATTATGACTTTTTCAACTAAAATAAGTGTGTTTAAAGTCATTTCTGTGCCTGAAACGGGTCAAAATTGAAGCTTTTGAGTAAGCAAAACTCTGTAAAAATGGCAATTTTGGTCACTGTGAGGGTTTAAAAAGTGGTTATCCAACATGAGGCACGATCCAATTGACATTTTGAATCATTTTTAGTACAGTCCAAAAAATCAATTTTCGGATGAAAAACGATGACTCCGGACATGCCGAACGTTCCCAAAATGGTCTATAATGATGAAATTTTAACATTTAATCTTTTGACTCTAAATGACTGTTGGATGTGAATTCTGACTTTTTCAACTAAAATAAGTGTGTTTAAAGTCATTTCTGTGCCTGAAACGGGTCAAAATTGAAGCTTTTGAGTAAGGAAAACTCTGTAAAAATGGCAATTTTGGTCACTGTGAGGGTTTAAAAAGTGGTTATTCAACATGAGGCAAGATCCAATTGACATTTTGAATCATTTTTGGTACAGTCCAAAAAATCAATTTTCGAATGAAAAACGATGACTCCGGACATGTCCAACGTTCCCAAAATGGTCTATAATGATGAAATTTTAACATTTAATCTTTTGACTCTAAATGACTGTTGGATGTGAATTATGACTTTTTCAACTAAAATAAGTGTGTTTAAAGTCATTTCTGTGCCTGAAACGGGTCAAAATTGAAGCTTTTGAGTAAGGAAAACTCTGTAAAAATGGCAATTTTGGTCACTGTGAGGGTTTAAAAAGTGGCTATTCAACATGAGGCACGATCCAATTGACATTTTGAATCATTTTTGGTACAGTCCAAAAAAACAATTTTCGGATGAAAAACGATGACTCCGGACATGCCGAACGTTCCCAAAATGGTCTATAATGATGAAATTTTAACATTTAATCTTTTGACTCTAAATGACTGTTGGATGTGAATTATGACTTTTTCAACTAAAATACGTGTGTTTAAAGTCATTTCTGTGCCTGAAACGGGTCAAAATTGAAGCTTTTGAGTAAGCAAAACTCTGTAAAAATGGCACTTTTGGTCACTGTGAGGGTTTAAAAAGTGGTTATTCAACATGAGGCACGATCCAATTGACATTTTGAATAATTTTAGTACAGTCCAAAAAATCAATTTTCGGATGAAAAACGATGACTCCGGACATGTCGAACGTTCCCAAAATGGTCTATAATGATGAAATTTTAACATTTAATCTTTTGACTCTAAATGACTGTTGGATGTGCATTATGACTTTTTCAACTAAAATAAGTGTGTTTAAAGTCATTTCTGTGCCTGAAACGGGTCAAAATTGAAGCTTTTGAGTAAGCAAAACTCTGTAAAAATGGCAATTTTGGTCACTGTGAGGGTTTAAAAAGTGGTTATCCAACATGAGGCACGATCCAATTGACATTTTGAATCATTTTTAGTACAGTCCAAAAAATCAATTTTCGGATGAAAAACGATGACTCCGGACATGCCGAACTTTCCCAAAATGGTCTATAATGATGAAATTTTAACATTTAATCTTTTGACTCTAAATGACTGTTGGATGTGAATTCTGACTTTTTCAACTAAAATAAGTGTGTTTAAAGTCATTTCTGTGCCTGAAACGGGTCAAAATTGAAGCTTTTGAGTAAGCAAAACTCTGTAAAAATTGCACTTTTGGTCACTGTGAGGGTTTAAAAAGTGGTTATTCAACATGAGGCACGATCCAATTGACATTTTGAATCATTTTGGGTACAGTCCAAAAAATCAATTTTCGGATGAAAAACGATGACTCCGGACATGTCGAACGTTCCCAAAATGGTCTATAATGATGAAATTTTAACATTTAATCTTTTGACTCTAAATGACTGTTGGATGTGAATTATGACTTTTTCAACTAAAATAAGTGTGTTTAAAGTCATTTCTGTGCCTGAAACGGGTCAAAATTGAAGCTTTTGAGTAAGGAAAACTCTGTAAAAATGGCAATTTTGGTCACTGTGAGGGTTTAAAAAGTGGTTATCCAACATGAGGCACGATCCAATTGACATTTTGAATCATTTTTAGTACAGTCCAAAAAATCAATTTTCGGATGAAAAACGATGACTCCGGACATGCCGAACGTTCCCAAAATGGTCTATAATGATGAAATTTTAACATTTAATCTTTTGACTCTAAATGACTGTTGGATGTGAATTCTGACTTTTTCAACTAAAATAAGTGTGTTTAAAGTCATTTCTGTGCCTGAAACGGGTCAAAATTGAAGCTTTTGAGTAAGGAAAACTCTGTAAAAATGGCAATTTTGGTCACTGTGAGGGTTTAAAAAGTGGTTATTCAACATGAGGCAAGATCCAATTGACATTTTGAATCATTTTTGGTACAGTCCAAAAAATCAATTTTCGGATGAAAAACGATGACTCCGGACATGTCCAACGTTCCCAAAATGGTCTATAATGATGAAATTTTAACATTTAATCTTTTGACTCTAAATGACTGTTGGATGTGAATTATGACTTTTTCAACTAAAATACGTGTGTTTAAAGTCATTTCTGTGCCTGAAACGGGTCAAAATTGAAGCTTTTGAGTAAGCAAAACTCTGTAAAAATGGCACTTTTGGTCACTGTGAGGGTTTAAAAAGTGGTTATTCAACATGAGGCACGATCCAATTGACATTTTGAATCATTTTGGGTACAGTCCAAAAAATCAATTTTCGGATGAAAAACGATGACTCCGGACATGTCGAACGTTCCCAAAATGGTCTATAATGATGAAATTTTAACATTTAATCTTTTGACTCTAAATGACTGTTAGATGTGCATTATGACTTTTTCAACTAAAATAAGTGTGTTTAAAGTCATTTCTGTGCCTGAAACGGGTCAAAATTGAAGCTTTTGAGTAAGCAAAACTCTGTAAAAATGGCAATTTTGGTCACTGTGAGGGTTTAAAAAGTGGTTATTCAACATGAGACACGATCCAATTGACATTTTGAATCATTTTTGGTACATTCCAAAAAATCAATTTTCGGATGAAAAACGATGACTCCGGACATGTCGAACGTTCCCAAAATGGTCTATAATGATGAAATTTTAACATTTAATCTTTTGACACTAAATGACCGTTGGATGTGAATTATGACTTTTTCAACTAAAAAAAGTGTGTTTAAAGTCATTTCTGTGCCTGAAATGGGTCAAAATTGAAGCTTTTGAGTAAGGAAAACTCTGTAAAAATGGCAATTTTGGTCACTGTGAGGGTTTAAAAAGTGGTTATTCAACATGAGGCACGATCCAATTGACATTTTGAATCATTTTTGGTACAGTCCAAAAAATCAATTTTCGGATGAAAAACGATGACTCCGGACATGTCGAACGTTCCCAAAATGGTCTATAATGATGAAATTTTAACATTTAATCTTTTGACTCTAAATGACTGTTGGATGTGAATTATGACTTTTTCAACTAAAATACGTGTGTTTAAAGTCATTTCTGTGCCTGAAACGGGTCAAAATTGAAGCTTTTGAGTAAGCAAAACTCTGTAAAAATTGCACTTTTGGTCACTGTGAGGGTTTAAAAAGTGGTTATTCAACATGAGGCACGATCCAATTGACATTTTGAATAATTTTGGTACAGTCCAAAAAATCAATTTTCGGATGAAAAACGATGACTCCGGACATGCCGAACGTTCCCAAAATGGTCTATAATGATGAAATTTTAACATTTAATCTTTTGACTCTAAATGACTGTTGGATGTGAATTATGACTTTTTCAACTAAAATATGTGTGTTTAAAGTCATTTCTGTACCTGAAACGGGTCAAAATTGAAGCTTTTGAGTAAGCAAAACTCTGTAAAAATGGCACTTTTGGTCACTGTGAGGGTTTAAAAAGTGGTTATTCAACATGAGGCACGATCCAATTGACATTTTGAATCATTTTGGGTACAGTCCAAAAAATCAATTTTCGGATGAAAAACGATGACTCTGGACATGTCGAACGTTCCCAAAATGGTCTATAATGATGAAATTTTAACATTTAATCTTTTGACTCTAAATGACTGTTGGATGTGCAATATGACTTTTTCAACTAAAATAAGTGTGTTTAAAGTCATTTCTGTGCCTGAAACGGGTCAAAATTGAAGCTTTTGAGTAAGCAAAACTCTGTAAAAATGGCAATTTTGGTCACTGTGAGGGTTTAAAAAGTGGTTATTCAACATGAGGCACGATCCAATTGATATTTTGAATCATTTTTGGTACAGTCCAAAAAATCAATTTTCGGATGAAAAACGATGACTCCGGACATGTCGAACGTTCCCAAAATGGTCTATAATGATGAAATTTTAACATTTAATCTTTTGACTCTAAATGACTGTTAGATGTGCATTATGACTTTTTCAACTAAAATAAGTGTGTTTAAAGTCATTTCTGTGCCTGAAACGGGTCAAAATTGAAGCTTTTGAGTAAGCAAAACTCTGTAAAAATGGCAATTTTGGTCACTGTGAGGGTTTAAAAAGTGGTTATTCAACATGAGACACGATCCAATTGACATTTTGAATCATTTTTGGTACATTCCAAAAAATCAATTTTCGGATGAAAAACGATGACTCCGGACATGTCGAACGTTCCCAAAATGGTCTATAATGATGAAATTTTAACATTTAATCTTTTGACACTAAATGACCGTTGGATGTGAATTATGACTTTTTCAACTAAAAAAAGTGTGTTTAAAGTCATTTCTGTGCCTGAAATGGGTCAAAATTGAAGCTTTTGAGTAAGGAAAACTCTGTAAAAATGGCAATTTTGGTCACTGTGAGGGTTTAAAAAGTGGTTATTCAACATGAGGCACGATCCAATTGACATTTTGAATCATTTTTGGTACAGTCCAAAAAATCAATTTTCGGATAAAAAACGATGACTCCGGACATGTCGAACGTTCCCAAAATGGTCTATAATGATGAAATTTTAACATTTAATCTTTTGACTCTAAATGACTGTTGGATGTGAATTATGACTTTTTCAACTAAAATACGTGTGTTTAAAGTCATTTCTGTGCCTGAAACGGGTCAAAATTGAAGCTTTTGAGTAAGCAAAACTCTGTAAAAATTGCACTTTTGGTCACTGTGAGGGTTTAAAAAGTGGTTATTCAACATGAGGCACGATCCAATTGACATTTTGAATAATTTTGGTACAGTCCAAAAAATCAATTTTCGGATGAAAAACGATGACTCCGGACATGCCGAACGTTCCCAAAATGGTCTATAATGATGAAATTTTAACATTTAATCTTTTGACTCTAAATGACTGTTGGATGTGAATTATGACTTTTTCAACTAAAATATGTGTGTTTAAAGTCATTTCTGTGCCTGAAACGGGTCAAAATTGAAGCTTTTGAGTAAGCAAAACTCTGTAAAAATGGCACTTTTGGTCACTGTGAGGGTTTAAAAAGTGGTTATTCAACATGAGGCACGATCCAATTGACATTTTGAATCATTTTGGGTACAGTCCAAAAAATCAATTTTCGGATGAAAAACGATGACTCTGGACATGTCGAACGTTCCCAAAATGGTCTATAATGATGAAATTTTAACATTTAATCTTTTGACTCTAAATGACTGTTGGATGTGCAATATGACTTTTTCAACTAAAATAAGTGTGTTTAAAGTCATTTCTGTGCCTGAAACGGGTCAAAATTGAAGCTTTTGAGTAAGCAAAACTCTGTAAAAATGGCAATTTTGGTCACTGTGAGGGTTTAAAAAGTGGTTATTCAACATGAGGCACGATCCAATTGACATTTTGAATAATTTTAGTACAGTCCAAAAAATCAATTTTCGGATGAAAAACGATGACTCCGGACATGTCGAACGTTCCCAAAATGGTCTATAATGATGAAATTTTAACATTTAATCTTTTGACTCTAAATGACTGTTGGATGTGCATTATGACTTTTTCAACTAAAATAAGTGTGTTTAAAGTCATTTCTGTGCCTGAAACGGGTCAAAAGTGAAGCTTTTAAGTAAGCAAAACTCTGTAAAAATGGCAATTTTGGTCACTGTGAGGGTTTAAAAAGTGGTTATCCAACATGAGGCACGATCCAATTGACATTTTGAATCATTTTTAGTACAGTCCAAAAAATCTATTTTCGGATGAAAAACGATGACTCCGGACATGCCGAACGTTCCCAAAATGGTCTATAATGATGAAATTTTAACATTTAATCTTTTGACTCTAAATGACTGTTGGATGTGAATTCTGACTTTTTCAACTAAAATAAGTGTGTTTAAAGTCATTTCTGTGCCTGAAACGGGTCAAAATTGAAGCTTTTGAGTAAGGAAAACTCTGTAAAAATGGCAATTTTGGTCACTGTGAGGGTTTAAAAAGTGGTTATTCAACATGAGGCAAGATCCAATTGACATTTTGAATCATTTTTGGTACAGTCCAAAAAATCAATTTTCGGATGAAAAACGATGACTCCGGACATGTCCAACGTTCCCAAAATGGTCTATAATGATGAAATTTTAACATTTAATCTTTTGACTCTAAATGACTGTTGGATGTGAATTATGACTTTTTCAACTAAAATAAGTGTGTTTAAAGTCATTTCTGTGCCTGAAACGGGTCAAAATTGAAGCTTTTGAGTAAGGAAAACTCTGTAAAAATGGCAATTTTGGTCACTGTGAGGGTTTAAAAAGTGGTTATTCAACATGAGGCACGATCCAATTGACATTTTGAATCATTTTGGGTACAGTCCAAAAAATCAATTTTCGGATGAAAAACGATGACTCCGGACATGTCGAACGTTCCCAAAATGGTCTATAATGATGAAATTTTAACATTTAATCTTTTGACTCTAAATGACTGTTGGATGTGAATTATGACTTTTTCAACTAAAATAAGTGTGTTTAAAGTCATTTCTGTGCCTGAAACGGGTCAAAATTGAAGCTTTTGAGTAAGGAAAACTCTGTAAAAATGGCAATTTTGGTCACTGTGAGGGTTTAAAAAGTGGTTATTCAACATGAGGCACGATCCAATTGACATTTTGAATCATTTTTGGTACAGTCCAAAAAATCAATTTTCGGATGAAAAACGATGACTCCGGACATGTCGAACGTTCCCAAAATGGTCTATAATGATGAAATTTTAACATTTAATCTTTTGACTCTAAATGACTGTTGGATGTGAATTATGACTTTTTCAACTAAAATAAGTGTGTTTAAAGTCATTTCTGTGCCTGAAACGGGTCAAAGTTGAAGCTTTTGAGTAAGGAAAACTCTGTAAAAATGGCACTTTTGGTCACTGTGAGGGTTTAAAAAGTGGTTATTCAACATGAGGCACGATCCAATTGACATTTTGAATCATTTTTAGTACAGTCCAAAAAATCAATTTTCGGATGAAAAACGATGACTCCGGACATGCCGAACGTTCCCAAAATGGTCTATAATGATGAAATTTTAACATTTAATCTTTTGACTCTAAATGACTGTTGGATGTGAATTATGACTTTTTCATCTAAAATAAGTGTGTTTAAAGTCATTTCTGTGCCTGAAACGGGTCAAAGTTGAAGCTTTTGAGTAAGGAAAACTCTGTAAAAATGGCACTTTTGGTCACTGTGAGGGTTTAAAAAGTGGTTATTCAACATGAGGCACGATCCAATTGACATTTTGAATCATTTTGGGTACAGTCCAAAAAATCAATTTTCGGATGAAAAACGATGACTCCGGACATGTCGAATGTTCCCAAAATGGTCTATAATGATGAAATTTTAACATTTAATCTTTTGACTCTAAATGACTGTTGGATGTGAATTATGACTTTTTCAACTAAAATAAGTGTGTTTAAAGTCATTTCTGTGCCTGAAACGGGTCAAAATTGAAGCTTTTGAGTAAGCAAAACTCTGTAAAAATGGCAATTTTGGTCACTGTGAGGGTTTAAAAAGTGGTTATCCAACATGAGGCACGATCCAATTGACATTTTGAATCATTTTTGGTACAGTCCAAAAAATCAATTTTCGGATGAAAAACGATGACTCCGGACATGCCGAACGTTCCCAAAATGGTCTATAATGATGAAATTTTAACATTTAATCTTTTGACTCTAAATGACTGTTGGATGTGAATTATGACTTTTTCAACTAAAATACGTGTGTTTAAAGTCATTTCTGTGCCTGAAACGGGTCAAAATTGAAGCTTTTGAGTAAGCAAAACTCTGTAAAAATGGCACTTTTGGTCACTGTGAGGGTTTAAAAAGTGGTTATTCAACATGAGGCACGATCCAATTGACATTTTGAATCATTTTGGGTACAGTCCAAAAAATCAATTTTCGGATGAAAAACGATGACTCCGGACATGTTGAATGTTCCCAAAATGGTCTATAATGATGAAATTTTAACATTTAATCTTTTGACTCTAAATGACTGTTGGATGTGAATTATGACTTTTTCAACTAAAATAAGTGTGTTTAAAGTCATTTCTGTGCCTGAAACGGGTCAAAATTGAAGCTTTTGAGTAAGGAAAACTCTGTAAAAATGGCAATTTTGGTCATTGTGAGGGTTTAAAAAGTGGTTATTCAACATGAGGCACGATCCAATTGACATTTTGAATCATTTTTGGTACAGTCCAAAAAATCAATTTTCGGATGAAAAACGATGACTCCGGACATGCCGAACGTTCCCAAAATGGTCTATAATGATGAAATTTTAACATTTAATCTTTTGACTCTAAATGACTGTTGGATGTGAATTATGACTTTTTCAACTAAAATACGTGTGTTTAAAGTCATTTCTGTGCCTGAAACGGGTCAAAATTGAAGCTTTTGAGTAAGCAAAACTCTGTAAAAATGGCACTTTTGGTCACTGTGAGGGTTTAAAAAGTGGTTATTCAACATGAGGCACGATCCAATTGACATTTTGAATCATTTTGGGTACAGTCCAAAAAATCAATTTTCGGATGAAAAACGATGACTCCGGACATGTCGAATGTTCCCAAAATGGTCTATAATGATGAAATTTTAACATTTAATCTTTTGACTCTAAATGACTGTTGGATGTGAATTATGACTTTTGCAACTAAAATAAGTGTGTTTAAAGTCATTTCTGTGACTGAAACGGGTCAAAATTGAAGCTTTTGAGTAAGGAAAACTCTGTAAAAATGGCAATTTTGGTCATTGTGAGGGTTTAAAAAGTGGTTATTCAACATGAGGCACGATCCAATTGACATTTTGAATCATTTTTGGTACAGTCCAAATAATCAATTTTCGGATGAAAAACGATGACTCCGGACATGCCGAAAGTTCCCAAAATGGTCTATAATGATGAAATTTTAACATTTAATCTTTTGACTCTAAATGACTGTTGGATGTGAATTATGACTTTTTCAACTAAAATATGTGTGTTTAAAGTCATTTCTGTCCCTGAAACAGGTCAAAATTGAAGCTTTTGAGTAAGCAAAACTCTGTAAAAATGGCACTTTTGGTCACTGTGAGGGTTTAAAAAGTGGTTATTCAACATGAGGCACGATCCAATTGACATTTTGAATCATTTTTGGTACAGTCCAAAAAATCAATTTTCGGATGAAAAACGATGACTCCGGACATGTCGAACGTTCCCAAAATGGTCTATAATGATGAAATTTTAACATTTATTCTTTTGACACTAAATGACCGTTAGATGTGAATTATGACTTTTTCAACTAAAATAAGTGTGTTTAAAGTCATTTCTGTGCCTGAAATGGGTCAAAATTGAAGCTTTTGAGTAAGCAAAACTCTGTAAAAATGGCACTTTTGGTCACTGTGAGGGTTTAAAAAGTGGTTATTCAACATGAGGCACGATCCAATTGACATTTTGAATCATTTTTGGTACAGTCCAAAAAATCAATTTTCGGATGAAAAACGATGACTCCGGACATGTCGAACGTTCCCAAAATGGTCTATAATGATGAAATTTTAACATTTAATCTTTTGACACTAAATGACCGTTGGATGTGAATTATGACTTTTTCAACTAAAATAAGTGTGTTTAAAGTCATTTCTGTGCCTGAAATGGGTCAAAATTGAAGCTTTTGAGTAAGGAAAACTCTGTAAAAATGGCAATTTTGGTCACTGTGAGGGTTTAAAAAGTGGTTATTCAACATGAGGCACGATCCAATTGACATTTTGAATAATTTTAGTACAGTCCAAAAAATCAATTTTCGGATGAAAAACGATGACTCTGGAAAGGGGCGACCATTCGGTCCCCCCGAACGTATGGCGGAGTGCCACGATCCCCCGGGAAGCCATCTTGGGCGGGAGGCGAGCCTCGGCTGGTATGCCCGAAGCGGCGTAGCCGGGGCGCGCCTTTTCCCGCCCTGGAGTGGGCTGTCCTAGACACTGACGCGGCCGGGCCACGCCCTCGGGGCAGGCCGGGGCGGGTTTACGCCCGCCCTGAAGACGGATAAAAGGAGCAACAAGCCAAGGAAGCATCCTCTTGTTCCTGTGCTCTGAAGCTGCACCACCTCGCTGCATGTGAGCTCGAGACGGAACGAAGAGCCAATTTTGAGCGTTGTAATTTTCTCGTTTGTTTTTCAGATACTCTGTCGTGAGAATGCCTAAGAAGGCGGGAAAGCGAATGACTACCGACCAGATGCTGCGTGTTCTCATGAAGGAGGTGACCGACTTAAAGAAGCGAATGGCGGAGAAAGACGAGGAAGGGGGGCCGAAATGTCCCCTGGCAGGAGCAGCTCCAGGAGGAAAAGGCAAGAGGCCTAGAAGGGCTGTACCTGGGGGAGGCAACCCGGTTCCCTGTACCCCGCTCGAAGCTCCCACTCCTGTGCCAGAGGAAGGGAACCCGATTCCAGTAGTGGTCACTCCTGTGTCCGGTGAAGATATGCCGCCCGAGCTGGCAGCTCAATTAGCAGCGTGGTTGGGTAAAGATAGCAAGGGCGCCACGGCTGACGACGCGCAGGTGTTGATGAGGCAGCTGCGGGAAACGAGGGAAGCGACGACGGCACCATCGCCATCAGTTTCAGTCGCAGAGACAGCTTCCGGTTCAGGTAAGCGGCCATTGCCGATTGCAAGGGATGAGTCGGCACCCTCGCGGCGGGAAAAATTGGGTCAACATGTCCCTCTGGCTATCAAAGAAAAAATATGGGCAGGGGAATATATAAACATCTTCTCGTTGCTTACCGACCATTATGAAATGGAACATGTTAAGAGCCAGAAAGAGCTCATGCATCCAAGTGTTTGGCGCGCAAAAATGGCCGCCTTAAAGGTAAATGAAAACATTGGTAATTGGGGCAAGGCATGGGGGGTTTTTACATCCATCTTGGGTGAACGTAGGCCCGAATTGCTGCACGAATTGCCGATTTATCAGTCACGGATCATGGGGTACTCTGTATCTCACGAGGGCAATCATTGGTTTTGTTACGACAATGTTTTCAGAAAAGCGAAAGAGCATGATAAAAACTTAACATGGGATTGTTATGATTCTGTGTCCTGGTCCAAAATGGAGGATTCTGGTATGTTGAAGGTGCCATTGATAGGAAGTAACGTTGGTGAATCTTCCCGCCAATATGCAGGGACGCCCTTTCGACCAGTTACGAGTAACGACAATCACTCGAGGCCAGCCGGCAACGCAAACAAAAGGGGGGTTTGTTGGAACTTTAACAGAGGGAAATGTACTAGGCCCCAGGGGTCATGCAAATTTAGGCACGAATGTGGGGGGTGTGGGCAATCATCCCATCCTGAGTCCATGTGCAGAGCCAAAACTGGTGATAACGGGGGTAGAGGAGGCGCCAAACAGGTCTGACTTAGTCCGAGGGGCGCCTTTACCTACCCCGATTGATACCATGGCGATGATTCCCTGGCTCAGCGAATACCCGGATCACGCTTCCGCTGGAGTGTTGCGTAACGGATTTTCATATGGTTTCCGCATCCCGGTGGGAGAGTTTCAGGGTAGGCCACTTTGTAAAAACCAGATATCGGTCTTACAGCATACGACCGTGGTACAAGAAAAGATCGGGAAGGAGGTGGCTCGCGGTCGAGTCGCCGGTCCATTTAATGTGCCACCAGTGGCTAACTTTGTTTGTTCCCCGTTAGGGGTGGTCCCCAAGAAGGACCCGGGGGAGTTTCGGTTGATACATAACTTATCAGCCCCACGTGGTCTTTCAGTGAACGATGCGATAGACCCGGAAGTGTGTTCGGTGCGGTACGCATCCTTCGATGAGGCCGTAGCCATTTTGAATCGCCTGGGGCCCGGTGCGCTGATGGCTAAATCTGATATCGAGTCAGCGTTCCAGTTGCTCCCGGTACACCCAGACGACCAGCGTCTTCTTGGTTTCATGTTCCAGGGTCACTATTACATGGATAGGTGTATGCCAATGGGGTGCTCTATATCTTGTGCTTATTTTGAAATGTTCAGTTGTTTCTTGCAGTGGGTCTTCACGAAGAAGACGGGGTTTCAACATGTTATGCATTATCTCGATGACTTTTTGTTTCTGGGGGCAGCCGGGGATCCGGAATGTGGACAGGCTTTGACCGAATTTTGTGTCTTGATGAAACAGTTTGGTGTGCCATTGGCACCAGGTAAGACAGTGGGTCCCTCGACTTGCCTCGAGTTTTTGGGGATCGAGCTCGACTCGGAAGATGGTTGTTTTCGTCTACCAGGGGACAAAGTGTTAAGATTCAGGGCATCCCTGCAAATGTGTATAGGTAAATCTAAGGTTAGTTTGCATCAACTACAGCAATTGGTGGGACAGTTGAATTTTGCCCTAAGAGTTATACCGATGGCCCGCCCCTTTTCTCGCTCGATCGCTCAAGCCATGGTCGGCCTGAAGGAGGGTCATCATCGCACAAGGCTCTCGGCAGAGGTTCGCCAGGACATGCGCATTTGGTTGGCATTTCTGGCGGATTTCAATGGCCGAATTGTCTGGAACAAACCGGCCGTGTCCTCCGAGGAGCTGGGGCTGTGGACGGATTCAGCAGGGAGCATTGGTTTTGGTGCCATATTCGGCACTCAGTGGTCGGCACAAAAATGGCCGTCATGGTGGCATGAGAGTGGTCTGACAAGTAACATTGCTTTCCTTGAACTTTTTCCCATTCTGGTGGCCCTGAGAACTTGGCCCGAGGGTTTCAGAGATCACTCTGTGGTATTCTGGTCTGATAACATGACCGTGGTTGAGTGTATCAATAGCCAGGCAGCACGCTGCAAGTGGATTCTGAGATTGCTCAAGGAAATTGTGTTATTATGTATGCAATTGAATGTAGTATTTAAGGCAAGACATGTCCCGGGGGTGATGAACCAGGCGGCTGATGCGCTTTCTCGTTTTCGTATGCAGGCCTTCTGGGGTTTTCTGCCCACAGCGGACCCGGTGGCAGCACCCTTTCCCGAAGCTCTCTGGTCTCTCGGTGCCCCGAACTACAGAACCTCGTGGGAGAGAGTTTAGCACCCAGGACAAGGAAGGCATATGAAGGGGCGTTCCGTTCCTATTGGGCCTTTTTGGGGGCAGCTAGAGGGGAGCTTTGGGGCCAGGAGGAGTTGGTAGTGAAATTCCTGCTGTCTTTGCGTCATGCAGGCAAATCAGTGGCTACGGCCCAGAGGCATCGGGCCGCCATTTCCTTCGTGGCTAGGGCTCATGGAATCCAGGACCCGACAGCGTCTTTCGTTGTGCAGAAAGCGCTACGTGGGTGGCAACGCCTTGAGGGTTGCAGGGTAGATGATAGGCGCCCGATAGGTCTGGATAGGTTGGCTTTGTTGTTAGCTGTACTTCCTGCAACATGTTCATCCCAGTATGAAGCAGTGTTATTCCGAGCCGCTTTTGTGTTAGCATTCCATGGGGCTATGCGGGTAAGCGAATTAGTGGCAAGGAACAAGTAGGATACCAGGGGGGGACTGTGCCGAGAGCATGTCCAAGTCAGGGGGGAGACAATGTCTCGTTTGTCAAGTCCAAGACCGACCAGGGTTCAATGGGGGACTGCATAATGATACGAAGGATCCCTGGGTCCTCCATGTGCCCGGTGGGTTGTGTAGAGGAGTATTTAGCACAGCGGGTGGCATCATGGGGGGGGACCTTGTTGAGACACGCTGACGCCACCCCACTGACGAGGTTTCAGTTTCAGCGGGTGCTTGCGATGTCAATTACGGCTGCGGGTTTGAACCCGAGCGAGTTTGGGACCCATTCCTTTCGGATAGGGGCTGCTACAGAGGCTACAGCCAGGGGTCTGAATGTTGAACAAATTAAACGTATGGGGCGTTGGTCCTCTAATTGTTATAAGAGGTATGTGCGGTTGCACATGTTGTGAAGCTGTAACGAAGTACTCACGCTTCTTGTTTTTGTTTGGTTTCAGTTGCGCAAGCTTACGAGGCGGGGCGGACTATGCAGTCGACCCAACACCGGGCCAGCGGTCATACTTCACCGGCTGTGAAAAAGGAGGTGTGGGTCGTGGGCCACTCATACGTGAGGCGAGCCGCGGACGTATTCAAAGCAGGTGACATGAATCACGTGGCTGGGGAATACGGGTACAGTGTGTCCTTCTACGGAAGGGGCGGACTCTGTATTGACCAGTTTCAATCATTTTTTGAGGGTTTGCTAGGGCGGACGAGGTCACCGCCGTCTATAGTCATAGTACATCTTGGGGGTAATGATTTGGTCACCACTGGTAGACGACTTCTTCTTGAGGCGATGCTTTCCACTGTAAGTTGGTTGGCGAGGAGAGTTCCAGGGTGCACGATTGCATGGTCACAGATGATCCCACGTAAAGTATGGCGGGGGGCTGTTTCTGTTTCGGCTTTAAACCGTTCGGTGAGAAAAATTAATAACAAAATGAGTAGATTATTCCGTTCCAATACACTGCATTCTATTTCGCATGGGTGTATTACTGGTGACTGTATGTATTTGGGGGATGGTGTTCATCTGTCCCGGGTGGGGAACGAGTTACTCATAGGAGACTGTATTGCTTGGCTAAAGACATTAAGACATGACCTTTAGGTAGGAGTGTTGTGGGGGGTCCGGATAGCCGGTCAACTATCCGGCCTGTGGCGGTAAGGTCATGATCGGTGAGCACTAATTGGTAGATCCCTATGAGTGGGCGTCACCCATTACGGATGGGAGCGCTCGAAGGAGGTGGCCATTGGCCCCTCAACGGGGAAGGCGGTCCCTTCTAAGGATGGGACGCCGAAAGGAAAGGAAAGGCGGTCAAGGCCCCTTCCTGGGTAGGGGGGGCTACAGCCCCCTCCCGGAGAATTTCCCGGGGCCAGGACATCTGCGACGGCAGATGTGGTACATTGTGTGGGGTTTGGGGGGGGGTCTACGCTACCTTCTAGATTCCTCACACGAGTCCTCGGACGACCTTTAAGTGGCGTCGAGTTTATTGGGGCCCCCGTCAAGTCAAGGGAAATTGGTAGTTGCACTCGAGGTACACCTATGTGCGGTCGCCCCTCACAAGTGAGGGGGATATTTCTGGTTAGGGATCTTGACACCGGTTACGACCTTGCCGTTGGCCCTTAAACGTTAGGATGTACAATTTCAAAAGTACAAGTTAGATGTTTGGTAGGATGTTAGTTCGGCTAGGAGAACCTTTGTATTAGTGAATATGTTAAGGTTAGCCAAACATCGCAATGTGGAATGAAATTGTACATAATATGAAACTGTTATTTTAATGTTTTAATTTTGTTTCATATTTTAATAAATACGGCCGGGAGGGTCACTCCCTCCCGTCTTCCAAAAGTTCAGAACTGTTTCCGGTTTCCCATCCTTGGGGTTTGTGTTGAGAGGGGGTGGCGGGTATCTCGGCCATATGGAAAGGGGCGACCATTCGGTCCCCCCGAACGTATGGCGGAGTGCCACGATCCCCCGGGAAGCCATCTTGGGCGGGAGGCGAGCCTCGGCTGGTATGCCCGAAGCGGCGTAGCCGGGGCGCGCCTTTTCCCGCCCTGGAGTGGGCTGTCCTAGACACTGACGCGGCCGGGCCACGCCCTCGGGGCAGGCCGGGGCGGGTTTACGCCCGCCCTGAAGATGGATAAAAGGAGCAACAAGCCAAGGAAGCATCCTCTTGTTCCTGTGCTCTGAAGCTGCACCACCTCGCTGCACGTGAGCTCGAGACGGAACGAAGAGCCAATTTTGACCCACCCACCAGCCCCTGAAGTCAGCAAGTGGTTTTGAATAAAGTGTGTTGTGGTAACTCTTTTATTTACAGGTCGGATTATTATCGTGATAACCTTGAATATGCAATAAAGAAATGGTCAATTTTGTGGTATGTTTTGCAAATAATGTAAACTGGCTCTAGTGTTGATCAGTAGCATGTTTTAATAAAGTTGTCGCTTAACTGTCTTTGAATAATTTAGTTATTTAGTTTAGATTCATTTAGTTTAGAACTGTCGTATTTATTTTGGTCGGGCGGTAAGGTCATGATCGGTGAGCACTAATTGGTAGATCCCTATGAGTGGGCGTCACCCATTACGGATGGGAGCGCTCGAAGGAGGTGGCCATCGGCCCCTCAACGGGGAAGGCGGTCCCTTCTAAGGATGGGACGCCGAAAGGAAAGGAAAGGCGGTCAAGGCCCCTTCCTGGGTAGGGGGGGCTACAGCCCCCTCCCGGAGAATTTCCCGGGGCCAGGACATCTGCGACGGCAGATGTGGTACATTGTGTGGGGTTTGGGGGGGGGTCTACGCTACCTTCTAGATTCCTCACACGAGTCCTCGGACGACCTTTAAGTGGCGTCGAGTTTATTGGGGCCCCCGTCAAGTCAAGGGAAATTGGTAGTTGCACTCGAGGTACACCTCTGTGCGGTCGCCCCTCACAAGTGAGGGGGATATTTCTGGTGAGGGATCTTGACACCGGTTACGACCTTGCCGTTGGCCCTTAAACGTTAGGATGTACAATTTCAAAAGTACAAGTTAGATGTTTGGTAGGATGTTAGTTCGGCTAGGAGAACCTTTGTATTAGTGAATATGTTAAGGTTAGCCAAACATCGCAATGTGGAATGAAATTGTACATAATATGAAACTGTTATTTTAATGTTTTAATTTTGTTTCATATTTTAATAAATACGGCCGGGAGGGTCACTCCCTCCCGTCTTCCAAAAGTTCAGAACTGTTTCCGGTTTCCCATCCTTGGGGTTTGTGTTGAGAGGGGGTGGCGGGTATGTCGGCCATACGGACATGTCGAACGTTCCCAAAATGGTCTATAAGGATGAAATTTTAACATTTAATCTTTTGACTCTAAATGACTGTTGGATGTGCATTATGACTTTTTCAACTAAAATAAGTGTGTTTAAAGTCATTTCTGTGCCTGAAACGGGTCAAAATTGAAGCTTTTGAGTAAGCAAAACTCTGTAAAAATGGCAATTTTGGTCACTGTGAGGGTTTAAAAAGTGGGTATCCAACATGAGGCACGATCCAATTGACATTTTGAATCATTTTTAGTACAGTCCAAAAAATCAATTTTCGGATGAAAAACGATGACTCCGGACATGCCGAACGTTCCCAAAATGGTCTATAATGATGAAATTTTAACATTTAATCTTTTGACTCTAAATGACTGTTGGATGTGCATTATGACTTTTTCAACTAAAATAAGTGTGTTTAAAGTCATTTCTGTGCCTGAAACGGGTCAAAATTGAAGCTTTTGAGTAAGCAAAACTCTGTAAAAATGGCAATTTTGGTCACTGTGAGGGTTTAAAAAGTGGTTATCCAACATGAGGCACGATCCAATTGACATTTTGAATCATTTTTAGTACAGTCCAAAAAATCAATTTTCGGATGAAAAACGATGACTCCGGACATGCCGAACGTTCCCAAAATGGTCTATAATGATGAAATTTTAACATTTAATCTTTTGACTCTAAATGACTGTTGGATGTGAATTCTGACTTTTTCAACTAAAATAAGTGTGTTTAAAGTCATTTCTGTGCCTGAAACGGGTCAAAATTGAAGCTTTTGAGTAAGGAAAACTCAGTAAAAATGGCAATTTTGGTCACTGTGAGGGTTTAAAAAGTGGTTATTCAACATGAGGCAAGATCAAATTGACATTTTGAATCATTTTTGGTACAGTCCAAAAAATCAATTTTCGGATGAAAAACGATGACTCCGGACATGTCGAACGTTCCCAAAATGGTCTATAATGATGAAATTTTAACATTTAATCTTTTGACTCTAAATGACTGTTGGATGTGAATTATGACTTTTTCAACTAAAATAAGTGTGTTTAAAGTCATTTCTGTGCCTGAAACGGGTCAAAATTGAAGCTTTTGAGTAAGGAAAACTCTGTAAAAATGGCAATTTTGGTCACTGTGAGGGTTTAAAAAGTAGTTATTCAACATGAGGCACGATCCAATTGACATTTTGAATCATTTTTGGTACAGTCCAAAAAATCAATTTTCGGATGAAAAACGATGACTCCGGACATGCCGAACGTTCCCAAAATGGTCTATAATGATGAAATTTTAACATTTAATCTTTTGACTCTAAATGACTGTTGGATGTGAATTATGACTTTTTCAACTAAAATACGTGTGTTTAAAGTCATTTCTGTGCCTGAAACGGGTCAAAATTGAAGCTTTTGAGTAAGCAAAACTCTGTAAAAATGGCACTTTTGGTCACTGTGAGGGTTTAAAAAGTGGTTATTCAACATGAGGCACGATCCAATTGACATTTTGAATCATTTTTGGTACAGTCCAAAAAATCAATTTTCGGAAGAAAAACGATGACTCCGGACATGCCGAACGTTCCCAAAATGGTCTATAATGATGAAATTTTAACATTTAATCTTTTGACTCTAAATGACTGTTGGATGTAAATTATGACTTTTTCAACTAAAATATGTGTGTTTAAAGTCAGTTCTGTGCCTGAAACGGGTCAAAATTGAAGCTTTTGAGTAAGCAAAACTCTGTAAAAATGGCAATTTTGGTCACTGTGAGGGTTTAAAAAGTGGTTATTCAACATGAGGCACGATCCAATTGACATTTTGAATAATTTTTGGTACAGTCCAAAAAATCAATTTTCGGATGAAAAACGATGACTCCGGACATGTCGAACGTTCCCAAAATGGTCTATAATGATGAAATTTTAACATTTAATCTTTTGACTCTAAATGACCGTTGAATGTGAATTATGACTTTTTCAACTAAAATACGTGTGTTTAAAGTCATTTCTGTGCCTGAAACGGGTCAAAATTGAAGCTTTTGAGTAAGCAAAACTCTGTAAAAATTGCACTTTTGGTCACTGTGAGGGTTTAAAAAGTGGTTATTCAACATGAGGCACGATCCAATTGACATTTTGAATAATTTTGGTACAGTCCAAAAAATCAATTTTCGGATGAAAAACGATGACTCCGGACATGCCGAACGTTCCTAAAATGGTCTATAATGATGAAATTTTAACATTTAATCTTTTGACTCTAAATGACTGTTGGATGTGAATTATGACTTTTTCAACTAAAATATGTGTGTTTAAAGTCATTTCTGTGCCTGAAACGGGGCAAAATTGAAGCTTTTGAGTAAGCAAAACTCTGTAAAAATGGCACTTTTGGTCACTGTGAGGGTTTAAAAAGTGGTTATTCAACATGAGGCACGATCCAATTGACATTTTGAATCATTTTGGGTACAGTCCAAAAAATCAATTTTCGGATGAAAAACGATGACTCCGGACATGTTGAACGTTCCCAAAATGGTCTATAATGATGAAATTTTAAATTTAATCTTTTGACTCTAAATGACTGTTGGATGTGCATTATGACTTTTTCAACTAAAATAAGTGTGTTTAAAGTCATTTCTGTGCCTGAAACGGGTCAAAATTGAAGCTTTTGAGTAAGCAAAACTCTGTAAAAATGGCAATTTTGGTCACTGTGAGGGTTTAAAAAGTGGTTATTCAACATGAGGCACGATCCAATTGACATTTTGAATCATTTTGGGTACAGTCCAAAAAATCAATTTTCGGATGAAAAACGATGACTCCGGACATGTCGAACGTTCCCAAAATGGTCTATAATGATGAAATTTTAACATTTAATCTTTTGACTCTAAATGACTGTTGGATGTGAATTCTGACTTTTTCAACTAAAATAAGTGTGTTTAAAGTCATTTCTGTGCCTGAAACGGGTCAAAATTGAAGCTTTTGAGTAAGGAAAACTCTGTAAAAATGGCAATTTTGGTCACTGTGAGGGTTTAAAAAGTGGTTATTCAACATGAGGCAAGATCCAATTGACATTTTGAATCATTTTTGGTACAGCCAAAAAAATCAATTTTCGGATGAAAAACGATGACTCCGGACATGTCGAACGTTCCCAAAATGGTCTATAATGATGAAATTTTAACATTTAATCTTTTGACTCTAAATGACTGTTGGATGTGAATTATGACTTTTTCAACTAAAATACGTGTGTTTAAAGTCATTTCTGTGCCTGAAACGGGTCAAAATTGAAGCTTTTGAGTAAGCAAAACTCTGTAAAAATGGCACTTTTGGTCACTGTGAGGGTTTAAAAAGTGGTTATTCAACATGAGGCACGATCCAATTGACATTTTGAATCATTTTGGGTTCAGTCCAAAAAATCAATTTTCGGATGAAAAACGATGACTCCGGACATGTCGAACGTTCCCAAAATGGTCTATAATGATGAAATTTTAACATTTAATCTTTTGACTCTAAATGACTGTTGGATGTGAATTATGACTTTTTCAACTAAAATAAGTGTGTTTAAAGTCATTTCTGTGCCTGAAACGGGTCAAAATTGAAGCTTTTGAGTAAGGAAAACTCTGTAAAAATGGCAATTTTGGTCACTGTGAGGGTTTAAAAAGTGGTTATTCAACATGAGGCACGATCCAATTGACATTTTGAATCATTTTTGGTACAGTCCAAAAAATCAATTTTCGGATGAAAAACGATGACTCCGGACATGTCGAACGTTCCCAAAATGGTCTATAATGATGAAATTTTAACATTTAATCTTTTGACTCTAAATGACTGTTGGATGTGCATTATGACTTTTTCAACTAAAATAAGTGTGTTTAAAGTCATTTCTGTGCCTGAAACGGGTCAAAATTGAAGCTTTTGAGTAAGCAAAACTCTGTAAAAATGGCACTTTTGGTCTCTGTGAGGGTTTAAAAAGTGGTTATTCAACACGAGGCACGATCCAATTGACATTTTGAATCATTTTGGGTACAGTCCAAAAAATCAATTTTCAGATGAAAAACGATGACTTCGGACATGTCGAACGTTCCCAAAATGGTCTATAATGATGAAATTTTAACATTTAATCTTTTGACTCTAAATGACTGTTGGATGTGAATTATGACTTTTTCAACTAAAATAAGTGTGTTTAAAGTCATTTCTGTGCCTGAAACGGGTCAAAATTGAAGCTTTTGAGTAAGGAAAACTCTGTAAAAATGGCACTTTTGGTCACTGTGAGGGTTTAAAAAGTGGTTATTCAACATGAGGCACGATCCAATTGACATTTTGAATCATTTTGGGTACAGTCCAAAAAATCAATTTTCGGATGAAAAACGATGACTCCGGACATGCCGAACGTTCCCAAAATGGTCTATAATGATGAAATTTTAACATTTAATCTTTTGACTCTAAATGACTGTTGGATGTGAATTATGACTTTTTTAACTAAAATACGTGTGTTTCAAGTCATTTCTGTGCCTGAAACGGGTCAAAATTGAAGCTTTTGAGTAAGCAAAACTCTGTAAAAATGGCACTTTTGGTCACTGTGAGGGTTTAAAAAGTGGTTATTCAACATGAGGCACGATCCAATTGACATTTTGAATCATTTTGGGTACAGTCCAAAAAATCAATTTTCGGATGAAAAACGATGACTCCGGACATGTCGAACGTTCCCAAAATGGTCTATAATGATGAAATTTTAACATTTAATCTTTTGACTCTAAATGACTGTTGGATGTGAATTATGACTTTTTCAACTAAAATAAGTGTGTTTAAAGTCATTTCTGTGCCTGAAACGGGTCAAAATTGAAGCTTTTGAGTAAGCAAAACTCTGTAAAAATGGCACTTTTGGTCACTGTGACGGTTTAAAAAGTGGTTATTCAACATGAGGCACGATCCAATTGACATTTTGAATCATTTTGGGTACAGTCCAAAAAATCAATTTTCGGATGAAAAACGATGACTCCGGACATGTCGAACGTTCCCAAAATGGTCTATAATGATGAAATTTTAACATTTAATCTTTTGACTCTAAATGACTGTTGGATGTGCATTATGACTTTTTCAAGTAAAATAAGTGTGTTTAAAGTCCTTTCTGTGCCTGAAACGGGTCAAAATTGAAGCTTTTGAGTAAGCAAAACTCTGTAAAAATGGCAATTTTGGTCACTGTGAGGGTTTAAAAAGTGGTTATTCAACATGAGGCACGATCCAATTGACATTTTGAATCATTTTTGGTACAGTCCAAAAAATCAATTTTCGGATGAAAAACGATGACTCCGGACATGCCGAACGTTCCCAAAATGGTCTATAATGATGACATTTTAACATTTAATCTTTTGACTCTAAATGACTGTTGGATGTGAATTATGACTTTTTCAACTAAAATACGTGTGTTTAAAGTCATTTCTGTGCCTGAAACGGGTCAAAATTGAAGCTTTTGAGTAAGCAAAACTCTGTAAAAATGGCACTTTTGGTCACTGTGAGGGTTTAAAAAGTGGTTATTCAACATGAGGCACGATCCAATTGACATTTTGAATCATTTTGGGTACAGTCCAAAAAATCAATTTTCGGATGAAAAACGATGACTCCGGACATGTCGAACGTTCCCAAAATGGTCTATAATGATGAAATTTTAACATTAATCTTTTGACTCTAAATGACTGTTGGATGTGAATTATGACTTTTTCAACTAAAATAAGTGTGTTTAAAGTCATTTCTGTGCTTGAAACGGGTCAAAATTGAAGCTTTTGAGTAAGCAAAACTCTGTAAAAATGGCACTTTTGGTCACTGTGAGGGTTTAAAAAGTGGTTATTCAACATGAGGCACGATCCAATTGACATTTTAAATCATTTTTGGTACAGTCCAAAAAATCAATTTTCGGATGAAAAACGATGACTCCGGACATGCCGAACGTTCCCAAAATGGTCTATAATGATGAAATTTTAACATTTAATCTTTTGACTCTAAATGACTGTTGGATGTGAATTATGACTTTTTCAACTAAAATAAGTGTGTTTAAAGTCATTTCTGTGCCTGAAACGGGTCAAAATTGAAGCTTTTGAGTAAGCAAAACTCTGTAAAAATGGCACTTTTGGTCACTGTGAGGGTTTAAAAAGTGGTTATTCAACATGAGGCACGATCCAATTGACATTTTGAATCATTTTGGGTACAGTCCAAAAAATCAATTTTCGGATAAAAAACGATGACTCCGGACATGTCGAACGTTCCCAAAATGGTCTATAATGATGAAATTTTAACATTTAATCTTTTGACTCTAAATGACTGTTGGATGTGCATTATGACTTTTTCAACTAAAATAAGTGTGTTTAAAGTCCTTTCTGTGCCTGAAACGGGTCAAAATTGAAGCTTTTGAGTAAGCAAAACTCTGTAAAAATGGCAATTTTGGTCACTGTGAGGGTTTAAAAAGTGGTTATTCAACATGAGGCACGATCCAATTGACATTTTGAATCATTTTTGGTACAGTCCAAAAAATCCATTTTCGGATGAAAAACGATGACTCCGGACATGCCGAACGTTCCCAAAATGGTCTATAATGATGAAATTTTAACATTTAATCTTTTGACTCTAAATGACTGTTGGATGTGAATTATGACTTTTTCAACTAAAATACGTGTGTTTAAAGTCATTTCTATGCCTGACACAGGTCAAAATTGAAGCTTTTGAGTAAGCAAAACTCTGTAAAAATGGCACTTTTGGTCACTGTGAGGGTTTAAAAAGTGGTTATTCAACATGAGGCACGATCCAATTGACATTTTGAATCATTTTGGGTACAGTCCAAAAAATCAATTTTCGGATGAAAAACGATGACTCCGGACATGTCGAACGTTCCCAAAATGGTCTATAATGATGAAATTTTAACATTTAATCTTTTGACTCTAAATGACTGTTGGATGTGAATTATGACTTTTTCAACTAAAATAAGTGTGTTTAAAGTCATTTCTGTGCCTGAAACGGGTCAAAATTGAAGCTTTGGAGTAAGCAAAACTCTGTAAAAATGGCACTTTTGGTCACTGTGAGGGTTTAAAAAGTGGTTATTCAACATGAGGCACGATCCAATTGACATTTTGAATCATTTTTGGTACAGTCCAAAAAATCAATTTTCGGATGAAAAACGATGACTCCGGGAATGCCGAACGTTCCCAAAATGGTCTATAATGATGAAATTTTAACATTTAATCTTTTGACTCTAAATGACTGTTGGATGTGAATTATGACTTTTTCAACTAAAATACGTGTGTTTAAAGTCATTTCTGTGCCTGAAACGGGTCAAAATTGAAGCTTTTGAGTAAGCAAAACTCTGTAAAAATGGCACTTTTGGTCACTGTGAGGGTTTAAAAAGTGGTTATTCAACATGAGGCACAATCCAATTGACATTTTGAATCATTTTGGGTACAGTCCAAAAAATCAATTTTCGGATGAAAAACGATGACTCCGGACATGTCGAATGTTCCCAAAATGGTCTATAATGATGACATTTTAACATTTAATCTCTTGACTCTTAATGACTGTTGGATGTGAATTATGACTTTTTCAACTAAAATAAGTGTGTTTAAAGTCATTTCTGTGCCTGAAACGGGTCAAAATTGAAGCTTTTGAGTAAGGAAAACTCTGTAAAAATGGCAATTTTGGTCACTGTGAGGGTTTAAAAAGTGGTTATTCAACATGAGGCACGATCCAATTGACATTTTGAATCATTTTTGGTACAGTCCAAAAAATAAATTTTCGGATGAAAAACGATGACTCCGGACATGTCGAACGTTCCCAAAATGGTCTATAATGATGAAATTTTAACATTTAATCTTTTGACTCTAAATGACTGTTGGATGTGAATTATGACTTTTTCAACTAAAATAAGTGTGTTTAAAGTCATTTCTGTGCCTGAAACGGGTCAAAATTGAAGCTTTTGAGTAAGCAAAACTCTGTAAAAATGGCACTTTTGGTCACTGTGAGGGTTTAAAAAGTGGTTATTCAACATGAGGCACGATCCAATTGACATTTTGAATCATTTTGGGTACAGTCCAAAAAATCAATTTTCGGATGAAAAACGATGACTCCGGACATGCCGAACGTTCCCAAAATGGTCTATAATGATGAAATTTTAACATTTAATCTTTTGACTCTAAATGACTGTTGGATGTGAATTATGACTTTTTCAACTAAAATAAGTGTGTTTAAAGTCATTTCTGTGCCTGAAACGGGTCAAAATTGAAGCTTTTGAGTAAGCAAAACTCTGTAAAAATGGCACTTTTGGTCACTGTGAGGGTTTAAAAAGTGGTTATTCAACATGAGGCACGATCCAATTGACATTTTGAATCATTTTGGGTACAGTCCAAAAAATCAATTTTCGGATGAAAAACGATGACTCCGGACATGCCGAACGTTCCCAAAATGGTCTATAATGATGAAATTTTAACATTTAATCTTTTGACTCTAAATGACTGTTGGATGTGAATTATTACTTTTTTAACTAAAATACGTGTGTTTCAAGTCATTTCTGTGCCTGAAACGGGTCAAAATTGAAGCTTTTGAGTAAGCAAAACTCTGTAAAAATGGCACTTTTGGTCACTGTGAGGGTTTAAAAAGTGGTTATTCAACATGAGGCACGATCCAATTGACATTTTGAATCATTTTGGGTACAGTCCAAAAAATCAATTTTCGGATGAAAAACGATGACTCCGGACATGTCGAACGTTCCCAAAATGGTCTATAATGATGAAATTTTAACATTTAATCTTTTGACTCTAAATGACTGTTGGATGTGAATTATGACTTTTTCAACTAAAATAAGTGTGTTTAAAGTCATTTCTGTGCCTGAAACGGGTCAAAATGGAAGCTTTTGAGTAAGCAAAACTCTGTAAAAATGGCACTTTTGGTCACTGTGACGGTTTAAAAAGTGGTTATTCAACATGAGGCACGTTCCAATTGACATTTTGAATCATTTTGGGTACAGTCCAAAAAATCAATTTTCGGATGAAAAACGATGACTCCGGACATGTCGAACGTTCCCAAAATGGTCTATAATGATGAAATTTTAACATTTAATCTTTTGACTCTAAATGACTGTTGGATGTGCATTATGACTTTTTCAAGTAAAATAAGTGTGTTTAAAGTCCTTTCTGTGCCTGAAACGGGTCAAAATTGAAGCTTTTGAGTAAGCAAAACTCTGTAAAAATGGCAATTTTGGTCACTGTGAGGGTTTAAAAAGTGGTTATTCAACATGAGGCACGATCCAATTGACATTTTGAATCATTTTGGGTACAGTCCAAAAAATCAATTTTCGGATGAAAAACGATGACTCCGGACATGTCGAACGTTCCCAAAATGGTCTATAATGATGAAATTTTAACATTAATCTTTTGACTCTAAATGACTGTTGGATGTGAATTATGACTTTTTCAACTAAAATAAGTGTGTTTAAAGTCATTTCTGTGCTTGAAACGGGTCAAAATTGAAGCTTTTGAGTAAGCAAAACTCTGTAAAAATGGCACTTTTGGTCACTGTGAGGGTTTAAAAAGTGGTTATTCAACATGAGGCACGATCCAATTGACATTTTAAATCATTTTTGGTACAGTCCAAAAAATCAATTTTCGGATGAAAAACGATGACTCCGGACATGCCGAACGTTCCCAAAATGGTCTATAATGATGAAATTTTAACATTTAATCTTTTGACTCTAAATGACTGTTGGATGTGAATTATGACTTTTTCAACTAAAATAAGTGTGTTTAAAGTCATTTCTGTGCCTGAAACGGGTCAAAATTGAAGCTTTTGAGTAAGCAAAACTCTGTAAAAATGGCACTTTTGGTCACTGTGAGGGTTTAAAAAGTGGTTATTCAACATGAGGCACGATCCAATTGACATTTTGAATCATTTTGGGTACAGTCCAAAAAATCAATTTTCGGATGAAAAACGATGACTCCGGACATGTCGAACGTTCCCAAAATGGTCTATAATGATGAAATTTTAACATTTAATCTTTTGACTCTAAATGACTGTTGGATGTGCATTATGACTTTTTCAACTAAAATAAGTGTGTTTAAAGTCCTTTCTGTGCCTGAAACGGGTCAAAATTGAAGCTTTTGAGTAAGCAAAACTCTGTAAAAATGGCAATTTTGGTCACTGTGAGGGTTTAAAAAGTGGTTATTCAACATGAGGCACGATCCAATTGACATTTTGAATCATTTTTGGTACAGTCCAAAAAATCCATTTTCGGATGAAAAACGATGACTCCGGACATGCCGAACGTTCCCAAAATGGTCTATAATGATGAAATTTTAACATTTAATCTTTTGACTCTAAATGACTGTTGGATGTGAATTATGACTTTTTCAACTAAAATACGTGTGTTTAAAGTCATTTCTATGCCTGACACGGGTCAAAATTGAAGCTTTTGAGTAAGCAAAACTCTGTAAAAATGGCACTTTTGGTCACTGTGAGGGTTTAAAAAGTGGTTATTCAACATGAGGCACGATCCAATTGACATTTTGAATCATTTTTGGTACAGTCCAAAAAATCAATTTTCGGATGAAAAACGATGACTCCGGGAATGCCGAACGTTCCCAAAATGGTCTATAATGATGAAATTTTAACATTTAATCTTTTGACTCTAAATGACTGTTGGATGTGAATTATGACTTTTTCAACTAAAATACGTGTGTTTAAAGTCATTTCTGTGCCTGAAACGGGTCAAAATTGAAGCTTTTGAGTAAGCAAAACTCTGTAAAAATGGCACTTTTGGTCACTGTGAGGGTTTAAAAAGTGGTTATTCAACATGAGGCACAATCCAATTGACATTTTGAATCATTTTGGGTACAGTCCAAAAAATCAATTTTCGGATGAAAAACGATGACTCCGGACATGTCGAATGTTCCCAAAATGGTCTATAATGATGACATTTTAACATTTAATCTCTTGACTCTTAATGACTGTTGGATGTGAATTATGACTTTTTCAACTAAAATAAGTGTGTTTAAAGTCATTTCTGTGCCTGAAACGGGTCAAAATTGAAGCTTTTGAGTAAGGAAAACTCTGTAAAAATGGCAATTTTGGTCACTGTGAGGGTTTAAAAAGTGGTTATTCAACATGAGGCACGATCCAATTGACATTTTGAATCATTTTTGGTACAGTCCAAAAAATAAATTTTCGGATGAAAAACGATGACTCCGGACATGTCGAACGTTCCCAAAATGGTCTATAATGATGAAATTTTAACATTTAATCTTTTGACTCTAAATGACTGTTGGATGTGAATTATGACTTTTTCAACTAAAATAAGTGTGTTTAAAGTCATTTCTGTGCCTGAAACGGGTCAAAATTGAAGCTTTTGAGTAAGCAAAACTCTGTAAAAATGGCACTTTTGGTCACTGTGAGGGTTTAAAAAGTGGTTATTCAACATGAGGCACGATCCAATTGACATTTTGAATCATTTTGGGTACAGTCCAAAAAATCAATTTTCGGATGAAAAACGATGACTCCGGACATGCCGAACGTTCCCAAAATGGTCTATAATGATGAAATTTTAACATTTAATCTTTTGACTCTAAATGACTGTTGGATGTGAATTATGACTTTTTCAACTAAAATAAGTGTGTTTAAAGTCATTTCTGTGCCTGAAACGGGTCAAAATTGAAGCTTTTGAGTAAGCAAAACTCTGTAAAAATGGCACTTTTGGTCACTGTGAGGGTTTAAAAAGTGGTTATTCAACATGAGGCACGATCCAATTGACATTTTGAATCATTTTGGGTACAGTCCAAAAAATCAATTTTCGGATGAAAAACGATGACTCCGGACATGCCGAACGTTCCCAAAATGGTCTATAATGATGAAATTTTAACATTTAATCTTTTGACTCTAAATGACTGTTGGATGTGAATTATTACTTTTTTAACTAAAATACGTGTGTTTCAAGTCATTTCTGTGCCTGAAACGGGTCAAAATTGAAGCTTTTGAGTAAGCAAAACTCTGTAAAAATGGCACTTTTGGTCACTGTGAGGGTTTAAAAAGTGGTTATTCAACATGAGGCACGATCCAATTGACATTTTGAATCATTTTGGGTACAGTCCAAAAAATCAATTTTCGGATGAAAAACGATGACTCCGGACATGTCGAACGTTCCCAAAATGGTCTATAATGATGAAATTTTAACATTTAATCTTTTGACTCTAAATGACTGTTGGATGTGAATTATGACTTTTTCAACTAAAATAAGTGTGTTTAAAGTCATTTCTGTGCCTGAAACGGGTCAAAATTGAAGCTTTTGAGTAAGCAAAACTCTGTAAAAATGGCACTTTTGGTCACTGTGACGGTTTAAAAAGTGGTTATTCAACATGAGGCACGATCCAATTGACATTTTGAATCATTTTGGGTACAGTCCAAAAAATCAATTTTCGGATGAAAAACGATGACTCCGGACATGTCGAACGTTCCCAAAATGGTCTATAATGATGAAATTTTAACATTTAATCTTTTGACTCTAAATGACTGTTGGATGTGCATTATGACTTTTTCAAGTAAAATAAGTGTGTTTAAAGTCCTTTCTGTGCCTGAAACGGGTCAAAATTGAAGCTTTTGAGTAAGCAAAACTCTGTAAAAATGGCAATTTTGGTCACTGTGAGGGTTTAAAAAGTGGTTATTCAACATGAGGCACGATCCAATTGACATTTTGAATCATTTTGGGTACAGTCCAAAAAATCAATTTTCGGATGAAAAACGATGACTCCGGACATGTCGAACGTTCCCAAAATGGTCTATAATGATGAAATTTTAACATTAATCTTTTGACTCTAAATGACTGTTGGATGTGAATTATGACTTTTTCAACTAAAATAAGTGTGTTTAAAGTCATTTCTGTGCTTGAAACGGGTCAAAATTGAAGCTTTTGAGTAAGCAAAACTCTGTAAAAATGGCACTTTTGGTCACTGTGAGGGTTTAAAAAGTGGTTATTCAACATGAGGCACGATCCAATTGACATTTTAAATCATTTTTGGTACAGTCCAAAAAATCAATTTTCGGATGAAAAACGATGACTCCGGACATGCCGAACGTTCCCAAAATGGTCTATAATGATGAAATTTTAACATTTAATCTTTTGACTCTAAATGACTGTTGGATGTGAATTATGACTTTTTCAACTAAAATAAGTGTGTTTAAAGTCATTTCTGTGCCTGAAACGGGTCAAAATTGAAGCTTTTGAGTAAGCAAAACTCTGTAAAAATGGCACTTTTGGTCACTGTGAGGGTTTAAAAAGTGGTTATTCAACATGAGGCACGATCCAATTGACATTTTGAATCATTTTGGGTACAGTCCAAAAAATCAATTTTCGGATGAAAAACGATGACTCCGGACATGTCGAACGTTCCCAAAATGGTCTATAATGATGAAATTTTAACATTTAATCTTTTGACTCTAAATGACTGTTGGATGTGCATTATGACTTTTTCAACTAAAATAAGTGTGTTTAAAGTCCTTTCTGTGCCTGAAACGGGTCAAAATTGAAGCTTTTGAGTAAGCAAAACTCTGAAAAAATGGCAATTTTGGTCACTGTGAGGGTTTAAAAAGTGGTTATTCAACATGAGGCACGATCCAATTGACATTTTGAATCATTTTTGGTACAGTCCAAAAAATCCATTTTCGGATGAAAAACGATGACTCCGGACATGCCGAACGTTCCCAAAATGGTCTATAATGATGAAATTTTAACATTTAATCTTTTGACTCTAAATGACTGTTGGATGTGAATTATGACTTTTTCAACTAAAATACGTGTGTTTAAAGTCATTTCTATGCCTGACACGGGTCAAAATTGAAGCTTTTGAGTAAGCAAAACTCTGTAAAAATGGCACTTTTGGTCACTGTGAGGGTTTAAAAAGTGGTTATTCAACATGAGGCACGATCCAATTGACATTTTGAATCATTTTGGGTACAGTCCAAAAAATCAATTTTCGGATGAAAAACGATGACTCCGGACATGTCGAACGTTCCCAAAATGGTCTATAATGATGAAATTTTAACATTTAATCTTTTGACTCTAAATGACTGTTGGATGTGAATTATGACTTTTTCAACTAAAATAAGTGTGTTTAAAGTCATTTCTGTGCCTGAAACGGGTCAAAATTGAAGCTTTGGAGTAAGCAAAACTCTGTAAAAATGGCACTTTTGGTCACTGTGAGGGTTTAAAAAGTGGTTATTCAACATGAGGCACAATCCAATTGAAATTTTGAATCATTTTTGGTACAGTCCAAAAAATCAATTTTCGGATGAAAAACGATGACTCCGGACATGTCGAACGTTCCCAAAATGGTCTATAATGATGAAATTTTAACATTTAATCTTTTGACTCTAAATGACTGTTGGATGTGAATTATGACTTTTTCAACTAAAATAAGTGTGTTTAAAGTCATTTCTGTGCCTGAAACGGGTCAAAATTGAAGCTTTGGAGTAAGCAAAACTCTGTAAAAATGGCACTTTTGGTCACTGTGAGGGTTTAAAAAGTGGTTATTCAACATGAGGCACGATCCAATTGACATTTTGAATCATTTTTGGTACAGTCCAAAAAATCAATTTTCGGATGAAAAACGATGACCCTGGGAATGCCGAACGTTCCCAAAATGGTCTATAATGATGAAATTTTAACATTTAATCTTTTGACTCTAAATGACTGTTGGATGTGAATTATGACTTTTTCAACTAAAATACGTGTGTTTAAAGTCATTTCTGTGCCTGAAACGGGTCAAAATTGAAGCTTTTGAGTAAGCAAAACTCTGTAAAAATGGCACTTTTGGTCACTGTGAGGGTTTAAAAAGTGGTTATTCAACATGAGGCACGATCCAATTGACATTTTGAATCATTTTGGGTACAGTCCAAAAAATCAATTTTCGGATAAAAAACGATGACTCCGGACATGTCGAACGTTCCCAAAATGGTCTATAATGATGAAATTTTAACATTTAATCTTTTGACTCTAAATGACTGTTGGATGTGCATTATGACTTTTTCAACTAAAATAAGTGTGTTTAAAGTCCTTTCTGTGCCTGAAACGGGTCAAAATTGAAGCTTTTGAGTAAGCAAAACTCTGTAAAAATGGCAATTTTGGTCACTGTGAGGGTTTAAAAAGTGGTTATTCAACATGAGGCACGATCCAATTGACATTTTGAATCATTTTTGGTACAGTCCAAAAAATCCATTTTCGGATGAAAAACGATGACTCCGGACATGCCGAACGTTCCCAAAATGGTCTATAATGATGAAATTTTAACATTTCATCTTTTGACTCTAAATGACTGTTGGATGTGAATTATGACTTTTTCAACTAAAATACGTGTGTTTAAAGTCATTTCTATGCCTGACACGGGTCAAAATTGAAGCTTTTGAGTAAGCAAAACTCTGTAAAAATGGCACTTTTGGTCACTGTGAGGGTTTAAAAAGTGGTTATTCAACATGAGGCACGATCCAATTGACATTTTGAATCATTTTGGGTACAGTCCAAAAAATCAATTTTCGGATGAAAAACGATGACTCCGGACATGTCGAACGTTCCCAAAATGGTCTATAATGATGAAATTTTAACATTTAATCTTTTGACTCTAAATGACTGTTGGATGTGAATTATGACTTTTTCAACTAAAATAAGTGTGTTTAAAGTCATTTCTGTGCCTGAAACGGGTCAAAATTGAAGCTTTGGAGTAAGCAAAACTCTGTAAAAATGGCACTTTTGGTCACTGTGAGGGTTTAAAAAGTGGTTATTCAACATGAGGCACGATCCAATTGACATTTTGAATCATTTTTGGTACAGTCCAAAAAATCAATTTTCGGATGAAAAACGATGACTCCGGGAATGCCGAACGTTCCCAAAATGGTCTATAATGATGAAATTTTAACATTTAATCTTTTGACTCTAAATGACTGTTGGATGTGAATTATGACTTTTTCAACTAAAATACGTGTGTTTAAAGTCATTTCTGTGCCTGAAACGGGTCAAAATTGAAGCTTTTGAGTAAGCAAAACTCTGTAAAAATGGCACTTTTGGTCACTGTGAGGGTTTAAAAAGTGGTTATTCAACATGAGGCACAATCCAATTGACATTTTGAATCATTTTGGGTACAGTCCAAAAAATCAATTTTCGGATGAAAAACGATGACTCCGGACATGTCGAATGTTCCCAAAATGGTCTATAATGATGACATTTTAACATTTAATCTCTTGACTCTTAATGACTGTTGGATGTGAATTATGACTTTTTCAACTAAAATAAGTGTGTTTAAAGTCATTTCTGTGCCTGAAACGGGTCAAAATTGAAGCTTTTGAGTAAGGAAAACTCTGTAAAAATGGCAATTTTGGTCACTGTGAGGGTTTAAAAAGTGGTTATTCAACATGAGGCACGATCCAATTGACATTTTGAATCATTTTTGGTACAGTCCAAAAAATAAATTTTCGGATGAAAAACGATGACTCCGGACATGTCGAACGTTCCCAAAATGGTCTATAATGATGAAATTTTAACATTTAATCTTTTGACTCTAAATGACTGTTGGATGTGAATTATGACTTTTTCAACTAAAATAAGTGTGTTTAAAGTCATTTCTGTGCCTGAAACGGGTCAAAATTGAAGCTTTTGAGTAAGCAAAACTCTGTAAAAATGGCACTTTTGGTCACTGTGAGGGTTTAAAAAGTGGTTATTCAACATGAGGCACGATCCAATTGACATTTTGAATCATTTTGGGTACAGTCCAAAAAATCAATTTTCGGATGAAAAACGATGACTCCGGACATGCCGAACGTTCCCAAAATGGTCTATAATGATGAAATTTTAACATTTAATCTTTTGACTCTAAATGACTGTTGGATGTGAATTATGACTTTTTCAACTAAAATAAGTGTGTTTAAAGTCATTTCTGTGCCTGAAACGGGTCAAAATTGAAGCTTTTGAGTAAGCAAAACTCTGTAAAAATGGCACTTTTGGTCACTGTGAGGGTTTAAAAAGTGGTTATTCAACATGAGGCACGATCCAATTGACATTTTGAATCATTTTGGGTACAGTCCAAAAAATCAATTTTCGGATGAAAAACGATGACTCCGGACATGCCGAACGTTCCCAAAATGGTCTATAATGATGAAATTTTAACATTTAATCTTTTGACTCTAAATGACTGTTGGATGTGAATTATTACTTTTTTAACTAAAATACGTGTGTTTCAAGTCATTTCTGTGCCTGAAACGGGTCAAAATTGAAGCTTTTGAGTAAGCAAAACTCTGTAAAAATGGCACTTTTGGTCACTGTGAGGGTTTAAAAAGTGGTTATTCAACATGAGGCACGATCCAATTGACATTTTGAATCATTTTGGGTACAGTCCAAAAAATCAATTTTCGGATGAAAAACGATGACTCCGGACATGTCGAACGCTCCCAAAATGGTCTATAATGATGAAATTTTAACATTTAATCTTTTGACTCTAAATGACTGTTGGATGTGAATTATGACTTTTTCAACTAAAATAAGTGTGTTTAAAGTCATTTCTGTGCCTGAAACGGGTCAAAATTGAAGCTTTTGAGTAAGCAAAACTCTGTAAAAATGGCACTTTTGGTCACTGTGACGGTTTAAAAAGTGGTTATTCAACATGAGGCACGATCCAATTGACATTTTGAATCATTTTGGGTACAGTCCAAAAAATCAATTTTCGGATGAAAAACGATGACTCCGGACATGTCGAACGTTCCCAAAATGGTCTATAATGATGAAATTTTAACATTTAATCTTTTGACTCTAAATGACTGTTGGATGTGCATTATGACTTTTTCAAGTAAAATAAGTGTGTTTAAAGTCCTTTCTGTGCCTGAAACGGGTCAAAATTGAAGCTTTTGAGTAAGCAAAACTCTGTAAAAATGGCAATTTTGGTCACTGTGAGGGTTTAAAAAGTGGTTATTCAACATGAGGCACGATCCAATTGACATTTTGAATCATTTTGGGTACAGTCCAAAAAATCAATTTTCGGATGAAAAACGATGACTCCGGACATGTCGAACGTTCCCAAAATGGTCTATAATGATGAAATTTTAACATTAATCTTTTGACTCTAAATGACTGTTGGATGTGAATTATGACTTTTTCAACTAAAATAAGTGTGTTTAAAGTCATTTCTGTGCTTGAAACGGGTCAAAATTGAAGCTTTTGAGTAAGCAAAACTCTGTAAAAATGGCACTTTTGGTCACTGTGAGGGTTTAAAAAGTGGTTATTCAACATGAGGCACGATCCAATTGACATTTTAAATCATTTTTGGTACAGTCCAAAAAATCAATTTTCGGATGAAAAACGATGACTCCGGACATGCCGAACGTTCCCAAAATGGTCTATAATGATGAAATTTTAACATTTAATCTTTTGACTCTAAATGACTGTTGGATGTGAATTATGACTTTTTCAACTAAAATAAGTGTGTTTAAAGTCATTTCTGTGCCTGAAACGGGTCAAAATTGAAGCTTTTGAGTAAGCAAAACTCTGTAAAAATGGCACTTTTGGTCACTGTGAGGGTTTAAAAAGTGGTTATTCAACATGAGGCACGATCCAATTGACATTTTGAATCATTTTGGGTACAGTCCAAAAAATCAATTTTCGGATGAAAAACGATGACTCCGGACATGTCGAACGTTCCCAAAATGGTCTATAATGATGAAATTTTAACATTTAATCTTTTGACTCTAAATGACTGTTGGATGTGCATTATGACTTTTTCAACTAAAATAAGTGTGTTTAAAGTCCTTTCTGTGCCTGAAACGGGTCAAAATTGAAGCTTTTGAGTAAGCAAAACTCTGTAAAAATGGCAATTTTGGTCACTGTGAGGGTTTAAAAAGTGGTTATTCAACATGAGGCACGATCCAATTGACATTTTGAATCATTTTTGGTACAGTCCAAAAAATCCATTTTCGGATGAAAAACGATGACTCCGGACATGCCGAACGTTCCCAAAATGGTCTATAATGATGAAATTTTAACATTTAATCTTTTGACTCTAAATGACTGTTGGATGTGAATTATGACTTTTTCAACTAAAATACGTGTGTTTAAAGTCATTTCTATGCCTGACACGGGTCAAAATTGAAGCTTTTGAGTAAGCAAAACTCTGTAAAAATGGCACTTTTGGTCACTGTGAGGGTTTAAAAAGTGGTTATTCAACATGAGGCACGATCCAATTGACATTTTGAATCATTTTGGGTACAGTCCAAAAAATCAATTTTCGGATGAAAAACGATGACTCCGGACATGTCGAACGTTCCCAAAATGGTCTATAATGATGAAATTTTAACATTTAATCTTTTGACTCTAAATGACTGTTGGATGTGAATTATGACTTTTTCAACTAAAATAAGTGTGTTTAAAGTCATTTCTGTGCCTGAAACGGGTCAAAATTGAAGCTTTGGAGTAAGCAAAACTCTGTAAAAATGGCACTTTTGGTCACTGTGAGGGTTTAAAAAGTGGTTATTCAACATGAGGCACAATCCAATTGACATTTTGAATCATTTTTGGTACAGTCCAAAAAATCAATTTTCGGATGAAAAACGATGACTCCGGACATGTCGAACGTTCCCAAAATGGTCTATAATGATGAAATTTTAACATTTAATCTTTTGACTCTAAATGACTGTTGGATGTGAATTATGACTTTTTCAACTAAAATAAGTGTGTTTAAAGTCATTTCTGTGCCTGAAACGGGTCAAAATTGAAGCTTTGGAGTAAGCAAAACTCTGTAAAAATGGCACTTTTGGTCACTGTGAGGGTTTAAAAAGTGGTTATTCAACATGAGGCACGATCCAATTGACATTTTGAATCATTTTTGGTACAGTCCAAAAAATCAATTTTCGGATGAAAAACGATGACCCTGGGAATGCCGAACGTTCCCAAAATGGTCTATAATGATGAAATTTTAACATTTAATCTTTTGACTCTAAATGACTGTTGGATGTGAATTATGACTTTTTCAACTAAAATACGTGTGTTTAAAGTCATTTCTGTGCCTGAAACAGGTCAAAATTGAAGCTTTTGAGTAAGCAAAACTCTGTAAAAATGGCACTTTTGGTCACTGTGAGGGTTTAAAAAGTGGTTATTCAACATGAGGCACGACCCAATTGACATTTTGAATCATTTTGGGTACAGTCCAAAAAATCAATTTTCGGATGAAAAACGATGACTCCGGACATGTCGAACGTTCCCAAAATGGTCTATAATGATGAAATTTTAACATTTAATCTTTTGACTCTAAATGACTGTTGGATGTGAATTATGACTTTTTCAACTAAAATAAGTGTGTTTAAAGTCATTTCTGTGCCTGAAACGGGTCAAAATTGAAGCTTTTGAGTAAGCAAAACTCTGTAAAAATGGCAATTTTGGTCACTGTGAGGGTTTAAAAAGTGGTTATTCAACATGAGGCACGATCCAATTGACATTTTGAATTATTTTTGGTACAGTCTAAAAAATCAATTTTCGGATGAAAAACGATGACTCCGGACATGCAGAACGTTCCCAAAATGGTCTATAATGATGAAATTTTAACATTTAATCTTTTGACTCTAAATGACTGTTGGATGTGAATTATGACTTTTTCAACTAAAATAAGTGTGTTTAAAGTCATTTCTGTGCCTGAAACGGGTCAAAATTGAAGCTTTTGAGTAAGGAAAACTCTGTAAAAATGGCAATTTTGGTCACTGTGAGGGTTTAAAAAGTGTTTATTCAACATGAGGCACGATCCAATTGACATTTTGAATCATTTTTGGTACAGTCCAAAAAATCGATTTTCGGATGAAAAACGATGACTCCAGACATGCCGAACGTTCCCAAAATGGTCTATAATGATGAAATTTTAACATTTAATCTTTTGACTCTAAATGACTGTTGGATGTGAATTATGACTTTTTCAACTAAAATAAGTGTGTTTAAAGTCATTTCTGTGCCTGAAACGGGTCAAAATTGAAGCTTTTGAGTAAGCAAAACTCTGTAAAAATGGCACTTTTGGTCACTGTGAGGGTTTAAAAAGTGGTTATTCAACATGAGGCACGATCCAATTGACATTTTGAATCATTTTGGGTACAGTCCAAAAAATCAATTTTCGGATGAAAAACGATGACTCCGGACATGCCGAACGTTCCCAAAATGGTCTATAATGATGAAATTTTAACATTTAATCTTTTGACTCTAAATGACTGTTGGATGTGAATTATGACTTTTTTAACTAAAATACGTGTGTTTCAAGTCATTTCTGTGCCTGAAACGGGTCAAAATTGAAGCTTTTGAGTAAGCAAAACTCTGTAAAAATGGCACTTTTGGTCACTGTGAGGGTTTAAAAAGTGGTTATTCAACATGAGGCACGATCCAATTGACATTTTGAATCATTTTGGGTACAGTCCAAAAAATCAATTTTCGGATGAAAAACGATGACTCCGGACATGTCGAACGTTCCCAAAATGGTCTATAATGATGACATTTTAACATTTAATCTTTTGACTCTAAATGACTGTTGGATGTGAATTATGACTTTTTCAACTAAAATAAGTGTGTTTAAAGTCATTTCTGTGCCTGAAACGGGTCAAAATTGAAGCTTTTGAGTAAGCAACACTCTGTAAAAATGGCACTTTTGGTCACTGTGACGGTTTAAAAAGTGGTTATTCAACATGAGGCACGATCCAATTGACATTTTGAATCATTTTGGGTACAGTCCAAAAAATCAATTTTCGGATGAAAAACGATGACTCCGGACATGTCGAACGTTCCCAAAATGGTCTATAATGATGAAATTTTAACATTTAATCTTTTGACTCTAAATGACTGTTGGATGTGCATTATGACTTTTTCAAGTAAAATAAGTGTGTTTAAAGTCCTTTCTGTGCCTGAAACGGGTCAAAATTGAAGCTTTTGAGTAAGCAAAACTCTGTAAAAATGGCAATTTTGGTCACTGTGAGGGTTTAAAAAGTGGTTATTCAACATGAGGCACGATCCAATTGACATTTTGAATCATTTTTGGTACAGTCCAAAAAATCAATTTTCGGATGAAAAACGATGACTCCGGACATGCCGAACGTTCCCAAAATGGTCTATAATGATGACATTTTAACATTTAATCTTTTGACTCTAAATGACTGTTGGATGTGAATTATGACTTTTTCAACTAAAATACGTGTGTTTAAAGTCATTTCTGTGCCTGAAACGGGTCAAAATTGAAGCTTTTGAGTAAGCAAAACTCTGTAAAAATGGCACTTTTGGTCACTGTGAGGGTTTAAAAAGTGGTTATTCAACATGAGGCACGATCCAATTGACATTTTGAATCATTTTGGGTACAGTCCAAAAAATCAATTTTCGGATGAAAAACGATGACTCCGGACATGTCGAACGTTCCCAAAATGGTCTATAATGATGAAATTTTAACATTAATCTTTTGACTCTAAATGACTGTTGGATGTGAATTATGACTTTTTCAACTAAAATAAGTGTGTTTAAAGTCATTTCTGTGCTTGAAACGGGTCAAAATTGAAGCTTTTGAGTAAGCAAAACTCTGTAAAAATGGCACTTTTGGTCACTGTGAGGGTTTAAAAAGTGGTTATTCAACATGAGGCACGATCCAATTGACATTTTGTATCATTTTGGGTACAGTCCAAAAAATCAATTTTCGGATGAAAAACGATGACTCCGGACATGTCGAACGTTCCCAAAATGGTCTATAATGATGAAATTTTAACATTTAATCTTTTGACTCTAAATGACTGTTGGATGTGAATTATGACTTTTTCAACTAAAATAAGTGTGTTTAAAGTCATTTCTGTGCCTGAAACGGGTCAAAATTGAAGCTTTGGAGTAAGCAAAACTCTGTAAAAATGGCACTTTTGGTCACTGTGAGGGTTTAAAAAGTGGTTATTCAACATGAGGCACGATCCAATTGACATTTTGAATCATTTTGGGTACAGTCCAAAAAATCAATTTTCGGATGAAAAACGATGACTCCGGACATGTCGAACGTTCCCAAAATGGTCTATAATGATGAAATTTTAACATTAATCTTTTGACTCTAAATGACTGTTGGATGTGAATTATGACTTTTTCAACTAAAATAAGTGTGTTTAAAGTCATTTCTGTGCTTGAAACGGGTCAAAATTGAAGCTTTTGAGTAAGCAAAACTCTGTAAAAATGGCACTTTTGGTCACTGTGAGGGTTTAAAAAGTGGTTATTCAACATGAGGCACGATCCAATTGACATTTTAAATCATTTTTGGTACAGTCCAAAAAATCAATTTTCGGATGAAAAACGATGACTCCGGACATGCCGAACGTTCCCAAAATGGTCTATAATGATGAAATTTTAACATTTAATCTTTTGACTCTAAATGACTGTTGGATGTGAATTATGACTTTTTCAACTAAAATAAGTGTGTTTAAAGTCATTTCTGTGCCTGAAACGGGTCAAAATTGAAGCTTTTGAGTAAGCAAAACTCTGTAAAAATGGCACTTTTGGTCACTGTGAGGGTTTAAAAAGTGGTTATTCAACATGAGGCACGATCTAATTGACATTTTGAATCATTTTGGGTACAGTCCAAAAAATCAATTTTCGGATGAAAAACGATGACTCCGGACATGTCGAACGTTCCCAAAATGGTCTATAATGATGAAATTTTAACATTTAATCTTTTGACTCTAAATGACTGTTGGATGTGCATTATGACTTTTTCAACTAAAATAAGTGTGTTTAAAGTCCTTTCTGTGCCTGAAACGGGTCAAAATTGAAGCTTTTGAGTAAGCAAAACTCTGTAAAAATGGCAATTTTGGTCACTGTGAGGGTTTAAAAAGTGGTTATTCAACATGAGGCACGATCCAATTGACATTTTGAATCATTTTTGGTACAGTCCAAAAAATCCATTTTCGGATGAAAAACGATGACTCCGGACATGCCGAACGTTCCCAAAATGGTCTATAATGATGAAATTTTAACATTTAATCTTTTGACTCTAAATGACTGTTGGATGTGAATTATGACTTTTTCAACTAAAATACGTGTGTTTAAAGTCATTTCAATGCCTGACACGGGTCAAAATTGAAGCTTTTGAGTAAGCAAAACTCTGTAAAAATGGCACTTTTGGTCACTGTGAGGGTTTAAAAAGTGGTTATTCAACATGAGGCACGATCCAATTGACATTTTGAATCATTTTGGGTACAGTCCAAAAAATCAATTTTCGGATGAAAAACGATGACTCCGGACATGTCGAACGTTCCCAAAATGGTCTATAATGATGAAATTTTAACATTTAATCTTTTGACTCTAAATGACTGTTGGATGTGAATTATGACTTTTTCAACTAAAATAAGTGTGTTTAAAGTCATTTCTGTGCCTGAAACGGGTCAAAATTGAAGCTTTGGAGTAAGCAAAACTCTGTAAAAATGGCACTTTTGGTCACTGTGAGGGTTTAAAAAGTGGTTATTCAACATGAGGCACAATCCAATTGACATTTTGAATCATTTTTGGTACAGTCCAAAAAATCAATTTTCGGATGAAAAACGATGACTCCGGACATGTCGAACGTTCCCAAAATGGTCTATAATGATGAAATTTTAACATTTAATCTTTTGACTCTAAATGACTGTTGGATGTGAATTATGACTTTTTCAACTAAAATAAGTGTGTTTAAAGTCATTTCTGTGCCTGAAACGGGTCAAAATTGAAGCTTTGGAGTAAGCAAAACTCTGTAAAAATGGCACTTTTGGTCACTGTGAGGGTTTAAAAAGTGGTTATTCAACATGAGGCACGATCCAATTGACATTTTGAATCATTTTTGGTACAGTCCAAAAAATCAATTTTCGGATGAAAAACGATGACCCTGGGAATGCCGAACGTTCCCAAAATGGTCTATAATGATGAAATTTTAACATTTAATCTTTTGACTCTAAATGACTGTTGGATGTGAATTATGACTTTTTCAACTAAAATACGTGTGTTTAAAGTCATTTCTGTGCCTGAAACAGGTCAAAATTGAAGCTTTTGAGTAAGCAAAACTCTGTAAAAATGGCACTTTTGGTCACTGTGAGGGTTTAAAAAGTGGTTATTCAACATGAGGCACGACCCAATTGACATTTTGAATCATTTTGGGTACAGTCCAAAAAATCAATTTTCGGATGAAAAACGATGACTCCGGACATGTCGAACGTTCCCAAAATGGTCTATAATGATGAAATTTTAACATTTAATCTTTTGACTCTAAATGACTGTTGGATGTGAATTATGACTTTTTCAACTAAAATAAGTGTGTTTAAAGTCATTTCTGTGCCTGAAACGGGTCAAAATTGAAGCTTTTGAGTAAGCAAAACTCTGTAAAAATGGCAATTTTGGTCACTGTGAGGGTTTAAAAAGTGGTTATTCAACATGAGGCACGATCCAATTGACATTTTGAATCATTTTTGGTACAGTCTAAAAAATCAATTTTCGGATGAAAAACGATGACTCCGGACATGCAGAACGTTCCCAAAATGGTCTATAATGATGAAATTTTAACATTTAATCTTTTGACTCTAAATGACTGTTGGATGTGAATTATGACTTTTTCAACTAAAATAAGTGTGTTTAAAGTCATTTCTGTGCCTGAAACGGGTCAAAATTGAAGCTTTTGAGTAAGGAAAACTCTGTAAAAATGGCAATTTTGGTCACTGTGAGGGTTTAAAAAGTGTTTATTCAACATGAGGCACGATCCAATTGACATTTTGAATCATTTTTGGTACAGTCCAAAAAATCGATTTTCGGATGAAAAACGATGACTCCAGACATGCCGAACGTTCCCAAAATGGTCTATAATGATGAAATTTTAACATTTAATCTTTTGACTCTAAATGACTGTTGGATGTGAATTATGACTTTTTCAACTAAAATAAGTGTGTTTAAAGTCATTTCTGTGCCTGAAACGGGTCAAAATTGAAGCTTTTGAGTAAGCAAAACTCTGTAAAAATGGCACTTTTGGTCACTGTGAGGGTTTAAAAAGTGGTTATTCAACATGAGGCACGATCCAATTGACATTTTGAATCATTTTGGGTACAGTCCAAAAAATCAATTTTCGGATGAAAAACGATGACTCCGGACATGCCGAACGTTCCCAAAATGGTCTATAATGATGAAATTTTAACATTTAATCTTTTGACTCTAAATGACTGTTGGATGTGAATTATGACTTTTTTAACTAAAATACGTGTGTTTCAAGTCATTTCTGTGCCTGAAACGGGTCAAAATTGAAGCTTTTGAGTAAGCAAAACTCTGTAAAAATGGCACTTTTGGTCACTGTGAGGGTTTAAAAAGTGGTTATTCAACATGAGGCACGATCCAATTGACATTTTGAATCATTTTGGGTACAGTCCAAAAAATCAATTTTCGGATGAAAAACGATGACTCCGGACATGTCGAACGTTCCCAAAATGGTCTATAATGATGAAATTTTAACATTTAATCTTTTGACTCTAAATGACTGTTGGATGTGAATTATGACTTTTTCAACTAAAATAAGTGTGTTTAAAGTCATTTCTGTGCCTGAAACGGGTCAAAATTGAAGCTTTTGAGTAAGCAAAACTCTGTAAAAATGGCACTTTTGGTCACTGTGACGGTTTAAAAAGTGGTTATTCAACATGAGGCACGATCCAATTGACATTTTGAATCATTTTGGGTACAGTCCAAAAAATCAATTTTCGGATGAAAAACGATGACTCCGGACATGTCGAACGTTCCCAAAATGGTCTATAATGATGAAATTTTAACATTTAATCTTTTGACTCTAAATGACTGTTGGATGTGCATTATGACTTTTTCAAGTAAAATAAGTGTGTTTAAAGTCCTTTCTGTGCCTGAAACGGGTCAAAATTGAAGCTTTTGAGTAAGCAAAACTCTGTAAAAATGGCAATTTTGGTCACTGTGAGGGTTTAAAAAGTGGTTATTCAACATGAGGCACGATCCAATTGACATTTTGAATCATTTTTGGTACAGTCCAAAAAATCAATTTTCGGATGAAAAACGATGACTCCGGACATGCCGAACGTTCCCAAAATGGTCTATAATGATGACATTTTAACATTTAATCTTTTGACTCTAAATGACTGTTGGATGTGAATTATGACTTTTTCAACTAAAATACGTGTGTTTAAAGTCATTTCTGTGCCTGAAACGGGTCAAAATTGAAGCTTTTGAGTAAGCAAAACTCTGTAAAAATGGCACTTTTGGTCACTGTGAGGGTTTAAAAAGTGGTTATTCAACATGAGGCACGATCCAATTGACATTTTGAATCATTTTGGGTACAGTCCAAAAAATCAATTTTCGGATGAAAAACGATGACTCCGGACATGTCGAACGTTCCCAAAATGGTCTATAATGATGAAATTTTAACATTAATCTTTTGACTCTAAATGACTGTTGGATGTGAATTATGACTTTTTCAACTAAAATAAGTGTGTTTAAAGTCATTTCTGTGCTTGAAACGGGTCAAAATTGAAGCTTTTGAGTAAGCAAAACTCTGTAAAAATGGCACTTTTGGTCACTGTGAGGGTTTAAAAAGTGGTTATTCAACATGAGGCACGATCCAATTGACATTTTGTATCATTTTGGGTACAGTCCAAAAAATCAATTTTCGGATGAAAAACGATGACTCCGGACATGTCGAACGTTCCCAAAATGGTCTATAATGATGAAATTTTAACATTTAATCTTTTGACTCTAAATGACTGTTGGATGTGAATTATGACTTTTTCAACTAAAATAAGTGTGTTTAAAGTCATTTCTGTGCCTGAAACGGGTCAAAATTGAAGCTTTGGAGTAAGCAAAACTCTGTAAAAATGGCACTTTTGGTCACTGTGAGGGTTTAAAAAGTGGTTATTCAACATGAGGCACGATCCAATTGACATTTTGAATCATTTTTGGTACAGTCCAAAAAATCAATTTTCGGATGAAAAACGATGACTCCGGGAATGCCGAACGTTCCCAAAATGGTCTATAATGATGAAATTTTAACATTTAATCTTTTGACTCTAAATGACTGTTGGATGTGAATTATGACTTTTTCAACTAAAATACGTGTGTTTAAAGTCATTTCTGTGCCTGAAACGGGTCAAAATTGAAGCTTTTGAGTAAGCAAAACTCTGTAAAAATGGCACTTTTGGTCACTGTGAGGGTTTAAAAAGTGGTTATTCAACATGAGGCACGATCCAATTGACATTTTAAATCATTTTTGGTACAGTCCAAAAAATCAATTTTCGGATGAAAAACGATGACTCCGGACATGCCGAACGTTCCCAAAATGGTCTATAATGATGAAATTTTAACATTTAATCTTTTGACTCTAAATGACTGTTGGATGTGAATTATGACTTTTTCAACTAAAATAAGTGTGTTTAAAGTCATTTCTGTGCCTGAAACGGGTCAAAATTGAAGCTTTTGAGTAAGCAAAACTCTGTAAAAATGGCACTTTTGGTCACTGTGAGGGTTTAAAAAGTGGTTATTCAACATGAGGCACGATCCAATTGACATTTTGAATCATTTTGGGTACAGTCCAAAAAATCAATTTTCGGATGAAAAACGATGACTCCGGACATGTCGAACGTTCCCAAAATGGTCTATAATGATGAAATTTTAACATTTAATCTTTTGACTCTAAATGACTGTTGGATGTGCATTATGACTTTTTCAACTAAAATAAGTGTGTTTAAAGTCCTTTCTGTGCCTGAAACGGGTCAAAATTGAAGCTTTTGAGTAAGCAAAACTCTGTAAAAATGGCAATTTTGGTCACTGTGAGGGTTTAAAAAGTGGTTATTCAACATGAGGCACGATCCAATTGACATTTTGAATCATTTTTGGTACAGTCCAAAAAATCCATTTTCGGATGAAAAACGATGACTCCGGACATGCCGAACGTTCCCAAAATGGTCTATAATGATGAAATTTTAACATTTAATCTTTTGACTCTAAATGACTGTTGGATGTGAATTATGACTTTTTCAACTAAAATACGTGTGTTTAAAGTCATTTCTATGCCTGACACGGGTCAAAATTGAAGCTTTTGAGTAAGCAAAACTCTGTAAAAATGGCACTTTTGGTCACTGTGAGGGTTTAAAAAGTGGTTATTCAACATGAGGCACGATCCAATTGACATTTTGAATCATTTTGGGTACAGTCCAAAAAATCAATTTTCGGATGAAAAACGATGACTCCGGACATGTCGAACGTTCCCAAAATGGTCTATAATGATGAAATTTTAACATTTAATCTTTTGACTCTAAATGACTGTTGGATGTGAATTATGACTTTTTCAACTAAAATAAGTGTGTTTAAAGTCATTTCTGTGCCTGAAACGGGTCAAAATTGAAGCTTTGGAGTAAGCAAAACTCTGTAAAAATGGCACTTTTGGTCACTGTGAGGGTTTAAAAAGTGGTTATTCAACATGAGGCACGATCCAATTGACATTTTGAATCATTTTTGGTACAGTCCAAAAAATCAATTTTCGGATGAAAAACGATGACTCCGGGAATGCCGAACGTTCCCAAAATGGTCTATAATGATGAAATTTTAACATTTAATCTTTTGACTCTAAATGACTGTTGGATGTGAATTATGACTTTTTCAACTAAAATACGTGTGTTTAAAGTCATTTCTGTGCCTGAAACGGGTCAAAATTGAAGCTTTTGAGTAAGCAAAACTCTGTAAAAATGGCACTTTTGGTCACTGTGAGGGTTTAAAAAGTGGTTATTCAACATGAGGCACGATCCAATTGACATTTTGAATCATTTTGGGTACAGTCCAAAAAATCAATTTTCGGATGAAAAACGATGACTCCGGACATGTCGAACGTTCCCAAAATGGTCTATAATGATGAAATTTTAACATTTAATCTTTTGACTCTAAATGACTGTTGGATGTGCATTATGACTTTTTCAACTAAAATAAGTGTGTTTAAAGTCATTTCTGTGCCTGAAACGGGTCAAAATTGAAGCTTTTGAGTAAGCAAAACTCTGTAAAAATGGCAATTTTGGTCACTGTGAGGGTTTAAAAAGTGGTTATTCAACATGAGGCACGATCCAATTGACATTTTGAATCATTTTTGGTACAGTCTAAAAAATCAATTTTCGGATGAAAAACGATGACTCCGGACATGCAGAACGTTCCCAAAATGGTCTATAATGATGAAATTTTAACATTTAATCTTTTGACTCTAAATGACTGTTGGATGTGAATTATGACTTTTTCAACTAAAATACGTGTGTTTAAAGTCATTTCTGTGCCTGAAACGGGTCAAAATTGAAGCTTTTGAGTAAGCAAAACTCTTTAAAAATGGCACTTTTGGTCACTGTGAGGGTTTAAAAAGTGGTTATTCAACATGAGGCACGATCCAATTGACATTTTGAATCATTTCGGGTACAGTCCAAAAAATCAATTTTCGGATGAAAAACGATGACTCCGGACATGTCGAACGTTCCCAAAATGGTCTATAATGATGAAATTTTAACATTTAATCTTTTGACTCTAAATGACTGTTGGATGTGCATTATGACTTTTTCAAGTAAAATAAGTGTGTTTAAAGTCCTTTCTGTGCCTGAAACGGGTCAAAATTGAAGCTTTTGAGTAAGCAAAACTCTGTAAAAATGGCAATTTTGGTCACTGTGAGGGTTTAAAAAGTGGTTATTCAACATGAGGCACGATCCAATTGACATTTTGAATCATTTTTGGTACAGTCCAAAAAATCAATTTTCGGATGAAAAACGATGACTCCGGACATGCCGAACGTTCCCAAAATGGTCTATAATGATGAAATTTTAACATTTAATCTTTTGACTCTAAATGACTGTTGGATGTGAATTATGACTTTTTCAACTAAAATACGTGTGTTTAAAGTCATTTCTGTGCCTGAAACGGGTCAAAATTGAAGCTTTTGAGTAAGCAAAACTCTGTAAAAATGGCACTTTTGGTCACTGTGAGGGTTTAAAAGGTGGTTATTCAACATGAGGCACGATCCAATTGACATTTTGAATCATTTTGGGTACAGTCCAAAAAATCAATTTTCGGATGAAAAACGATGACTCCGGACATGTCGAACGTTCCCAAAATGGTCTATAATGATGAAATTTTAACATTTAATCTTTTGACTCTAAATGACTGTTGGATGTGAATTATGACTTTTTCAACTAAAATAAGTGTGTTTAAAGTCATTTCTGTGCCTGAAACGGGTCAAAATTGAAGCTTCTGAGTAAGCAAAACTCTGTAAAAATGGCACTTTTGGTCACTGTGAGGGTTTAAAAAGTGGTTATTCAACATGAGGCACGATCCAATTGACATTTTGAATCATTTTGGGTACAGTCCAAAAAATCAATTTTCGGATGAAAAACGATGACTCCGGACATGTCGAACGTTCCCAAAATGGTCTATAATGATGAAATTTTAACATTTAATCATTTGACTCTAAATGACTGTTGGATGTGCATTATGACTTTTTCAACTAAAATAAGTGTGTTTAAAGTCATTTCTGTGCCTGAAACGGGTCAAAATTGAAGCTTTTGAGTAAGCAAAACTCTGTAAAAATGGCAATTTTGGTCACTGTGAGGGTTTAAAAAGTGGTTATTCAACATGAGGCACGATCCAATTGACATTTTGAATCATTTTTGGTACAGTCTAAAAAATCAATTTTCGGATGAAAAACGATGACTCCGTACATGCAGAACGTTCCCAAAATGGTCTATAATGATGAAATTTTAACATTTAATCTTTTGACTCTAAATGACTGTTGGATGTGAATTATGACTTTTTCAACTAAAATACGTGTGTTTAAAGTCATTTCTGTGCCTGAAACGGGTCAAAATTGAAGCTTTTGAGTAAGCAAAACTCTGTAAAAATGGCACTTTTGGTCACTGTGAGGGTTTAAAAAGTGGTTATTCAACATGAGGCATGATCCAATTGACATTTTGAATCATTTTGGGTACAGTCCAAAAAATCAATTTTCGGATGAAAAACGATGACTCCGGACATGTCGAACGTTCCCAAAATGGTCTATAATGATGAAATTTTAACATTTAATCTTTTGACTCTTAATGACTGTTGGATGTGAATTATGACTTTTTCAACTAAAATAAGTGTGTTTAAAGTCATTTCTGTGCCTGAAACGGGTCAAAATTGAAGCTTTTGAGTAAGCAAAACTCTGTAAAAATGGCACTTTTGGTCTCTGTGAGGGTTTAAAAAGTGGTTATTCAACATGAGGCACGATCCAATTGACGTTTTGAATCATTTTGGGTACAGTCCAAAAAATCAATTTTCAGATGAAAAACGATGACTCCGGACATGTCGAACGTTCCCAAAATGGTCTATAATGATGAAATTTTAACATTTAATCTTTTGACTCTAAATGACTGTTGGATGTGAATTATGACTTTTTCAACTAAAATAAGTGTGTTTAAAGTCATTTCTGTGCCTGAAACGGGTCAAAATTGAAGCTTTTGAGTAAGGAAAACTCTGTAAAAGTTGCAATTTTGGTCACTGTGAGGGTTTAAAAAGTGGTTATTCAACATGAGGCACGATCCAATTGACATTTTGAATCATTTTTGGTACAGTCCAAAAAATCGATTTTCGGATGAAAAACGATGACTCCGGACATGCCGAACGTTCCCAAAATGGTCTATAATGATGAAATTTTAACATTTAATCTTTTGACTCTAAATGACTGTTGGATGTGAATTATGACTTTTTCAACTAAAATAAGTGTGTTTAAAGTCATTTCTGTGCCTGAAACGGGTCAAAATTGAAGCTTTTGAGTAAGCAAAACTCTGTAAAAATGGCACTTTTGGTCACTGTGAGGGTTTAAAAAGTGGTTATTCAACATGAGGCACGATCCAATTGACATTTTGAATCATTTTGGGTACAGTCCAAAAAATCAATTTTCGGATGAAAAACGATGACTCCGGACATGTCGAACGTTCCCAAAATGGTCTATAATGATGAAATTTTAACATTTAATCTTTTGACTCTAAATGACTGTTGGATGTGAATTATGACTTTTTCAACTAAAATAAGTGTGTTTAAAGTCATTTCTGTGCCTGAAACGGGTCAAAATTGAAGCTTTTGAGTAAGCAAAACTCTGTAAAAATGGCACTTTTGGTCACTGTGAGGGTTTATAAAGTGGTTATTCAACATGAGGCACGATCCAATTGACATTTTGAATCATTTTGGGTACAGTCCAAAAAATCAATTTTCGGATGAAAAACAATGACTCCGGACATGTCGAACGTTCCCAAAATGGTCTATAATGATGAAATTTTAACATTTAATCATTTGACTCTAAATGACTGTTGGATGTGCATTATGACTTTTTCAACTAAAATAAGTGTGTTTAAAGTCATTTCTGTGCCTGAAACGGGTCAAAATTGAAGCTTTTGAGTAAGCAAAACTCTGTAAAAATGGCAATTTTGGTCACTGTGAGGGTTTAAAAAGTGGTTATTCAACATGAGGCACGATCCAATTGACATTTTGAATCATTTTTGGTACAGTCTAAAAAATCAATTTTCGGATGAAAAACGATGACTCCGTACATGCAGAACGTTCCCAAAATGGTCTATAATGATGAAATTTTAACATTTAATCTTTTGACTCTAAATGACTGTTGGATGTGAATTATGACTTTTTCAACTAAAATACGTGTGTTTAAAGTCATTTCTGTGCCTGAAACGGGTCAAAATTGAAGCTTTTGAGTAAGCAAAACTCTGTAAAAATGGCACTTTTGGTCACTGTGAGGGTTTAAAAAGTGGTTATTCAACATGAGGCATGATCCAATTGACATTTTGAATCATTTTGGGTACAGTCCAAAAAATCAATTTTCGGATGAAAAACGATGACTCCGGACATGTCGAACGTTCCCAAAATGGTCTATAATGATGAAATTTTAACATTTAATCTTTTGACTCTTAATGACTGTTGGATGTGAATTATGACTTTTTCAACTAAAATAAGTGTGTTTAAAGTCATTTCTGTGCCTGAAACGGGTCAAAATTGAAGCTTTTGAGTAAGCAAAACTCTGTAAAAATGGCACTTTTGGTCTCTGTGAGGGTTTAAAAAGTGGTTATTCAACATGAGGCACGATCCAATTGACATTTTGAATCATTTTGGGTACAGTCCAAAAAATCAATTTTCAGATGAAAAACGATGACTCCGGACATGTCGAACGTTCCCAAAATGGTCTATAATGATGAAATTTTAACATTTAATCTTTTGACTCTAAATGACTGTTGGATGTGAATTATGACTTTTTCAACTAAAATAAGTGTGTTTAAAGTCATTTCTGTGCCTGAAACGGGTCAAAATTGAAGCTTTTGAGTAAGGAAAACTCTGTAAAAATGGCAATTTTGGTCACTGTGAGGGTTTAAAAAGTGGTTATTCAACATGAGGCACGATCCAATTGACATTTTGAATCATTTTTGGTACAGTCCAAAAAATCGATTTTCGGATGAAAAACGATGACTCCGGACATGCCGAACGTTCCCAAAATGGTCTATAATGATGAAATTTTAACATTTAATCTTTTGACTCTAAATGACTGTTGGATGTGAATTATGACTTTTTCAACTAAAATAAGTGTGTTTAAAGTCATTTCTGTGCCTGAAACGGGTCAAAATTGAAGCTTTTGAGTAAGCAAAACTCTGTAAAAATGGCACTTTTGGTCACTGTGAGGGTTTAAAAAGTGGTTATTCAACATGAGGCACGATCCAATTGACATTTTGAATCATTTTGGGTACAGTCCAAAAAATCAATTTTCGGATGAAAAACGATGACTCCGGACATGCCGAACGTTCCCAAAATGGTCTATAATGATGAAATTGTAACATTTAATCTTTTGACTCTAAATGACTGTTGGATGTGAATTATGACTTTTTTAACTAAAATACGTGTGTTTAAAGTCATTTCTGTGCCTGAAACGGGTCAAAATTGAAGCTTTTGAGTAAGCAAAACTCTGTAAAAATGGCACTTTTGGTCACTGTGAGGGTTTAAAAAGTGGTTATTCAACACGAGGCACGATCCAATTGACATTTTGAATCATTTTGGGTACAGTCCAAAAAATCAATTTTCGGATGAAAAACGATGACTCCGGACATGTCGAAAGTTCCCAAAATGGTCTATAATGATGAAATTTTAACATTTAATCTTTTGACTCTAAATGACTGTTGGATGTGCATTATGACTTTTTCAAGTAAAATAAGTGTGTTTAAAGTCCTTTCTGTGCCTGAAACGGGTCAAAATTGAAGCTTTTGAGTAAGCAAAACTCTGTAAAAATGGCAATTTTGGTCACTGTGAGGGTTTAAAAAGTGGTTATTCAACATGAGGCACGATCCAATTGACATTTTGAATCATTTTTGGTACAGTCCAAAAAATCAATTTTCGGATGAAAAACGATGACTCCGGACATGCCGAACGTTCCCAAAATGGTCTATAATGATGACATTTTAACATTTAATCTTTTGACTCTAAATGACTGTTGGATGTGAATTATGACTTTTTCAACTAAAATACGTGTGTTTAAAGTCATTTCTGTGCCTGAAACGGGTCAAAATTGAAGCTTTTGAGTAAGCAAAACTCTGTAAAAATGGCACTTTTGGTCACTGTGAGGGTTTAAAAAGTGGTTATTCAACATGAGGCACGATCCAATTGACATTTTGAATCATTTTGGGTACAGTCCAAAAAATCAATTTTCGGATGAAAAACGATGACTCCGGACATGTCGAACGTTCCCAAAATGGTCTATAATGATGAAATTTTAACATTTAATCTTTTGACTCTAAATGACTGTTGGATGTGAATTATGACTTTTTCAACTAAAATAAGTGTGTTTAAAGTCATTTCTGTGCCTGAAACGGGTCAAAATTGAAGCTTTTGAGTAAGCAAAACTCTGTAAAAATGGCACTTTTGGTCACTGTGAGGGTTTAAAAAGTGGTTATTCAACATGAGGCACGGTCCAATTGACATTTTGAATCATTTTTGGTACAGTCCAAAAAATCAATTTTCGGATGAAAAACGATGACTCCGGACATGCAGAACGTTCCCAAAATGGTCTATAATGATGAAATTTTAACATTTAATCTTTTGACTCTAAATGACTGTTGGATGTGAATTATGACTTTTTCAACTAAAATACGTGTGTTTAAAGTCATTTCTGTGCCTGAAACGGGTCAAAATTGAAGCTTTTGAGTAAGCAAAACTCTGTAAAAATGGCACTTTTGGTCACTGTGAGGGTTTAAAAAGTGGTTATTCAACATGAGGCACGATCCAATTGACATTTTGAATCATTTTGGGTACAGTCCAAAAAATCAATTTTCGGATGAAAAACGATGACTCCGGACATGTCGAACGTTCCCAAAATGGTCTATAATGATGAAATTTTAACATTTAATCTCTTGACTCTTAATGACTGTTGGATGTGAATTATGACTTTTTCAACTAAAATAAGTGTGTTTAAAGTCATTTCTGTGCCTGAAACGGGTCAAAATTGAAGCTTTTGAGTAAGGAAAACTCTGTAAAAATGGCAATTTTGGTCACTGTGAGGGTTTAAAAAGTGGTTATTCAACATGAGGCACGATCCAATTGACATTTTAAATCATTTTTTGTACAGTCCAAAAAATCAATTTTCGGATGAAAAACGATGACTCCGGACATGCCAAACTTTCCCAAAATGGTCTATAATGATGAAATTTTAACATTTAATCTTTTGACTCTAAATGACTGTTGGATGTGAATTATGACTTTTTCAACTAAAATAAGTGTGTTTAAAGTCATTTCTGTGCCTGAAACGGGTCAAAATTGAAGCTTTTGAGTAAGCAAAACTCTGTAAAAATGGCACTTTTGGTCACTGTGAGGGTTTAAAAAGTGGTTATTCAACATGAGGCACGATCCAATTGACATTTTGAATCATTTTAGGTACAGTCCAAAAAATCAATTTTCGGATGAAAAACGATGACTCCGGACATGTCGAACGTTCCCAAAATGGTCTATAATGATGAAATTTTAACATTTAATCTTTTGACTCTAAATGACTGTTGGATGTGCATTATGACTTTTTCAACTAAAATAAGTGTGTTTAAAGTCCTTTCTGTGCCTGAAACGGGTCAAAATTGAAGCTTTTGAGTAAGCAAAACTCTGTAAAAATGGCACTTTTGGTCACTGTGAGGGTTTAAAAAGTGGTTATTCAACATGAGGCACGATCCAATTGACATTTTGAATCATTTTTGGTACAGTCCAAAAAATCAATTTTCGGATGAAAAACGATGACTCCGGACATGCCGAACGTTCCCAAAATGGTCTATAATGATGAAATTTTAACATTTAATCTTTTGACTCTAAATGACTGTTGGATGTGAATTATGACTTTTTCAACTAAAATACGTGTGTTTAAAGTCATTTCTGTGCCTGAAACGGGTCAAAATTGAAGCTTTTGAGTAAGCAAAACTCTGTAAAAATGGCACTTTTGGTCACTGTGAGGGTTTAAAAAGTGGTTATTCAACATGAGGCACGACCCAATTGACATTTTGAATCATTTTGGGTACAGTCCAAAAAATCAATTTTCGGATGAAAAACGATGACTCCGGACATGTCGAACGTTCCCAAAATGGTCTATAATGATGAAATTTTAACATTTAATCTTTTGACTCTAAATGACTGTTGGATGTGAATTATGACTTTTTCAACTAAAATAAGTGTGTTTAAAGTCATTTCTGTGCCTGAAACGGGTCAAAATTGAAGCTTTTGAGTAAGCAAAACTCTGTAAAAATGGCACTTTTGGTCACTGTGAGGGTTTAAAAAGTGGTTATTCAACATGAGGCACGATCCAATTGACATTTTGAATCATTTTGGGTACAGTCCAAAAAATCAATTTTCGGATGAAAAACGATGACTCCGGACATGTCGAACGTTCCCAAAATGGTCTATAATGATGAAATTTTAACATTTAATCTTTTGACTCTAAATGACTGTTGGATGTGCATTATGACTTTTTCAACTAAAATAAGTGTGTTTAAAGTCATTTCTGTGCCTGAAACGGGTCAAAATTGAAGCTTTTGAGTAAGCAAAACTCTGTAAAAATGGCAATTTTGGTCACTGTGAGGGTTTAAAAAGTGGTTATTCAACATGAGGCACGATCCAATTGACATTTTGAATCATTTTTGGTACAGTCTAAAAAATCAATTTTCGGATGAAAAACGATGACTCCGGACATGCAGAACGTTCCCAAAATGGTCTATAATGATGAAATTTTAACATTTAATCTTTTGACTCTAAATGACTGTTGGATGTGAATTATGACTTTTTCAACTAAAATACGTGTGTTTAAAGTCATTTCTGTGCCTGAAACGGGTCAAAATTGAAGCTTTTGAGTAAGCAAAACTCTGTAAAAATGGCACTTTTGGTCACTGTGAGGGTTTAAAAAGTGGTTATTCAACATGAGGCATGATCCAATTGACATTTTGAATCATTTTGGGTACAGTCCAAAAAATCAATTTTCGGATGAAAAACGATGACTCCGGACATGTCGAACGTTCCCAAAATGGTCTATAATGATGAAATTTTAACATTTAATCTTTTGACTCTAAATGACTGTTGGATGTGAATTATGACTTTTTCAACTAAAATAAGTGTGTTTAAAGTCATTTCTGTGCCTGAAACGGGTCAAAATGGAAGCTTTTGAGTAAGGAAAAATCTGTAAAAATGGCAATTTTGGTCACTGTGAGGGTTTAAAAAGTGGTTATTCAACATGAGGCACGATCCAATTGACATTTTGAATCATTTTTGGTACAGTCCAAAAAATCGATTTTCGGATGAAAAACGATGACTCCGGACATGCCGAACGTTCCCAAAATGGTCTATAATGATGAAATTTTAACATTTAATCTTTTGACTCTAAATGACTGTTGGATGTGAATTATGACTTTTTTAACTAAAATACGTGTGTTTAAAGTCATTTCTGTGCCTGAAACGGGTCAAAATTGAAGCTTTTGAGTAAGCAAAACTCTGTAAAAATGGCACTTTTGGTCACTGTGAGGGTTTAAAAAGTGGTTATTCAACACGAGGCACGATCCAATTGACATTTTGAATCATTTTGGGTACAGTCCAAAAATTCAATTTTCGGATGAAAAACGATGACTCCGGACATGTCGAACGTTCCCAAAATGGTCTATAATGATGAAATTTTAACATTTAATCTTTTGACTCTAAATGACTGTTGGATGTGCATTATGACTTTTTCAAGTAAAATAAGTGTGTTTAAAGTCCTTTCTGTGCCTGAAACGGGTCAAAATTGAAGCTTTTGAGTAAGCAAAACTCTGTAAAAATGGCAATTTTGGTCACTGTGAGGGTTTAAAAAGTGGTTATTCAACATGAGGCACGATCCAATTGACATTTTGAATCATTTTTGGTACAGTCCAAAAAATCAATTTTCGGATGAAAAACGATGACTCCGGACATGCCGAACGTTCCCAAAATGGTCTATAATGATGACATTTTAATATTTAATCTTTTGACTCTAAATGACTGTCGGATGTGAATTATGACTTTTTCAACTAAAATACGTGTGTTTAAAGTCATTTCTGTGCCTGAAACGGGTCAAAATTGAAGCTTTTGAGTAAGCAAAACTCTGTAAAAATGGCACTTTTGGTCACTGTGAGGGTTTAAAAAGTGGTTATTCAACATGAGGCACGATCCAATTGACATTTTGAATCATTTTGGGTACAGTCCAAAAAAATCAATTTTCGGATGAAAAACGATGACTCCGGACATGTCGAACGTTCCCAAAATGGTCTATAATGATGAAATTTTAACATTTAATCTTTTGACTCTAAATGACTGTTGGATGTGAATTATGACTTTTTTTAACTAAAATACGTGTGTTTAAAGTCATTTCTGTGCCTGAAACGGGTCAAAATTGAAGCTTTTGAGTAAGCAAAACTCTGTAAAAATGGCACTTTTGGTCACTGTGAGGGTTTAAAAAGTGGTTATTCAACACGAGGCACGATCCAATTGACATTTTGAATCATTTTGGGTACAGTCCAAAAAATCAATTTTCGGATGAAAAACGATGACTCCGGACATGTCGAACGTTCCCAAAATGGTCTATAATGATGAAATTTTAACATTTAATCTTTTGACTCTAAATGACTGTTGGATGTGCATTATGACTTTTTCAAGTAAAATAAGTGTGTTTAAAGTCCTTTCTGTGCCTGAAACGGGTCAAAATTGAAGCTTTTGAGTAAGCAAAACTCTGTAAAAATGGCAATTTTGGTCACTGTGAGGGTTTAAAAAGTGGTTATTCAACATGAGGCACGATCCAATTGACATTTTGAATCATTTTTGGTACTGTCCAAAAAATCAATTTTCGGATGAAAAACGATGACTCCGGACATGCCGAACGTTCCCAAAATGGTCTATAATGATGACATTTTAACATTTAATCTTTTGACTCTAAATGACTGTTGGATGTGAATTATGACTTTTTCAACTTAAATACGTGTGTTTAAAGTCATTTCTGTGCCTGAAACGGGTCAAAATTGAAGCTTTTGAGTAAGCAAAACTCTGTAAAAATGGCACTTTTGGTCACTGTGAGGGTTTAAAAAGTGGTTATTCAACATGAGGCACGATCCAATTGACATTTTGAATCATTTTGGGTACAGTCCAAAAAATCAATTTTCGGATGAAAAACGATGACTCCGGACATGTCGAACGTTCCCAAAATGGTCTATAATGATGAAATTTTAACATTTAATCTTTTGACTCTAAATGACTGTTGGATGTGAATTATGAATTTTTCAACTAAAATAAGTGTGTTTAAAGTCATTTCTGTGCCTGAAACGGGTCAAAATTGAAGCTTTTGAGTAAGCAAAACTCTGTAAAAATGGCACTTTTGGTCACTGTGAGGGTTTAAAAAGTGGTTATTCAACATGAGGCACGATCCAATTGACATTTTGAATCATTTTTGGTACAGTCCAAAAAATCAATTTTCGGATGAAAAACGATGACTCCGGACATGCAGAACGTTCCCAAAATGGTCTATAATGATGAAATTTTAACATTTAATCTTTTGACTCTAAATGACTGTTGGATGTGAATTATGACTTTTTCAACTAAAATACGTGTGTTTAAAGTCATTTCTGTGCCTGAAACGGGTCAAAATTGAAGCTTTTGAGTAAGCAAAACTCTGTAAAAATGGCACTTTTGGTCACTGTGAGGGTTTAAAAAGTGGTTATTCAACATGAGGCACGATCCAATTGACATTTTGAATCATTTTGGGTACAGTCCAAAAAATCAATTTTCGGATGAAAAACGATGACTCCGGACATGTCGAACGTTCCCAAAATGGTCTATAATGATGAAATTTTAACATTTAATCTCTTGACTCTTAATGACTGTTGGATGTGAATTATGACTTTTTCAACTAAAATAAGTGTGTTTAAAGTCATTTCTGTGCCTGAAACGGGTCAAAATTGAAGCTTTTGAGTAAGGAAAACTCTGTAAAAATGGCACTTTTGGTCACTGTGAGGGTTTAAAAAGTGGTTATTCAACATGAGGCACGATCCAATTGACATTTTGAATCATTTTAGGTACAGTCCAAAAAATCAATTTTCGGATGAAAAACGATGACTCCGGACATGTCGAACGTTCCCAAAATGGTCTATAATGATGACATTTTAACATTTAATCTTTTGACTCTAAATGACTGTTGGATGTGAATTATGACTTTTTCAACTAAAATACGTGTGTTTAAAGTCATTTCTGTGCCTGAAACGGGTCAAAATTGAAGCTTTTGAGTAAGCAAAACTCTGTAAAAATGGCACTTTTGGTCACTGTGAGGGTTTAAAAAGTGGTTATTCAACATGAGGCACGATCCAATTGACATTTTGAATCATTTTGGGTACAGTCCAAAAAATCAATTTTCGGATGAAAAACGATGACTCCGGACATGTCGAACGTTCCCAAAATGGTCTATAATGATGAAATTTTAACATTTAATCTCTTGACTCTTAATGACTGTTGGATGTGAATTATGACTTTTTCAACTAAAATAAGTGTGTTTAAAGTCATTTCTGTGCCTGAAACGGGTCAAAATTGAAGCTTTTGAGTAAGGAAAACTCTGTAAAAATGGCAATTTTGGTCACTGTGAGGGTTTAAAAAGTGGTTATTCAACATGAGGCACGATCCAATTGACATTTTAAATCATTTTTTGTACAGTCCAAAAAATCAATTTTCGGATGAAAAACGATGACTCCGGACATGCCGAACGTTCCCAAAATGGTCTATAATGATGAAATTTTAACATTTAATCTTTTGACTCTAAATGACTGTTGGATGTGAATTATGACTTTTTTTAACTAAAATAAGTGTGTTTAAAGTCATTTCTGTGCCTGAAACGGGTCAAAATTGAAGCTTTTGAGTAAGCAAAACTCTGTAAAAATGGCACTTTTGGTCACTGTGAGGGTTTAAAAAGTGGTTATTCAACATGAGGCACGATCCAATTGACATTTTGAATCATTTTAGGTACAGTCCAAAAAATCAATTTTCGGATGAAAAACGATGACTCCGGACATGTCGAACGTTCCCAAAATGGTCTATAATGATGAAATTTTAACATTTAATCTTTTGACTCTAAATGACTGTTGGGTGTGCATTATGACTTTTTCAACTAAAATAAGTGTGTTTAAAGTCCTTTCTGTGCCTGAAACGGGTCAAAATTGAAGCTTTTGAGTAAGCAAAACTCTGTAAAAATGGCACTTTTGGTCACTGTGAGGGTTTAAAAAGTGGTTATTCAACATGAGGTACGATCCAATTGACATTTTGAATCATTTTGGGTACAGTCCAAAAAATCAATTTTCGGATGAAAAACGATGACTCCGGACATGTCGAACGTTCCCAAAATGGTCTATAATGATGAAATTTTAACATTTAATCTTTTGACTCTAAATGACTGTTGGATGTGAATTATGACTTTTTCAACTAAAATAAGTGTGTTTAAAGTCATTTCTGTGCCTGAAACGGGTCAAAATTGAAGCTTTTGAGTAAGCAAAACTCTGTAAAAATGGCACTTTTGGTCACTGTGAGGGTTTAAAAAGTGGTTATTCAACATGAGGCACGATCCAATTGACATTTTGAATCATTTTTGGTACAGTCCAAAAAATCAATTTTCGGATGAAAAACGATGACTCCGGACATGCCGAACGTTCCCAAAATGGTCTATAATGATGAAATTTTAACATTTAATCTTTTGACTCTAAATGACTGTTGGATGTGAATTATGACTTTTTCAACTAAAATACGTGTGTTTAAAGTCATTTCTGTGCCTGAAACGGGTCAAAATTGAAGCTTTTGAGTAAGCAAAACTCTGTAAAAATGGCACTTTTGGTCACTGTGAGGGTTTAAAAAGTGGTTATTCAACATGAGGCACGACCCAATTGACATTTTGAATCATTTTGGGTACAGTCCAAAAAATCAATTTTCGGATGAAAAACGATGACTCCGGACATGTCGAACGTTCCCAAAATGGTCTATAATGATGAAATTTTAACATTTAATCTTTTGACACTAAATGACTGTTGGATGTGAATTATGACTTTTTCAACTAAAATAAGTGTGTTTAAAGTCATTTCTGTGCCTGAAACGGGTCAAAATTGAAGCTTTTGAGTAAGCAAAACTCTGTAAAAATGGCACTTTTGGTCACTGTGAGGGTTTAAAAAGTGGTTATTCAACATGAGGCACGATCCAATTGACATTTTGAATCATTTTGGGTACAGTCCAAAAAATCAATTTTCGGATGAAAAACGATGACTCCGGACATGTCGAACGTTCCCAAAATGGTCTATAATGATGAAATTTTAACATTTAATCTTTTGACTCTAAATGACTGTTGGATGTGCATTATGACTTTTTCAACTAAAATAAGTGTGTTTAAAGTCATTTCTGTGCCTGAAACGGGTCAAAATTGAAGCTTTTGAGTAAGGAAAACTCTGTAAAAATGGCAATTTTGGTCACTGTGAGGGTTTAAAAAGTGGTTATTCAACATGAGGCACGATCCAATTGACATTTTGAATCATTTTTGGTACAGTCTAAAAAATCAATTTTCGGATGAAAAACGATGACTCCGGACATGCCGAACGTTCCCAAAATGGTCTATAATGATGAAATTTTAACATTTAATCTTTTGACTCTAAATGACTGTTGGATGTGAATTATGACTTTTTCAACTAAAATAAGTGTGTTTAAAGTCATTTCTGTGCCTGAAACGGGTCAAAATTGAAGCTTTTGAGTAAGCAAAACTCTGTAAAAATGGCACTTTTGGTCACTGTGAGGGTTTAAAAAGTGGTTATTCAACATGAGGCACGATCCAATTGACATTTTGAATCATTTTGGGTACAGTCCAAAAAATCAATTTTCGGATGAAAAACGATGACTCCGGACATGCCGAACGTTCCCAAAATGGTCTATAATGATGAAATTTTAACATTTAATCTTTTGACTCTAAATGACTGTTGGATGTGAATTATGACTTTTTTAACTAAAATACGTGTGTTTAAAGTCATTTCTGTGCCTGAAACGGGTCAAAATTGAAGCTTTTGAGTAAGCAAAACTCTGTAAAAATGGCACTTTTGGTCACTGTGAGGGTTTAAAAAGTGGTTATTCAACACGAGGCACGATCCAATTGACATTTTGAATCATTTTGGGTACAGTCCAAAAAATCAATTTTCGGATGAAAAACGATGACTCCGGACATGTCGAAAGTTCCCAAAATGGTCTATAATGATGAAATTTTAACATTTAATCTTTTGACTCTAAATGACTGTTGGATGTGCATTATGACTTTTTCAAGTAAAATAAGTGTGTTTAAAGTCCTTTCTGTGCCTGAAACGGGTCAAAATTGAAGCTTTTGAGTAAGCAAAACTCTGTAAAAATGGCAATTTTGGTCACTGTGAGGGTTTAAAAAGTGGTTATTCAACATGAGGCACGATCCAATTGACATTTTGAATCATTTTTGGTACAGTCCAAAAAATCAATTTTCGGATGAAAAACGATGACTCCGGACATGCCGAACGTTCCCAAAATGGTCTATAATGATGACATTTTAACATTTAATCTTTTGACTCTAAATGACTGTTGGATGTGAACTATGACTTTTTCAACTAAAATACGTGTGTTTAAAGTCATTTCTGTGCCTGAAACGGGTCAAAATTGAAGCTTTTGAGTAAGCAAAACTCTGTAAAAATGGCACTTTTGGTCACTGTGAGGGTTTAAAAAGTGGTTATTCAACATGAGGCACGATCCAATTGACATTTTGAATCATTTTGGGTACAGTCCAAAAAATCAATTTTCGGATGAAAAACGATGACTCCGGACATGTCGAACGTTCCCAAAATGGTCTATAATGATGAAATTTTAACATTTAATCTTTTGACTCTAAATGACTGTTGGATGTGAATTATGACTTTTTCAACTAAAATAAGTGTGTTTAAAGTCATTTCTGTGCCTGAAACGGGTCAAAATTGAAGCTTTTGAGTAAGCAAAACTCTGTAAAAATGGCACTTTTGGTCACTGTGAGGGTTTAAAAAGTGGTTATTCAACATGAGGCACGGTCCAATTGACATTTTGAATCATTTTTGGTACAGTCCAAAAAATCAATTTTCGGATGAAAAACGATGACTCCGGACATGCAGAACGTTCCCAAAATGGTCTATAATGATGAAATTTTAACATTTAATCTTTTGACTCTAAATGACTGTTGGATGTGAATTATGACTTTTTCAACTAAAATACGTGTGTTTAAAGTCATTTCTGTGCCTGAAACGGGTCAAAATTGAAGCTTTTGAGTAAGCAAAACTCTGTAAAAATGGCACTTTTGGTCACTGTGAGGGTTTAAAAAGTGGTTATTCAACATGAGGCACGATCCAATTGACATTTTGAATCATTTTGGGTACAGTCCAAAAAATCAATTTTCGGATGAAAAACGATGACTCCGGACATGTCGAACGTTCCCAAAATGGTCTATAATGATGAAATTTTAACATTTAATCTCTTGACTCTTAATGACTGTTGGATGTGAATTATGACTTTTTCAACTAAAATAAGTGTGTTTAAAGTCATTTCTGTGCCTGAAACGGGTCAAAATTGAAGCTTTTGAGTAAGGAAAACTCTGTAAAAATGGCAATTTTGGTCACTGTGAGGGTTTAAAAAGTGGTTATTCAACATGAGGCACGATCCAATTGACATTTTAAATCATTTTTTGTACAGTCCAAAAAATCAATTTTCGGATGAAAAACGATGACTCCGGACATGCCGAACTTTCCCAAAATGGTCTATAATGATGAAATTTTAACATTTAATCTTTTGACTCTAAATGACTGTTGGATGTGAATTATGACTTTTTCAACTAAAATAAGTGTGTTTAAAGTCATTTCTGTGCCTGAAACGGGTCAAAATTGAAGCTTTTGAGTAAGCAAAACTCTGTAAAAATGGCACTTTTGGTCACTGTGAGGGTTTAAAAAGTGGTTATTCAACATGAGGCACGATCCAATTGACATTTTGAATCATTTTAGGTACAGTCCAAAAAATCAATTTTCGGATGAAAAACGATGACTCCGGACATGTCGAACGTTCCCAAAATGGTCTATAATGATGAAATTTTAACATTTAATCTTTTGACTCTAAATGACTGTTGGATGTGCATTATGACTTTTTCAACTAAAATAAGTGTGTTTAAAGTCCTTTCTGTGCCTGAAACGGGTCAAAATTGAAGCTTTTGAGTAAGCAAAACTCTGTAAAAATGGCACTTTTGGTCACTGTGAGGGTTTAAAAAGTGGTTATTCAACATGAGGCACGATCCAATTGACATTTTGAATCATTTTGGGTACAGTCCAAAAAATCAATTTTCGGATGAAAAACGATGACTCCGGACATGTCGAACGTTCCCAAAATGGTCTATAATGATGAAATTTTAACATTTAATCTTTTGACTCTAAATGACTGTTGGATGTGAATTATGACTTTTTCAACTAAAATAAGTGTGTTTAAAGTCATTTCTGTGCCTGAAACGGGTCAAAATTGAAGCTTTTGAGTAAGCAAATTTCTGTAAAAATGGCACTTTTGGTCACTGTGAGGGTTTAAAAAGTGGTTATTCAACATGAGGCACGATCCAATTGACATTTTGAATCATTTTTGGTACAGTCCAAAAAATCAATTTTCGGATGAAAAACGATGACTCCGGACATGCCGAACGTTCCCAAAATGGTCTATAATGATGAAATTTTAACATTTAATCTTTTGACTCTAAATGACTGTTGGATGTGAATTATGACTTTTTCAACTAAAATACGTGTGTTTAAAGTCATTTCTGTGCCTGAAACGGGTCAAAATTGAAGCTTTTGAGTAAGCAAAACTCTGTAAAAATGGCACTTTTGGTCACTGTGAGGGTTTAAAAAGTGGTTATTCAACATGAGGCACGACCCAATTGACATTTTGAATCATTTTGGGTACAGTCCAAAAAATCAATTTTCGGATGAAAAACGATGACTCCGGACATGTCGAACGTTCCCAAAATGGTCTATAATGATGAAATTTTAACATTTAATCTTTTGACTCTAAATGACTGTTGGATGTGAATTATGACTTTTTCAACTAAAATAAGTGTGTTTAAAGTCATTTCTGTGCCTGAAACGGGTCAAAATTGAAGCTTTTGAGTAAGCAAAACTCTGTAAAAATGGCACTTTTGGTCACTGTGAGGGTTTAAAAAGTGGTTATTCAACATGAGGCACGATCCAATTGACATTTTGAATCATTTTGGGTACAGTCCAAAAAATCAATTTTCGGATGAAAAACGATGACTCCGGACATGTCGAACGTTCCCAAAATGGTCTATAATGATGAAATTTTAACATTTAATCTTTTGACTCTAAATGACTGTTGGATGTGCATTATGACTTTTTCAACTAAAATAAGTGTGTTTAAAGTCATTTCTGTGCCTGAAACGGGTCAAAATTGAAGCTTTTGAGTAAGCAAAACTCTGTAAAAATGGCAATTTTGGTCACTGTGAGGGTTTAAAAAGTGGTTATTCAACATGAGGCACGATCCAATTGACATTTTGAATCATTTTTGGTACAGTCTAAAAAATCAATTTTCGGATGAAAAACGATGACTCCGGACATGCAGAACGTTCCCAAAATGGTCTATAATGATGAAATTTTAACATTTAATCTTTTGACTCTAAATGACTGTTGGATGTGAATTATGACTTTTTCAACTAAAATACGTGTGTTTAAAGTCATTTCTGTGCCTGAAACGGGTCAAAATTGAAGCTTTTGAGTAAGCAAAACTCTTTAAAAATGGCACTTTTGGTCACTGTGAGGTTTTAAAAAGTGGTTATTCAACATGAGGCACGATCCAATTGACATTTTGAATCATTTTGGGTACAGTCCAAAAAATCAATTTTCGGATGAAAAACGATGACTCCGGACATGTCGAACGTTCCCAAAATGGTCTATAATGATGAAATTTTAACATTTAATCTCTTGACTCTTAATGACTGTTGGATGTGAATTATGACTTTTTCAACTAAAATAAGTGTGTTTAAAGTCATTTCTGTGCCTGAAACGGGTCAAAATTGAAGCTTTTGAGTAAGGAAAACTCTGTAAAAATGGCAATTTTGGTCACTGTGAGGGTTTAAAAAGTGGTTATTCAACATGAGGCACGATCCAATTGACATTTTAAATCATTTTTTGTACAGTCCAAAAAATCAATTTTCGGATGAAAAACGATGACTCCGGACATGCCGAACTTTCCCAAAATGGTCTATAATGATGAAATTTTAACATTTAATCTTTTGACTCTAAATGACTGTTGGATGTGAATTATGACTTTTTCAACTAAAATAAGTGTGTTTAAAGTCATTTCTGTGCCTGAAACGGGTCAAAATTGAAGCTTTTGAGTAAGCAAAACTCTGTAAAAATGGCACTTTTGGTCACTGTGAGGGTTTAAAAAGTGGTTATTCAACATGAGGCACGATCCAATTGACATTTTGAATCATTTTAGGTACAGTCCAAAAAATCAATTTTCGGATGAAAAACGATGACTCCGGACATGTCGAACGTTCCCAAAATGGTCTATAATGATGAAATTTTAACATTTAATCTTTTGACTCTAAATGACTGTTGGATGTGCATTATGACTTTTTCAACTAAAATAAGTGTGTTTAAAGTCCTTTCTGTGCCTGAAACGGGTCAAAATTGAAGCTTTTGAGTAAGCAAAACTCTGTAAAAATGGCACTTTTGGTCACTGTGAGGGTTTAAAAAGTGGTTATTCAACATGAGGCACGATCCAATTGACATTTTGAATCATTTTGGGTACAGTCCAAAAAATCAATTTTCGGATGAAAAACGATGACTCCGGACATGTCGAACGTTCCCAAAATGGTCTATAATGATGAAATTTTAACATTTAATCTTTTGACTCTAAATGACTGTTGGATGTGAATTATGACTTTTTCAACTAAAATAAGTGTGTTTAAAGTCATTTCTGTGCCTGAAACGGGTCAAAATTGAAGCTTTTGAGTAAGCAAATTTCTGTAAAAATGGCACTTTTGGTCACTGTGAGGGTTTAAAAAGTGGTTATTCAACATGAGGCACGATCCAATTGACATTTTGAATCATTTTTGGTACAGTCCAAAAAATCAATTTTCGGATGAAAAACGATGACTCCGGACATGCCGAACGTTCCCAAAATGGTCTATAATGATGAAATTTTAACATTTAATCTTTTGACTCTAAATGACTGTTGGATGTGAATTATGACTTTTTCAACTAAAATACGTGTGTTTAAAGTCATTTCTGTGCCTGAAACGGGTCAAAATTGAAGCTTTTGAGTAAGCAAAACTCTGTAAAAATGGCACTTTTGGTCACTGTGAGGGTTTAAAAAGTGGTTATTCAACATGAGGCACGACCCAATTGACATTTTGAATCATTTTGGGTACAGTCCAAAAAATCAATTTTCGGATGAAAAACGATGACTCCGGACATGTCGAACGTTCCCAAAATGGTCTATAATGATGAAATTTTAACATTTAATCTTTTGACTCTAAATGACTGTTGGATGTGAATTATGACTTTTTCAACTAAAATAAGTGTGTTTAAAGTCATTTCTGTGCCTGAAACGGGTCAAAATTGAAGCTTTTGAGTAAGCAAAACTCTGTAAAAATGGCACTTTTGGTCACTGTGAGGGTTTAAAAAGTGGTTATTCAACATGAGGCACGATCCAATTGACATTTTGAATCATTTTGGGTACAGTCCAAAAAATCAATTTTCGGATGAAAAACGATGACTCCGGACATGTCGAACGTTCCCAAAATGGTCTATAATGATGAAATTTTAACATTTAATCTTTTGACTCTAAATGACTGTTGGATGTGCATTATGACTTTTTCAACTAAAATAAGTGTGTTTAAAGTCATTTCTGTGCCTGAAACGGGTCAAAATTGAAGCTTTTGAGTAAGCAAAACTCTGTAAAAATGGCAATTTTGGTCACTGTGAGGGTTTAAAAAGTGGTTATTCAACATGAGGCACGATCCAATTGACATTTTGAATCATTTTTGGTACAGTCTAAAAAATCAATTTTCGGATGAAAAACGATGACTCCGGACATGCAGAACGTTCCCAAAATGGTCTATAATGATGAAATTTTAACATTTAATCTTTTGACTCTAAATGACTGTTGGATGTGAATTATGACTTTTTCAACTAAAATACGTGTGTTTAAAGTCATTTCTGTGCCTGAAACGGGTCAAAATTGAAGCTTTTGAGTAAGCAAAACTCTTTAAAAATGGCACTTTTGGTCACTGTGAGGTTTTAAAAAGTGGTTATTCAACATGAGGCACGATCCAATTGACATTTTGAATCATTTTGGGTACAGTCCAAAAAATCAATTTTCGGATGAAAAACGATGACTCCGGACATGTCGAACGTTCCCAAAATGGTCTATAATGATGAAATTTTAACATTTAATCTTTTGACTCTAAATGACTGTTGGATGTGCATTATGACTTTTTCAAGTAAAATAAGTGTGTTTAAAGTCCTTTCTGTGCCTGAAACGGGTCAAAATTGAAGCTTTTGAGTAAGCAAAACTCTGTAAAAATGGCAATTTTGGTCACTGTGAGGGTTTAAAAAGTGGTTATTCAACATGAGGCACGATCCAATTGACATTTTGAATCATTTTTGGTACAGTCCAAAAAATCAATTTTCGGATGAAAAACGATGACTCCGGACATGCCGAACGTTCCCAAAATGGTCTATAATGATGAAATTTTAACATTTAATCTTTTGACTCTAAATGACTGTTGGATGTGAATTATGACTTTTTCAACTAAAATACGTGTGTTTAAAGTCATTTCTGTGCCTGAAACGGGTCAAAATTGAAGCTTTTGAGTAAGCAAAACTCTGTAAAAATGGCACTTTTGGTCACTGTGAGGGTTTAAAAAGTGGTTATTCAACATGAGGCACGACCCAATTGACATTTTGAATCATTTTGGGTACAGTCCAAAAAATCAATTTTCAGATGAAAAACGATGACTCCGGACATGCAGAACGTTCCCAAAATGGTCTATAATGATGAAATTTTAACATTTAATCTTTTGACTCTAAATGACTGTTGGATGTGAATTATGACTTTTTCAACTAAAATACGTGTGTTTAAAGTCATTTCTGTGCCTGAAACGGGTCAAAATTGAAGCTTTTGAGTAAGCAAAACTCTGTAAAAATGGCACTTTTGGTCACTGTGAGGGTTTAAAAAGTGGTTATTCAACATGAGGCATGATCCAATTGACATTTTGAATCATTTTGGGTACAGTCCAAAAAATCAATTTTCGGATGAAAAACGATGACTCCGGACATGTCGAACGTTCCCAAAATGGTCTATAATGATGAAATTTTAACATTTAATCTTTTGACTCTAAATGACTGTTGGATGTGAATTATGACTTTTTCAACTAAAATAAGTGTGTTTAAAGTCATTTCTGTGCCTGAAACGGGTCAAAATGGAAGCTTTTGAGTAAGGAAAACTCTGTAAAAATGGCAATTTTGGTCACTGTGAGGGTTTAAAAAGTGGTTATTCAACATGAGGCACGATCCAATTGACATTTTGAATCATTTTTGGTACAGTCCAAAAAATCGATTTTCGGATGAAAAACGATGACTCCGGACATGCCGAACGTTCCCAAAATGGTCTATAATGATGAAATTTTAACATTTAATCTTTTGACTCTAAATGACTGTTGGATGTGAATTATGACTTTTTTAACTAAAATACGTGTGTTTAAAGTCATTTCTGTGCCTGAAACGGGTCAAAATTGAAGCTTTTGAGTAAGCAAAACTCTGTAAAAATGGCACTTTTGGTCACTGTGAGGGTTTAAAAAGTGGTTATTCAACACGAGGCACGATCCAATTGACATTTTGAATCATTTTGGGTACAGTCCAAAAAATCAATTTTCGGATGAAAAACGATGACTCCGGACATGTCGAACGTTCCCAAAATGGTCTATAATGATGAAATTTTAACATTTAATCTTTTGACTCTAAATGACTGTTGGATGTGCATTATGACTTTTTCAAGTAAAATAAGTGTGTTTAAAGTCCTTTCTGTGCCTGAAACGGGTCAAAATTGAAGCTTTTGAGTAAGCAAAACTCTGTAAAAATGGCAATTTTGGTCACTGTGAGGGTTTAAAAAGTGGTTATTCAACATGAGGCACGATCCAATTGACATTTTGAATCATTTTTGGTACAGTCCAAAAAATCAATTTTCGGATGAAAAACGATGACTCCGGACATGCCGAACGTTCCCAAAATGGTCTATAATGATGACATTTTAATATTTAATCTTTTGACTCTAAATGACTGTCGGATGTGAATTATGACTTTTTCAACTAAAATACGTGTGTTTAAAGTCATTTCTGTGCCTGAAACGGGTCAAAATTGAAGCTTTTGAGTAAGCAAAACTCTGTAAAAATGGCACTTTTGGTCACTGTGAGGGTTTAAAAAGTGGTTATTCAACATGAGGCACGATCCAATTGACATTTTGAATCATTTTGGGTACAGTCCAAAAAAATCAATTTTCGGATGAAAAACGATGACTCCGGACATGTCGAACGTTCCCAAAATGGTCTATAATGATGAAATTTTAACATTTAATCTTTTGACTCTAAATGACTGTTGGATGTGAATTATGACTTTTTTTAACTAAAATACGTGTGTTTAAAGTCATTTCTGTGCCTGAAACGGGTCAAAATTGAAGCTTTTGAGTAAGCAAAACTCTGTAAAAATGGCACTTTTGGTCACTGTGAGGGTTTAAAAAGTGGTTATTCAACACGAGGCACGATCCAATTGACATTTTGAATCATTTTGGGTACAGTCCAAAAAATCAATTTTCGGATGAAAAACGATGACTCCGGACATGTCGAACGTTCCCAAAATGGTCTATAATGATGAAATTTTAACATTTAATCTTTTGACTCTAAATGACTGTTGGATGTGCATTATGACTTTTTCAAGTAAAATAAGTGTGTTTAAAGTCCTTTCTGTGCCTGAAACGGGTCAAAATTGAAGCTTTTGAGTAAGCAAAACTCTGTAAAAATGGCAATTTTGGTCACTGTGAGGGTTTAAAAAGTGGTTATTCAACATGAGGCACGATCCAATTGACATTTTGAATCATTTTTGGTACTGTCCAAAAAATCAATTTTCGGATGAAAAACGATGACTCCGGACATGCCGAACGTTCCCAAAATGGTCTATAATGATGACATTTTAACATTTAATCTTTTGACTCTAAATGACTGTTGGATGTGAATTATGACTTTTTCAACTTAAATACGTGTGTTTAAAGTCATTTCTGTGCCTGAAACGGGTCAAAATTGAAGCTTTTGAGTAAGCAAAACTCTGTAAAAATGGCACTTTTGGTCACTGTGAGGGTTTAAAAAGTGGTTATTCAACATGAGGCACGATCCAATTGACATTTTGAATCATTTTGGGTACAGTCCAAAAAATCAATTTTCGGATGAAAAACGATGACTCCGGACATGTCGAACGTTCCCAAAATGGTCTATAATGATGAAATTTTAACATTTAATCTTTTGACTCTAAATGACTGTTGGATGTGAATTATGAATTTTTCAACTAAAATAAGTGTGTTTAAAGTCATTTCTGTGCCTGAAACGGGTCAAAATTGAAGCTTTTGAGTAAGCAAAACTCTGTAAAAATGGCACTTTTGGTCACTGTGAGGGTTTAAAAAGTGGTTATTCAACATGAGGCACGATCCAATTGACATTTTGAATCATTTTTGGTACAGTCCAAAAAATCAATTTTCGGATGAAAAACGATGACTCCGGACATGCAGAACGTTCCCAAAATGGTCTATAATGATGAAATTTTAACATTTAATCTTTTGACTCTAAATGACTGTTGGATGTGAATTATGACTTTTTCAACTAAAATACGTGTGTTTAAAGTCATTTCTGTGCCTGAAACGGGTCAAAATTGAAGCTTTTGAGTAAGCAAAACTCTGTAAAAATGGCACTTTTGGTCACTGTGAGGGTTTAAAAAGTGGTTATTCAACATGAGGCACGATCCAATTGACATTTTGAATCATTTTGGGTACAGTCCAAAAAATCAATTTTCGGATGAAAAACGATGACTCCGGACATGTCGAACGTTCCCAAAATGGTCTATAATGATGAAATTTTAACATTTAATCTCTTGACTCTTAATGACTGTTGGATGTGAATTATGACTTTTTCAACTAAAATAAGTGTGTTTAAAGTCATTTCTGTGCCTGAAACGGGTCAAAATTGAAGCTTTTGAGTAAGGAAAACTCTGTAAAAATGGCACTTTTGGTCACTGTGAGGGTTTAAAAAGTGGTTATTCAACATGAGGCACGATCCAATTGACATTTTGAATCATTTTAGGTACAGTCCAAAAAATCAATTTTCGGATGAAAAACGATGACTCCGGACATGTCGAACGTTCCCAAAATGGTCTATAATGATGACATTTTAACATTTAATCTTTTGACTCTAAATGACTGTTGGATGTGAATTATGACTTTTTCAACTTAAATACGTGTGTTTAAAGTCATTTCTGTGCCTGAAACGGGTCAAAATTGAAGCTTTTGAGTAAGCAAAACTGTAAAAATGGCACTTTTGGTCACTGTGAGGGTTTAAAAAGTGGTTATTCAACATGAGGCACGATCCAATTGACATTTTGAATCATTTTGGGTACAGTCCAAAAAATCAATTTTCGGATGAAAAACGATGACTCCGGACATGTCGAACGTTCCCAAAATGGTCTATAATGATGAAATTTTAACATTTAATCTTTTGACTCTAAATGACTGTTGGATGTGAATTATGACTTTTTCAACTAAAATAAGTGTGTTTAAAGTCATTTCTGTGCCTGAAACGGGTCAAAATTGAAGCTTTTGAGTAAGCAAAACTCTGTAAAAATGGCACTTTTGGTCACTGTGAGGGTTTAAAAAGTGGTTATTCAACATGAGGCACGATCCAATTGACATTTTGAATCATTTTTGGTACAGTCCAAAAAATCAATTTTCGGATGAAAAACGATGACTCCGGACATGCAGAACGTTCCCAAAATGGTCTATAATGATGAAATTTTAACATTTAATCTTTTGACTCTAAATGACTGTTGGATGTGAATTATGACTTTTTCAACTAAAATACGTGTGTTTAAAGTCATTTCTGTGCCTGAAACGGGTCAAAATTGAAGCTTTTGAGTAAGCAAAACTCTGTAAAAATGGCACTTTTGGTCACTGTGAGGGTTTAAAAAGTGGTTATTCAACATGAGGCACGATCCAATTGACATTTTGAATCATTTTGGGTACAGTCCAAAAAATCAATTTTCGGATGAAAAACGATGACTCCGGACATGTCGAACGTTCCCAAAATGGTCTATAATGATGAAATTTTAACATTTAATCTCTTGACTCTTAATGACTGTTGGATGTGAATTATGACTTTTTCAACTAAAATAAGTGTGTTTAAAGTCATTTCTGTGCCTGAAACGGGTCAAAATTGAAGCTTTTGAGTAAGGAAAACTCTGTAAAAATGGCAATTTTGGTCACTGTGAGGGTTTAAAAAGTGGTTATTCAACATGAGGCACGATCCAATTGACATTTTAAATCATTTTTTGTACAGTCCAAAAAATCAATTTTCGGATGAAAAACGATGACTCCGGACATGCCGAACGTTCCCAAAATGGTCTATAATGATGAAATTTTAACATTTAATCTTTTGACTCTAAATGACTGTTGGATGTGAATTATGACTTTTTCAACTAAAATAAGTGTGTTTAAAGTCATTTCTGTGCCTGAAACGGGTCAAAATTGAAGCTTTTGAGTAAGCAAAACTCTGTAAAAATGGCACTTTTGGTCACTGTGAGGGTTTAAAAAGTGGTTATTCAACATGAGGCACGATCCAATTGACATTTTGAATCATTTTAGGTACAGTCCAAAAAATCAATTTTCGGATGAAAAACGATGACTCCGGACATGTCGAACGTTCCCAAAATGGTCTATAATGATGAAATTTTAACATTTAATCTTTTGACTCTAAATGACTGTTGGATGTGCATTATGACTTTTTCAACTAAAATAAGTGTGTTTAAAGTCCTTTCTGTGCCTGAAACGGGTCAAAATTGAAGCTTTTGAGTAAGCAAAACTCTGTAAAAATGGCACTTTTGGTCACTGTGAGGGTTTAAAAAGTGGTTATTCAACATGAGGCACGATCCAATTGACATTTTGAATCATTTTGGGTACAGTCCAAAAAATCAATTTTCGGATGAAAAACGATGACTCCGGACATGTCGAACGTTCCCAAAATGGTCTATAATGATGAAATTTTAACATTTAATCTTTTGACTCTAAATGACTGTTGGATGTGAATTATGACTTTTTCAACTAAAATAAGTGTGTTTAAAGTCATTTCTGTGCCTGAAACGGGTCAAAATTGAAGCTTTTGAGTAAGCAAAACTCTGTAAAAATGGCACTTTTGGTCACTGTGAGGGTTTAAAAAGTGGTTATTCAACATGAGGCACGATCCAATTGACATTTTGAATCATTTTGGGTACAGTCCAAAAAATCAATTTTCGGATGAAAATTGATGACTCCGGACATGTCGAACGTTCCCAAAATGGTCTATAATGATGAAATTTTAACATTTAATCTTTTGACTCTAAATGACTGTTGGATGTGCATTATGACTTTTTCAACTAAAATAAGTGTGTTTAAAGTCCTTTCTGTGCCTGAAACGGGTCAAAATTGAAGCTTTTGAGTAAGCAAAACTCTGTAAAAATGGCAATTTTGGTCACTGTGAGGGTTTAAAAAGTGGTTATTCAACATGAGGCACGATCCAATTGACATTTTGAATCATTTTTGGTACAGTCCAAAAAATCAATTTTCGGATGAAAAACGATGACTCCGGACATGCCGAACGTTCCCAAAATGGTCTATAATGATGAAATTTTAACATTTAATCTTTTGACTCTAAATGACTGTTGGATGTGAATTATGACTTTTTCAACTAAAATACGTGTGTTTAAAGTCATTTCTGTGCCTGAAACGGGTCAAAATTGAAGCTTTTGAGTAAGCAAAACTCTGTAAAAATGGCACTTTTGGTCACTGTGAGGGTTTAAAAAGTGGTTATTCAACATGAGGCACGACCCAATTGACATTTTGAATCATTTTGGGTACAGTCCAAAAAATCAATTTTCAGATGAAAAACGATGACTCCGGACATGTCGAACGTTCCCAAAATGGTCTATAATGATGAAATTTTAACATTTAATCTTTTGACTCTAAATGACTGTTGGATGTGAATTATGACTTTTTCAACTAAAATAAGTGTGTTTAAAGTCATTTCTGTGCCTGAAACGGGTCAAAATTGAAGCTTTTGAGTAAGCAAAACTCTGTAAAAATGGCACTTTTGGTCACTGTGAGGGTTTAAAAAGTGGTTATTCAACATGAGGCACGATCCAATTGACATTTTGAATCATTTTGGGTACAGTCCAAAAAATCAATTTTCGGATGAAAAACGATGACTCCGGACATGTCGAACGTTCCCAAAATGGTCTATAATGATGAAATTTTAACATTTAATCATTTGACTCTAAATGACTGTTGGATGTGCATTATGACTTTTTCAACTAAAATAAGTGTGTTTAAAGTCATTTCTGTGCCTGAAACGGGTCAAAATTGAAGCTTTTGAGTAAGCAAAACTCTGTAAAAATGGCAATTTTGGTCACTGTGAGGGTTTAAAAAGTGGTTATTCAACATGAGGCACGATCCAATTGACATTTTGAATCATTTTTGGTACAGTCTAAAAAATCAATTTTCGGATGAAAAACGATGACTCCGTACATGCAGAACGTTTCCAAAATGGTCTATAATGATGAAATTTTAACATTTAATCTTTTGACTCTAAATGACTGTTGGATGTGAATTATGACTTTTTCAACTAAAATACGTGTGTTTAAAGTCATTTCTGTGCCTGAAACGGGTCAAAATTGAAGCTTTTGAGTAAGCAAAACTCTGTAAAAATGGCACTTTTGGTCACTGTGAGGGTTTAAAAAGTGGTTATTCAACATGAGGCATGATCCAATTGACATTTTGAATCATTTTGGGTACAGTCTAAAAAATCAATTTTCGGATGAAAAACGATGACTCCGGACATGTCGAACGTTCCCAAAATGGTCTATAATGATGAAATTTTAACATTTAATCTTTTGACTCTAAATGACTGTTGGATGTGAATTATGACTTTTTCAACTAAAATAAGTGTGTTTAAAGTCATTTCTGTGCCTGAAACGGGTCAAAATTGAAGCTTTTGAGTAAGGAAAACTCTGTAAAAATGGCAATTTTGGTCACTGTGAGGGTTTAAAAAGTGGTTATTCAACATGAGGCACGATCCAATTGACATTTTGAATCATTTTTGGTACAGTCCAAAAAATCGATTTTCGGATGAAAAACGATGACTCCGGACATGCCGAACGTTCCCAAAATGGTCTATAATGATGAAATTTTAACATTTAATCTTTTGACTCTAAATGACTGTTGGATGTGCATTATGACTTTTTCAAGTAAAATAAGTGTGTTTAAAGTCCTTTCTGTGCCTGAAACGGGTCAAAATTGAAGCTTTTGAGTAAGCAAAACTCTGTAAAAATGGCAATTTTGGTCACTGTGAGGGTTTAAAAAGTGGTTATTCAACATGAGGCACGATCCAATTGACATTTTGAATCATTTTTGGTACTGTCCAAAAAATCAATTTTCGGATGAAAAACGATGACTCCGGACATGCCGAACGTTCCCAAAATGGTCTATAATGATGACATTTTAACATTTAATCTTTTGACTCTAAATGACTGTTGGATGTGAATTATGACTTTTTCAACTTAAATACGTGTGTTTAAAGTCATTTCTGTGCCTGAAACGGGTCAAAATTGAAGCTTTTGAGTAAGCAAAACTCTGTAAAAATGGCACTTTTGGTCACTGTGAGGGTTTAAAAAGTGGTTATTCAACATGAGGCACGATCCAATTGACATTTTGAATCATTTTGGGTACAGTCCAAAAAATCAATTTTCGGATGAAAAACGATGACTCCGGACATGTCGAACGTTCCCAAAATGGTCTATAATGATGAAATTTTAACATTTAATCTTTTGACTCTAAATGACTGTTGGATGTGAATTATGACTTTTTCAACTAAAATAAGTGTGTTTAAAGTCATTTCTGTGCCTGAAACGGGTCAAAATTGAAGCTTTTGAGTAAGCAAAACTCTGTAAAAATGGCACTTTTGGTCACTGTGAGGGTTTAAAAAGTGGTTATTCAACATGAGGCACGATCCAATTGACATTTTGAATCATTTTTGGTACAGTCCAAAAAATCAATTTTCGGATGAAAAACGATGACTCCGGACATGCAGAACGTTCCCAAAATGGTCTATAATGATGAAATTTTAACATTTAATCTTTTGACTCTAAATGACTGTTGGATGTGAATTATGACTTTTTCAACTAAAATACGTGTGTTTAAAATCATTTCTGTGCCTGAAACGGGTCAAAATTGAAGCTTTTGAGTAAGCAAAACTCTGTAAAAATGGCACTTTTGGTCACTGTGAGGGTTTAAAAAGTGGTTATTCAACATGAGGCACGATCCAATTGACATTTTGAATCATTTTGGGTACAGTCCAAAAAATCAATTTTCGGATGAAAAACGATGACTCCGGACATGTCGAACGTTCCCAAAATGGTCTATAATGATGAAATTTTAACATTTAATCTCTTGACTCTTAATGACTGTTGGATGTGAATTATGACTTTTTCAACTAAAATAAGTGTGTTTAAAGTCATTTCTGTGCCTGAAACGGGTCAAAATTGAAGCTTTTGAGTAAGGAAAACTCTGTAAAAATGGCAATTTTGGTCACTGTGAGGGTTTAAAAAGTGGTTATTCAACATGAGGCACGATCCAATTGACATTTTAAATCATTTTTTGTACAGTCCAAAAAATCAATTTTCGGATGAAAAACGATGACTCCGGACATGCCGAACGTTCCCAAAATGGTCTATAATGATGAAATTTTAACATTTAATCTTTTGACTCTAAATGACTGTTGGATGTGAATTATGACTTTTTCAACTAAAATAAGTGTGTTTAAAGTCATTTCTGTGCCTGAAACGGGTCAAAATTGAAGCTTTTGAGTAAGCAAAACTCTGTAAAAATGGCACTTTTGGTCACTGTGAGGGTTTAAAAAGTGGTTATTCAACATGAGGCACGATCCAATTGACATTTTGAATCATTTTAGGTACAGTCCAAAAAATCAATTTTCGGATGAAAAACGATGACTCCGGACATGTCGAACGTTCCCAAAATGGTCTATAATGATGAAATTTTAACATTTAATCTTTTGACTCTAAATGACTGTTGGATGTGCATTATGACTTTTTCAACTAAAATAAGTGTGTTTAAAGTCCTTTCTGTGCCTGAAACGGGTCAAAATTGAAGCTTTTGAGTAAGCAAAACTCTGTAAAAATGGCACTTTTGGTCACTGTGAGGGTTTAAAAAGTGGTTATTCAACATGAGGCACGATCCAATTGACATTTTGAATCATTTTGGGTACAGTCCAAAAAATCAATTTTCGGATGAAAAACGATGACTCCGGACATGTCGAACGTTCCCAAAATGGTCTATAATGATGAAATTTTAACATTTAATCATTTGACTCTAAATGACTGTTGGATGTGCATTATGACTTTTTCAACTAAAATAAGTGTGTTTAAAGTCATTTCTGTGCCTGAAACGGGTCAAAATTGAAGCTTTTGAGTAAGCAAAACTCTGTAAAAATGGCAATTTTGGTCACTGTGAGGGTTTAAAAAGTGGTTATTCAACATGAGGCACGATCCAATTGACATTTTGAATCATTTTTGGTACAGTCTAAAAAATCAATTTTCGGATGAAAAACGATGACTCCGTACATGCAGAACGTTCCCAAAATGGTCTATAATGATGAAATTTTAACATTTAATCTTTTGACTCTAAATGACTGTTGGATGTGAATTATGACTTTTTCAACTAAAATACGTGTGTTTAAAGTCATTTCTGTGCCTGAAACGGGTCAAAATTGAAGCTTTTGAGTAAGCAAAACTCTGTAAAAATGGCACTTTTGGTCACTGTGAGGGTTTAAAAAGTGGTTATTCAACATGAGGCATGATCCAATTGACATTTTGAATCATTTTGGGTACAGTCTAAAAAATCAATTTTCGGATGAAAAACGATGACTCCGGACATGTCGAACGTTCCCAAAATGGTCTATAATGATGAAATTTTAACATTTAATCTTTTGACTCTAAATGACTGTTGGATGTGAATTATGACTTTTTCAACTAAAATAAGTGTGTTTAAAGTCATTTCTGTGCCTGAAACGGGTCAAAATTGAAGCTTTTGAGTAAGGAAAACTCTGTAAAAATGGCAATTTTGGTCACTGTGAGGGTTTAAAAAGTGGTTATTCAACATGAGGCACGATCCAATTGACATTTTGAATCATTTTTGGTACAGTCCAAAAAATCGATTTTCGGATGAAAAACGATGACTCCGGACATGCCGAACGTTCCCAAAATGGTCTATAATGATGAAATTTTAACATTTAATCTTTTGACTCTAAATGACTGTTGGATGTGCATTATGACTTTTTCAAGTAAAATAAGTGTGTTTAAAGTCCTTTCTGTGCCTGAAACGGGTCAAAATTGAAGCTTTTGAGTAAGCAAAACTCTGTAAAAATGGCAATTTTGGTCACTGTGAGGGTTTAAAAAGTGGTTATTCAACATGAGGCACGATCCAATTGACATTTTGAATCATTTTTGGTACTGTCCAAAAAATCAATTTTCGGATGAAAAACGATGACTCCGGACATGCCGAACGTTCCCAAAATGGTCTATAATGATGACATTTTAACATTTAATCTTTTGACTCTAAATGACTGTTGGATGTGAATTATGACTTTTTCAACTTAAATACGTGTGTTTAAAGTCATTTCTGTGCCTGAAACGGGTCAAAATTGAAGCTTTTGAGTAAGCAAAACTCTGTAAAAATGGCACTTTTGGTCACTGTGAGGGTTTAAAAAGTGGTTATTCAACATGAGGCACGATCCAATTGACATTTTGAATCATTTTGGGTACAGTCCAAAAAATCAATTTTCGGATGAAAAACGATGACTCCGGACATGTCGAACGTTCCCAAAATGGTCTATAATGATGAAATTTTAACATTTAATCTTTTGACTCTAAATGACTGTTGGATGTGAATTATGACTTTTTCAACTAAAATAAGTGTGTTTAAAGTCATTTCTGTGCCTGAAACGGGTCAAAATTGAAGCTTTTGAGTAAGCAAAACTCTGTAAAAATGGCACTTTTGGTCACTGTGAGGGTTTAAAAAGTGGTTATTCAACATGAGGCACGATCCAATTGACATTTTGAATCATTTTTGGTACAGTCCAAAAAATCAATTTTCGGATGAAAAACGATGACTCCGGACATGCAGAACGTTCCCAAAATGGTCTATAATGATGAAATTTTAACATTTAATCTTTTGACTCTAAATGACTGTTGGATGTGAATTATGACTTTTTCAACTAAAATACGTGTGTTTAAAATCATTTCTGTGCCTGAAACGGGTCAAAATTGAAGCTTTTGAGTAAGCAAAACTCTGTAAAAATGGCACTTTTGGTCACTGTGAGGGTTTAAAAAGTGGTTATTCAACATGAGGCACGATCCAATTGACATTTTGAATCATTTTGGGTACAGTCCAAAAAATCAATTTTCGGATGAAAAACGATGACTCCGGACATGTCGAACGTTCCCAAAATGGTCTATAATGATGAAATTTTAACATTTAATCTCTTGACTCTTAATGACTGTTGGATGTGAATTATGACTTTTTCAACTAAAATAAGTGTGTTTAAAGTCATTTCTGTGCCTGAAACGGGTCAAAATTGAAGCTTTTGAGTAAGGAAAACTCTGTAAAAATGGCAATTTTGGTCACTGTGAGGGTTTAAAAAGTGGTTATTCAACATGAGGCACGATCCAATTGACATTTTAAATCATTTTTTGTACAGTCCAAAAAATCAATTTTCGGATGAAAAACGATGACTCCGGACATGCCGAACGTTCCCAAAATGGTCTATAATGATGAAATTTTAACATTTAATCTTTTGACTCTAAATGACTGTTGGATGTGAATTATGACTTTTTCAACTAAAATAAGTGTGTTTAAAGTCATTTCTGTGCCTGAAACGGGTCAAAATTGAAGCTTTTGAGTAAGCAAAACTCTGTAAAAATGGCACTTTTGGTCACTGTGAGGGTTTAAAAAGTGGTTATTCAACATGAGGCACGATCCAATTGACATTTTGAATCATTTTAGGTACAGTCCAAAAAATCAATTTTCGGATGAAAAACGATGACTCCGGACATGTCGAACGTTCCCAAAATGGTCTATAATGATGAAATTTTAACATTTAATCTTTTGACTCTAAATGACTGTTGGATGTGCATTATGACTTTTTCAACTAAAATAAGTGTGTTTAAAGTCCTTTCTGTGCCTGAAACGGGTCAAAATTGAAGCTTTTGAGTAAGCAAAACTCTGTAAAAATGGCACTTTTGGTCACTGTGAGGGTTTAAAAAGTGGTTATTCAACATGAGGCACGATCCAATTGACATTTTGAATCATTTTGGGTACAGTCCAAAAAATCAATTTTCGGATGAAAAACGATGACTCCGGACATGTCGAACGTTCCCAAAATGGTCTATAATGATGAAATTTTAACATTTAATCTTTTGACTCTAAATGACTGTTGGATGTGAATTATGACTTTTTCAACTAAAATAAGTGTGTTTAAAGTCATTTCTGTGCCTGAAACGGGTCAAAATTGAAGCTTTTGAGTAAGCAAAACTCTGTAAAAATGGCACTTTTGGTCACTGTGAGGGTTTAAAAAGTGGTTATTCAACATGAGGCACGATCCAATTGACATTTTGAATCATTTTTGGTACAGTCCAAAAAATCAATTTTCGGATGAAAAACGATGACTCCGGACATGCAGAACGTTCCCAAAATGGTCTATAATGATGAAATTTTAACATTTAATCTTTTGACTCTAAATGACTGTTGGATGTGAATTATGACTTTTTCAACTAAAATACGTGTGTTTAAAATCATTTCTGTGCCTGAAACGGGTCAAAATTGAAGCTTTTGAGTAAGCAAAACTCTGTAAAAATGGCACTTTTGGTCACTGTGAGGGTTTAAAAAGTGGTTATTCAACATGAGGCACGATCCAATTGACATTTTGAATCATTTTGGGTACAGTCCAAAAAATCAATTTTCGGATGAAAAACGATGACTCCGGACATGTCGAACGTTCCCAAAATGGTCTATAATGATGAAATTTTAACATTTAATCTCTTGACTCTTAATGACTGTTGGATGTGAATTATGACTTTTTCAACTAAAATAAGTGTGTTTAAAGTCATTTCTGTGCCTGAAACGGGTCAAAATTGAAGCTTTTGAGTAAGGAAAACTCTGTAAAAATGGCAATTTTGGTCACTGTGAGGGTTTAAAAAGTGGTTATTCAACATGAGGCACGATCCAATTGACATTTTAAATCATTTTTTGTACAGTCCAAAAAATCAATTTTCGGATGAAAAACGATGACTCCGGACATGCCGAACGTTCCCAAAATGGTCTATAATGATGAAATTTTAACATTTAATCTTTTGACTCTAAATGACTGTTGGATGTGAATTATGACTTTTTCAACTAAAATAAGTGTGTTTAAAGTCATTTCTGTGCCTGAAACGGGTCAAAATTGAAGCTTTTGAGTAAGCAAAACTCTGTAAAAATGGCACTTTTGGTCACTGTGAGGGTTTAAAAAGTGGTTATTCAACATGAGGCACGATCCAATTGACATTTTGAATCATTTTAGGTACAGTCCAAAAAATCAATTTTCGGATGAAAAACGATGACTCCGGACATGTCGAACGTTCCCAAAATGGTCTATAATGATGAAATTTTAACATTTAATCTTTTGACTCTAAATGACTGTTGGATGTGCATTATGACTTTTTCAACTAAAATAAGTGTGTTTAAAGTCCTTTCTGTGCCTGAAACGGGTCAAAATTGAAGCTTTTGAGTAAGCAAAACTCTGTAAAAATGGCACTTTTGGTCACTGTGAGGGTTTAAAAAGTGGTTATTCAACATGAGGCACGATCCAATTGACATTTTGAATCATTTTGGGTACAGTCCAAAAAATCAATTTTCGGATGAAAAACGATGACTCCGGACATGTCGAACGTTCCCAAAATGGTCTATAATGATGAAATTTTAACATTTAATCTTTTGACTCTAAATGACTGTTGGATGTGAATTATGACTTTTTCAACTAAAATAAGTGTGTTTAAAGTCATTTCTGTGCCTGAAACGGGTCAAAATTGAAGCTTTTGAGTAAGCAAAACTCTGTAAAAATGGCACTTTTGGTCACTGTGAGGGTTTAAAAAGTGGTTATTCAACATGAGGCACGATCCAATTGACATTTTGAATCATTTTGGGTACAGTCCAAAAAATCAATTTTCGGATGAAAAACGATGACTCCGGACATGTCGAACGTTCCCAAAATGGTCTATAATGATGAAATTTTAACATTTAATCTTTTGACTCTAAATGACTGTTGGATGTGCATTATGACTTTTTCAACTAAAATAAGTGTGTTTAAAGTCATTTCTGTGCCTGAAACGGGTCAAAATTGAAGCTTTTGAGTAAGCAAAACTCTGTAAAAATGGCAATTTTGGTCACTGTGAGGGTTTAAAAAGTGGTTATTCAACATGAGGCACGATCCAATTGACATTTTGAATCATTTTTGGTACAGTGTAAAAAATCAATTTTCGGATGAAAAACGATGACTCCGGACATGCAGAACGTTCCCAAAATGGTCTATAATGATGAAATTTTAACATTTAATCTTTTGACTCTAAATGACTGTTGGATGTGAATTATGACTTTTTCAACTAAAATACGTGTGTTTAAAGTCATTTCTGTGCCTGAAACGGGTCAAAATTGAAGCTTTTGAGTAAGCAAAACTCTTTAAAAATGGCACTTTTGGTCACAGTGAGGGTTTAAAAAGTGGTTATTCAACATGAGGCATGATCCAATTGACATTTTGAATCATTTTGGGTACAGTCTAAAAAATCAATTTTCGGATGAAAAACGATGACTCCGGACATGTCGAACGTTCCCAAAATGGTCTATAATGATGAAATTTTAACATTTAATCTTTTGACTCTAAATGACTGTTGGATGTGAATTATGACTTTTTCAACTAAAATAAGTGTGTTTAAAGTCATTTCTGTGCCTGAAACGGGTCAAAATTGAAGCTTTTGAGTAAGGAAAACTCTGTAAAAATGGCAATTTTGGTCACTGTGAGGGTTTAAAAAGTGGTTATTCAACATGAGGCACGATCCAATTGACATTTTGAATCATTTTTGGTACAGTCCAAAAAATCGATTTTCGGATGAAAAACGATGACTCCGGACATGCCGAACGTTCCCAAAATGGTCTATAATGATGAAATTTTAACATTTAATCTTTTGACTCTAAATGACTGTTGGATGTGCATTATGACTTTTTCAAGTAAAATAAGTGTGTTTAAAGTCCTTTCTGTGCCTGAAACGGGTCAAAATTGAAGCTTTTGAGTAAGCAAAACTCTGTAAAAATGGCAATTTTGGTCACTGTGAGGGTTTAAAAAGTGGTTATTCAACATGAGGCACGATCCAATTGACATTTTGAATCATTTTTGGTACTGTCCAAAAAATCAATTTTCGGATGAAAAACGATGACTCCGGACATGCCGAACGTTCCCAAAATGGTCTATAATGATGACATTTTAACATTTAATCTTTTGACTCTAAATGACTGTTGGATGTGAATTATGACTTTTTCAACTTAAATACGTGTGTTTAAAGTCATTTCTGTGCCTGAAACGGGTCAAAATTGAAGCTTTTGAGTAAGCAAAACTCTGTAAAAATGGCACTTTTGGTCACTGTGAGGGTTTAAAAAGTGGTTATTCAACATGAGGCACGATCCAATTGACATTTTGAATCATTTTGGGTACAGTCCAAAAAATCAATTTTCGGATAAAAAACGATGACTCCGGACATGTCGAACGTTCCCAAAATGGTCTATAATGATGAAATTTTAACATTTAATCTTTTGACTCTAAATGACTGTTGGATGTGAATTATGACTTTTTCAACTAAAATAAGTGTGTTTAAAGTCATTTCTGTGCCTGAAACGGGTCAAAATTGAAGCTTTTGAGTAAGCAAAACTCTGTAAAAATGGCACTTTTGGTCACTGTGAGGGTTTAAAAAGTGGTTATTCAACATGAGGCACGATCCAATTGACATTTTGAATCATTTTTGGTACAGTCCAAAAAATCAATTTTCGGATGAAAAACGATGACTCCGGACATGCAGAACGTTCCCAAAATGGTCTATAATGATGAAATTTTAACATTTAATCTTTTGACTCTAAATGACTGTTGGATGTGAATTATGACTTTTTCAACTAAAATACGTGTGTTTAAAATCATTTCTGTGCCTGAAACGGGTCAAAATTGAAGCTTTTGAGTAAGCAAAACTCTGTAAAAATGGCACTTTTGGTCACTGTGAGGGTTTAAAAAGTGGTTATTCAACATGAGGCACGATCCAATTGACATTTTGAATCATTTTGGGTACAGTCCAAAAAATCAATTTTCGGATGAAAAACGATGACTCCGGACATGTCGAACGTTCCCAAAATGGTCTATAATGATGAAATTTTAACATTTAATCTCTTGACTCTTAATGACTGTTGGATGTGAATTATGACTTTTTCAACTAAAATAAGTGTGTTTAAAGTCATTTCTGTGCCTGAAACGGGTCAAAATTGAAGCTTTTGAGTAAGGAAAACTCTGTAAAAATGGCAATTTTGGTCACTGTGAGGGTTTAAAAAGTGGTTATTCAACATGAGGCACGATCCAATTGACATTTTAAATCATTTTTTGTACAGTCCAAAAAATCAATTTTCGGATGAAAAACGATGACTCCGGACATGCCGAACGTTCCCAAAATGGTCTATAATGATGAAATTTTAACATTTAATCTTTTGACTCTAAATGACTGTTGGATGTGAATTATGACTTTTTCAACTAAAATAAGTGTGTTTAAAGTCATTTCTGTGCCTGAAACGGGTCAAAATTGAAGCTTTTGAGTAAGCAAAACTCTGTAAAAATGGCACTTTTGGTCACTGTGAGGGTTTAAAAAGTGGTTATTCAACATGAGGCACGATCCAATTGACATTTTGAATCATTTTAGGTACAGTCCAAAAAATCAATTTTCGGATGAAAAACGATGACTCCGGACATGTCGAACGTTCCCAAAATGGTCTATAATGATGAAATTTTAACATTTAATCTTTTGACTCTAAATGACTGTTGGATGTGCATTATGACTTTTTCAACTAAAATAAGTGTGTTTAAAGTCCTTTCTGTGCCTGAAACGGGTCAAAATTGAAGCTTTTGAGTAAGCAAAACTCTGTAAAAATGGCACTTTTGGTCACTGTGAGGGTTTAAAAAGTGGTTATTCAACATGAGGCACGATCCAATTGACATTTTGAATCATTTTGGGTACAGTCCAAAAAATCAATTTTCGGATGAAAAACGATGACTCCGGACATGTCGAACGTTCCCAAAATGGTCTATAATGATGAAATTTTAACATTTAATCTTTTGACTCTAAATGACTGTTGGATGTGAATTATGACTTTTTCAACTAAAATAAGTGTGTTTAAAGTCATTTCTGTGCCTGAAACGGGTCAAAATTGAAGCTTTTGAGTAAGCAAAACTCTGTAAAAATGGCACTTTTGGTCACTGTGAGGGTTTAAAAAGTGGTTATTCAACATGAGGCACGATCCAATTGACATTTTGAATCATTTTGGGTACAGTCCAAAAAATCAATTTTCGGATGAAAAACGATGACTCCGGACATGTCGAACGTTCCCAAAATGGTCTATAATGATGAAATTTTAACATTTAATCTTTTGACTCTAAATGACTGTTGGATGTGCATTATGACTTTTTCAACTAAAATAAGTGTGTTTAAAGTCATTTCTGTGCCTGAAACGGGTCAAAATTGAAGCTTTTGAGTAAGCAAAACTCTGTAAAAATGGCAATTTTGGTCACTGTGAGGGTTTAAAAAGTGGTTATTCAACATGAGGCACGATCCAATTGACATTTTGAATCATTTTTGGTACAGTCTAAAAAATCAATTTTCGGATGAAAAACGATGACTCCGGACATGCAGAACGTTCCCAAAATGGTCTATAATGATGAAATTTTAACATTTAATCTTTTGACTCTAAATGACTGTTGGATGTGAATTATGACTTTTTCAACTAAAATACGTGTGTTTAAAGTCATTTCTGTGCCTGAAACGGGTCAAAATTGAAGCTTTTGAGTAAGCAAAACTCTTTAAAAATGGCACTTTTGGTCACAGTGAGGGTTTAAAAAGTGGTTATTCAACATGAGGCACGATCCAATTGACATTTTGAATCATTTTGGGTACAGTCCAAAAAATCAATTTTCGGATGAAAAACGATGACTTCGGACATGTCGAACGTTCCCAAAATGGTCTATAATGATGAAATTTTAACATTTAATCTTTTGACTCTAAATGACTGTTGGATGTGCATTATGACTTTTTCAAGTAAAATAAGTGTGTTTAAAGTCCTTTCTGTGCCTGAAACGGGTCAAAATTGAAGCTTTTGAGTAAGCAAAACTCTGTAAAAATGGCAATTTTGGTCACTGTGAGGGTTTAAAAAGTGGTTATTCAACATGAGGCACGATCCAATTGACATTTTGAATCATTTTTGGTACAGTCCAAAAAATCAATTTTCGGATGAAAAACGATGACTCCGGACATGCCGAACGTTCCCAAAATGGTCTATAATGATGAAATTTTAACATTTAATCTTTTGACTCTAAATGACTGTTGGATGTGAATTATGACTTTTTCAACTAAAATACGTGTGTTTAAAGTCATTTCTGTGCCTGAAACGGGTCAAAATTGAAGCTTTTGAGTAAGCAAAACTCTGTAAAAATGGCACTTTTGGTCACTGTGAGGGTTTAAAAAGTGGTTATTCAACATGAGGCACGACCCAATTGACATTTTGAATCATTTTGGGTACAGTCCAAAAAATCAATTTTCAGATGAAAAACGATGACTCCGGACATGTCGAACGTTCCCAAAATGGTCTATAATGATGAAATTTTAACATTTAATCTTTTGACTCTAAATGACTGTTGGATGTGAATTATGACTTTTTCAACTAAAATAAGTGTGTTTAAAGTCATTTCTGTGCCTGAAACGGGTCAAAATTGAAGCTTTTGAGTAAGCAAAACTCTGTAAAAATGGCACTTTTGGTCACTGTGAGGGTTTAAAAAGTGGTTATTCAACATGAGGCACGATCCAATTGACATTTTGAATCATTTTGGGTACAGGCTAAAAAATCAATTTTCGGATGAAAAACGATGACTCCGTACATGCAGAACGTTCCCAAAATGGTCTATAATGATGAAATTTTAACATTTAATCTTTTGACTCTAAATGACTGTTGGATGTGAATTATGACTTTTTCAACTAAAATACGTGTGTTTAAAGTCATTTCTGTGCCTGAAACGGGTCAAAATTGAAGCTTTTGAGTAAGCAAAACTCTGTAAAAATGGCACTTTTGGTCACTGTGAGGGTTTAAAAAGTGGTTATTCAACATGAGGCATGATCCAATTGACATTTTGAATCATTTTGGGTACAGTCTAAAAAATCAATTTTCGGATGAAAAACGATGACTCCGGACATGTCGAACGTTCCCAAAATGGTCTATAATGATGAAATTTTAACATTTAATCTTTTGACTCTAAATGACTGTTGGATGTGAATTATGACTTTTTCAACTAAAATAAGTGTGTTTAAAGTCATTTCTGTGCCTGAAACGGGTCAAAATTGAAGCTTTTGAGTAAGGAAAACTCTGTAAAAATGGCAATTTTGGTCACTGTGAGGGTTTAAAAAGTGGTTATTCAACATGAGGCACGATCCAATTGACATTTTGAATCATTTTTGGTACAGTCCAAAAAATCGATTTTCGGATGAAAAACGATGACTCCGGACATGCCGAACGTTCCCAAAATGGTCTATAATGATGAAATTTTAACATTTAATCTTTTGACTCTAAATGACTGTTGGATGTGAATTATGACTTTTTCAACTAAAATAAGTGTGTTTAAAGTCATTTCTGTGCCTGAAACGGGTAAAAATTGAAGCTTTTGAGTAAGCAAAACTCTGTAAAAATGGCACTTTTGGTCACTGTGAGGGTTTAAAAAGTGGTTATTCAACATGAGGCACGATCCAATTGACATTTTGAATCATTTTGGGTACAGTCCAAAAAATCAATTTTCGGATGAAAAACGATGACTCCGGACATGCCGAACGTTCCCAAAATGGTCTATAATGATGAAATTTTAACATTTAATCTTTTGACTCTAAATGACTGTTGGATGTGAATTATGACTTTTTTAACTAAAATACGTGTGTTTAAAGTCATTTCTGTGCCTGAAACGGGTCAAAATTGAAGCTTTTGAGTAAGCAAAACTCTGTAAAAATGGCACTTTTGGTCACTGTGAGGGTTTAAAAAGTGGTTATTCAACACGAGGCACGATCCAATTGACATTTTGAATCATTTTGGGTACAGTCCAAAAAATCAATTTTCGGATGAAAAACGATGACTCCGGACATGTCGAACGTTCCCAAAATGGTCTATAATGATGACATTTTAACATTTAATCTTTTGACTCTAAATGACTGTTGGATGTGCATTATGACTTTTTCAACTAAAATAAGTGTGTTTAAAGTCCTTTCTGTGCCTGAAACGGGTCAAAATTGAAGCTTTTGAGTAAGCAAAACTCTGTAAAAATGGCACTTTTGGTCACTGTGAGGGTTTAAAAAGTGGTTATTCAACATGAGGCACGATCCAATTGACATTTTGAATCATTTTGGGTACAGTCCAAAAAATCAATTTTCGGATGAAAAACGATGACTCCGGACATGTCGAACGTTCCCAAAATGGTCTATAATGATGAAATTTTAACATTTAATCTTTTGACTCTAAATGACTGTTGGATGTGCATTATGACTTTTTCAACTAAAATAAGTGTGTTTAAAGTCATTTCTGTGCCTGAAACGGGTCAAAATTGAAGCTTTTGAGTAAGCAAAACTCTGTAAAAATGGCAATTTTGGTCACTGTGAGGGTTTAAAAAGTGGTTATTCAACATGAGGCACGATCCAATTGACATTTTGAATCATTTTGGGTACAGTCCAAAAAATCAATTTTCGGATGAAAAACGATGACTCCGGACATGTCGAACGTTCCCAAAATGGTCTATAATGATGAAATTTTAACATTTAATCTTTTGACTCTAAATGACTGTTGGATGTGCATTATGACTTTTTCAAGTAAAATAAGTGTGTTTAAAGTCCTTTCTGTGCCTGAAACGGGTCAAAATTGAAGCTTTTGAGTAAGCAAAACTCTGTAAAAATGGCAATTTTGGTCACTGTGAGGGTTTAAAAAGTGGTTATTCAACATGAGGCACGATCCAATTGACATTTTGAATCATTTTTGGTACAGTCCAAAAAATCAATTTTCGGATGAAAAACGATGACTCCGGACATGCCGAACGTTCCCAAAATGGTCTATAATGATGACATTTTAACATTTAATCTTTTGACTCTAAATGACTGTTGGATGTGAATTATGACTTTTTCAACTAAAATACGTGTGTTTAAACGTCATTTCTGTGCCTGAAACGGGTCAAAATTGAAGCTTTTGAGTAAGCAAAACTCTGTAAAAATGGCACTTTTGGTCACTGTGAGGGTTTAAAAAGTGGTTATTCAACATGAGGCACGATCCAATTGACATTTTGAATCATTTTGGGTACAGTCCAAAAAATCAATTTTCGGATGAAAAACGATGACTCCGGACATGTCGAACGTTCCCAAAATGGTCTATAATGATGAAATTTTAACATTTAATCTTTTGACTCTAAATGACTGTTGGATGTGAATTATGACTTTTTCAACTAAAATAAGTGTGTTTAAAGTCATTTCTGTGCCTGAAACGGGTCAAAATTGAAGCTTTTGAGTAAGCAAAACTCTGTAAAAATGGCACTTTTGGTCACTGTGAGGGTTTAAAAAGTGGTTATTCAACATGAGGCACGATCCAATTGACATTTTGAATCATTTTTGGTACAGTCCAAAAAATCAATTTTCGGATGAAAAACGATGACTCCGGACATGCAGAACGTTCCCAAAATGGTCTATAATGATGAAATTTTAACATTTAATCTTTTGACTCTAAATGACTGTTGGATGTGAATTATGACTTTTTCAACTAAAATACGTGTGTTTAAAGTCATTTCTGTGCCTGAAACGGGTCAAAATTGAAGCTTTTGAGTAAGCAAAACTCTGTAAAAATGGCACTTTTGGTCACTGTGAGGGTTTAAAAAGTGGTTATTCAACATGAGGCACGATCCAATTGACATTTTGAATCATTTTGGGTACAGTCCAAAAAATCAATTTTCGGATGAAAAACGATGACTCCGGACATGTCGAACGTTCCCAAAATGGTCTATAATGATGACATTTTAACATTTAATCTCTTGACTCTTAATGACTGTTGGATGTGAATTATGACTTTTTCAACTAAAATAAGTGTGTTTAAAGTCATTTCTGTGCCTGAAACGGGTCAAAATTGAAGCTTTTGAGTAAGGAAAACTCTGTAAAAATGGCAATTTTGGTCACTGTGAGGGTTTAAAAAGTGGTTATTCAACATGAGGCACGATCCAATTGACATTTTAAATCATTTTTTGTACAGTCCAAAAAATCAATTTTCGGATGAAAAACGATGACTCCGGACATGCCGAACGTTCCCAAAATGGTCTATAATGATGAAATTTTAACATTTAATCTTTTGACTCTAAATGACTGTTGGATGTGAATTATGACTTTTTCAACTAAAATAAGTGTGTTTAAAGTCATTTCTGTGCCTGAAACGGGTCAAAATTGAAGCTTTTGAGTAAGCAAAACTCTGTAAAAATGGCACTTTTGGTCACTGTGAGGGTTTAAAAAGTGGTTATTCAACATGAGGCACGATCCAATTGACATTTTGAATCATTTTGGGTACAGTCCAAAAAATCAATTTTCGGATGAAAAACGATGACTCCGGACATGTCGAACGTTCCCAAAATGGTCTATAATGATGAAATTTTAACATTTAATCTTTTGACTCTAAATGACTGTTGGATGTGCATTATGACTTTTTCAACTAAAATAAGTGTGTTTAAAGTCCTTTCTGTGCCTGAAACGGGTCAAAATTGAAGCTTTTGAGTAAGCAAAACTCTGTAAAAATGGCACTTTTGGTCACTGTGAGGGTTTAAAAAGTGGTTATTCAACATGAGGCACGATCCAATTGACATTTTGAATCATTTTTGGTACAGTCCAAAAAATCAATTTTCGGATGAAAAACGATGACTCCGGACATGCCGAACGTTCCCAAAATGGTCTATAATGATGAAATTTTAACATTTAATCTTTTGACTCTAAATGACTGTTGGATGTGAATTATGACTTTTTCAACTAAAATACGTGTGTTTAAAGTCATTTCTGTGCCTGAAACGGGTCAAAATTGAAGCTTTTGAGTAAGCAAAACTCTGTAAAAATGGCACTTTTGGTCACTGTGAGGGTTTAAAAAGTGGTTATTCAACATGAGGCACGACCCAATTGACATTTTGAATCATTTTGGGTACAGTCCAAAAAATCAATTTTCGGATGAAAAACGATGACTCCGGACATGTCGAACGTTCCCAAAATGGTCTATAATGATGAAATTTTAACATTTAATCTTTTGACTCTAAATGACTGTTGGATGTGAATTATGACTTTTTCAACTAAAATAAGTGTGTTTAAAGTCATTTCTGTGCCTGAAACGGGTCAAAATTGAAGCTTTTGAGTAAGCAAAACTCTGTAAAAATGGCACTTTTGGTCACTGTGAGGGTTTAAAAAGTGGTTATTCAACATGAGGCACGATCCAATTGACATTTTGAATCATTTTGGGTACAGTCCAAAAAATCAATTTTCGGATGAAAAACGATGACTCCGGACATGCCGAACGTTCCCAAAATGGTCTATAATGATGAAATTTTAACATTTAATCTTTTGACTCTAAATGACTGTTGCATGTGAATTATGACTTTTTCAACTAAAATATGTGTGTTTAAAGTAATTTCTGTGCCTGAAACGGGTCAAAATTGAAGCTTTTGAGTAAGCAAAACTCTGTAAAAATGACACTTTTGGTCACTGTGAGGGTTTAAAAAGTGGTTATTCAACATGAGGCACGATCCAATTGACATTTTGAATCATTTTTGGTACAGTCCAAAAAATCAATTTTCGTATGAAAAACGATGACTCCGGACATGCCGAACGTTCCCAAAATGGTCTATAATGATGAAATTTTAACATTTAATCTTTTGACTCTAAATGACTGTTGGATGTGAATTATGACTTTTTCAACTAAAATACGTGTGTTTAAAGTCATTTCTGTGCCTGAAACGGGTCAAAATTGAAGCTTTTGAGTAAGCAAAACTCTGTAAAAATGGCACTTTTGGTCACTGTGAGGGTTTAAAAAGTGGTTATTCAACATGAGGCACGATCCAATTGACATTTTGAATCATTTTGGGTACAGTCCAAAAAATCAATTTTCGGATGAAAAACGATGACTCCGGACATGTCGAACGTTCCCAAAATGGTCTATAATGATGACATTTTAACATTTAATCTCTTGACTCTTAATGACTGTTGGATGTGAATTATGACTTTTTCAACTAAAATAAGTGTGTTTAAAGTCATTTCTGTGCCTGAAACGGGTCAAAATTGAAGCTTTTGAGTAAGGAAAACTCTGTAAAAATGGCAATTTTGGTCACTGTGAGGGTTTAAAAAGTGGTTATTCAACATGAGGCACGATCCAATTGACATTTTAAATCATTTTTTGTACAGTCCAAAAAATCAATTTTCGGATGAAAAACGATGACTCCGGACATGCCGAACGTTCCCAAAATGGTCTATAATGATGAAATTTTAACATTTAATCTTTTGACTCTAAATGACTGTTGGATGTGAATTATGACTTTTTCAACTAAAATAAGTGTGTTTAAAGTCATTTCTGTGCCTGAAACGGGTCAAAATTGAAGCTTTTGAGTAAGCAAAACTCTGTAAAAATGGCACTTTTGGTCACTGTGAGGGTTTAAAAAGTGGTTATTCAACATGAGGCACGATCCAATTGACATTTTGAATCATTTTGGGTACAGTCCAAAAAATCAATTTTCGGATGAAAAACGATGACTCCGGACATGTCGAACGTTCCCAAAATGGTCTATAATGATGAAATTTTAACATTTAATCTTTTGACTCTAAATGACTGTTGGATGTGCATTATGACTTTTTCAACTAAAATAAGTGTGTTTAAAGTCCTTTCTGTGCCTGAAACGGGTCAAAATTGAAGCTTTTGAGTAAGCAAAACTCTGTAAAAATGGCACTTTTGGTCACTGTGAGGGTTTAAAAAGTGGTTATTCAACATGAGGCACGATCCAATTGACATTTTGAATCATTTTTGGTACAGTCCAAAAAATCAATTTTCGGATGAAAAACGATGACTCCGGACATGCCGAACGTTCCCAAAATGGTCTATAATGATGAAATTTTAACATTTAATCTTTTGACTCTAAATGACTGTTGGATGTGAATTATGACTTTTTCAACTAAAATACGTGTGTTTAAAGTCATTTCTGTGCCTGAAACGGGTCAAAATTGAAGCTTTTGAGTAAGCAAAACTCTGTAAAAATGGCACTTTTGGTCACTGTGAGGGTTTAAAAAGTGGTTATTCAACATGAGGCACGACCCAATTGACATTTTGAATCATTTTGGGTACAGTCCAAAAAATCAATTTTCGGATGAAAAACGATGACTCCGGACATGTCGAACGTTCCCAAAATGGTCTATAATGATGAAATTTTAACATTTAATCTTTTGACTCTAAATGACTGTTGGATGTGAATTATGACTTTTTCAACTAAAATAAGTGTGTTTAAAGTCATTTCTGTGCCTGAAACGGGTCAAAATTGAAGCTTTTGAGTAAGCAAAACTCTGTAAAAATGGCACTTTTGGTCACTGTGAGGGTTTAAAAAGTGGTTATTCAACATGAGGCACGATCCAATTGACATTTTGAATCATTTTGGGTACAGTCCAAAAAATCAATTTTCGGATGAAAAACGATGACTCCGGACATGTCGAACGTTCCCAAAATGGTCTATAATGATGAAATTTTAACATTTAATCTTTTGACTCTAAATGACTGTTGGATGTGCATTATGACTTTTTCAACTAAAATAAGTGTGTTTAAAGTCATTTCTGTGCCTGAAACGGGTCAAAATTGAAGCTTTTGAGTAAGCAAAACTCTGTAAAAATGGCAATTTTGGTCACTGTGAGGGTTTAAAAAGTGGTTATTCAACATGAGGCACGATCCAATTGACATTTTGAATCATTTTTGGTACAGTCTAAAAAATCAATTTTTGGATGAAAAACGATGACTCCGGACATGCAGAACGTTCCCAAAATGGTCTATAATGATGAAATTTTAACATTTAATCTTTTGACTCTAAATGACTGTTGGATGTGAATTATGACTTTTTCAACTAAAATACGTGTGTTTAAAGTCATTTCTGTGCCTGAAACGGGTCAAAATTGAAGCTTTTGAGTAAGCAAAACTCTTTAAAAATGGCACTTTTGGTCACTGTGAGGGTTTAAAAAGTGGTTATTCAACATGAGGCACGATCCAATTGACATTTTGAATCATTTTGGGTACAGTCCAAAAAATCAATTTTCGGATGAAAAACGATGACTCCGGACATGTCGAACGTTCCCAAAATGGTCTATAATGATGAAATTTTAACATTTAATCTTTTGACTCTAAATGACTGTTGGATGTGCATTATGACTTTTTCAAGTAAAATAAGTGTGTTTAAAGTCCTTTCTGTGCCTGAAACGGGTCAAAATTGAAGCTTTTGAGTAAGCAAAACTCTGTAAAAATGGCAATTTTGGTCACTGTGAGGGTTTAAAAAGTGGTTATTCAACATGAGGCACGATCCAATTGACATTTTGAATCATTTTTGGTACAGTCCAAAAAATCAATTTTCGGATGAAAAACGATGACTCCGGACATGCTGAACGTTCCCAAAATGGTCTATAATGATGACATTTTAACATTTAATCTTTTGACTCTAAATGACTGTTGGATGTGAATTATGACTTTTTCAACTAAAATACGTGTGTTTAAAGTCATTTCTGTGCCTGAAACGGGTCAAAATTGAAGCTTTTGAGTAAGCAAAACTCTGTAAAAATGGCACTTTTGGTCACTGTGAGGGTTTAAAAAGTGGTTATTCAACATGAGGCACGATCCAATTGACATTTTGAATCATTTTGGGTACAGTCCAAAAAATCAATTTTCGGATGAAAAACGATGACTCCGGACATGCCGAACGTTCCCAAAATGGTCTATAATGATGAAATTTTAACATTTAATCTTTTGACTCTAAATGACTGTTGCATGTGAATTATGACTTTTTCAACTAAAATATGTGTGTTTAAAGTAATTTCTGTGCCTGAAACGGGTCAAAATTGAAGCTTTTGAGTAAGCAAAACTCTGTAAAAATGACACTTTTGGTCACTGTGAGGGTTTAAAAAGTGGTTATTCAACATGAGGCACGATCCAATTGACATTTTGAATCATTTTTGGTACAGTCCAAAAAATCAATTTTCGGATGAAAAACGATGACTCCGGACATGCCGAACGTTCCCAAAATGGTCTATAATGATGAAATTTTAACATTTAATCTTTTGACTCTAAATGACTGTTGGATGTGAATTATGACTTTTTCAACTAAAATAAGTGTGTTTAAAGTCATTTCTGTGCCTGAAACGGGTCAAAATTGAAGCTTTTGAGTAAGCAAAACTCTGTAAAAATGGCACTTTTGGTCACTGTGAGGGTTTAAAAAGTGGTTATTCAACATGAGGCACGATCCAATTGACATTTTGAATCATTTTGGGTACAGTCCAAAAAATCAATTTTCGGATGAAAAACGATGACTCCGGACATGCCGAACGTTCCCAAAATGGTCTATAATGATGAAATTTTAACATTTAATCTTTTGACTCTAAATGACTGTTGGATGTAAATTATGACTTTTTCAACTAAAATACGTGTGTTTAAAGTCATTTCTGTGCCTGAAACGGGTCAAAATTGAAGCTTTTGAGTAAGCAAAACTCTGTAAAAATGGCACTTTTGGTCACTGTGAGGGTTTAAAAAGTGGTTATTCAACATGAGGCACGATCCAATTGACATTTTGAATCATTTTGGGTACAGTCCAAAAAATCAATTTTCAGATGAAAAACGATGACTCCGGACATGTCGAACGTTCCCAAAATGGTCTATAATGATGAAATTTTAACATTTAATCTTTTGACTCTAAATGACTGTTGGATGTGAATTATGACTTTTTCAACTAAAATAAGTGTGTTTAAAGTCATTTCTGTGCCTGAAACGGGTCAAAATTGAAGCTTTTGAGTAAGCAAAACTCTGTAAAAATGGCACTTTTGGTCACTGTGAGGGTTTAAAAAGTGGTTATTCAACATGAGGCACGATCCAATTGACATTTTGAATCATTTTGGGTACAGTCCAAAATATCAATTTTCGGATGAAAAACGATGACTCCGGACATGCCGAACGTTCCCAAAATGGTCTATAATGATGAAATTTTAACATTTAATCTTTTGACTCTAAATGACTGTTGCATGTGAATTATGACTTTTTCAACTAAAATACGTGTGTTTAAAGTAATTTCTGTGCCTGAAACGGGTAAAAATTGAAGCTTTTGAGTAAGCAAAACTCTGTAAAAATGACACTTTTGGTCACTGTGAGGGTTTAAAAAGTGGTTATTCAACATGAGGCACGATCCAATTGACATTTTGAATCATTTTGGGTACAGTCCAAAAAATCAATTTTCGGATGAAAAACGATGACTCCGGACATGCCGAACGTTCCCAAAATGGTCTATAATGATGAAATTTTAACATTTAATCTTTTGACTCTAAATGACTGTTGGATGTGAATTATGACTTTTTTAACTAAAATACGTGTGTTTAAAGTCATTTCTGTGCCTGAAACGGGTCAAAATTGAAGCTTTTGAGTAAGCAAAACTCTGTAAAAATGGCACTTTTGGTCACTGTGAGGGTTTAAAAAGTGGTTATTCAACACGAGGCACGATCCAATTGACATTTTGAATCATTTTGGGTACAGTCCAAAAAATCAATTTTCGGATGAAAAACGATGACTCCGGACATGTCGAACGTTCCCAAAATGGTCTATAATGATGAAATTTTAACATTTAATCTTTTGACTCTAAATGACTGTTGGATGTGCATTATGACTTTTTCAACTAAAATAAGTGTGTTTAAAGTCCTTTCTGTGCCTGAAACGGGTCAAAATTGAAGCTTTTGAGTAAGCAAAACTCTGTAAAAATGGCACTTTTGGTCACTGTGAGAGTTTAAAAAGTGGTTATTCAACATGAGGCATGATCCAATTGACATTTTGAATCATTTTGGGTACAGTCCAAAAAATCAATTTTCGGATGAAAAACGATGACTCCGGACATGTCGAACGTTCCCAAAATGGTCTATAATGATGAAATTTTAACATTTAATCTTTTGACTCTAAATGACTGTTGGATGTGCATTATGACTTTTTCAACTAAAATAAGTGTGTTTAAAGTCATTTCTGTGCCTGAAACGGGTCAAAATTGAAGCTTTTGAGTAAGCAAAACTCTGTAAAAATGGCAATTTTGGTCACTGTGAGGGTTTAAAAAGTGGTTATTCAACATGAGGCACGATCCAATTGACATTTTGAATCATTTTGGGTACAGTCCAAAAAATCAATTTTCGGATGAAAAACGATGACTCCGGACATGTCAAACGTTCCCAAAATGGTCTATAATGATGAAATTTTAACATTTAATCTTTTGACTCTAAATGACTGTTGGATGTGCATTATGACTTTTTCAAGTAAAATAAGTGTGTTTAAAGACCTTTCTGTGCCTGAAACGGGTCAAAATTGAAGCTTTTGAGTAAGCAAAACTCTGTAAAAATGGCAATTTTGGTCACTGTGAGGGTTTAAAAAGTGGTTATTCAACATGAGGCACGATCCAATTGACATTTTGAATCATTTTTGGTACAGTCCAAAAAATCAATTTTCGGATGAAAAACGATGACTCCGGACATGCCGAACGTTCCCAAAATGGTCTATAATGATGACATTTTAACATTTAATCTTTTGACTCTAAATGACTGTTGGATGTGAATTATGACTTTTTCAATTAAAATACGTGTGTTTAAACGTCATTTCTGTGCCTGAAACGGGTCAAAATTGAAGCTTTTGAGTAAGCAAAACTCTGTAAAAATGGCACTTTTGGTCACTGTGAGGGTTTAAAAAGTGGTTATTCAACATGAGGCACGATCCAATTGACATTTTGAATCATTTTGGGTACAGTCCAAAAAATCAATTTTCGGATGAAAAACGATGACTCCGGACATGTCGAACGTTCCCAAAATGGTCTATAATGATGAAATTTTAACATTTAATCTTTTGACTCTAAATGACTGTTGGATGTGAATTATGACTTTTTCAACTAAAATAAGTGTGTTTAAAGTCATTTCTGTGCCTGAAACGGGTCAAAATTGAAGCTTTTGAGTAAGCAAAACTCTGTAAAAATGGCACTTTTGGTCACTGTGAGGGTTTAAAAAGTGGTTATTCAACATGAGGCACGATCCAATTGACATTTTGAATCATTTTTGGTACAGTCCAAAAAATCAATTTTCGGATGAAAAACGATGACTCCGGACATGCAGAACGTTCCCAAAATGGTCTATAATGATGAAATTTTAACATTTAATCTTTTGACTCTAAATGACTGTTGGATGTGAATTATGACTTTTTCAACTAAAATACGTGTGTTTAAAGTCATTTCTGTGCCTGAAACGGGTCAAAATTGAAGCTTTTGAGTAAGCAAAACTCTGTAAAAATGGCACTTTTGGTCACTGTGAGGGTTTAAAAAGTGGTTATTCAACATGAGGCACGATCCAATTGACATTTTGAATCATTTTGGGTACAGTCCAAAAAATCAATTTTCGGATGAAAAACGATGACTCCGGACATGTCGAACGTTCCCAAAATGGTCTATAATGATGACATTTTAACATTTAATCTCTTGACTCTTAATGACTGTTGGATGTGAATTATGACTTTTTCAACTAAAATAAGTGTGTTTAAAGTCATTTCTGTGCCTGAAACGGGTCAAAATTGAAGCTTTTGAGTAAGGAAAACTCTGTAAAAATGGCAATTTTGGTCACTGTGAGGGTTTAAAAAGTGGTTATTCAACATGAGGCACGATCCAATTGACATTTTAAATCATTTTTTGTACAGTCCAAAAAATCAATTTTCGGATGAAAAACGATGACTCCGGACATGCCGAACGTTCCCAAAATGGTCTATAATGATGAAATTTTAACATTTAATCTTTTGACTCTAAATGACTGTTGGATGTGAATTATGACTTTTTCAACTAAAATAAGTGTGTTTAAAGTCATTTCTGTGCCTGAAACGGGTCAAAATTGAAGCTTTTGAGTAAGCAAAACTCTGTAAAAATGGCACTTTTGGTCACTGTGAGGGTTTAAAAAGTGGTTATTCAACATGAGGCACGATCCAATTGACATTTTGAATCATTTTGGGTACAGTCCAAAAAATCAATTTTCGGATGAAAAACGATGACTCCGGACATGTCGAACGTTCCCAAAATGGTCTATAATGATGAAATTTTAACATTTAATCTTTTGACTCTAAATGACTGTTGGATGTGCATTATGACTTTTTCAACTAAAATAAGTGTGTTTAAAGTCCTTTCTGTGCCTGAAACGGGTCAAAATTGAAGCTTTTGAGTAAGCAAAACTCTGTAAAAATGGCACTTTTGGTCACTGTGAGGGTTTAAAAAGTGGTTATTCAACATGAGGCACGATCCAATTGACATTTTGAATCATTTTTGGTACAGTCCAAAAAATCAATTTTCGGATGAAAAACGATGACTCCGGACATGCCGAACGTTCCCAAAATGGTCTATAATGATGAAATTTTAACATTTAATCTTTTGACTCTAAATGACTGTTGGATGTGAATTATGACTTTTTCAACTAAAATACGTGTGTTTAAAGTCATTTCTGTGCCTGAAACGGGTCAAAATTGAAGCTTTTGAGTAAGCAAAACTCTGTAAAAATGGCACTTTTGGTCACTGTGAGGGTTTAAAAAGTGGTTATTCAACATGAGGCACGACCCAATTGACATTTTGAATCATTTTGGGTACAGTCCAAAAAATCAATTTTCGGATGAAAAACGATGACTCCGGACATGTCGAACGTTCCCAAAATGGTCTATAATGATGAAATTTTAACATTTAATCTTTTGACTCTAAATGACTGTTGGATGTGAATTATGACTTTTTCAACTAAAATAAGTGTGTTTAAAGTCATTTCTGTGCCTGAAACGGGTCAAAATTGAAGCTTTTGAGTAAGCAAAACTCTGTAAAAATGGCACTTTTGGTCACTGTGAGGGTTTAAAAAGTGGTTATTCAACATGAGGCACGATCCAATTGACATTTTGAATCATTTTGGGTACAGTCCAAAAAATCAATTTTCGGATGAAAAACGATGACTCCGGACATGCCGAACGTTCCCAAAATGGTCTATAATGATGAAATTTTAACATTTAATCTTTTGACTCTAAATGACTGTTGCATGTGAATTATGACTTTTTCAACTAAAATATGTGTGTTTAAAGTAATTTCTGTGCCTGAAACGGGTCAAAATTGAAGCTTTTGAGTAAGCAAAACTCTGTAAAAATGACACTTTTGGTCACTGTGAGGGTTTAAAAAGTGGTTATTCAACATGAGGCACGATCCAATTGACATTTTGAATCATTTTTGGTACAGTCCAAAAAATCAATTTTCGTATGAAAAACGATGACTCCGGACATGCCGAACGTTCCCAAAATGGTCTATAATGATGAAATTTTAACATTTAATCTTTTGACTCTAAATGACTGTTGGATGTGAATTATGACTTTTTCAACTAAAATACGTGTGTTTAAAGTCATTTCTGTGCCTGAAACGGGTCAAAATTGAAGCTTTTGAGTAAGCAAAACTCTGTAAAAATGGCACTTTTGGTCACTGTGAGGGTTTAAAAAGTGGTTATTCAACATGAGGCACGATCCAATTGACATTTTGAATCATTTTGGGTACAGTCCAAAAAATCAATTTTCGGATGAAAAACGATGACTCCGGACATGTCGAACGTTCCCAAAATGGTCTATAATGATGACATTTTAACATTTAATCTCTTGACTCTTAATGACTGTTGGATGTGAATTATGACTTTTTCAACTAAAATAAGTGTGTTTAAAGTCATTTCTGTGCCTGAAACGGGTCAAAATTGAAGCTTTTGAGTAAGGAAAACTCTGTAAAAATGGCAATTTTGGTCACTGTGAGGGTTTAAAAAGTGGTTATTCAACATGAGGCACGATCCAATTGACATTTTAAATCATTTTTTGTACAGTCCAAAAAATCAATTTTCGGATGAAAAACGATGACTCCGGACATGCCGAACGTTCCCAAAATGGTCTATAATGATGAAATTTTAACATTTAATCTTTTGACTCTAAATGACTGTTGGATGTGAATTATGACTTTTTCAACTAAAATAAGTGTGTTTAAAGTCATTTCTGTGCCTGAAACGGGTCAAAATTGAAGCTTTTGAGTAAGCAAAACTCTGTAAAAATGGCACTTTTGGTCACTGTGAGGGTTTAAAAAGTGGTTATTCAACATGAGGCACGATCCAATTGACATTTTGAATCATTTTGGGTACAGTCCAAAAAATCAATTTTCGGATGAAAAACGATGACTCCGGACATGTCGAACGTTCCCAAAATGGTCTATAATGATGAAATTTTAACATTTAATCTTTTGACTCTAAATGACTGTTGGATGTGCATTATGACTTTTTCAACTAAAATAAGTGTGTTTAAAGTCCTTTCTGTGCCTGAAACGGGTCAAAATTGAAGCTTTTGAGTAAGCAAAACTCTGTAAAAATGGCACTTTTGGTCACTGTGAGGGTTTAAAAAGTGGTTATTCAACATGAGGCACGATCCAATTGACATTTTGAATCATTTTTGGTACAGTCCAAAAAATCAATTTTCGGATGAAAAACGATGACTCCGGACATGCCGAACGTTCCCAAAATGGTCTATAATGATGAAATTTTAACATTTAATCTTTTGACTCTAAATGACTGTTGGATGTGAATTATGACTTTTTCAACTAAAATACGTGTGTTTAAAGTCATTTCTGTGCCTGAAACGGGTCAAAATTGAAGCTTTTGAGTAAGCAAAACTCTGTAAAAATGGCACTTTTGGTCACTGTGAGGGTTTAAAAAGTGGTTATTCAACATGAGGCACGACCCAATTGACATTTTGAATCATTTTGGGTACAGTCCAAAAAATCAATTTTCGGATGAAAAACGATGACTCCGGACATGTCGAACGTTCCCAAAATGGTCTATAATGATGAAATTTTAACATTTAATCTTTTGACTCTAAATGACTGTTGGATGTGAATTATGACTTTTTCAACTAAAATAAGTGTGTTTAAAGTCATTTCTGTGCCTGAAACGGGTCAAAATTGAAGCTTTTGAGTAAGCAAAACTCTGTAAAAATGGCACTTTTGGTCACTGTGAGGGTTTAAAAAGTGGTTATTCAACATGAGGCACGATCCAATTGACATTTTGAATCATTTTGGGTACAGTCCAAAAAATCAATTTTCGGATGAAAAACGATGACTCCGGACATGTCGAACGTTCCCAAAATGGTCTATAATGATGAAATTTTAACATTTAATCTTTTGACTCTAAATGACTGTTGGATGTGCATTATGACTTTTTCAACTAAAATAAGTGTGTTTAAAGTCATTTCTGTGCCTGAAACGGGTCAAAATTGAAGCTTTTGAGTAAGCAAAACTCTGTAAAAATGGCAATTTTGGTCACTGTGAGGGTTTAAAAAGTGGTTATTCAACATGAGGCACGATCCAATTGACATTTTGAATCATTTTTGGTACAGTCTAAAAAATCAATTTTTGGATGAAAAACGATGACTCCGGACATGCAGAACGTTCCCAAAATGGTCTATAATGATGAAATTTTAACATTTAATCTTTTGACTCTAAATGACTGTTGGATGTGAATTATGACTTTTTCAACTAAAATACGTGTGTTTAAAGTCATTTCTGTGCCTGAAACGGGTCAAAATTGAAGCTTTTGAGTAAGCAAAACTCTTTAAAAATGGCACTTTTGGTCACTGTGAGGGTTTAAAAAGTGGTTATTCAACATGAGGCACGATCCAATTGACATTTTGAATCATTTTGGGTACAGTCCAAAAAATCAATTTTCGGATGAAAAACGATGACTCCGGACATGTCGAACGTTCCCAAAATGGTCTATAATGATGAAATTTTAACATTTAATCTTTTGACTCTAAATGACTGTTGGATGTGCATTATGACTTTTTCAAGTAAAATAAGTGTGTTTAAAGTCCTTTCTGTGCCTGAAACGGGTCAAAATTGAAGCTTTTGAGTAAGCAAAACTCTGTAAAAATGGCAATTTTGGTCACTGTGAGGGTTTAAAAAGTGGTTATTCAACATGAGGCACGATCCAATTGACATTTTGAATCATTTTTGGTACAGTCTAAAAAATCAATTTTTGGATGAAAAACGATGACTCCGGACATGCTGAACGTTCCCAAAATGGTCTATAATGATGACATTTTAACATTTAATCTTTTGACTCTAAATGACTGTTGGATGTGAATTATGACTTTTTCAACTAAAATACGTGTGTTTAAAGTCATTTCTGTGCCTGAAACGGGTCAAAATTGAAGCTTTTGAGTAAGCAAAACTCTGTAAAAATGGCACTTTTGGTCACTGTGAGGGTTTAAAAAGTGGTTATTCAACATGAGGCACGATCCAATTGACATTTTGAATCATTTTGGGTACAGTCCAAAAAATCAATTTTCGGATGAAAAACGATGACTCCGGACATGCCGAACGTTCCCAAAATGGTCTATAATGATGAAATTTTAACATTTAATCTTTTGACTCTAAATGACTGTTGCATGTGAATTATGACTTTTTCAACTAAAATATGTGTGTTTAAAGTAATTTCTGTGCCTGAAACGGGTCAAAATTGAAGCTTTTGAGTAAGCAAAACTCTGTAAAAATGACACTTTTGGTCACTGTGAGGGTTTAAAAAGTGGTTATTCAACATGAGGCACGATCCAATTGACATTTTGAATCATTTTTGGTACAGTCCAAAAAATCAATTTTCGGATGAAAAACGATGACTCCGGACATGCCGAACGTTCCCAAAATGGTCTATAATGATGAAATTTTAACATTTAATCTTTTGACTCTAAATGACTGTTGGATGTGAATTATGACTTTTTCAACTAAAATAAGTGTGTTTAAAGTCATTTCTGTGCCTGAAACGGGTCAAAATTGAAGCTTTTGAGTAAGCAAAACTCTGTAAAAATGGCACTTTTGGTCACTGTGAGGGTTTAAAAAGTGGTTATTCAACATGAGGCACGATCCAATTGACATTTTGAATCATTTTGGGTACAGTCCAAAAAATCAATTTTCGGATGAAAAACGATGACTCCGGACATGCCGAACGTTCCCAAAATGGTCTATAATGATGAAATTTTAACATTTAATCTTTTGACTCTAAATGACTGTTGGATGTAAATTATGACTTTTTCAACTAAAATACGTGTGTTTAAAGTCATTTCTGTGCCTGAAACGGGTCAAAATTGAAGCTTTTGAGTAAGCAAAACTCTGTAAAAATGGCACTTTTGGTCACTGTGAGGGTTTAAAAAGTGGTTATTCAACATGAGGCACGATCCAATTGACATTTTGAATCATTTTGGGTACAGTCCAAAAAATCAATTTTCAGATGAAAAACGATGACTCCGGACATGTCGAACGTTCCCAAAATGGTCTATAATGATGAAATTTTAACATTTAATCTTTTGACTCTAAATGACTGTTGGATGTGAATTATGACTTTTTCAACTAAAATAAGTGTGTTTAAAGTCATTTCTGTGCCTGAAACGGGTCAAAATTGAAGCTTTTGAGTAAGCAAAACTCTGTAAAAATGGCACTTTTGGTCACTGTGAGGGTTTAAAAAGTGGTTATTCAACATGAGGCACGATCCAATTGACATTTTGAATCATTTTGGGTACAGTCCAAAATATCAATTTTCGGATGAAAAACGATGACTCCGGACATGCCGAACGTTCCCAAAATGGTCTATAATGATGAAATTTTAACATTTAATCTTTTGACTCTAAATGACTGTTGCATGTGAATTATGACTTTTTCAACTAAAATACGTGTGTTTAAAGTAATTTCTGTGCCTGAAACGGGTAAAAATTGAAGCTTTTGAGTAAGCAAAACTCTGTAAAAATGACACTTTTGGTCACTGTGAGGGTTTAAAAAGTGGTTATTCAACATGAGGCACGATCCAATTGACATTTTGAATCATTTTGGGTACAGTCCAAAAAATCAATTTTCGGATGAAAAACGATGACTCCGGACATGCCGAACGTTCCCAAAATGGTCTATAATGATGAAATTTTAACATTTAATCTTTTGACTCTAAATGACTGTTGGATGTGAATTATGACTTTTTTAACTAAAATACGTGTGTTTAAAGTCATTTCTGTGCCTGAAACGGGTCAAAATTGAAGCTTTTGAGTAAGCAAAACTCTGTAAAAATGGCACTTTTGGTCACTGTGAGGGTTTAAAAAGTGGTTATTCAACACGAGGCACGATCCAATTGACATTTTGAATCATTTTGGGTACAGTCCAAAAAATCAATTTTCGGATGAAAAACGATGACTCCGGACATGTCGAACGTTCCCAAAATGGTCTATAATGATGAAATTTTAACATTTAATCTTTTGACTCTAAATGACTGTTGGATGTGCATTATGACTTTTTCAACTAAAATAAGTGTGTTTAAAGTCCTTTCTGTGCCTGAAACGGGTCAAAATTGAAGCTTTTGAGTAAGCAAAACTCTGTAAAAATGGCACTTTTGGTCACTGTGAGAGTTTAAAAAGTGGTTATTCAACATGAGGCATGATCCAATTGACATTTTGAATCATTTTGGGTACAGTCCAAAAAATCAATTTTCGGATGAAAAACGATGACTCCGGACATGTCGAACGTTCCCAAAATGGTCTATAATGATGAAATTTTAACATTTAATCTTTTGACTCTAAATGACTGTTGGATGTGCATTATGACTTTTTCAACTAAAATAAGTGTGTTTAAAGTCATTTCTGTGCCTGAAACGGGTCAAAATTGAAGCTTTTGAGTAAGCAAAACTCTGTAAAAATGGCAATTTTGGTCACTGTGAGGGTTTAAAAAGTGGTTATTCAACATGAGGCACGATCCAATTGACATTTTGAATCATTTTGGGTACAGTCCAAAAAATCAATTTTCGGATGAAAAACGATGACTCCGGACATGTCAAACGTTCCCAAAATGGTCTATAATGATGAAATTTTAACATTTAATCTTTTGACTCTAAATGACTGTTGGATGTGCATTATGACTTTTTCAAGTAAAATAAGTGTGTTTAAAGACCTTTCTGTGCCTGAAACGGGTCAAAATTGAAGCTTTTGAGTAAGCAAAACTCTGTAAAAATGGCAATTTTGGTCACTGTGAGGGTTTAAAAAGTGGTTATTCAACATGAGGCACGATCCAATTGACATTTTGAATCATTTTTGGTACAGTCCAAAAAATCAATTTTCGGATGAAAAACGATGACTCCGGACATGCCGAACGTTCCCAAAATGGTCTATAATGATGACATTTTAACATTTAATCTTTTGACTCTAAATGACTGTTGGATGTGAATTATGACTTTTTCAATTAAAATACGTGTGTTTAAACGTCATTTCTGTGCCTGAAACGGGTCAAAATTGAAGCTTTTGAGTAAGCAAAACTCTGTAAAAATGGCACTTTTGGTCACTGTGAGGGTTTAAAAAGTGGTTATTCAACATGAGGCACGATCCAATTGACATTTTGAATCATTTTGGGTACAGTCCAAAAAATCAATTTTCGGATGAAAAACGATGACTCCGGACATGTCGAACGTTCCCAAAATGGTCTATAATGATGAAATTTTAACATTTAATCTTTTGACTCTAAATGACTGTTGGATGTGAATTATGACTTTTTCAACTAAAATAAGTGTGTTTAAAGTCATTTCTGTGCCTGAAACGGGTCAAAATTGAAGCTTTTGAGTAAGCAAAACTCTGTAAAAATGGCACTTTTGGTCACTGTGAGGGTTTAAAAAGTGGTTATTCAACATGAGGCACGATCCAATTGACATTTTGAATCATTTTTGGTACAGTCCAAAAAATCAATTTTCGGATTAAAAACGATGACTCCGGACATGCAGAACGTTCCCAAAATGGTCTATAATGATGAAATTTTAACATTTAATCTTTTGACTCTAAATGACTGTTGGATGTGAATTATGACTTTTTCAACAAAAATACGTGTGTTTAAAGTCATTTCTGTGCCTGAAACGGGTCAAAATTGAAGCTTTTGAGTAAGCAAAACTCTGTAAAAATGGCACTTTTGGTCACTGTGAGGGTTTAAAAAGTGGTTATTCAACATGAGGCACGATCCAATTGACATTTTGAATCATTTTGGGTACAGTCCAAAAAATCAATTTTCGGATGAAAAACGATGACTCCGGACATGTCGAACGTTCCCAAAATGGTCTATAATGATGACATTTTAACATTTAATCTCTTGACTCTTAATGACTGTTGGATGTGAATTATGACTTTTTCAACTAAAATAAGTGTGTTTAAAGTCATTTCTGTGCCTGAAACGGGTCAAAATTGAAGCTTTTGAGTAAGGAAAACTCTGTAAAAATGGCAATTTTGGTCACTGTGAGGGTTTAAAAAGTGGTTATTCAACATGAGGCACGATCCAATTGACATTTTAAATCATTTTTTGTACAGTCCAAAAAATCAATTTTCGGATGAAAAACGATGACTCCGGACATGCCGATTGTTCCCAAAATGGTCTATAATGATGAAATTTTAACATTTAATCTTTTGACTCTAAATGACTGTTGGATGTGAATTATGACTTTTTCAACTAAAATAAGTGTGTTTAAAGTCATTTCTGTGCCTGAAACGGGTCAAAATTGAAGCTTTTGAGTAAGCAAAACTCTGTAAAAATGGCACTTTTGGTCACTGTGAGGGTTTAAAAAGTGGTTATTCAACATGAGGCACGATCCAATTGACATTTTGAATCATTTTGGGTACAGTCCAAAAAATCAATTTTCGGATGAAAAACGATGACTCCGGACATGTCGAACGTTCCCAAAATGGTCTATAATGATGAAATTTTAACATTTAATCTTTTGACTCTAAATGACTGTTGGATGTGCATTATGACTTTTTCAACTAAAATAAGTGTGTTTAAAGTCCTTTCTGTGCCTGAAACGGGTCAAAATTGAAGCTTTTGAGTAAGCAAAACTCTGTAAAAATGGCACTTTTGGTCACTGTGAGGGTTTAAAAAGTGGTTATTCAACATGAGGCACGATCCAATTGACATTTTGAATCATTTTTGGTACAGTCCAAAAAATCAATTTTCGGATGAAAAACGATGACTCCGGACATGCCGAACGTTCCCAAAATGGTCTATAATGATGAAATTTTAACATTTAATCTTTTGACTCTAAATGACTGTTGGATGTGAATTATGACTTTTTCAACTAAAATACGTGTGTTCAAAGTCATTTCTGTGCCTGAAACGGGTCAAAATTGAAGCTTTTGAGTAAGCAAAACTCTGTAAAAATGGCACTTTTGGTCACTGTGAGGGTTTAAAAAGTGGTTATTCAACATGAGGCACGACCCAATTGACATTTTGAATCATTTTGGGTACAGTCCAAAAAATCAATTTTCGGATGAAAAACGATGACTCCGGACATGTCGAACGTTCCCAAAATGGTCTATAATGATGAAATTTTAACATTTAATCTTTTGACTCTAAATGACTGTTGGATGTGAATTATGACTTTTTCAACTAAAATAAGTGTGTTTAAAGTCATTTCTGTGCCTGAAAAGGGTCAAAATTGAAGCTTTTGAGTAAGCAAAACTCTGTAAAAATGGCACTTTTGGTCACTGTGAGGGTTTAAAAAGTGGTTATTCAACATGAGGCACGATCCAATTGACATTTTGAATCATTTTGGGTACAGTCCAAAAAATCAATTTTCGGATGAAAAACGATGACTCCGGACATGTCGAACGTTCCCAAAATGGTCTATAATGATGAAATTTTAACATTTAATCTTTTGACTCTAAATGACTGTTGGATGTGCATTATGACTTTTTCAACTAAAATAAGTGTGTTTAAAGTCATTTCTGTGCCTGAAACGGGTCAAAATTGAAGCTTTTGAGTAAGCAAAACTCTGTAAAAATGGCAATTTTGGTCACTGTGAGGGTTTAAAAAGTGGTTATTCAACACGAGGCACGATCCAATTGACATTTTGAATCATTTTTGGTACAGTCTAAAAAATCAATTTTCGGATGAAAAACGATGACTCCGGACATGCAGAACGTTCCCAAAATGGTCTATAATGATGAAATTTTAACATTTAATCTTTTGACTCTAAATGACTGTTGGATGTGAATTATGACTTTTTCAACTAAAATACGTGTGTTTAAAGTCATTTCTGTGCCTGAAACGGGTCAAAATTGAAGCTTTTGAGTAAGCAAAACTCTTTAAAAATGGCACTTTTGGTCACTGTGAGGGTTTAAAAAGTGGTTATTCAACATGAGGCACGATCCAATTGACATTTTGAATCATTTTGGGTACAGTCCAAAAAATCAATTTTCGGATGAAAAACGATGACTCCGGACATGTCGAACGTTCCCAAAATGGTCTATAATGATGAAATTTTAACATTTAATCTTTTGACTCTAAATGACTGTTGGATGTGCATTATGACTTTTTCAAGTAAAATAAGTGTGTTTAAAGTCCTTTCTGTGCCTGAAACGGGTCAAAATTGAAGCTTTTGAGTAAGCAAAACTCTGTAAAAATGGCACTTTTGGTCACTGTGAGGGTTTAAAAAGTGGTTATTCAACATGAGGCACGATCCAATTGACATTTTGAATCATTTTGGGTACAGTCCAAAAAATCAATTTTCGGATGAAAAACGATGACTCCGGACATGCCGAACGTTCCCAAAATGGTCTATAATGATGAAATTTTAACATTTAATCTTTTGACTCTAAATGACTGTTGCATGTGAATTATGACTTTTTCAACTAAAATATGTGTGTTTAAAGTAATTTCTGTGCCTGAAACGGGTCAAAATTGAAGCTTTTGAGTAAGCAAAACTCTGTAAAAATGACACTTTTGGTCACTGTGAGGGTTTAAAAAGTGGTTATTCAACATGAGGCACGATCCAATTGACATTTTGAATCATTTTTGGTACAGTCCAAAAAATCAATTTTCGGATGAAAAACGATGACTCCGGACATGCCGAACGTTCCCAAAATGGTCTATAATGATGAAATTTTAACATTTAATCTTTTGACTCTAAATGACTGTTGGATGTGAATTATGACTTTTTCAACTAAAATAAGTGTGTTTAAAGTCATTTCTGTGCCTGAAACGGGTCAAAATTGAAGCTTTTGAGTAAGCAAAACTCTGTAAAAATGGCACTTTTGGTCACTGTGAGGGTTTAAAAAGTGGTTATTCAACATGAGGCACGATCCAATTGACATTTTGAATCATTTTGGGTACAGTCCAAAAAATCAATTTTCGGATGAAAAACGATGACTCCGGACATGCCGAACGTTCCCAAAATGGTCTATAATGATGAAATTTTAACATTTAATCTTTTGACTCTAAATGACTGTTGGATGTGAATTATGACTTTTTCAACTAAAATAAGTGTGTTTAAAGTCATTTCTGTGCCTGAAACGGGTCAAAATTGAAGCTTTTGAGTAAGCAAAACTCTGTAAAAATGGCACTTTTGGTCACTGTGAGGGTTTAAAAAGTGGTTATTCAACATGAGGCACGATCCAATTGACATTTTGAATCATTTTGGGTACAGTCCAAAAAATCAATTTTCGGATGAAAAACGATGACTCCGGACATGTCGAACATTCCCAAAATGGTCTATAATGATGAAATTTTAACATTTAATCATTTGACTCTAAATGACTGTTGGATGTGCATTATGACTTTTTCAACTAAAATAAGTGTGTTTAAAGTCATTTCTGTGCCTGAAACGGGTCAAAATTGAAGCTTTTGAGTAAGCAAAACTCTGTAAAAATGGCAATTTTGGTCACTGTGAGGGTTTAAAAAGTGGTTATTCAACATGAGGCACGATCCAATTGACATTTTGAATCATTTTTGGTACAGTCTAAAAAATCAATTTTCGGATGAAAAACGATGACTCCGGACATGCAGAACGTTCCCAAAATGGTCTATAATGATGAAATTTTAACATTTAATCTTTTGACTCTAAATGACTGTTGGATGTGAATTATGACTTTTTCAACTAAAATACGTGTGTTTAAAGTCATTTCTGTGCCTGAAACGGGTCAAAAATGAAGCTTTTGAGTAAGCAAAACTCTGTAAAAATGGCACTTTTGGTCACTGTGAGGGTTTAAAAAGTGGTTATTCAACATGAGGCATGATCCAATTGACATTTTGAATCATTTTGGGTACAGTCCAAAAAATCAATTTTCGGATGAAAAACGATGACTCCGGACATGTCGAACGTTCCCAAAATGGTCTATAATGATGAAATTTTAACATTTAATCTTTTGACTCTTAATGGAAAGGGGCGACCACTCGGTCCCCCCGAACGTATGGCTGAGTGCCTCGATCCCCCCGGGAAGCCATTTTTGGGCGGGAGGCGCGTCTCGGCTGGTATGCCCGAAGCGGCGTAGCCGGGGCGCGTTTTTTCCCGCCCTAGAGTGGGCTGGCCTAGACACCGACGCAGCCAGCCACGCCCTCGGGGCGGGCAGGGGCGGGTTTTCGCCCGCCCTGAAGACGGATAAAAGAAGGCGCAAGACCAGAAGACGTCCTCTTGTTCTTGTGCTCCGAAGCTGCACCTCCTCGCTACACGTGAGCTCGGGACAGAACGAAGAGCCAATTTTGAGCGTTTTGATCCTTTTCTTTGTCTTCCAGATACTTCCTCGGAGAGATGCCCAAGAAAGGCGCAAAGAGAATGACGACCGACCAGATGGTGCGGGCCCTTTGCAAAGAGGTGTCCGACATAAAGAAACGGTTGGCGGAGCGAGATGGGGAGGAGGGTTCGGGCCCTGCGCCGGCTGGAGGGAGACCTAAGAGACCGAGAAGGGTTCCAGCCGGTGGAGACGCCCCGGTTCCCTCTGCCCCGCTCGAGGCGCCGACCCCAGTACCGGTCGAGGGGAATCCAATCCCCGTTGTCGTCACCCCGACACCCAAGGAAGACATGCCCCCCGAGCTGGCAGCACAGCTAGCAGCATGGTTGGGGGATAGCAGTGATGGCGCCACAGCTGCCGAGGCACAGGCGCTGATAAAAGGGCTTCGTGAGAAGAAAGAGGCAGCTAGAGTGGCTGCACCGTTGGCAGGGATAGACAAGCCGCAAGCGGCAGAAGCTGCGTCCGGTTCAGGTAAGCGGCCATTGCCGATTGCACGGGACGAGTCAGCACCTTCTCGTAGAGAGAGATTGGGACAACATGTCCCCTTAGCGATAAAGGAAAAGATCTGGGCAGGGGAATACGTGAATATTTTTTCCTTGCTTGTTGATCATTATGATGTGGAGCATGTAAAAAGTCAGAAGGACCTAATGCATCCGAGTGTTTGGCACGCAAAAATGGCCGCCTTTAAGGTAAATGAGAATATTGGTAACTGGGGCAATGCGTGGGGTGTTTTTACATCGATTTTGGGGGAACGTAGGCCCGAGTTGCTTCCTGAGTTTCCCGTTTACCAATCAAGGATTATGAGTTACTCGACAGCATATCAAGGTAACCATTGGTTTTGTTATGATAATCTGTTCAGGAAAGAAAAAGAACATAACAAGAGTTTGACTTGGGATTGTTACGATTCTTTAACATGGGATATAATGAAAGAATCGGGAATGTTAAGAATGCCATTGGTTGGGAGCAATGTTGTTGATTACTCCCGCCAAAATGTGGGGTCGTCCTTTCGACCAAGTACGAGCACCGACGACCAGTCGAGGCCCGCAGGCAATACAGGGAGAAAGGGTTTCTGTTATAACTTCAACAGAGGGAAATGTACCAGGCCTCCGGGATCATGTAAATTTAGACACGAATGTAGTACGTGTGGGTCATCCCATCCTGAGTCAGCGTGCAGAGCCAGAACGAGTGAGAATGGGGGTAAGGGAGGCGCCAAACAGGTCTAAGCTAGGCCGAGGGGCGCCTTTACCAACTCCGATTGATACCTTGGCAATGATTCCCTGGCTCAGCGAATACCCGGATCGGACTTCTGCCGGGATGCTGCGGAACGGTTTTACACATGGTTTCCGCATCCCGGTAGGGGACTTTCAGGGTGTAGGGGTGTGCAAAAATCAACTTTCCGTTCTACAACATACATCTGTAGTGCAAGAGAAAATTCAGAAGGAGGTTAGCCGGGGACGGGTCGCCGGCCCGTTTAGTGTACCCCCGGTACCGGATTTTGTTTGTTCTCCGTTAGGGGTGGTCCCCAAGAAGGACCCAGGTGAGTTTCGATTGATTCATAATCTGTCTGCTCCACATGGTCTTTCAGTGAACGACGCAATCGATCCAGAAGTTTGTTCGGTGCGATACGCATCTTTTGATGAGGCAGTAGCCATCTTGAATCGCCTGGGGCCCGGGACGTTGATGGCGAAATCGGATATCGAGTCAGCGTTCCGGTTGCTCCCGGTACACCCAGACGATCAGCGTCTTTTGGGATTCGGGTTCCAGGGATCATTTTACATGGATAGGTGTATGCCAATGGGATGCTCTATATCATGTGCTTATTTTGAGCAATTCAGTACTTTCCTGCAATGGGTGTTCACTAAGAAAACGGGTTTTCGAAATGTAATGCACTACCTTGACGATTTTTTGTTCCTTGGTCCCGCCCAAAATCCCGAATGTGCCCAGGCCTTAGATGAATTCTGTGTGTTGATGGGTCAATTTGGCGTGCCGTTGGCACCGGGTAAAACTATGGGTCCCACGACTTGCCTCGAGTTTTTGGGGATCGAGTTGGACTCAGGGGAGGGGTGTTTCCGTTTACCAGCTAGCAAAGTGTTTAAATTCAGGACAGCCCTCCAAGTATGTTTGAATACACCTAAGGTTACACTGCATCAGTTGCAACAATTAGTGGGGAAGTTAAACTTTGCCTTGAGAGTAATCCCAATGGCTCGCCCCTTTTCCCGCTCCATTGCCCAAGCGATGGTTGGCCTGAAGGAGGGTCATCATCGAACGAGGTTATCGGCTGAGGTCCGCCAGGACATGCGGATATGGTTAGCATTCTTGGCGGACTTCAATGGCCGAGTCGTCTGGAACAAGCCAGCCGTGTCCTCGGAAGAGCTTGGGCTATGGACGGATTCAGCAGGAAGCATAGGTTTTGGCGCCATCTTCGGCACAAACTGGTCTGCTCAAAGATGGCCCTTATGGTGGCACGAGAAGGGGCTAACGAGTAATATTGCTTTCCTTGAATTATTTCCCATTCTCGTGGCCCTGAGAACCTGGCCAGAAGGTTTCAGAGATCATTCTGTCATTTTTTGGTCCGACAATATGACTGTGGTAGAATGCATCAATAGTCAGTCAGCCCATTGTAAATTGATTTTGAGGCTGCTTAAAGAAATCGTCCTACTTTGTATGCAACTGAACGTGGTATTCAGAGCAAAACATGTCCCAGGGGTGATGAATCAGGCTGCTGACGCATTGTCTCGTTTTCACATGCAGGCTTTCTCGGGTTTCCTTCCCTCAGCGGACCCGGAGCCGGCACCCTTCCCCGAAGCTCTCTGGTCTCTCGGTGCCCCGAACTTCGTCACCTCGTGGGAGAGAGTCTAGCACCCAGGACAAGGAAGGCATATGAAGGGGCGTTCCAGGCCTATTTAGCCTTTTTAGGGGCAGAGAGAGGGGGTCTTTGGGGTCAGGAAGAGTGGGTAGTGCTCTTCCTTATGTCTTTACACAGGGCTGGGAAATCGGTGGCTACGGCCCAAAGGCATCGTGCCGCCATTTCCTTTGTTGCCAGGGCCCATGGCATCCGGGACCCAACAGCGTCTTTCACAGTACAGAAAGCGCTGCGTGGGTGGCAACGCCTAGAGGGTCGCAGAGTAGACGTGAGACGACCGATAGGTCTAGACAGGTTGTCCCAGTTACTGGCCACACTCCCGAACACATGCTCGTCCCCTTTTGAGACTTGTTTGTTCCGGACTGCATTTACGCTGGCGTTTCACGGGGCTATGAGAGTTAGTGAGCTGGTTGCAAGGAACAAACAGGATGTGACGGGGGGCTTGTGCAGGGAACATGTTCAGATCAGGGGGGATGCGATGATTGTCTCCTTTCTCAGGTCTAAGACTGACCAAGATGGGAGAGGGGACTGCACGATCATTCGCAGGAACCCCGAGTCATCCATGTGCCCGGTACAGTGCTTAGAAAATTACCTAGCACAGAGAGTGGCATCATGGGGGGGGACATTGTTGAGGCATGCAGACGCCACCCCGCTGACGAGGTTTCAGTTTCAACGGGTGCTTGCAATGGCCATTGCCGCAGCGGGTTTGGACCCGGGCGAATTTGGGACCCACTCCTTTCGTATAGGGGCTGCCACTGAAGCTACAGCCAGGGGTCTTAATGTAGAACAAGTGAAACGTGTGGGGCGCTGGTCCTCCAATTGTTATAAAAGGTACGTGCGATTGCACATGTTGTGAAGCTGTAATCATGTACTCACGCCTCTTGTCTTTTGTTTGTTTTCAGTTGCGCAAGCCTACGCGGCAGGGCAGACTGAGCAGTCAACCCAACACCGGGCCAACGGTCGCACGTCACCGGCTGTGAGGAAGGAGGTGTGGGTCGTGGGCCACTCATACGTGAGACGGGCCGCAGACGTATTCAAAGCAGGTGACATGATTCACGTACCTGGGGAATACGGGTACAGAGTGTCCTTCTACGGAAGGGGCGGTCTCTGTATTGACCAGTTTCAGGAATTTTTTGAGGGCTTGTTAGAGCGGATAAGGTCACCGCCGTCCATAGTCATAGTGCATTTGGGGGGCAATGATTTGGTCACCACCGGTAGACGACTTCTCCTGGAGGCTATGCTTTCCACGGTAAGTTGGTTAGCGAGGAGAGTTCCGGGGTGCCTAATTGCGTGGTCGCATATGATCCCACGAAAAGTGTGGCGGGGGGCTATATCGATCCCTGCTTTGAATCATTCCGTTAAAAAATTGAATAATAAAGTGAGTAGGTTGTTCCGTTCCAAGACATTGCATTCGATCTCGCATAATTGTATTAATGATGACAGTATGTATCTGGGGGATGGTGTGCATTTGTCGAGGGCGGGGAATGAGTTACTCATAGGAGACTTCCTAGCCTGGTTAAAATCTTTAAAACATGACCTTTAGGTAGGAGTTTTTGTGGGGGGTCCGGATAGCCGGTCAACTATCCGGACCTGTGGCGGTAAGGTCATGATCGGTGAGCACTAATTGGTAGATCCCTATGAGTAGGCGTCACCCAACACGGATGGGAGCGCTCGGGAGAGGTGGCCATTGGCCCCTCAGTGGGGAGGCGGTCCCGTCTAAGGGCGGGTCGCCGGAAGTAAAGGAAAGGCGGTCAAGGCCCCTTCCTTTGTAGGAGGGGTTACAGCCCCCTCCTGGGGAATTTCCCGGGGCCAGTGTCATCTGCGACGGCAGATGCGGTAAGTTGTGTGGGGTGGGGAGAGGTCAACGATACCTTCTAGATACCACACACAAGTGTTCGAACGACCTTTAAATGGCGTCGAGTCTTAAGTGCCCCCGTCAAGTCAAGGGAAATTGTTCGTAGTTGCACTTGAGGTAAGCCTCTGTGCTGTCGCCCCTCCCACGTGGGAGGGGTAAGTCTGGTTAGGGATCTTGACACCGGTTATGACCTTGCCGTTGGCCCTTAAACGTTAGGATGTACAATTTCAGTGTTCTTAGAGAATGTTTTTGTAGGATGCTAGTTCGGCTAGGAGAACCTCTGTATTAGAGATTATGTTAAGGTTAGCCAAACATCGTAATGTGATAATGAAATTGTACATAACATGAAAACGTTTAATGTTTAATTTTTTGTTTTAATAAATACGGCCGGGGATGGTCACTCCATCCCACATCCAAAAACTTTAAGAACTGTTTCCGGTTTCCCTCCTTTTGGGGATTGTGTTGAGAGGGGGTGGCGGGTATCTCGGCCATATGGAAAGGGGCGACCACTCGGTCCCCCCGAACGTATGGCTGAGTGCCTCGATCCCCCCGGGAAGCCATTTTTGGGCGGGAGGCGCGTCTCGGCTGGTATGCCCGAAGCGGCGTAGCCGGGGCGCGTTTTTTCCCGCCCTAGAGTGGGCTGGCCTAGACACCGACGCAGCCAGCCACGCCCTCGGGGCGGGCAGGGGCGGGTTTTCGCCCGCCCTGAAGACGGATAAAAGAAGGCGCAAGACCAGAAGACGTCCTCTTGTTCTTGTGCTCCGAAGCTGCACCTCCTCGCTACACGTGAGCTCGGGACAGAACGAAGAGCCAATTTTGACCCACCCACCAGCCCCTGAGGACAGCAAGTTGTTGTGCAATAAAATGAATTGATAAGTTTGTTTTTTCTATTTCGTTTACAGGCTGTGACAGTATCAGTTTGTGGTTAATCATAATAAAGTATGGTGAATATCGTCTAGGTTGTTACGATTAAAATGATTTGATGTAGTGTTGCATTTCTAGCATGTTCTTTCGGTCGTAGCGACCAATGTTTTATAGGTTTAAGAATTGTCGTATTTATTTTTTGGTAGGCGGTAAGGTCATGATCGGTGAGCACTAATTGGTAGATCCCTATGAGTAGGCGTCACCCAACACGGATGGGAGCGCTCGGGAGAGGTGGCCATTGGCCCCTCAGTGGGGAGGCGGTCCCGTCTAAGGGCGGGTCGCCGGAAGTAAAGGAAAGGCGGTCAAGGCCCCTTCCTTTGTAGGAGGGGTTACAGCCCCCTCCTGGGGAATTTCCCGGGGCCAGTGTCATCTGCGACGGCAGATGCGGTAAGTTGTGTGGGGTGGGGAGAGGTCAACGATACCTTCTAGATACCACACACAAGTGTTCGAACGACCTTTAAATGGCGTCGAGTCTTAAGTGCCCCCGTCAAGTCAAGGGAAATTGTTCGTAGTTGCACTTGAGGTAAGCCTCTGTGCTGTCGCCCCTCCCACGTGGGAGGGGTAAGTCTGGTTAGGGATCTTGACACCGGTTATGACCTTGCCGTTGGCCCTTAAACGTTAGGATGTACAATTTCAGTGTTCTTAGAGAATGTTTTTGTAGGATGCTAGTTCGGCTAGGAGAACCTCTGTATTAGAGATTATGTTAAGGTTAGCCAAACATCGTAATGTGATAATGAAATTGTACATAACATGAAAACGTTTAATGTTTAATTTTTTGTTTTAATAAATACGGCCGGGGATGGTCACTCCATCCCACATCCAAAAACTTTAAGAACTGTTTCCGGTTTCCCTCCTTTTGGGGATTGTGTTGAGAGGGGGTGGCGGGTATCTCGGCCATATGACTGTTGGATGTGAATTATGACTTTTTCAACTAAAATAAGTGTGTTTAAAGTCATTTCTGTGCCTGAAACGGGTCAAAATTGAAGCTTTTGAGTAAGGAAAACTCTGTAAAAATTGATATTTTGGTCACTGTGAGGGTTTAAAAAGTGGTTATTGAACACGAGGCACGATCCAATTGACATTTTGAATCATTTTTGGTACAGTCCAAAAAATCAATTTTCGGATGAAAAACGATGACTCCGGACATGCCGAACGTTCCCAAAATGGTCTATAATGATGAAATTTTAACATTTAATCTTTTGACTCTAAATGACTGTTGGATGTGAATTATGACTTTTTCAACTAAAATAAGTGTGTTTAAAGTCATTTCTGTGCCTGAAACGGGTCAAAATTGAAGCTTTTGAGTAAGGAAAACTCTGTAAAAATGGCAATTTTGGTCACTGTGAGGGTTTAAAAAGTGGTTATTCAACATGAGGCACGATCCAATTGACATTTTGAATCATTTTGGGTACAGTCCAAAAAATCAATTTTCAGATGAAAAATGATGACTCCGGACATGTCGAACGTTCCCAAAATGGTCTATAATGATGAAATTTTAACATTTAATCTTTTGACTCTAAATGACTGTTGGATGTGAATTATGACTTTTTCAACTAAAATAAGTGTGTTTAAAGTCATTTCTGTGCCTGAAACGGGTCAAAATTGAAGCTTTTGAGTAAGGAAAACTCTGTAAAAAGGGCAATTTTGGTCACTGTGAGGGTTTAAAAAGTGGTTATTCAAAATGAGGCACGATCCAATTGACATTTTGAATCATTTTTGGTACAGTCCAAAAAATCGATTTTCGGATGAAAAACGATGACTCCGGACATGCCGAACGTTCCCAAAATGGTCTATAATGATGAAATTTTAACATTTAATCTTTTGACTCTAAATGACTGTTGGATGTGAATTATGACTTTTTCAACTAAAATAGGTGTGTTTAAAGTCATTTCTGTGCCTGAAACGGGTCAAAATTGAAGCTTTTGAGTAAGCAAAACTCTGTAAAAATGGCACTTTTGGTCACTGTGAGGGTTTAAAAAGTGGTTATTCAACATGAGGCACGATCCAATTGACATTTTGAATCATTTTGGGTACAGTCCAAAATATCAATTTTCGGATGAAAAACGATGACTCCGGACATGCCGAACGTTCCCAAAATGGTCTATAATGATGAAATTTTAACATTTAATCTTTTGACTCTAAATGACTGTTGCATGTGAATTATGACTTTTTCAACTAAAATACGTGTGTTTAAAGTAATTTCTGTGCCTGAAACGGGTCAAAATTGAAGCTTTTGAGTAAGCAAAACTCTGTAAAAATGGCACTTTTGGTCACTGTGAGGGTTTAAAAAGTGGTTATTCAACATGAGGCACGATCCAATTGACATTTTGAATCATTTTGGGTACAGTCCAAAAAATCAATTTTCGGATGAAAAACGATGACTCCGGACATGTCGAACGTTCCCAAAATGGTCTATAATGATGAAATTTTAACATTTAATCTTTTGACTCTAAATGACTGTTGGATGTGCATTATGACTTTTTCAACTAAAATAAGTGTGTTTAAAGTCCTTTCTGTGCCTGAAACGGGTCAAAATTGAAGATTTTGAGTAAGCAAAACTCTGTAAAAATGGCAATTTTGGTCACTGTGAGGGTTTAAAAAGTGGTTATTCAACATGAGGCACGATCCAATTGACATTTTGAATCATTTTTGGTACAGTCCAAAAAATCAATTTTCGGATGAAAAACGATGACTCCGGACATGCCGAACGTTCCCAAAATGGTCTATAATGATGAAATGTTAACATTTAATCTTTTGACTCTAAATGACTGTTGGATGTGAATTATGACTTTTTCAACTAAAATACGTGTGTTTAAAGTCATTTCTGTGCCTGAAACGGGTCAAAATTGAAGCTTTTGAGTAAGCAAAACTCTGTAAAAATGGCACTTTTGGTCACTGTGAGGGTTTAAAAAGTGGTTATTCAACATGAGGCACGACCCAATTGACATTTTGAATCATTTTGGGTACAGTCCAAAAAATCAATTTTCGGATGAAAAACGATGACTCCGGACATGTCGAACGTTCCCAAAATGGTCTATAATGATGAAATTTTAACATTTAATCTTTTGACTCTAAATGACTGTTGGATGTGAATTATGACTTTTTCAACTAAAATAAGTGTGTTTAAAGTCATTTCTGTGCCTGAAACGGGTCAAAATTGAAGCTTTTGAGTAAGCAAAACTCTGTAAAAATGGCACTTTTGGTCACTGTGAGGGTTTAAAAAGTGGTTATTCAACATGAGGCACGATCCAATTGACATTTTGAATCATTTTGGGTACAGTCCAAAAAATAAATTTTCGGATGAAAAACGATGACTCCGGACATGTCGAACGTTCCCAAAATGGTCTATAATGATGAAATTTTAACATTTAATCTTTTGACTCTAAATGACTGTTGGATGTGAATTATGACTTTTTCAACTAAAATAAGTGTGTTTAAAGTCATTTCTGTGCCTGAAACGGGTCAAAATTGAAGCTTTTGAGTAAGCAAAACTCTGTAAAAATGGCACTTTTGGTCTCTGTGAGGGTTTAAAAAGTGGTTATTCAACATGAGGCACGATCCAATTGACATTTTGAATCATTTTGGGTACAGTCCAAAAAATCAATTTTCAGGTGAAAAACGATGACTCCGGACATGTCGAACGTTCCCAAAATGGTCTATAATGATGAAATTTTAACATTTAATCTTTTGACTCTAAATGACTGTTGGATGTGAATTATGACTTTTTCAACTAAAATAAGTGTGTTTAAAGTCATTTCTGTGCCTGAAACGGGTCAAAATTGAAGCTTTTGAGTAAGGAAAACTCTGTAAAAATAGCAATTTTGGTCACTGTGAGGGTTTAAAAAGTGGTTATTCAACATGAGGCACGATCCAATTGACATTTTGAATCATTTTTGGTACAGTCCAAAAAATCGATTTTCGGATGAAAAACGATGACTCCGGACATGCCGAACGTTCCCAAAATGGTCTATAATGATGAAATTTTAACATTTAATCTTTTGACTCTAAATGACTGTTGGATGTGAATTATGACTTTTTCAACTAAAATAAGTGTGTTTAAAGTCATTTCTGTGCCTGAAACGGGTCAAAATTGAAGCTTTTGAGATAGCAAAACTCTGTAAAAATGGCACTTTTGGTCACTGTGAGGGTTTAAAAAGTGGTTATTCAACATGAGGCACGATCCAATTGACATTTTGAATCATTTTGGGTACAGTCCAAAAAATCAATTTTCGGATGAAAAACGATGACTCCGGACATGTCGAACGTTCCCAAAATGGTCTATAATGATGAAATTTTAACATTTAATCTTTTGACTCTAAATGACTGTTGGATGTGAATTATGACTTTTTCAACTAAAATAAGTGTGTTTAAAGTCATTTCTGTGCCTGAAACGGGTCAAACTTGAAGCTTTTGAGTAAGCAAAACTCTGTAAAAATGGCACTTTTGGTCACTGTGACGGTTTAAAAAGTGGTTATTCAACATGAGGCACGATCCAATTGACATTTTGAATCATTTTGGGTACAGTCCAAAAAATCAATTTTCGGATGAAAAACGATGACTCCGGACATGTCGAACGTTCCCAAAATGGTCTATAATGATGAAATTTTAACATTTAATCTTTTGACTCTAAATGACTGTTGGATGTGCATTATGACTTTTTCAAGTAAAATAAGTGTGTTTAAAGTCCTTTCTGTGCCTGAAACGGGTCAAAATTGAAGCTTTTGAGTAAGCAAAACTCTGTAAAAATGGCAATTTTGGTCACTGTGAGGGTTTAAAAAGTGGTTATTCAACATGAGGCACGATCCAATTGACATTTTGAATCATTTTTGGTACAGTCCAAAAAATCAATTTTCGGATGAAAAACGATGACTCCGGACATGTCGAACGTTCCCAAAATGGTCTATAATGATGAAATTTTAACATTTAATCTTTTGACTCTAAATGACTGTTGGATGTGCATTATGACTTTTTCAAATAAAATAAGTGTGTTTAAAGTCCTTTCTGTGCCTGAAACGGGTCAAAATTGAAGCTTTTGAGTAAGCAAAACTCTGTAAAAATGGCAATTTTGGTCACTGTGAGGGTTTAAAAAGTGGTTATTCAACATGAGGCACGATCCAATTGACATTTTGAATCATTTTTGGTACAGTCCAAAAAATCAATTTTCGGATGAAAAACGATGACTCCGGACATGCCGAACGTTCCCAAAATGGTCTATAATGATGAAATGTTAACATTTAATCTTTTGACTCTAAATGACTGTTGGATGTGAATTATGACTTTTTCAACTAAAATACGTGTGTTTAAAGTCATTTCTGTGCCTGAAACGGGTCAAAATTGAAGCTTTTGAGTAAGCAAAACTCTGTAAAAATGGCACTTTTGGTCACTGTGAGGGTTTAAAAAGTGGTTATTCAACATGAGGCACGACCCAATTGACATTTTGAATCATTTTGGGTACAGTCCAAAAAATCAATTTTCGGATGAAAAACGATGACTCCGGACATGTCGAACGTTCCCAAAATGGTCTATAATGATGACATTTTAACATTTAATCTTTTGACTCTAAATGACTGTTGGATGTGAATTATGACTTTTTCAACTAAAATAAGTGTGTTTAAAGTCATTTCTGTGCCTGAAACGGGTCAAAATTGAAGCTTTTGAGTAAGCAAAACTCTGTAAAAATGGCACTTTTGGTCACTGTGAGGGTTTAAAAAGTGGTTATTCAACATGAGGCACGATCCAATTGACATTTTGAATCATTTTGGGTACAGTCCAAAAAATCAATTTTCGGATGAAAAACGATGACTCCGGACATGTCGAACGTTCCCAAAATGGTCTATAATGATGAAATTTTAACATTTAATCTTTTGACTCTAAATGACTGTTGGATGTGAATTATGACTTTTTCAACTAAAATAAGTGTGTTTAAAGTCATTTCTGTGCCTGAAACGGGTCAAAATTGAAGCTTTTGAGTAAGCAAAACTCTGTAAAAATGGCACTTTTGGTCTCTGTGAGGGTTTAAAAAGTGGTTATTCAACATGAGGCACGATCCAATTGACATTTTGAATCATTTTGGGTACAGTCCAAAAAATCAATTTTCAGATGAAAAACGATGACTCCGGACATGTCGAATGTTCCCAAAATGGTCTATAATGATGAAATTTTAACATTTAATCTTTTGACTCTAAATGACTGTTGGATGTGAATTATGACTTTTTCAACTAAAATAAGTGTGTTTAAAGTCATTTCTGTGCCTGAAACGGGTCAAAATTGAAGCTTTTGAGTAAGGAAAACTCTGTAAAAATGGCAATTTTGGTCACTGTGAGGGTTTAAAAAGTGGTTATTCAACATGAGGCACGATCCAATTGACATTTTGAATCATTTTTGGTACAGTCCAAAAAATCGATTTTCGGATGAAAAACGATGACTCCGGACATGCCGAACGTTCCCAAAATGGTCTATAATGATGAAATTTTAACATTTAATCTTTTGACTCTAAATGACTGTTGGATGTGAATTATGACTTTTTCAACTAAAATAAGTGTGTTTAAAGTCATTTCTGTGCCTGAAACGGGTCAAAATTGAAGCTTTTGAGTGAGCAAAACTCTGTAAAAATGGCACTTTTGGTCACTGTGAGGGTTTAAAAAGTGGTTATTCAACATGAGGCACGATCCAATTGACATTTTGAATCATTTTGGGTACAGTCCAAAAAATCAATTTTCGGATGAAAAACGATGACTCCGGACATGCCGAACGTTCCCAAAATGGTCTATAATGATGAAATTTTAACATTTAATCTTTTGACTCTAAATGACTGTTGGATGTGAATTATGACTTTTTCAACTAAAATAAGTGTGTTTAAAGTCATTTCTGTGCCTGAAACGGGTCAAACTTGAAGCTTTTGAGTAAGCAAAACTCTGTAAAAATGGCACTTTTGGTCACTGTGACGGTTTAAAAAGTGGTTATTCAACATGAGGCACGATCCAATTGACATTTTGAATCATTTTGGGTACAGTCCAAAAAATCAATTTTCGGATGAAAAACGATGACTCCGGACATGTCGAACGTTCCCAAAATGGTCTATAATGATGAAATTTTAACATTTAATCTTTTGACTCTAAATGACTGTTGGATGTGCATTATGACTTTTTCAAGTAAAATAAGTGTGTTTAAAGTCCTTTCTGTGCCTGAAACGGGTCAAAATTGAAGCTTTTGAGTAAGCAAAACTCTGTAAAAATGGCAATTTTGGTCACTGTGAGGGTTTAAAAAGTGGTTATTCAACATGAGGCACGATCCAATTGACATTTTGAATCATTTTTGGTACAGTCCAAAAAATCAATTTTCGGATGAAAAACGATGACTCCGGACAGGCCAAACGTTCCCAAAATGGTCTATAATGATGACATTTTAACATTTAATCTTTTGACTCTAAATGACTGTTGGATGTGAATTATGACTTTTTCAACTAAAATACGTGTGTTTAAAGTCATTTCTGTGCCTGAAACGGGTCAAAATTGAAGCTTTTGAGTAAGCAAAACTCTGTAAAAATGGCACTTTTGGTCACTGTGAGGGTTTAAAAAGTGGTTATTCAACATGAGGCACGATCCAATTGACATTTTGAATCATTTTTGGTACAGTCCAAAAAATCAATTTTCGGATGAAAAACGATGACTCCGGACATGCCGAACGTTCCCAAAATGGTCTATAATGATGAAATTTTAACATTTAATCTTTTGACTCTAAGTGACTGTTGGATGTGAATTATGACTTTTTCAACTAAAATACGTGTGTTTAAAGTCATTTCTGTGCCTGAAACGGGTCAAAATTGAAGCTTTTGAGTAAGCAAAACTCTGTAAAAATGGCACTTTTGGTCACTGTGAGGGTTTAAAAAGTGGTTATTCAACATGAGGCACGACCCAATTGACATTTTGAATCATTTTGGGTACAGTCCAAAAAATCAATTTTCGGAAGAAAAACGATGACTCCGGACATGTCGAACGTTCCCAAAATGGTCTATAATGATGAAATTTTAACATTTAATCTTTTGACTCTAAATGACTGTTGGATGTGAATTATGACTTTTTCAACTAAAATAAGTGTGTTTAAAGTCATTTCTGTGCCTGAAACGGGTCAAAATTGAAGCTTTTGAGTAAGCAAAACTCTGTAAAAATGGCACTTTTGGTCTCTGTGAGGGTTTAAAAAGTGGTTATTCAACATGAGGCACGATCCAATTGACATTTTGAATCATTTTGGGTACAGTCCAAAAAATCAATTTTCAGATGAAAAACGATGACTCCGGACATGTCGAATGTTCCCAAAATGGTCTATAATGATGAAATTTTAACATTTAATCTTTTGACTCTAAATGACTGTTGGATGTGAATTATGACTTTTTCAACTAAAATAAGTGTGTTTAAAGTCATTTCTGTGCCTGAAACGGGTCAAAATTGAAGCTTTTGAGTAAGGAAAACTCTGTAAAAATGGCAATTTTGGTCACTGTGAGGGTTTAAAAAGTGGTTATTCAACATGAGGCACGATCCAATTGACATTTTGAATCATTTTTGGTACAGTCCAAAAAATCGATTTTCGGATGAAAAACGATGACTCCGGACATGCCGAACGTTCCCAAAATGGTCTATAATGATGAAATTTTAACATTTAATCTTTTGACTCTAAATGACTGTTGGATGTGAATTATGACTTTTTCAACTAAAATAAGTGTGTTTAAAGTCATTTCTGTGCCTGAAACGGGTCAAAATTGAAGCTTTTGAGTGAGCAAAACTCTGTAAAAATGGCACTTTTGGTCACTGTGAGGGTTTAAAAAGTGGTTATTCAACATGAGGCACGATCCAATTGACATTTTGAATCATTTTGGGTACAGTCCAAAAAATCAATTTTCGGATGAAAAACGATGACTCCGGACATGCCGAACGTTCCCAAAATGGTCTATAATGATGAAATTTTAACATTTAATCTTTTGACTCTAAATGACTGTTGGATGTGAATTATGACTTTTTCAACTAAAATAAGTGTGTTTAAAGTCATTTCTGTGCCTGAAACGGGTCAAACTTGAAGCTTTTGAGTAAGCAAAACTCTGTAAAAATGGCACTTTTGGTCACTGTGACGGTTTAAAAAGTGGTTATTCAACATAAGGCACGATCCAATTGACATTTTGAATCATTTTGGGTACAGTCCAAAAAATCAATTTTCGGATGAAAAACGATGACTCCGGACATGTCGAACGTTCCCAAAATGGTCTATAATGATGAAATTTTAACATTTAATCTTTTGACTCTAAATGACTGTTGGATGTGCATTATGACTTTTTCAAGTAAAATAAGTGTGTTTAAAGTCCTTTCTGTGCCTGAAACGGGTCAAAATTGAAGCTTTTGAGTAAGCAAAACTCTGTAAAAATGGCAATTTTGGTCACTGTGAGGGTTTAAAAAGTGGTTATTCAACATGAGGCACGATCCAATTGACATTTTGAATCATTTTTGGTACAGTCCAAAAAATCAATTTTCGGATGAAAAACGATGACTCCGGACAGGCCAAACGTTCCCAAAATGGTCTATAATGATGACATTTTAACATTTAATCTTTTGACTCTAAATGACTGTTGGATGTGAATTATGACTTTTTCAACTAAAATACGTGTGTTTAAAGTCATTTCTGTGCCTGAAACGGGTCAAAATTGAAGCTTTTGAGTAAGCAAAACTCTGTAAAAATGGCACTTTTGGTCACTGTGAGGGTTTAAAAAGTGGTTATTCAACATGAGGCACGATCCAATTGACATTTTAAATCATTTTTGGTACAGTCCAAAAAATCAATTTTCGGATGAAAAACGATGACTCCGGACATGTCGAACGTTCACAAAATGGTCTAAAATGATGAAATTTTAACATTTAATCTTTTGACTCTAAATGACTGTTGGATGTGCATTATGACTTTTTCAACTAAAATAAGTGTGTTTAAAGTCCTTTCTGTGCCTGAAACGGGTCAAAATTGAAGCTTTTGAGTAAGCAAAACTCTGTAAAAATGGCAATTTTGGTCACTGTGAGGGTTTAAAAAGTGGTTATTCAACATGAGGCACGATCCAATTGACATTTTGAATCATTTTTGGTACAGTCCAAAAAATCCATTTTCGGATGAAAAACGATGACTCCGGACATGCCGAACGTTCCCAAAATGGTCTATAATGATGAAATTTTAACATTTAATCTTTTGACTCTAAATGACTGTTGGATGTGAATTATGACTTTTTCAACTAAAATACGTGTGTTTAAAGTCATTTCTGTGCCTGAAACGGGTCAAAATTGAAGCTTTTGAGTAAGCAAAACTCTGTAAAAATGGCACTTTTGGTCACTGTGAGGGTTTAAAAAGTGGTTATTCAACATGAGGCACGATCCAATTGACATTTTGAATCATTTTGGGTACAGTCCAAAAAATCAATTTTCGGATGAAAAACGATGACTCCGGACATGTCGAACGTTCCCAAAATGTTCTATAATGATGAAATTTTAACATTTAATCTTTTGACTCTAAATGACTGTTGGATGTGAATTATGACTTTTTCAACTAAAATAAGTGTGTTTAAAGTCATTTCTGTGCCTGAAACGGGTCAAAATTGAAGCTTTTGAGTAAGCAAAACTCTGTAAAAATGGCACTTTTGGTCACTGTGAGGGTTTAAAAAGTGGTTATTCAACATGAGGCACGATCCAATTGACATTTTGAATCATTTTTGGTACAGTCCAAAAAATCAATTTTCGGATGAAAAACGATGACTCCGGACATGCCGAACGTTCCCAAAATGGTCTATAATGATGAAATTTTAACATTTAATCTTTTGACTCTAAATGACTGTTGGATGTGAATTATGACTTTTTCAACTAAAATACGTGTGTTTAAAGTCATTTCTGTGCCTGAAACGGGTCAAAATTGAAGCTTTTGAGTAAGCAAAACTCTGTAAAAATGGCACTTTTGGTCACTGTGAGGGTTTAAAAAGTGGTTATTCAACATGAGGCACGACCCAATTGACATTTTGAATCATTTTGGGTACAGTCCAAAAAATCAATTTTCGGATGAAAAACGATGACTCCGGACATGTCGAACGTTCCCAAAATGGTCTATAATGATGAAATTTTAACATTTAATCTTTTGACTCTAAATGACTGTTGGATGTGAATTATGACTTTTTCAACTAAAATAAGTGTGTTTAAAGTCATTTCTGTGCCTGAAACGGGTCAAAATTGAAGCTTTTGAGTAAGCAAAACTCTGTAAAAATGGCACTTTTGGTCACTGTGAGGGCTTAAAAAGTGGTTATTCAACATGAGGCACGATCCAATTGACATTTTGAATCATTTTTGGTACAGTCTAAAAAATCAATTTTCGGATGAAAAACGATGACTCCGGACATGCAGAACGTTCCCAAAATGGTCTATAATGATGAAATTTTAACATTTAATCTTTTGACTCTAAATGACTGTTGGATGTGAATTATGACTTTTTCAACTAAAATACGTGTGTTTAAAGTCATTTCTGTGCCTGAAACGGGTCAAAATTGAAGCTTTTGAGTAAGCAAAACTCTGTAAAAATGGCACTTTTGGTCACTGTGAGGGTTTAAAAAGTGGTTATTCAACATGAGGCATGATCCAATTGACATTTTGAATCATTTTGGGTACAGTCCAAAAAATCAATTTTCGGATGAAAAACGATGACTCCGGACATGTCGAACGTTCCCAAAATGGTCTATAATGATGAAATTTTAACATTTAATCTTTTGACTCTAAATGACTGTTGGATGTGAATTATGACTTTTTCAACTAAAATACGTGTGTTTAAAGTCATTTCTGTGCCTGAAACGGGTCAAAATTGAAGCTTTTGAGTAAGCAAAACTCTGTAAAAATGGCACTTTTGGTCACTGTGAGGGTTTAAAAAGTGGTTATTCAACATGAGGCACGACCCAATTGACATTTTGAATCATTTTGGGTACAGTCCAAAAAATCAATTTTCGGATGAAAAACGATGACTCCGGACATGTCGAACGTTCCCAAAATGGTCTATAATGATGAAATTTTAACATTTAATCTTTTGACTCTAAATGACTGTTGGATGTGAATTATGACTTTTTCAACTAAAATAAGTGTGTTTAAAGTCATTTCTGTGCCTGAAACGGGTCAAAATTGAAGCTTTTGAGTAAGCAAAACTCTGTAAAAATGGCACTTTTGGTCACTGTGAGGGTTTAAAAAGTGGTTATTCAACATGAGGCACGATCCAATTGACATTTTGAATCATTTTGGGTACAGTCCAAAAAATCAATTTTCGGATGAAAAACGATGACTCCGGACATGTCGAACGTTCCCAAAATGGTCTATAATGATGAAATTTTAACATTTAATCTTTTGACTCTAAATGACTGTTGGATGTGAATTATGACTTTTTCAACTAAAATAAGTGTGTTTAAAGTCATTTCTGTGCCTGAAACGGGTCAAAATTGAAGCTTTTGAGTAAGCAAAACTCTGTAAAAATGGCACTTTTGGTCTCTGTGAGGGTTTAAAAAGTGGTTATTCAACATGAGGCACGATCCAATTGACATTTTGAATCATTTTGGGTACAGTCCAAAAAATCAATTTTCAGATGAAAAACGATGACTCCGGACATGTCGAATGTTCCCAAAATGGTCTATAATGATGAAATTTTAACATTTAATCTTTTGACTCTAAATGACTGTTGGATGTGAATTATGACTTTTTCAACTAAAATAAGTGTGTTTAAAGTCATTTCTGTGCCTGAAACGGGTCAAAATTGAAGCTTTTGAGTAAGGAAAACTCTGTAAAAATGGCAATTTTGGTCACTGTGAGGGTTTAAAAAGTGGTTATTCAACATGAGGCACGATCCAATTGACATTTTGAATCATTTTTGGTACAGTCCAAAAAATCGATTTTCGGATGAAAAACGATGACTCCGGACATGCCGAACGTTCCCAAAATGGTCTATAATGATGAAATTTTAACATTTAATCTTTTGACTCTAAATGACTGTTGGATGTGAATTATGACTTTTTCAACTAAAATAAGTGTGTTTAAAGTCATTTCTGTGCCTGAAACGGGTCAAAATTGAAGCTTTTGAGTGAGCAAAACTCTGTAAAAATGGCACTTTTGGTCACTGTGAGGGTTTAAAAAGTGGTTATTCAACATGAGGCACGATCCAATTGACATTTTGAATCATTTTGGGTACAGTCCAAAAAATCAATTTTCGGATGAAAAACGATGACTCCGGACATGCCGAACGTTCCCAAAATGGTCTATAATGATGAAATTTTAACATTTAATCTTTTGACTCTAAATGACTGTTGGATGTGAATTATGACTTTTTCAACTAAAATAAGTGTGTTTAAAGTCATTTCTGTGCCTGAAACGGGTCAAACTTGAAGCTTTTGAGTAAGCAAAACTCTGTAAAAATGGCACTTTTGGTCACTGTGACGGTTTAAAAAGTGGTTATTCAACATGAGGCACGATCCAATTGACATTTTGAATCATTTTGGGTACAGTCCAAAAAATCAATTTTCGGATGAAAAACGATGACTCCGGACATGTCGAACGTTCCCAAAATGGTCTATAATGATGAAATTTTAACATTTAATCTTTTGACTCTAAATGACTGTTGGATGTGCATTATGACTTTTTCAAGTAAAATAAGTGTGTTTAAAGTCCTTTCTGTGCCTGAAACGGGTCAAAATTGAAGCTTTTGAGTAAGCAAAACTCTGTAAAAATGGCAATTTTGGTCACTGTGAGGGTTTAAAAAGTGGTTATTCAACATGAGGCACGATCCAATTGACATTTTGAATCATTTTTGGTACAGTCCAAAAAATCAATTTTCGGATGAAAAACGATGACTCCGGACATGCCAAACGTTCCCAAAATGGTCTATAATGATGACATTTTAACATTTAATCTTTTGACTCTAAATGACTGTTGGATGTGAATTATGACTTTTTCAACTAAAATACGTGTGTTTAAAGTCATTTCTGTGCCTGAAACGGGTCAAAATTGAAGCTTTTGAGTAAGCAAAACTCTGTAAAAATGGCACTTTTGGTCACTGTGAGGGTTTAAAAAGTGGTTATTCAACATGAGGCACGATCCAATTGACATTTTGAATCATTTTGGGTACAGTCCAAAAAATCAATTTTCGGATGAAAAACGATGACTCCGGACATGTCGAACGTTCCCAAAATGGTCTATAATGATGAAATTTTAACATTTAATCTTTTGACTCTAAATGACTGTTGGATGTGAATTATGACTTTTTCAACTAAAATAAGTGTGTTTAAAGTCATTTCTGTGCCTGAAACGGGTCAAAATTGAAGCTTTTGAGTAAGCAAAACTCTGTAAAAATGGCACTTTTGGTCACTGTGAGGGTTTAAAAAGTGGTTATTCAACATGAGGCACGATCCAATTGACATTTTGAATCATTTTTGGTACAGTCCAAAAAATCAATTTTCGGATGAAAAACGATGACTCCGGACATGCAGAACGTTCCCAAAATGGTCTATAATGATGAAATTTTAACATTTAATCTTTTGACTCTAAATGACTGTTGGATGTGAATTATGACTTTTTCAACTAAAATACGTGTGTTTAAAGTCATTTCTGTGCCTGAAACGGGTCAAAATTGAAGCTTTTGAGTAAGCAAAACTCTGTAAAAATGGCACTTTTGGTCACTGTGAGGGTTTAAAAAGTGGTTATTCAACATGAGGCACGATCCAATTGACATTTTGAATCATTTTGGGTACAGTCCAAAAAATCAATTTTCGGATGAAAAACGATGACTCCGGACATGTCGAACGTTCCCAAAATGGTCTATAATGATGAAATTTTAACATTTAATCTCTTGACTCTTAATGACTGTTGGATGTGAATTATGACTTTTTCAACTAAAATAAGTGTGTTTAAAGTCATTTCTGTGCCTGAAACGGGTCAAAATTGAAGCTTTTGAGTAAGGAAAACTCTGTAAAAATGGCAATTTTGGTCACTGTGAGGGTTTAAAAAGTGGTTATTCAACATGAGGCACGATCCAATTGACATTTTAAATCATTTTTGGTACAGTCCAAAAAATCAATTTTCGGATGAAAAACGATGACTCCGGACATGTCGAACGTTCCCAAAATGGTCTAAAATGATGAAATTTTAACATTTAATCTTTTGACTCTAAATGACTGTTGGATGTGCATTATGACTTTTTCAACTAAAATAAGTGTGTTTAAAGTCCTTTCTGTGCCTGAAACGGGTCAAAATTGAAGCTTTTGAGTAAGCAAAACTCTGTAAAAATGGCAATTTTGGTCACTGTGAGGGTTTAAAAAGTGGTTATTCAACATGAGGCACGATCCAATTGACATTTTGAATCATTTTTGGTACAGTCCAAAAAATCCATTTTCGGATGAAAAACGATGACTCCGGACATGCCGAACGTTCCCAAAATGGTCTATAATGATGAAATTTTAACATTTAATCTTTTGACTCTAAATGACTGTTGGATGTGAATTATGACTTTTTCTACTAAAATACGTGTGTTTAAAGTCATTTCTGTGCCTGAAACGGGTCAAAATTGAAGCTTTTGAGTAAGCAAAACTCTGTAAAAATGGCACTTTTGGTCACTGTGAGGGTTTAAAAAGTGGTTATTCAACATGAGGCACGATCCAATTGACATTTTGAATCATTTTGGGTACAGTCCAAAAAATCAATTTTCGGATGAAAAACGATGACTCCGGACATGTCGAACGTTCCCAAAATGTTCTATAATGATGAAATTTTAACATTTAATCTTTTGACTCTAAATGACTGTTGGATGTGAATTATGACTTTTTCAACTAAAATAAGTGTGTTTAAAGTCATTTCTGTGCCTGAAACGGGTCAAAATTGAAGCTTTTGAGTAAGCAAAACTCTGTAAAAATGGCACTTTTGGTCACTGTGAGGGTTTAAAAAGTGGTTATTCAACATGAGGCACGATCCAATTGACATTTTGAATCATTTTTGGTACAGTCCAAAAAATCAATTTTCGGATGAAAAACGATGACTCCGGACACGCCGAACGTTCCCAAAATGGTCTATAATGATGAAATTTTAACATTTAATCTTTTGACTCTAAATGACTGTTGGATGTGAATTATGACTTTTTCAACTAAAATACGTGTGTTTAAAGTCATTTCTGTGCCTGAAACGGGTCAAAATTGAAGCTTTTGAGTAAGCAAAACTCTGTAAAAATGGCACTTTTGGTCACTGTGAGGGTTTAAAAAGTGGTTATTCAACATGAGGCACGACCCAATTGACATTTTGAATCATTTTGGGTACAGTCCAAAAAATCAATTTTCGGATGAAAAACGATGACTCCGGACATGTCGAACGTTCCCAAAATGGTCTATAATGATGAAATTTTAACATTTAATCTTTTGACTCTAAATGACTGTTGGATGTGAATTATGACTTTTTCAACTAAAATAAGTGTGTTTAAAGTCATTTCTGTGCCTGAAACGGGTCAAAATTGAAGCTTTTGAGTAAGCAAAACTCTGTAAAAATGGCACTTTTGGTCACTGTGAGGGCTTAAAAAGTGGTTATTCAACATGAGGCACGATCCAATTGACATTTTGAATCATTTTTGGTACAGTCTAAAAAATCAATTTTCGGATGAAAAACGATGACTCCGGACATGCAGAACGTTCCCAAAATGGTCTATAATGATGAAATTTTAACATTTAATCTTTTGACTCTAAATGACTGTTGGATGTGAATTATGACTTTTTCAACTAAAATACGTGTGTTTAAAGTCATTTCTGTGCCTGAAACGGGTCAAAATTGAAGCTTTTGAGTAAGCAAAACTCTGTAAAAATGGCACTTTTGGTCACTGTGAGGGTTTAAAAAGTGGTTATTCAACATGAGGCATGATCCAATTGACATTTTGAATCATTTTGGGTACAGTCCAAAAAATCAATTTTCGGATGAAAAACGATGACTCCGGACATGTCGAACGTTCCCAAAATGGTCTATAATGATGAAATTTTAACATTTAATCTTTTGACTCTAAATGACTGTTGGATGTGAATTATGACTTTTTCAACTAAAATAAGTGTGTTTAAAGTCATTTCTGTGCCTGAAACGGGTCAAAATTGAAGCTTTTGAGTAAGCAAAACTCTGTAAAAATGGCACTTTTGGTCACTGTGAGGGCTTAAAAAGTGGTTATTCAACATGAGGCACGATCCAATTGACATTTTGAATCATTTTTGGTACAGTCTAAAAAATCAATTTTCGGATGAAAAACGATGACTCCGGACATGCAGAACGTTCCCAAAATGGTCTATAATGATGAAATTTTAACATTTAATCTTTTGACTCTAAATGACTGTTGGATGTGAATTATGACTTTTTCAACTAAAATACGTGTGTTTAAAGTCATTTCTGTGCCTGAAACGGGTCAAAATTGAAGCTTTTGAGTAAGCAAAACTCTGTAAAAATGGCACTTTTGGTCACTGTGAGGGTTTAAAAAGTGGTTATTCAACATGAGGCACGATCCAATTGACATTTTGAATCATTTTGGGTACAGTCCAAAAAATCAATTTTCGGATGAAAAACGATGACTCCGGACATGTCGAATGTTCCCAAAATGGTCTATAATGATGACATTTTAACATTTAATCTCTTGACTCTTAATGACTGTTGGATGTGAATTATGACTTTTTCAACTAAAATAAGTGTGTTTAAAGTCATTTCTGTGCCTGAAACGGGTCAAAATTGAAGCTTTTGAGTAAGGAAAACTCTGTAAAAATGGCAATTTTGGTCACTGTGAGGGTTTAAAAAGTGGTTATTCAACATGAGGCACGATCCAATTGACATTTTGAATCATTTTTGGTACAGTCCAAAAAATCAATTTTCGGATGAAAAACGATGACTCCGGACATGCCGAACGTTCCCAAAATGGTCTATAATGATGAAATTTTAACATTTAATCTTTTGACTCTAAATGACTGTTGGATGTGAATTATGACTTTTTCAACTAAAATAAGTGTGTTTAAAGTCATTTCTGTGCCTGAAACGGGTCAAAATTGAAGCTTTTGAGTAAGCAAAACTCTGTAAAAATGGCACTTTTGGTCACTGTGAGGGTTTAAAAAGTGGTTATTCAACATGAGGCACGATCCAATTGACATTTTGAATCATTTTGGGTACAGTCCAAAAAATCAATTTTCGGATGAAAAACGATGACTCCGGACATGTCGAACGTTCCCAAAATGGTCTATAATGATGAAATTTTAACATTTAATCTTTTGACTCTAAATGACTGTTGGATGTGCATTATGACTTTTTCAACTAAAATAAGTGTGTTTAAAGTCCTTTCTGTGCCTGAAACGGGTCAAAATTGAAGCTTTTGAGTAAGCAAAACTCTGTAAAAATGGCAATTTTGGTCACTGTGAGGGTTTAAAAAGTGGTTATTCAACATGAGGCACGATCCAATTGACATTTTGAATCATTTTTGGTACAGTCCAAAAAATCCATTTTCGGATGAAAAACGATGACTCCGGACATGCCGAACGTTCCCAAAATGGTCTATAATGATGAAATTTTAACATTTAATCTTTTGACTCTAAATGACTGTTGGATGTGAATTATGACTTTTTCAACTAAAATACGTGTGTTTAAAGTCATTTCTGTGCCTGAAACGGGTCAAAATTGAAGCTTTTGAGTAAGCAAAACTCTGTAAAAATGGCACTTTTGGTCACTGTGAGGGTTTAAAAAGTGGTTATTCAACATGAGGCACGATCCAATTGACATTTTGAATCATTTTGGGTACAGTCCAAAAAATCAATTTTCGGATGAAAAACGATGACTCCGGACATGTCGAACGTTCCCAAAATGGTCTATAATGATGAAATTTTAACATTTAATCTTTTGACTCTAAATGACTGTTGGATGTGAATTATGACTTTTTCAACTAAAATAAGTGTGTTTAAAGTCATTTCTGTGCCTGAAACGGGTCAAAATTGAAGCTTTTGAGTAAGGAAAACTCTGTAAAAATGGCAATTTTGGTCACTGTGAGGGTTTAAAAAGTGGTTATTCAACATGAGGCACGATCCAATTGACATTTTGAATCATTTTTGGTACAGTCCAAAAAATCAATTTTCGGATGAAAAACGATGACTCCGGACATGCCGAACGTTCCCAAAATGGTCTATAATGATGAAATTTTAACATTTAATCTTTTGACTCTAAATGACTGTTGGATGTGAATTATGACTTTTTCAACTAAAATAAGTGTGTTTAAAGTCATTTCTGTGCCTGAAACGGGTCAAAATTGAAGCTTTTGAGTAAGCAAAACTCTGTAAAAATGGCACTTTTGGTCACTGTGAGGGTTTAAAAAGTGGTTATTCAACATGAGGCACGATCCAATTGACATTTTGAATCATTTTGGGTACAGTCCAAAAAATCAATTTTCGGATGAAAAACGATGACTCCGGACATGTCGAACGTTCCCAAAATGGTCTATAATGATGAAATTTTAACATTTAATCTTTTGACTCTAAATGACTGTTGGATGTGCATTATGACTTTTTCAACTAAAATAAGTGTGTTTAAAGTCCTTTCTGTGCCTGAAACGGGTCAAAATTGAAGCTTTTGAGTAAGCAAAACTCTGTAAAAATGGCAATTTTGGTCACTGTGAGGGTTTAAAAAGTGGTTATTCAACATGAGGCACGATCCAATTGACATTTTGAATCATTTTTGGTACAGTCCAAAAAATCCATTTTCGGATGAAAAACGATGACTCCGGACATGCCGAACGTTCCCAAAATGGTCTATAATGATGAAATTTTAACATTTAATCTTTTGACTCTAAATGACTGTTGGATGTGAATTATGACTTTTTCAACTAAAATACGTGTGTTTAAAGTCATTTCTGTGCCTGAAACGGGTCAAAATTGAAGCTTTTGAGTAAGCAAAACTCTGTAAAAATGGCACTTTTGGTCACTGTGAGGGTTTAAAAAGTGGTTATTCAACATGAGGCACGATCCAATTGACATTTTGAATCATTTTGGGTACAGTCCAAAAAATCAATTTTCGGATGAAAAACGATGACTCCGGACATGTCGAACGTTCCCAAAATGGTCTATAATGATGAAATTTTAACATTTAATCTTTTGACTCTAAATGACTGTTGGATGTGCATTATGACTTTTTCAAGTAAAATAAGTGTGTTTAAAGTCCTTTCTGTGCCTGAAACGGGTCAAAATTGAAGCTTTTGAGTGAGCAAAACTCTGTAAAAATGGCAATTTTGGTCACTGTGAGGGTTTAAAAAGTGGTTATTCAACATGAGGCACGATCCAATTGACATTTTGAATCATTTTTGGTACAGTCCAAAAAATCAATTTTCGGATGAAAAACGATGACTCCGGACATGCTGAACGTTCCCAAAATGGTCTATAATGATGACATTTTAACATTTAATCTTTTGACTCTAAATGACTGTTGGATGTGAATTATGACTTTTTCAACTAAAATACGTGTGTTTAAAGTCATTTCTGTGCCTGAAACGGGTCAAAATTGAAGCTTTTGAGTAAGCAAAACTCTGTAAAAATGGCACTTTTGGTCACTGTGAGGGTTTAAAAAGTGGTTATTCAACATGAGGCACGATCCAATTGACATTTTGAATCATTTTGGGTACAGTCCAAAAAATCAATTTTCGGATGAAAAACGATGACTCCGGACATGCCGAACGTTCCCAAAATGGTCTATAATGATGAAATTTTAACATTTAATCTTTTGACTCTAAATGACTGTTGCATGTGAATTATGACTTTTTCAACTAAAATATGTGTGTTTAAAGTAATTTCTGTGCCTGAAACGGGTCAAAATTGAAGCTTTTGAGTAAGCAAAACTCTGTAAAAATGACACTTTTGGTCACTGTGAGGGTTTAAAAAGTGGTTATTCAACATGAGGCACGATCCAATTGACATTTTGAATCATTTTTGGTACAGTCCAAAAAATCAATTTTCGGATGAAAAACGATGACTCCGGACATGCCGAACGTTCCCAAAATGGTCTATAATGATGAAATTTTAACATTTAATCTTTTGACTCTAAATGACTGTTGGATGTGAATTATGACTTTTTCAACTAAAATAAGTGTGTTTAAAGTCATTTCTGTGCCTGAAACGGGTCAAAATTGAAGCTTTTGAGTAAGCAAAACTCTGTAAAAATGGCACTTTTGGTCACTGTGAGGGTTTAAAAAGTGGTTATTCAACATGAGGCACGATCCAATTGACATTTTGAATCATTTTGGGTACAGTCCAAAAAATCAATTTTCGGATGAAAAACGATGACTCCGGACATGCCGAACGTTCCCAAAATGGTCTATAATGATGAAATTTTAACATTTAATCTTTTGACTCTAATTGACTGTTGGATGTAAATTATGACTTTTTCAACTAAAATACGTGTGTTTAAAGTCATTTCTGTGCCTGAAACGGGTCAAAATTGAAGCTTTTGAGTAAGCAAAACTCTGTAAAAATGGCACTTTTGGTCACTGTGAGGGTTTAAAAAGTGGTTATTCAACATGAGGCACGACCCAATTGACATTTTGAATCATTTTGGGTACAGTCCAAAAAATCAATTTTCGGATAAAAAACGATGACTCCGGACATGTCGAACGTTCCCAAAATGGTCTATAATGATGAAATTTTAACATTTAATCTTTTGACTCTAAATGACTGTTGGATGTGAATTATGACTTTTTCAACTAAAATAAGTGTGTTTAAAGTCATTTCTGTGCCTGAAACGGGTCAAAATTGAAGCTTTTGAGTAAGCAAAACTCTGTAAAAATGGCACTTTTGGTCACTGTGAGGGTTTAAAAAGTGGTTATTCAACATGAGGCACGATCCAATTGACATTTTGAATCATTTTGGGTACAGTCCAAAAAATCAATTTTCGGATGAAAAACGATGACTCCGGACATGTCGAACATTCCCAAAATGGTCTATAATGATGAAATTTTAACATTTAATCATTTGACTCTAAATGACTGTTGGATGTGCATTATGACTTTTTCAACTAAAATAAGTGTGTTTAAAGTCATTTCTGTGCCTGAAACGGGTCAAAATTGAAGCTTTTGAGTAAGCAAAACTCTGTAAAAATGGCAATTTTGGTCACTGTGAGGGTTTAAAAAGTGGTTATTCAACATGAGGCACGATCCAATTGACATTTTGAATCATTTTTGGTACAGTCTAAAAAATCAATTTTCGGATGAAAAACGATGACTCCGGACATGCAGAACGTTCCCAAAATGGTCTATAATGATGAAATTTTAACATTTAATCTTTTGACTCTAAATGACTGTTGGATGTGAATTATGACTTTTTCAACTAAAATACGTGTGTTTAAAGTCATTTCTGTGCCTGAAACGGGTCAAAAATGAAGCTTTTGAGTAAGCAAAACTCTGTAAAAATGGCACTTTTGGTCACTGTGAGGGTTTAAAAAGTGGTTATTCAACATGAGGCATGATCCAATAGACATTTTGAATCATTTTGGGTACAGTCCAAAAAATCAATTTTCGGATGAAAAACGATGACTCCGGACATGCCGAACGTTCCCAAAATGGTCTATAATGATGAAATTTTAACATTTAATCTTTTGACTCTAAATGACTGTTGGATGTGAATTATGACTTTTTCAACTAAAATAAGTGTGTTTAAAGTCATTTCTGTGCCTGAAACGGGTCAAAATTGAAGCTTTTGAGTAAGGAAAACTCTGTAAAAATGGCAATTTTGGTCACTGTGAGGGTTTAAAAAGTGGTTATTCAACATGAGGCACGATCCAATTGACATTTTGAATCATTTTGGGTACAGTCCAAAAAATCAATTTTCAGATGAAAAACGATGACTCCGGACATGTCGAACGTTCCCAAAATGGTCTATAATGATGAAATTTTAACATTTAATCTTTTGACTCTAAATGACTGTTGGATGTGAATTATGACTTTTTCAACTAAAATAAGTGTGTTTAAAGTCATTTCTGTGCCTGAAACGGGTCAAAATTGAAGCTTTTGAGTAAGGAAAACTCTGTAAAAATGGCAATTTTGGTCACTGTGAGGGTTTAAAAAGTGGTTATTCAAAATGAGGCACGATCCAATTGACATTTTGAATCATTTTTGGTACAGTCCAAAAAATCGATTTTCGGATGAAAAACGATGACTCCGGACATGCCGAACGTTCCCAAAATGGTCTATAATGATGAAATTTTAACATTTAATCTTTTGACTCTAAATGACTGTTGGATGTGAATTATGACTTTTTCAACTAAAATAGGTGTGTTTAAAGTCATTTCTGTGCCTGAAACGGGTCAAAATTGAAGCTTTTGAGTAAGCAAAACTCTGTAAAAATGGCACTTTTGGTCACTGTGAGGGTTTAAAAAGTGGTTATTCAACATGAGGCACGATCCAATTGACATTTTGAATCATTTTGGGTACAGTCCAAAAAATCAATTTTCGGATGAAAAACGATGACTCCGGACATGCCGAACGTTCCCAAAATGGTCTATAATGATGAAATTTTAACATTTAATCTTTTGACTCTAAATGACTGTTGCATGTGAATTATGACTTTTTCAACTAAAATACGTGTGTTTAAAGTAGTTTCTGTGCCTGAAACGGGTCAAAATTGAAGCTTTTGAGTAAGCAAAACTCTGTAAAAATGGCACTTTTGGTCACTGTGAGGGTTTAAAAAGTGGTTATTTAACATGAGGCACGATCCAATTGACATTTTGAATCATTTTTGGTACAGTCCAAAAAATCAATTTTCGGATGAAAAACGATGACTCCGGACATGCCGAACGTTCCCAAAATGGTCTATAATGATGAAATTTTAACATTTAATCTTTTGACTCTAAATGACTGTTGGATGTGAATTATGACTTTTTCAACTAAAATAAGTGTGTTTAAAGTCATTTCTGTGCCTGAAACGGGTCAAAATTGAAGCTTTTGAGTAAGCAAAACTCTGTAAAAATGGCACTTTTGGTCACTGTGAGGGTTTAAAAAGTGGTTATTCAACATGAGGCACGATCCAATTGACATTTTGAATCATTTTGGGTACAGTCCAAAAAATCAATTTTCGGATGAAAAACGATGACTCCGGACATGTCGAACGTTCCCAAAATGGTCTATAATGATGAAATTTTAACATTTAATCTTTTGACTCTAAATGACTGTTGGATGTGCATTATGACTTTTTCAACTAAAATAAGTGTGTTTAAAGTCATTTCTGTGCCTGAAACGGGTCAAAATTGAAGCTTTTGAGTGAGCAAAACTCTGTAAAAATGACACTTTTGGTCACTGTGAGGGTTTAAAAAGTGGTTATTCAACATGAGGCATGATCCAATTGACATTTTGAATCATTTTGGGTACAGTCCAAAAAATCAATTTTCGGATGAAAAACGATGACTCCGGACATGTCGAACGTTCCCAAAATGGTCTATAATGATGAAATTTTAACATTTAATCTTTTGACTCTTAATGACTGTTGGATGTGAATTATGACTTTTTCAACTAAAATAAGTGTGTTTAAAGTCATTTCTGTGCCTGAAACGGGTCAAAATTGAAGCTTTTGAGTAAGGAAAACTCTGTAAAAATGGCAATTTTGGTCACTGTGAGGGTTTAAAAAGTGGTTATTGAACATGAGGCACGATCCAATTGACATTTTGAATCATTTTTGGTACAGTCCAAAAAATCAATTTTCGGATGAAAAACGATGACTCCGGACATGCCGAACGTTCCCAAAATGGTCTATAATGATGAAATTTTAACATTTAATCTTTTGACTCTAATTGACTGTTGGATGTAAATTATGACTTTTTCAACTAAAATACGTGTGTTTAAAGTCATTTCTGTGCCTGAAACGGGTCAAAATTGAAGCTTTTGAGTAAGCAAAACTCTGTAAAAATGGCACTTTTGGTCACTGTGAGGGTTTAAAAAGTGGTTATTCAACATGAGGCACGACCCAATTGACATTTTGAATCATTTTGGGTACAGTCCAAAAAATCAATTTTCGGATAAAAAACGATGACTCCGGACATGTCGAACGTTCCCAAAATGGTCTATAATGATGAAATTTTAACATTTAATCTTTTGACTCTAAATGACTGTTGGATGTGAATTATGACTTTTTCAACTAAAATAAGTGTGTTTAAAGTCATTTCTGTGCCTGAAACGGGTCAAAATTGAAGCTTTTGAGTAAGCAAAACTCTGTAAAAATGGCACTTTTGGTCACTGTGAGGGTTTAAAAAGTGGTTATTCAACATGAGGCACGATCCAATTGACATTTTGAATCATTTTGGGTACAGTCCAAAAAATCAATTTTCGGATGAAAAACGATGACTCCGGACATGTCGAACATTCCCAAAATGGTCTATAATGATGAAATTTTAACATTTAATCATTTGACTCTAAATGACTGTTGGATGTGCATTATGACTTTTTCAACTAAAATAAGTGTGTTTAAAGTCATTTCTGTGCCTGAAACGGGTCAAAATTGAAGCTTTTGAGTAAGCAAAACTCTGTAAAAATGGCAATTTTGGTCACTGTGAGGGTTTAAAAAGTGGTTATTCAACATGAGGCACGATCCAATTGACATTTTGAATCATTTTTGGTACAGTCTAAAAAATCAATTTTCGGATGAAAAACAATGACTCCGGACATGCAGAACGTTCCCAAAATGGTCTATAATGATGAAATTTTAACATTTAATCTTTTGACTTTAAATGACTGTTGGATGTGAATTATGACTTTTTCAACTAAAATACGTGTGTTTAAAGTCATTTCTGTGCCTGAAACGGGTCAAAAATGAAGCTTTTGAGTAAGCAAAACTCTGTAAAAATGGCACTTTTGGTCACTGTGAGGGTTTAAAAAGTGGTTATTCAACATGAGGCATGATCCAATAGACATTTTGAATCATTTTGGGTACAGTCCAAAAAATCAATTTTCGGATGAAAAACGATGACTCCGGACATGTCGAACGTTCCCAAAATGGTCTATAATGATGAAATTTTAACATTTAATCTTTTGACTCTTAATGACTGTTGGATGTGAATTATGACTTTTTCAACTAAAATAAGTGTGTTTAAAGTCATTTCTGTGCCTGAAACGGGTCAAAATTGAAGCTTTTGAGTAAGGAAAACTCTGTAAAAATTGATATTTTGGTCACTGTGAGGGTTTAAAAAGTGGTTATTGAACATGAGGCACGATCCAATTGACATTTTGAATCATTTTTGGTACAGTCCAAAAAATCAATTTTCGGATGAAAAACGATGACTCCGGACATGCCGAACGTTCCCAAAATGGTCTATAATGATGAAATTTTAACATTTAATCTTTTGACTCTAAATGACTGTTGGATGTGAATTATGACTTTTTCAACTAAAATAAGTGTGTTTAAAGTCATTTCTGTGCCTGAAACGGGTCAAAATTGAAGCTTTTGAGTAAGGAAAACTCTGTAAAAATGGCAATTTTGGTCACTGTGAGGGTTTAAAAAGTGGTTATTCAACATGAGGCACGATCCAATTGACATTTTGAATCATTTTTGGTACAGTCCAAAAAATCGATTTTCGGATGAAAAACGATGACTCCGGACATGCCGAACGTTCCCAAAATGGTCTATAATGATGAAATTTTAACATTTAATCTTTTGACTCTAAATGACTGTTGGATGTGAATTATGACTTTTTCAACTAAAATAGGTGTGTTTAAAGTCATTTCTGTGCCTGAAACGGGTCAAAATTGAAGCTTTTGAGTAAGCAAAACTCTGTAAAAATGGCACTTTTGGTCACTGTGAGGGTTTAAAAAGTGGTTATTCAACATGAGGCACGATCCAATTGACATTTTGAATCATTTTGGGTACAGTCCAAAAAATCAATTTTCGGATGAAAAACGATGACTCCGGACATGTCGAACGTTCCCAAAATGGTCTATAATGATGAAATTTTAACATTTAATCTTTTGACTCTAAATGACTGTTGGATGTGCATTATGACTTTTTCAACTAAAATAAGTGTGTTTAAAGTCCTTTCTGTGCCTGAAACGGGTCAAAATTGAAGCTTTTGAGTAAGCAAAACTCTGTAAAAATGGCAATTTTGGTCACTGTGAGGGTTTAAAAAGTGGTTATTCAACATGAGGCACGATCCAATTGACATTTTGAATCATTTTTGGTACAGTCCAAAAAATCAATTTTCGGATGAAAAACGATGACTCCGGACATGCCGAACGTTCCCAAAATGGTCTATAATGATGAAATGTTAACATTTAATCTTTTGACTCTAAATGACTGTTGGATGTGAATTATGACTTTTTCAACTAAAATACGTGTGTTTAAAGTCATTTCTGTGCCTGAAACGGGTCAAAATTGAAGCTTTTGAGTAAGCAAAACTCTGTAAAAATGGCACTTTTGGTCACTGTGAGGGTTTAAAAAGTGGTTATTCAACATGAGGCACGACCCAATTGACATTTTGAATCATTTTGGGTACAGTCCAAAAAATCAATTTTCGGATGAAAAACGATGACTCCGGACATGTCGAACATTCCCAAAATGGTCTATAATGATGAAATTTTAACATTTAATCATTTGACTCTAAATGACTGTTGGATGTGCATTATGACTTTTTCAACTAAAATAAGTGTGTTTAAAGTCATTTCTGTGCCTGAAACGGGTCAAAATTGAAGCTTTTGAGTAAGCAAAACTCTGTAAAAATGGCAATTTTGGTCACTGTGAGGGTTTAAAAAGTGGTTATTCAACATGAGGCACGATCCAATTGACATTTTGAATCATTTTTGGTACAGTCTAAAAAATCAATTTTCGGATGAAAAACGATGACTCCGGACATGCAGAACGTTCCCAAAATGGTCTATAATGATGAAATTTTAACATTTAATCTTTTGACTCTAAATGACTGTTGGATGTGAATTATGACTTTTTCAACTAAAATACGTGTGTTTAAAGTCATTTCTGTGCCTGAAACGGGTAAAAAATGAAGCTTTTGAGTAAGCAAAACTCTGTAAAAATGGCACTTTTGGTCACTGTGAGGGTTTAAAAAGTGGTTATTCAACATGAGGCACGATCCAATTGACATTTTGAATCATTTTGGGTACAGTCCAAAAAATCAATTTTCGGATGAAAAACGATGACTCCGGACATGTCGAACGTTCCCAAAATGGTCTATAATGATGAAATTTTAACATTTAATCTTTTGACTCTAAATGACTGTTGGATGTGAATTATGACTTTTTCAACTAAAATAAGTGTGTTTAAAGTCATTTCTGTGCCTGAAACGGGTCAAAATTGAAGCTTTTGAGTAAGGAAAACTCTGTAAAAATAGCAATTTTGGTCACTGTGAGGGTTTAAAAAGTGGTTATTCAACATGAGGCACGATCCAATTGACATTTTGAATCATTTTTGGTACAGTCCAAAAAATCGATTTTCGGATGAAAAACGATGACTCCGGACATGCCGAACGTTCCCAAAATGGTCTATAATGATGAAATTTTAACATTTAATCTTTTGACTCTAAATGACTGTTGGATGTGAATTATGACTTTTTCAACTAAAATAAGTGTGTTTAAAGTCATTTCTGTGCCTGAAACGGGTCAAAATTGAAGCTTTTGAGATAGCAAAACTCTGTAAAAATGGCACTTTTGGTCACTGTGAGGGTTTAAAAAGTGGTTATTCAACATGAGGCACGATCCAATTGACATTTTGAATCATTTTGGGTACAGTCCAAAAAATCAATTTTCGGATGAAAAACGATGACTCCGGACATGCCGAACGTTCCCAAAATGGTCTATAATGATGAAATTTTAACATTTAATCTTTTGACTCTAAATGACTGTTGGATGTGAATTATGACTTTTTTAACTAAAATACGTGTGTTTAAAGTCATTTCTGTGCCTGAAACGGGTCAAAATTGAAGCTTTTGAGTAAGCAAAACTCTGTAAAAATGGCACTTTTGGTCACTGTGAGGGTTTAAAAAGTGGTTATTCAACATGAGGCACGATCCAATTGACATTTTGAATCATTTTGGGTACAGTCCAAAAAATCAATTTTCGGATGAAAAACGATGACTCCGGACATGTCGAACGTTCCCAAAATGGTCTATAATGATGAAATTTTAACATTTAATCTTTTGACTCTAAATGACTGTTGGATGTGAATTATGACTTTTTCAACTAAAATAAGTGTGTTTAAAGTCATTTCTGTGCCTGAAACGGGTCAAACTTGAAGCTTTTGAGTAAGCAAAACTCTGTAAAAATGGCACTTTTGGTCACTGTGACGGTTTAAAAAGTGGTTATTCAACATGAGGCACGATCCAATTGACATTTTGAATCATTTTGGGTACAGTCCAAAAAATCAATTTTCGGATGAAAAACGATGACTCCGGACATGTCGAACGTTCCCAAAATGGTCTATAATGATGAAATTTTAACATTTAATCTTTTGACTCTAAATGACTGTTGGATGTGCATTATGACTTTTTCAAGTAAAATAAGTGTGTTTAAAGTCCTTTCTGTGCCTGAAACGGGTCAAAATTGAAGCTTTTGAGTAAGCAAAACTCTGTAAAAATGGCAATTTTGGTCACTGTGAGGGTTTAAAAAGTGGTTATTCAACATGAGGCACGATCCAATTGACATTTTGAATCATTTTTGGTACAGTCCAAAAAATCAATTTTCGGATGAAAAACGATGACTCCGGACATGTCGAACGTTCCCAAAATGGTCTATAATGATGAAATTTTAACATTTAATCTTTTGACTCTAAATGACTGTTGGATGTGCATTATGACTTTTTCAACTAAAATAAGTGTGTTTAAAGTCCTTTCTGTGCCTGAAACGGGTCAAAATTGAAGCTTTTGAGTAAGCAAAACTCTGTAAAAATGGCAATTTTGGTCACTGTGAGGGTTTAAAAAGTGGTTATTCAACATGAGGCACGATCCAATTGACATTTTGAATCATTTTTGGTACAGTCCAAAAAATCAATTTTCGGATGAAAAACGATGACTCCGGACATGCCGAACGTTCCCAAAATGGTCTATAATGATGAAATGTTAACATTTAATCTTTTGACTCTAAATGACTGTTGGATGTGAATTATGACTTTTTCAACTAAAATACGTGTGTTTAAAGTCATTTCTGTGCCTGAAACGGGTCAAAATTGAAGCTTTTGAGTAAGCAAAACTCTGTAAAAATGGCACTTTTGGTCACTGTGAGGGTTTAAAAAGTGGTTATTCAACATGAGGCACGACCCAATTGACATTTTGAATCATTTTGGGTACAGTCCAAAAAATCAATTTTCGGATGAAAAACGATGACTCCGGACATGTCGAACGTTCCCAAAATGGTCTATAATGATGAAATTTTAACATTTAATCTTTTGACTCTAAATGACTGTTGGATGTGAATTATGACTTTTTCAACTAAAATAAGTGTGTTTAAAGTCATTTCTGTGCCTGAAACGGGTCAAAATTGAAGCTTTTGAGTAAGCAAAACTCTGTAAAAATGGTACTTTTGGTCACTGTGAGGGTTTAAAAAGTGGTTATTCAACATGAGGCACGATCCAATTGACATTTTGAATCATTTTGGGTACAGTCCAAAAAATCAATTTTCGGATGAAAAACGATGACTCCGGACATGTCGAACGTTCCCAAAATGGTCTATAATGATGAAATTTTAACATTTAATCTTTTGACTCTAAATGACTGTTGGATGTGAATTATGACTTTTTCAACTAAAATAAGTGTGTTTAAAGTCATTTCTGTGCCTGAAACGGGTCAAAATTGAAGCTTTTGAGTAAGGAAAACTCTGTAAAAATGGCAATTTTGGTCACTGTGAAGGTTTAAAAAGTGGTTATTCAACATGAGGCACGATCCAATTGACATTTTGAATCATTTTTGGTACAGTCCAAAAAATCGATTTTCGGATGAAAAACGATGACTCCGGACATGCCGAACGTTCCCAAAATGGTCTATAATGATGAAATTTTAACATTTAATCTTTTGACTCTAAATGACTGTTGGATGTGAATTATGACTTTTTCAACTAAAATAAGTGTGTTTAAAGTCATTTCTGTGCCTGAAACGGGTCAAAATTGAAGCTTTTGAGTGAGCAAAACTCTGTAAAAATGGCACTTTTGGTCACTGTGAGGGTTTAAAAAGTGGTTATTCAACATGAGGCACGATCCAATTGACATTTTGAATCATTTTGGGTACAGTCCAAAAATAAATTTTCGGATGAAAAACGATGACTCCGGACATGCCGAACGTTCCCAAAATGGTCTATAATGATGAAATTTTAACATTTAATCTTTTGACTCTAAATGACTGTTAGATGTGAATTATGACTTTTTTAACTAAAATACGTGTGTTTAAAGTCATTTCTGTGCCTGAAACGGGTCAAAATTGAAGCTTTTGAGTAAGCAAAACTCTGTAAAAATGGCACTTTTGGTCACTGTGAGGGTTTAAAAAGTGGTTATTCAACATGAGGCACGATCCAATTGACATTTTGAATCATTTTGGGTACAGTCCAAAAAATCAATTTTCGGATGAAAAACGATGACTCCGGACATGTCGAACGTTCCCAAAATGGTCTATAATGATGAAATTTTAACATTTAATCTTTTGACTCTAAATGACTGTTGGATGTGAATTATGACTTTTTCAACTAAAATAAGTGTGTTTAAAGTCATTTCTGTGCCTGAAACGGGTCAAACTTGAAGCTTTTGAGTAAGCAAAACTCTGTAAAAATGGCACTTTTGGTCACTGTGACGGTTTAAAAAGTGGTTATTCAACATGAGGCACGATCCAATTGACATTTTGAATCATTTTGGGTACAGTCCAAAAAATCAATTTTCGGATGAAAAACGATGACTCCGGACATGTCGAACGTTCCCAAAATGGTCTATAATGATGAAATTTTAACATTTAATCTTTTGACTCTAAATGACTGTTGGATGTGCATTATGACTTTTTCAAGTAAAATAAGTGTGTTTAAAGTCCTTTCTGTGCCTGAAACGGGTCAAAATTGAAGCTTTTGAGTAAGCAAAACTCTGTAAAAATGGCAATTTTGGTCACTGTGAGGGTTTAAAAAGTGGTTATTCAACATGAGGCACGATCCAATTGACATTTTGAATCATTTTTGGTACAGTCCAAAAAATCAATTTTCGGATGAAAAACGATGACTCCGGACATGCCAAACGTTCCCAAAATGGTCTATAATGATGACATTTTAACATTTAATCTTTTGACTCTAAATGACTGTTGGATGTGAATTATGACTTTTTCAACTAAAATACGTGTGTTTAAAGTCATTTCTGTGCCTGAAACGGGTCAAAATTGAAGCTTTTGAGTAAGCAAAACTCTGTAAAAATGGCACTTTTGGTCACTGTGAGGGTTTAAAAAGTGGTTATTCAACATGAGGCACGATCCAATTGACATTTTGAATCATTTTTGGTACAGTCCAAAAAATCAATTTTCGGATGAAAAACGATGACTCCGGACATGCAGAACGTTCCCAAAATGGTCTATAATGATGAAATTTTAACATTTAATCTTTTGACTCTAAATGACTGTTGGATGTGAATTATGACTTTTTCAACTAAAATAAGTGTGTTTAAAGTCATTTCTGTGCCTGAAACGGGTCAAAATTGAAGCTTTTGAGTAAGCAAAACTCTGTAAAAATGGCACTTTTGGTCACTGTGAGGGTTTAAAAAGTGGTTATTCAACATGAGGCACGATCCAATTGACATTTTGAATCATTTTGGGTACAGTCCAAAAAATCAATTTTCGGATGAAAAACGATGACTCCGGACATGTCGAACGTTCCCAAAATGGTCTAAAATGATGAAATTTTAACATTTACTCTTTTGACTCTAAATGACTGTTGGATGTGCATTATGACTTTTTCAACTAAAATAAGTGTGTTTAAAGTCCTTTCTGTGCCTGAAACGGGTCAAAATTGAAGCTTTTGAGTAAGCAAAACTCTGTAAAAATGGCAATTTTGGTCACTGTGAGGGTTTAAAAAGTGGTTATTCAACATGAGGCACGATCCAATTGACATTTTGAATCATTTTTGGTACAGTCCAAAAAATCCATTTTCGGATGAAAAACGATGACTCCGGACATGCCGAACGTTCCCAAAATGGTCTATAATGATGAAATTTTAACATTTAATCTTTTGACTCTAAATGACTGTTGGATGTGAATTATGACTTTTTCAACTAAAATACGTGTGTTTAAAGTCATTTCTGTGCCTGAAACGGGTCAAAATTGAAGCTTTTGAGTAAGCAAAACTCTGTAAAAATGGCACTTTTGGTCACTGTGAGGGTTTAAAAAGTGGTTATTCAACATGAGGCACGATCCAATTGACATTTTGAATCATTTTGGGTACAGTCCAAAAAATCAATTTTCGGATGAAAAACGATGACTCCGGACATGACGAACGTTCCCAAAATGGTCTATAATGATGAAATTTTAACATTTAATCTTTTGACTCTAAATGACTGTTGGATGTGAATTATGACTTTTTCAACTAAAATACGTGTGTTTAAAGTCATTTCTGTGCCTGAAACGGGTCAAAATTGAAGCTTTTGAGTAAGCAAAACTCTGTAAAAATGGCACTTTTGGTCACTGTGAGGGTTTAAAAAGTGGTTATTCAACATGAGGCACGACCCAATTGACATTTTGAATCATTTTGCGTACAGTCCAAAAAATCAATTTTCGGATGAAAAACGATGACTCCGGACATGTCGAACATTCCCAAAATGGTCTATAATGATGAAATTTTAACATTTAATCATTTGACTCTAAATGACTGTTGGATGTGCATTATGACTTTTTCAACTAAAATAAGTGTGTTTAAAGTCATTTCTGTGCCTGAAACGGGTCAAAATTGAAGCTTTTGAGTAAGCAAAACTCTGTAAAAATGGCAATTTTGGTCACTGTGAGGGTTTAAAAAGTGGTTATTCAACATGAGGCACGATCCAATTGACATTTTGAATCATTTTTGGTACAGTCTAAAAAATCAATTTTCGGATGAAAAACGATGACTCCGGACATGCAGAACGTTCCCAAAATGGTCTATAATGATGAAATTTTAACATTTAATCTTTTGACTCTAAATGACTGTTGGATGTGAATTATGACTTTTTCAACTAAAATACGTGTGTTTAAAGTCATTTCTGTGCCTGAAACGGGTCAAAAATGAAGCTTTTGAGTAAGCAAAACTCTGTAAAAATGGCACTTTTGGTCACTGTGAGGGTTTAAAAAGTGGTTATTCAACATGAGGCACGATCCAATTGACATTTTGAATCATTTTGGGTACAGTCCAAAAAATCAATTTTCGGATGAAAAACGATGACTCCGGACATGTCGAACGTTCCCAAAATGGTCTATAATGATGAAATTTTAACATTTAATCTTTTGACTCTAAATGACTGTTGGATGTGAATTATGACTTTTTCAACTAAAATAAGTGTGTTTAAAGTCATTTCTGTGCCTGAAACGGGTCAAAATTGAAGCTTTTGAGTAAGGAAAACTCTGTAAAAATAGCAATTTTGGTCACTGTGAGGGTTTAAAAAGTGGTTATTCAACATGAGGCACGATCCAATTGACATTTTGAATCATTTTTGGTACAGTCCAAAAAATCGATTTTCGGATGAAAAACGATGACTCCGGACATGCCGAACGTTCCCAAAATGGTCTATAATGATGAAATTTTAACATTTAATCTTTTGACTCTAAATGACTGTTGGATGTGAATTATGACTTTTTCAACTAAAATAAGTGTGTTTAAAGTCATTTCTGTGCCTGAAACGGGTCAAAATTGAAGCTTTTGAGATAGCAAAACTCTGTAAAAATGGCACTTTTGGTCACTGTGAGGGTTTAAAAAGTGGTTATTCAACATGAGGCACGATCCAATTGACATTTTGAATCATTTTTGGTACAGTCCAAAAAATCAATTTTCGGATGAAAAACGATGACTCCGGACATGCAGAACGTTCCCAAAATGGTCTATAATGATGAAATTTTAACATTTAATCTTTTGACTCTAAATGACTGTTGGATGTGAATTATGACTTTTTCAACTAAAATAAGTGTGTTTAAAGTCATTTCTGTGCCTGAAACGGGTCAAAATTGAAGCTTTTGAGTAAGCAAAACTCTGTAAAAATGGCACTTTTGGTCACTGTGAGGGTTTAAAAAGTGGTTATTCAACATGAGGCACGATCCAATTGACATTTTGAATCATTTTGGGTACAGTCCAAAAAATCAATTTTCGGATGAAAAACGATGACTCCGGACATGTCGAACGTTCCCAAAATGGTCTAAAATGATGAAATTTTAACATTTACTCTTTTGACTCTAAATGACTGTTGGATGTGCATTATGACTTTTTCAACTAAAATAAGTGTGTTTAAAGTCCTTTCTGTGCCTGAAACGGGTCAAAATTGAAGCTTTTGAGTAAGCAAAACTCTGTAAAAATGGCAATTTTGGTCACTGTGAGGGTTTAAAAAGTGGTTATTCAACATGAGGCACGATCCAATTGACATTTTGAATCATTTTTGGTACAGTCCAAAAAATCCATTTTCGGATGAAAAACGATGACTCCGGACATGCCGAACGTTCCCAAAATGGTCTATAATGATGAAATTTTAACATTTAATCTTTTGACTCTAAATGACTGTTGGATGTGAATTATGACTTTTTCAACTAAAATACGTGTGTTTAAAGTCATTTCTGTGCCTGAAACGGGTCAAAATTGAAGCTTTTGAGTAAGCAAAACTCTGTAAAAATGGCACTTTTGGTCACTGTGAGGGTTTAAAAAGTGGTTATTCAACATGAGGCACGATCCAATTGACATTTTGAATCATTTTGGGTACAGTCCAAAAAATCAATTTTCGGATGAAAAACGATGACTCCGGACATGACGAACGTTCCCAAAATGGTCTATAATGATGAAATTTTAACATTTAATCTTTTGACTCTAAATGACTGTTGGATGTGAATTATGACTTTTTCAACTAAAATACGTGTGTTTAAAGTCATTTCTGTGCCTGAAACGGGTCAAAATTGAAGCTTTTGAGTAAGCAAAACTCTGTAAAAATGGCACTTTTGGTCACTGTGAGGGTTTAAAAAGTGGTTATTCAACATGAGGCACGACCCAATTGACATTTTGAATCATTTTGCGTACAGTCCAAAAAATCAATTTTCGGATGAAAAACGATGACTCCGGACATGTCGAACATTCCCAAAATGGTCTATAATGATGAAATTTTAACATTTAATCATTTGACTCTAAATGACTGTTGGATGTGCATTATGACTTTTTCAACTAAAATAAGTGTGTTTAAAGTCATTTCTGTGCCTGAAACGGGTCAAAATTGAAGCTTTTGAGTAAGCAAAACTCTGTAAAAATGGCAATTTTGGTCACTGTGAGGGTTTAAAAAGTGGTTATTCAACATGAGGCACGATCCAATTGACATTTTGAATCATTTTTGGTACAGTCTAAAAAATCAATTTTCGGATGAAAAACGATGACTCCGGACATGCAGAACGTTCCCAAAATGGTCTATAATGATGAAATTTTAACATTTAATCTTTTGACTCTAAATGACTGTTGGATGTGAATTATGACTTTTTCAACTAAAATACGTGTGTTTAAAGTCATTTCTGTGCCTGAAACGGGTCAAAAATGAAGCTTTTGAGTAAGCAAAACTCTGTAAAAATGGCACTTTTGGTCACTGTGAGGGTTTAAAAAGTGGTTATTCAACATGAGGCACGATCCAATTGACATTTTGAATCATTTTGGGTACAGTCCAAAAAATCAATTTTCGGATGAAAAACGATGACTCCGGACATGTCGAACGTTCCCAAAATGGTCTATAATGATGAAATTTTAACATTTAATCTTTTGACTCTAAATGACTGTTGGATGTGAATTATGACTTTTTCAACTAAAATAAGTGTGTTTAAAGTCATTTCTGTGCCTGAAACGGGTCAAAATTGAAGCTTTTGAGTAAGGAAAACTCTGTAAAAATAGCAATTTTGGTCACTGTGAGGGTTTAAAAAGTGGTTATTCAACATGAGGCACGATCCAATTGACATTTTGAATCATTTTTGGTACAGTCCAAAAAATCGATTTTCGGATGAAAAACGATGACTCCGGACATGCCGAACGTTCCCAAAATGGTCTATAATGATGAAATTTTAACATTTAATCTTTTGACTCTAAATGACTGTTGGATGTGAATTATGACTTTTTCAACTAAAATAAGTGTGTTTAAAGTCATTTCTGTGCCTGAAACGGGTCAAAATTGAAGCTTTTGAGATAGCAAAACTCTGTAAAAATGGCACTTTTGGTCACTGTGAGGGTTTAAAAAGTGGTTATTCAACATGAGGCACGATCCAATTGACATTTTGAATCATTTTGGTACAGTCCAAAAAATCAATTTTCGGATGAAAAACGATGACTCCGGACATGCCGAACGTTCCCAAAATGGTCTATAATGATGAAATTTTAACATTTAATCTTTTGACTCTAAATGACTGTTGGATGTGAATTATGACTTTTTTAACTAAAATACGTGTGTTTAAAGTCATTTCTGTGCCTGAAACGGGTCAAAATTGAAGCTTTTGAGTAAGCAAAACTCTGTAAAAATGGCACTTTTGGTCACTGTGAGGGTTTAAAAAGTGGTTATTCAACATGAGGCACGATCCAATTGACATTTTGAATCATTTTGGGTACAGTCCAAAAAATCAATTTTCAGATGAAAAACGATGACTCCGGACATGTCGAACGTTCCCAAAATGGTCTATAATGATGAAATTTTAACATTTAATCTTTTGACTCTAAATGACTGTTGGATGTGAATTATGACTTTTTCAACTAAAATAAGTGTGTTTAAAGTCATTTCTGTGCCTGAAACGGGTCAAAATTGAAGCTTTTGAGTAAGCAAAACTCTGTAAAAATGGCACTTTTGGTCTCTGTGAGGGTTTAAAAAGTGGTTATTCAACATGAGGCACGATCCAATTGACATTTTGAATCATTTTGGGTACAGTCCAAAAAATCAATTTTCAGATGAAAAACGATGACTCCGGACATGTCGAACGTTCCCAAAATGGTCTATAATGATGAAATTTTAACATTTAATCTTTTGACTCTAAATGACTGTTGGATGTGAATTATGACTTTTTCAACTAAAATAAGTGTGTTTAAAGTCATTTCTGTGCCTGAAACGGGTCAAAATTGAAGCTTTTGAGTAAGGAAAACTCTGTAAAAATAGCAATTTTGGTCACTGTGAGGGTTTAAAAAGTGGTTATTCAACATGAGGCACGATCCAATTGACATTTTGAATCATTTTTGGTACAGTCCAAAAAATCGATTTTCGGATGAAAAACGATGACTCCGGACATGCCGAACGTTCCCAAAATGGTCTATAATGATGAAATTTTAACATTTAATCTTTTGACTCTAAATGACTGTTGGATGTGAATTATGACTTTTTCAACTAAAATAAGTGTGTTTAAAGTCATTTCTGTGCCTGAAACGGGTCAAAATTGAAGCTTTTGAGATAGCAAAACTCTGTAAAAATGGCACTTTTGGTCACTGTGAGGGTTTAAAAAGTGGTTATTCAACATGAGGCACGATCCAATTGACATTTTGAATCATTTTGGGTACAGTCCAAAAAATCAATTTTCGGATGAAAAACGATGACTCCGGACATGCCGAACGTTCCCAAAATGGTCTATAATGATGAAATTTTAACATTTAATCTTTTGACTCTAAATGACTGTTGGATGTGAATTATGACTTTTTTAACTAAAATACGTGTGTTTAAAGTCATTTCTGTGCCTGAAACGGGTCAAAATTGAAGCTTTTGAGTAAGCAAAACTCTGTAAAAATGGCACTTTTGGTCACTGTGAGGGTTTAAAAAGTGGTTATTCAACATGAGGCACGATCCAATTGACATTTTGAATCATTTTGGGTACAGTCCAAAAAATCAATTTTCGGATGAAAAACGATGACTCCGGACATGTCGAACGTTCCCAAAATGGTCTATAATGATGAAATTTTAACATTTAATCTTTTGACTCTAAATGACTGTTGGATGTGAATTATGACTTTTTCAACTAAAATAAGTGTGTTTAAAGTCATTTCTGTGCCTGAAACGGGTCAAACTTGAAGCTTTTGAGTAAGCAAAACTCTGTAAAAATGGCACTTTTGGTCACTGTGACGGTTTAAAAAGTGGTTATTCAACATGAGGCACGATCCAATTGACATTTTGAATCATTTTGGGTACAGTCCAAAAAATCAATTTTCGGATGAAAAACGATGACTCCGGACATGTCGAACGTTCCCAAAATGGTCTATAATGATGAAATTTTAACATTTAATCTTTTGACTCTAAATGACTGTTGGATGTGCATTATGACTTTTTCAAGTAAAATAAGTGTGTTTAAAGTCCTTTCTGTGCCTGAAACGGGTCAAAATTGAAGCTTTTGAGTAAGCAAAACTCTGTAAAAATGGCAATTTTGGTCACTGTGAGGGTTTAAAAAGTGGTTATTCAACATGAGGCACGATCCAATTGACATTTTGAATCATTTTTGGTACAGTCCAAAAAATCAATTTTCGGATGAAAAACGATGACTCCGGACATGTCGAACGTTCCCAAAATGGTCTATAATGATGAAATTTTAACATTTAATCTTTTGACTCTAAATGACTGTTGGATGTGCATTATGACTTTTTCAACTAAAATAAGTGTGTTTAAAGTCCTTTCTGTGCCTGAAACGGGTCAAAATTGAAGCTTTTGAGTAAGCAAAACTCTGTAAAAATGGCAATTTTGGTCACTGTGAGGGTTTAAAAAGTGGTTATTCAACATGAGGCACGATCCAATTGACATTTTGAATCATTTTTGGTACAGTCCAAAAAATCAATTTTCGGATGAAAAACGATGACTCCGGACATGCCGAACGTTCCCAAAATGGTCTATAATGATGAAATGTTAACATTTAATCTTTTGACTCTAAATGACTGTTGGATGTGAATTATGACTTTTTCAACTAAAATACGTGTGTTTAAAGTCATTTCTGTGCCTGAAACGGGTCAAAATTGAAGCTTTTGAGTAAGCAAAACTCTGTAAAAATGGCACTTTTGGTCACTGTGAGGGTTTAAAAAGTGGTTATTCAACATGAGGCACGACCCAATTGACATTTTGAATCATTTTGGGTACAGTCCAAAAAATCAATTTTCGGATGAAAAACGATGACTCCGGACATGTCGAACGTTCCCAAAATGGTCTATAATGATGAAATTTTAACATTTAATCTTTTGACTCTAAATGACTGTTGGATGTGAATTATGACTTTTTCAACTAAAATAAGTGTGTTTAAAGTCATTTCTGTGCCTGAAACGGGTCAAAATTGAAGCTTTTGAGTAAGCAAAACTCTGTAAAAATGGTACTTTTGGTCACTGTGAGGGTTTAAAAAGTGGTTATTCAACATGAGGCACGATCCAATTGACATTTTGAATCATTTTGGGTACAGTCCAAAAAATCAATTTTCGGATGAAAAACGATGACTCCGGACATGTCGAACGTTCCCAAAATGGTCTATAATGATGAAATTTTAACATTTAATCTTTTGACTCTAAATGACTGTTGGATGTGAATTATGACTTTTTCAACTAAAATAAGTGTGTTTAAAGTCATTTCTGTGCCTGAAACGGGTCAAAATTGAAGCTTTTGAGTAAGCAAAACTCTGTAAAAATGGCACTTTTGGTCTCTGTGAGGGTTTAAAAAGTGGTTATTCAACATGAGGCACGATCCAATTGACATTTTGAATCATTTTGGGTACAGTCCAAAAAATCAATTTTCAGATGAAAAACGATGACTCCGGACATGTCGAACGTTCCCAAAATGGTCTATAATGATGAAATTTTAACATTTAATCTTTTGACTCTAAATGACTGTTGGATGTGAATTATGACTTTTTCAACTAAAATAAGTGTGTTTAAAGTCATTTCTGTGCCTGAAACGGGTCAAAATTGAAGCTTTTGAGTAAGGAAAACTCTGTAAAAATGGCAATTTTGGTCACTGTGAGGGTTTAAAAAGTGGTTATTCAACATGAGGCACGATCCAATTGACATTTTGAATCATTTTTGGTACAGTCCAAAAAATTGATTTTCGGATGAAAAACGATGACTCCGGACATGCCGAACGTTCCCAAAATGGTCTATAATGATGAAATTTTAACATTTAATCTTTTGACTCTAAATGACTGTTGGATGTGAATTATGACTTTTTCAACTAAAATAAGTGTGTTTAAAGTCATTTCTGTGCCTGAAACGGGTCAAAATTGAAGCTTTTGAGTGAGCAAAACTCTGTAAAAATGGCACTTTTGGTCACTGTGAGGGTTTAAAAAGTGGTTATTCAACATGAGGCACGATCCAATTGACATTTTGAATCATTTTGGGTACAGTCCAAAAAATCAATTTTCGGATGAAAAACGATGACTCCGGACATGCCGAACGTTCCCAAAATGGTCTATAATGATGAAATTTTAACATTTAATCTTTTGACTCTAAATGACTGTTGGATGTGAATTATGACTTTTTTAACTAAAATACGTGTGTTTAAAGTCATTTCTGTGCCTGAAACGGGTCAAAATTGAAGCTTTTGAGTAAGCAAAACTCTGTAAAAATGGCACTTTTGGTCACTGTGAGGGTTTAAAAAGTGGTTATTCAACATGAGGCACGATCCAATTGACATTTTGAATCATTTTGGGTACAGTCCAAAAAATCAATTTTCGGATGAAAAACGATGACTCCGGACATGTCGAACGTTCCCAAAATGGTCTATAATGATGAAATTTTAACATTTAATCTTTTGACTCTAAATGACTGTTGGATGTGAATTATGACTTTTTCAACTAAAATAAGTGTGTTTAAAGTCATTTCTGTGCCTGAAACGGGTCAAACTTGAAGCTTTTGAGTAAGCAAAACTCTGTAAAAATGGCACTTTTGGTCACTGTGACGGTTTAAAAAGTGGTTATTCAACATGAGGCACGATCCAATTGACATTTTGAATCATTTTGGGTACAGTTCAAAAAATCAATTTTCGGATGAAAAACGATGACTCCGGACATGTCGAACGTTCCCAAAATGGTCTATAATGATGAAATTTTAACATTTAATCTTTTGACTCTAAATGACTGTTGGATGTGCATTATGACTTTTTCAAGTAAAATAAGTGTGTTTAAAGTCCTTTCTGTGCCTGAAACGGGTCAAAATTGAAGCTTTTGAGTAAGCAAAACTCTGTAAAAATGGCAATTTTGGTCACTGTGAGGGTTTAAAAAGTGGTTATTCAACATGAGGCACGATCCAATTGACATTTTGAATCATTTTTGGTACAGTCCAAAAAATCAATTTTCGGATGAAAAACGATGACTCCGGACATGTCGAACGTTCCCAAAATGGTCTATAATGATGAAATTTTAACATTTAATCTTTTGACTCTAAATGACTGTTGGATGTGCATTATGACTTTTTCAACTAAAATAAGTGTGTTTAAAGTCCTTTCTGTGCCTGAAACGGGTCAAAATTGAAGCTTTTGAGTAAGCAAAACTCTGTAAAAATGGCAATTTTGGTCACTGTGAGGGTTTAAAAAGTGGTTATTCAACATGAGGCACGACCCAATTGACATTTTGAATCATTTTGGGTACAGTCCAAAAAATCAATTTTCGGATGAAAAACGATGACTCCGGACATGTCGAACGTTCCCAAAATGGTCTATAATGATGAAATTTTAACATTTAATCTTTTGACTCTAAATGACTGTTGGATGTGAATTATGACTTTTTCAACTAAAATAAGTGTGTTTAAAGTCATTTCTGTGCCTGAAACGGGTCAAAATTGAAGCTTTTGAGTAAGCAAAACTCTGTAAAAATGGTACTTTTGGTCACTGTGAGGGTTTAAAAAGTGGTTATTCAACATGAGGCACGATCCAATTGACATTTTGAATCATTTTGGGTACAGTCCAAAAAATCAATTTTCGGATGAAAAACGATGACTCCGGACATGTCGAACGTTCCCAAAATGGTCTATAATGATGAAATTTTAACATTTAATCTTTTGACTCTAAATGACTGTTGGATGTGAATTATGACTTTTTCAACTAAAATAAGTGTGTTTAAAGTCATTTCTGTGCCTGAAACGGGTCAAAATTGAAGCTTTTGAGTAAGCAAAACTCTGTAAAAATGGCACTTTTGGTCTCTGTGAGGGTTTAAAAAGTGGTTATTCAACATGAGGCACGATCCAATTGACATTTTGAATCATTTTGGGTACAGTCCAAAAAATCAATTTTCAGATGAAAAACGATGACTCCGGACATGTCAAACGTTCCCAAAATGGTCTATAATGATGAAATTTTAACATTTAATCTTTTGACTCTAAATGACTGTTGGATGTGAATTATGACTTTTTCAACTAAAATAAGTGTGTTTAAAGTCATTTCTGTGCCTGAAACGGGTCAAAATTGAAGCTTTTGAGTAAGGAAAACTCTGTAAAAATGGCAATTTTGGTCACTGTGAGGGTTTAAAAAGTGGTTATTCAACATGAGGCACGATCCAATTGACATTTTGAATCATTTTTGGTACAGTCCAAAAAATTGATTTTCGGATGAAAAACGATGACTCCGGACATGCCGAACGTTCCCAAAATGGTCTATAATGATGAAATTTTAACATTTAATCTTTTGACTCTAAATGACTGTTGGATGTGAATTATGACTTTTTCAACTAAAATAAGTGTGTTTAAAGTCATTTCTGTGCCTGAAACGGGTCAAAATTGAAGCTTTTGAGTGAGCAAAACTCTGTAAAAATGGCACTTTTGGTCACTGTGAGGGTTTAAAAAGTGGTTATTCAACATGAGGCACGATCCAATTGACATTTTGAATCATTTTGGGTACAGTCCAAAAAATCAATTTTCGGATGAAAAACGATGACTCCGGACATGCCGAACGTTCCCAAAATGGTCTATAATGATGAAATTTTAACATTTAATCTTTTGACTCTAAATGACTGTTGGATGTGAATTATGACTTTTTTAACTAAAATACGTGTGTTTAAAGTCATTTCTGTGCCTGAAACGGGTCAAAATTGAAGCTTTTGAGTAAGCAAAACTCTGTAAAAATGGCACTTTTGGTCACTGTGAGGGTTTAAAAAGTGGTTATTCAACATGAGGCACGATCCAATTGACATTTTGAATCATTTTGGGTACAGTCCAAAAAATCAATTTTCGGATGAAAAACGATGACTCCGGACATGTCGAACGTTCCCAAAATGGTCTATAATGATGAAATTTTAACATTTAATCTTTTGACTCTAAATGACTGTTGGATGTGAATTATGACTTTTTCAACTAAAATAAGTGTGTTTAAAGTCATTTCTGTGCCTGAAACGGGTCAAACTTGAAGCTTTTGAGTAAGCAAAACTCTGTAAAAATGGCACTTTTGGTCACTGTGACGGTTTAAAAAGTGGTTATTCAACATGAGGCACGATCCAATTGACATTTTGAATCATTTTGGGTACAGTCCAAAAAATCAATTTTCGGATGAAAAACGATGACTCCGGACATGTCGAACGTTCCCAAAATGGTCTATAATGATGAAATTTTAACATTTAATCTTTTGACTCTAAATGACTGTTGGATGTGCATTATGACTTTTTCAAGTAAAATAAGTGTGTTTAAAGTCCTTTCTGTGCCTGAAACGGGTCAAAATTGAAGCTTTTGAGTAAGCAAAACTCTGTAAAAATGGCAATTTTGGTCACTGTGAGGGTTTAAAAAGTGGTTATTCAACATGAGGCACGATCCAATTGACATTTTGAATCATTTTTGGTACAGTCCAAAAAATCAATTTTCGGATGAAAAACGATGACTCCGGACATGCCAAACGTTCCCAAAATGGTCTATAATGATGACATTTTAACATTTAATCTTTTGACTCTAAATGACTGTTGGATGTGAATTATGACTTTTTCAACTAAAATACGTGTGTTTAAAGTCATTTCTGTGCCTGAAACGGGTCAAAATTGAAGCTTTTGAGTAAGCAAAACTCTGTAAAAATGGCACTTTTGGTCACTGTGAGGGTTTAAAAAGTGGTTATTCAACATGAGGCACGATCCAATTGACATTTTGAATCATTTTTGGTACAGTCCAAAAAATCAATTTTCGGATGAAAAACGATGACTCCGGACATGTCGAACGTTCCCAAAATGGTCTATAATGATGAAATTTTAACATTTAATCTTTTGACTCTAAATGACTGTTGGATGTGAATTATGACTTTTTCAACTAAAATAAGTGTGTTTAAAGTCATTTCTGTGCCTGAAACGGGTCAAAATTGAAGCTTTTGAGTAAGCAAAACTCTGTAAAAATGGCACTTTTGGTCACTGTGAGGGTTTAAAAAGTGGTTATTCAACATGAGGCACGATCCAATTGACATTTTGAATCATTTTTGGTACAGTCCAAAAAATCAATTTTCGGATGAAAAACGATGACTCCGGACATGCAGAACGTTCCCAAAATGGTCTATAATGATGAAATTTTAACATTTAATCTTTTGACTCTAAATGACTGTTGGATGTGAATTATGACTTTTTCAACTAAAATAAGTGTGTTTAAAGTCATTTCTGTGCCTGAAACGGGTCAAAATTGAAGCTTTTGAGTAAGCAAAACTCTGTAAAAATGGCACTTTTGGTCACTGTGAGGGTTTAAAAAGTGGTTATTCAACATGAGGCACGATCCAATTGACATTTTGAATCATTTTGGGTACAGTCCAAAAAATCAATTTTCGGATGAAAAACGATGACTCCGGACATGTCGAACGTTCCCAAAATGGTCTAAAATGATGAAATTTTAACATTTAATCTTTTGACTCTAAATGACTGTTGGATGTGCATTATGACTTTTTCAACTAAAATAAGTGTGTTTAAAGTCCTTTCTGTGCCTGAAACGGGTCAAAATTGAAGCTTTTGAGTAAGCAAAACTCTGTAAAAATGGCAATTTTGGTCACTGTGAGGGTTTAAAAAGTGGTTATTCAACATGAGGCACGATCCAATTGACATTTTGAATCATTTTTGGTACAGTCCAAAAAATCCATTTTCGGATGAAAAACGATGACTCCGGACATGCCGAACGTTCCCAAAATGGTCTATAATGATGAAATTTTAACATTTAATCTTTTGACTCTAAATGACTGTTGGATGTGAATTATGACTTTTTCAACTAAAATACGTGTGTTTAAAGTCATTTCTGTGCCTGAAACGGGTCAAAATTGAAGCTTTTGAGTAAGCAAAACTCTGTAAAAATGGCACTTTTGGTCACTGTGAGGGTTTAAAAAGTGGTTATTCAACATGAGGCACGATCCAATTGACATTTTGAATCATTTTGGGTACAGTCCAAAAAATCAATTTTCGGATGAAAAACGATGACTCCGGACATGTCGAACGTTCCCAAAATGGTCTATAATGATGAAATTTTAACATTTAATCTTTTGACTCTAAATGACTGTTGGATGTGAATTATGACTTTTTCAACTAAAATAAGTGTGTTTAAAGTCATTTCTGTGCCTGAAACGGGTCAAACTTGAAGCTTTTGAGTAAGCAAAACTCTGTAAAAATGGCACTTTTGGTCACTGTGACGGTTTAAAAAGTGGTTATTCAACATGAGGCACGATCCAATTGACATTTTGAATCATTTTGGGTACAGTCCAAAAAATCAATTTTCGGATGAAAAACGATGACTCCGGACATGTCGAACGTTCCCAAAATGGTCTATAATGATGAAATTTTAACATTTAATCTTTTGACTCTAAATGACTGTTGGATGTGCATTATGACTTTTTCAAGTAAAATAAGTGTGTTTAAAGTCCTTTCTGTGCCTGAAACGGGTCAAAATTGAAGCTTTTGAGTAAGCAAAACTCTGTAAAAATGGCAATTTTGGTCACTGTGAGGGTTTAAAAAGTGGTTATTCAACATGAGGCACGATCCAATTGACATTTTGAATCATTTTTGGTACAGTCCAAAAAATCAATTTTCGGATGAAAAACGATGACTCCGGACATGTCGAACGTTCCCAAAATGGTCTATAATGATGAAATTTTAACATTTAATCTTTTGACTCTAAATGACTGTTGGATGTGCATTATGACTTTTTCAACTAAAATAAGTGTGTTTAAAGTCCTTTCTGTGCCTGAAACGGGTCAAAATTGAAGCTTTTGAGTAAGCAAAACTCTGTAAAAATGGCAATTTTGGTCACTGTGAGGGTTTAAAAAGTGGTTATTCAACATGAGGCACGATCCAATTGACATTTTGAATCATTTTTGGTACAGTCCAAAAAATTGATTTTCGGATGAAAAACGATGACTCCGGACATGCCGAACGTTCCCAAAATGGTCTATAATGATGAAATTTTAACATTTAATCTTTTGACTCTAAATGACTGTTGGATGTGAATTATGACTTTTTCAACTAAAATAAGTGTGTTTAAAGTCATTTCTGTGCCTGAAACGGGTCAAAATTGAAGCTTTTGAGTGAGCCAAACTCTGTAAAAATGGCACTTTTGGTCACTGTGAGGGTTTAAAAAGTGGTTATTCAACATGAGGCACGTTCCAATTGACATTTTGAATCATTTTGGGTACAGTCCAAAAAATCAATTTTCGGATGAAAAACGATGACTCCGGACATGCCGAACGTTCCCAAAATGGTCTATAATGATGAAATTTTAACATTTAATCTTTTGACTCTAAATGACTGTTGGATGTGAATTATGACTTTTTTAACTAAAATACGTGTGTTTAAAGTCATTTCTGTGCCTGAAACGGGTCAAAATTTAAGCTTTTGAGTAAGCAAAACTCTGTAAAAATGGCACTTTTGGTCACTGTGAGGGTTTAAAAAGTGGTTATTCAACATGAGGCACGATCCAATTGACATTTTGAATCATTTTGGGTACAGTCCAAAAAATCAATTTTCGGATGAAAAACGATGACTCCGGACATGTCGAACGTTCCCAAAATGGTCTATAATGATGAAATTTTAACATTTAATCTTTTGACTCTAAATGACTGTTGGATGTGAATTATGACTTTTTCAACTAAAATAAGTGTGTTTAAAGTCATTTCTGTGCCTGAAACGGGTCAAACTTGAAGCTTTTGAGTAAGCAAAACTCTGTAAAAATGGCACTTTTGGTCACTGTGACGGTTTAAAAAGTGGTTATTCAACATGAGGCACGATCCAATTGACATTTTGAATCATTTTGGGTACAGTCCAAAAAATCAATTTTCGGATGAAAAACGATGACTCCGGACATGTCGAACGTTCCCAAAATGGTCTATAATGATGAAATTTTAACATTTAATCTTTTGACTCTAAATGACTGTTGGATGTGCATTATGACTTTTTCAAGTAAAATAAGTGTGTTTAAAGTCCTTTCTGTGCCTGAAACGGGTCAAAATTGAAGCTTTTGAGTAAGCAAAACTCTGTAAAAATGGCAATTTTGGTCACTGTGAGGGTTTAAAAAGTGGTTATTCAACATGAGGCACGATCCAATTGACATTTTGAATCATTTTTGGTACAGTCCAAAAAATCAATTTTCGGATGAAAAACGATGACTCCGGACATGCCAAACGTTCCCAAAATGGTCTATAATGATGACATTTTAACATTTAATCTTTTGACTCTAAATGACTGTTGGATGTGAATTATGACTTTTTCAACTAAAATACGTGTGTTTAAAGTCATTTCTGTGCCTGAAACGGGTCAAAATTGAAGCTTTTGAGTAAGCAAAACTCTGTAAAAATGGCACTTTTGGTCACTGTGAGGGTTTAAAAAGTGGTTATTCAACATGAGGCACGATCCAATTGACATTTTGAATCATTTTTGGTACAGTCCAAAAAATCAATTTTCGGATGAAAAACGATGACTCCGGACATGTCGAACGTTCCCAAAATGGTCTATAATGATGAAATTTTAACATTTAATCTTTTGACTCTAAATGACTGTTGGATGTGAATTATGACTTTTTCAACTAAAATAAGTGTGTTTAAAGTCATTTCTGTGCCTGAAACGGGTCAAAATTGAAGCTTTTGAGTAAGCAAAACTCTGTAAAAATGGCACTTTTGGTCACTGTGAGGGTTTAAAAAGTGGTTATTCAACATGAGGCACGATCCAATTGACATTTTGAATCATTTTTGGTACAGTCCAAAAAATCAATTTTCGGATGAAAAACGATGACTCCGGACATGCAGAACGTTCCCAAAATGGTCTATAATGATGAAATTTTAACATTTAATCTTTTGACTCTAAATGACTGTTGGATGTGAATTATGACTTTTTCAACTAAAATAAGTGTGTTTAAAGTCATTTCTGTGCCTGAAACGGGTCAAAATTGAAGCTTTTGAGTAAGCAAAACTCTGTAAAAATGGCACTTTTGGTCACTGTGAGGGTTTAAAAAGTGGTTATTCAACATGAGGCACGATCCAATTGACATTTTGAATCATTTTGGGTACAGTCCAAAAAATCAATTTTCGGATGAAAAACGATGACTCCGGACATGTCGAACGTTCCCAAAATGGTCTAAAATGATGAAATTTTAACATTTAATCTTTTGACTCTAAATGACTGTTGGATGTGCATTATGACTTTTTCAACTAAAATAAGTGTGTTTAAAGTCCTTTCTGTGCCTGAAACGGGTCAAAATTGAAGCTTTTGAGTAAGCAAAACTCTGTAAAAATGGCAATTTTGGTCACTGTGAGGGTTTAAAAAGTGGTTATTCAACATGAGGCACGATCCAATTGACATTTTGAATCATTTTGGGTACAGTCCAAAAAATCAATTTTCGGATGAAAAACGATGACTCCGGACATGACGAACGTTCCCAAAATGGTCTATAATGATGAAATTTTAACATTTAATCTTTTGACTCTAAATGACTGTTGGATGTGAATTATGACTTTTTCAACTAAAATAAGTGTGTTTAAAGTCATTTCTGTGCCTGAAACGGGTCAAAATTGAAGCTTTTGAGTAAGCAAAACTCTGTAAAAATGGCACTTTTGGTCACTGTGAGGGTTTAAAAAGTGGTTATTCAACATGAGGCACGATCCAATTGACATTTTGAATCATTTTTGGTACAGTCCAAAAAATCAATTTTCGGATGAAAAACGATGACTCCGGACATGCCGAACGTTCCCAAAATGGTCTATAATGATGAAATTTTAACATTTAATCTTTTGACTCTAAATGACTGTGGGATGTGAATTATGACTTTTTCAACTAAAATACGTGTGTTTAAAGTCATTTCTGTGCCTGAAACGGGTCAAAATTGAAGCTTTTGAGTAAGCAAAACTCTGTAAAAATGGCACTTTTGGTCACTGTGAGGGTTTAAAAAGTGGTTATTCAACATGAGGCACGACCCAATTGACATTTTGAATCATTTTGCGTACAGTCCAAAAAATCAATTTTCGGATGAAAAACGATGACTCCGGACATGTCGAACATTCCCAAAATGGTCTATAATGATGAAATTTTAACATTTAATCATTTGACTCTAAATGACTGTTGGATGTGCATTATGACTTTTTCAACTAAAATAAGTGTGTTTAAAGTCATTTCTGTGCCTGAAACGGGTCAAAATTGAAGCTTTTGAGTAAGCAAAACTCTGTAAAAATGGCAATTTTGGTCACTGTGAGGGTTTAAAAAGTGGTTATTCAACATGAGGCACGATCCAATTGACATTTTGAATCATTTTTGGTACAGTCTAAAAAATCAATTTTCGGATGAAAAACGATGACTCCGGACATGCAGAACGTTCCCAAAATGGTCTATAATGATGAAATTTTAACATTTAATCTTTTGACTCTAAATGACTGTTGGATGTGAATTATGACTTTTTCAACTAAAATACGTGTGTTTAAAGTCATTTCTGTGCCTGAAACGGGTCAAAAATGAAGCTTTTGAGTAAGCAAAACTCTGTAAAAATGGCACTTTTGGTCACTGTGAGGGTTTAAAAAGTGGTTATTCAACATGAGGCACGATCCAATTGACATTTTGAATCATTTTGGGTACAGTCCAAAAAATCAATTTTCGGATGAAAAACGATGACTCCGGACATGTCGAACGTTCCCAAAATGGTCTATAATGATGAAATTTTAACATTTAATCTTTTGACTCTAAATGACTGTTGGATGTGAATTATGACTTTTTCAACTAAAATAAGTGTGTTTAAAGTCATTTCTGTGCCTGAAACGGGTCAAAATTGAAGCTTTTGAGTAAGCAAAACTCTGTAAAAATGGCACTTTTGGTCTCTGTGAGGGTTTAAAAAGTGGTTATTCAACATGAGGCACGATCCAATTGACATTTTGAATCATTTTGGGTACAGTCCAAAAAATCAATTTTCAGATGAAAAACGATGACTCCGGACATGTCGAACGTTCCCAAAATGGTCTATAATGATGAAATTTTAACATTTAATCTTTTGACTCTAAATGACTGTTGGATGTGAATTATGACTTTTTCAACTAAAATAAGTGTGTTTAAAGTCATTTCTGTGCCTGAAACGGGTCAAAATTGAAGCTTTTGAGTAAGGAAAACTCTGTAAAAATAGCAATTTTGGTCACTGTGAGGGTTTAAAAAGTGGTTATTCAACATGAGGCACGATCCAATTGACATTTTGAATCATTTTTGGTACAGTCCAAAAAATCGATTTTCGGATGAAAAACGATGACTCCGGACATGCCGAACGTTCCCAAAATGGTCTATAATGATGAAATTTTAACATTTAATCTTTTGACTCTAAATGACTGTTGGATGTGAATTATGACTTTTTCAACTAAAATAAGTGTGTTTAAAGTCATTTCTGTGCCTGAAACGGGTCAAAATTGAAGCTTTTGAGATAGCAAAACTCTGTAAAAATGGCACTTTTGGTCACTGTGAGGGTTTAAAAAGTGGTTATTCAACATGAGGCACGATCCAATTGACATTTTGAATCATTTTGGGTACAGTCCAAAAAATCAATTTTCGGATGAAAAACGATGACTCCGGACATGCCGAACGTTCCCAAAATGGTCTATAATGATGAAATTTTAACATTTAATCTTTTGACTCTAAATGACTGTTGGATGTGAATTATGACTTTTTTAACTAAAATACGTGTGTTTAAAGTCATTTCTGTGCCTGAAACGGGTCAAAATTGAAGCTTTTGAGTAAGCAAAACTCTGTAAAAATGGCACATTTGGTCACTGTGAGGGTTTAAAAAGTGGTTATTCAACATGAGGCACGATCCAATTGACATTTTGAATCATTTTGGGTACAGTCCAAAAAATCAATTTTCGGATGAAAAACGATGACTCCGGACATGTCGAACGTTCCCAAAATGGTCTATAATGATGAAATTTTAACATTTAATCTTTTGACTCTAAATGACTGTTGGATGTGCATTATGACTTTTTCAACTAAAATAAGTGTGTTTAAAGTCCTTTCTGTGCCTGAAACGGGTCAAAATTGAAGCTTTTGAGTAAGCAAAACTCAGTAAAAATGGCAATTTTGGTCACTGTGAGGGTTTAAAAAGTGGTTATTCAACATGAGGCACGATCCAATTGACATTTTGAATCATTTTTGGTACAGTCCAAAAAATCAATTTTCGGATGAAAAACGATGACTCCGGACATGCCGAACGTTCCCAAAATGGTCTATAATGATGAAATGTTAACATTTAATCTTTTGACTCTAAATGACTGTTGGATGTGAATTATGACTTTTTCAACTAAAATACGTGTGTTTAAAGTCATTTCTGTGCCTGAAACGGGTCAAAATTGAAGCTTTTGAGTAAGCAAAACTCTGTAAAAATGGCACTTTTGGTCACTGTGAGGGTTTAAAAAGTGGTTATTCAACATGAGGCACGACCCAATTGACATTTTGAATCATTTTGGGTACAGTCCAAAAAATCAATTTTCGGATGAAAAACGATGACTCCGGACATGTCGAACGTTCCCAAAATGGTCTATAATGATGAAATTTTAACATTTAATCTTTTGACTCTAAATGACTGTTGGATGTGAATTATGACTTTTTCAACTAAAATAAGTGTGTTTAAAGTCATTTCTGTGCCTGAAACGGGTCAAAATTGAAGCTTTTGAGTAAGCAAAACTCTGTAAAAATGGTACTTTTGGTCACTGTGAGGGTTTAAAAAGTGGTTATTCAACATGAGGCACGATCCAATTGACATTTTGAATCATTTTGGGTACAGTCCAAAAAATCAATTTTCGGATGAAAAACGATGACTCCGGACATGTCGAACGTTCCCAAAATGGTCTATAATGATGAAATTTTAACATTTAATCTTTTGACTCTAAATGACTGTTGGATGTGAATTATGACTTTTTCAACTAAAATAAGTGTGTTTAAAGTCATTTCTGTGCCTGAAACGGGTCAAAATTGAAGCTTTTGAGTAAGCAAAACTCTGTAAAAATGGCACTTTTGGTCTCTGTGAGGGTTTAAAAAGTGGTTATTCAACATGAGGCACGATCCAATTGACATTTTGAATCATTTTGGGTACAGTCCAAAAAATCAATTTTCAGATGAAAAACGATGACTCCGGACATGTCGAACGTTCCCAAAATGGTCTATAATGATGAAATTTTAACATTTAATCTTTTGACTCTAAATGACTGTTGGATGTGAATTATGACTTTTTCAACTAAAATAAGTGTGTTTAAAGTCATTTCTGTGCCTGAAACGGGTCAAAATTGAAGCTTTTGAGTAAGCAAAACTCTGTAAAAATGGCACTTTTGGTCACTGTGAGGGTTTAAAAAGTGGTTATTCAACATGAGGCACGATCCAATTGACATTTTGAATCATTTTGGGTACAGTCCAAAAAATCAATTTTCGGATGAAAAACGATGACTCCGGACATGTCGAACGTTCCCAAAATGGTCTAAAATGATGAAATTTTAACATTTAATCTTTTGACTCTAAATGACTGTTGGATGTGCATTATGACTTTTTCAACTAAAATAAGTGTGTTTAAAGTCCTTTCTGTGCCTGAAACGGGTCAAAATTGAAGCTTTTGAGTAAGCAAAACTCTGTAAAAATGGCAATTTTGGTCACTGTGAGGGTTTAAAACGTGGTTATTCAACATGAGGCACGATCCAATTGACATTTTGAATCATTTTTGGTACAGTCCAAAAAATCCATTTTCGGATGAAAAACGATGACTCCGGACATGCCGAACGTTCCCAAAATGGTCTATAATGATGAAATTTTAACATTTAATCTTTTGACTCTAAATGACTGTTGGATGTGAATTATGACTTTTTCAACTAAAATACGTGTGTTTAAAGTCATTTCTGTGCCTGAAACGGGTCAAAATTGAAGCTTTTGAGTAAGCAAAACTCTGTAAAAATGGCACTTTTGGTCACTGTGAGGGTTTAAAAAGTGGTTATTCAACATGAGGCACGATCCAATTGACATTTTGAATCATTTTGGGTACAGTCCAAAAAATCAATTTTCGGATGAAAAACGATGACTCCGGACATGACGAACGTTCCCAAAATGGTCTATAATGATGAAATTTTAACATTTAATCTTTTGACTCTAAATGACTGTTGGATGTGAATTATGACTTTTTCAACTAAAATAAGTGTGTTTAAAGTCATTTCTGTGCCTGAAACGGGTCAAAATTGAAGCTTTTGAGTAAGCAAAACTCTGTAAAAATGGCACTTTTGGTCACTGTGAGGGTTTAAAAAGTGGTTATTCAACATGAGGCACGATCCAATTGACATTTTGAATCATTTTTGGTACAGTCCAAAAAATCAATTTTCGGATGAAAAACGATGACTCCGGACATGCCGAACGTTCCCAAAATGGTCTATAATGATGAAATTTTAACATTTAATCTTTTGACTCTAAATGACTGTTGGATGTGAATTATGACTTTTTCAACTAAAATACGTGTGTTTAAAGTCATTTCTGTGCCTGAAACGGGTCAAAATTGAAGCTTTTGAGTAAGCAAAACTCTGTAAAAATGGCACTTTTGGTCACTGTGAGGGTTTAAAAAGTGGTTATTCAACATGAGGCACGACCCAATTGACATTTTGAATCATTTTGCGTACAGTCCAAAAAATCAATTTTCGGATGAAAAACGATGACTCCGGACATGTCGAACATTCCCAAAATGGTCTATAATGATGAAATTTTAACATTTAATCATTTGACTCTAAATGACTGTTGGATGTGCATTATGACTTTTTCAACTAAAATAAGTGTGTTTAAAGTCATTTCTGTGCCTGAAACGGGTCAAAATTGAAGCTTTTGAGTAAGCAAAACTCTGTAAAAATGGCAATTTTGGTCACTGTGAGGGTTTAAAAAGTGGTTATTCAACATGAGGCACGATCCAATTGACATTTTGAATCATTTTTGGTACAGTCTAAAAAATCAATTTTCGGATGAAAAACGATGACTCCGGACATGCAGAACGTTCCCAAAATGGTCTATAATGATGAAATTTTAACATTTAATCTTTTGACTCTAAATGACTGTTGGATGTGAATTATGACTTTTTCAACTAAAATAAGTGTGTTTAAAGTCATTTCTGTGCCTGAAACGGGTCAAAATTGAAGCTTTTGAGTAAGGAAAACTCTGTAAAAATAGCAATTTTGGTCACTGTGAGGGTTTAAAAAGTGGTTATTCAACATGAGGCACGATCCAATTGACATTTTGAATCATTTTTGGTACAGTCCAAAAAATCGATTTTCGGATGAAAAACGATGACTCCGGACATGCCGAACGTTCCCAAAATGGTCTATAATGATGAAATTTTAACATTTAATCTTTTGACTCTAAATGACTGTTGGATGTGAATTATGACTTTTTCAACTAAAATAAGTGTGTTTAAAGTCATTTCTGTGCCTGAAACGGGTCAAAATTGAAGCTTTTGAGATAGCAAAACTCTGTAAAAATGGCACTTTTGGTCACTGTGAGGGTTTAAAAAGTGGTTATTCAACATGAGGCACGATCCAATTGACATTTTGAATCATTTTGGGTACAGTCCAAAAAATCAATTTTCGGATGAAAAACGATGACTCCGGACATGCCGAACGTTCCCAAAATGGTCTATAATGATGAAATTTTAACATTTAATCTTTTGACTCTAAATGACTGTTGGATGTGAATTATGACTTTTTTAACTAAAATACGTGTGTTTAAAGTCATTTCTGTGCCTGAAACAGGTCAAAATTGAAGCTTTTGAGTAAGCAAAACTCTGTAAAAATGGCACTTTTGGTCACTGTGAGGGTTTAAAAAGTGGTTATTCAACATGAGGCACGATCCAATTGACATTTTGAATCATTTTGGGTACAGTCCAAAAAATCAATTTTCGGATGAAAAACGATGACTCCGGACATGTCGAACGTTCCCAAAATGGTCTATAATGATGAAATTTTAACATTTAATCTTTTGACTCTAAATGACTGTTGGATGTGAATTATGACTTTTTCAACTAAAATAAGTGTGTTTAAAGTCATTTCTGTGCCTGAAACGGGTCAAACTTGAAGCTTTTGAGTAAGCAAAACTCTGTAAAAATGGCACTTTTGGTCACTGTGACGGTTTAAAAAGTGGTTATTCAACATGAGGCACGATCCAATTGACATTTTGAATCATTTTGGGTACAGTCCAAAAAATCAATTTTCGGATGAAAAACGATGACTCCGGACATGTCGAACGTTCCCAAAATGGTCTATAATGATGAAATTTTAACATTTAATCTTTTGACTCTAAATGACTGTTGGATGTGCATTATGACTTTTTCAAGTAAAATAAGTGTGTTTAAAGTCCTTTCTGTGCCTGAAACGGGTCAAAATTGAAGCTTTTGAGTAAGCAAAACTCTGTAAAAATGGCAATTTTGGTCACTGTGAGGGTTTAAAAAGTGGTTATTCAACATGAGGCACGATCCAATTGACATTTTGAATCATTTTTGGTACAGTCCAAAAAATCAATTTTCGGATGAAAAACGATGACTCCGGACATGTCGAACGTTCCCAAAATGGTCTATAATGATGAAATTTTAACATTTAATCTTTTGACTCTAAATGACTGTTGGATGTGCATTATGACTTTTTCAACTAAAATAAGTGTGTTTAAAGTCCTTTCTGTGCCTGAAACGGGTCAAAATTGAAGCTTTTGAGTAAGCAAAACTCTGTAAAAATGGCAATTTTGGTCACTGTGAGGGTTTAAAAAGTGGTTATTCAACATGAGGCACGATCCAATTGACATTTTGAATCATTTTTGGTACAGTCCAAAAAATCAATTTTCGGATGAAAAACGATGACTCCGGACATGCCGAACGTTCCCAAAATGGTCTATAATGATGAAATGTTAACATTTAATCTTTTGACTCTAAATGACTGTTGGATGTGAATTATGACTTTTTCAACTAAAATACGTGTGTTTAAAGTCATTTCTGTGCCTGAAACGGCTCAAAATTGAAGCTTTTGAGTAAGCAAAACTCTGTAAAAATGGCACTTTTGGTCACTGTGAGGGTTTAAAAAGTGGTTATTCAACATGAGGCACGACCCAATTGACATTTTGAATCATTTTGGGTACAGTCCAAAAAATCAATTTTCGGATGAAAAACGATGACTCCGGACATGTCGAACGTTCCCAAAATGGTCTATAATGATGAAATTTTAACATTTAATCTTTTGACTCTAAATGACTGTTGGATGTGAATTATGACTTTTTCAACTAAAATAAGTGTGTTTAAAGTCATTTCTGTGCCTGAAACGGGTCAAAATTGAAGCTTTTGAGTAAGCAAAACTCTGTAAAAATGGTACTTTTGGTCACTGTGAGGGTTTAAAAAGTGGTTATTCAACATGAGGCACGATCCAATTGACATTTTGAATCATTTTGGGTACAGTCCAAAAAATCAATTTTCGGATGAAAAACGATGACTCCGGACATGTCGAACGTTCCCAAAATGGTCTATAATGATGAAATTTTAACATTTAATCTTTTGACTCTAAATGACTGTTGGATGTGAATTATGACTTTTTCAACTAAAATAAGTGTGTTTAAAGTCATTTCTGTGCCTGAAACGGGTCAAAATTGAAGCTTTTGAGTAAGCAAAACTCTGTAAAAATGGCACTTTTGGTCTCTGTGAGGGTTTAAAAAGTGGTTATTCAACATGAGGCACGATCCAATTGACATTTTGAATCATTTTGGGTACAGTCCAAAAAATCAATTTTCAGATGAAAAACGATGACTCCGGACATGTCGAACGTTCCCAAAATGGTCTATAATGATGAAATTTTAACATTTAATCTTTTGACTCTAAATGACTGTTGGATGTGAATTATGACTTTTTCAACTAAAATAAGTGTGTTTAAAGTCATTTCTGTGCCTGAAACGGGTCAAAATTGAAGCTTTTGAGTAAGGAAAACTCTGTAAAAATGGCAATTTTGGTCACTGTGAGGGTTTAAAAAGTGGTTATTCAACATGAGGCACGATCCAATTGACATTTTGAATCGTTTTTGGTACAGTCCAAAAAATTGATTTTCGGATGAAAAACGATGACTCCGGACATGCCGAACGTTCCCAAAATGGTCTATAATGATGAAATTTTAACATTTAATCTTTTGACTCTAAATGACTGTTGGATGTGAATTATGACTTTTTCAACTAAAATAAGTGTGTTTAAAGTCATTTCTGTGCCTGAAACGGGTCAAAATTGAAGCTTTTGAGTGAGCAAAACTCTGTAAAAATGGCACTTTTGGTCACTGTGAGGGTTTAAAAAGTGGTTATTCAACATGAGGCACGATCCAATTGACATTTTGAATCATTTTGGGTACAGTCCAAAAAATCAATTTTCGGATGAAAAACGATGACTCCGGACATGCCGAACGTTCCCAAAATGGTCTATAATGATGAAATTTTAACATTTAATCTTTTGACTCTAAATGACTGTTGGATGTGAATTATGACTTTTTTAACTAAAATACGTGTGTTTAAAGTCATTTCTGTGCCTGAAACGGGTCAAAATTGAAGCTTTTGAGTAAGCAAAACTCTGTAAAAATGGCACTTTTGGTCACTGTGAGGGTTTAAAAAGTGGTTATTCAACATGAGGCACGATCCAATTGACATTTTGAATCATTTTGGGTACAGTCCAAAAAATCAATTTTCGGATGAAAAACGATGACTCCGGACATGTCGAACGTTCCAAAAATGGTCTATAATGATGAAATTTTAACATTTAATCTTTTGACTCTAAATGACTGTTGGATGTGAATTATGACTTTTTCAACTAAAATAAGTGTGTTTAAAGTCATTTCTGTGCCTGAAACGGGTCAAACTTGAAGCTTTTGAGTAAGCAAAACTCTGTAAAAATGGCACTTTTGGTCACTGTGACGGTTTAAAAAGTGGTTATTCAACATGAGGCACGATCCAATTGACATTTTGAATCATTTTGGGTACAGTCCAAAAAATCAATTTTCGGATGAAAAACGATGACTCCGGACATGTCGAACGTTCCCAAAATGGTCTATAATGATGAAATTTTAACATTTAATCTTTTGACTCTAAATGACTGTTGGATGTGCATTATGACATTTTCAAGTAAAATAAGTGTGTTTAAAGTCCTTTCTGTGCCTGAAACGGGTCAAAATTGAAGCTTTTGAGTAAGCAAAACTCTGTAAAAATGGCAATTTTGGTCACTGTGAGGGTTTAAAAAGTGGTTATTCAACATGAGGCACGATCCAATTGACATTTTGAATCATTTTTGGTACAGTCCAAAAAATCAATTTTCGGATGAAAAACGATGACTCCGGACATGTCGAACGTTCCCAAAATGGTCTATAATGATGAAATTTTAACATTTAATCTTTTGACTCTAAATGACTGTTGGATGTGCATTATGACTTTTTCAACTAAAATAAGTGTGTTTAAAGTCCTTTCTGTGCCTGAAACGGGTCAAAATTGAAGCTTTTGAGTAAGCAAAACTCTGTAAAAATGGCAATTTTGGTCACTGTGAGGGTTTAAAAAGTGGTTATTCAACATGAGGCACGATCCAATTGACATTTTGAATCATTTTTGGTACAGTCCAAAAAATCAATTTTCGGATGAAAAACGATGACTCCGGACATGCCGAACGTTCCCAAAATGGTCTATAATGATGAAATGTTAACATTTAATCTTTTGACTCTAAATGACTGTTGGATGTGAATTATGACTTTTTCAACTAAAATACGTGTGTTTAAAGTCATTTCTGTGCCTGAAACGGGTAAAAATTGAAGCTTTTGAGTAAGCAAAACTCTGTAAAAATGGCACTTTTGGTCACTGTGAGGGTTTAAAAAGTGGTTATTCAACATGAGGCACGACCCAATTGACATTTTGAATCATTTTGGGTACAGTCCAAAAAATCAATTTTCGGATGAAAAACGATGACTCCGGACATGTCGAACGTTCCCAAAATGGTCTATAATGATGAAATTTTAACATTTAATCTTTTGACTCTAAATGACTGTTGGATGTGAATTATGACTTTTTCAACTAAAATAAGTGTGTTTAAAGTCATTTCTGTGCCTGAAACGGGTCAAAATTGAAGCTTTTGAGTAAGCAAAACTCTGTAAAAATGGTACTTTTGGTCACTGTGAGGGTTTAAAAAGTGGTTATTCAACATGAGGCACGATCCAATTGACATTTTGAATCATTTTGGGTACAGTCCAAAAAATCAATTTTCGGATGAAAAACGATGACTCCGGACATGTCGAACGTTCCCAAAATGGTCTATAATGATGAAATTTTAACATTTAATCTTTTGACTCTAAATGACTGTTGGATGTGAATTATGACTTTTTCAACTAAAATAAGTGTGTTTAAAGTCATTTCTGTGCCTGAAACGGGTCAAAATTGAAGCTTTTGAGTAAGCAAAACTCTGTAAAAATGGCACTTTTGGTCTCTGTGAGGGTTTAAAAAGTGGTTATTCAACATGAGGCACGATCCAATTGACATTTTGAATCATTTTGGGTACAGTCCAAAAAATCAATTTTCAGATGAAAAACGATGACTCCGGACATGTCGAACGTTCCCAAAATGGTCTATAATGATGAAATTTTAACATTTAATCTTTTGACTCTAAATGACTGTTGGATGTGAATTATGACTTTTTCAACTAAAATAAGTGTGTTTAAAGTCATTTCTGTGCCTGAAACGGGTCAAAATTGAAGCTTTTGAGTAAGGAAAACTCTGTAAAAATGGCAATTTTGGTCACTGTGAGGGTTTAAAAAGTGGTTATTCAACATGAGGCACGATCCAATTGACATTTTGAATCATTTTTGGTACAGTCCAAAAAATTGATTTTCGGATGAAAAACGATGACTCCGGACATGCCGAACGTTCCCAAAATGGTCTATAATGATGAAATTTTAACATTTAATCTTTTGACTCTAAATGACTGTTGGATGTGAATTATGACTTTTTCAACTAAAATATGTGTGTTTAAAGTCATTTCTGTGCCTGAAACGGGTCAAAATTGAAGCTTTTGAGTGAGCAAAACTCTGTAAAAATGGCACTTTTGGTCACTGTGAGGGTTTAAAAAGTGGTTATTCAACATGAGGCACGATCCAATTGACATTTTGAATCATTTTGGGTACAGTCCAAAAAATCAATTTTCGGATGAAAAACGATGACTCCGGACATGCCGAACGTTCCCAAAATGGTCTATAATGATGAAATTTTAACATTTAATCTTTTGACTCTAAATGACTGTTGGATGTGAATTATGACTTTTTTAACTAAAATACGTGTGTTTAAAGTCATTTCTGTGCCTGAAACGGGTCAAAATTGAAGCTTTTGAGTAAGCAAAACTCTGTAAAAATGGCACTTTTGGTCACTGTGAGGGTTTAAAAAGTGGTTATTCAACATGAGGCACGATCCAATTGACATTTTGAATCATTTTGGGTACAGTCCAAAAAATCAATTTTCGGATGAAAAACGATGACTCCGGACATGTCGAACGTTCCCAAAATGGTCTATAATGATGAAATTTTAACATTTAATCTTTTGACTCTAAATGACTGTTGGATGTGAATTATGACTTTTTCAACTAAAATAAGTGTGTTTAAAGTCATTTCTGTGCCTGAAACGGGTCAAACTTGAAGCTTTTGAGTAAGCAAAACTCTGTAAAAATGGCACTTTTGGTCACTGTGACGGTTTAAAAAGTGGTTATTCAACATGAGGCACGATCCAATTGACATTTTGAATCATTTTGGGTACAGTCCAAAAAATCAATTTTCGGATGAAAAACGATGACTCCGGACATGTCGAACGTTCCCAAAATGGTCTATAATGATGAAATTTTAACATTTAATCTTTTGACTCTAAATGACTGTTGGATGTGCATTATGACTTTTTCAAGTAAAATAAGTGTGTTTAAAGTCCTTTCTGTGCCTGAAACGGGTCAAAATTGAAGCTTTTGAGTAAGCAAAACTCTGTAAAAATGGCAATTTTGGTCACTGTGAGGGTTTAAAAAGTGGTTATTCAACATGAGGCACGATCCAATTGACATTTTGAATCATTTTTGGTACAGTCCAAAAAATCAATTTTCGGATGAAAAACGATGACTCCGGACATGCCAAACGTTCCCAAAATGGTCTATAATGATGACATTTTAACATTTAATCTTTTGACTCTAAATGACTGTTGGATGTGAATTATGACTTTTTCAACTAAAATACGTGTGTTTAAAGTCATTTCTGTGCCTGAAACGGGTCAAAATTGAAGCTTTTGAGTAAGCAAAACTCTGTAAAAATGGCACTTTTGGTCACTGTGAGGGTTTAAAAAGTGGTTATTCAACATGAGGCACGATCCAATTGACATTTTGAATCATTTTGGGTACAGTCCAAAAAATCAATTTTCGGATGAAAAACGATGACTCCGGACATGTCGAACGTTCCCAAAATGGTCTATAATGATGAAATTTTAACATTTAATCTTTTGACTCTAAATGACTGTTGGATGTGAATTATGACTTTTTCAACTAAAATAAGTGTGTTTAAAGTCATTTCTGTGCCTGAAACGGGTCAAAATTGAAGCTTTTGAGTAAGCAAAACTCTGTAAAAATGGCACTTTTGGTCACTGTGAGGGTTTAAAAAGTGGTTATTCAACATGAGGCACGATCCAATTGACATTTTGAATCATTTTTGGTACAGTCCAAAAAATCAATTTTCGGATGAAAAACGATGACTCCGGACATGCAGAACGTTCCCAAAATGGTCTATAATGATGAAATTTTAACATTTAATCTTTTGACTCTAAATGACTGTTGGATGTGAATTATGACTTTTTCAACTAAAATAAGTGTGTTTAAAGTCATTTCTGTGCCTGAAACGGGTCAAAATTGAAGCTTTTGAGTAAGCAAAACTCTGTAAAAATGGCACTTTTGGTCACTGTGAGGGTTTAAAAAGTGGTTATTCAACATGAGGCACGATCCAATTGACATTTTGAATCATTTTGGGTACAGTCCAAAAAATCAATTTTCGGATGAAAAACGATGACTCCGGACATGTCGAACGTTCCCAAAATGGTCTAAAATGATGAAATTTTAACATTTAATCTTTTGACTCTAAATGACTGTTGGATGTGCATTATGACTTTTTCAACTAAAATAAGTGTGTTTAAAGTCCTTTCTGTGCCTGAAACGGGTCAAAATTGAAGCTTTTGAGTAAGCAAAACTCTGTAAAAATGGCAATTTTGGTCACTGTGAGGGTTTAAAAAGTGGTTATTCAACATGAGGCACGATCCAATTGACATTTTGAATCATTTTTGGTACAGTCCAAAAAATCCATTTTCGGATGAAAAACGATGACTCCGGACATGCCGAACGTTCCCAAAATGGTCTATAATGATGAAATTTTAACATTTAATCTTTTGACTCTAAATGACTGTTGGATGTGAATTATGACTTTTTCAACTAAAATACGTGTGTTTAAAGTCATTTCTGTGCCTGAAACGGGTCAAAATTGAAGCTTTTGAGTAAGCAAAACTCTGTAAAAATGGCACTTTTGGTCACTGTGAGGGTTTAAAAAGTGGTTATTCAACATGAGGCACGATCCAATTGACATTTTGAATCATTTTGGGTACAGTCCAAAAAATCAATTTTCGGATGAAAAACGATGACTCCGGACATGACGAACGTTCCCAAAATGGTCTATAATGATGAAATTTTAACATTTAATCTTTTGACTCTAAATGACTGTTGGATGTGAATTATGACTTTTTCAACTAAAATAAGTGTGTTTAAAGTCATTTCTGTGCCTGAAACGGGTCAAAATTGAAGCTTTTGAGTAAGCAAAACTCTGTAAAAATGGCACTTTTGGTCACTGTGAGGGTTTAAAAAGTGGTTATTCAACATGAGGCACGATCCAATTGACATTTTGAATCATTTTTGGTACAGTCCAAAAAATCAATTTTCGGATGAAAAACGATGACTCCGGACATGCCGAACGTTCCCAAAATGGTCTATAATGATGAAATTTTAACATTTAATCTTTTGACTCTAAATGACTGTTGGATGTGAATTATGACTTTTTCAACTAAAATACGTGTGTTTAAAGTCATTTCTGTGCCTGAAACGGGTCAAAATTGAAGCTTTTGAGTAAGCAAAACTCTGTAAAAATGGCACTTTTGGTCACTGTGAGGGTTTAAAAAGTGGTTATTCAACATGAGGCACGACCCAATTGACATTTTGAATCATTTTGCGTACAGTCCAAAAAATCAATTTTCGGATGAAAAACGATGACTCCGGACATGTCGAACGTTCCCAAAATGGTCTATAATGATGAAATTTTAACATTTAATCTTTTGACTCTAAATGACTGTTGGATGTGAATTATGACTTTTTCAACTAAAATAAGTGTGTTTAAAGTCATTTCTGTGCCTGAAACGGGTCAAAATTAAAGCTTTTGAGTAAGCAAAACTCTGTAAAAATGGCACTTTTGGTCACTGTGAGGGCTTAAAAAGTGGTTATTCAACATGAGGCACGATCCAATTGACATTTTGAATCATTTTTGGTACAGTCTAAAAAATCAATTTTCGGATGAAAAACGATGACTCCGGACATGCAGAACGTTCCCAAAATGGTCTATAATGATGAAATTTTAACATTTAATCTTTTGACTCTAAATGACTGTTGGATGTGAATTATGACTTTTTCAACTAAAATACGTGTGTTTAAAGTCATTTCTGTGCCTGAAACGGGTCAAAATTGAAGCTTTTGAGTAAGGAAAACTCTGTAAAAATGGCAATTTTGGTCACTGTGAGGGTTTAAAAAGTGGTTATTCAACATGAGGCACGATCCAATTGACATTTTGAATCATTTTTGGTACAGTCCAAAAAATTGATTTTCGGATGAAAAACGATGACTCCGGACATGCCGAACGTTCCCAAAATGGTCTATAATGATGAAATTTTAACATTTAATCTTTTGACTCTAAATGACTGTTGGATGTGAATTATGACTTTTTCAACTAAAATAAGTGTGTTTAAAGTCATTTCTGTGCCTGAAACGGGTCAAAATTGAAGCTTTTGAGTGAGCAAAACTCTGTAAAAATGGCACTTTTGGTCACTGTGAGGGTTTAAAAAGTGGTTATTCAACATGAGGCACGATCCAATTGACATTTTGAATCATTTTGGGTACAGTCCAAAAAATCAATTTTCGGATGAAAAACGATGACTCCGGACATGCCGAACGTTCCCAAAATGGTCTATAATGATGAAATTTTAACATTTAATCTTTTGACTCTAAATGACTGTTGGATGTGAATTATGACTTTTTTAACTAAAATACGTGTGTTTAAAGTCATTTCTGTGCCTGAAACGGGTCAAAATTGAAGCTTTTGAGTAAGCAAAACTCTGTAAAAATGGCACTTTTGGTCACTGTGAGGGTTTAAAAAGTGGTTATTCAACATGAGGCACGATCCAATTGACATTTTGAATCATTTTGGGTACAGTCCAAAAAATCAATTTTCGGATGAAAAACGATGACTCCGGACATGTCGAACGTTCCAAAAATGGTCTATAATGATGAAATTTTAACATTTAATCTTTTGACTCTAAATGACTGTTGGATGTGAATTATGACTTTTTCAACTAAAATAAGTGTGTTTAAAGTCATTTCTGTGCCTGAAACGGGTCAAACTTGAAGCTTTTGAGTAAGCAAAACTCTGTAAAAATGGCACTTTTGGTCACTGTGACGGTTTAAAAAGTGGTTATTCAACATGAGGCACGATCCAATTGACATTTTGAATCATTTTGGGTACAGTCCAAAAAATCAATTTTCGGATGAAAAACGATGACTCCGGACATGTCGAACGTTCCCAAAATGGTCTATAATGATGAAATTTTAACATTTAATCTTTTGACTCTAAATGACTGTTGGATGTGCATTATGACATTTTCAAGTAAAATAAGTGTGTTTAAAGTCCTTTCTGTGCCTGAAACGGGTCAAAATTGAAGCTTTTGAGTAAGCAAAACTCTGTAAAAATGGCAATTTTGGTCACTGTGAGGGTTTAAAAAGTGGTTATTCAACATGAGGCACGATCCAATTGACATTTTGAATCATTTTTGGTACAGTCCAAAAAATCAATTTTCGGATGAAAAACGATGACTCCGGACATGTCGAACGTTCCCAAAATGGTCTATAATGATGAAATTTTAACATTTAATCTTTTGACTCTAAATGACTGTTGGATGTGCATTATGACTTTTTCAACTAAAATAAGTGTGTTTAAAGTCCTTTCTGTGCCTGAAACGGGTCAAAATTGAAGCTTTTGAGTAAGCAAAACTCTGTAAAAATGGCAATTTTGGTCACTGTGAGGGTTTAAAAAGTGGTTATTCAACATGAGGCACGATCCAATTGACATTTTGAATCATTTTTGGTACAGTCCAAAAAATCAATTTTCGGATGAAAAACGATGACTCCGGACATGCCGAACGTTCCCAAAATGGTCTATAATGATGAAATGTTAACATTTAATCTTTTGACTCTAAATGACTGTTGGATGTGAATTATGACTTTTTCAACTAAAATACGTGTGTTTAAAGTCATTTCTGTGCCTGAAACGGGTAAAAATTGAAGCTTTTGAGTAAGCAAAACTCTGTAAAAATGGCACTTTTGGTCACTGTGAGGGTTTAAAAAGTGGTTATTCAACATGAGGCACGACCCAATTGACATTTTGAATCATTTTGGGTACAGTCCAAAAAATCTATTTTCGGATGAAAAACGATGACTCCGGACATGTCGAACGTTCCCAAAATGGTCTATAATGATGAAATTTTAACATTTAATCTTTTGACTCTAAATGACTGTTGGATGTGAATTATGACTTTTTCAACTAAAATAAGTGTGTTTAAAGTCATTTCTGTGCCTGAAACGGGTCAAAATTGAAGCTTTTGAGTAAGCAAAACTCTGTAAAAATGGTACTTTTGGTCACTGTGAGGGTTTAAAAAGTGGTTATTCAACATGAGGCACGATCCAATTGACATTTTGAATCATTTTGGGTACAGTCCAAAAAATCAATTTTCGGATGAAAAACGATGACTCCGGACATGTCGAACGTTCCCAAAATGGTCTATAATGATGAAATTTTAACATTTAATCTTTTGACTCTAAATGACTGTTGGATGTGAATTATGACTTTTTCAACTAAAATAAGTGTGTTTAAAGTCATTTCTGTGCCTGAAACGGGTCAAAATTGAAGCTTTTGAGTAAGCAAAACTCTGTAAAAATGGCACTTTTGGTCTCTGTGAGGGTTTAAAAAGTGGTTATTCAACATGAGGCACGATCCAATTGACATTTTGAATCATTTTGGGTACAGTCCAAAAAATCAATTTTCAGATGAAAAACGATGACTCCGGACATGTCGAACGTTCCCAAAATGGTCTATAATGATGAAATTTTAACATTTAATCTTTTGACTCTAAATGACTGTTGGATGTGAATTATGACTTTTTCAACTAAAATAAGTGTGTTTAAAGTCATTTCTGTGCCTGAAACGGGTCAAAATTGAAGCTTTTGAGTAAGGAAAACTCTGTAAAAATGGCAATTTTGGTCACTGTGAGGGTTTAAAAAGTGGTTATTCAACATGAGGCACGATCCAATTGACATTTTGAATCATTTTTGGTACAGTCCAAAAAATTGATTTTCGGATGAAAAACGATGACTCCGGACATGCCGAACGTTCCCAAAATGGTCTATAATGATGAAATTTTAACATTTAATCTTTTGACTCTAAATGACTGTTGGATGTGAATTATGACTTTTTCAACTAAAATATGTGTGTTTAAAGTCATTTCTGTGCCTGAAACGGGTCAAAATTGAAGCTTTTGAGTGAGCAAAACTCTGTAAAAATGGCACTTTTGGTCACTGTGAGGGTTTAAAAAGTGGTTATTCAACATGAGGCACGATCCAATTGACATTTTGAATCATTTTGGGTACAGTCCAAAAAATCAATTTTCGGATGAAAAACGATGACTCCGGACATGCCGAACGTTCCCAAAATGGTCTATAATGATGAAATTTTAACATTTAATCTTTTGACTCTAAATGACTGTTGGATGTGAATTATGACTTTTTTAACTAAAATACGTGTGTTTAAAGTCATTTCTGTGCCTGAAACGGGTCAAAATTGAAGCTTTTGAGTAAGCAAAACTCTGTAAAAATGGCACTTTTGGTCACTGTGAGGGTTTAAAAAGTGGTTATTCAACATGAGGCACGATCCAATTGACATTTTGAATCATTTTGGGTACAGTCCAAAAAATCAATTTTCGGATGAAAAACGATGACTCCGGACATGTCGAACGTTCCCAAAATGGTCTATAATGATGAAATTTTAACATTTAATCTTTTGACTCTAAATGACTGTTGGATGTGAATTATGACTTTTTCAACTAAAATAAGTGTGTTTAAAGTCATTTCTGTGCCTGAAACGGGTCAAACTTGAAGCTTTTGAGTAAGCAAAACTCTGTAAAAATGGCACTTTTGGTCACTGTGACGGTTTAAAAAGTGGTTATTCAACATGAGGCACGATCCAATTGACATTTTGAATCATTTTGGGTACAGTCCAAAAAATCAATTTTCGGATGAAAAACGATGACTCCGGACATGTCGAACGTTCCCAAAATGGTCTATAATGATGAAATTTTAACATTTAATCTTTTGACTCTAAATGACTGTTGGATGTGCATTATGACTTTTTCAAGTAAAATAAGTGTGTTTAAAGTCCTTTCTGTGCCTGAAACGGGTCAAAATTGAAGCTTTTGAGTAAGCAAAACTCTGTAAAAATGGCAATTTTGGTCACTGTGAGGGTTTAAAAAGTGGTTATTCAACATGAGGCACGATCCAATTGACATTTTGAATCATTTTTGGTACAGTCCAAAAAATCAATTTTCGGATGAAAAACGATGACTCCGGACATGCCAAACGTTCCCAAAATGGTCTATAATGATGACATTTTAACATTTAATCTTTTGACTCTAAATGACTGTTGGATGTGAATTATGACTTTTTCAACTAAAATACGTGTGTTTAAAGTCATTTCTGTGCCTGAAACGGGTCAAAATTGAAGCTTTTGAGTAAGCAAAACTCTGTAAAAATGGCACTTTTGGTCACTGTGAGGGTTTAAAAAGTGGTTATTCAACATGAGGCACGATCCAATTGACATTTTGAATCATTTTGGGTACAGTCCAAAAAATCAATTTTCGGATGAAAAACGATGACTCCGGACATGTCGAACGTTCCCAAAATGGTCTATAATGATGAAATTTTAACATTTAATCTTTTGACTCTAAATGACTGTTGGATGTGAATTATGACTTTTTCAACTAAAATAAGTGTGTTTAAAGTCATTTCTGTGCCTGAAACGGGTCAAAATTGAAGCTTTTGAGTAAGCAAAACTCTGTAAAAATGGCACTTTTGGTCACTGTGAGGGTTTAAAAAGTGGTTATTCAACATGAGGCACGATCCAATTGACATTTTGAATCATTTTTGGTACAGTCCAAAAAATCAATTTTCGGATGAAAAACGATGACTCCGGACATGCAGAACGTTCCCAAAATGGTCTATAATGATGAAATTTTAACATTTAATCTTTTGACTCTAAATGACTGTTGGATGTGAATTATGACTTTTTCAACTAAAATAAGTGTGTTTAAAGTCATTTCTGTGCCTGAAACGGGTCAAAATTGAAGCTTTTGAGTAAGCAAAACTCTGTAAAAATGGCACTTTTGGTCACTGTGAGGGTTTAAAAAGTGGTTATTCAACATGAGGCACGATCCAATTGACATTTTGAATCATTTTGGGTACAGTCCAAAAAATCAATTTTCGGATGAAAAACGATGACTCCGGACATGTCGAACGTTCCCAAAATGGTCTAAAATGATGAAATTTTAACATTTAATCTTTTGACTCTAAATGACTGTTGGATGTGCATTATGACTTTTTCAACTAAAATAAGTGTGTTTAAAGTCCTTTCTGTGCCTGAAACGGGTCAAAATTGAAGCTTTTGAGTAAGCAAAACTCTGTAAAAATGGCAATTTTGGTCACTGTGAGGGTTTAAAAAGTGGTTATTCAACATGAGGCACGATCCAATTGACATTTTGAATCATTTTTGGTACAGTCCAAAAAATCCATTTTCGGATGAAAAACGATGACTCCGGACATGCCGAACGTTCCCAAAATGGTCTATAATGATGAAATTTTAACATTTAATCTTTTGACTCTAAATGACTGTTGGATGTGAATTATGACTTTTTCAACTAAAATACGTGTGTTTAAAGTCATTTCTGTGCCTGAAACGGGTCAAAATTGAAGCTTTTGAGTAAGCAAAACTCTGTAAAAATGGCACTTTTGGTCACTGTGAGGGTTTAAAAAGTGGTTATTCAACATGAGGCACGATCCAATTGACATTTTGAATCATTTTGGGTACAGTCCAAAAAATCAATTTTCGGATGAAAAACGATGACTCCGGACATGACGAACGTTCCCAAAATGGTCTATAATGATGAAATTTTAACATTTAATCTTTTGACTCTAAATGACTGTTGGATGTGAATTATGACTTTTTCAACTAAAATAAGTGTGTTTAAAGTCATTTCTGTGCCTGAAACGGGTCAAAATTGAAGCTTTTGAGTAAGCAAAACTCTGTAAAAATGGCACTTTTGGTCACTGTGAGGGTTTAAAAAGTGGTTATTCAACATGAGGCACGATCCAATTGACATTTTGAATCATTTTTGGTACAGTCCAAAAAATCAATTTTCGGATGAAAAACGATGACTCCGGACATGCCGAACGTTCCCAAAATGGTCTATAATGATGAAATTTTAACATTTAATCTTTTGACTCTAAATGACTGTTGGATGTGAATTATGACTTTTTCAACTAAAATACGTGTGTTTAAAGTCATTTCTGTGCCTGAAACGGGTCAAAATTGAAGCTTTTGAGTAAGCAAAACTCTGTAAAAATGGCACTTTTGGTCACTGTGAGGGTTTAAAAAGTGGTTATTCAACATGAGGCACGACCCAATTGACATTTTGAATCATTTTGCGTACAGTCCAAAAAATCAATTTTCGGATGAAAAACGATGACTCCGGACATGTCGAACGTTCCCAAAATGGTCTATAATGATGAAATTTTAACATTTAATCTTTTGACTCTAAATGACTGTTGGATGTGAATTATGACTTTTTCAACTAAAATAAGTGTGTTTAAAGTCATTTCTGTGCCTGAAACGGGTCAAAATTAAAGCTTTTGAGTAAGCAAAACTCTGTAAAAATGGCACTTTTGGTCACTGTGAGGGCTTAAAAAGTGGTTATTCAACATGAGGCACGATCCAATTGACATTTTGAATCATTTTTGGTACAGTCTAAAAAATCAATTTTCGGATGAAAAACGATGACTCCGGACATGCAGAACGTTCCCAAAATGGTCTATAATGATGAAATTTTAACATTTAATCTTTTGACTCTAAATGACTGTTGGATGTGAATTATGACTTTTTCAACTAAAATACGTGTGTTTAAAGTCATTTCTGTGCCTGAAACGGGTCAAAATTGAAGCTTTTGAGTAAGCAAAACTCTGTAAAAATGGCACTTTTGGTCACTGTGAGGGTTTAAAAAGTGGTTATTCAACATGAGGCATGATCCAATTGACATTTTGAATCATTTTGGGTACAGTCCAAAAAATCAATTTTCGGATGAAAAACGATGACTCCGGACATGTCGAACGTTCCCAAAATGGTCTATAATGATGAAATTTTAACATTTAATCTTTTGACTCTTAATGACTGTTGGATGTGAATTATGACTTTTTCAACTAAAATACGTGTGTTTAAAGTCATTTCTGTGCCTGAAACGGGTCAAAATTGAAGCTTTTGAGTAAGCAAAACTCTGTAAAAATGGCACTTTTGGTCACTGTGAGGGTTTAAAAAGTGGTTATTCAACATGAGGCACGATCCAATTGACATTTTGAATCATTTTGGGTACAGTCCAAAAAATCAATTTTCGGATGAAAAACGATGACTCCGGACATGTCGAATGTTCCCAAAATGGTCTATAATGATGACATTTTAACATTTAATCTCTTGACTCTTAATGACTGTTGGATGTGAATTATGACTTTTTCAACTAAAATAAGTGTGTTTAAAGTCATTTCTGTGCCTGAAACGGGTCAATATTGAAGCTTTTGAGTAAGGAAAACTCTGTAAAAATGGCAATTTTGGTCACTGTGAGGGTTTAAAAAGTGGTTATTCAACATGAGGCACGATCCAATTGACATTTTGAATCATTTTTGGTACAGTCCAAAAAATCAATTTTCGGATGAAAAACGATGACTCCGGACATGCCGAACGTTCCCAAAATGGTCTATAATGATGAAATTTTAACATTTAATCTTTTGACTCTAAATGACTGTTGGATGTGAATTATGACTTTTTCAACTAAAATAAGTGTGTTTAAAGTCATTTCTGTGCCTGAAACGGGTCAAAATTGAAGCTTTTGAGTAAGCAAAACTCTGTAAAAATGGCACTTTTGGTCACTGTGAGGGTTTAAAAAGTGGTTATTCAACATGAGGCACGATCCAATTGACATTTTGAATCATTTTGGGTACAGTCCAAAAAATCAATTTTCGGATGAAAAACGATGACTCCGGACATGTCGAACGTTCCCAAAATGGTCTATAATGATGAAATTTTAACATTTAATCTTTTGACTCTAAATGACTGTTGGATGTGCATTATGACTTTTTCAACTAAAATAAGTGTGTTTAAAGTCATTTCTGTGCCTGAAACGGGTCAAAATTGAAGCTTTTGAGTAAGCAAAACTCTGTAAAAATGGCAATTTTGGTCACTGTGAGGGTTTAAAAAGTGGTTATTCAACATGAGGCACGATCCAATTGAAATTTTGAATCATTTTTGGTACAGTCTAAAAAATCAATTTTCGGATGAAAAACGATGTCTCCGGACATGCAGAACGTTCCCAAAATGGTCTATAATGATGAAATTTTAACATTTAATCTTTTGACTCTAAATGACTGTTGGATGTGAATTATGACTTTTTCAACTAAAATACGTGTGTTTAAAGTCATTTCTGTGCCTGAAACGGGTCAAAATTGAAGCTTTTGAGTAAGCAAAACTCTGTAAAAATTGCACTTTTGGTCACTGTGAGGGTTTAAAAAGTGGTTATTCAACATGAGGCATGATCCAATTGACATTTTGAATCATTTTGGGTACAGTCCAAAAAATCAATTTTCGGATGAAAAACGATGACTCCGGACATGTCGAATGTTCCCAAAATGGTCTATAATGATGACATTTTAACATTTAATCTCTTGACTCTTAATGACTGTTGGATGTGAATTATGACTTTTTCAACTAAAATAAGTGTGTTTAAAGTCATTTCTGTGCCTGAAACGGGTCAAAATTGAAGCTTTTGAGTAAGGAAAACTCTGTAAAAATGGCAATTTTGGTCACTGTGAGGGTTTAAAAAGTGGTTATTCAACATGAGGCACGATCCAATTGACATTTTGAATCATTTTTGGTACAGTCCAAAAAATCAATTTTCGGATGAAAAACGATGACTCCGGACATGCCGAACGTTCCCAAAATGGTCTATAATGATGAAATTTTAACATTTAATCTTTTGACTCTAAATGACTGTTGGATGTGAATTATGACTTTTTCAACTAAAATAAGTGTGTTTAAAGTCATTTCTGTGCCTGAAACGGGTCAAAATTGAAGCTTTTGAGTAAGCAAAACTCTGTAAAAATGGCACTTTTGGTCACTGTGAGGGTTTAAAAAGTGGTTATTCAACATGAGGCACGATCCAATTGACATTTTGAATCATTTTGGGTACAGTCCAAAAAATCAATTTTCGGATGAAAAACGATGACTCCGGACATGTCGAACGTTCCCAAAATGGTCTATAATGATGAAATTTTAACATTTAATCTTTTGACTCTAAATGACTGTTGGATGTGCATTATGACTTTTTCAACTAAAATAAGTGTGTTTAAAGTCCTTTCTGTGCCTGAAACGGGTCAAAATTGAAGCTTTTGAGTAAGCAAAACTCTGTAAAAATGGCAATTTTGGTCACTGTGAGGGTTTAAAAAGTGGTTATTCAACATGAGGCACGATCCAATTGACATTTTGAATCATTTTTGGTACAGTCCAAAAAATCCATTTTCGGATGAAAAACGATGACTCCGGACATGCCGAACGTTCCCAAAATGGTCTATAATGATGAAATTTTAACATTTAATCTTTTGACTCTAAATGACTGTTGGATGTGCATTATGACTTTTTCAACTAAAATAAGTGTGTTTAAAGTCATTTCTGTGCCTGAAACGGGTCAAAATTGAAGCTTTTGAGTAAGGAAAACTCTGTAAAAATGGCAATTTTGGTCACTGTGAGGGTTTAAAAAGTGGTTATTCAACATGAGGCACGATCCAATTGACATTTTGAATCATTTTTGGTACAGTCCAAAAAATCAATTTTCGGATGAAAAACGATGACTCCGGACATGCCGAACGTTCCCAAAATGGTCTATAATGATGAAATTTTAACATTTAATCTTTTGACTCTAAATGACTGTTGGATGTGAATTATGACTTTTTCAACTAAAATAAGTGTGTTTAAAGTCATTTCTGTGCCTGAAACGGGTCAAAATTGAAGCTTTTGAGTAAGCAAAACTCTGTAAAAATGGCACTTTTGGTCACTGTGAGGGTTTAAAAAGTGGTTATTCAACATGAGGCACGATCCAATTGACATTTTGAATCATTTTGGGTACAGTCCAAAAAATCAATTTTCGGATGAAAAACGATGACTCCGGACATGTCGAACGTTCCCAAAATGGTCTATAATGATGAAATTTTAACATTTAATCTTTTGACTCTAAATGACTGTTGGATGTGCATTATGACTTTTTCAACTAAAATAAGTGTGTTTAAAGTCATTTCTGTGCCTGAAACGGGTCAAAATTGAAGCTTTTGAGTAAGCAAAACTCTGTAAAAATGGCAATTTTGGTCACTGTGAGGGTTTAAAAAGTGGTTATTCAACATGAGGCACGATCCAATTGAAATTTTGAATCATTTTTGGTACAGTCTAAAAAATCAATTTTCGGATGAAAAACGATGTCTCCGGACATGCAGAACGTTCCCAAAATGGTCTATAATGATGAAATTTTAACATTTAATCTTTTGACTCTAAATGACTGTTGGATGTGAATTATGACTTTTTCAACTAAAATACGTGTGTTTAAAGTCATTTCTGTGCCTGAAACGGGTCAAAATTGAAGCTTTTGAGTAAGCAAAACTCTGTAAAAATTGCACTTTTGGTCACTGTGAGGGTTTAAAAAGTGGTTATTCAACATGAGGCATGATCCAATTGACATTTTGAATCATTTTGGGTACAGTCCAAAAAATCAATTTTCGGATGAAAAACGATGACTCCGGACATGTCGAATGTTCCCAAAATGGTCTATAATGATGACATTTTAACATTTAATCTCTTGACTCTTAATGACTGTTGGATGTGAATTATGACTTTTTCAACTAAAATAAGTGTGTTTAAAGTCATTTCTGTGCCTGAAACGGGTCAAAATTGAAGCTTTTGAGTAAGGAAAACTCTGTAAAAATGGCAATTTTGGTCACTGTGAGGGTTTAAAAAGTGGTTATTCAACATGAGGCACGATCCAATTGACATTTTGAATCATTTTTGGTACAGTCCAAAAAATCAATTTTCGGATGAAAAACGATGACTCCGGACATGCCGAACGTTCCCAAAATGGTCTATAATGATGAAATTTTAACATTTAATCTTTTGACTCTAAATGACTGTTGGATGTGAATTATGACTTTTTCAACTAAAATAAGTGTGTTTAAAGTCATTTCTGTGCCTGAAACGGGTCAAAATTGAAGCTTTTGAGTAAGCAAAACTCTGTAAAAATGGCACTTTTGGTCACTGTGAGGGTTTAAAAAGTGGTTATTCAACATGAGGCACGATCCAATTGACATTTTGAATCATTTTGGGTACAGTCCAAAAAATCAATTTTCGGATGAAAAACGATGACTCCGGACATGTCGAACGTTCCCAAAATGGTCTATAATGATGAAATTTTAACATTTAATCTTTTGACTCTAAATGACTGTTGGATGTGCATTATGACTTTTTCAACTAAAATAAGTGTGTTTAAAGTCCTTTCTGTGCCTGAAACGGGTCAAAATTGAAGCTTTTGAGTAAGCAAAACTCTGTAAAAATGGCAATTTTGGTCACTGTGAGGGTTTAAAAAGTGGTTATTCAACATGAGGCACGATCCAATTGACATTTTGAATCATTTTTGGTACAGTCCAAAAAATCCATTTTCGGATGAAAAACGATGACTCCGGACATGCCGAACGTTCCCAAAATGGTCTATAATGATGAAATTTTAACATTTAATCTTTTGACTCTAAATGACTGTTGGATGTGCATTATGACTTTTTCAACTAAAATAAGTGTGTTTAAAGTCATTTCTGTGCCTGAAACGGGTCAAAATTGAAGCTTTTGAGTAAGCAAAACTCTGTAAAAATGGCAATTTTGGTCACTGTGAGGGTTTAAAAAGTGGTTATTCAACATGAGGCACGATCCAATTGACATTTTGAATCATTTTTGGTACAGTCTAAAAAATCAATTTTCGGATGAAAAAGGATGACTCCGGACATGCAGAACGTTCCCAAAATGGTCTATAATGATGAAATTTTAACATTTAATCTTTTGACTCTAAATGACTGTTGGATGTGAATTATGACTTTTTCAACTAAAATACGTGTGTTTAAAGTCATTTCTGTGCCTGAAACGGGTCAAAATTGAAGCTTTTGAGTAAGCAAAACTCTGTAAAAATGGCACTTTTGGTCACTGTGAGGGTTTAAAAAGTGGTTATTCAACATGAGGCATGATCCAATTGACATTTTGAATCATTTTGGGTACAGTCCAAAAAATCAATTTTCGGATGAAAAACGATGACTCCGGACATGTCGAACGTTCCCAAAATGGTCTATAATGATGAAATTTTAACATTTAATCTTTTGACTCTTAATGACTGTTGGATGTGAATTATGACTTTTTCAACTAAAATAAGTGTGTTTAAAGTCATTTCTGTGCCTGAAACGGGTCAAAATTGAAGCTTTTGAGTAAGCAAAACTCTGTAAAAATGGCACTTTTGGTCACTGTGAGGGTTTAAAAAGTGGTTATTCAACATGAGGCATGATCCAATTGACATTTTGAATCATTTTTGGTACAGTCCAAAAAATCAATTTTCGGATGAAAAACGATGACTCCGGACATGCCGAACGTTCCCAAAATGGTCTATAATGATGAAATTTTAACATTTAATCTTTTGACTCTAAATGACTGTTGGATGTGAATTATGACTTTTTCAACTAAAATACGTGTGTTTAAAGTCATTTCTGTGCCTGAAACGGGTCAAAATTGAAGCTTTTGAGTAAGCAAAACTCTGTAAAAATGGCACTTTTGGTCACTGTGAGGGTTTAAAAAGTGGTTATTCAACATGAGGCATGATCCAATTGACATTTTGAATCATTTTGGGTACAGTCCAAAAAATCAATTTTCGGATGAAAAACGATGACTCCGGACATGTCGAATGTTCCCAAAATGGTCTATAATGATGACATTTTAACATTTAATCTCTTGACTCTTAATGACTGTTGGATGTGAATTATGACTTTTTCAACTAAAATAAGTGTGTTTAAAGTCATTTCTGTGCCTGAAACGGGTCAAAATTGAAGCTTTTGAGTAAGGAAAACTCTGTAAAAATGGCAATTTTGGTCACTGTGAGGGTTTAAAAAGTGGTTATTCAACATGAGGCACGATCCAATTTACATTTTGAATCATTTTGGGTACAGTCCAAAAAATCAATTTTCAGATGAAAAACGATGACTCCGGACATGTCGAACGTTCCCAAAATGGTCTATAATGATGAAATTTTAACATTTAATCTTTTGACTCTAAATGACTGTTGGATGTGAATTATGACTTTTTCAACTAAAATAAGTGTGTTTAAAGTCATTTCTGTGCCTGAAACGGGTCAAAATTGAAGCTTTTGAGTAAGGAAAACTGTAAAAATGGCAATTTTGGTCACTGTGAGGGTTTAAAAAGTGGTTATTCAACATGAGGCACGATCCAATTGACATTTTGAATCATTTTTGGTACAGTCCAAAAAATTGATTTTCGGATGAAAAACGATGACTCCGGACATGCCGAACGTTCCCAAAATGGTCTATAATGATGAAATTTTAACATTTAATCTTTTGACTCTAAATGACTGTTGGATGTGAATTATGACTTTTTCAACTAAAATAAGTGTGTTTAAAGTCATTTCTGTGCCTGAAACGGGTCAAAATTGAAGCTTTTGAGTGAGCAAAACTCTGTAAAAATGGCACTTTTGGTCACTGTGAGGGTTTAAAAAGTGGTTATTCAACATGAGGCACGATCCAATTGACATTTTGAATCATTTTGGGTACAGTCCAAAAAATCAATTTTCGGATGAAAAACGATGACTCCGGACATGCCGAACGTTCCCAAAATGGTCTATAATGATGAAATTTTAACATTTAATCTTTTGACTCTAAATGACTGTTGGATGTGAATTATGACTTTTTTAACTAAAATACGTGTGTTTAAAGTCATTTCTGTGCCTGAAACGGGTCAAAATTGAAGCTTTTGAGTAAGCAAAACTCTGTAAAAATGGCACTTTTGGTCACTGTGAGGGTTTAAAAAGTGGTTATTCAACATGAGGCACGATCCAATTGACATTTTGAATCATTTTGGGTACAGTCCAAAAAATCAATTTTCGGATGAAAAACGATGACTCCGGACATGTCGAACGTTCCCAAAATGGTCTATAATGATGAAATTTTAACATTTAATCTTTTGACTCTAAATGACTGTTGGATGTGAATTATGACTTTTTCAACTAAAATAAGTGTGTTTAAAGTCATTTCTGTGCCTGAAACGGGTCAAACTTGAAGCTTTTGAGTAAGCAAAACTCTGTAAAAATGGCACTTTTGGTCACTGTGACGGTTTAAAAAGTGGTTATTCAACATGAGGCACGATCCAATTGACATTTTGAATCATTTTGGGTACAGTCCAAAAAATCAATTTTCGGATGAAAAACGATGACTCCGGACATGTCGAACGTTCCCAAAATGGTCTATAATGATGAAATTTTAACATTTAATCTTTTGACTCTAAATGACTGTTGGATGCGCATTATGACTTTTTCAAGTAAAATAAGTGTGTTTAAAGTCCTTTCTGTGCCTGAAACGGGTCAAAATTGAAGCTTTTGAGTAAGCAAAACTCTGTAAAAATGGCAATTTTGGTCACTGTGAGGGTTTAAAAAGTGGTTATTCAACATGAGGCACGATCCAATTGACATTTTGAATCATTTTTGGTACAGTCCAAAAAATCAATTTTCGGATGAAAAACGATGACTCCGGACATGCCAAACGTTCCCAAAATGGTCTATAATGATGACATTTTAACATTTAATCTTTTGACTCTAAATGACTGTTGGATGTGAATTATGACTTTTTCAACTAAAATACGTGTGTTTAAAGTCATTTCTGTGCCTGAAACGGGTCAAAATTGAAGCTTTTGAGTAAGCAAAACTCTGTAAAAATGGCACTTTTGGTCACTGTGAGGGTTTAAAAAGTGGTTATTCAACATGAGGCACGATCCAATTGACATTTTGAATCATTTTGGGTACAGTCCAAAAAATCAATTTTCGGATGAAAAACGATGACTCCGGACATGTCGAACGTTCCCAAAATGGTCTATAATGATGAAATTTTAACATTTAATCTTTTGACTCTAAATGACTGTTGGATGTGAATTATGACTTTTTCAACTAAAATAAGTGTGTTTAAAGTAATTTCTGTGCCTGAAACGGGTCAAAATTGAAGCTTTTGAGTAAGCAAAACTCTGTAAAAATGGCACTTTTGGTCACTGTGAGGGTTTAAAAAGTGGTTATTCAACATGAGGCACGATCCAATTGACATTTTGAATCATTTTTGGTACAGTCCAAAAAATCAATTTTCGGATGAAAAACGATGACTCCGGACATGCAGAACGTTCCCAAAATGGTCTATAATGATGACATTTTAACATTTAATCTTTTGACTCTAAATGACTGTTGGATGTGAATTATGACTTTTTCAACTAAAATAAGTGTGTTTAAAGTCATTTCTGTGCCTGAAACGGGTCAAAATTGAAGCTTTTGAGTAAGCAAAACTCTGTAAAAATGGCACTTTTGGTCACTGTGAGGGTTTAAAAAGTGGTTATTCAACATGAGGCACGATCCAATTGACATTTTGAATCATTTTGGGTACAGTCCAAAAAATCAATTTTCGGATGAAAAACGATGACTCCGGACATGTCGAACGTTCCCAAAATGGTCTAAAATGATGAAATTTTAACATTTAATCTTTTGACTCTAAATGACTGTTGGATGTGCATTATGACTTTTTCAACTAAAATAAGTGTGTTTAAAGTCCTTTCTGTGCCTGAAACGGGTCAAAATTGAAGCTTTTGAGTAAGCAAAACTCTGTAAAAATGGCAATTTTGGTCACTGTGAGGGTTTAAAAAGTGGTTATTCAACATGAGGCACGATCCAATTGACATTTTGAATCATTTTTGGTACAGTCCAAAAAATCCATTTTCGGATGAAAAACGATGACTCCGGACATGCCGAACGTTCCCAAAATGGTCTATAATGATGAAATTTTAACATTTAATCTTTTGACTCTAAATGACTGTTGGATGTGAATTATGACTTTTTCAACTAAAATACGTGTGTTTAAAGTCATTTCTGTGCCTGAAACGGGTCAAAATTGAAGCTTTTGAGTAAGCAAAACTCTGTAAAAATGGCACTTTTGGTCACTGTGAGGGTTTAAAAAGTGGTTATTCAACATGAGGCACGATCCAATTGACATTTTGAATCATTTTGGGTACAGTCCAAAAAATCAATTTTCGGATGAAAAACGATGACTCCGGACATGCCGAACGTTCCCAAAATGGTCTATAATGATGAAATTTTAACATTTAATCTTTTGACTCTAAATGACTGTTGGATGTGAATTATGACTTTTTCAACTAAAATACGTGTGTTTAAAGTCATTTCTGTGCCTGAAACGGGTCAAAATTGAAGCTTTTGAGTAAGCAAAACTCTGTAAAAATGGCACTTTTGGTCACTGTGAGGGTTTAAAAAGTGGTTATTCAACATGAGGCACGACCCAATTGACATTTTGAATCATTTTGCGTACAGTCCAAAAAATCAATTTTCGGATGAAAAACGATGACTCCGGACATGTCGAACGTTCCCAAAATGGTCTATAATGATGAAATTTTAACATTTAATCTTTTGACTCTAAATGACTGTTGGATGTGAATTATGACTTTTTCAACTAAAATAAGTGTGTTTAAAGTCATTTCTGTGCCTGAAACGGGTCAAAATTAAAGCTTTTGAGTAAGCAAAACTCTGTAAAAATGGCACTTTTGGTCACTGTGAGGGCTTAAAAAGTGGTTATTCAACATGAGGCACGATCCAATTGACATTTTGAATCATTTTTGGTACAGTCTAAAAAATCAATTTTCGGATGAAAAACGATGACTCCGGACATGCAGAACGTTCCCAAAATGGTCTATAATGATGAAATTTTAACATTTAATCTTTTGACTCTAAATGACTGTTGGATGTGAATTATGACTTTTTCAACTAAAATACGTGTGTTTAAAGTCATTTCTGTGCCTGAAACGGGTCAAAATTGAAGCTTTTGAGTAAGCAAAACTCTGTAAAAATGGCACTTTTGGTCACTGTGAGGGTTTAAAAAGTGGTTATTCAACATGAGGCATGATCCAATTGACATTTTGAATCATTTTGGGTACAGTCCAAAAAATCAATTTTCGGATGAAAAACGATGACTCCGGACATGTCGAACGTTCCCAAAATGGTCTATAATGATGAAATTTTAACATTTAATCTTTTGACTCTTAATGACTGTTGGATGTGAATTATGACTTTTTCAACTAAAATACGTGTGTTTAAAGTCATTTCTGTGCCTGAAACGGGTCAAAATTGAAGCTTTTGAGTAAGCAAAACTCTGTAAAAATGGCACTTTTGGTCACTGTGAGGGTTTAAAAAGTGGTTATTCAACATGAGGCACGATCCAATTGACATTTTGAATCATTTTGGGTACAGTCCAAAAAATCAATTTTCGGATGAAAAACGATGACTCCGGACATGTCGAATGTTCCCAAAATGGTCTATAATGATGACATTTTAACATTTAATCTCTTGACTCTTAATGACTGTTGGATGTGAATTATGACTTTTTCAACTAAAATAAGTGTGTTTAAAGTCATTTCTGTGCCTGAAACGGGTCAAAATTGAAGCTTTTGAGTAAGGAAAACTCTGTAAAAATGGCAATTTTGGTCACTGTGAGGGTTTAAAAAGTGGTTATTCAACATGAGGCACGATCCAATTGACATTTTGAATCATTTTTGGTACAGTCCAAAAAATCAATTTTCGGATGAAAAACGATGACTCCGGACATGCCGAACGTTCCCAAAATGGTCTATAATGATGAAATTTTAACATTTAATCTTTTGACTCTAAATGACTGTTGGATGTGAATTATGACTTTTTCAACTAAAATAAGTGTATTTAAAGTCATTTCTGTGCCTGAAACGGGTCAAAATTGAAGCTTTTGAGTAAGCAAAACTCTGTAAAAATGGCACTTTTGGTCACTGTGAGGGTTTAAAAAGTGGTTATTCAACATGAGGCACGATCCAATTGACATTTTGAATCATTTTGGGTACAGTCCAAAAAATCAATTTTCGGATGAAAAACGATGACTCCGGACATGTCGAACGTTCCCAAAATGGTCTATAATGATGAAATTTTAACATTTAATCTTTTGACTCTAAATGACTGTTGGATGTGCATTATGACTTTTTCAACTAAAATAAGTGTGTTTAAAGTCATTTCTGTGCCTGAAACGGGTCAAAATTGAAGCTTTTGAGTAAGCAAAACTCTGTAAAAATGGCAATTTTGGTCACTGTGAGGGTTTAAAAAGTGGTTATTCAACATGAGGCACGATCCAATTGAAATTTTGAATCATTTTTGGTACAGTCTAAAAAATCAATTTTCGGATGAAAAACGATGTCTCCGGACATGCAGAACGTTCCCAAAATGGTCTATAATGATGACATTTTAACATTTAATCTTTTGACTCTAAATGACTGTTGGATGTGAATTATGACTTTTTCAACTAAAATACGTGTGTTTAAAGTCATTTCTGTGCCTGAAACGGGTCAAAATTGAAGCTTTTGAGTAAGGAAAACTCTGTAAATATGGCAATTTTGGTCACTGTGAGGGTTTAAAAAGTGGTTATTCAACATGAGGCACGATCCAATTGACATTTTGAATCATTTTTGGTACAGTCCAAAAAATCAATTTTCGGATGAAAAACGATGACTCCGGACATGCCGAACGTTCCCAAAATGGTCTATAATGATGAAATTTTAACATTTAATCTTTTGACTCTAAATGACTGTTGGATGTGAATTATGACTTTTTCAACTAAAATAAGTGTGTTTAAAGTCATTTCTGTGCCTGAAACGGGTCAAAATTGAAGCTTTTGAGTAAGCAAAACTCTGTAAAAATTGCACTTTTGGTCACTGTGAGGGTTTAAAAAGTGGTTATTCAACATGAGGCACGATCCAATTGACATTTTGAATCATTTTGGGTACAGTCCAAAAAATCAATTTTCGGATGAAAAACGATGACTCCGGACATGTCGAACGTTCCCAAAATGGTCTATAATGATGAAATTTTAACATTTAATCTTTTGACTCTAAATGACTGTTGGATGTGCATTATGACTTTTTCAACTAAAATAAGTGTGTTTAAAGTCCTTTCTGTGCCTGAAACGGGTCAAAATTGAAGCTTTTGAGTAAGCAAAACTCTGTAAAAATGGCAATTTTGGTCACTGTGAGGGTTTAAAAAGTGGTTATTCAACATGAGGCACGATCCAATTGACATTTTGAATCATTTTTGGTACAGTCCAAAAAATCCATTTTCGGATGAAAAACGATGACTCCGGACATGCCGAACGTTCCCAAAATGGTCTATAATGATGAAATTTTAACATTTAATCTTTTGACTCTAAATGACTGTTGGATGTGCATTATGACTTTTTCAACTAAAATAAGTGTGTTTAAAGTCATTTCTGTGCCTGAAACGGGTCAAAATTGAAGCTTTTGAGTAAGCAAAACTCTGTAAAAATGGCAATTTTGGTCACTGTGAGGGTTTAAAAAGTGGTTATTCAACATGAGGCACGATCCAATTGACATTTTGAATCATTTTTGGTACAGTCTAAAAAATCAATTTTCGGATGAAAAACGATGACTCCGGACATGCAGAACGTTCCCAAAATGGTCTATAATGATGAAATTTTAACATTTAATCTTTTGACTCTAAATGACTGTTGGATGTGAATTATGACTTTTTCAACTAAAATACGTGTGTTTAAAGTCATTTCTGTGCCTGAAACGGGTCAAAATTGAAGCTTTTGAGTAAGCAAAACTCTGTAAAAATGGCACTTTTGGTCACTGTGAGGGTTTAAAAAGTGGTTATTCAACATGAGGCATGATCCAATTGACATTTTGAATCATTTTGGGTACAGTCCAAAAAATCAATTTTCGGATGAAAAACGATGACTCCGGACATGTCGAACGTTCCCAAAATGGTCTATAATGATGAAATTTTAACATTTAATCTTTTGACTCTTAATGACTGTTGGATGTGAATTATGACTTTTTCAACTAAAATAAGTGTGTTTAAAGTCATTTCTGTGCCTGAAACGGGTCAAAATTGAAGCTTTTGAGTAAGCAAAACTCTGTAAAAATGGCACTTTTGGTCACTGTGAGGGTTTAAAAAGTGGTTATTCAACATGAGGCATGATCCAATTGACATTTTGAATCATTTTTGGTACAGTCCAAAAAATCAATTTTCGGATGAAAAACGATGACTCCGGACATGCCGAACGTTCCCAAAATGGTCTATAATGATGAAATTTTAACATTTAATCTTTTGACTCTAAATGACTGTTGGATGTGAATTATGACTTTTTCAACTAAAATACGTGTGTTTAAAGTCATTTCTGTGCCTGAAACGGGTCAAAATTGAAGCTTTTGAGTAAGCAAAACTCTGTAAAAATGGCACTTTTGGTCACTGTGAGGGTTTAAAAAGTGGTTATTCAACATGAGGCATGATCCAATTGACATTTTGAATCATTTTGGGTACAGTCCAAAAAATCAATTTTCGGATGAAAAACGATGACTCCGGACATGTCGAATGTTCCCAAAATGGTCTATAATGATGACATTTTAACATTTAATCTCTTGACTCTTAATGACTGTTGGATGTGAATTATGACTTTTTCAACTAAAATAAGTGTGTTTAAAGTCATTTCTGTGCCTGAAATGGGTCAAAATTGAAGCTTTTGAGTAAGGAAAACTCTGTAAAAATGGCAATTTTGGTCACTGTGAGGGTTTAAAAAGTGGTTATTCAACATGAGGCACGATCCAATTGACATTTTGAATCATTTTTGGTACAGTCCAAAAAATCAATTTTCGGATGAAAAACGATGACTCCGGACATGCCGAACGTTCCCAAAATGGTCTATAATGATGAAATTTTAACATTTAATCTTTTGACTCTAAATGACTGTTGGATGTGAATTATGACTTTTTCAACTAAAATAAGTGTGTTTAAAGTCATTTCTGTGCCTGAAACGGGTCAAAATTGAAGCTTTTGAGTAAGCAAAACTCTGTAAAAATGGCACTTTTGGTCACTGTGAGGGTTTAAAAAGTGGTTATTCAACATGAGGCACGATCCAATTGACATTTTGAATCATTTTGGGTACAGTCCAAAAAATCAATTTTCGGATGAAAAACGATGACTCCGGACATGTCGAACGTTCCCAAAATGGTCTATAATGATGAAATTTTAACATTTAATCTTTTGACTCTAAATGACTGTTGGATGTGCATTATGACTTTTTCAACTAAAATAAGTGTGTTTAAAGTCCTTTCTGTGCCTGAAACGGGTCAAAATTGAAGCTTTTGAGTAAGCAAAACTCTGTAAAAATGGCAATTTTGGTCACTGTGAGGGTTTAAAAAGTGGTTATTCAACATGAGGCACGATCCAATTGACATTTTGAATCATTTTTGGTACAGTCCAAAAAATCCATTTTCGGATGAAAAACGATGACTCCGGACATGCCGAACGTTCCCAAAATGGTCTATAATGATGAAATTTTAACATTTAATCTTTTGACTCTAAATGACTGTTGGATGTGAATTATGACTTTTTCAACTAAAATACGTGTGTTTAAAGTCATTTCTGTGCCTGAAACGGGTCAAAATTGAAGCTTTTGAGTAAGCAAAACTCTGTAAAAATGGCACTTTTGGTCACTGTGAGGGTTTAAAAAGTGGTTATTCAACATGAGGCACGACCCAATTGACATTTTGAATCATTTTGGGTACAGTCCAAAAAATCAATTTTCGGATGAAAAACGATGACTCCGGACATGTCGAACGTTCCCAAAATGGTCTATAATGATGAAATTTTAACATTTAATCATTTGACTCTAAATGACTGTTGGATGTGCATTATGACTTTTTCAACTAAAATAAGTGTGTTTAAAGTCATTTCTGTGCCTGAAACGGGTCAAAATTGAAGCTTTTGAGTAAGCAAAACTCTGTAAAAATGGCAATTTTGGTCACTGTGAGGGTTTAAAAAGTGGTTATTCAACATGAGGCACGATCCAATTGACATTTTGAATCATTTTTGGTACAGTCTAAAAAATCAATTTTCGGATGAAAAACGATGACTCCGGACATGCAGAACGTTCCCAAAATGGTCTATAATGATGAAATTTTAACATTTAATCTTTTGACTCTAAATGACTGTTGGATGTGAATTATGACTTTTTCAACTAAAATACGTGTGTTTAAAGTCATTTCTGTGCCTGAAACGGGTCAAAATTGAAGCTTTTGAGTAAGCAAAACTCTGTAAAAATGGCACTTTTGGTCACTGTGAGGGTTTAAAAAGTGGTTATTCAACATGAGGCATGATCCAATTGACATTTTGAATCATTTTTGGTACAGTCCAAAAAATCAATTTTCGGATGAAAAACGATGACTCCGGACATGCCGAACGTTCCCAAAATGGTCTATAATGATGAAATTTTAACATTTAATCTTTTGACTCTAAATGACTGTTGGATGTGAATTATGACTTTTTCAACTAAAATAAGTGTGTTTAAAGTCATTTCTGTGCCTGAAACTGGTCAAAATTGAAGCTTTTGAGTAAGCAAAACTCTGTAAAAATGGCACTTTTGGTCACTGTGAGGGTTTAAAAAGTGGTTATTCAACATGAGGCACGATCCAATTGACATTTTGAATCATTTTGGGTACAGTCCAAAAAATCAATTTTCGGATGAAAAACGATGACTCCGGACATGTCGAACGTTCCCAAAATGGTCTATAATGATGAAATTTTAACATTTAATCTTTTGACTCTAAATGACTGTTGGATGTGCATTATGACTTTTTCAACTAAAATAAGTGTGTTTAAAGTCCTTTCTGTGCCTGAAACGGGTCAAAATTGAAGCTTTTGAGTAAGCAAAACTCTGTAAAAATGGCAATTTTGGTCACTGTGAGGGTTTAAAAAGTGGTTATTCAACATGAGGCACGATCCAATTGACATTTTGAATCATTTTTGGTACAGTCCAAAAAATCCATTTTCGGATGAAAAACGATGACTCCGGACATGCCGAACGTTCCCAAAATGGTCTATAATGATGAAATTTTAACATTTAATCTTTTGACTCTAAATGACTGTTGGATGTGAATTATGACTTTTTCAACTAAAATACGTGTGTTTAAAGTCATTTCTGTGCCTGAAACGGGTCAAAATTGAAGCTTTTGAGTAAGCAAAACTCTGTAAAAATGGCACTTTTGGTCACTGTGAGGGTTTAAAAAGTGGTTATTCAACATGAGGCACGATCCAATTGACATTTTGAATCATTTTGGGTACAGTCCAAAAAATCAATTTTCGGATGAAAAACGATGACTCCGGACATGTCGAACGTTCCCAAAATGGTCTATAATGATGAAATTTTAACATTTAATCTTTTGACTCTAAATGACTGTTGGATGTGAATTATGACTTTTTCAACTAAAATAAGTGTGTTTAAAGTCATTTCTGTGCCTGAAACGGGTCAAAATTGAAGCTTTTGAGTAAGCAAAACTCTGTAAAAATGGCACTTTTGGTCACTGTGAGGGTTTAAAAAGTGGTTATTCAACATGAGGCACGATCCAATTGACATTTTGAATCATTTTTGGTACAGTCCAAAAAATCAATTTTCGGATGAAAAACGATGACTCCGGACATGCCGAACGTTCCCAAAATGGTCTATAATGATGAAATTTTAACATTTAATTTTTTGACTCTAAATGACTGTTGGATGTAAATTATGACTTTTTCAACTAAAATACGTGTGTTTAAAGTCATTTCTGTGCCTGAAACGGGTCAAAATTGAAGCTTTTGAGTAAGCAAAACTCTGTAAAAATGGCACTTTTGGTCACTGTGAGGGTTTAAAAAGTGGTTATTCAACATGAGGCACGACCCAATTGACATTTTGAATCATTTTGGGTACAGTCCAAAAAATCAATTTTCGGATGAAAAACGATGACTCCGGACATGTCGAACGTTCCCAAAATGGTCTATAATGATGAAATTTTAACATTTAATCTTTTGACTCTTAATGACTGTTGGATGTGAATTATGACTTTTTCAACTAAAATAAGTGTGTTTAAAGTCATTTCTGTGCCTGAAACGGGTCAAAATTGAAGCTTTTGAGTAAGCAAAACTCTGTAAAAATGGCACTTTTGGTCACTGTGAGGGTTTAAAAAGTGGTTATTCAACATGAGGCACGATCCAATTGACATTTTGAATCATTTTTGGTACAGTCTAAAAAATCAATTTTCGGATGAAAAACGATGACTCCGGACATGCAGAACATTCCCAAAATGGTCTATAATGATGAACTTTTAACATTTAATCTTTTGACTCTAAATGACTGTTGGATGTGAATTATGACTTTTTCAACTAAAATACGTGTGTTTAAAGTCATTTCTGTGCCTGAAACGGGTCAAAATTGAAGCTTTTGAGTAAGCAAAACTCTGTAAAAATTGCACTTTTGGTCACTGTGAGGGTTTAAAAAGTGGTTATTCAACATGAGGCACGACCCAATTGACATTTTGAATCATTTTGGGTACAGTCCAAAAAATCAATTTTCGGATGAAAAACGATGACTCCGGACATGTCGAACGTTCCCAAAATGGTCTATAATGATGAAATTTTAACATTTAATCGTTTGACTCTAAATGACTGTTGGATGTGAATTATGACTTTTTCAACTAAAATAAGTGTGTTTAAAGTCATTTCTGTGCCTGAAACGGGTCAAAATTGAAGCTTTTGAGTAAGCAAAACTCTGTAAAAATGGCAATTTTGGTCACTGTGAGGGTTTAAAAAGTGGTTATTCAACATGAGGCACGATCCAATTGACATTTTGAATCATTTTTGGTACAGTCTAAAAAATCAATTTTCGGATGAAAAACGATGACTCCGGACATGCAGAACGTTCCCAAAATGGTCTATTATGATGAAATTTTAACATTTAATCTTTTGACTCTAAATGACTGTTGGATGTGAATTATGACTTTTTCAACTAAAATACGTGTGTTTAAAGTCATTTCTGTGCCTGAAACGGGTCAAAATTGAAGCTTTTGAGTAAGCAAAACTCTCTAAAAATGGCACTTTTGGTCACTGTGAGGGTTTAAAAAGTGGTTATTCAACATGAGGCATGATCCAATTGACATTTTGAATCATTTTGGGTACAGTCCAAAAAATCAATTTTCGGATGAAAAACGATGACTCCGGACATGTCGAACGTTCCCAAAATGGTCTATAATGATGAAATTTTAACATTTAATCTTTTGACTCTTAATGACTGTTGGATGTGAATTATGACTTTTTCAACTAAAATACGTGTGTTTAAAGTCATTTCTGTGCCTGAAACGGGTCAAAATTGAAGCTTTTGAGTAAGCAAAACTCTGTAAAAATGGCACTTTTGGTCACTGTGAGGGTTTAAAAAGTGGTTATTCAACATGAGGCACGATCCAATTGACATTTTGAATCATTTTTGGGTACAGTCCAAAAAATTAATTTTCGGATGAAAAACGATGACTCCGGACATGTCGAATGTTCCCAAAATGGTCTATAATGATGACATTTTAACATTTAATCTCTTGACTCTTAATGACTGTTGGATGTGAATTATGACTTTTTCAACTAAAATAAGTGTGTTTAAAGTCATTTCTGTGCCTGAAACGGGTCAAAATTGAAGCTTTTGAGTAAGGAAAACTCTGTTAAAATGGCAATTTTGGTCACTGTGAGGGTTTAAAAAGTGGTTATTCAACATGAGGCACGATCCAATTGACATTTTGAATCATTTTTGGTACAGTCCAAAAAATCAATTTTCGGATGAAAAACGATGACTCCGGACATGCCGAACGTTCCCAAAATGGTCTATAATGATGAAATTTTAACATTTAATCTTTTGACTCTAAATGACTGTTGGATGTGAATTATGACTTTTTCAACTAAAATAAGTGTGTTTAAAGTCATTTCTGTGCCTGAAACGGGTCAAAATTGAAGCTTTTGAGTAAGCAAAACTCTGTAAAAATGGCACTTTTGGTCACTGTGAGGGTTTAAAAAGTGGTTATTCAACATGAGGCACGATCCAATTGACATTTTGAATCATTTTGGGTACAGTCCAAAAAATCAATTTTCGGATGAAAAACGATGACTCCGGACATGTCGAACGTTCCCAAAATGGTCTATAATGATGACATTTTAACATTTAATCTTTTGACTCTAAATGACTGTTGGATGTGCATTATGACTTTTTCAACTAAAATAAGTGTGTTTAAAGTCCTTTCTGTGCCTGAAACGGGTCAAAATTGAAGCTTTTGAGTAAGCAAAACTCTGTAAAAATGGCAATTTTGGTCACTGTGAGGGTTTAAAAAGTGGTTATTCAACATGAGGCACGATCCAATTGACATTTTGAATCATTTTTGGTACAGTCCAAAAAATCCATTTTCGGATGAAAAACGATGACTCCGGACATGCCGAACATTCCCAAAATGGTCTATAATGATGAAATTTTAACATTTAATCTTTTGACTCTAAATGACTGTTGGATGTGAATTATGACTTTTTCAACTAAAATACGTGTGTTTAAAGTCATTTCTGTGCCCGAAACGGGTCAAAATTGAAGCTTTTGAGTAAGCAAAACTCTGTAAAAATGGCACTTTTGGTCACTGTGAGGGTTTAAAAAGTGGTTATTCAACATGAGGCACGATCCAATTGACATTTTGAATCATTTTGGGTACAGTCCAAAAAATCTATTTTCGGATGAAAAATGATGACTCCGGACATGTCGAACGTTCCCAAAATGGTCTATAATGATGAAATTTTAACATTTAATCTTTTGATTCTAAATGACTGTTGGATGTGAATTATGACTTTTTCAACTAAAATAAGTGTGTTTAAAGTCATTTCTGTGCCTGAAACGGGTCAAAATTGAAGCTTTTGAGTAAGCAAAACTCTGTAAAAATGGCACTTTTGGTCACTGTGAGGGTTTAAAAAGTGGTTATTCAACATGAGGCACGATCCAATTGACATTTTGAATCATTTTTGGTACAGTCCAAAAAATCAATTTTCGGATGAAAAACGATGACTCCGGACATGCCGAACGTTCCCAAAATGGTCTATAATGATGAAATTTTAACATTTAATCTTCTGACTCTAAATGACTGTTGGATGTAAATTATGACTTTTTCAACTAAAATACGTGTGTTTAAAGTCATTTCTGTGCCTGAAACGGGTCAAAATTGAAGCTTTTGAGTAAGCAAAACTCTGTAAAAATGGCACTTTTGGTCACTGTGAGGGTTTAAAAAGTGGTTATTCAACATGAGGCACGACCCAATTGACATTTTGAATCATTTTGGGTACAGTCCAAAAAATCAATTTTCGGATGAAAAAAGATGACTCCGGACATGCCGAACGTTCCCAAAATGGTCTATAATGATGAAATTTTAACATTTAATCTTTTGACTCTAAATGACTGTTGGATGTGAATTATGACTTTTTCAACTAAAATAAGTGTGTTTAAAGTCATTTCTGTGCCTGAAACGGGTCAAAATTGAAGCTTTTGAGTAAGCAAAACTCTGTAAAAATGGCACTTTTGGTCACTGTGAGGGTTTAAAAAGTGGTTATTCAACATGAGGCACGATCCAATTGACATTTTGAATCATTTTGGGTACAGTCCAAAAAATCAATTTTCGGATGAAAAACGATGACTCCGGACATGTCGAACGTTCCCAAAATGGTCTATAATGATGAAATTTTAACATTTAATCTTTTGACTCTAAATGACTGTTGGATGTGCATTATGACTTTTTCAACTAAAATAAGTGTGTTTAAAGTCCTTTCTGTGCCTGAAACGGGTCAAAATTGAAGCTTTTGAGTAAGCAAAACTCTGTAAAAATGGCAATTTTGGTCACTGTGAGGGTTTAAAAAGTGGTTATTCAACATGAGGCACGATCCAATTGACATTTTGAATCATTTTTGGTACAGTCCAAAAAATCCATTTTCGGATGAAAAACGATGACTCCGGACATGCCGAACGTTCCCAAAATGGTCTATAATGATGAAATTTTAACATTTAATCTTTTGACTCTAAATGACTGTTGGATGTGAATTATGACTTTTTCAACTAAAATACGTGTGTTTAAAGTCATTTCTGTGCCTGAAACGGGTCAAAATTGAAGCTTTTGAGTAAGCAAAACTCTGTAAAAATGGCACTTTTGGTCACTGTGAGGGTTTAAAAAGTGGTTATTCAACATGAGGCACGATCCAATTGACATTTTGAATCATTTTGGGTACAGTCCAAAAAATCAATTTTCGGATGAAAAACGATGACTCCGGACATGTCGAACGTTCCCAAAATGGTCTATAATGATGAAATTTTAACATTTAATCTTTTGACTCTAAATGACTGTTGGATGTGAATTATGACTTTTTCAACTAAAATAAGTGTGTTTAAAGTCATTTCTGTGCCTGAAACGGGTCAAAATTGAAGCTTTTGAGTAAGGAAAACTCTGTAAAAATGGCACTTTTGGTCACTGTGAGGGTTTAAAAAGTGGTTATTCAACATGAGGTACGATCCAATTAACATTTTGAATCATTTTTGGTACAGTCCAAAAAATCAATTTTCGGATGAAAAACGATGACTCCGGACATGCCGAACGTTCCCAAAATGGTCTATAATGATGAAATTTTAACATTTAATTTTTTGACTCTAAATGACTGTTGGATGTAAATTATGACTTTTTCAACTAAAATACGTGTGTTTAAAGTCATTTCTGTGCCTGAAACGGGTCAAAATTGAAGCTTTTGAGTAAGCAAAACTCTGTAAAAATGGCACTTTTGGTCACTGTGAGGGTTTAAAAAGTGGTTATTCAACATGAGGCACGACCCAATTGACATTTTGAATCATTTTGGGTACAGTCCAAAAAATCAATTTTCGGATGAAAAACGATGACTCCGGACATGTCGAACGTTCCAAAAATGGTCTATAATGATGAAATTTTAACATTTAATCATTTGACTCTAAATGACTGTTGGATGTGCATTATGACTTTTTCAACTAAAATAAGTGTGTTTAAAGTCATTTCTGTGCCTGAAACGGGTCAAAATTGAAGCTTTTGAGTAAGCAAAACTCTGTAAAAATGGCAATTTTGGTCACTGTGAGGGTTTAAAAAGTGGTTATTCAACATGAGGCACGATCCAATTGACATTTTGAATCATTTTTGGTACAGTCTAAAAAATCAATTTTCGGATGAAAAACGATGACTCCGGACATGCAGAACGTTCCCAAAATGGTCTATAATGATGAAATTTTAACATTTAATCTTTTGACTCTAAATGACTGTTGGATGTGAATTATGACTTTTTCAACTAAAATACGTGTGTTTAAAGTCATTTCTGTGCCTGAAACGGGTCAAAATTGAAGCTTTTGAGTAAGCAAAACTCTGTAAAAATGGCACTTTTGGTCACTGTGAGGGTTTAAAAAGTGGTTATTCAACATGAGGCATGATCCAATTGACATTTTGAATCATTTTGGGTACAGTCCAAAAAATCAATTTTCGGATGAAAAACGATGACTCCGGACATGTCGAACGTTCCCAAAATGGTCTATAATGATGAAATTTTAACATTTAATCTTTTGACTCTTAATGACTGTTGGATGTGAATTATGACTTTTTCAACTAAAATAAGTGTGTTTAAAGTCATTTCTGTGCCTGAAACGGGTCAAAATTGAAGCTTTTGAGTAAGCAAAACTCTGTAAAAATGGCACTTTTGGTCACTGTGAGGGTTTAAAAAGTGGTTATTCAACATGAGGCACGATCCAATTGACATTTTGAATCATTTTTGGTACAGTCCAAAAAATCAATTTTCGGATGAAAAACGATGACTCCGGACATGCCGAACGTTCCCAAAATGGTCTATAATGATGAAATTTTAACATTTAATCTTTTGACTCTAAATGACTGTTGGATGTGAATTATGACTTTTTCAACTAAAATACGTGTGTTTAAAGTCATTTCTGTGCCTGAAACGGGTCAAAATTGAAGCTTTTGAGTAAGCAAAACTCTGTAAAAATGGCACTTTTGGTCACTGTGAGGGTTTAAAAAGTGGTTATTCAACATGAGGCATGATCCAATTGACATTTTGAATCATTTTGGGTACAGTCCAAAAAATCAATTTTCGGATGAAAAACGATGACTCCGGACATGCCGAACGTTCCCAAAATGGTCTATAATGATGAAATTTTAACATTTAATCTTTTGACTCTAAATGACTGTTGGATGTGAATTATGACTTTTTCAACTAAAATAAGTGTGTTTAAAGTCATTTCTGTGCCTGAAACGGGTCAAAATTGAAGCTTTTGAGTAAGCAAAACTCTGTAAAAATGGCACTTTTGGTCACTGTGAGGGTTTAAAAAGTGGTTATTCAACATGAGGCACGATCCAATTGACATTTTGGAATCATTTTGGGTACAGTCCAAAAAATCAATTTTCGGATGAAAAACGATGACTCCGGACATGTCGAACGTTCCCAAAATGGTCTATAATGATGAAATTTTAACATTTAATCTTTTGACTCTAAATGACTGTTGGATGTGCATTATGACTTTTTCAACTAAAATAAGTGTGTTTAAAGTCCTTTCTGTGCCTGAAACGGGTCAAAATTGAAGCTTTTGAGTAAGCAAAACTCTGTAAAAATGGCAATTTTGGTCACTGTGAGGGTTTAAAAAGTGGTTATTCAACATGAGGCACGATCCAATTGACATTTTGAATCATTTTTGGTACAGTCCAAAAAATCCATTTTCGGATGAAAAACGATGACTCCGGACATGCCGAACGTTCCCAAAATGGTCTATAATGATGAAATTTTAACATTTAATCTTTTGACTCTAAATGACTGTTGGATGTGAATTATGACTTTTTCAACTAAAATACGTGTGTTTAAAGTCATTTCTGTGCCTGAAACGGGTCAAAATTGAAGCTTTTGAGTAAGCAAAACTCTGTAAAAATGGCACTTTTGGTCACTGTGAGGGTTTAAAAAGTGGTTATTCAACATGAGGCACGACCCAATTGACATTTTGAATCATTTTGGGTACAGTCCAAAAAATCAATTTTCGGATGAAAAACGATGACTCCGGACATGTCGAACGTTCCCAAAATGGTCTATAATGATGAAATTTTAACATTTAATCATTTGACTCTAAATGACTGTTGGATGTGCATTATGACTTTTTCAACTAAAATAAGTGTGTTTAAAGTCATTTCTGTGCCTGAAACGGGTCAAAATTGAAGCTTTTGAGTAAGCAAAACTCTGTAAAAATGGCAATTTTGGTCACTGTGAGGGTTTAAAAAGTGGTTATTCAACATGAGGCACGATCCAATTGACATTTTGAATCATTTTTGGTACAGTCTAAAAAATCAATTTTCGGATGAAAAACGATGACTCCGGACATGCAGAACGTTCCCAAAATGGTCTATAATGATGAAATTTTAACATTTAATCTTTTGACTCTAAATGACTGTTGGATGTGAATTATGACTTTTTCAACTAAAATACGTGTGTTTAAAGTCATTTCTGTGCCTGAAACGGGTCAAAATTGAAGCTTTTGAGTAAGCAAAACTCTGTAAAAATGGCACTTTTGGTCACTGTGAGGGTTTAAAAAGTGGTTATTCAACATGAGGCATGATCCAATTGACATTTTGAATCATTTTTGGTACAGTCCAAAAAATCAATTTTCAGATGAAAAACGATGACTCCGGACATGCCGAACGTTCCCAAAATGGTCTATAATGATGAAATTTTAACATTTAATCTTTTGACTCTAAATGACTGTTGGATGTGAATTATGACTTTTTCAACTAAAATAAGTGTGTTTAAAGTCATTTCTGTGCCTGAAACGGGTCAAAATTGAAGCTTTTGAGTAAGCAAAACTCTGTAAAAATGGCACTTTTGGTCACTGTGAGGGTTTAAAAAGTGGTTATTCAACATGAGGCACGATCCAATTGACATTTTGAATCATTTTGGGTACAGTCCAAAAAATCAATTTTCGGATGAAAAACGATGACTCCGGACATGTCGAACGTTCCCAAAATGGTCTATAATGATGAAATTTTAACATTTAATCTTTTGACTCTAAATGACTGTTGGATGTGCATTATGACTTTTTCAACTAAAATAAGTGTGTTTAAAGTCCTTTCTGTGCCTGAAACGGGTCAAAATTGAAGCTTTTGAGTAAGCAAAACTCTGTAAAAATGGCAATTTTGGTCACTGTGAGGGTTTAAAAAGTGGTTATTCAACATGAGGCACGATCCAATTGACATTTTGAATCATTTTTGGTACAGTCCAAAAAATCCATTTTCGGATGAAAAACGATGACTCCGGACATGCCGAACGTTCCCAAAATGGTCTATAATGATGAAATTTTAACATTTAATCTTTTGACTCTAAATGACTGTTGGATGTGAATTATGACTTTTTCAACTAAAATACGTGTGTTTAAAGTCATTTCTGTGCCTGAAACGGGTCAAAATTGAAGCTTTTGAGTAAGCAAAACTCTGTAAAAATGGCACTTTTGGTCACTGTGAGGGTTTAAAAAGTGGTTATTCAACATGAGGCACGATCCAATTGACATTTTGAATCATTTTGGGTACAGTCCAAAAAATCAATTTTCGGATGAAAAACGATGACTCCGGACATGTCGAACGTTCCCAAAATGGTCTATAATGATGAAATTTTAACATTTAATCTTTTGACTCTAAATGACTGTTGGATGTGAATTATGACTTTTTCAACTAAAATAAGTGTGTTTAAAGTCATTTCTGTGCCTGAAACGGGTCAAAATTGAAGCTTTTGAGTAAGCAAAACTCTGTAAAAATGGCACTTTTGGTCACTGTGAGGGTTTAAAAAGTGGTTATTCAACATGAGGCACGATCCAATTGACATTTTGAATCATTTTTGGTACAGTCCAAAAAATCAATTTTCGGATGAAAAACGATGACTCCGGACATGCCGAACGTTCCCAAAATGGTCTATAATGATGAAATTTTAACATTTAATTTTTTGACTCTAAATGACTGTTGGATGTAAATTATGACTTTTTCAACTAAAATACGTGTGTTTAAAGTCATTTCTGTGCCTGAAACGGGTCAAAATTGAAGCTTTTGAGTAAGCAAAACTCTGTAAAAATGGCACTTTTGGTCACTGTGAGGGTTTAAAAAGTGGTTATTCAACATGAGGCACGACCCAATTGACATTTTGAATCATTTTGGGTACAGTCCAAAAAATCAATTTTCGGATGAAAAACGATGACTCCGGACATGTCGAACGTTCCCAAAATGGTCTATAATGATGAAATTTTAACATTTAATCTTTTGACTCTTAATGACTGTTGGATGTGAATTATGACTTTTTCAACTAAAATAAGTGTGTTTAAAGTCATTTCTGTGCCTGAAACGGGTCAAAATTGAAGCTTTTGAGTAAGCAAAACTCTGTAAAAATGGCAATTTTGGTCACTGTGAGGGTTTAAAAAGTGGTTATTCAACATGAGGCACGATCCAATTGACATTTTGAATCATTTTTGGTACAGTCTAAAAAATCAATTTTCGGATGAAAAACGATGACTCCGGACATGCAGAACGTTCCCAAAATGGTCTATTATGATGAAATTTTAACATTTAATCTTTTGACTCTAAATGACTGTTGGATGTGAATTATGACTTTTTCAACTAAAATACGTGTGTTTAAAGTCATTTCTGTGCCTGAAACGGGTCAAAATTGAAGCTTTTGAGTAAGCAAAACTCTCTAAAAATGGCACTTTTGGTCACTGTGAGGGTTTAAAAAGTGGTTATTCAACATGAGGCATGATCCAATTGACATTTTGAATCATTTTGGGTACAGTCCAAAAAATCAATTTTCGGATGAAAAACGATGACTCAGGACATGTCGAACGTTCCCAAAATGGTCTATAATGATGAAATTTTAACATTTAATCTTTTGACTCTTAATGACTGTTGGATGTGAATTATGACTTTTTCAACTAAAATACGTGTGTTTAAAGTCATTTCTGTGCCTGAAACGGGTCAAAATTGAAGCTTTTGAGTAATCAAAACTCTGTAAAAATGGCACTTTTGGTCACTGTGAGGGTTTAAAAACTGGTTATTCAACATGAGGCACGATCCAATTGACATTTTGAATCATTTTTGGGTACAGTCCAAAAAATTAATTTTCGGATGAAAAACGATGACTCCGGACATGTCGAATGTTCCCAAAATGGTCTATAATGATGACATTTTAACATTTAATCTCTTGACTCTTAATGACTGTTGGATGTGAATTATGACTTTTTCAACTAAAATAAGTGTGTTTAAAGTCATTTCTGTGCCTGAAACGGGTCAAAATTGAAGCTTTTGAGTAAGGAAAACTCTGTTAAAATGGCAATTTTGGTCACTGTGAGGGTTTAAAAAGTGGTTATTCAACATGAGGCACGATCCAATTGACATTTTGAATCATTTTTGGTACAGTCCAAAAAATCAATTTTCGGATGAAAAACGATGACTCCGGACATGCCGAACGTTCCCAAAATGGTCTATAATGATGAAATTTTAACATTTAATCTTTTGACTCTAAATGACTGTTGGATGTGAATTATGACTTTTTCAACTAAAATAAGTGTGTTTAAAGTCATTTCTGTGCCTGAAACGGGTCAAAATTGAAGCTTTTGAGTAAGCAAAACTCTGTAAAAATGGCACTTTTGATCACTGTGAGGGTTTAAAAAGTGGTTATTCAACATGAGGCACGATCCAATTGACATTTTGAATCATTTTGGGTACAGTCCAAAAAATCAATTTTCGGATGAAAAACGATGACTCCGGACATGTCGAACGTTCCCAAAATGGTCTATAATGATGAAATTTTAACATTTAATCTTTTGACTCTAAATGACTGTTGGATGTGCATTATGACTTTTTCAACTAAAATAAGTGTGTTTAAAGTCCTTTCTGTGCCTGAAACGGGTCAAAATTGAAGCTTTTGAGTAAGCAAAACTCTGTAAAAATGGCAATTTTGGTCACTGTGAGGGTTTAAAAAGTGGTTATTCAACATGAGGCACGATCCAATTGACATTTTGAATCATTTTTGGTACAGTCCAAAAAATCCATTTTCGGATGAAAAACGATGACTCCGGACATGCCGAACATTCCCAAAATGGTCTATAATGATGAAATTTTAACATTTAATCTTTTGACTCTAAATGACTGTTGGATGTGAATTATGACTTTTTCAACTAAAATACGTGTGTTTAAAGTCATTTCTGTGCCCGAAACGGGTCAAAATTGAAGCTTTTGAGTAAGCAAAACTCTGTAAAAATGGCACTTTTGGTCACTGTGAGGGTTTAAAAAGTGGTTATTCAACATGAGGCACGATCCAATTGACATTTTGAATCATTTTGGGTACAGTCCAAAAAATCAATTTTCGGATGAAAAATGATGACTCCGGACATGTCGAACGTTCCCAAAATGGTCTATAATGATGAAATTTTAACATTTAATCTTTTGATTCTAAATGACTGTTGGATGTGAATTATGACTTTTTCAACTAAAATAAGTGTGTTTAAAGTCATTTCTGTGCCTGAAACGGGTCAAAATTGAAGCTTTTGAGTAAGCAAAACTCTGTAAAAATGGCACTTTTGGTCACTGTGAGGGTTTAAAAAGTGGTTATTCAACATGAGGCACGATCCAATTGACATTTTGAATCATTTTTGGTACAGTCCAAAAAATCAATTTTCGGATGAAAAACGATGACTCCGGACATGCCGAACGTTCCCAAAATGGTCTATAATGATGAAATTTTAACATTTAATCTTCTGACTCTAAATGACTGTTGGATGTAAATTATGACTTTTTCAACTAAAATACGTGTGTTTAAAGTCATTTCTGTGCCTGAAACGGGTCAAAATTGAAGCTTTTGAGTAAGCAAAACTCTGTAAAAATGGCACTTTTGGTCACTGTGAGGGTTTAAAAAGTGGTTATTCAACATGAGGCACGACCCAATTGACATTTTGAATCATTTTGGGTACAGTCCAAAAAATCAATTTTCGGATGAAAAAAGATGACTCCGGACATGCCGAACGTTCCCAAAATGGTCTATAATGATGAAATTTTAACATTTAATCTTTTGACTCTAAATGACTGTTGGATGTGAATTATGACTTTTTCAACTAAAATAAGTGTGTTTAAAGTCATTTCTGTGCCTGAAACGGGTCAAAATTGAAGCTTTTGAGTAAGCAAAACTCTGTAAAAATGGCACTTTTGGTCACTGTGAGGGTTTAAAAAGTGGTTATTCAACATGAGGCACGATCCAATTGACATTTTGAATCATTTTGGGTACAGTCCAAAAAATCAATTTTCGGATGAAAAACGATGACTCCGGACATGTCGAACGTTCCCAAAATGGTCTATAATGATGAAATTTTAACATTTAATCTTTTGACTCTAAATGACTGTTGGATGTGCATTATGACTTTTTCAACTAAAATAAGTGTGTTTAAAGTCCTTTCTGTGCCTGAAACGGGTCAAAATTGAAGCTTTTGAGTAAGCAAAACTCTGTAAAAATGGCAATTTTGGTCACTGTGAGGGTTTAAAAAGTGGTTATTCAACATGAGGCACGATCCAATTGACATTTTGAATCATTTTTGGTACAGTCCAAAAAATCCATTTTCGGATGAAAAACGATGACTCCGGACATGCCGAACGTTCCCAAAATGGTCTATAATGATGAAATTTTAACATTTAATCTTTTGACTCTAAATGACTGTTGGATGTGAATTATGACTTTTTCAACTAAAATACGTGTGTTTAAAGTCATTTCTGTGCCTGAAACGGGTCAAAATTGAAGCTTTTGAGTAAGCAAAACTCTGTAAAAATGGCACTTTTGGTCACTGTGAGGGTTTAAAAAGTGGTTATTCAACATGAGGCACGATCCAATTGACATTTTGAATCATTTTGGGTACAGTCCAAAAAATCAATTTTCGGATGAAAAACGATGACTCCGGACATGTCGAACGTTCCCAAAATGGTCTATAATGATGAAATTTTAACATTTAATCTTTTGACTCTAAATGACTGTTGGATGTGAATTATGACTTTTTCAACTAAAATAAGTGTGTTTAAAGTCATTTCTGTGCCTGAAACGGGTCAAAATTGAAGCTTTTGAGTAAGGAAAACTCTGTAAAAATGGCACTTTTGGTCACTGTGAGGGTTTAAAAAGTGGTTATTCAACATGAGGTACGATCCAATTAACATTTTGAATCATTTTTGGTACAGTCCAAAAAATCAATTTTCGGATGAAAAACGATGACTCCGGACATGCCGAACGTTCCCAAAATGGTCTATAATGATGAAATTTTAACATTTAATTTTTTGACTCTAAATGACTGTTGGATGTAAATTATGACTTTTTCAACTAAAATACGTGTGTTTAAAGTCATTTCTGTGCCTGAAACGGGTCAAAATTGAAGCTTTTGAGTAAGCAAAACTCTGTAAAAATGGCACTTTTGGTCACTGTGAGGGTTTAAAAAGTGGTTATTCAACATGAGGCACGACCCAATTGACATTTTGAATCATTTTGGGTACAGTCCAAAAAATCAATTTTCGGATGAAAAACGATGACTCCGGACATGTCGAACGTTCCAAAAATGGTCTATAATGATGAAATTTTAACATTTAATCATTTGACTCTAAATGACTGTTGGATGTGCATTATGACTTTTTCAACTAAAATAAGTGTGTTTAAAGTCATTTCTGTGCCTGAAACGGGTCAAAATTGAAGCTTTTGAGTAAGCAAAACTCTGTAAAAATGGCAATTTTGGTCACTGTGAGGGTTTAAAAAGTGGTTATTCAACATGAGGCACGATCCAATTGACATTTTGAATCATTTTTGGTACAGTCTAAAAAATCAATTTTCGGATGAAAAACGATGACTCCGGACATGCAGAACGTTCCCAAAATGGTCTATAATGATGAAATTTTAACATTTAATCTTTTGACTCTAAATGACTGTTGGATGTGAATTATGACTTTTTCAACTAAAATACGTGTGTTTAAAGTCATTTCTGTGCCTGAAACGGGTCAAAATTGAAGCTTTTGAGTAAGCAAAACTCTGTAAAAATGGCACTTTTGGTCACTGTGAGGGTTTAAAAAGTGGTTATTCAACATGAGGCATGATCCAATTGACATTTTGAATCATTTTGGGTACAGTCCAAAAAATCAATTTTCGGATGAAAAACGATGACTCCGGACATGTCGAACGTTCCCAAAATGGTCTATAATGATGAAATTTTAACATTTAATCTTTTGACTCTTAATGACTGTTGGATGTGAATTATGACTTTTTCAACTAAAATAAGTGTGTTTAAAGTAATTTCTGTGCCTGAAACGGGTCAAAATTGAAGCTTTTGAGTAAGCAAAACTCTGTAAAAATGGCACTTTTGGTCACTGTGAGGGTTTAAAAAGTGGTTATTCAACATGAGGCACGATCCAATTGACATTTTGAATCATTTTTGGTACAGTCCAAAAAATCAATTTTCGGATGAAAAACGATGACTCCGGACATGCCGAACGTTCCCAAAATGGTCTATAATGATGAAATTTTAACATTTAATCTTTTGACTCTAAATGACTGTTGGATGTGAATTATGACTTTTTCAACTAAAATACGTGTGTTTAAAGTCATTTCTGTGCCTGAAACGGGTCAAAATTGAAGCTTTTGAGTAAGCAAAACTCTGTAAAAATGGCACTTTTGGTCACTGTGAGGGTTTAAAAAGTGGTTATTCAACATGAGGCATGATCCAATTGACATTTTGAATCATTTTGGGTACAGTCCAAAAAATCAATTTTCGGATGAAAAACGATGACTCCGGACATGTCGAATGTTCCCAAAATGGTCTATAATGATGACATTTTAACATTTAATCTCTTGACTCTTAATGACTGTTGGATGTGAATTATGACTTTTTCAACTAAAATAAGTGTGTTTAAAGTCATTTCTGTGCCTGAAACGGGTCAAAATTGAAGCTTTTGAGTAAGGAAAACTCTGTAAAAATGGCAATTTTGGTCACTGTGAGGGTTTAAAAAGCGGTTATTCAACATGAGGCACGATCCAATTGACATTTTGAATCATTTTTGGTACAGTCCAAAAAATCAATTTTCGGATGAAAAACGATGACTCCGGACATGCCGAACGTTCCCAAAATGGTCTATAATGATGAAATTTTAACATTTAATCTTTTGACTCTAAATGACTGTTGGATGTGAATTATGACTTTTTCAACTAAAATAAGTGTGTTTAAAGTCATTTCTGTGCCTGAAACGGGTCAAAATTGAAGCTTTTGAGTAAGCAAAACTCTGTAAAAATGGCACTTTTGGTCACTGTGAGGGTTTAAAAAGTGGTTATTCAACATGAGGCACGATCCAATTGACATTTTGAATCATTTTGGGTACAGTCCAAAAAATCCATTTTCGGATGAAAAACGATGACTCCGGACATGCCGAACGTTCCCAAAATGGTCTATAATGATGAAATTTTAACATTTAATCTTTTGACTCTAAATGACTGTTGGATGTGAATTATGACTTTTTCAACTAAAATACGTGTGTTTAAAGTCATTTCTGTGCCTGAAACGGGTCAAAATTGAAGCTTTTGAGTAAGCAAAACTCTGTAAAAATGGCAATTTTGGTCACTGTGAGGGTTTAAAAAGTGGTTATTCAACATGAGGCACGATCCAATTGACATTTTGAATCATTTTTGGTACAGTCTAAAAAATCAATTTTCGGATGAAAAACGATGACTCCGGACATGCAGAACGTTCCCAAAATGGTCTATAATGATGAAATTTTAACATTTAATCTTTTGACTCTAAATGACTGTTGGATGTGAATTATGACTTTTTCAACTAAAATACGTGTGTTTAAAGTCATTTCTGTGCCTGAAACGGGTCAAAATTGAAGCTTTTGAGTAAGCAAAACTCTGTAAAAATGGCACTTTTGGTCACTGTGAGGGTTTAAAAAGTGGTTATTCAACATGAGGCATGATCCAATTGACATTTTGAATCATTTTTGGTACAGTCCAAAAAATCAATTTTCAGATGAAAAACGATGACTCCGGACATGCCGAACGTTCCCAAAATGGTCTATAATGATGAAATTTTAACATTTAATCTTTTGACTCTAAATGACTGTTGGATGTGAATTATGACTTTTTCAACTAAAATAAGTGTGTTTAAAGTCATTTCTGTGCCTGAAACGGGTCAAAATTGAAGCTTTTGAGTAAGCAAAACTCTGTAAAAATGGCACTTTTGGTCACTGTGAGGGTTTAAAAAGTGGTTATTCAACATGAGGCACGATCCAATTGACATTTTGAATCATTTTGGGTACAGTCCAAAAAATCAATTTTCGGATGAAAAACGATGACTCCGGACATGTCGAACGTTCCCAAAATGGTCTATAATGATGAAATTTTAACATTTAATCTTTTGACTCTAAATGACTGTTGGATGTGCATTATGACTTTTTCAACTAAAATAAGTGTGTTTAAAGTCCTTTCTGTGCCTGAAACGGGTCAAAATTGAAGCTTTTGAGTAAGCAAAACTCTGTAAAAATGGCAATTTTGGTCACTGTGAGGGTTTAAAAAGTGGTTATTCAACATGAGGCACGATCCAATTGACATTTTGAATCATTTTTGGTACAGTCCAAAAAATCCATTTTCGGATGAAAAACGATGACTCCGGACATGCCGAACGTTCCCAAAATGGTCTATAATGATGAAATTTTAACATTTAATCTTTTGACTCTAAATGACTGTTGGATGTGAATTATGACTTTTTCAACTAAAATACGTGTGTTTAAAGTCATTTCTGTGCCTGAAACGGGTCAAAATTGAAGCTTTTGAGTAAGCAAAACTCTGTAAAAATGGCACTTTTGGTCACTGTGAGGGTTTAAAAAGTGGTTATTCAACATGAGGCACGATCCAATTGACATTTTGAATCATTTTGGGTACAGTCCAAAAAATCAATTTTCGGATGAAAAACGATGACTCCGGACATGTCGAACGTTCCCAAAATGGTCTATAATGATGAAATTTTAACATTTAATCTTTTGACTCTAAATGACTGTTGGATGTGAATTATGACTTTTTCAACTAAAATAAGTGTGTTTAAAGTCATTTCTGTGCCTGAAACGGGTCAAAATTGAAGCTTTTGAGTAAGCAAAACTCTGTAAAAATGGCACTTTTGGTCACTGTGAGGGTTTAAAAAGTGGTTATTCAACATGAGGCACGATCCAATTGACATTTTGAATCATTTTTGGTACAGTCCAAAAAATCAATTTTCGGATGAAAAACGATGACTCCGGACATGCCGAACGTTCCCAAAATGGTCTATAATGATGAAATTTTAACATTTAATTTTTTGACTCTAAATGACTGTTGGATGTAAATTATGACTTTTTCAACTAAAATACGTGTGTTTAAAGTCATTTCTGTGCCTGAAACGGGTCAAAATTGAAGCTTTTGAGTAAGCAAAACTCTGTAAAAATGGCACTTTTGGTCACTGTGAGGGTTTAAAAAGTGGTTATTCAACATGAGGCACGACCCAATTGACATTTTGAATCGTTTTGGGTACAGTCCAAAAAATCAATTTTCGGATGAAAAACGATGACTCCGGACATGCCGAACGTTCCCAAAATGGTCTATAATGATGAAATTTTAACATTTAATCTTTTGACTCTAAATGACTGTTGGATGTGAATTATGACTTTTTCAACTAAAATAAGTGTGTTTAAAGTCATTTCTGTGCCTGAAACGGGTCAAAATTGAAGCTTTTGAGTAAGCAAAACTCTGTAAAAATGGCACTTTTGGTCACTGTGAGGGTTTAAAAAGTGGTTATTCAACATGAGGCACGATCCAATTGACATTTTGAATCATTTTGGGTACAGTCCAAAAAATCAATTTTCGGATGAAAAACGATGACTCCGGACATGTCGAACGTTCCCAAAATGGTCTATAATGATGAAATTTTAACATTTAATCTTTTGACTCTAAATGACTGTTGGATGTGCATTATGACTTTTTCAACTAAAATAAGTGTGTTTAAAGTCCTTTCTGTGCCTGAAACGGGTCAAAATTGAAGCTTTTGAGTAAGCAAAACTCTGTAAAAATGGCAATTTTGGTCACTGTGAGGGTTTAAAAAGTGGTTATTCAACATGAGGCACGATCCAATTGACATTTTGAATCATTTTTGGTACAGTCCAAAAAATCCATTTTCGGATGAAAAACGATGACTCCGGACATGCCGAACGTTCCCAAAATGGTCTATAATGATGAAATTTTAACATTTAATCTTTTGACTCTAAATGACTGTTGGATGTGAATTATGACTTTTTCAACTAAAATACGTGTGTTTAAAGTCATTTCTGTGCCTGAAACGGGTCAAAATTGAAGCTTTTGAGTAAGCAAAACTCTGTAAAAATGGCACTTTTGGTCACTGTGAGGGTTTAAAAAGTGGTTATTCAACATGAGGCACGACCCAATTGACATTTTGAATCATTTTGGGTACAGTCCAAAAAATCAATTTTCGGATGAAAAACGATGACTCCGGACATGTCGAACGTTCCCAAAATGGTCTATAAAGATGAAATTTTAACATTTAATCATTTGACTCTAAATGACTGTTGGATGTACATTATGACTTTTTCAACTAAAATAAGTGTGTTTAAAGTCATTTCTGTGCCTGAAACGGGTCAAAATTGAAGCTTTTGAGTAAGCAAAACTCTGTAAAAATGGCAATTTTGGTCACTGTGAGGGTTTAAAAAGTGGTTATTCAACATGAGGCACGATCCAATTGACATTTTGAATCATTTTGGGTACAGTCCAAAAAATCAATTTTCGGATGAAAAACGATGACTCCGGACATGTCGAACGTTCCCAAAATGGTCTATAATGATGAAATTTTAACATTTAATCTTTTGACTCTAAATGACTGTTGGATGTGCATTATGACTTTTTCAACTAAAATAAGTGTGTTTAAAGTCCTTTCTGTGCCTGAAACGGGTCAAAATTGAAGCTTTTGAGTAAGCAAAACTCTGTAAAAATGGCAATTTTGGTCACTGTGAGGGTTTAAAAAGTGGTTATTCAACATGAGGCACGATCCAATTGACATTTTGAATCATTTTTGGTACAGTCCAAAAAATCCATTTTCGGATGAAAAACGATGACTCCGGACATGCCGAACGTTCCCAAAATGGTCTATAATGATGAAATTTTAACATTTAATCTTTTGACTCTAAATGACTGTTGGATGTGAATTATGACTTTTTCAACTAAAATACGTGTGTTTAAAGTCATTTCTGTGCCTGAAACGGGTCAAAATTGAAGCTTTTGAGTAAGCAAAACTCTGTAAAAATGGCACTTTTGGTCACTGTGAGGGTTTAAAAAGTGGTTATTCAACATGAGGCACGATCCAATTGACATTTTGAATCATTTTGGGTACAGTCCAAAAAATCAATTTTCGGATGAAAAACGATGACTCCGGACATGTCGAACGTTCCCAAAATGGTCTATAATGATGAAATTTTAACATTTAATCTTTTGACTCTAAATGACTGTTGGATGTGAATTATGACTTTTTCAACTAAAATAAGTGTGTTTAAAGTCATTTCTGTGCCTGAAACGGGTCAAAATTGAAGCTTTTGAGTAAGCAAAACTCTGTAAAAATGGCACTTTTGGTCACTGTGAGGGTTTAAAAAGTGGTTATTCAACATGAGGCACGATCCAATTGACATTTTGAATCATTTTTGGTACAGTCCAAAAAATCAATTTTCGGATGAAAAACGATGACTCCGGACATGCCGAACGTTCCCAAAATGGTCTATAATGATGAAATTTTAACATTTAATTTTTTGACTCTAAATGACTGTTGGATGTAAATTATGACTTTTTCAACTAAAATACGTGTGTTTAAAGTCATTTCTGTGCCTGAAACGGGTCAAAATTGAAGCTTTTGAGTAAGCAAAACTCTGTAAAAATGGCACTTTTGGTCACTGTGAGGGTTTAAAAAGTGGTTATTCAACATGAGGCACGACCCAATTGACATTTTGAATCGTTTTGGGTACAGTCCAAAAAATCAATTTTCGGATGAAAAACGATGACTCCGGACATGTCGAACGTTCCCAAAATGGTCTATAATGATGAAATTTTAACATTTAATCTTTTGACTCTTAATGACTGTTGGATGTGAATTATGACTTTTTCAACTAAAATAAGTGTGTTTAAAGTCATTTCTGTGCCTGAAACGGGTCAAAATTGAAGCTTTTGAGTAAGCAAAACTCTGTAAAAATGGCACTTTTGGTCACTGTGAGGGTTTAAAAAGTGGTTATTCAACATGAGGCACGATCCAATTGACATTTTGAATCATTTTTGGTACAGTCTAAAAAATCAATTTTCGGATGAAAAACGATGACTCCGGACATGCAGAACGTTCCCAAAATGGTCTATAATGATGAAATTTTAACATTTAATCTTTTGACTCTAAATGACTGTTGGATGTGAATTATGACTTTTTCAACTAAAATACGTGTGTTTAAAGTCATTTCTGTGCCTGAAACGGGTCAAAATTGAAGCTTTTGAGTAAGCAAAACTCTGTAAAAATTGCACTTTTGGTCACTGTGAGGGTTTAAAAAGCGGTTATTCAACATGAGGCACGACCCAATTGACATTTTGAATCATTTTGGGTACAGTCCAAAAAATCAATTTTCGGATGAAAAACGATGACTCCGGACATGTCGAACGTTCCCAAAATGGTCTATAATGATGAAATTTTAACATTTAATCGTTTGACTCTAAATGACTGTTGGATGTGAATTATGACTTTTTCAACTAAAATAAGTGTGTTTAAAGTCATTTCTGTGCCTGAAACGGGTCAAAATTGAAGCTTTTGAGTAAGCAAAACTCTGTAAAAATGGCAATTTTGGTCACTGTGAGGGTTTAAAAAGTGGTTATTCAACATGAGGCACGATCCAATTGACATTTTGAATCATTTTTGGTACAGTCTAAAAAATCAATTTTCGGATGAAAAACGATGACTCCGGACATGCAGAACGTTCCCAAAATGGTCTATAATGATGAAATTTTAACATTTAATCTTTTGACTCTAAATGACTGTTGGATGTGAATTATGACTTTTTCAACTAAAATACGTGTGTTTAAAGTCATTTCTGTGCCTGAAACGGGTCAAAATTGAAGCTTTTGAGTAAGCAAAACTCTCTAAAAATGGCACTTTTGGTCACTGTGAGGGTTTAAAAAGTGGTTATTCAACATGAGGCATGATCCAATTGACATTTTGAATCATTTTGGGTACAGTCCAAAAAATCAATTTTCGGATGAAAAACGATGACTCCGGACATGTCGAACGTTCCCAAAATGGTCTATAATGATGAAATTTTAACATTTAATCTTTTGACTCTTAATGACTGTTGGATGTGAATTATGACTTTTTCAACTAAAATACGTGTGTTTAAAGTCATTTCTGTGCCTGAAACGGGTCAAAATTGAAGCTTTTGAGTAAGCAAAACTCTGTAAAAATGGCACTTTTGGTCACTGTGAGGGTTTAAAAAGTGGTTATTCAACATGAGGCACGATCCAATTGACATTTTGAATCATTTTTGGGTACAGTCCAAAAAATTAATTTTCGGATGAAAAACGATGACTCCGGACATGTCGAATGTTCCCAAAATGGTCTATAATGATGACATTTTAACATTTAATCTCTTGACTCTTAATGACTGTTGGATGTGAATTATGACTTTTTCAACTAAAATAAGTGTGTTTAAAGTCATTTCTGTGCCTGAAACGGGTCAAAATTGAAGCTTTTGAGTAAGGAAAACTCTGTTAAAATGGCAATTTTGGTCACTGTGAGGGTTTAAAAAGTGGTTATTCAACATGAGGCACGATCCAATTGACATTTTGAATCATTTTTGGTACAGTCCAAAAAATCAATTTTCGGATGAAAAACGATGACTCCGGACATGCCGAACGTTCCCAAAATGGTCTATAATGATGAAATTTTAACATTTAATCTTTTGACTCTAAATGACTGTTGGATGTGAATTATGACTTTTTCAACTAAAATAAGTGTGTTTAAAGTCCTTTCTGTGCCTGAAACGGGTCAAAATTGAAGCTTTTGAGTAAGCAAAACTCTGTAAAAATGGCAATTTTGGTCACTGTGAGGGTTTAAAAAGTGGTTATTCAACATGAGGCACGATCCAATTGACATTTTGAATCATTTTTGGTACAGTCCAAAAAATCCATTTTCGGATGAAAAACGATGACTCCGGACATGCCGAACATTCCCAAAATGGTCTATAATGATGAAATTTTAACATTTAATCTTTTGACTCTAAATGACTGTTGGATGTGAATTATGACTTTTTCAACTAAAATACGTGTGTTTAAAGTCATTTCTGTGCCCGAAACGGGTCAAAATTGAAGCTTTTGAGTAAGCAAAACTCTGTAAAAATGGCACTTTTGGTCACTGTGAGGGTTTAAAAAGTGGTTATTCAACATGAGGCACGATCCAATTGACATTTTGAATCATTTTGGGTACAGTCCAAAAAATCAATTTTCGGATGAAAAATGATGACTCCGGACATGTCGAACGTTCCCAAAATGGTCTATAATGATGAAATTTTAACATTTAATCTTTTGATTCTAAATGACTGTTGGATGTGAATTATGACTTTTTCAACTAAAATAAGTGTGTTTAAAGTCATTTCTGTGCCTGAAACGGGTCAAAATTGAAGCTTTTGAGTAAGCAAAACTCTGTAAAAATGGCACTTTTGGTCACTGTGAGGGTTTAAAAAGTGGTTATTCAACATGAGGCACGATCCAATTGACATTTTGAATCATTTTTGGTACAGTCCAAAAAATCCATTTTCGGATGAAAAACGATGACTCCGGACATGCCGAACGTTCCCAAAATGGTCTATAATGATGAAATTTTAACATTTAATCTTCTGACTCTAAATGACTGTTGGATGTAAATTATGACTTTTTCAACTAAAATACGTGTGTTTAAAGTCATTTCTGTGCCTGAAACGGGTCAAAATTGAAGCTTTTGAGTAAGCAAAACTCTGTAAAAATGGCACTTTTGGTCACTGTGAGGGTTTAAAAAGTGGTTATTCAACATGAGGCACGACCCAATTGACATTTTGAATCATTTTGGGTACAGTCCAAAAAATCAATTTTCGGATGAAAAACGATGACTCCGGACATGTCGAACGTTCCCAAAATGGTCTATAATGATGACATTTTAACATTTAATCTTTTGACTCTAAATGACTGTTGGATGTGAATTATGACTTTTTCAACTAAAATAAGTGTGTTTAAAGTCATTTCTGTGCCTGAAACGGGTCAAAATTGAAGCTTTTGAGTAAGTAAAACTCTGTAAAAATGGCACTTTTGGTCACTGTGAGGGTTTAAAAAGTGGTTATTCAACATGAGGCACGATCCAATTGACATTTTGAATCATTTTGGGTACAGTCCAAAAAATCAATTTTCGGATGAAAAACGATGAGTCCGGACATGTCGAACGTTCCCAAAATGGTCTATAATGATGAAATTTTAACATTTAATCATTTGACTCTAAATGACTGTTGGATGTGCATAATGACTTTTTCAACTAAAATAAGTGTGTTTAAAGTCATTTCTGTGCCTGAAACGGGTCAAAATTGAAGCTTTTGAGTAAGCAAAACTTTGTAAAAATGGCAATTTTGGTCACTGTGAGGGTTTAAAAAGTGGTTATTCAACATGAGGCACGATCCAATTGACATTTTGAATCATTTTTGGTACAGTCTAAAAAATCAATTTTCGGATGAAAAACGATGACTCCGGACATGCAGAACGTTCCCAAAATGGTCTATAATGATGAAATTTTAACATTTAATCTTTTGACTCTAAATGACTGTTGGATGTGAATTATGACTTTTTCAACTAAAATACATGTGTTTAAAGTCATTTCTGTGCCTGAAACGGGTCAAAATTGAAGCTTTTGAGTAAGCAAAACTCTGTAAAAATGGCACTTTTGGTCACTGTGAGGGTTTAAAAAGTGGTTATTCAACATGAGGCATGATCCAATTGACATTTTGAATCATTTTGGGTACAGTCCAAAAAATCAATTTTCGGATGAAAAACGATGACTCCGGACATGTCGAACGTTCCCAAAATGGTCTATAATGATGAAATTTTAACATTTAGTCTTTTGACTCTTAATGACGGTTGGATGTGAATTATGACTTTTTCAACTAAAATAAGTGTGTTTAAAGTCATTTCTGTGCCTGAAACGGGTCAAAATTGAAGCTTTTGAGTAAGCAAAACTCCGTAAAAATGGCACTTTTGGTCACTGTGAGGGTTTAAAAAGTGGTTATTCAACATGAGGCACGATCCAATTGACATTTTGAATCATTTTGGGTACAGTCCAAAAAATCAATTTTCGGATGAAAAACGATGACTCCGGACATGTCGAACGTTCCCAAAATGGTCTATAATGATGAAATTTTAACATTTAATCATTTGACTCTAAATGACTGTTGGATGTGCATTATGACTTTTTCAACTAAAATAAGTGTGTTTAAAGTCATTTCTGTGCCTGAAACGGGTCAAAATTGAAGCTTTTGAGTAAGCAAAACTCTGTAAAAATGGCAATTTTGGTCACTGTGAGGGTTTAAAAAGTGGTTATTCAACATGAGGCACGATCCAATTGACATTTTGAATCATTTTTGGTACAGTCTAAAAAATCAATTTTCGGATGAAAAACGATGACTCCGGACATGCAGAACGTTCCCAAAATGGTCTATAATGATGAAATTTTAACATTTAATCTTTTGACTCTAAATGACTGTTGGATGTGAATTATGACTTTTTCAACTAAAATACGTGTGTTTAAAGTCATTTCTGTGCCTGAAACGGGTCAAAATTTAAGCTTTTGAGTAAGCAAAACTCTGTAAAAATGGCACTTTTGGTCACTGTGAGGGTTTAAAAAGTGGTTATTCAACATGAGGCATGATCCAATTGACATTTTGAATCATTTTGGGTACAGTCCAAAAAATCAATTTTCGGATGAAAAACGATGACTCCGGACATGTCGAACGTTCCCAAAATGGTCTATAATGATGAAATTTTAACATTTAATCTTTTGACTCTTAATGACTGTTGGATGTGAATTATGACTTTTTCAACTAAAATAAGTGTGTTTAAAGTCATTTCTGTGCCTGAAACGGGTCAAAATTGAAGCTTTTGAGTAAGGAAAACTCTGTAAAAATGGCAATTTTGGTCACTGTGAGGGTTTAAAAAGTGGTTATTCAACATGAGGCACGATCCAATTGACATTTTGAATCATTTTGGGTACAGTCCAAAAAATCAATTTTCAGATGAAAAACGATGACATGTCGAACGTTCCCAAAATGGTCTATAATGATGAAATTTTAACATTTAATCTTTTGACTCTAAATGACTGTTGGATGTGAATTATGACTTTTTCAACTAAAATAAGTGTGTTTAAAGTCATTTCTGTGCCTGAAACGGGTCAAAATTGAAGCTTTTGAGTAAGCAAAACTCTGTAAAAATGGCAATTTTGGTCACTGTGAGGGTTTAAAAAGTGGTTATTCAACATGAGGCACGATCCAATTGACATTTTGAATCATTTTTGGTACAGTCTAAAAAATCAATTTTCGGATGAAAAACGATGACTCCGGACATGCAGAACGTTCCCAAAATGGTCTACAATGATGAAATTTTAACATTTAATCTTTTGACTCTAAATGACTGTTGGATGTGAATTATGACTTTTTCAACTAAAATACGTGTGTTTAAAGTCATTTCTGTGCCTGAAACGGGTCAAAATTGAAGCTTTTGAGTAAGCAAAACTCTGTAAAAATGGCACTTTTGGTCACTGTGAGGGTTTAAAAAGTGGTTATTCAACATGAGGCATGATCCAATTGACATTTTGAATCATTTTTGGTACAGTCCAAAAAATCAATTTTCGGATGAAAAACGATGACTCCGGACATGCCGAACGTTCCCAAAATGGTCTATAATGATGAAATTTTAACATTTAATCTTTTGACTCTAAATGACTGTTGGATGTGAATTATGACTTTTTCAACTAAAATAAGTGTGTTTAAAGTCATTTCTGTGCCTGAAACGGGTCAAAATTGAAGCTTTTGAGTAAGCAAAACTCTGTAAAAATGGCACTTTTGGTCACTGTGAGGGTTTAAAAAGTGGTTATTCAACATGAGGCACGATCCAATTGACATTTTGAATCATTTTGGGTACAGTCCAAAAAATCAATTTTCGGATGAAAAACGATGACTCCGGACATGTCGAACGTTCCCAAAATGGTCTATAATGATGAAATTTTAACATTTAATCTTTTGACTCTAAATGACTGTTGGATGTGCATTATGACTTTTTCAACTAAAATAAGTGTGTTTAAAGTCCTTTCTGTGCCTGAAACGGGTCAAAATTGAAGCTTTTGAGTAAGCAAAACTCTGTAAAAATGGCAATTTTGGTCACTGTGAGGGTTTAAAAAGTGGTTATTCAACATGAGGCACGATCCAATTGACATTTTGAATCATTTTTGGTACAGTCCAAAAAATCCATTTTCGGATGAAAAACGATGACTCCGGACATGCCGAACGTTCCCAAAATGGTCTATAATGATGAAATTTTAACATTTAATCTTTTGACTCTAAATGACTGTTGGATGTGAATTATGACTTTTTCAACTAAAATACGTGTGTTTAAAGTCATTTCTGTGCCTGAAACGGGTCAAAATTGAAGCTTTTGAGTAAGCAAAACTCTGTAAAAATGGCACTTTTGGTCACTGTGAGGGTTTAAAAAGTGGTTATTCAACATGAGGCACGATCCAATTGACATTTTGAATCATTTTGGGTACAGTCCAAAAAATCAATTTTCGGATGAAAAACGATGACTCCGGACATGTCGAACGTTCCCAAAATGGTCTATAATGATGAAATTTTAACATTTAATCTTTTGACTCTAAATGACTGTTGGATGTGAATTATGACTTTTTCAACTAAAATAAGTGTGTTTAAAGTCATTTCTGTGCCTGAAACGGGTCAAAATTGAAGCTTTTGAGTAAGCAAAACTCTGTAAAAATGGCACTTTTGGTCACTGTGAGGGTTTAAAAAGTGGTTATTCAACATGAGGCACGATCCAATTGACATTTTGAATCATTTTTGGTACAGTCCAAAAAATCAATTTTCGGATGAAAAACGATGACTCCGGACATGCCGAACGTTCCCAAAATGGTCTATAATGATGAAATTTTAACATTTAATCTTTTGACTCTAAATGACTGTTGGATGTGAATTATGACTTTTTCAACTAAAATAAGTGTGTTTAAAGTCCTTTCTGTGCCTGAAACGGGTCAAAATTGAAGCTTTTGAGTAAGGAAAACTCTGTAAAAATGGCACTTTTGGTCACTGTGAGGGTTTAAAAAGTGGTTATTCAACATGAGGCACGATCCAATTGACATTTTGAATCATTTTGGGTACAGTCCAAAAAATCAATTTTCGGATGAAAAACGATGAGTCCGGACATGTCGAACGTTCCCAAAATGGTCTATAATGATGACATTTTAACATTTAATCATTTGACTCTAAATGACTGTTGGATGTGCATAATGACTTTTTCAACTAAAATAAGTGTGTTTAAAGTCATTTCTGTGCCTGAAACGGGTCAAAATTGAAGCTTTTGAGTAAGCAAAACTTTGTAAAAATGGCAATTTTGGTCACTGTGAGGGTTTAAAAAGTGGTTATTCAACATGAGGCACGATCCAATTGACATTTTGAATCATTTTTGGTACAGTCTAAAAAATCAATTTTCGGATGAAAAACGATGACTCCGGACATGCAGAACGTTCCCAAAATGGTCTATAATGATGAAATTTTAACATTTAATCTTTTGACTCTAAATGACTGTTGGATGTGAATTATGACTTTTTCAACTAAAATACGTGTGTTTAAAGTCATTTCTGTGCCTGAAACGGGTCAAAATTGAAGCTTTTGAGTAAGCAAAACTCTGTAAAAATGGCACTTTTGGTCACTGTGAGGGTTTAAAAAGTGGTTATTCAACATGAGGCATGATCCAATTGACATTTTGAATCATTTTGGGTACAGTCCAAAAAATCAATTTTCGGATGAAAAACGATGACTCCGGACATGTCGAACGTTCCCAAAATGGTCTATAATGATGAAATTTTAACATTTAGTCTTTTGACTCTTAATGACGGTTGGATGTGAATTATGACTTTTTCAACTAAAATAAGTGTGTTTAAAGTCATTTCTGTGCCTGAAACGGGTCAAAATTGAAGCTTTTGAGTAAGCAAAACTCTGTAAAAATGGCACTTTTGGTCACTGTGAGGGTTTAAAAAGTGGTTATTCAACATGAGGCACGATCCAATTGACATTTTGAATCATTTTGGGTACAGTCCAAAAAATCAATTTTCGGATGAAAAACGATGACTCCGGACATGCCGAACGTTCCCAAAATGGTCTATAATGATGAAATTTTAACATTTAATCATTTGACTCTAAATGACTGTTGGATGTGCATTATGACTTTTTCAACTAAAATAAGTGTGTTTAAAGTCATTTCTGTGCCTGAAACGGGTCAAAATTGAAGCTTTTGAGTAAGCAAAACTCTGTAAAAATGGCAATTTTGGTCACTGTGAGGGTTTAAAAAGTGGTTATTCAACATGAGGCACGATCCAATTGACATTTTGAATCATTTTTGGTACAGTCTAAAAAATCAATTTTCGGATGAAAAACGATGACTCCGGACATGCAGAACGTTCCCAAAATGGTCTATAATGATGAAATTTTAACATTTAATCTTTTGACTCTAAATGACTGTTGGATGTGAATTATGACTTTTTCAACTAAAATACGTGTGTTTAAAGTCATTTCTGTGCCTGAAACGGGTCAAAATTTAAGCTTTTGAGTAAGCAAAACTCTGTGAAAATGGCACTTTTGGTCACTGTGAGGGTTTAAAAAGTGGTTATTCAACATGAGGCATGATCCAATTGACATTTTGAATCATTTTGGGTACAGTCCAAAAAATCAATTTTCGGATGAAAAACGATGACTCCGGACATGTCGAACGTTCCCAAAATGGTCTATAATGATGAAATTTTAACATTTAATCTTTTGACTCTTAATGACTGTTGGATGTGAATTATGACTTTTTCAACTAAAATAAGTGTGTTTAAAGTCATTTCTGTGCCTGAAACGGGTCAAAATTGAAGCTTTTGAGTAAGGAAAACTCTGTAAAAATGGCAATTTTGGTCACTGTGAGGGTTTAAAAAGTGGTTATTCAACATGAGGCACGATCCAATTGACATTTTGAATCATTTTTGGTACAGTCCAAAAAATCAATTTTCAGATGAAAAACGATGACTCCGGACATGTCGAACGTTCCCAAAATGGTCTATAATGATGAAATTTTAACATTTAATCTTTTGACTCTTAATGACTGTTGGATGTGAATTATGACTTTTTCAACTAAAATAAGTGTGTTTAAAGTCATTTCTGTGCCTGAAACGGGTCAAAATTGAAGCTTTTGAGTAAGGAAAACTCTGTAAAAATGGCAATTTTGGTCACTGTGAGGGTTTAAAAAGTGGTTATTCAACATGAGGCACGATCCAATTGACATTTTGAATCATTTTGGGTACAGTCCAAAAAATCAATTTTCAGATGAAAAACGATGACATGTCGAACGTTCCCAAAATGGTCTATAATGATGAAATTTTAACATTTAATCTTTTGACTCTAAACGACTGTTGGATGTGAATTATGACTTTTTCAACTAAAATAAGTGTGTTTAAAGTCATTTCTGTGCCTGAAACGGGTCAAAATTGAAGCTTTTGAGTAAGCAAAACTCTGTAAAAATGGCAATTTTGGTCACTGTGAGGGTTTAAAAAGTGGTTATTCAACATGAGGCACGATCCAATTGACATTTTGAATCATTTTTGGTACAGTCTAAAAAATCAATTTTCGGATGAAAAACGATGACTCCGGACATGCAGAACGTTCCCAAAATGGTCTATAATGATGAAATTTTAACATTTAATCTTTTGACTCTAAATGACTGTTGGATGTGAATTATGACTTTTTCAACTAAAATACGTGTGTTTAAAGTCATTTCTGTGCCTGAAACGGGTCAAAATTGAAGCTTTTGAGTAAGCAAAACTCTGTAAAAATGGCACTTTTGGTCACTGTGAGGGTTTAAAAAGTGGTTATTCAACATGAGGCATGATCCAATTGACATTTTGAATCATTTTTGGTACAGTCCAAAAAATCAATTTTCGGATGAAAAACGATGACTCCGGACATGCCGAACGTTCCCAAAATGGTCTATAATGATGAAATTTTAACATTTAATCTTTTGACTCTAAATGACTGTTGGATGTGAATTATGACTTTTTCAACTAAAATAAGTGTGTTTAAAGTCATTTCTGTGCCTGAAACGGGTCAAAATTGAAGCTTTTGAGTAAGCAAAACTCTGTAAAAATGGCACTTTTGGTCACTGTGAGGGTTTAAAAAGTGGTTATTCAACATGAGGCACGATCCAATTGACATTTTGAATCATTTTGGGTACAGTCCAAAAAATCAATTTTCGGATGAAAAACGATGACTCCGGACATGTCGAACGTTCCCAAAATGGTCTATAATGATGAAATTTTAACATTTAATCTTTTGACTCTAAATGACTGTTGGATGTGCATTATGACTTTTTCAACTAAAATAAGTGTGTTTAAAGTCCTTTCTGTGCCTGAAACGGGTCAAAATTGAAGCTTTTGAGTAAGCAAAACTCTGTAAAAATGGCAATTTTGGTCACTGTGAGGGTTTAAAAAGTGGTTATTCAACATGAGGCACGATCCAATTGACATTTTGAATCATTTTTGGTACAGTCCAAAAAATCCATTTTCGGATGAAAAACGATGACTCCGGACATGCCGAACGTTCCCAAAATGGTCTATAATGATGAAATTTTAACATTTAATCTTTTGACTCTAAATGACTGTTGGATGTGAATTATGACTTTTTCAACTAAAATACGTGTGTTTAAAGTCATTTCTGTGCCTGAAACGGGTCAAAATTGAAGCTTTTGAGTAAGCAAAACTCTGTAAAAATGGCACTTTTGGTCACTGTGAGGGTTTAAAAAGTGGTTATTCAACATGAGGCACGATCCAATTGACATTTTGAATCATTTTGGGTACAGTCCAAAAAATCAATTTTCGGATGAAAAACGATGACTCCGGACATGTCGAACGTTCCCAAAATGGTCTATAATGATGAAATTTTAACATTTAATCTTTTGACTCTAAATGACTGTTGGATGTGAATTATGACTTTTTCAACTAAAATAAGTGTGTTTAAAGTCATTTCTGTGCCTGAAACGGGTCAAAATTGAAGCTTTTGAGTAAGCAAAACTCTGTAAAAATGGCACTTTTGGTCACTGTGAGGGTTTAAAAAGTGGTTATTCAACATGAGGCACGATCCAATTGACATTTTGAATCATTTTTGGTACAGTCCAAAAAATCAATTTTCGGATGAAAAACGATGACTCCGGACATGCCGAACGTTCCCAAAATGGTCTATAATGATGAAATTTTAACATTTAATTTTTTGACTCTAAATGACTGTTGGATGTAAATTATGACTTTTTCAACTAAAATACGTGTGTTTAAAGTCATTTCTGTGCCTGAAACGGGTCAAAATTGAAGCTTTTGAGTAAGCAAAACTCTGTAAAAATGGCACTTTTGGTCACTGTGAGGGTTTAAAAAGTGGTTATTCAACATGAGGCACGACCCAATTGACATTTTGAATCGTTTTGGGTACAGTCCAAAAAATCAATTTTCGGATGAAAAACGATGACTCCGGACATGTCGAACGTTCCCAAAATGGTCTATAATGATGAAATTTTAACATTTAATCATTTGACTCTAAATGACTGTTGGATGTGCATAATGACTTTTTCAACTAAAATAAGTGTGTTTAAAGTCATTTCTGTGCCTGAAACGGGTCAAAATTGAAGCTTTTGAGTAAGCAAAACTTTGTAAAAATGGCAATTTTGGTCACTGTGAGGGTTTAAAAAGTGGTTATTCAACATGAGGCACGATCCAATTGACATTTTGAATCATTTTTGGTACAGTCTAAAAAATCAATTTTCGGATGAAAAACGATGACTCCGGACATGCAGAACGTTCCCAAAACGGTCTATAATGATGAAATTTTAACATTTAATCTTTTGACTCTAAATGACTGTTGGATGTGAATTATGACTTTTTCAACTAAAATACGTGTGTTTAAAGTCATTTCTGTGCCTGAAACGGGTCAAAATTGAAGCTTTTGAGTAAGCAAAACTCTGTAAAAATGGCACTTTTGGTCACTGTGAGGGTTTAAAAAGTGGTTATTCAACATGAGGCATGATCCAATTGACATTTTGAATCGTTTTGGGTACAGTCCAAAAAATCAATTTTCGGATGAAAAACGATGACTCCGGACATGTCGAACGTTCCCAAAATGGTCTATAATGATGAAATTTTAACATTTAATCATTTGACTCTAAATGACTGTTGGATGTGCATTATGACTTTTTCAACTAAAATAAGTGTGTTTAAAGTCCTTTCTGTGCCTGAAACGGGTCAAAATTGAAGCTTTTGAGTAAGCAAAACTCTGTAAAAATGGCAATTTTGGTCACTGTGAGGGTTTAAAAAGTGGTTATTCAACATGAGGCACGATCCAATTGACATTTTGAATCATTTTTGGTACAGTCCAAAAAATCCATTTTCGGATGAAAAACGATGACTCCGGACATGCCGAACGTTCCCAAAATGGTCTATAATGATGAAATTTTAACATTTAATCTTTTGACTCTAAATGACTGTTGGATGTGAATTATGACTTTTTCAACTAAAATACGTGTGTTTAAAGTCATTTCTGTGCCTGAAACGGGTCAAAATTGAAGCTTTTGAGTAAGCAAAACTCTGTAAAAATGGCACTTTTGGTCACTGTGAGGGTTTAAAAAGTGGTTATTCAACATGAGGCACGATCCAATTGACATTTTGAATCATTTTGGGTACAGTCCAAAAAATCAATTTTCGGATGAAAAACGATGACTCCGGACATGTCGAACGTTCCCAAAATGGTCTATAATGATGAAATTTTAACATTTAATCTTTTGACTCTAAATGACTGTTGGATGTGAATTATGACTTTTTCAACTAAAATAAGTGTGTTTAAAGTCATTTCTGTGCCTGAAACGGGTCAAAATTGAAGCTTTTGAGTAAGCAAAACTCTGTAAAAATGGCACTTTTGGTCACTGTGAGGGTTTAAAAAGTGGTTATTCAACATGAGGCACGATCCAATTGACATTTTGAATCATTTTTGGTACAGTCCAAAAAATCAATTTTCGGATGAAAAACGATGACTCCGGACATGCCGAACGTTCCCAAAATGGTCTATAATGATGAAATTTTAACATTTAATTTTTTGACTCTAAATGACTGTTGGATGTAAATTATGACTTTTTCAACTAAAATACGTGTGTTTAAAGTCATTTCTGTGCCTGAAACGGGTCAAAATTGAAGCTTTTGAGTAAGCAAAACTCTGTAAAAATGGCACTTTTGGTCACTGTGAGGGTTTAAAAAGTGGTTATTCAACATGAGGCACGACCCAATTGACATTTTGAATCGTTTTGGGTACAGTCCAAAAAATCAATTTTCGGATGAAAAACGATGACTCCGGACATGTCGAACGTTCCCAAAATGGTCTATAATGATGAAATTTTAACATTTAATCATTTGACTCTAAATGACTGTTGGATGTGCATAATGACTTTTTCAACTAAAATAAGTGTGTTTAAAGTCATTTCTGTGCCTGAAACGGGTCAAAATTGAAGCTTTTGAGTAAGCAAAACTTTGTAAAAATGGCAATTTTGGTCACTGTGAGGGTTTAAAAAGTGGTTATTCAACATGAGGCACGATCCAATTGACATTTTGAATCATTTTTGGTACAGTCTAAAAAATCAATTTTCGGATGAAAAACGATGACTCCGGACATGCAGAACGTTCCCAAAACGGTCTATAATGATGAAATTTTAACATTTAATCTTTTGACTCTAAATGACTGTTGGATGTGAATTATGACTTTTTCAACTAAAACACGTGTGTTTAAAGTCATTTCTGTGCCTGAAACGGGTCAAAATTGAAGCTTTTGAGTAAGCAAAACTCTGTAAAAATGGCACTTTTGGTCACTGTGAGGGTTTAAAAAGTGGTTATTCAACATGAGGCATGATCCAATTGACATTTTGAATCATTTTGGGTACAGTCCAAAAAATCAATTTTCGGATGAAAAACGATGACTCCGGACATGTCGAACGTTCCCAAAATGGTCTATAATGATGAAATTTTAACATTTAGTCTTTTGACTCTTAATGACGGTTGGATGTGAATTATGACTTTTTCAACTAAAATAAGTGTGTTTAAAGTCATTTCTGTGCCTGAAACGGGTCAAAATTGAAGCTTTTGAGTAAGCAAAACTCTGTAAAAATGGCACTTTTGGTCACTGTGAGGGTTTAAAAAGTGGTTATTCAACATGAGGCACGATCCAATTGACATTTTGAATCATTTTGGGTACAGTCCAAAAAATCAATTTTCGGATGAAAAACGATGACTCCGGACATGTCGAACGTTCCCAAAATGGTCTATAATGATGAAATTTTAACATTTAATCATTTGACTCTAAATGACTGTTGGATGTGCATTATGACTTTTTCAACTAAAATAAGTGTGTTTAAAGTCATTTCTGTGCCTGAAACGGGTCAAAATTGAAGCTTTTGAGTAAGCAAAACTCTGTAAAAATGGCAATTTTGGTCACTGTGAGGGTTTAAAAAGTGGTTATTCAACATGAGGCACGATCCAATTGACATTTTGAATCATTTTTGGTACAGTCTAAAAAATCAATTTTCGGATGAAAAACGATGACTCCGGACATGCAGAACGTTCCCAAAATGGTCTATAATGATGAAATTTTAACATTTAATCTTTTGACTCTAAATGACTGTTGGATGTGAATTATGACTTTTTCAACTAAAATACGTGTGTTTAAAGTCATTTCTGTGCCTGAAACGGGTCAAAATTTAAGCTTTTGAGTAAGCAAAACTCTGTAAAAATGGCACTTTTGGTCACTGTGAGGGTTTAAAAAGTGGTTATTCAACATGAGGCATGATCCAATTGACATTTTGAATCATTTTGGGTACAGTCCAAAAAATCAATTTTCGGATGAAAAACGATGACTCCGGACATGTCGAACGTTCCCAAAATGGTCTATAATGATGAAATTTTAACATTTAATCTTTTGACTCTTAATGACTGTTGGATGTGAATTATGACTTTTTCAACTAAAATAAGTGTGTTTAAAGTCATTTCTGTGCCTGAAACGGGTCAAAATTGAAGCTTTTGAGTAAGGAAAACTCTGTAAAAATGGCAATTTTGGTCACTGTGAGGGTTTAAAAAGTGGTTATTCAACATGAGGCACGATCCAATTGACATTTTGAATCATTTTTGGTACAGTCCAAAAAATCAATTTTCAGATGAAAAACGATGACTCCGGACATGTCGAACGTTCCCAAAATGGTCTATAATGATGAAATTTTAACATTTAATCTTTTGACTCTTAATGACTGTTGGATGTGAATTATGACTTTTTCAACTAAAATAAGTGTGTTTAAAGTCATTTCTGTGCCTGAAACGGGTCAAAATTGAAGCTTTTGAGTAAGGAAAACTCTGTAAAAATGGCAATTTTGGTCACTGTGAGGGTTTAAAAAGTGGTTATTCAACATGAGGCACGATCCAATTGACATTTTGAATCATTTTGGGTACAGTCCAAAAAATCAATTTTCAGATGAAAAACGATGACATGTCGAACGTTCCCAAAATGGTCTATAATGATGAAATTTTAACATTTAATCTTTTGACTCTAAATGACTGTTGGATGTGAATTATGACTTTTTCAACTAAAATAAGTGTGTTTAAAGTCATTTCTGTGCCTGAAACGGGTCAAAATTGAAGCTTTTGAGTAAGCAAAACTCTGTAAAAATGGCAATTTTGGTCACTGTGAGGGTTTAAAAAGTGGTTATTCAACATGAGGCACGATCCAATTGACATTTTGAATCATTTTTGGTACAGTCTAAAAAATCAATTTTCGGATGAAAAACGATGACTCCGGACATGCAGAACGTTCCCAAAATGGTCTATAATGATGAAATTTTAACATTTAATCTTTTGACTCTAAATGACTGTTGGATGTGAATTATGACTTTTTCAACTAAAATACGTGTGTTTAAAGTCATTTCTGTGCCTGAAACGGGTCAAAATTGAAGCTTTTGAGTAAGCAAAACTCTGTAAAAATGGCACTTTTGGTCACTGTGAGGGTTTAAAAAGTGGTTATTCCACATGAGGCATGATCCAATTGACATTTTGAATCATTTTTGGTACAGTCCAAAAAATCAATTTTCGGATGAAAAACGATGACTCCGGACATGCCGAACGTTCCCAAAATGGTCTATAATGATGAAATTTTAACATTTAATCTTTTGACTCTAAATGACTGTTGGATGTGAATTATGACTTTTTCAACTAAAATACGTGTGTTTAAAGTCATTTCTGTGCCTGAAACGGGTCAAAATTGAAGCTTTTGAGTAAGCAAAACTCTGTAAAAATGGCACTTTTGGTCACTGTGAGGGTTTAAAAAGTGGTTATTCAACATGAGGCACGATCCAATTGACATTTTGAATCATTTTGGGTACAGTCCAAAAAATCAATTTTCGGATGAAAAACGATGACTCCGGACATGTCGAACGTTCCCAAAATGGTCTATAATGATGAAATTTTAACATTTAATCTTTTGACTCTAAATGACTGTTGGATGTGAATTATGACTTTTTCAACTAAAATAAGTGTGTTTAAAGTCATTTCTGTGCCTGAAACGGGTCAAAATTGAAGCTTTTGAGTAAGCAAAACTCTGTAAAAATGGCACTTTTGGTCACTGTGAGGGTTTAAAAAGTGGTTATTCAACATGAGGCACGATCCAATTGACATTTTGAATCATTTTTGGTACAGTCCAAAAAATCAATTTTCGGATGAAAAACGATGACTCCGGACATGCCGAACGTTCCCAAAATGGTCTATAATGATGAAATTTTAACATTTAATTTTTTGACTCTAAATGACTGTTGGATGTAAATTATGACTTTTTCAACTAAAATACGTGTGTTTAAAGTCATTTCTGTGCCTGAAACGGGTCAAAATTGAAGCTTTTGAGTAAGCAAAACTCTGTAAAAATGGCACTTTTGGTCACTGTGAGGGTTTAAAAAGTGGTTATTCAACATGAGGCACGACCCAATTGACATTTTGAATCATTTTGGGTACAGTCCAAAAAATCAATTTTCGGATGAAAAACGATGACTCCGGACATGTCGAACGTTCCCAAAATGGTCTATAATGATGAAATTTTAACATTTAATCTTTTGACTCTTAATGACTGTTGGATGTGAATTATGACTTTTTCAACTAAAATAAGTGTGTTTAAAGTCATTTCTGTGCCTGAAACGGGTCAAAATTGAAGCTTTTGAGTAAGCAAAACTCTGTAAAAATGGCACTTTTGGTCACTGTGAGGGTTTAAAAAGTGGTTATTCAACATGAGGCACGATCCAATTGACATTTTGAATCATTTTTGGTACAGTCTAAAAAATCAATTTTCGGATGAAAAACGATGACTCCGGACATGCAGAACGTTCCCAAAATGGTCTATAATGATGAAATTTTAACATTTAATCTTTTGACTCTAAATGACTGTTGGATGTGAATTATGACTTTTTCAACTAAAATACGTGTGTTTAAAGTCATTTCTGTGCCTGAAACGGGTCAAAATTGAAGCTTTTGAGTAAGCAAAACTCTGTAAAAATTGCACTTTTGGTCACTGTGAGGGTTTAAAAAGTGGTTATTCAACATGAGGCACGACCCAATTGACATTTTGAATCATTTTGGGTACAGTCCAAAAAATCAATTTTCGGATGAAAAACGATGACTCCGGACATGTCGAACGTTCCCAAAATGGTCTATAATGATGAAATTTTAACATTTAATCGTTTGACTCTAAATGACTGTTGGATGTGAATTATGACTTTTTCAACTAAAATAAGTGTGTTTAAAGTCATTTCTGTGCCTGAAACGGGTCAAAATTGAAGCTTTTGAGTAAGCAAAACTCTGTAAAAATGGCAATTTTGGTCACTGTGAGGGTTTAAAAAGTGGTTATTCAACATGAGGCACGATCCAATTGACATTTTGAATCATTTTTGGTACAGTCTAAAAAATCAATTTTCGGATGAAAAACGATGACTCCGGACATGCAGAACGTTCCCAAAATGGTCTATAATGATGAAATTTTAACATTTAATCTTTTGACTCTAAATGACTGTTGGATGTGAATTATGACTTTTTCAACTAAAATACGTGTGTTTAAAGTCATTTCTGTGCCTGAAACGGGTCAAAATTGAAGCTTTTGAGTAAGCAAAACTCTCTAAAAATGGCACTTTTGGTCACTGTGAGGGTTTAAAAAGTGGTTATTCAACATGAGGCATGATCCAATTGACATTTTGAATCATTTTGGGTACAGTCCAAAAAATCAATTTTCGGATGAAAAACGATGACTCCGGACATGTCGAACGTTCCCAAAATGGTCTATAATGATGAAATTTTAACATTTAATCTTTTGACTCTTAATGACTGTTGGATGTGAATTATGACTTTTTCAACTAAAATACGTGTGTTTAAAGTCATTTCTGTGCCTGAAACGGGTCAAAATTGAAGCTTTTGAGTAAGCAAAACTCTGTAAAAATGGCACTTCTGGTCACTGTGAGGGTTTAAAAAGTGGTTATTCAACATGAGGCACGATCCAATTGACATTTTGAATCATTTTTGGGTACAGTCCAAAAAATTAATTTTCGGATGAAAAACGATGACTCCGGACATGTCGAACGTTCCCAAAATGGTCTATAATGATGAAATTTTAACATTTAATCTTTTGATTCTAAATGACTGTTGGATGTGAATTATGACTTTTTCAACTAAAATAAGTGTGTTTAAAGTCATTTCTGTGCCTGAAACGGGTCAAAATTGAAGCTTTTGAGTAAGCAAAACTCTGTAAAAATGGCACTTTTGGTCACTGTGAGGGTTTAAAAAGTGGTTATTCAACATGAGGCACGATCCAATTGACATTTTGAATCATTTTTGGTACAGTCCAAAAAATCAATTTTCGGATGAAAAACGATGACTCCGGACATGCCGAACGTTCCCAAAATGGTCTATAATGATGAAATTTTAACATTTAATCTTCTGACTCTAAATGACTGTTGGATGTAAATTATGACTTTTTCAACTAAAATACGTGTGTTTAAAGTCATTTCTGTGCCTGAAACGGGTCAAAATTGAAGCTTTTGAGTAAGCAAAACTCTGTAAAAATGGCACTTTTGGTCACTGTGAGGGTTTAAAAAGTGGTTATTCAACATGAGGCACGACCCAATTGACATTTTGAATCATTTTGGGTACAGTCCAAAAAATCAATTTTCGGATGAAAAACGATGACTCCGGACATGCCGAACGTTCCCAAAATGGTCTATAATGATGAAATTTTAACATTTAATCTTTTGACTCTAAATGACTGTTGGATGTGAATTATGACTTTTTCAACTAAAATAAGTGTGTTTAAAGTCATTTCTGTGCCTGAAACGGGTCAAAATTGAAGCTTTTGAGTAAGCAAAACTCTGTAAAAATGGCACTTTTGGTCACTGTGAGGGTTTAAAAAGTGGTTATTCAACATGAGGCACGATCCAATTGACATTTTGAATCATTTTGGGTACAGTCCAAAAAATCAATTTTCGGATGAAAAACGATGACTCCGGACATGTCGAACGTTCCCAAAATGGTCTATAATGATGAAATTTTAACATTTAATCTTTTGACTCTAAATGACTGTTGGATGTGCATTATGACTTTTTCAACTAAAATAAGTGTGTTTAAAGTCCTTTCTGTGCCTGAAACGGGTCAAAATTGAAGCTTTTGAGTAAGCAAAACTCTGTAAAAATGGCAATTTTGGTCACTGTGAGGGTTTAAAAAGTGGTTATTCAACATGAGGCACGATCCAATTGACATTTTGAATCATTTTTGGTACAGTCCAAAAAATCCATTTTCGGATGAAAAACGATGACTCCGGACATGCCGAACGTTCCCAAAATGGTCTATAATGATGAAATTTTAACATTTAATCTTTTGACTCTAAATGACTGTTGGATGTGAATTATGACTTTTTCAACTAAAATACGTGTGTTTAAAGTCATTTCTGTGCCTGAAACGGGTCAAAATTGAAGCTTTTGAGTAAGCAAAACTCTGTAAAAATGGCACTTTTGGTCACTGTGAGGGTTTAAAAAGTGGTTATTCAACATGAGGCACGACCCAATTGACATTTTGAATCATTTTGGGTACAGTCCAAAAAATCAATTTTCGGATGAAAAACGATGACTCCGGACATGTCGAACGTTCCCAAAATGGTCTATAATGATGAAATTTTAACATTTAATCATTTGACTCTAAATGACTGTTGGATGTACATTATGACTTTTTCAACTAAAATAAGTGTGTTTAAAGTCATTTCTGTGCCTGAAACGGGTCAAAATTGAAGCTTTTGAGTAAGCAAAACTCTGTAAAAATGGCAATTTTGGTCACTGTGAGGGTTTAAAAAGTGGTTATTCAACATGAGGCACGATCCAATTGACATTTTGAATCATTTTGGGTACAGTCCAAAAAATCAATTTTCGGATGAAAAACGATGACTCCGGACATGTCGAACGTTCCCAAAATGGTCTATAATGATGAAATTTTAACATTTAATCTTTTGACTCTAAATGACTGTTGGATGTGCATTATGACTTTTTCAACTAAAATAAGTGTGTTTAAAGTCCTTTCTGTGCCTGAAACGGGTCAAAATTGAAGCTTTTGAGTAAGCAAAACTCTGTAAAAATGGCAATTTTGGTCACTGTGAGGGTTTAAAAAGTGGTTATTCAACATGAGGCACGATCCAATTGACATTTTGAATCATTTTTGGTACAGTCCAAAAAATCCATTTTCGGATGAAAAACGATGACTCCGGACATGCCGAACGTTCCCAAAATGGTCTATAATGATGAAATTTTAACATTTAATCTTTTGACTCTAAATGACTGTTGGATGTGAATTATGACTTTTTCAACTAAAATACGTGTGTTTAAAGTCATTTCTGTGCCTGAAACGGGTCAAAATTGAAGCTTTTGAGTAAGCAAAACTCTGTAAAAATGGCACTTTTGGTCACTGTGAGGGTTTAAAAAGTGGTTATTCAACATGAGGCACGATCCAATTGACATTTTGAATCATTTTGGGTACAGTCCAAAAAATCAATTTTCGGATGAAAAACGATGACTCCGGACATGTCGAACGTTCCCAAAATGGTCTATAATGATGAAATTTTAACATTTAATCTTTTGACTCTAAATGACTGTTGGATGTGAATTATGACTTTTTCAACTAAAATAAGTGTGTTTAAAGTCATTTCTGTGCCTGAAACGGGTCAAAATTGAAGCTTTTGAGTAAGCAAAACTCTGTAAAAATGGCACTTTTGGTCACTGTGAGGGTTTAAAAAGTGGTTATTCAACATGAGGCACGATCCAATTGACATTTTGAATCATTTTTGGTACAGTCCAAAAAATCAATTTTCGGATGAAAAACGATGACTCCGGACATGCCGAACGTTCCCAAAATGGTCTATAATGATGAAATTTTAACATTTAATTTTTTGACTCTAAATGACTGTTGGATGTAAATTATGACTTTTTCAACTAAAATACGTGTGTTTAAAGTCATTTCTGTGCCTGAAACGGGTCAAAATTGAAGCTTTTGAGTAAGCAAAACTCTGTAAAAATGGCACTTTTGGTCACTGTGAGGGTTTAAAAAGTGGTTATTCAACATGAGGCACGACCCAATTGACATTTTGAATCGTTTTGGGTACAGTCCAAAAAATCAATTTTCGGATGAAAAACGATGACTCCGGACATGTCGAACGTTCCCAAAATGGTCTATAATGATGAAATTTTAACATTTAATCTTTTGACTCTTAATGACTGTTGGATGTGAATTATGACTTTTTCAACTAAAATAAGTGTGTTTAAAGTCATTTCTGTGCCTGAAACGGGTCAAAATTGAAGCTTTTGAGTAAGCAAAACTCTGTAAAAATGGCACTTTTGGTCACTGTGAGGGTTTAAAAAGTGGTTATTCAACATGAGGCACGATCCAATTGACATTTTGAATCATTTTTGGTACAGTCTAAAAAATCAATTTTCGGATGAAAAACGATGACTCCGGACATGCAGAACGTTCCCAAAATGGTCTATAATGATGAAATTTTAACATTTAATCTTTTGACTCTAAATGACTGTTGGATGTGAATTATGACTTTTTCAACTAAAATACGTGTGTTTAAAGTCATTTCTGTGCCTGAAACGGGTCAAAATTGAAGCTTTTGAGTAAGCAAAACTCTGTAAAAATTGCACTTTTGGTCACTGTGAGGGTTTAAAAAGTGGTTATTCAACATGAGGCACGACCCAATTGACATTTTGAATCATTTTGGGTACAGTCCAAAAAATCAATTTTCGGATGAAAAACGATGACTCCGGACATGTCGAACGTTCCCAAAATGGTCTATAATGATGAAATTTTAACATTTAATCGTTTGACTCTAAATGACTGTTGGATGTGAATTATGACTTTTTCAACTAAAATAAGTGTGTTTAAAGTCATTTCTGTGCCTGAAACGGGTCAAAATTGAAGCTTTTGAGTAAGCAAAACTCTGTAAAAATGGCAATTTTGGTCACTGTGAGGGTTTAAAAAGTGGTTATTCAACATGAGGCACGATCCAATTGACATTTTGAATCATTTTTGGTACAGTCTAAAAAATCAATTTTCGGATGAAAAACGATGACTCCGGACATGCAGAACGTTCCCAAAATGGTCTATAATGATGAAATTTTAACATTTAATCTTTTGACTCTAAATGACTGTTGGATGTGAATTATGACTTTTTCAACTAAAATACGTGTGTTTAAAGTCATTTCTGTGCCTGAAACGGGTCAAAATTGAAGCTTTTGAGTAAGCAAAACTCTCTAAAAATGGCACTTTTGGTCACTGTGAGGGTTTAAAAAGTGGTTATTCAACATGAGGCATGATCCAATTGACATTTTGAATCATTTTGGGTACAGTCCAAAAAATCAATTTTCGGATGAAAAACGATGACTCCGGACATGTCGAACGTTCCCAAAATGGTCTATAATGATGAAATTTTAACATTTAATCTTTTGACTCTTAATGACTGTTGGATGTGAATTATGACTTTTTCAACTAAAATACGTGTGTTTAAAGTCATTTCTGTGCCTGAAACGGGTCAAAATTGAAGCTTTTGAGTAAGCAAAACTCTGTAAAAATGGCACTTTTGGTCACTGTGAGGGTTTAAAAAGTGGTTATTCAACATGAGGCACGATCCAATTGACATTTTGAATCATTTTTGGGTACAGTCCAAAAAATTAATTTTCGGATGAAAAACGATGACTCCGGACATGTCGAATGTTCCCAAAATGGTCTATAATGATGACATTTTAACATTTAATCTCTTGACTCTTAATGACTGTTGGATGTGAATTATGACTTTTTCAACTAAAATAAGTGTGTTTAAAGTCATTTCTGTGCCTGAAACGGGTCAAAATTGAAGCTTTTGAGTAAGGAAAACTCTGTTAAAATGGCAATTTTGGTCACTGTGAGGGTTTAAAAAGTGGTTATTCAACATGAGGCACGATCCAATTGACATTTTGAATCATTTTTGGTACAGTCCAAAAAATCAATTTTCGGATGAAAAACGATGACTCCGGACATGCCGAACGTTCCCAAAATGGTCTATAATGATGAAATTTTAACATTTAATCTTTTGACTCTAAATGACTGTTGGATGTGAATTATGACTTTTTCAACTAAAATAAGTGTGTTTAAAGTCCTTTCTGTGCCTGAAACGGGTCAAAATTGAAGCTTTTGAGTAAGCAAAACTCTGTAAAAATGGCAATTTTGGTCACTGTGAGGGTTTAAAAAGTGGTTATTCAACATGAGGCACGATCCAATTGACATTTTGAATCATTTTTGGTACAGTCCAAAAAATCCATTTTCGGATGAAAAACGATGACTCCGGACATGCCGAACATTCCCAAAATGGTCTATAATGATGAAATTTTAACATTTAATCTTTTGACTCTAAATGACTGTTGGATGTGAATTATGACTTTTTCAACTAAAATACGTGTGTTTAAAGTCATTTCTGTGCCCGAAACGGGTCAAAATTGAAGCTTTTGAGTAAGCAAAACTCTGTAAAAATGGCACTTTTGGTCACTGTGAGGGTTTAAAAAGTGGTTATTCAACATGAGGCACGATCCAATTGACATTTTGAATCATTTTGGGTACAGTCCAAAAAATCAATTTTCGGATGAAAAATGATGACTCCGGACATGTCGAACGTTCCCAAAATGGTCTATAATGATGAAATTTTAACATTTAATCTTTTGATTCTAAATGACTGTTGGATGTGAATTATGACTTTTTCAACTAAAATAAGTGTGTTTAAAGTCATTTCTGTGCCTGAAACGGGTCAAAATTGAAGCTTTTGAGTAAGCAAAACTCTGTAAAAATGGCACTTTTGGTCACTGTGAGGGTTTAAAAAGTGGTTATTCAACATGAGGCACGATCCAATTGACATTTTGAATCATTTTTGGTACAGTCCAAAAAATCCATTTTCGGATGAAAAACGATGACTCCGGACATGCCGAACGTTCCCAAAATGGTCTATAATGATGAAATTTTAACATTTAATCTTCTGACTCTAAATGACTGTTGGATGTAAATTATGACTTTTTCAACTAAAATACGTGTGTTTAAAGTCATTTCTGTGCCTGAAACGGGTCAAAATTGAAGCTTTTGAGTAAGCAAAACTCTGTAAAAATGGCACTTTTGGTCACTGTGAGGGTTTAAAAAGTGGTTATTCAACATGAGGCACGACCCAATTGACATTTTGAATCATTTTGGGTACAGTCCAAAAAATCAATTTTCGGATGAAAAACGATGACTCCGGACATGTCGAACGTTCCCAAAATGGTCTATAATGATGACATTTTAACATTTAATCTTTTGACTCTAAATGACTGTTGGATGTGAATTATGACTTTTTCAACTAAAATAAGTGTGTTTAAAGTCATTTCTGTGCCTGAAACGGGTCAAAATTGAAGCTTTTGAGTAAGTAAAACTCTGTAAAAATGGCACTTTTGGTCACTGTGAGGGTTTAAAAAGTGGTTATTCAACATGAGGCACGATCCAATTGACATTTTGAATCATTTTGGGTACAGTCCAAAAAATCAATTTTCGGATGAAAAACGATGAGTCCGGACATGTCGAACGTTCCCAAAATGGTCTATAATGATGAAATTTTAACATTTAATCATTTGACTCTAAATGACTGTTGGATGTGCATAATGACTTTTTCAACTAAAATAAGTGTGTTTAAAGTCATTTCTGTGCCTGAAACGGGTCAAAATTGAAGCTTTTGAGTAAGCAAAACTTTGTAAAAATGGCAATTTTGGTCACTGTGAGGGTTTAAAAAGTGGTTATTCAACATGAGGCACGATCCAATTGACATTTTGAATCATTTTTGGTACAGTCTAAAAAATCAATTTTCGGATGAAAAACGATGACTCCGGACATGCAGAACGTTCCCAAAATGGTCTATAATGATGAAATTTTAACATTTAATCTTTTGACTCTAAATGACTGTTGGATGTGATTTATGACTTTTTCAACTAAAATACATGTGTTTAAAGTCATTTCTGTGCCTGAAACGGGTCAAAATTGAAGCTTTTGAGTAAGCAAAACTCTGTAAAAATGGCACTTTTGGTCACTGTGAGGGTTTAAAAAGTGGTTATTCAACATGAGGCATGATCCAATTGACATTTTGAATCATTTTGGGTACAGTCCAAAAAATCAATTTTCGGATGAAAAACGATGACTCCGGACATGTCGAACGTTCCCAAAATGGTCTATAATGATGAAATTTTAACATTTAGTCTTTTGACTCTTAATGACGGTTGGATGTGAATTATGACTTTTTCAACTAAAATAAGTGTGTTTAAAGTCATTTCTGTGCCTGAAACGGGTCAAAATTGAAGCTTTTGAGTAAGCAAAACTCTGTAAAAATGGCACTTTTGGTCACTGTGAGGGTTTAAAAAGTGGTTATTCAACATGAGGCACGATCCAATTGACATTTTGAATCATTTTGGGTACAGTCCAAAAAATCAATTTTCGGATGAAAAACGATGACTCCGGACATGTCGAACGTTCCCAAAATGGTCTATAATGATGAAATTTTAACATTTAATCATTTGACTCTAAATGACTGTTGGATGTGCATTATGACTTTTTCAACTAAAATAAGTGTGTTTAAAGTCATTTCTGTGCCTGAAACGGGTCAAAATTGAAGCTTTTGAGTAAGCAAAACTCTGTAAAAATGGCAATTTTGGTCACTGTGAGGGTTTAAAAAGTGGTTATTCAACATGAGGCACGATCCAATTGACATTTTGAATCATTTTTGGTACAGTCTAAAAAATCAATTTTCGGATGAAAAACGATGACTCCGGACATGCAGAACGTTCCCAAAATGGTCTATAATGATGAAATTTTAACATTTAATCTTTTGACTCTAAATGACTGTTGGATGTGAATTATGACTTTTTCAACTAAAATACGTGTGTTTAAAGTCATTTCTGTGCCTGAAACGGGTCAAAATTTAAGCTTTTGAGTAAGCAAAACTCTGTAAAAATGGCACTTTTGGTCACTGTGAGGGTTTAAAAAGTGGTTATTCAACATGAGGCACGATCCAATTGACATTTTGAATCATTTTGGGTACAGTCCAAAAAATCAATTTTCGGATGAAAAACGATGACTCCGGACATGTCGAATGTTCCCAAAATGGTCTATAATGATGACATTTTAACATTTAATCTCTTGACTCTTAATGACTGTTGGATGTGAATTATGACTTTTTCAACTAAAATAAGTGTGTTTAAAGTCATTTCTGTGCCTGAAACGGGTCAAAATTGAAGCTTTTGAGTAAGGAAAACTCTGTTAAAATGGCAATTTTGGTCCCTGTGAGGGTTTAAAAAGTGGTTATTCAACATGAGGCACGATCCAATTGACATTTTGAATCATTTTTGGTACAGTCCAAAAAATCAATTTTCGGATGAAAAACGATGACTCCGGACATGCCGAACGTTCCCAAAATGGTCTATAATGATGAAATTTTAACATTTAATCTTTTGACTCTAAATGACTGTTGGATGTGAATTATGACTTTTTCAACTAAAATAAGTGTGTTTAAAGTCCTTTCTGTGCCTGAAACGGGTCAAAATTGAAGCTTTTGAGTAAGCAAAACTCTGTAAAAATGGCAATTTTGGTCACTGTGAGGGTTTAAAAAGTGGTTATTCAACATGAGGCACGATCCAATTGACATTTTGAATCATTTTTGGTACAGTCTAAAAAATCAATTTTCGGATGAAAAACGATGACTCCGGACATGCAGAACGTTCCCAAAATGGTCTATAATGATGAAATTTTAACATTTAATCTTTTGACTCTAAATGACTGTTGGATGTGAATTATGACTTTTTCAACTAAAATACGTGTGTTTAAAGTCATTTCTGTGCCTGAAACGGGTCAAAATTGAAGCTTTTGAGTAAGCAAAACTCTCTAAAAATGGCACTTTTGGTCACTGTGAGGGTTTAAAAAGTGGTTATTCAACATGAGGCATGATCCAATTGACATTTTGAATCATTTTGGGTACAGTCCAAAAAATCAATTTTCGGATGAAAAACGATGACTCCGGACATGTCGAACGTTCCCAAAATGGTCTATAATGATGAAATTTTAACATTTAATCTTTTGACTCTTAATGACTGTTGGATGTGAATTATGACTTTTTCAACTAAAATACGTGTGTTTAAAGTCATTTCTGTGCCTGAAACGGGTCAAAATTGAAGCTTTTGAGTAAGCAAAACTCTGTAAAAATGGCACTTTTGGTCACTGTGAGGGTTTAAAAAGTGGTTATTCAACATGAGGCACGATCCAATTGACATTTTGAATCATTTTTGGGTACAGTCCAAAAAATTAATTTTCGGATGAAAAACGATGACTCCGGACATGTCGAATGTTCCCAAAATGGTCTATAATGATGACATTTTAACATTTAATCTCTTGACTCTTAATGACTGTTGGATGTGAATTATGACTTTTTCAACTAAAATAAGTGTGTTTAAAGTCATTTCTGTGCCTGAAACGGGTCAAAATTGAAGCTTTTGAGTAAGGAAAACTCTGTTAAAATGGCAATTTTGGTCACTGTGAGGGTTTAAAAAGTGGTTATTCAACATGAGGCACGATCCAATTGACATTTTGAATCATTTTTGGTACAGTCCAAAAAATCAATTTTCGGATGAAAAACGATGACTCCGGACATGCCGAACGTTCCCAAAATGGTCTATAATGATGAAATTTTAACATTTAATCTTTTGACTCTAAATGACTGTTGGATGTGAATTATGACTTTTTCAACTAAAATAAGTGTGTTTAAAGTCCTTTCTGTGCCTGAAACGGGTCAAAATTGAAGCTTTTGAGTAAGCAAAACTCTGTAAAAATGGCAATTTTGGTCACTGTGAGGGTTTAAAAAGTGGTTATTCAACATGAGGCACGATCCAATTGACATTTTGAATCATTTTTGGTACAGTCCAAAAAATCCATTTTCGGATGAAAAACGATGACTCCGGACATGCCGAACATTCCCAAAATGGTCTATAATGATGAAATTTTAACATTTAATCTTTTGACTCTAAATGACTGTTGGATGTGAATTATGACTTTTTCAACTAAAATACGTGTGTTTAAAGTCATTTCTGTGCCCGAAACGGGTCAAAATTGAAGCTTTTGAGTAAGCAAAACTCTGTAAAAATGGCACTTTTGGTCACTGTGAGGGTTTAAAAAGTGGTTATTCAACATGAGGCACGATCCAATTGACATTTTGAATCATTTTGGGTACAGTCCAAAAAATCAATTTTCGGATGAAAAATGATGACTCCGGACATGTCGAACGTTCCCAAAATGGTCTATAATGATGAAATTTTAACATTTAATCTTTTGATTCTAAATGACTGTTGGATGTGAATTATGACTTTTTCAACTAAAATAAGTGTGTTTAAAGTCATTTCTGTGCCTGAAACGGGTCAAAATTGAAGCTTTTGAGTAAGCAAAACTCTGTAAAAATGGCACTTTTGGTCACTGTGAGGGTTTAAAAAGTGGTTATTCAACATGAGGCACGATCCAATTGACATTTTGAATCATTTTTGGTACAGTCCAAAAAATCCATTTTCGGATGAAAAACGATGACTCCGGACATGCCGAACGTTCCCAAAATGGTCTATAATGATGAAATTTTAACATTTAATCTTCTGACTCTAAATGACTGTTGGATGTAAATTATGACTTTTTCAACTAAAATACGTGTGTTTAAAGTCATTTCTGTGCCTGAAACGGGTCAAAATTGAAGCTTTTGAGTAAGCAAAACTCTGTAAAAATGGCACTTTTGGTCACTGTGAGGGTTTAAAAAGTGGTTATTCAACATGAGGCACGACCCAATTGACATTTTGAATCATTTTGGGTACAGTCCAAAAAATCAATTTTCGGATGAAAAACGATGACTCCGGACATGTCGAACGTTCCCAAAATGGTCTATAATGATGACATTTTAACATTTAATCTTTTGACTCTAAATGACTGTTGGATGTGAATTATGACTTTTTCAACTAAAATAAGTGTGTTTAAAGTCATTTCTGTGCCTGAAACGGGTCAAAATTGAAGCTTTTGAGTAAGTAAAACTCTGTAAAAATGGCACTTTTGGTCACTGTGAGGGTTTAAAAAGTGGTTATTCAACATGAGGCACGATCCAATTGACATTTTGAATCATTTTGGGTACAGTCCAAAAAATCAATTTTCGGATGAAAAACGATGAGTCCGGACATGTCGAACGTTCCCAAAATGGTCTATAATGATGAAATTTTAACATTTAATCATTTGACTCTAAATGACTGTTGGATGTGCATAATGACTTTTTCAACTAAAATAAGTGTGTTTAAAGTCATTTCTGTGCCTGAAACGGGTCAAAATTGAAGCTTTTGAGTAAGCAAAACTTTGTAAAAATGGCAATTTTGGTCACTGTGAGGGTTTAAAAAGTGGTTATTCAACATGAGGCACGATCCAATTGACATTTTGAATCATTTTTGGTACAGTCTAAAAAATCAATTTTCGGATGAAAAACGATGACTCCGGACATGCAGAACGTTCCCAAAATGGTCTATAATGATGAAATTTTAACATTTAATCTTTTGACTCTAAATGACTGTTGGATGTGATTTATGACTTTTTCAACTAAAATACATGTGTTTAAAGTCATTTCTGTGCCTGAAACGGGTCAAAATTGAAGCTTTTGAGTAAGCAAAACTCTGTAAAAATGGCACTTTTGGTCACTGTGAGGGTTTAAAAAGTGGTTATTCAACATGAGGCATGATCCAATTGACATTTTGAATCATTTTGGGTACAGTCCAAAAAATCAATTTTCGGATGAAAAACGATGACTCCGGACATGTCGAACGTTCCCAAAATGGTCTATAATGATGAAATTTTAACATTTAGTCTTTTGACTCTTAATGACGGTTGGATGTGAATTATGACTTTTTCAACTAAAATAAGTGTGTTTAAAGTCATTTCTGTGCCTGAAACGGGTCAAAATTGAAGCTTTTGAGTAAGCAAAACTCTGTAAAAATGGCACTTTTGGTCACTGTGAGGGTTTAAAAAGTGGTTATTCAACATGAGGCACGATCCAATTGACATTTTGAATCATTTTGGGTACAGTCCAAAAAATCAATTTTCGGATGAAAAACGATGACTCCGGACATGTCGAACGTTCCCAAAATGGTCTATAATGATGAAATTTTAACATTTAATCATTTGACTCTAAATGACTGTTGGATGTGCATTATGACTTTTTCAACTAAAATAAGTGTGTTTAAAGTCATTTCTGTGCCTGAAACGGGTCAAAATTGAAGCTTTTGAGTAAGCAAAACTCTGTAAAAATGGCAATTTTGGTCACTGTGAGGGTTTAAAAAGTGGTTATTCAACATGAGGCACGATCCAATTGACATTTTGAATCATTTTTGGTACAGTCTAAAAAATCAATTTTCGGATGAAAAACGATGACTCCGGACATGCAGAACGTTCCCAAAATGGTCTATAATGATGAAATTTTAACATTTAATCTTTTGACTCTAAATGACTGTTGGATGTGAATTATGACTTTTTCAACTAAAATACGTGTGTTTAAAGTCATTTCTGTGCCTGAAACGGGTCAAAATTTAAGCTTTTGAGTAAGCAAAACTCTGTAAAAATGGCACTTTTGGTCACTGTGAGGGTTTAAAAAGTGGTTATTCAACATGAGGCACGATCCAATTGACATTTTGAATCATTTTGGGTACAGTCCAAAAAATCAATTTTCGGATGAAAAACGATGACTCCGGACATGTCGAATGTTCCCAAAATGGTCTATAATGATGACATTTTAACATTTAATCTCTTGACTCTTAATGACTGTTGGATGTGAATTATGACTTTTTCAACTAAAATAAGTGTGTTTAAAGTCATTTCTGTGCCTGAAACGGGTCAAAATTGAAGCTTTTGAGTAAGGAAAACTCTGTTAAAATGGCAATTTTGGTCACTGTGAGGGTTTAAAAAGTGGTTATTCAACATGAGGCACGATCCAATTGACATTTTGAATCATTTTTGGTACAGTCCAAAAAATCAATTTTCGGATGAAAAACGATGACTCCGGACATGCCGAACGTTCCCAAAATGGTCTATAATGATGAAATTTTAACATTTAATCTTTTGACTCTAAATGACTGTTGGATGTGAATTATGACTTTTTCAACTAAAATAAGTGTGTTTAAAGTCCTTTCTGTGCCTGAAACGGGTCAAAATTGAAGCTTTTGAGTAAGCAAAACTCTGTAAAAATGGCAATTTTGGTCACTGTGAGGGTTTAAAAAGTGGTTATTCAACATGAGGCACGATCCAATTGACATTTTGAATCATTTTTGGTACAGTCCAAAAAATCCATTTTCGGATGAAAAACGATGACTCCGGACATGCCGAACATTCCCAAAATGGTCTATAATGATGAAATTTTAACATTTAATCTTTTGACTCTAAATGACTGTTGGATGTGAATTATGACTTTTTCAACTAAAATACGTGTGTTTAAAGTCATTTCTGTGCCCGAAACGGGTCAAAATTGAAGCTTTTGAGTAAGCAAAACTCTGTAAAAATGGCACTTTTGGTCACTGTGAGGGTTTAAAAAGTGGTTATTCAACATGAGGCACGATCCAATTGACATTTTGAATCATTTTGGGTACAGTCCAAAAAATCAATTTTCGGATGAAAAATGATGACTCCGGACATGTCGAACGTTCCCAAAATGGTCTATAATGATGAAATTTTAACATTTAATCTTTTGATTCTAAATGACTGTTGGATGTGAATTATGACTTTTTTCAACTAAAATAAGTGTGTTTAAAGTCATTTCTGTGCCTGAAACGGGTCAAAATTGAAGCTTTTGAGTAAGCAAAACTCTGTAAAAATGGCACTTTTGGTCACTGTGAGGGTTTAAAAAGTGGTTATTCAACATGAGGCACGATCCAATTGACATTTTGAATCATTTTTGGTACAGTCCAAAAAATCCATTTTCGGATGAAAAACGATGACTCCGGACATGCCGAACGTTCCCAAAATGGTCTATAATGATGAAATTTTAACATTTAATCTTCTGACTCTAAATGACTGTTGGATGTAAATTATGACTTTTTCAACTAAAATACGTGTGTTTAAAGTCATTTCTGTGCCTGAAACGGGTCAAAATTGAAGCTTTTGAGTAAGCAAAACTCTGTAAAAATGGCACTTTTGGTCACTGTGAGGGTTTAAAAAGTGGTTATTCAACATGAGGCACGACCCAATTGACATTTTGAATCATTTTGGGTACAGTCCAAAAAATCAATTTTCGGATGAAAAACGATGACTCCGGACATGTCGAACGTTCCCAAAATGGTCTATAATGATGACATTTTAACATTTAATCTTTTGACTCTAAATGACTGTTGGATGTGAATTATGACTTTTTCAACTAAAATAAGTGTGTTTAAAGTCATTTCTGTGCCTGAAACGGGTCAAAATTGAAGCTTTTGAGTAAGTAAAACTCTGTAAAAATGGCACTTTTGGTCACTGTGAGGGTTTAAAAAGTGGTTATTCAACATGAGGCACGATCCAATTGACATTTTGAATCATTTTGGGTACAGTCCAAAAAATCAATTTTCGGATGAAAAACGATGAGTCCGGACATGTCGAACGTTCCCAAAATGGTCTATAATGATGAAATTTTAACATTTAATCATTTGACTCTAAATGACTGTTGGATGTGCATAATGACTTTTTCAACTAAAATAAGTGTGTTTAAAGTCATTTCTGTGCCTGAAACGGGTCAAAATTGAAGCTTTTGAGTAAGCAAAACTTTGTAAAAATGGCAATTTTGGTCACTGTGAGGGTTTAAAAAGTGGTTATTCAACATGAGGCACGATCCAATTGACATTTTGAATCATTTTTGGTACAGTCTAAAAAATCAATTTTCGGATGAAAAACGATGACTCCGGACATGCAGAACGTTCCCAAAATGGTCTATAATGATGAAATTTTAACATTTAATCTTTTGACTCTAAATGACTGTTGGATGTGAATTATGACTTTTTCAACTAAAATACGTGTGTTTAAAGTCATTTCTGTGCCTGAAACGGGTCAAAATTGAAGCTTTTGAGTAAGCAAAACTCTGTAAAAATGGCACTTTTGGTCACTGTGAGGGTTTAAAAAGTGGTTATTCAACATGAGGCATGATCCAATTGACATTTTGAATCATTTTGGGTACAGTCCAAAAAATCAATTTTCGGATGAAAAACGATGACTCCGGACATGTCGAACGTTCCCAAAATGGTCTATAATGATGAAATTTTAACATTTAGTCTTTTGACTCTTAATGACGGTTGGATGTGAATTATGACTTTTTCAACTAAAATAAGTGTGTTTAAAGTCATTTCTGTGCCTGAAACGGGTCAAAATTGAAGCTTTTGAGTAAGCAAAACTCTGTAAAAATGGCACTTTTGGTCACTGTGAGGGTTTAAAAAGTGGTTATTCAACATGAGGCACGATCCAATTGACATTTTGAATCATTTTGGGTACAGTCCAAAAAATCAATTTTCGGATGAAAAACGATGACTCCGGACATGTCGAACGTTCCCAAAATGGTCTATAATGATGAAATTTTAACATTTAATCATTTGACTCTAAATGACTGTTGGATGTGCATTATGACTTTTTCAACTAAAATAAGTGTGTTTAAAGTCATTTCTGTGCCTGAAACGGGTCAAAATTGAAGCTTTTGAGTAAGCAAAACTCTGTAAAAATGGCAATTTTGGTCACTGTGAGGGTTTAAAAAGTGGTTATTCAACATGAGGCACGATCCAATTGACATTTTGAATCATTTTTGGTACAGTCTAAAAAATCAATTTTCGGATGAAAAACGATGACTCCGGACATGCAGAACGTTCCCAAAATGGTCTATAATGATGAAATTTTAACATTTAATCTTTTGACTCTAAATGACTGTTGGATGTGAATTATGACTTTTTCAACTAAAATACGTGTGTTTAAAGTCATTTCTGTGCCTGAAACGGGTCAAAATTTAAGCTTTTGAGTAAGCAAAACTCTGTAAAAATGGCACTTTTGGTCACTGTGAGGGTTTAAAAAGTGGTTATTCAACATGAGGCATGATCCAATTGACATTTTGAATCATTTTGGGTACAGTCCAAAAAATCAATTTTCGGATGAAAAACGATGACTCCGGACATGTCGAACGTTCCCAAAATGGTCTATAATGATGAAATTTTAACATTTAATCTTTTGACTCTTAATGACTGTTGGATGTGAATTATGACTTTTTCAACTAAAATAAGTGTGTTTAAAGTCATTTCTGTGCCTGAAACGGGTCAAAATTGAAGCTTTTGAGTAAGGAAAACTCTGTAAAAATGGCAATTTTGGTCACTGTGAGGGTTTAAAAAGTGGTTATTCAACATGAGGCACGATCCAATTGACATTTTGAATCATTTTGGGTACAGTCCAAAAAATCAATTTTCAGATGAAAAACGATGACATGTCGAACGTTCCCAAAATGGTCTATAATGATGAAATTTTAACATTTAATCTTTTGACTCTAAATGACTGTTGGATGTGAATTATGACTTTTTCAACTAAAATAAGTGTGTTTAAAGTCATTTCTGTGCCTGAAACGGGTCAAAATTGAAGCTTTTGAGTAAGCAAAACTCTGTAAAAATGGCAATTTTGGTCACTGTGAGGGTTTAAAAAGTGGTTATTCAACATGAGGCACGATCCAATTGACATTTTGAATCATTTTTGGTACAGTCTAAAAAATCAATTTTCGGATGAAAAACGATGACTCCGGACATGCAGAACGTTCCCAAAATGGTCTACAATGATGACATTTTAACATTTAATCTTTTGACTCTAAATGACTGTTGGATGTGAATTATGACTTTTTCAACTAAAATACGTGTGTTTAAAGTCATTTCTGTGCCTGAAACGGGTCAAAATTGAAGCTTTTGAGTAAGCAAAACTCTGTAAAAATGGCACTTTTGGTCACTGTGAGGGTTTAAAAAGTGGTTATTCAACATGAGGCATGATCCAATTGACATTTTGAATCATTTTTGGTACAGTCCAAAAAATCAATTTTCGGATGAAAAACGATGACTCCGGACATGCCGAACGTTCCCAAAATGGTCTATAATGATGAAATTTTAACATTTAATCTTTTGACTCTAAATGACTGTTGGATGTGAATTATGACTTTTTCAACTAAAATAAGTGTGTTTAAAGTCATTTCTGTGCCTGAAACGGGTCAAAATTGAAGCTTTTGAGTAAGCAAAACTCTGTAAAAATGGCACTTTTGGTCACTGTGAGGGTTTAAAAAGTGGTTATTCAACATGAGGCACGATCCAATTGACATTTTGAATCATTTTGGGTACAGTCCAAAAAATCAATTTTCGGATGAAAAACGATGACTCCGGACATGTCGAACGTTCCCAAAATGGTCTATAATGATGAAATTTTAACATTTAATCTTTTGACTCTAAATGACTGTTGGATGTGCATTATGACTTTTTCAACTAAAATAAGTGTGTTTAAAGTCCTTTCTGTGCCTGAAACGGGTCAAAATTGAAGCTTTTGAGTAAGCAAAACTCTGTAAAAATGGCAATTTTGGTCACTGTGAGGGTTTAAAAAGTGGTTATTCAACATGAGGCACGATCCAATTGACATTTTGAATCATTTTTGGTACAGTCCAAAAAATCCATTTTCGGATGAAAAACGATGACTCCGGACATGCCGAACGTTCCCAAAATGGTCTATAATGATGAAATTTTAACATTTAATCTTTTGACTCTAAATGACTGTTGGATGTGAATTATGACTTTTTCAACTAAAATACGTGTGTTTAAAGTCATTTCTGTGCCTGAAACGGGTCAAAATTGAAGCTTTTGAGTAAGCAAAACTCTGTAAAAATGGCACTTTTGGTCACTGTGAGGGTTTAAAAAGTGGTTATTCAACATGAGGCACGATCCAATTGACATTTTGAATCATTTTGGGTACAGTCCAAAAAATCAATTTTCGGATGAAAAACGATGACTCCGGACATGTCGAACGTTCCCAAAATGGTCTATAATGATGAAATTTTAACATTTAATCTTTTGACTCTAAATGACTGTTGGATGTGAATTATGACTTTTTCAACTAAAATAAGTGTGTTTAAAGTCATTTCTGTGCCTGAAACGGGTCAAAATTGAAGCTTTTGAGTAAGCAAAACTCTGTAAAAATGGCACTTTTGGTCACTGTGAGGGTTTAAAAAGTGGTTATTCAACATGAGGCACGATCCAATTGACATTTTGAATCATTTTTGGTACAGTCCAAAAAATCAATTTTCGGATGAAAAACGATGACTCCGGACATGCCGAACGTTCCCAAAATGGTCTATAATGATGAAATTTTAACATTTAATCTTTTGACTCTAAATGACTGTTGGATGTGAATTATGACTTTTTCAACTAAAATAAGTGTGTTTAAAGTCCTTTCTGTGCCTGAAACGGGTCAAAATTGAAGCTTTTGAGTAAGCAAAACTCTGTAAAAATGGCAATTTTGGTCACTGTGAGGGTTTAAAAAGTGGTTATTCAACATGAGGCACGATCCAATTGACATTTTGAATCATTTTTGGTACAGTCCAAAAAATCCATTTTCGGATGAAAAACGATGACTCCGGACATGCCGAACATTCCCAAAATGGTCTATAATGATGAAATTTTAACATTTAATCTTTTGACTCTAAATGACTGTTGGATGTGAATTATGACTTTTTCAACTAAAATACGTGTGTTTAAAGTCATTTCTGTGCCCGAAACGGGTCAAAATTGAAGCTTTTGAGTAAGCAAAACTCTGTAAAAATGGCACTTTTGGTCACTGTGAGGGTTTAAAAAGTGGTTATTCAACATGAGGCACGATCCAATTGACATTTTGAATCATTTTGGGTACAGTCCAAAAAATCAATTTTCGGATGAAAAATGATGACTCCGGACATGTCGAACGTTCCCAAAATGGTCTATAATGATGAAATTTTAACATTTAATCTTTTGATTCTAAATGACTGTTGGATGTGAATTATGACTTTTTCAACTAAAATAAGTGTGTTTAAAGTCATTTCTGTGCCTGAAACGGGTCAAAATTGAAGCTTTTGAGTAAGCAAAACTCTGTAAAAATGGCACTTTTGGTCACTGTGAGGGTTTAAAAAGTGGTTATTCAACATGAGGCACGATCCAATTGACATTTTGAATCATTTTTGGTACAGTCCAAAAAATCCATTTTCGGATGAAAAACGATGACTCCGGACATGCCGAACGTTCCCAAAATGGTCTATAATGATGAAATTTTAACATTTAATCTTCTGACTCTAAATGACTGTTGGATGTAAATTATGACTTTTTCAACTAAAATACGTGTGTTTAAAGTCATTTCTGTGCCTGAAACGGGTCAAAATTGAAGCTTTTGAGTAAGCAAAACTCTGTAAAAATGGCACTTTTGGTCACTGTGAGGGTTTAAAAAGTGGTTATTCAACATGAGGCACGATCCAATTGACATTTTGAATCATTTTGGGTACAGTCCAAAAAATCAATTTTCGGATGAAAAACGATGAGTCCGGACATGTCGAACGTTCCCAAAATGGTCTATAATGATGACATTTTAACATTTAATCATTTGACTCTAAATGACTGTTGGATGTGCATAATGACTTTTTCAACTAAAATAAGTGTGTTTAAAGTCATTTCTGTGCCTGAAACGGGTCAAAATTGAAGCTTTTGAGTAAGCAAAACTTTGTAAAAATGGCAATTTTGGTCACTGTGAGGGTTTAAAAAGTGGTTATTCAACATGAGGCACGATCCAATTGACATTTTGAATCATTTTTGGTACAGTCTAAAAAATCAATTTTCGGATGAAAAACGATGACTCCGGACATGCAGAACGTTCCCAAAATGGTCTATAATGATGAAATTTTAACATTTAATCTTTTGACTCTAAATGACTGTTGGATGTGAATTATGACTTTTTCAACTAAAATACGTGTGTTTAAAGTCATTTCTGTGCCTGAAACGGGTCAAAATTGAAGCTTTTGAGTAAGCAAAACTCTGTAAAAATGGCACTTTTGGTCACTGTGAGGGTTTAAAAAGTGGTTATTCAACATGAGGCATGATCCAATTGACATTTTGAATCATTTTGGGTACAGTCCAAAAAATCAATTTTCGGATGAAAAACGATGACTCCGGACATGTCGAACGTTCCCAAAATGGTCTATAATGATGAAATTTTAACATTTAGTCTTTTGACTCTTAATGACGGTTGGATGTGAATTATGACTTTTTCAACTAAAATAAGTGTGTTTAAAGTCATTTCTGTGCCTGAAACGGGTCAAAATTGAAGCTTTTGAGTAAGCAAAACTCTGTAAAAATGGCACTTTTGGTCACTGTGAGGGTTTAAAAAGTGGTTATTCAACATGAGGCACGATCCAATTGACATTTTGAATCATTTTGGGTACAGTCCAAAAAATCAATTTTCGGATGAAAAACGATGACTCCGGACATGTCGAACGTTCCCAAAATGGTCTATAATGATGAAATTTTAACATTTAATCATTTGACTCTAAATGACTGTTGGATGTGCATTATGACTTTTTCAACTAAAATAAGTGTGTTTAAAGTCATTTCTGTGCCTGAAACGGGTCAAAATTGAAGCTTTTGAGTAAGCAAAACTCTGTAAAAATGGCAATTTTGGTCACTGTGAGGGTTTAAAAAGTGGTTATTCAACATGAGGCACGATCCAATTGACATTTTGAATCATTTTTGGTACAGTCTAAAAAATCAATTTTCGGATGAAAAACGATGACTCCGGACATGCAGAACGTTCCCAAAATGGTCTATAATGATGAAATTTTAACATTTAATCTTTTGACTCTAAATGACTGTTGGATGTGAATTATGACTTTTTCAACTAAAATACGTGTGTTTAAAGTCATTTCTGTGCCTGAAACGGGTCAAAATTTAAGCTTTTGAGTAAGCAAAACTCTGTAAAAATGGCACTTTTGGTCACTGTGAGGGTTTAAAAAGTGGTTATTCAACATGAGGCATGATCCAATTGACATTTTGAATCATTTTGGGTACAGTCCAAAAAATCAATTTTCGGATGAAAAACGATGACTCCGGACATGTCGAACGTTCCCAAAATGGTCTATAATGATGAAATTTTAACATTTAATCTTTTGACTCTTAATGACTGTTGGATGTGAATTATGACTTTTTCAACTAAAATAAGTGTGTTTAAAGTCATTTCTGTGCCTGAAACGGGTCAAAATTGAAGCTTTTGAGTAAGGAAAACTCTGTAAAAATGGCAATTTTGGTCACTGTGAGGGTTTAAAAAGTGGTTATTCAACATGAGGCACGATCCAATTGACATTTTGAATCATTTTTGGTACAGTCCAAAAAATCAATTTTCAGATGAAAAACGATGACTCCGGACATGTCGAACGTTCCCAAAATGGTCTATAATGATGAAATTTTAACATTTAATCTTTTGACTCTTAATGACTGTTGGATGTGAATTATGACTTTTTCAACTAAAATAAGTGTGTTTAAAGTCATTTCTGTGCCTGAAACGGGTCAAAATTGAAGCTTTTGAGTAAGGAAAACTCTGTAAAAATGGCAATTTTGGTCACTGTGAGGGTTTAAAAAGTGGTTATTCAACATGAGGCACGATCCAATTGACATTTTGAATCATTTTGGGTACAGTCCAAAAAATCAATTTTCAGATGAAAAACGATGACATGTCGAACGTTCCCAAAATGGTCTATAATGATGAAATTTTAACATTTAATCTTTTGACTCTAAATGACTGTTGGATGTGAATTATGACTTTTTCAACTAAAATAAGTGTGTTTAAAGTCATTTCTGTGCCTGAAACGGGTCAAAATTGAAGCTTTTGAGTAAGCAAAACTCTGTAAAAATGGCAATTTTGGTCACTGTGAGGGTTTAAAAAGTGGTTATTCAACATGAGGCACGATCCAATTGACATTTTGAATCATTTTTGGTACAGTCTAAAAAATCAATTTTCGGATGAAAAACGATGACTCCGGACATGCAGAACGTTCCCAAAATGGTCTATAATGATGAAATTTTAACATTTAATCTTTTGACTCTAAATGACTGTTGGATGTGAATTATGACTTTTTCAACTAAAATACGTGTGTTTAAAGTCATTTCTGTGCCTGAAACGGGTCAAAATTGAAGCTTTTGAGTAAGCAAAACTCTGTAAAAATGGCACTTTTGGTCACTGTGAGGGTTTAAAAAGTGGTTATTCAACATGAGGCATGATCCAATTGACATTTTGAATCATTTTTGGTACAGTCCAAAAAATCAATTTTCGGATGAAAAACGATGACTCCGGACATGCCGAACGTTCCCAAAATGGTCTATAATGATGAAATTTTAACATTTAATCTTTTGACTCTAAATGACTGTTGGATGTGAATTATGACTTTTTCAACTAAAATAAGTGTGTTTAAAGTCATTTCTGTGCCTGAAACGGGTCAAAATTGAAGCTTTTGAGTAAGCAAAACTCTGTAAAAATGGCACTTTTGGTCACTGTGAGGGTTTAAAAAGTGGTTATTCAACATGAGGCACGATCCAATTGACATTTTGAATCATTTTGGGTACAGTCCAAAAAATCAATTTTCGGATGAAAAACGATGACTCCGGACATGTCGAACGTTCCCAAAATGGTCTATAATGATGAAATTTTAACATTTAATCTTTTGACTCTAAATGACTGTTGGATGTGCATTATGACTTTTTCAACTAAAATAAGTGTGTTTAAAGTCCTTTCTGTGCCTGAAACGGGTCAAAATTGAAGCTTTTGAGTAAGCAAAACTCTGTAAAAATGGCAATTTTGGTCACTGTGAGGGTTTAAAAAGTGGTTATTCAACATGAGGCACGATCCAATTGACATTTTGAATCATTTTTGGTACAGTCCAAAAAATCCATTTTCGGATGAAAAACGATGACTCCGGACATGCCGAACGTTCCCAAAATGGTCTATAATGATGAAATTTTAACATTTAATCTTTTGACTCTAAATGACTGTTGGATGTGAATTATGACTTTTTCAACTAAAATACGTGTGTTTAAAGTCATTTCTGTGCCTGAAACGGGTCAAAATTGAAGCTTTTGAGTAAGCAAAACTCTGTAAAAATGGCACTTTTGGTCACTGTGAGGGTTTAAAAAGTGGTTATTCAACATGAGGCACGATCCAATTGACATTTTGAATCATTTTGGGTACAGTCCAAAAAATCAATTTTCGGATGAAAAACGATGACTCCGGACATGTCGAACGTTCCCAAAATGGTCTATAATGATGAAATTTTAACATTTAATCTTTTGACTCTAAATGACTGTTGGATGTGAATTATGACTTTTTCAACTAAAATAAGTGTGTTTAAAGTCATTTCTGTGCCTGAAACGGGTCAAAATTGAAGCTTTTGAGTAAGCAAAACTCTGTAAAAATGGCACTTTTGGTCACTGTGAGGGTTTAAAAAGTGGTTATTCAACATGAGGCACGATCCAATTGACATTTTGAATCATTTTTGGTACAGTCCAAAAAATCAATTTTCGGATGAAAAACGATGACTCCGGACATGCCGAACGTTCCCAAAATGGTCTATAATGATGAAATTTTAACATTTAATTTTTTGACTCTAAATGACTGTTGGATGTAAATTATGACTTTTTCAACTAAAATACGTGTGTTTAAAGTCATTTCTGTGCCTGAAACGGGTCAAAATTGAAGCTTTTGAGTAAGCAAAACTCTGTAAAAATGGCACTTTTGGTCACTGTGAGGGTTTAAAAAGTGGTTATTCAACATGAGGCACGACCCAATTGACATTTTGAATCGTTTTGGGTACAGTCCAAAAAATCAATTTTCGGATGAAAAACGATGACTCCGGACATGTCGAACGTTCCCAAAATGGTCTATAATGATGAAATTTTAACATTTAATCATTTGACTCTAAATGACTGTTGGATGTGCATAATGACTTTTTCAACTAAAATAAGTGTGTTTAAAGTCATTTCTGTGCCTGAAACGGGTCAAAATTGAAGCTTTTGAGTAAGCAAAACTTTGTAAAAATGGCAATTTTGGTCACTGTGAGGGTTTAAAAAGTGGTTATTCAACATGAGGCACGATCCAATTGACATTTTGAATCATTTTTGGTACAGTCTAAAAAATCAATTTTCGGATGAAAAACGATGACTCCGGACATGCAGAACGTTCCCAAAACGGTCTATAATGATGAAATTTTAACATTTAATCTTTTGACTCTAAATGACTGTTGGATGTGAATTATGACTTTTTCAACTAAAATACGTGTGTTTAAAGTCATTTCTGTGCCTGAAACGGGTCAAAATTGAAGCTTTTGAGTAAGCAAAACTCTGTAAAAATGGCACTTTTGGTCACTGTGAGGGTTTAAAAAGTGGTTATTCAACATGAGGCATGATCCAATTGACATTTTGAATCATTTTGGGTACAGTCCAAAAAATCAATTTTCGGATGAAAAACGATGACTCCGGACATGTCGAACGTTCCCAAAATGGTCTATAATGATGAAATTTTAACATTAAGGGGCCGATTAGGATGGAGGATTTTCCGCCTCCTCCGGGCCGGCGGAAGCCACCTCCGGCCCGGAGGAGGCGGAAAATCCTCTGCGGAGTCACCAAAGACCCACCGCCAAATTAGGATGGCTGGTGGGTCTGGAATTCCGTCCGCCGCTTTTCCGCCGCGGTCGGCTTCCGACCGCGGCGGAAAAGCTATAACATGGCAGCCGGTGTCTATGAGACACCGTCCGCCATATTATGATGTTTGTGGAAAACTGCTTTTCCAAGGCGGCTTTTCCGCCATGGAAAAGCATACGGACATTCACTTTGGGGGCCCGTTGCGGGCCCCCTGGGTGAATGGGGGGTGGGAGGTGCACATGGGGGGTACCTATGGTACCCCCCTGCATTTGCGTGCACAAAGCGGCAGGCACCGTGCGGTCCCTGCCGCTTTGTGCATGTAAATGTAACACATGCTTTTTTAACATTGCGGCGGGTGCAGCTTGAAGCTGCACCCGCCGCAATGTTAAATATAGAGGATGTGACCGCCACCCTGGCGGTCACATCCTAATCAGGACGGAGGGAACGCCGCAGCCCCTGCGGACGTTCCCTCCTCCTCAAGGGTGGCGGACGGACGCAAGTCCGTCCGCCATCCTAATCGGCCCCTTAATCTTTTGACTCTTAATGACTGTTGGATGTGAATTATGACTTTTTCAACTAAAATACGTGTGTTTAAAGTCATTTCTGTGCCTGAAACGGGTCAAAATTGAAGCTTTTGAGTAAGCAAAACTCTGTAAAAATGGCACTTTTGGTCACTGTGAGGGTTTAAAAAGTGGTTATTCAACATGAGGCACGATCCAATTGACATTTTGAATCATTTTTGGGTACAGTCCAAAAAATTAATTTTCGGATGAAAAACGATGACTCCGGACATGTCGAATGTTCCCAAAATGGTCTATAATGATGACATTTTAACATTTAATCTCTTGACTCTTAATGACTGTTGGATGTGAATTATGACTTTTTCAACTAAAATAAGTGTGTTTAAAGTCATTTCTGTGCCTGAAACGGGTCAAAATTGAAGCTTTTGAGTAAGGAAAACTCTGTTAAAATGGCAATTTTGGTCACTGTGAGGGTTTAAAAAGTGGTTATTCAACATGAGGCACGATCCAATTGACATTTTGAATCATTTTTGGTACAGTCCAAAAAATCAATTTTCGGATGAAAAACGATGACTCCGGACATGCCGAACGTTCCCAAAATGGTCTATAATGATGAAATTTTAACATTTAATCTTTTGACTCTAAATGACTGTTGGATGTGAATTATGACTTTTTCAACTAAAATAAGTGTGTTTAAAGTCATTTCTGTGCCTGAAACGGGTCAAAATTGAAGCTTTTGAGTAAGCAAAACTCTGTAAAAATGGCACTTTTGGTCACTGTGAGGGTTTAAAAAGTGGTTATTCAACATGAGGCACGATCCAATTGACATTTTGAATCATTTTGGGTACAGTCCAAAAAATCAATTTTCGGATGAAAAACGATGACTCCGGACATGTCGAAAGTTCCCAAAATGGTCTATAATGATGACATTTTAACATTTAATCTTTTGACTCTAAATGACTGTTGGATGTGCATTATGACTTTTTCAACTAAAATAAGTGTGTTTAAAGTCCTTTCTGTGCCTGAAACGGGTCAAAATTGAAGCTTTTGAGTAAGCAAAACTCTGTAAAAATGGCAATTTTGGTCACTGTGAGGGTTTAAAAAGTGGTTATTCAACATGAGGCACGATCCAATTGACATTTTGAATCATTTTTGGTACAGTCTAAAAAATCAATTTTCGGATGAAAAACGATGACTCCGGACATGCAGAACGTTCCCAAAATGGTCTATAATGATGAAATTTTAACATTTAATCTTTTGACTCTAAATGACTGTTGGATGTGAATTATGACTTTTTCAACTAAAATACGTGTGTTTAAAGTCATTTCTGTGCCTGAAACGGGTCAAAATTGAAGCTTTTGAGTAAGCAAAACTCTGTAAAAATGGCACTTTTGGTCACTGTGAGGGTTTAAAAAGTGGTTATTCCACATGAGGCATGATCCAATTGACATTTTGAATCATTTTTGGTACAGTCCAAAAAATCAATTTTCGGATGAAAAACGATGACTCCGGACATGCCGAACGTTCCCAAAATGGTCTATAATGATGAAATTTTAACATTTAATCTTTTGACTCTAAATGACTGTTGGATGTGAATTATGACTTTTTCAACTAAAATAAGTGTGTTTAAAGTCATTTCTGTGCCTGAAACGGGTCAAAATTGAAGCTTTTGAGTAAGCAAAACTCTGTAAAAATGGCACTTTTGGTCACTGTGAGGGTTTAAAAAGTGGTTATTCAACATGAGGCACGATCCAATTGACATTTTGAATCATTTTGGGTACAGTCCAAAAAATCAATTTTCGGATGAAAAACGATGACTCCGGACATGTCGAACGTTCCCAAAATGGTCTATAATGATGAAATTTTAACATTTAATCTTTTGACTCTAAATGACTGTTGGATGTGCATTATGACTTTTTCAACTAAAATAAGTGTGTTTAAAGTCCTTTCTGTGCCCGAAACGGGTCAAAATTGAAGCTTTTGAGTAAGCAAAACTCTGTAAAAATGGCAATTTTGGTCACTGTGAGGGTTTAAAAAGTGGTTATTCAACATGAGGCACGATCCAATTGACATTTTGAATCATTTTTGGTACAGTCCAAAAAATCCATTTTCGGATGAAAAACGATGACTCCGGACATGCCGAACGTTCCCAAAATGGTCTATAATGATGAAATTTTAACATTTAATCTTTTGACTCTAAATGACTATTGGATGTGAATTATGACTTTTTCAACTAAAATACGTGTGTTTAAAGTCATTTCTGTGCCTGAAACGGGTCAAAATTGAAGCTTTTGAGTAAGCAAAACTCTGTAAAAATGGCACTTTTGGTCACTGTGAGGGTTTAAAAAGTGGTTATTCAACATGAGGCACGATCCAATTGACATTTTGAATCATTTTGGGTACAGTCCAAAAAATCAATTTTCGGATGAAAAACGATGACTCCGGACATGTCGAACGTTCCCAAAATGGTCTATAATGATGAAATTTTAACATTTAATCTTTTGACTCTAAATGACTGTTGGATGTGAATTATGACTTTTTCAACTAAAATAAGTGTGTTTAAAGTCATTTCTGTGCCTGAAACGGGTCAAAATTGAAGCTTTTGAGTAAGCAAAACTCTGTAAAAATGGCACTTTTGGTCACTGTGAGGGTTTAAAAAGTGGTTATTCAACATGAGGCACGATCCAATTGACATTTTGAATCATTTTTGGTACAGTCCAAAAAATCAATTTTCGGATGAAAAACGATGACTCCGGACATGCCGAACGTTCCCAAAATGGTCTATAATGATGAAATTTTAACATTTAATTTTTTGACTCTAAATGACTGTTGGATGTAAATTATGACTTTTTCAACTAAAATAAGTGTGTTTAAAGTCATTTCTGTGCCTGAAACGGGTCAAAATTGAAGCTTTTGAGTAAGGAAAACTCTGTAAAAATGGCAATTTTGGTCACTGTGAGGGTTTAAAAAGTGGTTATTCAACATGAGGCACGATCCAATTGACATTTTGAATCATTTTGGGTACAGTCCAAAAAATCAATTTTCAGATGAAAAACGATGACATGTCGAACGTTCCCAAAATGGTCTATAATGATGAAATTTTAACATTTAATCTTTTGACTCTAAATGACTGTTGGATGTGAATTATGACTTTTTCAACTAAAATAAGTGTGTTTAAAGTCATTTCTGTGCCTGAAACGGGTCAAAATTGAAGCTTTTGAGTAAGCAAAACTCTGTAAAAATGGCAATTTTGGTCACTGTGAGGGTTTAAAAAGTGGTTATTCAACATGAGGCACGATCCAATTGACATTTTGAATCATTTTTGGTACAGTCTAAAAAATCAATTTTCGGATGAAAAACGATGACTCCGGACATGCAGAACGTTCCCAAAATGGTCTATAATGATGAAATTTTAACATTTAATCTTTTGACTCTAAATGACTGTTGGATGTGAATTATGACTTTTTCAACTAAAATACGTGTGTTTAAAGTCATTTCTGTGCCTGAAACGGGTCAAAATTGAAGCTTTTGAGTAAGCAAAACTCTGTAAAAATGGCACTTTTGGTCACTGTGAGGGTTTAAAAAGTGGTTATTCAACATGAGGCATGATCCAATTGACATTTTGAATCATTTTTGGTACAGTCCAAAAAATCAATTTTCGGATGAAAAACGATGACTCCGGACATGCCGAACGTTCCCAAAATGGTCTATAATGATGAAATTTTAACATTTAATCTTTTGACTCTAAATGACTGTTGGATGTGAATTATGACTTTTTCAACTAAAATAAGTGTGTTTAAAGTCATTTCTGTGCCTGAAACGGGTCAAAATTGAAGCTTTTGAGTAAGCAAAACTCTGTAAAAATGGCACTTTTGGTCACTGTGAGGGTTTAAAAAGTGGTTATTCAACATGAGGCACGATCCAATTGACATTTTGAATCATTTTGGGTACAGTCCAAAAAATCAATTTTCGGATGAAAAACGATGACTCCGGACATGTCGAACGTTCCCAAAATGGTCTATAATGATGAAATTTTAACATTTAATCTTTTGACTCTAAATGACTGTTGGATGTGCATTATGACTTTTTCAACTAAAATAAGTGTGTTTAAAGTCCTTTCTGTGCCTGAAACGGGTCAAAATTGAAGCTTTTGAGTAAGCAAAACTCTGTAAAAATGGCAATTTTGGTCACTGTGAGGGTTTAAAAAGTGGTTATTCAACATGAGGCACGATCCAATTGACATTTTGAATCATTTTTGGTACAGTCCAAAAAATCCATTTTCGGATGAAAAACGATGACTCCGGACATGCCGAACGTTCCCAAAATGGTCTATAATGATGAAATTTTAACATTTAATCTTTTGACTCTAAATGACTGTTGGATGTGAATTATGACTTTTTCAACTAAAATACGTGTGTTTAAAGTCATTTCTGTGCCTGAAACGGGTCAAAATTGAAGCTTTTGAGTAAGCAAAACTCTGTAAAAATGGCACTTTTGGTCACTGTGAGGGTTTAAAAAGTGGTTATTCAACATGAGGCACGATCCAATTGACATTTTGAATCATTTTGGGTACAGTCCAAAAAATCAATTTTCGGATGAAAAACGATGACTCCGGACATGTCGAACGTTCCCAAAATGGTCTATAATGATGAAATTTTAACATTTAATCTTTTGACTCTAAATGACTGTTGGATGTGAATTATGACTTTTTCAACTAAAATAAGTGTGTTTAAAGTCATTTCTGTGCCTGAAACGGGTCAAAATTGAAGCTTTTGAGTAAGCAAAACTCTGTAAAAATGGCACTTTTGGTCACTGTGAGGGTTTAAAAAGTGGTTATTCAACATGAGGCACGATCCAATTGACATTTTGAATCATTTTTGGTACAGTCCAAAAAATCAATTTTCGGATGAAAAACGATGACTCCGGACATGCCGAACGTTCCCAAAATGGTCTATAATGATGAAATTTTAACATTTAATTTTTTGACTCTAAATGACTGTTGGATGTAAATTATGACTTTTTCAACTAAAATACGTGTGTTTAAAGTCATTTCTGTGCCTGAAACGGGTCAAAATTGAAGCTTTTGAGTAAGCAAAACTCTGTAAAAATGGCACTTTTGGTCACTGTGAGGGTTTAAAAAGTGGTTATTCAACATGAGGCACGACCCAATTGACATTTTGAATCGTTTTGGGTACAGTCCAAAAAATCAATTTTCGGATGAAAAACGATGACTCCGGACATGTCGAACGTTCCCAAAATGGTCTATAATGATGAAATTTTAACATTTAATCATTTGACTCTAAATGACTGTTGGATGTGCATAATGACTTTTTCAACTAAAATAAGTGTGTTTAAAGTCATTTCTGTGCCTGAAACGGGTCAAAATTGAAGCTTTTGAGTAAGCAAAACTTTGTAAAAATGGCAATTTTGGTCACTGTGAGGGTTTAAAAAGTGGTTATTCAACATGAGGCACGATCCAATTGACATTTTGAATCATTTTTGGTACAGTCTAAAAAATCAATTTTCGGATGAAAAACGATGACTCCGGACATGCAGAACGTTCCCAAAACGGTCTATAATGATGAAATTTTAACATTTAATCTTTTGACTCTAAATGACTGTTGGATGTGAATTATGACTTTTTCAACTAAAATACGTGTGTTTAAAGTCATTTCTGTGCCTGAAACGGGTCAAAATTGAAGCTTTTGAGTAAGCAAAACTCTGTAAAAATGGCACTTTTGGTCACTGTGAGGGTTTAAAAAGTGGTTATTCAACATGAGGCATGATCCAATTGACATTTTGAATCATTTTTGGTACAGTCCAAAAAATCAATTTTCGGATGAAAAACGATGACTCCGGACATGCCGAACGTTCCCAAAATGGTCTATAATGATGAAATTTTAACATTTAATCTTTTGACTCTAAATGACTGTTGGATGTGAATTATGACTTTTTCAACTAAAATAAGTGTGTTTAAAGTCATTTCTGTGCCTGAAACGGGTCAAAATTGAAGCTTTTGAGTAAGCAAAACTCTGTAAAAATGGCACTTTTGGTCACTGTGAGGGTTTAAAAAGTGGTTATTCAACATGAGGCACGATCCAATTGACATTTTGAATCATTTTGGGTACAGTCCAAAAAATCAATTTTCGGATGAAAAACGATGACTCCGGACATGTCGAACGTTCCCAAAATGGTCTATAATGATGAAATTTTAACATTTAATCTTTTGACTCTAAATGACTGTTGGATGTGCATTATGACTTTTTCAACTAAAATAAGTGTGTTTAAAGTCCTTTCTGTGCCTGAAACGGGTCAAAATTGAAGCTTTTGAGTAAGCAAAACTCTGTAAAAATGGCAATTTTGGTCACTGTGAGGGTTTAAAAAGTGGTTATTCAACATGAGGCACGATCCAATTGACATTTTGAATCATTTTTGGTACAGTCCAAAAAATCCATTTTCGGATGAAAAACGATGACTCCGGACATGCCGAACGTTCCCAAAATGGTCTATAATGATGAAATTTTAACATTTAATCTTTTGACTCTAAATGACTGTTGGATGTGAATTATGACTTTTTCAACTAAAATACGTGTGTTTAAAGTCATTTCTGTGCCTGAAACGGGTCAAAATTGAAGCTTTTGAGTAAGCAAAACTCTGTAAAAATGGCACTTTTGGTCACTGTGAGGGTTTAAAAAGTGGTTATTCAACATGAGGCACGATCCAATTGACATTTTGAATCATTTTGGGTACAGTCCAAAAAATCAATTTTCGGATGAAAAACGATGACTCCGGACATGTCGAACGTTCCCAAAATGGTCTATAATGATGAAATTTTAACATTTAATCTTTTGACTCTAAATGACTGTTGGATGTGAATTATGACTTTTTCAACTAAAATAAGTGTGTTTAAAGTCATTTCTGTGCCTGAAACGGGTCAAAATTGAAGCTTTTGAGTAAGCAAAACTCTGTAAAAATGGCACTTTTGGTCACTGTGAGGGTTTAAAAAGTGGTTATTCAACATGAGGCACGATCCAATTGACATTTTGAATCATTTTTGGTACAGTCCAAAAAATCAATTTTCGGATGAAAAACGATGACTCCGGACATGCCGAACGTTCCCAAAATGGTCTATAATGATGAAATTTTAACATTTAATTTTTTGACTCTAAATGACTGTTGGATGTAAATTATGACTTTTTCAACTAAAATACGTGTGTTTAAAGTCATTTCTGTGCCTGAAACGGGTCAAAATTGAAGCTTTTGAGTAAGCAAAACTCTGTAAAAATGGCACTTTTGGTCACTGTGAGGGTTTAAAAAGTGGTTATTCAACATGAGGCACGACCCAATTGACATTTTGAATCGTTTTGGGTACAGTCCAAAAAATCAATTTTCGGATGAAAAACGATGACTCCGGACATGTCGAACGTTCCCAAAATGGTCTATAATGATGAAATTTTAACATTTAATCATTTGACTCTAAATGACTGTTGGATGTGCATAATGACTTTTTCAACTAAAATAAGTGTGTTTAAAGTCATTTCTGTGCCTGAAACGGGTCAAAATTGAAGCTTTTGAGTAAGCAAAACTTTGTAAAAATGGCAATTTTGGTCACTGTGAGGGTTTAAAAAGTGGTTATTCAACATGAGGCACGATCCAATTGACATTTTGAATCATTTTTGGTACAGTCTAAAAAATCAATTTTCGGATGAAAAACGATGACTCCGGACATGCAGAACGTTCCCAAAACGGTCTATAATGATGAAATTTTAACATTTAATCTTTTGACTCTAAATGACTGTTGGATGTGAATTATGACTTTTTCAACTAAAATACGTGTGTTTAAAGTCATTTCTGTGCCTGAAACGGGTCAAAATTGAAGCTTTTGAGTAAGCAAAACTCTGTAAAAATGGCACTTTTGGTCACTGTGAGGGTTTAAAAAGTGGTTATTCAACATGAGGCATGATCCAATTGACATTTTGAATCATTTTGGGTACAGTCCAAAAAATCAATTTTCGGATGAAAAACGATGACTCCGGACATGTCGAACGTTCCCAAAATGGTCTATAATGATGAAATTTTAACATTAAGGGGCCGATTAGGATGGAGGATTTTCCGCCTCCTCCGGGCCGGCGGAAGCCACCTCCGGCCCGGAGGAGGCGGAAAATCCTCTGCGGAGTCACCAAAGACCCACCGCCAAATTAGGATGGCTGGTGGGTCTGGAATTCCGTCCGCCGCTTTTCCGCCGCGGTCGGCTTCCGACCGCGGCGGAAAAGCTATAACATGGCAGCCGGTGTCTATGAGACACCGTCCGCCATATTATGATGTTTGTGGAAAACTGCTTTTCCAAGGCGGCTTTTCCGCCATGGAAAAGCATACGGACATTCACTTTGGGGGCCCGTTGCGGGCCCCCTGGGTGAATGGGGGGTGGGAGGTGCACATGGGGGGTACCTATGGTACCCCCCTGCATTTGCGTGCACAAAGCGGCAGGCACCGTGCGGTCCCTGCCGCTTTGTGCATGTAAATGTAACACATGCTTTTTTAACATTGCGGCGGGTGCAGCTTGAAGCTGCACCCGCCGCAATGTTAAATATAGAGGATGTGACCGCCACCCTGGCGGTCACATCCTAATCAGGACGGAGGGAACGCCGCAGCCCCTGCGGACGTTCCCTCCTCCTCAAGGGTGGCGGACGGACGCAAGTCCGTCCGCCATCCTAATCGGCCCCTTAATCTTTTGACTCTTAATGACTGTTGGATGTGAATTATGACTTTTTCAACTAAAATACGTGTGTTTAAAGTCATTTCTGTGCCTGAAACGGGTCAAAATTGAAGCTTTTGAGTAAGCAAAACTCTGTAAAAATGGCACTTTTGGTCACTGTGAGGGTTTAAAAAGTGGTTATTCAACATGAGGCACGATCCAATTGACATTTTGAATCATTTTTGGGTACAGTCCAAAAAATTAATTTTCGGATGAAAAACGATGACTCCGGACATGTCGAATGTTCCCAAAATGGTCTATAATGATGACATTTTAACATTTAATCTCTTGACTCTTAATGACTGTTGGATGTGAATTATGACTTTTTCAACTAAAATAAGTGTGTTTAAAGTCATTTCTGTGCCTGAAACGGGTCAAAATTGAAGCTTTTGAGTAAGGAAAACTCTGTTAAAATGGCAATTTTGGTCACTGTGAGGGTTTAAAAAGTGGTTATTCAACATGAGGCACGATCCAATTGACATTTTGAATCATTTTTGGTACAGTCCAAAAAATCAATTTTCGGATGAAAAACGATGACTCCGGACATGCCGAACGTTCCCAAAATGGTCTATAATGATGAAATTTTAACATTTAATCTTTTGACTCTAAATGACTGTTGGATGTGAATTATGACTTTTTCAACTAAAATAAGTGTGTTTAAAGTCATTTCTGTGCCTGAAACGGGTCAAAATTGAAGCTTTTGAGTAAGCAAAACTCTGTAAAAATGGCACTTTTGGTCACTGTGAGGGTTTAAAAAGTGGTTATTCAACATGAGGCACGATCCAATTGACATTTTGAATCATTTTGGGTACAGTCCAAAAAATCAATTTTCGGATGAAAAACGATGACTCCGGACATGTCGAAAGTTCCCAAAATGGTCTATAATGATGAAATTTTAACATTTAATCTTTTGACTCTAAATGACTGTTGGATGTGCATTATGACTTTTTCAACTAAAATAAGTGTGTTTAAAGTCCTTTCTGTGCCTGAAACGGGTCAAAATTGAAGCTTTTGAGTAAGCAAAACTCTGTAAAAATGGCAATTTTGGTCACTGTGAGGGTTTAAAAAGTGGTTATTCAACATGAGGCACGATCCAATTGACATTTTGAATCATTTTTGGTACAGTCTAAAAAATCAATTTTCGGATGAAAAACGATGACTCCGGACATGCAGAACGTTCCCAAAATGGTCTATAATGATGAAATTTTAACATTTAATCTTTTGACTCTAAATGACTGTTGGATGTGAATTATGACTTTTTCAACTAAAATACGTGTGTTTAAAGTCATTTCTGTGCCTGAAACGGGTCAAAATTGAAGCTTTTGAGTAAGCAAAACTCTGTAAAAATGGCACTTTTGGTCACTGTGAGGGTTTAAAAAGTGGTTATTCCACATGAGGCATGATCCAATTGACATTTTGAATCATTTTTGGTACAGTCCAAAAAATCAATTTTTGGATGAAAAACGATGACTCCGGACATGCCGAACGTTCCCAAAATGGTCTATAATGATGAAATTTTAACATTTAATCTTTTGACTCTAAATGACTGTTGGATGTGAATTATGACTTTTTCAACTAAAATAAGTGTGTTTAAAGTCATTTCTGTGCCTGAAACGGGTCAAAATTGAAGCTTTTGAGTAAGCAAAACTCTGTAAAAATGGCACTTTTGGTCACTGTGAGGGTTTAAAAAGTGGTTATTCAACATGAGGCACGATCCAATTGACATTTTGAATCATTTTGGGTACAGTCCAAAAAATCAATTTTCGGATGAAAAACGATGACTCCGGACATGTCGAACGTTCCCAAAATGGTCTATAATGATGAAATTTTAACATTTAATCTTTTGACTCTAAATGACTGTTGGATGTGCATTATGACTTTTTCAACTAAAATAAGTGTGTTTAAAGTCCTTTCTGTGCCCGAAACGGGTCAAAATTGAAGCTTTTGAGTAAGCAAAACTCTGTAAAAATGGCAATTTTGGTCACTGTGAGGGTTTAAAAAGTGGTTATTCAACATGAGGCACGATCCAATTGACATTTTGAATCATTTTTGGTACAGTCCAAAAAATCCATTTTCGGATGAAAAACGATGACTCCGGACATGCCGAACGTTCCCAAAATGGTCTATAATGATGAAATTTTAACATTTAATCTTTTGACTCTAAATGACTATTGGATGTGAATTATGACTTTTTCAACTAAAATACGTGTGTTTAAAGTCATTTCTGTGCCTGAAACGGGTCAAAATTGAAGCTTTTGAGTAAGCAAAACTCTGTAAAAATGGCACTTTTGGTCACTGTGAGGGTTTAAAAAGTGGTTATTCAACATGAGGCACGATCCAATTGACATTTTGAATCATTTTGGGTACAGTCCAAAAAATCAATTTTCGGATGAAAAACGATGACTCCGGACATGTCGAACGTTCCCAAAATGGTCTATAATGATGAAATTTTAACATTTAATCTTTTGACTCTAAATGACTGTTGGATGTGAATTATGACTTTTTCAACTAAAATAAGTGTGTTTAAAGTCATTTCTGTGCCTGAAACGGGTCAAAATTGAAGCTTTTGAGTAAGCAAAACTCTGTAAAAATGGCACTTTTGGTCACTGTGAGGGTTTAAAAAGTGGTTATTCAACATGAGGCACGATCCAATTGACATTTTGAATCATTTTTGGTACAGTCCAAAAAATCAATTTTCGGATGAAAAACGATGACTCCGGACATGCCGAACGTTCCCAAAATGGTCTATAATGATGAAATTTTAACATTTAATTTTTTGACTCTAAATGACTGTTGGATGTAAATTATGACTTTTTCAACTAAAATACGTGTGTTTAAAGTCATTTCTGTGCCTGAAACGGGTCAAAATTGAAGCTTTTGAGTAAGCAAAACTCTGTAAAAATGGCACTTTTGGTCACTGTGAGGGTTTAAAAAGTGGTTATTCAACATGAGGCACGACCCAATTGACATTTTGAATCGTTTTGGGTACAGTCCAAAAAATCAATTTTCGGATGAAAAACGATGACTCCGGACATGTCGAACGTTCCCAAAATGGTCTATAATGATGAAATTTTAACATTTAATCTTTTGACTCTTAATGACTGTTGGATGTGAATTATGACTTTTTCAACTAAAATAAGTGTGTTTAAAGTCATTTCTGTGCCTGAAACGGGTCAAAATTGAAGCTTTTGAGTAAGCAAAACTCTGTAAAAATGGCACTTTTGGTCACTGTGAGGGTTTAAAAAGTGGTTATTCAACATGAGGCACGATCCAATTGACATTTTGAATCATTTTTGGTACAGTCTAAAAAATCAATTTTCGGATGAAAAACGATGACTCCGGACATGCAGAACGTTCCCAAAATGGTCTATAATGATGAAATTTTAACATTTAATCTTTTGACTCTAAATGACTGTTGGATGTGAATTATGACTTTTTCAACTAAAATACGTGTGTTTAAAGTCATTTCTGTGCCTGAAACGGGTCAAAATTGAAGCTTTTGAGTAAGCAAAACTCTGTAAAAATTGCACTTTTGGTCACTGTGAGGGTTTAAAAAGTGGTTATTCAACATGAGGCACGACCCAATTGACATTTTGAATCATTTTGGGTACAGTCCAAAAAATCAATTTTCGGATGAAAAACGATGACTCCGGACATGTCGAACGTTCCCAAAATGGTCTATAATGATGAAATTTTAACATTTAATCGTTTGACTCTAAATGACTGTTGGATGTGAATTATGACTTTTTCAACTAAAATAAGTGTGTTTAAAGTCATTTCTGTGCCTGAAACGGGTCAAAATTGAAGCTTTTGAGTAAGCAAAACTCTGTAAAAATGGCAATTTTGGTCACTGTGAGGGTTTAAAAAGTGGTTATTCAACATGAGGCACGATCCAATTGACATTTTGAATCATTTTTGGTACAGTCTAAAAAATCAATTTTCGGATGAAAAACGATGACTCCGGACATGCAGAACGTTCCCAAAATGGTCTATAATGATGAAATTTTAACATTTAATCTTTTGACTCTAAATGACTGTTGGATGTGAATTATGACTTTTTCAACTAAAATACGTGTGTTTAAAGTCATTTCTGTGCCTGAAACGGGTCAAAATTGAAGCTTTTGAGTAAGCAAAACTCTCTAAAAATGGCACTTTTGGTCACTGTGAGGGTTTAAAAAGTGGTTATTCAACATGAGGCATGATCCAATTGACATTTTGAATCATTTTGGGTACAGTCCAAAAAATCAATTTTCGGATGAAAAACGATGACTCCGGACATGTCGAACGTTCCCAAAATGGTCTATAATGATGAAATTTTAACATTAAGGGGCCGATTAGGATGGAGGATTTTCCGCCTCCTCCGGGCCGGCGGAAGCCACCTCCGGCCCGGAGGAGGCGGAAAATCCTCTGCGGAGTCACCAAAGACCCACCGCCAAATTAGGATGGCTGGTGGGTCTGGAATTCCGTCCGCCGCTTTTCCGCCGCGGTCGGCTTCCGACCGCGGCGGAAAAGCTATAACATGGCAGCCGGTGTCTATGAGACACCGTCCGCCATATTATGATGTTTGTGGAAAACTGCTTTTCCAAGGCGGCTTTTCCGCCATGGAAAAGCATACGGACATTCACTTTGGGGGCCCGTTGCGGGCCCCCTGGGTGAATGGGGGGTGGGAGGTGCACATGGGGGGTACCTATGGTACCCCCCTGCATTTGCGTGCACAAAGCGGCAGGCACCGTGCGGTCCCTGCCGCTTTGTGCATGTAAATGTAACACATGCTTTTTTAACATTGCGGCGGGTGCAGCTTGAAGCTGCACCCGCCGCAATGTTAAATATAGAGGATGTGACCGCCACCCTGGCGGTCACATCCTAATCAGGACGGAGGGAACGCCGCAGCCCCTGCGGACGTTCCCTCCTCCTCAAGGGTGGCGGACGGACGCAAGTCCGTCCGCCATCCTAATCGGCCCCTTAATCTTTTGACTCTTAATGACTGTTGGATGTGAATTATGACTTTTTCAACTAAAATACGTGTGTTTAAAGTCATTTCTGTGCCTGAAACGGGTCAAAATTGAAGCTTTTGAGTAAGCAAAACTCTGTAAAAATGGCACTTTTGGTCACTGTGAGGGTTTAAAAAGTGGTTATTCAACATGAGGCACGATCCAATTGACATTTTGAATCATTTTTGGGTACAGTCCAAAAAATTAATTTTCGGATGAAAAACGATGACTCCGGACATGTCGAATGTTCCCAAAATGGTCTATAATGATGACATTTTAACATTTAATCTCTTGACTCTTAATGACTGTTGGATGTGAATTATGACTTTTTCAACTAAAATAAGTGTGTTTAAAGTCATTTCTGTGCCTGAAACGGGTCAAAATTGAAGCTTTTGAGTAAGGAAAACTCTGTTAAAATGGCAATTTTGGTCACTGTGAGGGTTTAAAAAGTGGTTATTCAACATGAGGCACGATCCAATTGACATTTTGAATCATTTTTGGTACAGTCCAAAAAATCAATTTTCGGATGAAAAACGATGACTCCGGACATGCCGAACGTTCCCAAAATGGTCTATAATGATGAAATTTTAACATTTAATCTTTTGACTCTAAATGACTGTTGGATGTGAATTATGACTTTTTCAACTAAAATAAGTGTGTTTAAAGTCATTTCTGTGCCTGAAACGGGTCAAAATTGAAGCTTTTGAGTAAGCAAAACTCTGTAAAAATGGCACTTTTGGTCACTGTGAGGGTTTAAAAAGTGGTTATTCAACATGAGGCACGATCCAATTGACATTTTGAATCATTTTGGGTACAGTCCAAAAAATCAATTTTCGGATGAAAAACGATGACTCCGGACATGTCGAAAGTTCCCAAAATGGTCTATAATGATGAAATTTTAACATTTAATCTTTTGACTCTAAATGACTGTTGGATGTGCATTATGACTTTTTCAACTAAAATAAGTGTGTTTAAAGTCCTTTCTGTGCCTGAAACGGGTCAAAATTGAAGCTTTTGAGTAAGCAAAACTCTGTAAAAATGGCAATTTTGGTCACTGTGAGGGTTTAAAAAGTGGTTATTCAACATGAGGCACGATCCAATTGACATTTTGAATCATTTTTGGTACAGTCCAAAAAATCCATTTTCGGATGAAAAACGATGACTCCGGACATGCCGAACATTCCCAAAATGGTCTATAATGATGAAATTTTAACATTTAATCTTTTGACTCTAAATGACTGTTGGATGTGAATTATGACTTTTTCAACTAAAATACGTGTGTTTAAAGTCATTTCTGTGCCCGAAACGGGTCAAAATTGAAGCTTTTGAGTAAGCAAAACTCTGTAAAAATGGCACTTGTGGTCACTGTGAGGGTTTAAAAAGTGGTTATTCAACATGAGGCACTATCCAATTGACATTTTGAATCATTTTGGGTACAGTCCAAAAAATCAATTTTCGGATGAAAAATGATGACTCCGGACATGTCGAACGTTCCCAAAATGGTCTATAATGATGAAATTTTAACATTTAATCTTTTGATTCTAAATGACTGTTGGATGTGAATTATGACTTTTTCAACTAAAATAAGTGTGTTTAAAGTCATTTCTGTGCCTGAAACGGGTCAAAATTGAAGCTTTTGAGTAAGCAAAACTCTGTAAAAATGGCACTTTTGGTCACTGTGAGGGTTTAAAAAGTGGTTATTCAACATGAGGCACGATCCAATTGACATTTTGAATCATTTTTGGTACAGTCCAAAAAATCAATTTTCGGATGAAAAACGATGACTCCGGACATGCCGAACGTTCCCAAAATGGTCTATAATGATGAAATTTTAACATTTAATCTTCTGACTCTAAATGACTGTTGGATGTAAATTATGACTTTTTCAACTAAAATACGTGTGTTTAAAGTCATTTCTGTGCCTGAAACGGGTCAAAATTGAAGCTTTTGAGTAAGCAAAACTCTGTAAAAATGGCACTTTTGGTCACTGTGAGGGTTTAAAAAGTGGTTATTCAACATGAGGCACGACCCAATTGACATTTTGAATCATTTTGGGTACAGTCCAAAAAATCAATTTTCGGATGAAAAACGATGACTCCGGACATGTCGAACGTTCCCAAAATGGTCTATAATGATGACATTTTAACATTTAATCTTTTGACTCTAAATGACTGTTGGATGTGAATTATGACTTTTTCAACTAAAATAAGTGTGTTTAAAGTCATTTCTGTGCCTGAAACGGGTCAAAATTGAAGCTTTTGAGTAAGTAAAACTCTGTAAAAATGGCACTTTTGGTCACTGTGAGGGTTTAAAAAGTGGTTATTCAACATGAGGCACGATCCAATTGACATTTTGAATCATTTTGGGTACAGTCCAAAAAATCAATTTTCGGATGAAAAACGATGAGTCCGGACATGTCGAAAGTTCCCAAAATGGTCTATAATGATGAAATTTTAACATTTAATCATTTGACTCTAAATGACTGTTGGATGTGCATAATGACTTTTTCAACTAAAATAAGTGTGTTTAAAGTCATTTCTGTGCCTGAAACGGGTCAAAATTGAAGCTTTTGAGTAAGCAAAACTTTGTAAAAATGGCAATTTTGGTCACTGTGAAGGTTTAAAAAGTGGTTATTCAACATGAGGCACGATCCAATTGACATTTTGAATCATTTTTGGTACAGTCTAAAAAATCAATTTTCGGATGAAAAACGATGACTCCGGACATGCAGAACGTTCCCAAAATGGTCTATAATGATGAAATTTTAACATTTAATCTTTTGACTCTAAATGACTGTTGGATGTGAATTATGACTTTTTCAACTAAAATACGTGTGTTTAAAGTCATTTCTGTGCCTGAAACGGGTCAAAATTGAAGCTTTTGAGTAAGCAAAACTCTGTAAAAATGGCACTTTTGGTCACTGTGAGGGTTTAAAAAGTGGTTATTCAACATGAGGCATGATCCAATTGACATTTTGAATCATTTTGGGTACAGTCCAAAAAATCAATTTTCGGATGAAAAACGATGACTCCGGACATGTCGAACGTTCCCAAAATGGTCTATAATGATGAAATTTTAACATTTAATCTTTTGACTCTTAATGACGGTTGGATGTGAATTATGACTTTTTCAACTAAAATAAGTGTGTTTAAAGTCATTTCTGTGCCTGAAACGGGTCAAAATTGAAGCTTTTGAGTAAGGAAAACTCTGTAAAAATGGCAATTTTGGTCACTGTGAGGGTTTAAAAAGTGGTTATTCAACATGAGGCACGATCCAATTGACATTTTGAATCATTTTTGGTACAGTCCAAAAAATCAATTTTCGGATGAAAAACGATGACTCCGGACATGCCGAACGTTCCCAAAATGGTCTATAATGATGAAATTTTAACATTTAATCTTTTGACTCTAAATGACTGTTGGATGTGAATTATGACTTTTTCAACTAAAATAAGTGTGTTTAAAGTCATTTCTGTGCCTGAAACGGGTCAAAATTGAAGCTTTTGAGTAAGGAAAACTCTGTAAAAATGGCAATTTTGGTCACTGTGAGGGTTTAAAAAGTGGTTATTCAACATGAGGCACGATCCAATTGACATTTTGAATCATTTTGGGTACAGTCCAAAAAATCAATTTTCAGATGAAAAACGATGACTCCGGACATGTCGAACGTTCCCAAAATGGTCTATAATGATGAAATTTTAACATTTAATCTTTTGACTCTAAATGACTGTTGGATGTGAATTATGACTTTTTCAACTAAAATACGTGTGTTTAAAGTCATTTCTGTGCCTGAAACGGGTCAAAATTGAAGCTTTTGAGTAAGCAAAACTCTGTAAAAATGGCACTTTTGGTCACTGTGAGGGTTTAAAAAGTGGTTATTCAACATGAGGCACGACCCAATTGACATTTTGAATCATTTTGGGTACAGTCCAAAAAATCAATTTTCGGATGAAAAACGATGACTCCGGACATGTCGAACGTTCCCAAAATGGTCTATAATGATGAAATTTTAACATTTAATCTTTTGACTCTAAATGACTGTTGGATGTGAATTATGATTTTTTCAACTAAAATAAGTGTGTTTAAAGTCATTTCTGTGCCTGAAACGGGTCAAAATTGAAGCTTTTGAGTAAGCAAAACTCTGTAAAAATGGCACTTTTGGTCACTGTGAGGGTTTAAAAAGTGGTTATTCAACATGAGGCACGATCCAATTGACATTTTGAATCATTTTGGGTACAGTCCAAAAAATCAATTTTCGGATGAAAAACGATGACTCCGGACATGTCGAACGTTCCCAAAATGGTCTATAATGATGAAATTTTAACATTTAATCATTTGACTCTAAATGACTGTTGGATGTGCATTATGACTTTTTCAACTAAAATAAGTGTGTTTAAAGTCATTTCTGTGCCTGAAACGGGTCAAAATTGAAGCTTTTGAGTAAGCAAAACTCTGTAAAAATGGCAATTTTGGTCACTGTGAGGGTTTAAAAAGTGGTTATTCAACATGAGGCACGATCCAATTGACATTTTGAATCATTTTTGGTACAGTCTAAAAAATCAATTTTCGGATGAAAAACGATGACTCCGGACATGCAGAACGTTCCCAAAATGGTCTATAATGATGAAATTTTAACATTTAATCTTTTGACTCTAAATGACTGTTGGATGTGAATTATGACTTTTTCAACTAAAATACGTGTGTTTAAAGTCATTTCTGTGCCTGAAACGGGTCAAAATTTAAGCTTTTGAGTAAGCAAAACTCTGTAAAAATGGCACTTTTGGTCACTGTGAGGGTTTAAAAAGTGGTTATTCAACATGAGGCATGATCCAATTGACATTTTGAATCATTTTGGGTACAGTCCAAAAAATCAATTTTCGGATGAAAAACAATGACTCCGGACATGTCGAACGTTCCCAAAATGGTCTATAATGATGAAATTTTAACATTTAATCTTTTGACTCTTAATGACTGTTGGATGTGAATTATGACTTTTTCAACTAAAATAAGTGTGTTTAAAGTCATTTCTGTGCCTGAAACGGGTCAAAATTGAAGCTTTTGAGTAAGGAAAACTCTGTAAAAATGGCAATTTTGGTCACTGTGAGGGTTTAAAAAGTGGTTATTCAACATGAGGCACGATCCAATTGACATTTTGAATCATTTTTGGTACAGTCCAAAAAATCAATTTTCAGATGAAAAACGATGACTCCGGACATGTCGAACGTTCCCAAAATGGTCTATAATGATGAAATTTTAACATTTAATCTTTTGACTCTTAATGACTGTTGGATGTGAATTATGACTTTTTCAACTAAAATAAGTGTGTTTAAAGTCATTTCTGTGCCTGAAACGGGTCAAAATTGAAGCTTTTGAGTAAGGAAAACTCTGTAAAAATGGCAATTTTGGTCACTGTGAGGGTTTAAAAAGTGGTTATTCAACATGAGGCACGATCCAATTGACATTTTGAATCATTTTGGGTACAGTCCAAAAAATCAATTTTCGGATGAAAAACGATGACTCCGGACATGTCGAACGTTCCCAAAATGGTCTATAATGATGAAATTTTAACATTTAATCATTTGACTCTAAATGACTGTTGGATGTGCATTATGACTTTTTCAACTAAAATAAGTGTGTTTAAAGTCATTTCTGTGCCTGAAACGGGTCAAAATTGAAGCTTTTGAGTAAGCAAAACTCTGTAAAAATGGCAATTTTGGTCACTGTGAGGGTTTAAAAAGTGGTTATTCAACATGAGGCACGATCCAATTGACATTTTGAATCATTTTTGGTACAGTCTAAAAAATCAATTTTCGGATGAAAAACGATGACTCCGGACATGCAGAACGTTCCCAAAATGGTCTATAATGATGAAATTTTAACATTTAATCTTTTGACTCTAAATGACTGTTGGATGTGAATTATGACTTTTTCAACTAAAATACGTGTGTTTAAAGTCATTTCTGTGCCTGAAACGGGTCAAAATTTAAGCTTTTGAGTAAGCAAAACTCTGTAAAAATGGCACTTTTGGTCACTGTGAGGGTTTAAAAAGTGGTTATTCAACATGAGGCATGATCCAATTGACATTTTGAATCATTTTGGGTACAGTCCAAAAAATCAATTTTCGGATGAAAAACGATGACTCCGGACATGTCGAACGTTCCCAAAATGGTCTATAATGATGAAATTTTAACATTTAATCTTTTGACTCTTAATGACTGTTGGATGTGAATTATGACTTTTTCAACTAAAATAAGTGTGTTTAAAGTCATTTCTGTGCCTGAAACGGGTCAAAATTGAAGCTTTTGAGTAAGGAAAACTCTGTAAAAATGGCAATTTTGGTCACTGTGAGGGTTTAAAAAGTGGTTATTCAACATGAGGCACGATCCAATTGACATTTTGAATCATTTTGGGTACAGTCCAAAAAATCAATTTTCAGATGAAAAACGATGACATGTCGAACGTTCCCAAAATGGTCTATAATGATGAAATTTTAACATTTAATCTTTTGACTCTAAATGACTGTTGGATGTGAATTATGACTTTTTCAACTAAAATAAGTGTGTTTAAAGTCATTTCTGTGCCTGAAACGGGTCAAAATTGAAGCTTTTGAGTAAGCAAAACTCTGTAAAAATGGCAATTTTGGTCACTGTGAGGGTTTAAAAAGTGGTTATTCAACATGAGGCACGATCCAATTGACATTTTGAATCATTTTTGGTACAGTCTAAAAAATCAATTTTCGGATGAAAAACGATGACTCCGGACATGCAGAACGTTCCCAAAATGGTCTATAATGATGAAATTTTAACATTTAATCTTTTGACTCTAAATGACTGTTGGATGTGAATTATGACTTTTTCAACTAAAATACGTGTGTTTAAAGTCATTTCTGTGCCTGAAACGGGTCAAAATTGAAGCTTTTGAGTAAGCAAAACTCTGTAAAAATGGCACTTTTGGTCACTGTGAGGGTTTAAAAAGTGGTTATTCAACATGAGGCATGATCCAATTGACATTTTGAATCATTTTTGGTACAGTCCAAAAAATCAATTTTCGGATGAAAAACGATGACTCCGGACATGCCGAACGTTCCCAAAATGGTCTATAATGATGAAATTTTAACATTTAATCTTTTGACTCTAAATGACTGTTGGATGTGAATTATGACTTTTTCAACTAAAATAAGTGTGTTTAAAGTCATTTCTGTGCCTGAAACGGGTCAAAATTGAAGCTTTTGAGTAAGCAAAACTCTGTAAAAATGGCACTTTTGGTCACTGTGAGGGTTTAAAAAGTGGTTATTCAACATGAGGCACGATCCAATTGACATTTTGAATCATTTTGGGTACAGTCCAAAAAATCAATTTTCGGATGAAAAACGATGACTCCGGACATGTCGAACGTTCCCAAAATGGTCTATAATGATGAAATTTTAACATTTAATCTTTTGACTCTAAATGACTGTTGGATGTGCATTATGACTTTTTCAACTAAAATAAGTGTGTTTAAAGTCCTTTCTGTGCCTGAAACGGGTCAAAATTGAAGCTTTTGAGTAAGCAAAACTCTGTAAAAATGGCAATTTTGGTCACTGTGAGGGTTTAAAAAGTGGTTATTCAACATGAGGCACGATCCAATTGACATTTTGAATCATTTTTGGTACAGTCCAAAAAATCCATTTTCGGATGAAAAACGATGACTCCGGACATGCCGAACGTTCCCAAAATGGTCTATAATGATGAAATTTTAACATTTAATCTTTTGACTCTAAATGACTGTTGGATGTGAATTATGACTTTTTCAACTAAAATACGTGTGTTTAAAGTCATTTCTGTGCCTGAAACGGGTCAAAATTGAAGCTTTTGAGTAAGCAAAACTCTGTAAAAATGGCACTTTTGGTCACTGTGAGGGTTTAAAAAGTGGTTATTCAACATGAGGCACGATCCAATTGACATTTTGAATCATTTTGGGTACAGTCCAAAAAATCAATTTTCGGATGAAAAACGATGACTCCGGACATGTCGAACGTTCCCAAAATGGTCTATAATGATGAAATTTTAACATTTAATCTTTTGACTCTAAATGACTGTTGGATGTGAATTATGACTTTTTCAACTAAAATAAGTGTGTTTAAAGTCATTTCTGTGCCTGAAACGGGTCAAAATTGAAGCTTTTGAGTAAGCAAAACTCTGTAAAAATGGCACTTTTGGTCACTGTGAGGGTTTAAAAAGTGGTTATTCAACATGAGGCACGATCCAATTGACATTTTGAATCATTTTTGGTACAGTCCAAAAAATCAATTTTCGGATGAAAAACGATGACTCCGGACATGCCGAACGTTCCCAAAATGGTCTATAATGATGAAATTTTAACATTTAATCTTTTGACTCTAAATGACTGTTGGATGTGAATTATGACTTTTTCAACTAAAATAAGTGTGTTTAAAGTCCTTTCTGTGCCTGAAACGGGTCAAAATTGAAGCTTTTGAGTAAGCAAAACTCTGTAAAAATGGCAATTTTGGTCACTGTGAGGGTTTAAAAAGTGGTTATTCAACATGAGGCACGATCCAATTGACATTTTGAATCATTTTTGGTACAGTCCAAAAAATCCATTTTCGGATGAAAAACGATGACTCCGGACATGCCGAACATTCCCAAAATGGTCTATAATGATGAAATTTTAACATTTAATCTTTTGACTCTAAATGACTGTTGGATGTGAATTATGACTTTTTCAACTAAAATACGTGTGTTTAAAGTCATTTCTGTGCCCGAAACGGGTCAAAATTGAAGCTTTTGAGTAAGCAAAACTCTGTAAAAATGGCACTTTTGGTCACTGTGAGGGTTTAAAAAGTGGTTATTCAACATGAGGCACGATCCAATTGACATTTTGAATCATTTTTGGTACAGTCCAAAAAATCCATTTTCGGATGAAAAACGATGACTCCGGACATGCCGAACGTTCCCAAAATGGTCTATAATGATGAAATTTTAACATTTAATCTTCTGACTCTAAATGACTGTTGGATGTAAATTATGACTTTTTCAACTAAAATACGTGTGTTTAAAGTCATTTCTGTGCCTGAAACGGGTCAAAATTGAAGCTTTTGAGTAAGCAAAACTCTGTAAAAATGGCACTTTTGGTCACTGTGAGGGTTTAAAAAGTGGTTATTCAACATGAGGCACGATCCAATTGACATTTTGAATCATTTTGGGTACAGTCCAAAAAATCAATTTTCGGATGAAAAACGATGAGTCCGGACATGTCGAACGTTCCCAAAATGGTCTATAATGATGACATTTTAACATTTAATCATTTGACTCTAAATGACTGTTGGATGTGCATAATGACTTTTTCAACTAAAATAAGTGTGTTTAAAGTCATTTCTGTGCCTGAAACGGGTCAAAATTGAAGCTTTTGAGTAAGCAAAACTTTGTAAAAATGGCAATTTTGGTCACTGTGAGGGTTTAAAAAGTGGTTATTCAACATGAGGCACGATCCAATTGACATTTTGAATCATTTTTGGTACAGTCTAAAAAATCAATTTTCGGATGAAAAACGATGACTCCGGACATGCAGAACGTTCCCAAAATGGTCTATAATGATGAAATTTTAACATTTAATCTTTTGACTCTAAATGACTGTTGGATGTGAATTATGACTTTTTCAACTAAAATACGTGTGTTTAAAGTCATTTCTGTGCCTGAAACGGGTCAAAATTGAAGCTTTTGAGTAAGCAAAACTCTGTAAAAATGGCACTTTTGGTCACTGTGAGGGTTTAAAAAGTGGTTATTCAACATGAGGCATGATCCAATTGACATTTTGAATCATTTTGGGTACAGTCCAAAAAATCAATTTTCGGATGAAAAACGATGACTCCGGACATGTCGAACGTTCCCAAAATGGTCTATAATGATGAAATTTTAACATTTAGTCTTTTGACTCTTAATGACGGTTGGATGTGAATTATGACTTTTTCAACTAAAATAAGTGTGTTTAAAGTCATTTCTGTGCCTGAAACGGGTCAAAATTGAAGCTTTTGAGTAAGCAAAACTCTGTAAAAATGGCACTTTTGGTCACTGTGAGGGTTTAAAAAGTGGTTATTCAACATGAGGCACGATCCAATTGACATTTTGAATCATTTTGGGTACAGTCCAAAAAATCAATTTTCGGATGAAAAACGATGACTCCGGACATGTCGAACGTTCCCAAAATGGTCTATAATGATGAAATTTTAACATTTAATCATTTGACTCTAAATGACTGTTGGATGTGCATTATGACTTTTTCAACTAAAATAAGTGTGTTTAAAGTCATTTCTGTGCCTGAAACGGGTCAAAATTGAAGCTTTTGAGTAAGCAAAACTCTGTAAAAATGGCAATTTTGGTCACTGTGAGGGTTTAAAAAGTGGTTATTCAACATGAGGCACGATCCAATTGACATTTTGAATCATTTTTGGTACAGTCTAAAAAATCAATTTTCGGATGAAAAACGATGACTCCGGACATGCAGAACGTTCCCAAAATGGTCTATAATGATGAAATTTTAACATTTAATCTTTTGACTCTAAATGACTGTTGGATGTGAATTATGACTTTTTCAACTAAAATACGTGTGTTTAAAGTCATTTCTGTGCCTGAAACGGGTCAAAATTTAAGCTTTTGAGTAAGCAAAACTCTGTAAAAATGGCACTTTTGGTCACTGTGAGGGTTTAAAAAGTGGTTATTCAACATGAGGCATGATCCAATTGACATTTTGAATCATTTTGGGTACAGTCCAAAAAATCAATTTTCGGATGAAAAACGATGACTCCGGACATGTCGAACGTTCCCAAAATGGTCTATAATGATGAAATTTTAACATTTAATCTTTTGACTCTTAATGACTGTTGGATGTGAATTATGACTTTTTCAACTAAAATAAGTGTGTTTAAAGTCATTTCTGTGCCTGAAACGGGTCAAAATTGAAGCTTTTGAGTAAGGAAAACTCTGTAAAAATGGCAATTTTGGTCACTGTGAGGGTTTAAAAAGTGGTTATTCAACATGAGGCACGATCCAATTGACATTTTGAATCATTTTTGGTACAGTCCAAAAAATCAATTTTCAGATGAAAAACGATGACTCCGGACATGTCGAACGTTCCCAAAATGGTCTATAATGATGAAATTTTAACATTTAATCTTTTGACTCTTAATGACTGTTGGATGTGAATTATGACTTTTTCAACTAAAATAAGTGTGTTTAAAGTCATTTCTGTGCCTGAAACGGGTCAAAATTGAAGCTTTTGAGTAAGGAAAACTCTGTAAAAATGGCAATTTTGGTCACTGTGAGGGTTTAAAAAGTGGTTATTCAACATGAGGCACGATCCAATTGACATTTTGAATCATTTTGGGTACAGTCCAAAAAATCAATTTTCAGATGAAAAACGATGACATGTCGAACGTTCCCAAAATGGTCTATAATGATGAAATTTTAACATTTAATCTTTTGACTCTAAATGACTGTTGGATGTGAATTATGACTTTTTCAACTAAAATAAGTGTGTTTAAAGTCATTTCTGTGCCTGAAACGGGTCAAAATTGAAGCTTTTGAGTAAGCAAAACTCTGTAAAAATGGCAATTTTGGTCACTGTGAGGGTTTAAAAAGTGGTTATTCAACATGAGGCACGATCCAATTGACATTTTGAATCATTTTTGGTACAGTCTAAAAAATCAATTTTCGGATGAAAAACGATGACTCCGGACATGCAGAACGTTCCCAAAATGGTCTATAATGATGAAATTTTAACATTTAATCTTTTGACTCTAAATGACTGTTGGATGTGAATTATGACTTTTTCAACTAAAATACGTGTGTTTAAAGTCATTTCTGTGCCTGAAACGGGTCAAAATTGAAGCTTTTGAGTAAGCAAAACTCTGTAAAAATGGCACTTTTGGTCACTGTGAGGGTTTAAAAAGTGGTTATTCAACATGAGGCATGATCCAATTGACATTTTGAATCATTTTTGGTACAGTCCAAAAAATCAATTTTCGGATGAAAAACGATGACTCCGGACATGCCGAACGTTCCCAAAATGGTCTATAATGATGAAATTTTAACATTTAATCTTTTGACTCTAAATGACTGTTGGATGTGAATTATGACTTTTTCAACTAAAATAAGTGTGTTTAAAGTCATTTCTGTGCCTGAAACGGGTCAAAATTGAAGCTTTTGAGTAAGCAAAACTCTGTAAAAATGGCACTTTTGGTCACTGTGAGGGTTTAAAAAGTGGTTATTCAACATGAGGCACGATCCAATTGACATTTTGAATCATTTTGGGTACAGTCCAAAAAATCAATTTTCGGATGAAAAACGATGACTCCGGACATGTCGAACGTTCCCAAAATGGTCTATAATGATGAAATTTTAACATTTAATCTTTTGACTCTAAATGACTGTTGGATGTGCATTATGACTTTTTCAACTAAAATAAGTGTGTTTAAAGTCCTTTCTGTGCCTGAAACGGGTCAAAATTGAAGCTTTTGAGTAAGCAAAACTCTGTAAAAATGGCAATTTTGGTCACTGTGAGGGTTTAAAAAGTGGTTATTCAACATGAGGCACGATCCAATTGACATTTTGAATCATTTTTGGTACAGTCCAAAAAATCCATTTTCGGATGAAAAACGATGACTCCGGACATGCCGAACGTTCCCAAAATGGTCTATAATGATGAAATTTTAACATTTAATCTTTTGACTCTAAATGACTGTTGGATGTGAATTATGACTTTTTCAACTAAAATACGTGTGTTTAAAGTCATTTCTGTGCCTGAAACGGGTCAAAATTGAAGCTTTTGAGTAAGCAAAACTCTGTAAAAATGGCACTTTTGGTCACTGTGAGGGTTTAAAAAGTGGTTATTCAACATGAGGCACGATCCAATTGACATTTTGAATCATTTTGGGTACAGTCCAAAAAATCAATTTTCGGATGAAAAACGATGACTCCGGACATGTCGAACGTTCCCAAAATGGTCTATAATGATGAAATTTTAACATTTAATCTTTTGACTCTAAATGACTGTTGGATGTGAATTATGACTTTTTCAACTAAAATAAGTGTGTTTAAAGTCATTTCTGTGCCTGAAACGGGTCAAAATTGAAGCTTTTGAGTAAGCAAAACTCTGTAAAAATGGCACTTTTGGTCACTGTGAGGGTTTAAAAAGTGGTTATTCAACATGAGGCACGATCCAATTGACATTTTGAATCATTTTTGGTACAGTCCAAAAAATCAATTTTCGGATGAAAAACGATGACTCCGGACATGCCGAACGTTCCCAAAATGGTCTATAATGATGAAATTTTAACATTTAATTTTTTGACTCTAAATGACTGTTGGATGTAAATTATGACTTTTTCAACTAAAATACGTGTGTTTAAAGTCATTTCTGTGCCTGAAACGGGTCAAAATTGAAGCTTTTGAGTAAGCAAAACTCTGTAAAAATGGCACTTTTGGTCACTGTGAGGGTTTAAAAAGTGGTTATTCAACATGAGGCACGACCCAATTGACATTTTGAATCGTTTTGGGTACAGTCCAAAAAATCAATTTTCGGATGAAAAACGATGACTCCGGACATGTCGAACGTTCCCAAAATGGTCTATAATGATGAAATTTTAACATTTAATCATTTGACTCTAAATGACTGTTGGATGTGCATAATGACTTTTTCAACTAAAATAAGTGTGTTTAAAGTCATTTCTGTGCCTGAAACGGGTCAAAATTGAAGCTTTTGAGTAAGCAAAACTTTGTAAAAATGGCAATTTTGGTCACTGTGAGGGTTTAAAAAGTGGTTATTCAACATGAGGCACGATCCAATTGACATTTTGAATCATTTTTGGTACAGTCTAAAAAATCAATTTTCGGATGAAAAACGATGACTCCGGACATGCAGAACGTTCCCAAAACGGTCTATAATGATGAAATTTTAACATTTAATCTTTTGACTCTAAATGACTGTTGGATGTGAATTATGACTTTTTCAACTAAAATACGTGTGTTTAAAGTCATTTCTGTGCCTGAAACGGGTCAAAATTGAAGCTTTTGAGTAAGCAAAACTCTGTAAAAATGGCACTTTTGGTCACTGTGAGGGTTTAAAAAGTGGTTATTCAACATGAGGCATGATCCAATTGACATTTTGAATCATTTTGGGTACAGTCCAAAAAATCAATTTTCGGATGAAAAACGATGACTCCGGACATGTCGAACGTTCCCAAAATGGTCTATAATGATGAAATTTTAACATTTAGTCTTTTGACTCTTAATGACGGTTGGATGTGAATTATGACTTTTTCAACTAAAATAAGTGTGTTTAAAGTCATTTCTGTGCCTGAAACGGGTCAAAATTGAAGCTTTTGAGTAAGCAAAACTCTGTAAAAATGGCACTTTTGGTCACTGTGAGGGTTTAAAAAGTGGTTATTCAACATGAGGCACGATCCAATTGACATTTTGAATCATTTTGGGTACAGTCCAAAAAATCAATTTTCGGATGAAAAACGATGACTCCGGACATGTCGAACGTTCCCAAAATGGTCTATAATGATGAAATTTTAACATTTAATCATTTGACTCTAAATGACTGTTGGATGTGCATTATGACTTTTTCAACTAAAATAAGTGTGTTTAAAGTCATTTCTGTGCCTGAAACGGGTCAAAATTGAAGCTTTTGAGTAAGCAAAACTCTGTAAAAATGGCAATTTTGGTCACTGTGAGGGTTTAAAAAGTGGTTATTCAACATGAGGCACGATCCAATTGACATTTTGAATCATTTTTGGTACAGTCTAAAAAATCAATTTTCGGATGAAAAACGATGACTCCGGACATGCAGAACGTTCCCAAAATGGTCTATAATGATGAAATTTTAACATTTAATCTTTTGACTCTAAATGACTGTTGGATGTGAATTATGACTTTTTCAACTAAAATACGTGTGTTTAAAGTCATTTCTGTGCCTGAAACGGGTCAAAATTTAAGCTTTTGAGTAAGCAAAACTCTGTAAAAATGGCACTTTTGGTCACTGTGAGGGTTTAAAAAGTGGTTATTCAACATGAGGCATGATCCAATTGACATTTTGAATCATTTTGGGTACAGTCCAAAAAATCAATTTTCGGATGAAAAACGATGACTCCGGACATGTCGAACGTTCCCAAAATGGTCTATAATGATGAAATTTTAACATTTAATCTTTTGACTCTTAATGACTGTTGGATGTGAATTATGACTTTTTCAACTAAAATAAGTGTGTTTAAAGTCATTTCTGTGCCTGAAACGGGTCAAAATTGAAGCTTTTGAGTAAGGAAAACTCTGTAAAAATGGCAATTTTGGTCACTGTGAGGGTTTAAAAAGTGGTTATTCAACATGAGGCACGATCCAATTGACATTTTGAATCATTTTTGGTACAGTCCAAAAAATCAATTTTCAGATGAAAAACGATGACTCCGGACATGTCGAACGTTCCCAAAATGGTCTATAATGATGAAATTTTAACATTTAATCTTTTGACTCTTAATGACTGTTGGATGTGAATTATGACTTTTTCAACTAAAATAAGTGTGTTTAAAGTCATTTCTGTGCCTGAAACGGGTCAAAATTGAAGCTTTTGAGTAAGGAAAACTCTGTAAAAATGGCAATTTTGGTCACTGTGAGGGTTTAAAAAGTGGTTATTCAACATGAGGCACGATCCAATTGACATTTTGAATCATTTTGGGTACAGTCCAAAAAATCAATTTTCAGATGAAAAACGATGACATGTCGAACGTTCCCAAAATGGTCTATAATGATGAAATTTTAACATTTAATCTTTTGACTCTAAATGACTGTTGGATGTGAATTATGACTTTTTCAACTAAAATAAGTGTGTTTAAAGTCATTTCTGTGCCTGAAACGGGTCAAAATTGAAGCTTTTGAGTAAGCAAAACTCTGTAAAAATGGCAATTTTGGTCACTGTGAGGGTTTAAAAAGTGGTTATTCAACATGAGGCACGATCCAATTGACATTTTGAATCATTTTTGGTACAGTCTAAAAAATCAATTTTCGGATGAAAAACGATGACTCCGGACATGCAGAACGTTCCCAAAATGGTCTATAATGATGAAATTTTAACATTTAATCTTTTGACTCTAAATGACTGTTGGATGTGAATTATGACTTTTTCAACTAAAATACGTGTGTTTAAAGTCATTTCTGTGCCTGAAACGGGTCAAAATTGAAGCTTTTGAGTAAGCAAAACTCTGTAAAAATGGCACTTTTGGTCACTGTGAGGGTTTAAAAAGTGGTTATTCCACATGAGGCATGATCCAATTGACATTTTGAATCATTTTTGGTACAGTCCAAAAAATCAATTTTCGGATGAAAAACGATGACTCCGGACATGCCGAACGTTCCCAAAATGGTCTATAATGATGAAATTTTAACATTTAATCTTTTGACTCTAAATGACTGTTGGATGTGAATTATGACTTTTTCAACTAAAATAAGTGTGTTTAAAGTCATTTCTGTGCCTGAAACGGGTCAAAATTGAAGCTTTTGAGTAAGCAAAACTCTGTAAAAATGGCACTTTTGGTCACTGTGAGGGTTTAAAAAGTGGTTATTCAACATGAGGCACGATCCAATTGACATTTTGAATCATTTTGGGTACAGTCCAAAAAATCAATTTTCGGATGAAAAACGATGACTCCGGACATGTCGAACGTTCCCAAAATGGTCTATAATGATGAAATTTTAACATTTAATCTTTTGACTCTAAATGACTGTTGGATGTGCATTATGACTTTTTCAACTAAAATAAGTGTGTTTAAAGTCCTTTCTGTGCCTGAAACGGGTCAAAATTGAAGCTTTTGAGTAAGCAAAACTCTGTAAAAATGGCAATTTTGGTCACTGTGAGGGTTTAAAAAGTGGTTATTCAACATGAGGCACGATCCAATTGACATTTTGAATCATTTTTGGTACAGTCCAAAAAATCCATTTTCGGATGAAAAACGATGACTCCGGACATGCCGAACGTTCCCAAAATGGTCTATAATGATGAAATTTTAACATTTAATCTTTTGACTCTAAATGACTATTGGATGTGAATTATGACTTTTTCAACTAAAATACGTGTGTTTAAAGTCATTTCTGTGCCTGAAACGGGTCAAAATTGAAGCTTTTGAGTAAGCAAAACTCTGTAAAAATGGCACTTTTGGTCACTGTGAGGGTTTAAAAAGTGGTTATTCAACATGAGGCACGATCCAATTGACATTTTGAATCATTTTGGGTACAGTCCAAAAAATCAATTTTCGGATGAAAAACGATGACTCCGGACATGTCGAACGTTCCCAAAATGGTCTATAATGATGAAATTTTAACATTTAATCTTTTGACTCTAAATGACTGTTGGATGTGAATTATGACTTTTTCAACTAAAATAAGTGTGTTTAAAGTCATTTCTGTGCCTGAAACGGGTCAAAATTGAAGCTTTTGAGTAAGCAAAACTCTGTAAAAATGGCACTTTTGGTCACTGTGAGGGTTTAAAAAGTGGTTATTCAACATGAGGCACGATCCAATTGACATTTTGAATCATTTTTGGTACAGTCCAAAAAATCAATTTTCGGATGAAAAACGATGACTCCGGACATGCCGAACGTTCCCAAAATGGTCTATAATGATGAAATTTTAACATTTAATTTTTTGACTCTAAATGACTGTTGGATGTAAATTATGACTTTTTCAACTAAAATACGTGTGTTTAAAGTCATTTCTGTGCCTGAAACGGGTCAAAATTGAAGCTTTTGAGTAAGCAAAACTCTGTAAAAATGGCACTTTTGGTCACTGTGAGGGTTTAAAAAGTGGTTATTCAACATGAGGCACGACCCAATTGACATTTTGAATCGTTTTGGGTACAGTCCAAAAAATCAATTTTCGGATGAAAAACGATGACTCCGGACATGTCGAACGTTCCCAAAATGGTCTATAATGATGAAATTTTAACATTTAATCTTTTGACTCTTAATGACTGTTGGATGTGAATTATGACTTTTTCAACTAAAATAAGTGTGTTTAAAGTCATTTCTGTGCCTGAAACGGGTCAAAATTGAAGCTTTTGAGTAAGCAAAACTCTGTAAAAATGGCACTTTTGGTCACTGTGAGGGTTTAAAAAGTGGTTATTCAACATGAGGCACGATCCAATTGACATTTTGAATCATTTTTGGTACAGTCTAAAAAATCAATTTTCGGATGAAAAACGATGACTCCGGACATGCAGAACGTTCCCAAAATGGTCTATAATGATGAAATTTTAACATTTAATCTTTTGACTCTAAATGACTGTTGGATGTGAATTATGACTTTTTCAACTAAAATACGTGTGTTTAAAGTCATTTCTGTGCCTGAAACGGGTCAAAATTGAAGCTTTTGAGTAAGCAAAACTCTGTAAAAATTGCACTTTTGGTCACTGTGAGGGTTTAAAAAGTGGTTATTCAACATGAGGCACGACCCAATTGACATTTTGAATCATTTTGGGTACAGTCCAAAAAATCAATTTTCGGATGAAAAACGATGACTCCGGACATGTCGAACGTTCCCAAAATGGTCTATAATGATGAAATTTTAACATTTAATCGTTTGACTCTAAATGACTGTTGGATGTGAATTATGACTTTTTCAACTAAAATAAGTGTGTTTAAAGTCATTTCTGTGCCTGAAACGGGTCAAAATTGAAGCTTTTGAGTAAGCAAAACTCTGTAAAAATGGCAATTTTGGTCACTGTGAGGGTTTAAAAAGTGGTTATTCAACATGAGGCACGATCCAATTGACATTTTGAATCATTTTTGGTACAGTCTAAAAAATCAATTTTCGGATGAAAAACGATGACTCCGGACATGCAGAACGTTCCCAAAATGGTCTATAATGATGAAATTTTAACATTTAATCTTTTGACTCTAAATGACTGTTGGATGTGAATTATGACTTTTTCAACTAAAATACGTGTGTTTAAAGTCATTTCTGTGCCTGAAACGGGTCAAAATTGAAGCTTTTGAGTAAGCAAAACTCTCTAAAAATGGCACTTTTGGTCACTGTGAGGGTTTAAAAAGTGGTTATTCAACATGAGGCATGATCCAATTGACATTTTGAATCATTTTGGGTACAGTCCAAAAAATCAATTTTCGGATGAAAAACGATGACTCCGGACATGTCGAACGTTCCCAAAATGGTCTATAATGATGAAATTTTAACATTAAGGGGCCGATTAGGATGGAGGATTTTCCGCCTCCTCCGGGCCGGCGGAAGCCACCTCCGGCCCGGAGGAGGCGGAAAATCCTCTGCGGAGTCACCAAAGACCCACCGCCAAATTAGGATGGCTGGTGGGTCTGGAATTCCGTCCGCCGCTTTTCCGCCGCGGTCGGCTTCCGACCGCGGCGGAAAAGCTATAACATGGCAGCCGGTGTCTATGAGACACCGTCCGCCATATTATGATGTTTGTGGAAAACTGCTTTTCCAAGGCGGCTTTTCCGCCATGGAAAAGCATACGGACATTCACTTTGGGGGCCCGTTGCGGGCCCCCTGGGTGAATGGGGGGTGGGAGGTGCACATGGGGGGTACCTATGGTACCCCCCTGCATTTGCGTGCACAAAGCGGCAGGCACCGTGCGGTCCCTGCCGCTTTTTGCATGTAAATGTAACACATGCTTTTTTAACATTGCGGCGGGTGCAGCTTGAAGCTGCACCCGCCGCAATGTTAAATATAGAGGATGTGACCGCCACCCTGGCGGTCACATCCTAATCAGGACGGAGGGAACGCCGCAGCCCCTGCGGACGTTCCCTCCTCCTCAAGGGTGGCGGACGGACGCAAGTCCGTCCGCCATCCTAATCGGCCCCTTAATCTTTTGACTCTTAATGACTGTTGGATGTGAATTATGACTTTTTCAACTAAAATACGTGTGTTTAAAGTCATTTCTGTGCCTGAAACGGGTCAAAATTGAAGCTTTTGAGTAAGCAAAACTCTGTAAAAATGGCACTTTTGGTCACTGTGAGGGTTTAAAAAGTGGTTATTCAACATGAGGCACGATCCAATTGACATTTTGAATCATTTTTGGGTACAGTCCAAAAAATTAATTTTCGGATGAAAAACGATGACTCCGGACATGTCGAATGTTCCCAAAATGGTCTATAATGATGACATTTTAACATTTAATCTCTTGACTCTTAATGACTGTTGGATGTGAATTATGACTTTTTCAACTAAAATAAGTGTGTTTAAAGTCATTTCTGTGCCTGAAACGGGTCAAAATTGAAGCTTTTGAGTAAGGAAAACTCTGTTAAAATGGCAATTTTGGTCACTGTGAGGGTTTAAAAAGTGGTTATTCAACATGAGGCACGATCCAATTGACATTTTGAATCATTTTTGGTACAGTCCAAAAAATCAATTTTCGGATGAAAAACGATGACTCCGGACATGCCGAACGTTCCCAAAATGGTCTATAATGATGAAATTTTAACATTTAATCTTTTGACTCTAAATGACTGTTGGATGTGAATTATGACTTTTTCAACTAAAATAAGTGTGTTTAAAGTCATTTCTGTGCCTGAAACGGGTCAAAATTGAAGCTTTTGAGTAAGCAAAACTCTGTAAAAATGGCACTTTTGGTCACTGTGAGGGTTTAAAAAGTGGTTATTCAACATGAGGCACGATCCAATTGACATTTTGAATCATTTTGGGTACAGTCCAAAAAATCAATTTTCGGATGAAAAACGATGACTCCGGACATGTCGAAAGTTCCCAAAATGGTCTATAATGATGAAATTTTAACATTTAATCTTTTGACTCTAAATGACTGTTGGATGTGCATTATGACTTTTTCAACTAAAATAAGTGTGTTTAAAGTCCTTTCTGTGCCTGAAACGGGTCAAAATTGAAGCTTTTGAGTAAGCAAAACTCTGTAAAAATGGCAATTTTGATCACTGTGAGGGTTTAAAAAGTGGTTATTCAACATGAGGCACGATCCAATTGACATTTTGAATCATTTTTGGTACAGTCCAAAAAATCCATTTTCGGATGAAAAACGATGACTCCGGACATGCCGAACATTCCCAAAATGGTCTATAATGATGAAATTTTAACATTTAATCTTTTGACTCTAAATGACTGTTGGATGTGAATTATGACTTTTTCAACTAAAATACGTGTGTTTAAAGTCATTTCTGTGCCCGAAACGGGTCAAAATTGAAGCTTTTGAGTAAGCAAAACTCTGTAAAAATGGCACTTTTGGTCACTGTGAGGGTTTAAAAAGTGGTTATTCAACATGAGGCACTATCCAATTGACATTTTGAATCATTTTGGGTACAGTCCAAAAAATCAATTTTCGGATGAAAAATGATGACTCCGGACATGTCGAACGTTCCCAAAATGGTCTATAATGATGAAATTTTAACATTTAATCTTTTGATTCTAAATGACTGTTGGATGTGAATTATGACTTTTTCAACTAAAATAAGTGTGTTTAAAGTCATTTCTGTGCCTGAAACGGGTCAAAATTGAAGCTTTTGAGTAAGCAAAACTCTGTAAAAATGGCACTTTTGGTCACTGTGAGGGTTTAAAAAGTGGTTATTCAACATGAGGCACGATCCAATTGACATTTTGAATCATTTTTGGTACAGTCCAAAAAATCAATTTTCGGATGAAAAACGATGACTCCGGACATGCCGAACGTTCCCAAAATGGTCTATAATGATGAAATTTTAACATTTAATCTTCTGACTCTAAATGACTGTTGGATGTAAATTATGACTTTTTCAACTAAAATACGTGTGTTTAAAGTCATTTCTGTGCCTGAAACGGGTCAAAATTGAAGCTTTTGAGTAAGCAAAACTCTGTAAAAATGGCACTTTTGGTCACTGTGAGGGTTTAAAAAGTGGTTATTCAACATGAGGCACGACCCAATTGACATTTTGAATCATTTTGGGTACAGTCCAAAAAATCAATTTTCGGATGAAAAACGATGACTCCGGACATGTCGAACGTTCCCAAAATGGTCTATAATGATGACATTTTAACATTTAATCTTTTGACTCTAAATGACTGTTGGATGTGAATTATGACTTTTTCAACTAAAATAAGTGTGTTTAAAGTCATTTCTGTGCCTGAAACGGGTCAAAATTGAAGCTTTTGAGTAAGTAAAACTCTGTAAAAATGGCACTTTTGGTCACTGTGAGGGTTTAAAAAGTGGTTATTCAACATGAGGCACGATCCAATTGACATTTTGAATCATTTTGGGTACAGTCCAAAAAATCAATTTTCGGATGAAAAACGATGAGTCCGGACATGTCGAACGTTCCCAAAATGGTCTATAATGATGAAATTTTAACATTTAATCATTTGACTCTAAATGACTGTTGGATGTGCATAATGACTTTTTCAACTAAAATAAGTGTGTTTAAAGTCATTTCTGTGCCTGAAACGGGTCAAAATTGAAGCTTTTGAGTAAGCAAAACTTTGTAAAAATGGCAATTTTGGTCACTGTGAGGGTTTAAAAAGTGGTTATTCAACATGAGGCACGATCCAATTGACATTTTGAATCATTTTTGGTACAGTCTAAAAAATCAATTTTCGGATGAAAAACGATGACTCCGGACATGCAGAACGTTCCCAAAATGGTCTATAATGATGAAATTTTAACATTTAATCTTTTGACTCTAAATGACTGTTGGATGTGAATTATGACTTTTTCAACTAAAATACGTGTGTTTAAAGTCATTTCTGTGCCTGAAACGGGTCAAAATTGAAGCTTTTGAGTAAGCAAAACTCTGTAAAAATGGCACTTTTGGTCACTGTGAGGGTTTAAAAAGTGGTTATTCAACATGAGGCATGATCCAATTGACATTTTGAATCATTTTGGGTACAGTCCAAAAAATCAATTTTCGGATGAAAAACGATGACTCCGGACATGTCGAACGTTCCCAAAATGGTCTATAATGATGAAATTTTAACATTTAATCTTTTGACTCTTAATGACGGTTGGATGTGAATTATGACTTTTTCAACTAAAATAAGTGTGTTTAAAGTCATTTCTGTGCCTGAAACGGGTCAAAATTGAAGCTTTTGAGTAAGGAAAACTCTGTAAAAATGGCAATTTTGGTCACTGTGAGGGTTTAAAAAGTGGTTATTCAACATGAGGCACGATCCAATTGACATTTTGAATCATTTTTGGTACAGTCCAAAAAATCAATTTTCGGATGAAAAACGATGACTCCGGACATGCCGAACGTTCCCAAAATGGTCTATAATGATGAAATTTTAACATTTAATCTTTTGACTCTAAATGACTGTTGGATGTGAATTATGACTTTTTCAACTAAAATAAGTGTGTTTAAAGTCATTTCTGTGCCTGAAACGGGTCAAAATTGAAGCTTTTGAGTAAGGAAAACTCTGTAAAAATGGCAATTTTGGTCACTGTGAGGGTTTAAAAAGTGGTTATTCAACATGAGGCACGATCCAATTGACATTTTGAATCATTTTGGGTACAGTCCAAAAAATCAATTTTCAGATGAAAAACGATGACTCCGGACATGTCGAACGTTCCCAAAATGGTCTATAATGATGAAATTTTAACATTTAATCTTTTGACTCTAAATGACTGTTGGATGTGAATTATGACTTTTTCAACTAAAATACGTGTGTTTAAAGTCATTTCTGTGCCTGAAACGGGTCAAAATTGAAGCTTTTGAGTAAGCAAAACTCTGTAAAAATGGCACTTTTGGTCACTGTGAGGGTTTAAAAAGTGGTTATTCAACATGAGGCACGACCCAATTGACATTTTGAATCATTTTGGGTACAGTCCAAAAAATCAATTTTCGGATGAAAAACGATGACTCCGGACATGTCGAACGTTCCCAAAATGGTCTATAATGATGAAATTTTAACATTTAATCTTTTGACTCTAAATGACTGTTGGATGTGAATTATGATTTTTTCAACTAAAATAAGTGTGTTTAAAGTCATTTCTGTGCCTGAAACGGGTCAAAATTGAAGCTTTTGAGTAAGCAAAACTCTGTAAAAATGGCACTTTTGGTCACTGTGAGGGTTTAAAAAGTGGTTATTCAACATGAGGCACGATCCAATTGACATTTTGAATCATTTTGGGTACAGTCCAAAAAATCAATTTTCGGATGAAAAACGATGACTCCGGACATGTCGAACGTTCCCAAAATGGTCTATAATGATGAAATTTTAACATTTAATCATTTGACTCTAAATGACTGTTGGATGTGCATTATGACTTTTTCAACTAAAATAAGTGTGTTTAAAGTCATTTCTGTGCCTGAAACGGGTCAAAATTGAAGCTTTTGAGTAAGCAAAACTCTGTAAAAATGGCAATTTTGGTCACTGTGAGGGTTTAAAAAGTGGTTATTCAACATGAGGCACGATCCAATTGACATTTTGAATCATTTTTGGTACAGTCTAAAAAATCAATTTTCGGATGAAAAACGATGACTCCGGACATGCAGAACGTTCCCAAAATGGTCTATAATGATGAAATTTTAACATTTAATCTTTTGACTCTAAATGACTGTTGGATGTGAATTATGACTTTTTCAACTAAAATACGTGTGTTTAAAGTCATTTCTGTGCCTGAAACGGGTCAAAATTTAAGCTTTTGAGTAAGCAAAACTCTGTAAAAATGGCACTTTTGGTCACTGTGAGGGTTTAAAAAGTGGTTATTCAACATGAGGCATGATCCAATTGACATTTTGAATCATTTTGGGTACAGTCCAAAAAATCAATTTTCGGATGAAAAACAATGACTCCGGACATGTCGAACGTTCCCAAAATGGTCTATAATGATGAAATTTTAACATTTAATCTTTTGACTCTTAATGACTGTTGGATGTGAATTATGACTTTTTCAACTAAAATAAGTGTGTTTAAAGTCATTTCTGTGCCTGAAACGGGTCAAAATTGAAGCTTTTGAGTAAGGAAAACTCTGTAAAAATGGCAATTTTGGTCACTGTGAGGGTTTAAAAAGTGGTTATTCAACATGAGGCACGATCCAATTGACATTTTGAATCATTTTTGGTACAGTCCAAAAAATCAATTTTCAGATGAAAAACGATGACTCCGGACATGTCGAACGTTCCCAAAATGGTCTATAATGATGAAATTTTAACATTTAATCTTTTGACTCTTAATGACTGTTGGATGTGAATTATGACTTTTTCAACTAAAATAAGTGTGTTTAAAGTCATTTCTGTGCCTGAAACGGGTCAAAATTGAAGCTTTTGAGTAAGGAAAACTCTGTAAAAATGGCAATTTTGGTCACTGTGAGAGTTTAAAAAGTGGTTATTCAACATGAGGCACGATCCAATTGACATTTTGAATCATTTTGGGTACAGTCCAAAAAATCAATTTTCAGATGAAAAACGATGACATGTCGAACGTTCCCAAAATGGTCTATAATGATGAAATTTTAACATTTAATCTTTTGACTCTAAATGACTGTTGGATGTGAATTATGACTTTTTCAACTAAAATAAGTGTGTTTAAAGTCATTTCTGTGCCTGAAACGGGTCAAAATTGAAGCTTTTGAGTAAGGAAAACTCTGTAAAAATGGCAATTTTGGTCACTGTGAGGGTTTAAAAAGTGGTTATTCAACATGAGGCACGATCCAATTGACATTTTGAATCATTTTGGGTACAGTCCAAAAAATCAATTTTCGGATGAAAAACGATGACTCCGGACATGTCGAACGTTCCCAAAATGGTCTATAATGATGAAATTTTAACATTTAATCTTTTGACTCTAAATAACTATTGGATGTGCATTATGACTTTTTCAACTAAAATAAGTGTGTTTAAAGTCATTTCTGTGCCTGAAACGGGTCAAAATTGAAGCTTTTGAGTAAGCAAAACTCTGTATAAATGGCAATTTTGGTCACTGTGAGGGTTTAAAAAGTGGTTATTCAACATGAGGCACGATCCAATTGACATTTTGAATCATTTTTGGTACAGTCCAAAAAATCAATTTTCGGATGAAAAACGATGACTCCGGACATGCCGAACGTTCCCAAAATGGTCTATAATGATGAAATTTTACCATTTAATCTTTTGACTCTAAATGACTGTTGGATGTGAATTATGACTTTTTCAACTAAAATAAGTGTGTTTAAAGTCATTTCTGTGCCTGAAACGGGTCAAAATTGAAGCTTTTGAGTAAACAAAACTCTGTAAAAATGGCACTTTTGGTCACTGTGAGGGTTTAAAAAGTGGTTATTCAACATGAGGCACTATCCAATTGACATTTTGAATCATTTTAGGTACAGTCCAAAAAATCAATTTTCGGATGAAAAACGATGACTCCGGACATGTCGAACGTTCCCAAAATGGTCTATATTGATGAAATTTTAACATTTAATCTTTTGACTCTAAATGACTGTTGGATGTGAATTATGACTTTTTCAACTAAAATAAGTGTGTTTAAAGTCATTTCTGTGCCTGAAACGGGTCAAAATTGAAGCTTTTGAGTAAGGAAAACTCTGTAAAAATGGCAATTTTGGTCACTGTGAGGGTTTAAAAAGTGGTTATTCAACATGAGGCACGATCCAATTGACATTTTGAATCATTTTTGGTACAGTCCAAAAAATCAATTTTCGGATGAAAAACGATGACTCCGGACATGCCGAACGTTCCCAAAATGGTCTATAATGATGAAATTTTAACATTTAATCTTTTGACTCTAAATGACTGTTGGATGTGAATTCTGACATTTTCAACTAAAATAAGTGTGTTTAAAGTCATTTCTGTGCCTGAAACGTGTCAAAATTGAAGCTTTTGAGTAAGGAAAACTCTGTAAAAATGGCAATTTTGGTCACTGTGAGGGTTTAAAAAGTGGTTATTCAACATGAGGCACGATCCAATTGACATTTTGAATCATTTTGGGTACAGTCCAAAAAATCCATTTTCGGATGAAAAACGATGACTCCGGACATGCCGAACGTTCCCAAAATGGTCCATAACGATGAAATTTTATCATTTAATCTTTTGACTCTAAATGACTGTTGGATGTGAATTATGACTTTTTCAACTAAAATACGTGTGTTTAAAGTCATTTCTGTGCCTGAAACGGGTCAAAATTGAAGCTTTTGAGTAAGCAAAACTCTGTAAAAATGGCACTTTTGGTCACTGTGAGGGTTTAAAAAGTGGTTATTCAACATGAGGCACTATCCAATTGACATTTTGAATCATTTTAGGTACAGTCCAAAAAATCAATTTTCGGATGAAAAACGATGACTCCGGACATGTCGAACGTTCCCAAAATGGTCTATAATGATGAAATTTTAACATTTAATCTTTTGACTCTAAATGACTGTTGGATGTGAATTATGACTTTTTCAACTAAAATAAGTCTGTTTAAAGTCATTTCTGTGCCTGAAACGGGTCAAAATTGAAGCTTTTGAGTAAGCAAAACTCTGTAAAAATGGCACTTTTGGTCACTGTGAGGGTTTAAAAAGTGGTTATTCAACATGAGGCACGATCCAATTGACATTTTGAATCATTTTTAGTACAGTCCAAAAAATCAATTTTCGGATGAAAAACGATGACTCCGGACATGCCGAACGTTCCCAAAATGGTCTATAATGATGACATTTTAACATTTAATCTTTTGACTCTAAATGACTGTTGGGTGTGAATTATGACTTTTTCAACTAAAATACGTGTGTTTAAAGTCATTTCTGTGCCTGAAACGGGTCAAAATTGAAGCTTTTGAGTAAGCAAAACTCTGTAAAAATGGCACTTTTGGTCACTGTGAGGGTTTAAAAAGTGGTTATTCAACATGAGGCATGATCCAATTGACATTTTGAATCATTTTGGGTACAGTCCAAAAAATCAATTTTCGGATGAAAAACGACTCCGGACATGTCGAACGTTCCCAAAATGGTCTATAATGATGAAATTTTAACATTTAATCTTTTGACTCTTAATGACTGTTGGATGTGAATTATGACTTTTTCAACTAAAATAAGTGTGTCTAAAGTCATTTCTGTGCCTGAAACGGGTCAAAATTGAAGCTTTTGAGTAAGGAAAACTCTGTAAAAATGGCAATTTTGGTCACTGTGAGGGTTTAAAAAGTGGTTATTCAACATGAGGCACGATCCAATTGACATTTTGAATCATTTTTGGTACAGTCCAAAAAATCAATTTTCGGATGAAAAACGATGACTCCGGACATGCCGAACGTTCCCAAAATGGTCTATAATGATGAAATTTTAACATTTAATCTTTTGACTCTAAATGACTGTTGGATGTGAATTATGACTTTTTCAACTAAAATAAGTGTGTTTAAAGTCATTTCTGTGCCTGAAACGGGTCAAATGTGAAGCTTTTGAGTAAGCAAAGCTCTGTAAAAATGGCACTTTTGGTCACTGTGAGGGTTTAAAAAGTGGTTATTCAACATGAGGCACGATCCAATTGACATTTTGAATCATTTTGGGTACAGTCCAAAAAATCAATTTTCGGATGAAAAACGATGACTCCGGACATGTCGAACGTTCCCAAAATGGTCTATAATGATGAAATTTTAACATTTAATCTTTTGACTCTAAATGACTGTTGGATGTGCATTATGACTTTTTCAACTAAAATAAGTGTGTTTAAAGTCCTTTCTGTGCCTGAAACGGGTCAAAATTGAAGCTTTTGAGTAAGCAAAACTCTGTAAAAATGGCAATTTTGGTCACTGTGAGGGTTTAAAAAGTGGTTATTCAACATGAGGCACGATCCAATTGACATTTTGAATCATTTTTGGTACAGTCCAAAAAATCCATTTTCGGATGAAAAACGATGACTCCGGACATGCCGAACGTTCCCAAAATGGTCTATAATGATGAAATTTTAACATTTAATCTTTTGACTCTAAATGACTGTTGGATGTGAATTATGACTTTTTCAACTAAAATACGTGTGTTTAAAGTCATTTCTGTGCCTGAAACGGGTCAAAATTGAAGCTTTTGAGTAAGCAAAACTCTGTAAAAATGGCCCTTTTGGTCACTGTGAGGGTTTAAAAAGTGGTTATTCAACATGAGGCACGATCCAATTGACATTTTGAATCATTTTGGGTACAGTCCAAAAAATCAATTTTCGGATGAAAAACGATGACTCCGGACATGTCGAACGTTCCCAAAATGGTCTATAATGATGAAATTTTAACATTTAATCTTTTGACTCTAAATGACTGTTGGATGTGAATTATGACTTTTTCAACTAAAATAAGTGTGTTTAAAGTCATTTCTGTGCCTGAAACGGGTCAAAATTGAAGCTTTTGAGTAAGCAAAACTCTGTAAAAATGGCACTTTTGGTCACTGTGAGGGTTTAAAAAGTGGTTATTCAACATGAGGCACGATCCAATTGACATTTTGAATCATTTTTAGTACAGTCCAAAAAATCAATTTTCGGATGAAAAACGATGACTCCGGACATGCCGAACGTTCCCAAAATGGTCTATAATGATGAAATTTTAACATTTAATCTTTTGACTCTAAATGACTGTTGGATGTGAATTATGACTTTTTCAACTAAAATACGTGTGTTTAAAGTCATTTCTGTGCCTGAAACGGGTCAAAATTGAAGCTTTTGAGTAAGCAAAACTCTGTAAAAATGGCAATTTTGGTCACTGTGAGGGTTTAAAAAGTGGTTATTCAACATGAGGCACGATCCAATTGACATTTTGAATCATTTTTGGTACAGTCCAAAAAATCAATTTTCGGATGAAAAACGATGACTCCGGACATGTCGAACGTTCCCAAAATGGTCTATAATGATGAAATTTTAACATTTAATCATTTGACTCTAAATGACTGTTGGATGTGCATTATGACTTTTTCAACTAAAATAAGTGTGTTTAAAGTCATTTCTGTGCCTGAAACGGGTCAAAATTGAAGCTTTTGAGTAAGCAAAACTCTGTAAAAATGGCAATTTTGGTCACTGTGAGGGTTTAAAAAGTGGTTATTCAACATGAGGCACGATCCAATTGACATTTTGAATCATTTTTGGTACAGTCTAAAAAATCAATTTTCGGATGAAAAACGATGACTCCGATCATGCAGAACGTTCCCAAAATGGTCTATAATGATGAAATTTTAACATTTAATCTTTTGACTCTAAATGACTGTTGGATGTGAATTATGACTTTTTCAACTAAAATACGTGTGTTTAAAGTCATTTCTGTGCCTGAAACGGGTCAAAATTGAAGCTTTTGAGTAAGCAAAACTCTGTAAAAATGGCACTTTTGGTCACTGTGAGGGTTTAAAAAGTGGTTATTCAACATGAGGCACGATCCAATTGACATTTTGAATCATTTTGGGTACAGTCCAAAAAATCAATTTTCGGATGAAAAACGATGACTCCGGACATGCCGAACGTTCCCAAAATGGTCTATAATGATGAAATTTTAACATTTAATCTTTTGACTCTAAATGACTGTTGGATGTAAATTATGACTTTTTCAACTAAAATACGTGTGTTTAAAGTCATTTCTGTGCCTGAAACGGGTCAAAATTGAAGCTTTTGAGTAAGCAAAACTCTGTAAAAATGGCGCTTTTGGTCACTGTGAGGGTTTAAAAAGTGGTTATTCAACATGAGGCACGACCCAATTGACATTTTGAATCATTTTGGGTACAGTCCAAAAAATCAATTTTCGGATGAAAAACGATGACTCCGGACATGTCGAACGTTCCCAAAATGGTCTATAATGATGAAATTTTAACATTTAATCTTTTGACTCTAAATGACTGTTGGATGTGAATTATGACTTTTTCAACTAAAATAAGTGTGTTTAAAGTCATTTCTGTGCCTGAAACGGGTCAAAATTGAAGCTTTTGAGTAAGCAAAACTCTGTAAAAATGGCACTTTTGGTCACTGTGAGGGTTTAAAAAGTGGTTATTCAACATGAGGCACGATCCAATTGACATTTTGAATCATTTTTAGTACAGTCCAAAAAATCAATTTTCGGATGAAAAACGATGACTCCGGACATGCCGAACGTTCCCAAAATGGTCTATAATGATGAAATTTTAACATTTAATCTTTTGACTCTAAATGACTGTTGGATGTGAATTATGACTTTTTCAACTAAAATACGTGTGTTTAAAGTCATTTCTGTGCCTGAAACGGGTCAAAATTGAAGCTTTTGAGTAAGCAAAACTCTGTAAAAATGGCAATTTTGGTCACTGTGAGGGTTTAAAAAGTGGTTATTCAACATGAGGCACGATCCAATTGACATTTTGAATCATTTTTGGTACAGTCCAAAAAATCAATTTTCGGATTAAAAACGATGACTCCGGACATGTCGAACGTTCCCAAAATGGTCTATAATGATGAAATTTTAACATTTAATCATTTGACTCTAAATGACTGTTGGATGTGCATTATGACTTTTTCAACTAAAATAAGTGTGTTTAAAGTCATTTCTGTGCCTGAAACGGGTCAAAATTGAAGCTTTTGAGTAAGCAAAACTCTGTAAAAATGGCAATTTTGGTCACTGTGAGGGTTTAAAAAGTGGTTATTCAACATGAGGCACGATCCAATTGACATTTTGAATCATTTTTGGTACAGTCTAAAAAATCAATTTTCGGATGAAAAACGATGACTCCGATCATGCAGAACGTTCCCAAAATGGTCTATAATGATGAAATTTTAACATTTAATCTTTTGACTCTAAATGACTGTTGGATGTGAATTATGACTTTTTCAACTAAAATACGTGTGTTTAAAGTCATTTCTGTGCCTGAAACGGGTCAAAATTGAAGCTTTTGAGTAAGCAAAACTCTGTAAAAATGGCACTTTTGGTCACTGTGAGGGTTTAAAAAGTGGTTATTCAACATGAGGCACGATCCAATTGACATTTTGAATCATTTTGGGTACAGTCCAAAAAATCAATTTTCGGATGAAAAACGATGACTCCGGACATGCCGAACGTTCCCAAAATGGTCTATAATGATGAAATTTTAACATTTAATCTTTTGACTCTAAATGACTGTTGGATGTAAATTATGACTTTTTCAACTAAAATACGTGTGTTTAAAGTCATTTCTGTGCCTGAAAGGGGTCAAAATTGAAGCTTTTGAGTAAGCAAAACTCTGTAAAAATGGCACTTTTGGTCACTGTGAGGGTTTAAAAAGTGGTTATTCAACATGAGGCACGACCCAATTGACATTTTGAATCATTTTGGGTACAGTCCAAAAAATCAATTTTCGGATGAAAAACGATGACTCCGGACATGTCGAACGTTCCCAAAATGGTCTATAATGATGAAATTTTAACATTTAATCTTTTGACTCTAAATGACTGTTGGATGTGAATTATGACTTTTTCAACTAAAATAAGTGTGTTTCAAGTCATTTCTGTGCCTGAAACGGGTCAAAATTGAAGCTTTTGAGTAAGTAAAACTCTGTAAAAATGGCACTTTTGGTCACTGTGAGGGTTTAAAAAGTGGTTATTCAACATGAGGCACGATCCAATTGACATTTTGAATCATTTTGGGTACAGTCCAAAAAATCAATTTTCGGATGAAAAACGATGACTCCGGACATGTCGAACGTTCCCAAAATGGTCTATAATGATGAAATTTTAACATTTAATCATTTGACTCTAAATGACTGTTGGATGTGCATTATGACTTTTTCAACTAAAATAAGTGTGTTTAAAGTCATTTCTGTGCCTGAAACGGGTCAAAATTGAAGCTTTTGAGTAAGCAAAACTTTGTAAAAATGGCAATTTTGGTCACTGTGAGGGTTTAAAAAGTGGTTATTCAACATGAGGCACGATCCAATTGACATTTTGAATCATTTTTGGTACAGTCTAAAAAATCAATTTTCGGATGAAAAACGATGACTCCGGACATGCAGAACGTTCCCAAAATGGTCTATAATGATGAAATTTTAACATTTAATCTTTTGACTCTAAATGACTGTTGGATGTGAATTATGACTTTTTCAACTAAAATACGTGTGTTTAAAGTCATTTCTGTGCCTGAAACGGGTCAAAATTGAAGCTTTTGAGTAAGCAAAACTCTGTAAAAATGGCACTTTTGGTCACTGTGAGGGTTTAAAAAGTGGTTATTCAACATGAGGCATGATCCAATTGACATTTTGAATCATTTTGGGTACAGTCCAAAAAATCAATTTTCGGATGAAAAACGATGACTCCGGACATGTCGAACGTTCCCAAAATGGTCTATAATGATGAAATTTTAACATTTAATCTTTTGACTCTTAATGACTGTTGGATGTGAATTATGACTTTTTCAACTAAAATAAGTGTGTTTAAAGTCATTTCTGTGCCTGAAACGGGTCAAAATTGAAGCTTTTGAGTAAGGAAAACTCTGTAAAAATGGCAATTTTGGTCACTGTGAGGGTTTAAAAAGTGGTTATTCAACATGAGGCACGATCCAATTGACATTTTGAATCATTTTTGGTACAGTCCAAAAAATCAATTTTCGGATGAAAAACGATGACTCCGGACATGCCGAACGTTCCCAAAATGGTCTATAATGATAAAATTTTAACATTTAATCTTTTGACTCTAAATGACTGTTGGATGTGAATTATGACTTTTTCAACTAAAATAAGTGTGTTTAAAGTCATTTCTGTGCCTGAAACGGGTCAAATGTGAAGCTTTTGAGTAAGCAAAGCTCTGTAAAAATGGCACTTTTGGTCACTGTGAGGGTTTAAAAAGTGGTTATTCAACATGAGGCACGATCCAATTGACATTTTGAATCATTTTGGGTACAGTCCAAAAAATCAATTTTCGGATGAAAAACGATGACTCCGGACATGTCGAACGTTCCCAAAATGGTCTATAATGATGAAATTTTAACATTTAATCTTTTGACTCTAAATGACTGTTGGATGTGCATTATGACTTTTTCAACTAAAATAAGTGTGTTTAAAGTCCTTTCTGTGCCTGAAACGGGTCAAAATTGAAGCTTTTGAGTAAGCAAAACTCTGTAAAAATGGCAATTTTGGTCACTGTGAGGGTTTAAAAAGTGGTTATTCAACATGAGGCACGATCCAATTGACATTTTGAATCATTTTTGGTACAGTCCAAAAAATCCATTTTCGGATGAAAAACGATGACTCCGGACATGCCGAACGTTCCCAAAATGGTCTATAATGATGAAATTTTAACATTTAATCTTTTGACTCTAAATGACTGTTGGATGTGAATTATGACTTTTTCAACTAAAATAAGTGTGTTTAAAGTCATTTCTGTGCCTGAAACGGGTCAAAATTGAAGCTTTTGAGTAAGGAAAACTCTGTAAAAATGGCAATTTTGGTCACTGTGAGGGTTTAAAAAGTGGTTATTCAACATGAGGCACGATCCAATTGACATTTTGAATCATTTTTGGTACAGTCCAAAAAATCAATTTTCGGATGAAAAACGATGACTCCGGACATGCCGAACGTTCCCAAAATGGTCTATAATGATGAAATTTTAACATTTAATCTTTTCACTCTAAATGACTGTTGGATGTGAATTATGACTTTTTCAACTAAAATATGTGTGTTTAAAGTCATTTCTGTGCCTGAAACGGGTCAAATGTGAAGCTTTTGAGTAAGCAAAGCTCTGTAAAAATGGCACTTTTGGTCACTGTGAGGGTTTAAAAAGTGGTTATTCAACATGAGGCACGATCCAATTGACATTTTGAATCATTTTGGGTACAGTCCAAAAAATCAATTTTCGGATGAAAAACGATGACTCCGGACATGTCGAACGTTCCCAAAATGGTCTATTATGATGAAATTTTAACATTTAATCTTTTGACTCTAAATGACTGTTGGATGTAAATTATGACTTTTTCAACTAAAATACGTGTGTTTAAAGTCATTTCTGTGCCTGAAACGGGTCAAAATTGAAGCTTTTGAGTAAGCAAAACTCTGTAAAAATGGCACTTTTGGTCACTGTGAGGGTTTAAAAAGTGGTTATTCAACATGAGGCACGACCCAATTGACATTTTGAATCATTTTGGGTACAGTCCAAAAAATCAATTTTCAGATGAAAAACGATGACTCCGGACATGTCGAACGTTCCCAAAATGGTCTATAATGATGAAATTTTAACATTTAATCTTTTGACTCTAAATGACTGTTGGATGTGAATTATGACTTTTTCAACTAAAATAAGTGTGTTTAAAGTCATTTCTGTGCCTGAAACGGGTCAAAATTGAAGCTTTTGAGTAAGTAAAACTCTGTAAAAATGGCACTTTTGGTCACTGTGAGGGTTTAAAAAGTGGTTATTCAACATGAGGCACGATCCAATTGACATTTTGAATCATTTTGGGTACAGTCCAAAAAATTTATTTTCGGATGAAAAACGATGACTCCGGACATGTCGAACGTTCCCAAAATGGTCTATAATGATGAAATTTTAACATTTAATCATTTGACTCTAAATGACTGTTGGATGTGCATTATGACTTTTTCAACTAAAATAAGTGTGTTTAAAGTCATTTCTGTGCCTGAAACGGGTCAAAATTGAAGCTTTTGAGTAAGCAAAACTTTGTAAAAATGGCAATTTTGGTCACTGTGAGGGTTTAAAAAGTGGTTATTCAACATGAGGCACGATCCAATTGACATTTTGAATCATTTTTGGTACAGTCTAAAAAATCAATTTTCGGATGAAAAACGATGACTCCGGACATGCAGAACGTTCCCAAAATGGTCTATAATGATGAAATTTTAACATTTAATCTTTTGACTCTAAATGACTGTTGGATGTGAATTATGACTTTTTCAACTAAAATACGTGTGTTTAAAGTCATTTCTGTGCCTGAAACGGGTCAAAATTGAAGCTTTTGAGTAAGCAAAACTCTGTAAAAATGGCACTTTTGGTCACTGTGAGGGTTTAAAAAGTGGTTATTCAACATGAGGCATGATCCAATTGACATTTTGAATCATTTTGGGTACAGTCCAAAAAATCAATTTTCGGATGAAAAACGATGACTCCGGACATGTCGAACGTTCCCAAAATGGTCTATAATGATGAAATTTTAACATTTAATCTTTTGACTCTTAATGACTGTTGGATGTGAATTATGACTTTTTCAACTAAAATAAGTGTGTTTAAAGTCATTTCTGTGCCTGAAACGGGTCAAAATTGAAGCTTTTGAGTAAGGAAAACTCTGTAAAAATGGCAATTTTGGTCACTGTGAGGGTTTAAAAAGTGGTTATTCAACATGAGGCACGATCCAATTGACATTTTGAATCATTTTTGGTACAGTCCAAAAAATCAATTTTCGGATGAAAAACGATGACTCCGGACATGCCGAACGTTCCCAAAATGGTCTATAATGATGAAATTTTAACATTTAATCTTTTGACTCTAAATGACTGTTGGATGTGAATTATGACTTTTTCAACTAAACTAAGTGTGTTTAAAGTCATTTCTGTGCCTGAAACGGGTCACAATTGAAGCTTTTGAGTAAGGAAAACTCTGTAAAAATGGCAATTTTGGTCACTGTGAGGGTTTAAAAAGTGGTTATTCAACATGAGGCACGATCCAATTGACATTTTGAATCATTTTGGGTACAGTCCAAAAAATAAATTTTCAGATGAAAAACGATGACTCCGGACATGTCGAACGTTCCCAAAATGGTCTATAATGATGAAATTTTAACATTTAATCTTTTGACTCTAAATGACTGTTGGATGTGAATTATGACTTTTTCAACTAAAATAAGTGTGTTTAAAGTCATTTCTGTGCCTGAAACGGGTCAAAATTGAAGCTTTTGAGTAAGGAAAACTCTGTAAAAATGGCAATTTTGGTCACTGTGAGGGTTTAAAAAGTGGTTATTCAACATGAGGCACGATCCAATTGACATTTTGAATCATTTTGGGTACAGTCCAAAAAATCGATTTTCGGATGAAAAACGATGACTCCGGACATGCCGAACGTTCCCAAAATGGTCTATAATGATGAAATTTTAACATTTAATCTTTTGACTCTAAATGACTGTTGCATGTGAATTATGACTTTTTCAACTAAAATACGTGTGTTTAAAGTAATTTCTGTGCCTGAAACGGGTCAAAATTGAAGCTTTTGAGTAAGCAAAACTCTGTAAAAATGACACTTTTGGTCACTGTGAGGGTTTAAAAAGTGGTTATTCAACATGAGGCACGATCCAATTGACATTTTGAATCATTTTTGGTACAGTCCAAAAAATCAATTTTCGGATGAAAAACGATGACTCCGGACATGCCGATCGTTCCCAAAATGGTCTATAATGATGAAATTTTAACATTTAATCTTTTGACTCTAAATGACTGTTGGATGTGAATTATGACTTTTTCAACTAAAATAAGTGTGTTTAAAGTCATTTCTGTGCCTGAAACGGGTCAAATGTGAAGCTTTTGAGTAAGCAAAGCTCTGTAAAAATGGCACTTTTGGTCACTGTGAGGGTTTAAAAAGTGGTTATTCAACATGAGGCACGATCCAATTGACATTTTGAATCATTTTTAGTACAGTCCAAAAAATCAATTTTCGGATGAAAAACGATGACTCCGGACATGCCGAACGTTCCCAAAATGGTCTATAATGATGAAATTTTAACATTTAATCTTTTGACTCTAAATGACTGTTGGATGTGAATTATGACTTTTTCAACTAAAATACGTGTGTTTAAAGTCATTTCTGTGCCTGAAACGGGTCAAAATTGAAGCTTTTGAGTAAGCAAAACTCTGTAAAAATGGCAATTTTGGTCACTGTGAGGGTTTAAAAAGTGGTTATTCAACATGAGGCACGATCCAATTGACATTTTGAATCATTTTTGGTACAGTCCAAAAAATCAATTTTCGGATTAAAAACGATGACTCCGGACATGTCGAACGTTCCCAAAATGGTCTATAATGATGAAATTTTAACATTTAATCATTTGACTCTAAATGACTGTTGGATGTGCATTATGACTTTTTCAACTAAAATAAGTGTGTTTAAAGTCATTTCTGTGCCTGAAACGGGTCAAAATTGAAGCTTTTGAGTAAGCAAAACTCTGTAAAAATGGCAATTTTGGTCACTGTGAGGGTTTAAAAAGTGGTTATTCAACATGAGGCACGATCCAATTGACATTTTGAATCATTTTTGGTACAGTCTAAAAAATCAATTTTCGGATGAAAAACGATGACTCCGATCATGCAGAACGTTCCCAAAATGGTCTATAATGATGAAATTTTAACATTTAATCTTTTGACTCTAAATGACTGTTGGATGTGAATTATGACTTTTTCAACTAAAATACGTGTGTTTAAAGTCATTTCTGTGCCTGAAACGGGTCAAAATTGAAGCTTTTGAGTAAGCAAAACTCTGTAAAAATGGCACTTTTGGTCACTGTGAGGGTTTAAAAAGTGGTTATTCAACATGAGGCACGATCCAATTGACATTTTGAATCATTTTGGGTACAGTCCAAAAAATCAATTTTCGGATGAAAAACGATGACTCCGGACATGCCGAACGTTCCCAAAATGGTCTATAATGATGAAATTTTAACATTTAATCTTTTGACTCTAAATGACTGTTGGATGTAAATTATGACTTTTTCAACTAAAATACGTGTGTTTAAAGTCATTTCTGTGCCTGAAACGGGTCAAAATTGAAGCTTTTGAGTAAGCAAAACTCTGTAAAAATGGCACTTTTGGTCACTGTGAGGGTTTAAAAAGTGGTTATTCAACATGAGGCACGACCCAATTGACATTTTGAATCATTTTGGGTACAGTCCAAAAAATCAATTTTCGGATGAAAAACGATGACTCCGGACATGTCGAACGTTCCCAAAATGGTCTATAATGATGAAATTTTAACATTTAATCTTTTGACTCTAAATGACTGTTGGATGTGAATTATGACTTTTTCAACTAAAATAAGTGTGTTTAAAGTCATTTCTGTGCCTGAAACGGGTCAAAATTGAAGCTTTTGAGTAAGTAAAACTCTGTAAAAATGGCACTTTTGGTCACTGTGAGGGTTTAAAAAGTGGTTATTCAACATGAGGCACGATCCAATTGACATTTTGAATCATTTTGGGTACAGTCCAAAAAATCAATTTTCGGATGAAAAACGATGACTCCGGACATGTCGAACGTTCCCAAAATGGTCTATAATGATGAAATTTTAACATTTAATCATTTGACTCTAAATGACTGTTGGATGTGCATTATGACTTTTTCAACTAAAATAAGTGTGTTTAAAGTCATTTCTGTGCCTGAAACGGGTCAAAATTGAAGCTTTTGAGTAAGCAAAACTTTGTAAAAATGGCAATTTTGGTCACTGTGAGGGTTTAAAAAGTGGTTATTCAACATGAGGCACGATCCAATTGACATTTTGAATCATTTTTGGTACAGTCTAAAAAATCAATTTTCGGATGAAAAACGATGACTCCGGACATGCAGAACGTTCCCAAAATGGTCTATAATGATGAAATTTTAACATTTAATCTTTTGACTCTAAATGACTGTTGGATGTGAATTATGACTTTTTCAACTAAAATACGTGTGTTTAAAGTCATTTCTGTGCCTGAAACGGGTCAAAATTGAAGCTTTTGAGTAAGCAAAACTCTGTAAAAATGGCACTTTTGGTCACTGTGAGGGTTTAAAAAGTGGTTATTCAACATGAGGCACGATCCAATTGACATTTTGAATCATTTTTGGTACAGTCCAAAAAATCAATTTTCGGATGAAAAACGATGACTCCGGACATGCCGAACGTTCCCAAAATGGTCTATAATGATGAAATTTTAACATTTAATCTTTTGACTCTAAATGACTGTTGGATGTGAATTATGACTTTTTCAACTAAAATAAGTGTGTTTAAAGTCATTTCTGTGCCTGAAACGGGTCAAATGTGAAGCTTTTGAGTAAGCAAAGCTCTGTAAAAATGGCACTTTTGGTCACTGTGAGGGTTTAAAAAGTGGTTATTCAACATGAGGCACGATCCAATTGACATTTTGAATCATTTTTGGTACAGTCCAAAAAATCCATTTTCGGATGAAAAACGATGACTCCGGACATGCCGAACGTTCCCAAAATGGTCTATAATGATGAAATTTTAACATTTAATCTTTTGACTCTAAATGACTGTTGGATGTGAATTATGACTTTTTCAACTAAAATAAGTGTGTTTAAAGTCATTTCTGTGCCTGAAACGGGTCAAAATTGAAGCTTTTGAGTAAGGAAAACTCTGTAAAAATGGCAATTTTGGTCACTGTGAGGGTTTAAAAAGTGGTTATTCAACATGAGGCACGATCCAATTGACATTTTGAATCATTTTTGGTACAGTCCAAAAAATCAATTTTCGGATGAAAAACGATGACTCCGGACATGCCGAACGTTCCCAAAATGGTCTATAATGATGAAATTTTAACATTTAATCTTTTGACTCTAAATGACTGTTGGATGTGAATTATGACTTTTTCAACTAAAATAAGTGTGTTTAAAGTCATTTCTGTGCCTGAAACGGGTCAAATGTGAAGCTTTTGAGTAAGCAAAGCTCTGTAAAAATGGCACTTTTGGTCACTGTGAGGGTTTAAAAAGTGGTTATTCAACATGAGGCACGATCCAATTGACATTTTGAATCATTTTGGGTACAGTCCAAAAAATCAATTTTCGGATGAAAAACGATGACTCCGAACATGTCGAACGTTCCCAAAATGGTCTATAATGATGAAATTTTAACATTTAATCTTTTGACTCTAAATGACTGTTGGATGTGCATTATGACTTTTTCAACTAAAATAAGTGTGTTTAAAGTCCTTTCTGTGCCTGAAACGGGTCAAAATTGAAGCTTTTGAGTAAGCAAAACTCTGTAAAAATGGCAATGTTGGTCACTGTGAGGGTTTAAAAAGTGGTTATTCAACATGAGGCACGATCCAATTGACATTTTGAATCATTTTTGGTACAGTCCAAAAAATCCATTTTCGGATGAAAAACGATGACTCCGGACATGCCGAACGTTCCCAAAATGGTCTATAATGATGAAATTTTAACATTTAATCTTTTGACTCTAAATGACTGTTGGATGTGAATTATGACTTTTTCAACTAAAATACGTGTGTTTAAAGTCATTTCTGTGCCTGAAACGGGTCAAAATTGAAGCTTTTGAGTAAGCAAAACTCTGTAAAAATGGCCCTTTTGGTCACTGTGAGGGTTTAAAAAGTGGTTATTCAACATGAGGCACGATCCAATTGACATTTTGAATCATTTTGGGTACAGTCCAAAAAATCAATTTTCGGATGAAAAACGATGACTCCGGACATGTCGAACGTTCCCAAAATGGTCTATAATGATGACATTTTAACATTTAATCTTTTGACTTTAAATGACTGTTGGATGTGAATTATGACTTTTTCAACTAAAATACGTGTGTTTAAAGTCATTTCTGTGCCTGAAACGGGTCAAAATTGAAGCTTTTGAGTAAGCAAAACTCTGTAAAAATGGCAATTTTGGTCACTGTGAGGGTTTAAAAAGTGGTTATTCAACATGAGGCACGATCCAATTGACATTTTGAATCATTTTTGGTACAGTCCAAAAAATCAATTTTCGGATGAAAAACGATGACTCCGGACATGTCGAAATTTCCCAAAATGGTCTATAATGATGAAATTTTAACATTTAATCATTTGACTCTAAATGACTGTTGGATGTGCATTATGACTTTTTCAACTAAAATAAGTGTGTTTAAAGTCATTTCTGTGCCTGAAACGGGTCAAAATTGAAGCTTTTGAGTAAGCAAAACTCTGTAAAAATGGCAATTTTGGTCACTGTGAGGGTTTAAAAAGTGGTTATTCAACATGAGGCACGATCCAATTGACATTTTGAATCATTTTTGGTACAGTCTAAAAAATCAATTTTCGGATGAAAAACGATGACTGCGATCATGCAGAACGTTCCCAAAATGGTCTATAATGATGAAATTTTAACATTTAATCTTTTGACTCTAAATGACTGTTGGATGTAAATTATGACTTTTTCAACTAAAATACGTGTGTTTAAAGTCATTTCTGTGCCTGAAACGGGTCAAAATTGAAGCTTTTGAGTAAGCAAAACTCTGTAAAAATGGCACTTTTGGTCACTGTGAGGGTTTAAAAAGTGGTTATTCAACATGAGGCACGACCCAATTGACATTTTGAATCATTTTGGGTACAGTCCAAAAAATCAATTTTCAGATGAAAAACGATGACTCCGGACATGTCGAACGTTCCCAAAATGGTCTATAATGATGAAATTTTAACATTTAATCTTTTGACTCTAAATGACTGTTGGATGTGAATTATGACTTTTTCAACTAAAATAAGTGTGTTTAAAGTCATTTCTGTGCCTGAAACGGGTCAAAATTGAAGCTTTTGAGTAAGTAAAACTCTGTAAAAATGGCACTTTTGGTCACTGTGAGGGTTTAAAAAGTGGTTATTCAACATGAGGCACGATCCAATTGACATTTTGAATCATTTTGGGTACAGTCCAAAAAATTAATTTTCGGATGAAAAACGATGACTCCGGACATGTCGAACGTTCCCAAAATGGTCTATAATGATGAAATTTTAACATTTAATCATTTGACTCTAAATGACTGTTGGATGTGCATTATGACTTTTTCAACTAAAATAAGTGTGTTTAAAGTCATTTCTGTGCCTGAAACGGGTCAAAATTGAAGCTTTTGAGTAAGCAAAACTTTGTAAAAATGGCAATTTTGGTCACTGTGAGGGTTTAAAAAGTGGTTATTCAACATGAAGCACGATCCAATTGACATTTTGAATCATTTTTGGTACAGTCTAAAAAATCAATTTTCGGATGAAAAACGATGACTCCGGACATGCAGAACGTTCCCAAAATGGTCTATAATGATGAAATTTTAACATTTAATCTTTTGACTCTAAATGACTGTTGGATGTGAATTATGACTTTTTCAACTAAAATACGTGTGTTTAAAGTCATTTCTGTGCCTGAAACGGGTCAAAATTGAAGCTTTTGAGTAAGCAAAACTCTGTAAAAATGGCACTTTTGGTCACTGTGAGGGTTTAAAAAGTGGTTATTCAACATGAGGCATGATCCAATTGACATTTTGAATCATTTTGGGTACAGTCCAAAAAATCAATTTTCGGATGAAAAACGATGACTCCGGACATGTCGAACGTTCCCAAAATGGTCTATAATGATGAAATTTTAACATTTAATCTTTTGACTCTTAATGACTGTTGGATGTGAATTATGACTTTTTCAACTAAAATAAGTGTGTTTAAAGTCATTTCTGTGCCTGAAACGGGTCAAAATTGAAGCTTTTGAGTAAGGAAAACTCTGTAAAAATGGCAATTTTGGTCACTGTGAGGGTTTAAAAAGTGGTTATTCAACATGAGGCACGATCCAATTGACATTTTGAATCATTTTTGGTACAGTCCAAAAAATCAATTTTCGGATGAAAAACGATGACTCCGGACATGCCGAACGTTCCCAAAATGGTCTATAATGATGAAATTTTAACATTTAATCTTTTGACTCTAAATGACTGTTGGATGTGAATTATGACTTTTTCAACTAAACTAAGTGTGTTTAAAGTCATTTCTGTGCCTGAAACGGGTCACAATTGAAACTTTTGAGTAAGGAAAACTCTGTAAAAATGGCAATTTTGGTCACTGTGAGGGTTTAAAAAGTGGTTATTCAACATGAGGCACGATCCAATTGACATTTTGAATCATTTTGGGTACAGTCCAAAAAATAAATTTTCAGATGAAAAACGATGACTCCGGACATGTCGAACGTTCCCAAAATGGTCTATAATGATGAAATTTTAACATTTAATCTTTTGACTCTAAATGACTGTTGGATGTGAATTATGACTTTTTCAACTAAAATAAGTGTGTTTAAAGTCATTTCTGTGCCTGAAACGGGTCAAAATTGAAGCTTTTGAGTAAGGAAAACTCTGTAAAAATGGCACTTTTGGTCACTGTGAGGGTTTAAAAAGTGGTTATTCAACATGAGGCATGATCCAATTGACATTTTGAATCATTTTGGGTACAGTCCAAAAAATCAATTTTCGGATGAAAAACGATGACTCCGGACATGTCGAACGTTCCCAAAATGGTCTATAATGATGAAATTTTAACATTTAATCTTTTGACTCTTAATGACTGTTGGATGTGAATTATGACTTTTTCAACTAAAATAAGTGTGTTTAAAGTCATTTCTGTGCCTGAAACGGGTCAAAATTGAAGCTTTTGAGTAAGGAAAACTCTGTAAAAATGGCAATTTTGGTCACTGTGAGGGTTTAAAAAGTGGTTATTCAACATGAGGCACGATCCAATTGACATTTTGAATCATTTTTGGTACAGTCCAAAAAATCAATTTTCGGATGAAAAACGATGACTCCGGACATGCCGAACGTTCCCAAAATGGTCTATAATGATGAAATTTTAACATTTAATCTTTTGACTCTAAATGACTGTTGGATGTGAATTATGACTTTTTCAACTAAACTAAGTGTGTTTAAAGTCATTTCTGTGCCTGAAACGGGTCACAATTGAAGCTTTTGAGTAAGGAAAACTCTGTAAAAATGGCAATTTTGGTCACTGTGAGGGTTTAAAAAGTGGTTATTCAACATGAGGCACGATCCAATTGACATTTTGAATCATTTTGGGTACAGTCCAAAAAATAAATTTTCAGATGAAAAACGATGACTCCGGACATGTCGAACGTTCCCAAAATGGTCTATAATGATGAAATTTTAACATTTAATCTTTTGACTCTAAATGACTGTTGGATGTGAATTATGACTTTTTCAACTAAAATAAGTGTGTTTAAAGTCATTTCTGTGCCTGAAACGGGTCAAAATTGAAGCTTTTGAGTAAGGAAAACTCTGTAAAAATGGCAATTTTGGTCACTGTGAGGGTTTAAAAAGTGGTTATTCAACATGAGGCACGATCCAATTGACATTTTGAATCATTTTGGGTACAGTCCAAAAAATCGATTTTCGGATGAAAAACGATGACTCCGGACATGCCGAACGTTCCCAAAATGGTCTATAATGATGAAATTTTAACATTTAATCTTTTGACTCTAAATGACTGTTGCATGTGAATTATGACTTTTTCAACTAAAATACGTGTGTTTAAAGTAATTTCTGTGCCTGAAACGGGTCAAAATTGAAGCTTTTGAGTAAGCAAAACTCTGTAAAAATGACACTTTTGGTCACTGTGAGGGTTTAAAAAGTGGTTATTCAACATGAGGCACGATCCAATTGACATTTTGAATCATTTTTGGTACAGTCCAAAAAATCAATTTTCGGATGAAAAACGATGACTCCGGACATGCCGATCGTTCCCAAAATGGTCTATAATGATGAAATTTTAACATTTAATCTTTTGACTCTAAATGACTGTTGGATGTGAATTATGACTTTTTCAACTAAAATAAGTGTGTTTAAAGTCATTTCTGTGCCTGAAACGGGTCAAATGTGAAGCTTTTGAGTAAGCAAAGCTCTGTAAAAATGGCACTTTTGGTCACTGTGAGGGTTTAAAAAGTGGTTATTCAACATGAGGCACGATCCAATTGACATTTTGAATCATTTTGGGTACAGTCCAAAAAATCAATTTTCGGATGAAAAACGATGACTCCGGACATGTCGAACGTTCCCAAAATGGTCTATAATGATGAAATTTTAACATTTAATCTTTTGACTCTAAATGACTGTTGGATGTGCATTATGACTTTTTCAACTAAAATAAGTGTGTTTAAAGTCCTTTCTGTGCCTGAAACGGGTCAAAATTGAAGCTTTTGAGTAAGCAAAACTCTGTAAAAATGGCAATTTTGGTCACTGTGAGGGTTTAAAAAGTGGTTATTCAACATGAGGCACGATCCAATTGACATTTTGAATCATTTTTGGTACAGTCCAAAAAATCCATTTTCGGATGAAAAACGATGACTCCGGACATGCCGAACGTTCCCAAAATGGTCTATAATGATGAAATTTTAACATTTAATCTTTTGACTCTAAATGACTGTTGGATGTGAATTATGACTTTTTCAACTAAAATACGTGTGTTTAAAGTCATTTCTGTGCCTGAAACGGGTCAAAATTGAAGCTTTTGAGTAAGCAAAACTCTGTAAAAATGGCCCTTTTGGTCACTGTGAGGGTTTAAAAAGTGGTTATTCAACATGAGGCACGATCCAATTGACATTTTGAATCATTTTGGGTACAGTCCAAAAAATCAATTTTCGGATGAAAAACGTAGACTCCGGACATGTCGAACGTTCCCAAAATGGTCTATAATGATGAAATTTTAACATTTAATCTTTTGACTCTAAATGACTGTTGGATGTGAATTATGACTTTTTCAACTAAAATAAGTGTGTTTAAAGTCATTTCTGTGCCTGAAACGGGTCAAAATTGAAGCTTTTGAGTAAGCAAAACTCTGTAAAAATGGCACTTTTGATCACTGTGAGGGTTTAAAAAGTGGTTATTCAACATGAGGCACGATCCAATTGACATTTTGAATCATTTTTAGTACAGTCCAAAAAATCAATTTTCGGATGAAAAACGATGACTCCGGACATGCCGAACGTTCCCAAAATGGTCTATAATGATGAAATTTTAACATTTAATCTTTTGACTCTAAATGACTGTTGGATGTGAATTATGACTTTTTCAACTAAAATACGTGTGTTTAAAGTCATTTCTGTGCCTGAAACGGGTCAAAATTGAAGCTTTTGAGTAAGCAAAACTCTGTAAAAATGGCACTTTTGGTCACTGTGAGGGTTTAAAAAGTGGTTATTCAACATGAGGCACGACCCAATTGATATTTTGAATCATTTTGGGTACAGTCCAAAAAATCAATTTTCGGATGAAAAACGATGACTCCGGACATGTCGAACGTTCCCAAAATGGTCTATAATGATGAAATTTTAACATTTAATCTTTTGACTCTAAATGACTGTTGGATGTGAATTATGATTTTTTCAACTAAAATAAGTGTGTTTAAAGTCATTTCTGTGCCTGAAACGGGTCAAAATTGAAGCTTTTGAGTAAGCAAAACTCTGTAAAAATGGCACTTTTGGTCACTGTGAGGGTTTAAAAAGTGGTTATTCAACATGAGGCACGATCCAATTGACATTTTGAATCATTTTGGGTACAGTCCAAAAAATCAATTTTCGGATGAAAAACGATGACTCCGGACATGTCGAACGTTCCCAAAATGGTCTATAATGATGAAATTTTAACATTTAATCATTTGACTCTAAATGACTGTTGGATGTGCATTATGACTTTTTCAACTAAAATAAGTGTGTTTAAAGTCATTTCTGTGCCTGAAACGGGTCAAAATTGAAGCTTTTGAGTAAGCAAAACTCTGTAAAAATGGCAATTTTGGTCACTGTGAGGGTTTAAAAAGTGGTTATTCAACATGAGGCACGATCCAATTGACATTTTGAATCATTTTTGGTACAGTCTAAAAAATCAATTTTCGGATGAAAAACGATGACTCCGGACATGCAGAACGTTCCCAAAATGGTCTATAATGATGAAATTTTAACATTTAATCTTTTGACTCTAAATGACTGTTGGATGTGAATTATGACTTTTTCAACTAAAATACGTGTGTTTAAAGTGATTTCTGTGCCTGAAACGGGTCAAAATTTAAGCTTTTGAGTAAGCAAAACTCTGTAAAAATGACACTTTTGGTCACTGTGAGGGTTTAAAAAGTGGTTATTCAACATGAGGCACGATCCAATTGACATTTTGAATCATTTTTGGTACAGTCCAAAAAATCAATTTTCGGATGAAAAACGATGACTCCGGACATGCCGATCGTTCCCAAAATGGTCTATAATGATGAAATTTTAACATTTAATCTTTTGACTCTAAATGACTGTTGGATGTGAATTATGACTTTTTCAACTAAAATAAGTGTGTTTAAAGTCATTTCTGTGCCTGAAACGGGTCAAATGTGAAGCTTTTGAGTAAGCAAAGCTCTGTAAAAATGGCACTTTTGGTCACTGTGAGGGTTTAAAAAGTGGTTATTCAACATGAGGCACGATCCAATTGACATTTTGAATCATTTTGGGTACAGTCCAAAAAATCAATTTTCGGATGAAAAACGATGACTCCGGACATGTCGAACGTTCCCAAAATGGTCTATAATGATGAAATTTTAACATTTAATCTTTTGACTCTAAATGACTGTTGGATGTGAATTATGACTTTTTCAACTAAAATAAGTGTGTTTAAAGTCATTTCTGTGCCTGAAACGGGTCAAAATTGAAGCTTTTGAGTAAGCAAAACTCTGTAAAAATGGCAATTTTGGTCACTGTGAGGGTTTAAAAAGTGGTTATTCAACATGAGGCACGATCCAATTGACATTTTGAATCATTTTTGGTACAGTCCAAAAAATCCATTTTCGGATGAAAAACGATGACTCCGGACATGCCGAACGTTCCCAAAATGGTCTATAATGATGAAATTTTAACATTTAATCTTTTGACTCTAAATGACTGTTGGATGTGAATTATGACTTTTTCAACTAAAATACGTGTGTTTAAAGTCATTTCTGTGCCTGAAACGGGTCAAAATTGAAGCTTTTGAGTAAGCAAAACTCTGTAAAAATGGCCCTTTTGGTCACTTTGAGGGTTTAAAAAGTGGTTATTCAACATGAGGCACGATCCAATTGACATTTTGAATCATTTTGGGTACAGTCCAAAAAATCAATTTTCGGATGAAAAACGATGACTCCGGACATGTCGAACGTTCCCAAAATGGTCTATAATGATGAAATTTTAACATTTAATCTTTTGACTCTAAATGACTGTTGGATGTGAATTATGACTTTTTCAACTAAAATAAGTGTGTTTAAAGTCATTTCTGTGCCTGAAACGGGTCAAAATTGAAGCTTTTGAGTAAGCAAAACTCTGTAAAAATGGCACTTTTGATCACTGTGAGGGTTTAAAAAGTGGTTATTCAACATGAGGCACGATCCAATTGACATTTTGAATCATTTTTAGTACATTCCAAAAAATCAATTTTCGGATGAAAAACGATGACTCCGGACATGCCGAACGTTCCCAAAATGGTCTATAATGATGAAATTTTAACATTTAATCTTTTGACTCTAAATGACTGTTGGATGTGAATTATGACTTTTTCAACTAAAATACGTGTGTTTAAAGTCATTTCTGTGCCTGAAACGGGTCAAAATTGAAGCTTTTGAGTAAGCAAAACTCTGTAAAAATGGCACTTTTGGTCACTGTGAGGGTTTAAAAAGTGGTTATTCAACATGAGGCACGACCCAATTGACATTTTGAATCATTTTGGGTACAGTCCAAAAAATCAATTTTCGGATGAAAAACGATGACTCCGGACATGTCGAACGTTCCCAAAATGGTCTATAATGATGAAATTTTAACATTTAATCTTTTGACTCTAAATGACTGTTGGATGTGAATTATGATTTTTTCAACTAAAATAAGTGTGTTTAAAGTAATTTCTGTGCCTGAAACGGGTCAAAATTGAAGCTTTTGAGTAAGCAAAACTCTGTAAAAATGGCACTTTTGGTCACTGTGAGGGTTTAAAAAGTGGTTATTCAACATGAGGCACGATCCAATTGACATTTTGAATCATTTTGGGTACAGTCCAAAAAATCAATTTTCGGATGAAAAACGATGACTCCGGACATGTCGAACGTTCCCAAAATGGTCTATAATGATGAAATTTTAACATTTAATCATTTGACTCTAAATGACTGTTGGATGTGCATTATGACTTTTTCAACTAAAATAAGTGTGTTTAAAGTCATTTCTGTGCCTGAAACGGGTCAAAATTGAAGCTTTTGAGTAAGCAAAACTCTGTAAAAATGGCAATTTTGGTCACTGTGAGGGTTTAAAAAGTGGTTATTCAACATGAGGCACGATCCAATTGACATTTTGAATCATTTTTGGTACAGTCTAAAAAATCAATTTTCGGATGAAAAACGATGACTCCGGACATGCAGAACGTTCCCAAAATGGTCTATAATGATGAAATTTTAACATTTAATCTTTTGACTCTAAATGACTGTTGGATGTGAATTATGACTTTTTCAACTAAAATACGTGTGTTTAAAGTGATTTCTGTGCCTGAAACGGGTCAAAATTTAAGCTTTTGAGTAAGCAAAACTCTGTAAAAATGACACTTTTGGTCACTGTGAGGGTTTAAAAAGTGGTTATTCAACATGAGGCACGATCCAATTGACATTTTGAATCATTTTTGGTACAGTCCAAAAAATCAATTTTCGGATGAAAAACGATGACTCCGGACATGCCGATCGTTCCCAAAATGGTCTATAATGATGAAATTTTAACATTTAATCTTTTGACTCTAAATGACTGTTGGATGTGAATTATGACTTTTTCAACTAAAATAAGTGTGTTTAAAGTCATTTCTGTGCCTGAAACGGGTCAAATGTGAAGCTTTTGAGTAAGCAAAGCTCTGTAAAAATGGCACTTTTGGTCACTGTGAGGGTTTAAAAAGTGGTTATTCAACATGAGGCACGATCCAATTGACATTTTGAATCATTTTGGGTACAGTCCAAAAAATCAATTTTCGGATGAAAAACGATGACTCCGGACATGTCGAACGTTCCCAAAATGGTCTATAATGATGAAATTTTAACATTTAATCTTTTGACTCTAAATGACTGTTGGATGTGCATTATGACTTTTTCAACTAAAATAAGTGTGTTTAAAGTCCTTTCTGTGCCTGAAACGGGTCAAAATTGAAGCTTTTGAGTAAGCAAAACTCTGTAAAAATGGCAATTTTGGTCACTGTGAGGGTTTAAAAAGTGGTTATTCAACATGAGGCACGATCCAATTGACATTTTGAATCATTTTTGGTACAGTCCAAAAAATCCATTTTCGGATGAAAAACGATGACTCCGGACATGCCGAACGTTCCCAAAATGGTCTATAATGATGAAATTTTAACATTTAATCTTTTGACTCTAAATGACTGTTGGATGTGAATTATGACTTTTTCAACTAAAATACGTGTGTTTAAAGTCATTTCTGTGCCTGAAACGGGTCAAAATTGAAGCTTTTGAGTAAGCAAAACTCTGTAAAAATGGCCCTTTTGGTCACTTTGAGGGTTTAAAAAGTGGTTATTCAACATGAGGCACGATCCAATTGACATTTTGAATCATTTTGGGTACAGTCCAAAAAATCAATTTTCGGATGAAAAACGATGACTCCGGACATGTCGAACGTTCCCAAAATGGTCTATAATGATGAAATTTTAACATTTAATCTTTTGACTCTAAATGACTGTTGGATGTGAATTATGACTTTTTCAACTAAAATAAGTGTGTTTAAAGTCATTTCTGTGCCTGAAACGGGTCAAAATTGAAGCTTTTGAGTAAGCAAAACTCTGTAAAAATGGCACTTTTGATCACTGTGAGGGTTTAAAAAGTGGTTATTCAACATGAGGCACGATCCAATTGACATTTTGAATCATTTTTAGTACATTCCAAAAAATCAATTTTCGGATGAAAAACGATGACTCCGGACATGCCGAACGTTCCCAAAATGGTCTATAATGATGAAATTTTAACATTTAATCTTTTGACTCTAAATGACTGTTGGATGTGAATTATGACTTTTTCAACTAAAATACGTGTGTTTAAAGTCATTTCTGTGCCTGAAACGGGTCAAAATTGAAGCTTTTGAGTAAGCAAAACTCTGTAAAAATGGCACTTTTGGTCACTGTGAGGGTTTAAAAAGTGGTTATTCAACATGAGGCACGACCCAATTGACATTTTGAATCATTTTGGGTACAGTCCAAAAAATCAATTTTCGGATGAAAAACGATGACTCCGGACATGTCGAACGTTCCCAAAATGGTCTATAATGATGAAATTTTAACATTTAATCTTTTTACTCTAAATGACTGTTGGATGTGAATTATGATTTTTTCAACTAAAATAAGTGTGTTTAAAGTCATTTCTGTGCCTGAAACGGGTCAAAATTGAAGCTTTTGAGTAAGCAAAACTCTGTAAAAATGGCACTTTTGGTCACTGTGAGGGTTTAAAAAGTGGTTATTCAACATGAGGCACGATCCAATTGACATTTTGAATCATTTTGGGTACAGTCCAAAAAATCAATTTTCGGATGAAAAACGATGACTCCGGACATGTCGAACGTTCCCAAAATGGTCTATAATGATGAAATTTTAACATTTAATCATTTGACTCTAAATGACTGTTGGATGTGCATTATGACTTTTTCAACTAAAATAAGTGTGTTTAAAGTCATTTCTGTGCCTGAAACGGGTCAAAATTGAAGCTTTTGAGTAAGCAAAACTCTGTAAAAATGGCAATTTTGGTCACTGTGAGGGTTTAAAAAGTGGTTATTCAACATGAGGCACGATCCAATTGACATTTTGAATCATTTTTGGTACAGTCTAAAAAATCAATTTTCGGATGAAAAACGATGACTCCGGACATGCAGAACGTTCCCAAAATGGTCTATAATGATGAAATTTTAACATTTAATCTTTTGACTCTAAATGACTGTTGGATGTGAATTATGACTTTTTCAACTAAAATACGTGTGTTTAAAGTGATTTCTGTGCCTGAAACGGGTCAAAATTTAAGCTTTTGAGTAAGCAAAACTCTGTAAAAATGGCACTTTTGGTCACTGTGAGGGTTTAAAAAGTGGTTATTCAACATGAGGCATGATCCAATTGACATTTTGAATCATTTTTGGTACAGTCCAAAAAATCCATTTTCGGATGAAAAACGATGACTCCGGACATGCCGAACGTTCCCAAAATGGTCTATAATGATGAAATTTTAACATTTAATCTTTTGACTCTAAATGACTGTTGGATGTGAATTATGACTTTTTCAACTAAAATACGTGTGTTTAAAGTCATTTCTGTGCCTGAAACGGGTCAAAATTGAAGCTTTTGAGTAAGCAAAACTCTGTAAAAATGGCCCTTTTGGTCACTTTGAGGGTTTAAAAAGTGGTTATTCAACATGAGGCACGATCCAATTGACATTTTGAATCATTTTGGGTACAGTCCAAAAAATCAATTTTCGGATGAAAAACGATGACTCCGGACATGTCGAACGTTCCCAAAATGGTCTATAATGATGAAATTTTAACATTTAATCTTTTGACTCTAAATGACTGTTGGATGTGAATTATGACTTTTTCAACTAAAATAAGTGTGTTTAAAGTCATTTCTGTGCCTGAAACGGGTCAAAATTGAAGCTTTTGAGTAAGCAAAACTCTGTAAAAATGGCACTTTTGATCACTGTGAGGGTTTAAAAAGTGGTTATTCAACATGAGGCACGATCCAATTGACATTTTGAATCATTTTTAGTACATTCCAAAAAATCAATTTTCGGATGAAAAACGATGACTCCGGACATGCCGAACGTTCCCAAAATGGTCTATAATGATGAAATTTTAACATTTAATCTTTTGACTCTAAATGACTGTTGGATGTGAATTATGACTTTTTCAACTAAAATACGTGTGTTTAAAGTCATTTCTGTGCCTGAAACGGGTCAAAATTGAAGCTTTTGAGTAAGCAAAACTCTGTAAAAATGGCACTTTTGGTCACTGTGAGGGTTTAAAAAGTGGTTATTCAACATGAGGCACGACCCAATTGACATTTTGAATCATTTTGGGTACAGTCCAAAAAATCAATTTTCGGATGAAAAACGATGACTCCGGACATGTCGAACGTTCCCAAAATGGTCTATAATGATGAAATTTTAACATTTAATCTTTTTACTCTAAATGACTGTTGGATGTGAATTATGATTTTTTCAACTAAAATAAGTGTGTTTAAAGTCATTTCTGTGCCTGAAACGGGTCAAAATTGAAGCTTTTGAGTAAGCAAAACTCTGTAAAAATGGCACTTTTGGTCACTGTGAGGGTTTAAAAAGTGGTTATTCAACATGAGGCACGATCCAATTGACATTTTGAATCATTTTGGGTACAGTCCAAAAAATCAATTTTCGGATGAAAAACGATGACTCCGGACATGTCGAACGTTCCCAAAATGGTCTATAATGATGAAATTTTAACATTTAATCATTTGACTCTAAATGACTGTTGGATGTGCATTATGACTTTTTCAACTAAAATAAGTGTGTTTAAAGTCATTTCTGTGCCTGAAACGGGTCAAAATTGAAGCTTTTGAGTAAGCAAAACTCTGTAAAAATGGCAATTTTGGTCACTGTGAGGGTTTAAAAAGTGGTTATTCAACATGAGGCACGATCCAATTGACATTTTGAATCATTTTTGGTACAGTCTAAAAAATCAATTTTCGGATGAAAAACGATGACTCCGGACATGCAGAACGTTCCCAAAATGGTCTATAATGATGAAATTTTAACATTTAATCTTTTGACTCTAAATGACTGTTGGATGTGAATTATGACTTTTTCAACTAAAATACGTGTGTTTAAAGTGATTTCTGTGCCTGAAACGGGTCAAAATTTAAGCTTTTGAGTAAGCAAAACTCTGTAAAAATGGCACTTTTGGTCACTGTGAGGGTTTAAAAAGTGGTTATTCAACATGAGGCATGATCCAATTGACATTTTGAATCATTTTGGGTACAGTCCAAAAAATCAATTTTCGGATGAAAAACAATGACTCCGGACATGTCGAACGTTCCCAAAATGGTCTATAATGATGAAATTTTAACATTTAATCTTTTGACTCTTAATGACTGTTGGATGTGAATTATGACTTTTTCAACTAAAATAAGTGTGTTTAAAGTCATTTCTGTGCCTGAAACGGGTCAAAATGAAGCTTTTGAGTAAGGAAAACTCTGTAAAAATGGCACTTTTGGTCACTGTGAGGGTTTTAAAAGTGGTTATTCAACATGAGGCACGATCCAATTGACATTTTGAATCATTTTGGGTACAGTCCAAAAAATCAATTTTCGGATGAAAAACGATGACTCCGGACATGCCGAACGTTCCCAAAATGGTCTATAATGATGAAATTTTAACATTTAATCTTTTGACTCTAAATGACTGTTGCATGTGAATTATGATTTTTTCAACTAAAATACGTGTGTTTAAAGTAATTTCTGTGCCTGAAACGGGTCAAAATTGAAGCTTTTGAGTAAGCAAAACTCTGTAAAAATGACACTTTTGGTCACTGTGAGGGTTTAAAAAGTGGTTATTCAACATGAGGCACGATCCAATTGACATTTTGAATCATTTTGGGTACAGTCCAAAAAATCAATTTTCGGATGAAAAACGATGACTCCGGACATGTCGAACGTTCCCAAAATGGTCTATAATGATGAAATTTTAACATTTAATCTTTTGACTCTAAATGATTGTTGGATGTGCATTATGACTTTTTCAACTAAAATAAGTGTGTTTAAAGTCATTTCTGTGCCTGAAACGGGTCAAAATTGAAGCTTTTGAGTAAGCAAAACTCTGTAAAAATGGCAATTTTGGTCACTGTGAGGGTTTAAAAAGTGGTTATTCAACATGAGGCACGATCCAATTGACATTTTGAATCATTTTTGGTACAGTCCAAAAAATCAATTTTCGGATGAAAAACGATGACTCCGGACATGTCGAACGTTCCCAAAATGGTCTATAATGATGAAATTTTAACATTTAATCATTTGACTCTAAATGACTGTTGGATGTGCATTATGACTTTTTCAACTAAAATAAGTGTGTTTAAAGTAATTTCTGTGCCTGAAACGGGTCAAAATTGAAGCTTTTGAGTAAGCAAAACTCTGTAAAAATGGCAATTTTGGTCACTGTGAGGGTTTAAAAAGTGGTTATTCAACATGAGGCACGATCCAATTGACATTTTGAATCATTTTTGGTACAGTCTAAAAAATCAATTTTCGGATGAAAAACGATGACTCCGATCATGCAGAACGTTCCCAAAATGGTCTATAATGATGAAATTTTAACATTTAATCTTTTGACTCTAAATGACTGTTGGATGTGAATTATGACTTTTTCAACTAAAATACGTGTGTTTAAAGTCATTTCTGTGCCTGAAACGGGTCAAAATTGAAGCTTTTGAGTAAGCAAAACTCTGTAAAAATGGCACTTTTGGTCACTGTGAGGGTTTAAAAAGTGGTTATTCAACATGAGGCACGACCCAATTGACATTTTGAATCATTTTGGGTACAGTCCAAAAAATCAATTTTCGGATGAAAAACGATGACTCCGGACATGTCGAACGTTCCCAAAATGGTCTATAATGATGAAATTTTAACATTTAATCTTTTGACTCTAAATGACTGTTGGATGTGAATTATGATTTTTTCAACTAAAATAAGTGTGTTTAAAGTCATTTCTGTGCCTGAAACGGGTCAAAATTGAAGCTTTTGAGTAAGCAAAACTCTGTAAAAATGGCACTTTTGGTCACTGTGAGGGTTTAAAAAGTGGTTATTCAACATGAGGCACGATCCAATTGACATTTTGAATCATTTTGGGTACAGTCCAAAAAATCAATTTTCGGATGAAAAACGATGACTCCGGACATGTCGAACGTTCCCAAAATGGTCTATAATGATGAAATTTTAACATTTAATCATTTGACTCTAAATGACTGTTGGATGTGCATTATGACTTTTTCAACTAAAATAAGTGTGTTTAAAGTCATTTCTGTGCCTGAAACGGGTCAAAATTGAAGCTTTTGAGTAAGCAAAACTCTGTAAAAATGGCAATTTTGGTCACTGTGAGGGTTTAAAAAGTGGTTATTCAACATGAGGCACGATCCAATTGACATTTTGAATCATTTTTGGTACAGTCTAAAAAATCAATTTTCGGATGAAAAACGATGACATGCAGAACGTTCCCAAAATGGTCTATAATGATGAAATTTTAACATTTTAACATTTAATCTTTTGACTCTAAATGACTGTTGGATGTGAATTATGACTTTTTCAACTAAAATACGTGTGTTTAAAGTGATTTCTGTGCCTGAAACGGGTCAAAATTTAAGCTTTTGAGTAAGCAAAACTCTGTAAAAATGGCACTTTTGGTCACTGTGAGGGTTTAAAAAGTGGTTATTCAACATGAGGCATGATCCAATTGACATTTTGAATCATTTTGGGTACAGTCCAAAAAATCAATTTTCGGATGAAAAACAATGACTCCGGACATGTCGAACGTTCCCAAAATGGTCTATAATGATGAAATTTTAACATTTAATCTTTTGACTCTTAATGACTGTTGGATGTGAATTATGACTTTTTCAACTAAAATAAGTGTGTTTAAAGTCATTTCTGTGCCTGAAACGGGTCAAAATGAAGCTTTTGAGTAAGGAAAACTCTGTAAAAATGGCAATTTTGGTCACTGTGAGGGTTTAAAAAGTGGTTATTCAACATGAGGCACGATCCAATTGACATTTTGAATCATTTTTGGTACAGTCCAAAAAAATCAATTTTCAGATGAAAAACGATGACTCCGGACATGTCGAACGTTCCCAAAATGGTCTATAATGATGAAATTTTAACATTTAATCTTTTGACTCTTAATGACTGTTGGGTGTGAATTATGACTTTTTCAACTAAAATAAGTCTGTTTAAAGTCATTTCTGTGCCTGAAACGGGTCAAAATTGAAGCTTTTGAGTAAGGAAAACTCTGTAAAAATGGCAATTTTGGTCACTGTGAGGGTTTAAAAAGTGGTTATTCAACATGAGGCACGATCCAATTGACATTTTGAATCATTTTGGGTACAGTCCAAAAAATCAATTTTCAGATGAAAAACGATGACATGTCGAACGTTCCCAAAATGGTCTATAATGATGAAATTTTAACATTTAATCTTTTGACTCTAAATGACTGTTGGATGTGAATTATGACTTTTTCAACTAAAATAAGTGTGTTTAAAGTCATTTCTGTGCCTGAAACGGGTCAAAATTGAAGCTTTTGAGTAAGGAAAACTCTGTAAAAATGGCAATTTTGGTCACTGTGAGGGTTTAAAAAGTGGTTATTCAACATGAGGCACGATCCAATTGACATTTTGAATCATTTTTGGTACAGTCCAAAAAATCGATTTTCGGATGAAAAACGATGACTCCGGACATGCCGAACGTTCCCAAAATGGTCTATAATGATGAAATTTTAACATTTAATCTTTTGACTCTAAATGACTGTTGGATGTGAATTATGACTTTTTCAACTAAAATAAGTGTGTTTAAAGTCATTTCTGTGCCTGAAACGGGTCAAAATTGAAGCTTTTGAGTATGCAAAACTCTGTAAAAATGGCACTTTTGGTCACTGTGAGGGTTTTAAAAGTGGTTATTCAACATGAGGCACGATCCAATTGACATTTTGAATCATTTTGGGTACAGTCCAAAAAATCAATTTTCGGATGAAAAACGATGACTCCGGACATGCCGAACGTTCCCAAAATGGTCTATAATGATGAAATTTTAACATTTAATCTTTTGACTCTAAATGACTGTTGCATGTGAATTATGATTTTTTCAACTAAAATACGTGTGTTTAAAGTAATTTCTGTGCCTGAAACGGGTCAAAATTGAAGCTTTTGAGTAAGCAAAACTCTGTAAAAATGACACTTTTGGTCACTGTGAGGGTTTAAAAAGTGGTTATTCAACATGAGGCACGATCCAATTGACATTTTGAATCATTTTGGGTACAGTCCAAAAAATCAATTTTCGGATGAAAAACGATGACTCCGGACATGTCGAACGTTCCCAAAATGGTCTATAATGATGACATTTTAACATTTAATCTTTTGACTCTAAATGATTGTTGGATGTGCATTATGACTTTTTCAACTAAAATAAGTGTGTTTAAAGTCATTTCTGTGCCTGAAACGGGTCAAAATTGAAGCTTTTGAGTAAGCAAAACTCTGTAAAAATGGCAATTTTGGTCACTGTGAGGGTTTAAAAAGTGGTTATTCAACATGAGGCACGATCCAATTGACATTTTGAATCATTTTTGGTACAGTCCAAAAAATCAATTTTCGGATGAAAAACGATGACTCCGGACATGTCGAACGTTCCCAAAATGGTCTATAATGATGAAATTTTAACATTTAATCATTTGACTCTAAATGACTGTTGGATGTGCATTATGACTTTTTCAACTAAAATAAGTGTGTTTAAAGTAATTTCTGTGCCTGAAACGGGTCAAAATTGAAGCTTTTGAGTAAGCAAAACTCTGTAAAAATGGCAATTTTGGTCACTGTGAGGGTTTAAAAAGTGGTTATTCAACATGAGGCACGATCCAATTGACATTTTGAATCATTTTTGGTACAGTCTAAAAAATCAATTTTCGGATGAAAAACGATGACTCCGATCATGCAGAACGTTCCCAAAATGGTCTATAATGATGAAATTTTAACATTTAATCTTTTGACTCTAAATGACTGTTGGATGTGAATTATGACTTTTTCAACTAAAATACGTGTGTTTAAAGTCATTTCTGTGCCTGAAACGGGTCAAAATTGAAGCTTTTGAGTAAGCAAAACTCTGTAAAAATGGCACTTTTGGTCACTGTGAGGGTTTAAAAAGTGGTTATTCAACATGAGGCACGATCCAATTGACATTTTGAATCATTTTGGGTACAGTCCAAAAAATCAATTTTCGGATGAAAAACGATGACTCCGGACATGCCGAACGTTCCCAAAATGGTCTATAATGATGAAATTTTAACATTTAATCTTTTGACTCTAAATGACTGTTGGATGTAAATTATGACTTTTTCAACTAAAATACGTGTGTTTAAAGTCATTTCTGTGCCTGAAACGGGTCAAAATTGAAGCTTTTGAGTAAGCAAAACTCTGTAAAAATGGCACTTTTGGTCACTGTGAGGGTTTAAAAAGTAGTTATTCAACATGAGGCACGACCCAATTGACATTTTGAATCATTTTGGGTACAGTCCAAAAAATCAATTTTCGGATGAAAAACGATGACTCCGGACATGTCGAACGTTCCCAAAATGGTCTATAATGATGAAATTTTAACATTTAATCTTTTGACTCTAAATGACTGTTGGATGTGAATTATGACTTTTTCAACTAAAATAAGTGTGTTTAAAGTCATTTCTGTGCCTGAAACGGGTCAAAATTGAAGCTTTTGAGTAAGTAAAACTCTGTAAAAATGGCACTTTTGGTCACTGTGAGGGTTTAAAAAGTGGTTATTCAACATGAGGCACGATCCAATTGACATTTTGAATCATTTTGGGTACAGTCCAAAAAATCAATTTTCGGATGAAAAACGATGACTCCGGACATGTCGAACGTTCCCAAAATGGTCTATAATGATGAAATTTTAACATTTAATCTTTTGACTCTAAATGACTGTTGGATGTGAATTATGACTTTTTCAACTAAAATAAGTGTGTTTAAAGTCATTTCTGTGCCTGAAACGGGTCAAAATTGAAGCTTTTGAGTAAGGAAAACTCTGTAAAAATGGCAATTTTGGTCACTGTGAGGGTTTAAAAAGTGGTTATTCAACATGAGGCACGATCCAATTGACATTTTGAATCATTTTGGGTACAGTCCAAAAAATCAATTTTCAGATGAAAAACGATGACATGTCGAACGTTCCCAAAATGGTCTATAATGATGAAATTTTAACATTTAATCTTTTGACTCTAAATGACTGTTGGATGTGAATTATGACTTTTTCAACTAAAATAAGTGTGTTTAAAGTCATTTCTGTGCCTGAAACGGGTCAAAATTGAAGCTTTTGAGTAAGGAAAACTCGGTAAAAATGGCAATTTTGGTCACTGTGAGGGTTTAAAAAGTGGTTATTCAACATGAGGCACGATCCAATTGACATTTTGAATCATTTTTGGTACAGTCCAAAAAATCGATTTTCGGATGAAAAACGATGACTCCGGACATGCCGAACGTTCCCAAAATGGTCTATAATGATGAAATTTTAACATTTAATCTTTTGACTCTAAATGACTGTTGGATGTGAATTATGACTTTTTCAACTAAAATAAGTGTGTTTAAAGTCATTTCTGTGCCTGAAACGGGTCAAAATTGAAGCTTTTGAGTATGCAAAACTCTGTAAAAATGGCACTTTTGGTCACTGTGAGGGTTTTAAAAGTGGTTATTCAACATGAGGCACGATCCAATTGACATTTTGAATCATTTTGGGTAAAGTCCAAAAAATCAATTTTCGGATGAAAAACGATGACTCCGGACATGCCGAACGTTCCCAAAATGGTCTATAATGATGAAATTTTAACATTTAATCTTTTGACTCTAAATGACTGTTGCATGTGAATTATGATTTTTTCAACTAAAATACGTGTGTTTAAAGTAATTTCTGTGCCTGAAACGGGTCAAAATTGAAGCTTTTGAGTAAGCAAAACTCTGTAAAAATGACACTTTTGGTCACTGTGAGGGTTTAAAAAGTGGTTATTCAACATGAGGCACGATCCAATTGACATTTTGAATCATTTTGGGTACAGTCCAAAAAATCAATTTTCGGATGAAAAACGATGACTCCGGACATGTCGAACGTTCCCAAAATGGTCTATAATGATGAAATTTTAACATTTAATCTTTTGACTCTAAATGATTGTTGGATGTGCATTATGACTTTTTCAACTAAAATAAGTGTGTTTAAAGTCATTTCTGTGCCTGAAACGGGTCAAAATTGAAGCTTTTGAGTAAGCAAAACTCTGTAAAAATGGCAATTTTGGTCACTGTGAGGGTTTAAAAAGTGGTTATTCAACATGAGGCACGATCCAATTGACATTTTGAATCATTTTTGGTACAGTCCAAAAAATCAATTTTCGGATGAAAAACGATGACTCCGGACATGTCGAACGTTCCCAAAATGGTCTATAATGATGAAATTTTAACATTTAATCTTTTGACTCTAAATGACTGTTGGATGTAAATTATGACTTTTTCAACTAAAATACGTGTGTTTAAAGTCATTTCTGTGCCTGAAACGGGTCAAAATTGAAGCTTTTGAGTAAGCAAAACTCTGTAAAAATGGCACTTTTGGTCACTGTGAGGGTTTAAAAAGTGGTTATTCAACATGAGGCACGACCCAATTGACATTTTGAATCATTTTGGGTACAGTCCAAAAAATCAATTTTCGGATGAAAAACGATGACTCCGGACATGTCGAACGTTCCCAAAATGGTCTATAATGATGAAATTTTAACATTTAATCTTTTGACTCTAAATGACTGTTGGATGTGAATTATGACTTTTTCAACTAAAATAAGTGTGTTTAAAGTCATTTCTGTGCCTGAAACGGGTCAAAATTGAAGCTTTTGAGTAAGTAAAACTCTGTAAAAATGGCACTTTTGGTCACTGTGAGGGTTTAAAAAGTGGTTATTCAACATGAGGCACGATCCAATTGACATTTTGAATCATTTTGGGTACAGTCCAAAAAATCAATTTTCGGATGAAAAACGATGACTCCGGACATGTCGAACGTTCCCAAAATGGTCTATAATGATGAAATTTTAACATTTAATCATTTGACTCTAAATGACTGTTGGATGTGCATTATGACTTTTTCAACTAAAATAAGTGTGTTTAAAGTCATTTCTGTGCCTGAAACGGGTCAAAATTGAAGCTTTTGAGTAAGCAAAACTTTGTAAAAATGGCAATTTTGGTCACTGTGAGGGTTTAAAAAGTGGTTATTCAACATGAGGCACGATCCAATTGACATTTTGAATCATTTTTGGTACAGTCTAAAAAATCAATTTTCGGATGAAAAACGATGACTCCGGACATGCAGAACGTTCCCAAAATGGTCTATAATGATGAAATTTTAACATTTAATCTTTTGACTCTAAATGACTGTTGGATGTGAATTATGACTTTTTCAACTAAAATACGTGTGTTTAAAGTCATTTCTGTGCCTGAAACGGGTCAAAATTGAAGCTTTTGAGTAAGCAAAACTCTGTAAAAATGGCACTTTTGGTCACTGTGAGGGTTTAAAAAGTGGTTATTCAACATGAGGCATGATCCAATTGACATTTTGAATCATTTTGGGTACAGTCCAAAAAATCAATTTTCGGATGAAAAACGATGACTCCGGACATGTCGAACGTTCCCAAAATGGTCTATAATGATGAAATTTTAACATTTAATCTTTTGACTCTTAATGACTGTTGGATGTGAATTATGACTTTTTCAACTAAAATAAGTGTGTTTAAAGTCATTTCTGTGCCTGAAACGGGTCAAAATTGAAGCTTTTGAGTAAGGAAAACTCTGTAAAAATGGCAATTTTGGTCACTGTGAGGGTTTAAAAAGTGGTTATTCAACACGAGGCACGATCCAATTGACATTTTGAATCATTTTTGGTACAGTCCAAAAAATCAATTTTCGGATGAAAAACGATGACTCCAGACATGCCGAACGTTCCCAAAATGGTCTATAATGATGAAATTTTAACATTTAATCTTTTGACTCTAAATGACTGTTGGATGTGAATTATGACTTTTTCAACTAAAATAAGTGTGTTTAAAGTCATTTCTGTGCCTGAAACGGGTCACAATTGAAGCTTTTGAGTAAGGAAAACTCTGTAAAAATGGCAATTTTGGTCACTGTGAGGGTTTAAAAAGTGGTTATTCAACATGAGGCACAATCCAATTGACATTTTGAATCATTTTGGGTACAGTCCAAAAAATCAATTTTCAGATGAAAAACGATGACTCCGGACATGTCGAACGTTCCCAAAATGGTCTATAATGATGAAATTTTAACATTTAATCTTTTGACTCTAAATGACTGTTGGATGTGAATTATGACTTTTTCAACTAAAATAAGTGTGTTTAAAGTCATTTCTGTGCCTGAAACGGGTCAAAATTGAAGCTTTTGAGTAAGGAAAACTCTGTAAAAATGGCAATTTTGGTCACTGTGAGGGTTTAAAAAGTGGTTATTCAACATGAGGCACGATCCAATTGACATTTTGAATCATTTTTGGTACAGTCCAAAAAATCGATTTTCGGATGAAAATCGATGACTCCGGACATGCCGAACGTTCCCAAAATGGTCTATAATGATGAAATTTTAACATTTAATCTTTTGACTCTAAATGACTGTTGGATGTGAATTATGACTTTTTCAACTAAAATAAGTGTGTTTAAAGTCATTTCTGTGCCTGAAACGGGTCAAAATTGAAGCTTTTGAGTAAGCAAAACTCTGTAAAAATGGCACTTTTGGTCACTGTGAGGGTTTAAAAAGTGGTTATTCAACATGAGGCACGATCCAATTGACATTTTGAATCATTTTGGGTACAGTCCAAAAAATCAATTTTCGGATGAAAAACGATGACTCCGGACATGCCGAACGTTCCCAAAATGGTCTATAATGATGAAATTTTAACATTTAATCTTTTGACTCTAAATGACTGTTGCATGTGAATTATGACTTTTTCAACTAAAATACGTGTGTTTAAAGTAATTTCTGTGCCTGAAACGGGTCAAAATTGAAGCTTTTGAGTAAGCAAAACTCTGTAAAAATGACACTTTTGGTCACTGTGAGGGTTTAAAAAGTGGTTATTCAACATGAGGCACGATCCAATTGACATTTTGAATCATTTTTGGTACAGTCCAAAAAATCAATTTTCGGATGAAAAACGATGACTCCGGACATGCCGATCGTTCCCAAAATGGTCTATAATGATGAAATTTTAACATTTAATCTTTTGACTCTAAATGACTGTTGGATGTGAATTATGACTTTTTCAACTAAAATAAGTGTGTTTAAAGTCATTTCTGTGCCTGAAACGGGTCAAATGTGAAGCTTTTGAGTAAGCAAAGCTCTGTAAAAATGGCACTTTTGGTCACTGTGAGGGTTTAAAAAGTGGTTATTCAACATGAGGCACGATCCAATTGACATTTTGAATCATTTTGGGTACAGTCCAAAAAATCAATTTTCGGATGAAAAACGATGACTCCGGACATGTCGAACGTTCCCAAAATGGTCTATAATGATGAAATTTTAACATTTAATCTTTTGACTCTAAATGACTGTTGGATGTGCATTATGACTTTTTCAACTAAAATAAGTGTGTTTAAAGTCATTTCTGTGCCTGAAACGGGTCAAAATTGAAGCTTTTGAGTAAGCAAAACTCTGTAAAAATGGCAATTTTGGTCACTGTGAGGGTTTAAAAAGTGGTTATTCAACATGAGGCACGATCCAATTGACATTTTGAATCATTTTTGGTACAGTCTAAAAAATCAATTTTCGGATGAAAAACGATGACTCCGATCATGCAGAACGTTCCCAAAATGGTCTATAATGATGAAATTTTAACATTTAATCTTTTGACTCTAAATGACTGTTGGATGTGAATTATGACTTTTTCAACTAAAATACGTGTGTTTAAAGTCATTTCTGTGCCTGAAACGGGTCAAAATTGAAGCTTTTGAGTAAGCAAAACTCTGTAAAAATGGCACTTTTGGTCACTGTGAGGGTTTAAAAAGTGGTTATTCAACATGAGGCACGATCCAATTGACATTTTGAATCATTTTGGGTACAGTCCAAAAAATCAATTTTCGGATGAAAAACGATGACTCCGGACATGCCGAACGTTCCCAAAATGGTCTATAATGATGAAATTTTAACATTTAATCTTTTGACTCTAAATGACTGTTGGATGTAAATTATGACTTTTTCAACTAAAATACGTGTGTTTAAAGTCATTTCTGTGCCTGAAACGGGTCAAAATTGAAGCTTTTGAGTAAGCAAAACTCTGTAAAAATGGCACTTTTGGTCACTGTGAGGGTTTAAAAAGTGGTTATTCAACATGAGGCACGATCCAATTGACATTTTGAATCATTTTGGGTACAGTCCAAAAAATCAATTTTCGGATGAAAAACGATGACTCCGGACATGCCGAACGTTCCCAAAATGGTCTATAATGATGAAATTTTAACATTTAATCTTTTGACTCTAAATGACTGTTGCATGTGAATTATGACTTTTTCAACTAAAATACGTGTGTTTAAAGTAATTTCTGTGCCTGAAACGGGTCAAAATTGAAGCTTTTGAGTAAGCAAAACTCTGTAAAAATGACACTTTTGGTCACTGTGAGGGTTTAAAAAGTGGTTATTCAACATGAGGCACGATCCAATTGACATTTTGAATCATTTTTGGTACAGTCCAAAAAATCAATTTTCGGATGAAAAACGATGACTCCGGACATGCCGATCGTTCCCAAAATGGTCTATAATGATGAAATTTTAACATTTAATCTTTTGACTCTAAATGACTGTTGGATGTGAATTATGACTTTTTCAACTAAAATAAGTGTGTTTAAAGCCATTTCTGTGCCTGAAACGGGTCAAATGTGAAGCTTTTGAGTAAGCAAAGCTCTGTAAAAATGGCACTTTTGGTCACTGTGAGGGTTTAAAAAGTGGTTATTCAACATGAGGCACGATCCAATTGACATTTTGAATCATTTTGGGTACAGTCCAAAAAATCAATTTTCGGATGAAAAACGATGACTCCGGACATGTCGAACGTTCCCAAAATGGTCTATAATGATGAAATTTTAACATTTAATCTTTTGACTCTAAATGACTGTTGGATGTGCATTATGACTTTTTCAACTAAAATAAGTGTGTTTAAAGTCCTTTCTGTGCCTGAAACGGGTCAAAATTGAAGCTTTTGAGTAAGCAAAACTCTGTAAAAATGGCAATTTTGGTCACTGTGAGGGTTTAAAAAGTGGTTATTCAACATGAGGCACAATCCAATTGACATTTTGAATCATTTTTGGTACAGTCCAAAAAATCCATTTTCGGATGAAAAACGATGACTCCGGACATGCCGAACGTTCCCAAAATGGTCTATAATGATGAAATTTTAACATTTAATCTTTTGACTCTAAATGACTGTTGGATGTGAATTATGACTTTTTCAACTAAAATAAGTGTGTTTAAAGTCATTTCTGTGCCTGAAACGGGTCAAAATTGAAGCTTTTGAGTAAGGAAAACTCTGTAAAAATGGCAATTTTGGTCACTGTGAGGGTTTAAAAAGTGGTTATTCAACATGAGGCACGATCCAATTGACATTTTGAATCATTTTTGGTACAGTCCAAAAAATCGATTTTCGGATGAAAAACGATGACTCCGGACGTGCCGAACGTTCCCAAAATGGTCTATAATGATGAAATTTTAACATTTAATCTTTTGACTCTAAATGACTGTTGGATGTGAATTATGACTTTTTCAACTAAAATAAGTGTGTTTAAAGTCATTTCTGTGCCTGAAACGGGTCAAAATTGAAGCTTTTGAGTATGCAAAACTCTGTAAAAATGGCACTTTTGGTCACTGTGAGGGTTTTAAAAGTGGTTATTCAACATGAGGCACGATCCAATTGACATTTTGAATCATTTTGGGTACAGTCCAAAAAATCAATTTTCGGATGAAAAACGATGACTCCGGACATGCCGAACGTTCCCAAAATGGTCTATAATGATGAAATTTTAACATTTAATCTTTTGACTCTAAATGACTGTTGCATGTGAATTATGATTTTTTCAACTAAAATACGTGTGTTTAAAGTAATTTCTGTGCCTGAAACGGGTCAAAATTGAAGCTTTTGAGTAAGCAAAACTCTGTAAAAATGACACTTTTGGTCACTGTGAGGGTATAAAAAGGGGTTATTCAACATGAGGCACGATCCAATTGACATTTTGAATCATTTTGGGTACAGTCCAAAAAATCAATTTTCGGATGAAAAACGATGACTCCGGACATGTCGAACGTTCCCAAAATGGTCTATAATGATGAAATTTTAACATTTAATCTTTTGACTCTAAATGACTGTTGGATGTGCATTATGACTTTTTCAACTAAAATAAGTGTGTTTAAAGTCATTTCTGTGCCTGAAACGGGTCAAAATTGAAGCTTTTGAGTAAGGAAAACTCTGTAAAAATGGCAATTTTGGTCACTGTGAGGGTTTAAAAAGTGGTTATTCAACATGAGGCACGATCCAATTGACATTTTGAATCATTTTTGGTACAGTCCAAAAAATCGATTTTCGGATGAAAAACGATGACTCCGGACATGCCGAACGTTCCCAAAATGGTCTATAATGATGAAATTTTAACATTTAATCTTTTGACTCTAAATGACTGTTGGATGTGAATTATGACTTTTTCAACTAAAATAAGTGTGTTTAAAGTCATTTCTGTGCCTGAAACGGGTCAAAATTGAAGCTTTTGAGTAAGCAAAACTCTGTAAAAATGGCACTTTTGGTCACTGTGAGGGTTTAAAAAGTGGTTATTCAACATGAGGCACGATCCAATTGACATTTTGAATCATTTTGGGTACAGTCCAAAAAATCAATTTTCGGATGAAAAACGATGACTCCGGACATGCCGAACGTTCCCAAAATGGTCTATAATGATGAAATTTTAACATTTAATCTTTTGACTCTAAATGACTGTTGCATGTGAATTATGACTTTTTCAACTAAAATACGTGTGTTTAAAGTAATTTCTGTGCCTGAAACGGGTCAAAATTGAAGCTTTTGAGTAAGCAAAACTCTGTAAAAATGACACTTTTGGTCACTGTGAGGGTTTAAAAAGTGGTTATTCAACATGAGGCACGATCCAATTGACATTTTGAATCATTTTTGGTACAGTCCAAAAAATCAATTTTCGGATGAAAAACGATGACTCCGGACATGCCGATCGTTCCCAAAATGGTCTATAATGATGAAATTTTAACATTTAATCTTTTGACTCTAAATGACTGTTGGATGTGAATTATGACTTTTTCAACTAAAATAAGTGTGTTTAAAGTCATTTCTGTGCCTGAAACGGGTCAAATGTGAAGCTTTTGAGTAAGCAAAGCTCTGTAAAAATGGCACTTTTGGTCACTGTGAGGGTTTAAAAAGTGGTTATTCAACATGAGGCACGATCCAATTGACATTTTGAATCATTTTGGGTACAGTCCAAAAAATCAATTTTCGGATGAAAAACGATGACTCCGGACATGTCGAACGTTCCCAAAATGGTCTATAATGATGAAATTTTAACATTTAATCTTTTGACTCTAAATGACTGTTGCATGTGAATTATGATTTTTTCAACTAAAATACGTGTGTTTAAAGTAATTTCTGTGCCTGAAACGGGTCAAAATTGAAGCTTTTGAGTAAGCAAAACTCTGTAAAAATGACACTTTTGGTCACTGTGAGGGTTTAAAAAGTGGTTATTCAACATGAGGCACGATCCAATTGACATTTTGAATCATTTTGGGTACAGTCCAAAAAATCAATTTTCGGATGAAAAACGATGACTCCGGACATGTCGAACGTTCCCAAAATGGTCTATAATGATGAAATTTTAACATTTAATCTTTTGACTCTAAATGATTGTTGGATGTGCATTATGACTTTTTCAACTAAAATAAGTGTGTTTAAAGTCATTTCTGTGCCTGAAACGGGTCAAAATTGAAGCTTTTGAGTAAGCAAAACTCTGTAAAAATGGCAATTTTGGTCACTGTGAGGGTTTAAAAAGTGGTTATTCAACATGAGGCACGATCCAATTGACATTTTGAATCATTTTTGGTACAGTCCAAAAAATCAATTTTCGGATGAAAAACGATGACTCCGGACATGTCGAACGTTCCCAAAATGGTCTATAATGATGAAATTTTAACATTTAATCATTTGACTCTAAATGACTGTTGGATGTGCATTATGACTTTTTCAACTAAAATAAGTGTGTTTAAAGTCATTTCTGTGCCTGAAACGGGTCAAAATTGAAGCTTTTGAGTAAGCAAAACTCTGTAAAAATGGCACTTTTGGTCACTGTGAGGGTTTAAAAAGTGGTTATTCAACATGAGGCACGATCCAATTGACATTTTGAATCATTTTGGGTACAGTCCAAAAAATCAATTTTCGGATGAAAAACGATGACTCCGGACATGCCGAACGTTCCCAAAATGGTCTATAATGATGAAATTTTAACATTTAATCTTTTGACTCTAAATGACTGTTGCATGTGAATTATGACTTTTTCAACTAAAATACGTGTGTTTAAAGTAATTTCTGTGCCTGAAACGGGTCAAAATTGAAGCTTTTGAGTAAGCAAAACTCTGTAAAAATGACACTTTTGGTCACTGTGAGGGTTTAAAAAGTGGTTATTCAACATGAGGCACGATCCAATTGACATTTTGAATCATTTTTGGTACAGTCCAAAAAATCAATTTTCGGATGAAAAACGATGACTCCGGACATGCCGATCGTTCCCAAAATGGTCTATAATGATGAAATTTTAACATTTAATCTTTTGACTCTAAATGACTGTTGGATGTGAATTATGACTTTTTCAACTAAAATAAGTGTGTTTAAAGTCATTTCTGTGCCTGAAACGGGTCAAATGTGAAGCTTTTGAGTAAGCAAAGCTCTGTAAAAATGGCACTTTTGGTCACTGTGAGGGTTTAAAAAGTGGTTATTCAACATGAGGCACGATCCAATTGACATTTTGAATCATTTTGGGTACAGTCCAAAAAATCAATTTTCGGATGAAAAACGATGACTCCGGACATGTCGAACGTTCCCAAAATGGTCTATAATGATGACATTTTAACATTTAATCTTTTGACTCTAAATGACTGTTGGATGTGCATTATGACTTTTTCAACTAAAATAAGTGTGTTTAAAGTCCTTTCTGTGCCTGAAACGGGTCAAAATTGAAGCTTTTGAGTAAGCAAAACTCTGTAAAAATGGCAATTTTGGTCACTGTGAGGGTTTAAAAAGTGGTTATTCAACATGAGGCACAATCCAATTGACATTTTGAATCATTTTTGGTACAGTCCAAAAAATCCATTTTCGGATGAAAAACGATGACTCCGGACATGCCGAACGTTCCCAAAATGGTCTATAATGATGAAATTTTAACATTTAATCTTTTGACTCTAAATGACTGTTGGATGTGAATTATGACTTTTTCAACTAAAATAAGTGTGTTTAAAGTCATTTCTGTGCCTGAAACGGGTCAAAATTGAAGCTTTTGAGTAAGGAAAACTCTGTAAAAATGGCAATTTTGGTCACTGTGAGGGTTTAAAAAGTGGTTATTCAACATGAGGCACGATCCAATTGACATTTTGAATCATTTTTGGTACAGTCCAAAAAATCGATTTTCGGATGAAAAACGATGACTCCGGACATGCCGAACGTTCCCAAAATGGTCTATAATGATGAAATTTTAACATTTAATCTTTTGACTCTAAATGACTGTTGGATGTGAATTATGACTTTTTCAACTAAAATAAGTGTGTTTAAAGTCATTTCTGTGCCTGAAACGGGTCAAAATTGAAGCTTTTGAGTATGCAAAACTCTGTAAAAATGGCACTTTTGGTCACTGTGAGGGTTTTAAAAGTGGTTATTCAACATGAGGCACGATCCAATTGACATTTTGAATCATTTTGGGTACAGTCCAAAAAATCAATTTTCGGATGAAAAACGATGACTCCGGACATGCCGAACGTTCCCAAAATGGTCTATAATGATGAAATTTTAACATTTAATCTTTTGACTCTAAATGACTGTTGCATGTGAATTATGATTTTTTCAACTAAAATACGTGTGTTTAAAGTAATTTCTGTGCCTGAAACGGGTCAAAATTGAAGCTTTTGAGTAAGCAAAACTCTGTAAAAATGACACTTTTGGTCACTGTGAGGGTTTAAAAAGGGGTTATTCAACATGAGGCACGATCCAATTGACATTTTGAATCATTTTGGGTACAGTCCAAAAAATCAATTTTCGGATGAAAAACGATGACTCCGGACATGTCGAACGTTCCCAAAATGGTCTATAATGATGAAATTTTAACATTTAATCTTTTGACTCTAAATGACTGTTGGATGTGCATTATGACTTTTTCAACTAAAATAAGTGTGTTTAAAGTCATTTCTGTGCCTGAAACGGGTCAAAATTGAAGCTTTTGAGTAAGCAAAACTCTGTAAAAATGGCAATTTTGGTCACTGTGAGGGTTTAAAAAGTGGTTATTCAACATGAGGCACGATCCAATTGACATTTTGAATCATTTTTGGTACAGTCCAAAAAATCAATTTTCGGATGAAAAACGATGACTCCGGACATGTCGAACGTTCCCAAAATGGTCTATAATGATGAAATTTTAACATTTAATCATTTGACTCTAAATGACTGTTGGATGTCCATTATGACTTTTTCAACTAAAATAAGTGTGTTTAAAGTCATTTCTGTGCCTGAAACGGGTCAAAATTGAAGCTTTTGAGTAAGCAAAACTCTGTAAAAATGGCAATTTTGGTCACTGTGAGGGTTTAAAAAGTGGTTATTCAACATGAGGCACGATCCAATTGACATTTTGAATCATTTTTGGTACAGTCTAAAAAATCAATTTTCGGATGAAAAACGATGACTCCGGACATGCAGAACGTTCCCAAAATGGTCTATAATGATGAAATTTTAACATTTAATCTTTTGACTCTAAATGACTGTTGGATGTGAATTATGACTTTTTCAACTAAAATACGTGTGTTTAAAGTCATTTCTGTGCCTGAAACGGGTCAAAATTTAAGCTTTTGAGTAAGCAAAACTCTGTAAAAATGGCACTTTTGGTCACTGTGAGGGTTTTAAAAGTGGTTATTCAACATGAGGCACGATCCAATTGACATTTTGAATCATTTTGGGTACAGTCCAAAAAATCAATTTTCGGATGAAAAACGATGACTCCGGACATGCCGAACGTTCCCAAAATGGTCTATAATGATGAAATTTTAACATTTAATCTTTTGACTCTAAATGACTGTTGCATGTGAATTATGATTTTTTCAACTAAAATACGTGTGTTTAAAGTAATTTCTGTGCCTGAAACGGGTCAAAATTGAAGCTTTTGAGTAAGCAAAACTCTGTAAAAATGACACTTTTGGTCACTGTGAGGGTATAAAAAGGGGTTATTCAACATGAGGCACGATCCAATTGACATTTTGAATCATTTTGGGTACAGTCCAAAAAATCAATTTTCGGATGAAAAACGATGACTCCGGACATGTCGAACGTTCCCAAAATGGTCTATAATGATGAAATTTTAACATTTAATCTTTTGACTCTAAATGACTGTTGGATGTGCATTATGACTTTTTCAACTAAAATAAGTGTGTTTAAAGTCATTTCTGTGCCTGAAACGGGTCAAAATTGAAGCTTTTGAGTAAGGAAAACTCTGTAAAAATGGCAATTTTGGTCACTGTGAGGGTTTAAAAAGTGGTTATTCAACATGAGGCACGATCCAATTGACATTTTGAATCATTTTTGGTACAGTCCAAAAAATCGATTTTCGGATGAAAAACGATGACTCCGGACATGCCGAACGTTCCCAAAATGGTCTATAATGATGAAATTTTAACATTTAATCTTTTGACTCTAAATGACTGTTGGATGTGAATTATGACTTTTTCAACTAAAATAAGTGTGTTTAAAGTCATTTCTGTGCCTGAAACGGGTCAAAATTGAAGCTTTTGAGTAAGCAAAACTCTGTAAAAATGGCACTTTTGGTCACTGTGAGGGTTTAAAAAGTGGTTATTCAACATGAGGCACGATCCAATTGACATTTTGAATCATTTTGGGTACAGTCCAAAAAATCAATTTTCGGATGAAAAACGATGACTCCGGACATGCCGAACGTTCCCAAAATGGTCTATAATGATGAAATTTTAACATTTAATCTTTTGACTCTAAATGACTGTTGCATGTGAATTATGACTTTTTCAACTAAAATACGTGTGTTTAAAGTAATTTCTGTGCCTGAAACGGGTCAAAATTGAAGCTTTTGAGTAAGCAAAACTCTGTAAAAATGACACTTTTGGTCACTGTGAGGGTTTAAAAAGTGGTTATTCAACATGAGGCACGATCCAATTGACATTTTGAATCATTTTTGGTACAGTCCAAAAAATCAATTTTCGGATGAAAAACGATGACTCCGGACATGCCGATCGTTCCCAAAATGGTCTATAATGATGAAATTTTAACATTTAATCTTTTGACTCTAAATGACTGTTGGATGTGAATTATGACTTTTTCAACTAAAATAAGTGTGTTTAAAGTCATTTCTGTGCCTGAAACGGGTCAAATGTGAAGCTTTTGAGTAAGCAAAGCTCTGTAAAAATGGCACTTTTGGTCACTGTGAGGGTTTAAAAAGTGGTTATTCAACATGAGGCACGATCCAATTGACATTTTGAATCATTTTGGGTACAGTCCAAAAAATCAATTTTCGGATGAAAAACGATGACTCCGGACATGTCGAACGTTCCCAAAATGGTCTATAATGATGAAATTTTAACATTTAATCTTTTGACTCTAAATGACTGTTGCATGTGAATTATGATTTTTTCAACTAAAATACGTGTGTTTAAAGTAATTTCTGTGCCTGAAACGGGTCAAAATTGAAGCTTTTGAGTAAGCAAAACTCTGTAAAAATGACACTTTTGGTCACTGTGAGGGTTTAAAAAGTGGTTATTCAACATGAGGCACGATCCAATTGACATTTTGAATCATTTTGGGTACAGTCCAAAAAATCAATTTTCGGATGAAAAACGATGACTCCGGACATGTCGAACGTTCCCAAAATGGTCTATAATGATGAAATTTTAACATTTAATCTTTTGACTCTAAATGATTGTTGGATGTGCATTATGACTTTTTCAACTAAAATAAGTGTGTTTAAAGTCATTTCTGTGCCTGAAACGGGTCAAAATTGAAGCTTTTGAGTAAGCAAAACTCTGTAAAAATGGCAATTTTGGTCACTGTGAGGGTTTAAAAAGTGGTTATTCAACATGAGGCACGATCCAATTGACATTTTGAATCATTTTTGGTACAGTCCAAAAAATCAATTTTCGGATGAAAAACGATGACTCCGGACATGTCGAACGTTCCCAAAATGGTCTATAATGATGAAATTTTAACATTTAATCATTTGACTCTAAATGACTGTTGGATGTGCATTATGACTTTTTCAACTAAAATAAGTGTGTTTAAAGTCATTTCTGTGCCTGAAACGGGTCAAAATTGAAGCTTTTGAGTAAGCAAAACTCTGTAAAAATGGCACTTTTGGTCACTGTGAGGGTTTAAAAAGTGGTTATTCAACATGAGGCACGATCCAATTGACATTTTGAATCATTTTGGGTACAGTCCAAAAAATCAATTTTCGGATGAAAAACGATGACTCCGGACATGCCGAACGTTCCCAAAATGGTCTATAATGATGAAATTTTAACATTTAATCTTTTGACTCTAAATGACTGTTGCATGTGAATTATGACTTTTTCAACTAAAATACGTGTGTTTAAAGTAATTTCTGTGCCTGAAACGGGTCAAAATTGAAGCTTTTGAGTAAGCAAAACTCTGTAAAAATGACACTTTTGGTCACTGTGAGGGTTTAAAAAGTGGTTATTCAACATGAGGCACGATCCAATTGACATTTTGAATCATTTTTGGTACAGTCCAAAAAATCAATTTTCGGATGAAAAACGATGACTCCGGACATGCCGATCGTTCCCAAAATGGTCTATAATGATGAAATTTTAACATTTAATCTTTTGACTCTAAATGACTGTTGGATGTGAATTATGACTTTTTCAACTAAAATAAGTGTGTTTAAAGTCATTTCTGTGCCTGAAACGGGTCAAATGTGAAGCTTTTGAGTAAGCAAAGCTCTGTAAAAATGGCACTTTTGGTCACTGTGAGGGTTTAAAAAGTGGTTATTCAACATGAGGCACGATCCAATTGACATTTTGAATCATTTTGGGTACAGTCCAAAAAATCAATTTTCGGATGAAAAACGATGACTCCGGACATGTCGAACGTTCCCAAAATGGTCTATAATGATGACATTTTAACATTTAATCTTTTGACTCTAAATGACTGTTGGATGTGCATTATGACTTTTTCAACTAAAATAAGTGTGTTTAAAGTCCTTTCTGTGCCTGAAACGGGTCAAAATTGAAGCTTTTGAGTAAGCAAAACTCTGTAAAAATGGCAATTTTGGTCACTGTGAGGGTTTAAAAAGTGGTTATTCAACATGAGGCACAATCCAATTGACATTTTGAATCATTTTTGGTACAGTCCAAAAAATCCATTTTCGGATGAAAAACGATGACTCCGGACATGCCGAACGTTCCCAAAATGGTCTATAATGATGAAATTTTAACATTTAATCTTTTGACTCTAAATGACTGTTGGATGTGAATTATGACTTTTTCAACTAAAATAAGTGTGTTTAAAGTCATTTCTGTGCCTGAAACGGGTCAAAATTGAAGCTTTTGAGTAAGGAAAACTCTGTAAAAATGGCAATTTTGGTCACTGTGAGGGTTTAAAAAGTGGTTATTCAACATGAGGCACGATCCAATTGACATTTTGAATCATTTTTGGTACAGTCCAAAAAATCGATTTTCGGATGAAAAACGATGACTCCGGACATGCCGAACGTTCCCAAAATGGTCTATAATGATGAAATTTTAACATTTAATCTTTTGACTCTAAATGACTGTTGGATGTGAATTATGACTTTTTCAACTAAAATAAGTGTGTTTAAAGTCATTTCTGTGCCTGAAACGGGTCAAAATTGAAGCTTTTGAGTATGCAAAACTCTGTAAAAATGGCACTTTTGGTCACTGTGAGGGTTTTAAAAGTGGTTATTCAACATGAGGCACGATCCAATTGACATTTTGAATCATTTTGGGTACAGTCCAAAAAATCAATTTTCGGATGAAAAACGATGACTCCGGACATGCCGAACGTTCCCAAAATGGTCTATAATGATGAAATTTTAACATTTAATCTTTTGACTCTAAATGACTGTTGCATGTGAATTATGATTTTTTCAACTAAAATACGTGTGTTTAAAGTAATTTCTGTGCCTGAAACGGGTCAAAATTGAAGCTTTTGAGTAAGCAAAACTCTGTAAAAATGACACTTTTGGTCACTGTGAGGGTTTAAAAAGGGGTTATTCAACATGAGGCACGATCCAATTGACATTTTGAATCATTTTGGGTACAGTCCAAAAAATCAATTTTCGGATGAAAAACGATGACTCCGGACATGTCGAACGTTCCCAAAATGGTCTATAATGATGAAATTTTAACATTTAATCTTTTGACTCTAAATGACTGTTGGATGTGCATTATGACTTTTTCAACTAAAATAAGTGTGTTTAAAGTCATTTCTGTGCCTGAAACGGGTCAAAATTGAAGCTTTTGAGTAAGCAAAACTCTGTAAAAATGGCAATTTTGGTCACTGTGAGGGTTTAAAAAGTGGTTATTCAACATGAGGCACGATCCAATTGACATTTTGAATCATTTTTGGTACAGTCCAAAAAATCAATTTTCGGATGAAAAACGATGACTCCGGACATGTCGAACGTTCCCAAAATGGTCTATAATGATGAAATTTTAACATTTAATCATTTGACTCTAAATGACTGTTGGATGTCCATTATGACTTTTTCAACTAAAATAAGTGTGTTTAAAGTCATTTCTGTGCCTGAAACGGGTCAAAATTGAAGCTTTTGAGTAAGCAAAACTCTGTAAAAATGGCAATTTTGGTCACTGTGAGGGTTTAAAAAGTGGTTATTCAACATGAGGCACGATCCAATTGACATTTTGAATCATTTTTGGTACAGTCTAAAAAATCAATTTTCGGATGAAAAACGATGACTCCGGACATGCAGAACGTTCCCAAAATGGTCTATAATGATGAAATTTTAACATTTAATCTTTTGACTCTAAATGACTGTTGGATGTGAATTATGACTTTTTCAACTAAAATACGTGTGTTTAAAGTCATTTCTGTGCCTGAAACGGGTCAAAATTTAAGCTTTTGAGTAAGCAAAACTCTGTAAAAATGGCACTTTTGGTCACTGTGAGGGTTTAAAAAGTGGTTATTCAACATGAGGCATGATCCAATTGACATTTTGAATCATTTTGGGTACAGTCCAAAAAATCAATTTTCGGATGAAAAACGATGACTCCGGACATGTCGAACGTTCCCAAAATGGTCTATAATGATGAAATTTTAACATTTAATCTTTTGACTCTTAATGACTGTTGGATGTGAATTATGACTTTTTCAACTAAAATAAGTGTGTTTAAAGTCATTTCTGTGCCTGAAACGGGTCAAATGTGAAGCTTTTGAGTAAGCAAAGCTCTGTAAAAATGGCACTTTTGGTCACTGTGAGGGTTTAAAAAGTGGTTATTCAACATGAGGCACGATCCAATTGACATTTTGAATCATTTTGGGTACAGTCCAAAAAATCAATTTTCGGATGAAAAACGATGACTCCGGACATGTCGAACGTTCCCAAAATGGTCTATAATGATGAAATTTTAACATTTAATCTTTTGACTCTAAATGACTGTTGGATGTGCATTATGACTTTTTCAACTAAAATAAGTGTGTTTAAAGTCATTTCTGTGCCTGAAACGGGTCAAAATTGAAGCTTTTGAGTAAGCAAAACTCTGTAAAAATGGCAATTTTGGTCACTGTGAGGGTTTAAAAAGTGGTTATTCAACATGAGGCACGATCCAATTGACATTTTGAATCATTTTTGGTACAGTCTAAAAAATCAATTTTCGGATGAAAAACGATGACTCCGATCATGCAGAACGTTCCCAAAATGGTCTATAATGATGAAATTTTAACATTTAATCTTTTGACTCTAAATGACTGTTGGATGTGAATTATGACTTTTTCAACTAAAATACGTGTGTTTAAAGTCATTTCTGTGCCTGAAACGGGTCAAAATTGAAGCTTTTGAGTAAGCAAAACTCTGTAAAAATGGCACTTTTGGTCACTGTGAGGGTTTAAAAAGTGGTTATTCAACATGAGGCACGATCCAATTGACATTTTGAATCATTTTGGGTACAGTCCAAAAAATCAATTTTCGGATGAAAAACGATGACTCCGGACATGCCGAACGTTCCCAAAATGGTCTATAATGATGAAATTTTAACATTTAATCTTTTGACTCTAAATGACTGTTGGATGTAAATTATGACTTTTTCAACTAAAATACGTGTGTTTAAAGTCATTTCTGTGCCTGAAACGGGTCAAAATTGAAGCTTTTGAGTAAGCAAAACTCTGTAAAAATGGCACTTTTGGTCACTGTGAGGGTTTAAAAAGTGGTTATTCAACATGAGGCACGATCCAATTGACATTTTGAATCATTTTGGGTACAGTCCAAAAAATCAATTTTCGGATGAAAAACGATGACTCCGGACATGCCGAACGTTCCCAAAATGGTCTATAATGATGAAATTTTAACATTTAATCTTTTGACTCTAAATGACTGTTGCATGTGAATTATGACTTTTTCAACTAAAATACGTGTGTTTAAAGTAATTTCTGTGCCTGAAACGGGTCAAAATTGAAGCTTTTGAGTAAGCAAAACTCTGTAAAAATGACACTTTTGGTCACTGTGAGGGTTTAAAAAGTGGTTATTCAACATGAGGCACGATCCAATTGACATTTTGAATCATTTTTGGTACAGTCCAAAAAATCAATTTTCGGATGAAAAACGATGACTCCGGACATGCCGATCGTTCCCAAAATGGTCTATAATGATGAAATTTTAACATTTAATCTTTTGACTCTAAATGACTGTTGGATGTGAATTATGACTTTTTCAACTAAAATAAGTGTGTTTAAAGCCATTTCTGTGCCTGAAACGGGTCAAATGTGAAGCTTTTGAGTAAGCAAAGCTCTGTAAAAATGGCACTTTTGGTCACTGTGAGGGTTTAAAAAGTGGTTATTCAACATGAGGCACGATCCAATTGACATTTTGAATCATTTTGGGTACAGTCCAAAAAATCAATTTTCGGATGAAAAACGATGACTCCGGACATGTCGAACGTTCCCAAAATGGTCTATAATGATGAAATTTTAACATTTAATCTTTTGACTCTAAATGACTGTTGGATGTGCATTATGACTTTTTCAACTAAAATAAGTGTGTTTAAAGTCCTTTCTGTGCCTGAAACGGGTCAAAATTGAAGCTTTTGAGTAAGCAAAACTCTGTAAAAATGGCAATTTTGGTCACTGTGAGGGTTTAAAAAGTGGTTATTCAACATGAGGCACAATCCAATTGACATTTTGAATCATTTTTGGTACAGTCCAAAAAATCCATTTTCGGATGAAAAACGATGACTCCGGACATGCCGAACGTTCCCAAAATGGTCTATAATGATGAAATTTTAACATTTAATCTTTTGACTCTAAATGACTGTTGGATGTGAATTATGACTTTTTCAACTAAAATAAGTGTGTTTAAAGTCATTTCTGTGCCTGAAACGGGTCAAAATTGAAGCTTTTGAGTATGCAAAACTCTGTAAAAATGGCACTTTTGGTCACTGTGAGGGTTTTAAAAGTGGTTATTCAACATGAGGCACGATCCAATTGACATTTTGAATCATTTTGGGTACAGTCCAAAAAATCAATTTTCGGATGAAAAACGATGACTCCGGACATGCCGAACGTTCCCAAAATGGTCTATAATGATGAAATTTTAACATTTAATCTTTTGACTCTAAATGACTGTTGCATGTGAATTATGATTTTTTCAACTAAAATACGTGTGTTTAAAGTAATTTCTGTGCCTGAAACGGGTCAAAATTGAAGCTTTTGAGTAAGCAAAACTCTGTAAAAATGACACTTTTGGTCACTGTGAGGGTATAAAAAGGGGTTATTCAACATGAGGCACGATCCAATTGACATTTTGAATCATTTTGGGTACAGTCCAAAAAATCAATTTTCGGATGAAAAACGATGACTCCGGACATGTCGAACGTTCCCAAAATGGTCTATAATGATGAAATTTTAACATTTAATCTTTTGACTCTAAATGACTGTTGGATGTGCATTATGACTTTTTCAACTAAAATAAGTGTGTTTAAAGTCATTTCTGTGCCTGAAACGGGTCAAAATTGAAGCTTTTGAGTAAGGAAAACTCTGTAAAAATGGCAATTTTGGTCACTGTGAGGGTTTAAAAAGTGGTTATTCAACATGAGGCACGATCCAATTGACATTTTGAATCATTTTTGGTACAGTCCAAAAAATCGATTTTCGGATGAAAAACGATGACTCCGGACATGCCGAACGTTCCCAAAATGGTCTATAATGATGAAATTTTAACATTTAATCTTTTGACTCTAAATGACTGTTGGATGTGAATTATGACTTTTTCAACTAAAATAAGTGTGTTTAAAGTCATTTCTGTGCCTGAAACGGGTCAAAATTGAAGCTTTTGAGTAAGCAAAACTCTGTAAAAATGGCACTTTTGGTCACTGTGAGGGTTTAAAAAGTGGTTATTCAACATGAGGCACGATCCAATTGACATTTTGAATCATTTTGGGTACAGTCCAAAAAATCAATTTTCGGATGAAAAACGATGACTCCGGACATGCCGAACGTTCCCAAAATGGTCTATAATGATGAAATTTTAACATTTAATCTTTTGACTCTAAATGACTGTTGCATGTGAATTATGACTTTTTCAACTAAAATACGTGTGTTTAAAGTAATTTCTGTGCCTGAAACGGGTCAAAATTGAAGCTTTTGAGTAAGCAAAACTCTGTAAAAATGACACTTTTGGTCACTGTGAGGGTTTAAAAAGTGGTTATTCAACATGAGGCACGATCCAATTGACATTTTGAATCATTTTTGGTACAGTCCAAAAAATCAATTTTCGGATGAAAAACGATGACTCCGGACATGCCGATCGTTCCCAAAATGGTCTATAATGATGAAATTTTAACATTTAATCTTTTGACTCTAAATGACTGTTGGATGTGAATTATGACTTTTTCAACTAAAATAAGTGTGTTTAAAGTCATTTCTGTGCCTGAAACGGGTCAAATGTGAAGCTTTTGAGTAAGCAAAGCTCTGTAAAAATGGCACTTTTGGTCACTGTGAGGGTTTAAAAAGTGGTTATTCAACATGAGGCACGATCCAATTGACATTTTGAATCATTTTGGGTACAGTCCAAAAAATCAATTTTCGGATGAAAAACGATGACTCCGGACATGTCGAACGTTCCCAAAATGGTCTATAATGATGAAATTTTAACATTTAATCTTTTGACTCTAAATGACTGTTGCATGTGAATTATGATTTTTTCAACTAAAATACGTGTGTTTAAAGTAATTTCTGTGCCTGAAACGGGTCAAAATTGAAGCTTTTGAGTAAGCAAAACTCTGTAAAAATGACACTTTTGGTCACTGTGAGGGTTTAAAAAGTGGTTATTCAACATGAGGCACGATCCAATTGACATTTTGAATCATTTTGGGTACAGTCCAAAAAATCAATTTTCGGATGAAAAACGATGACTCCGGACATGTCGAACGTTCCCAAAATGGTCTATAATGATGAAATTTTAACATTTAATCTTTTGACTCTAAATGATTGTTGGATGTGCATTATGACTTTTTCAACTAAAATAAGTGTGTTTAAAGTCATTTCTGTGCCTGAAACGGGTCAAAATTGAAGCTTTTGAGTAAGCAAAACTCTGTAAAAATGGCAATTTTGGTCACTGTGAGGGTTTAAAAAGTGGTTATTCAACATGAGGCACGATCCAATTGACATTTTGAATCATTTTTGGTACAGTCCAAAAAATCAATTTTCGGATGAAAAACGATGACTCCGGACATGTCGAACGTTCCCAAAATGGTCTATAATGATGAAATTTTAACATTTAATCATTTGACTCTAAATGACTGTTGGATGTGCATTATGACTTTTTCAACTAAAATAAGTGTGTTTAAAGTCATTTCTGTGCCTGAAACGGGTCAAAATTGAAGCTTTTGAGTAAGCAAAACTCTGTAAAAATGGCACTTTTGGTCACTGTGAGGGTTTAAAAAGTGGTTATTCAACATGAGGCACGATCCAATTGACATTTTGAATCATTTTGGGTACAGTCCAAAAAATCAATTTTCGGATGAAAAACGATGACTCCGGACATGCCGAACGTTCCCAAAATGGTCTATAATGATGAAATTTTAACATTTAATCTTTTGACTCTAAATGACTGTTGCATGTGAATTATGACTTTTTCAACTAAAATACGTGTGTTTAAAGTAATTTCTGTGCCTGAAACGGGTCAAAATTGAAGCTTTTGAGTAAGCAAAACTCTGTAAAAATGACACTTTTGGTCACTGTGAGGGTTTAAAAAGTGGTTATTCAACATGAGGCACGATCCAATTGACATTTTGAATCATTTTTGGTACAGTCCAAAAAATCAATTTTCGGATGAAAAACGATGACTCCGGACATGCCGATCGTTCCCAAAATGGTCTATAATGATGAAATTTTAACATTTAATCTTTTGACTCTAAATGACTGTTGGATGTGAATTATGACTTTTTCAACTAAAATAAGTGTGTTTAAAGTCATTTCTGTGCCTGAAACGGGTCAAATGTGAAGCTTTTGAGTAAGCAAAGCTCTGTAAAAATGGCACTTTTGGTCACTGTGAGGGTTTAAAAAGTGGTTATTCAACATGAGGCACGATCCAATTGACATTTTGAATCATTTTGGGTACAGTCCAAAAAATCAATTTTCGGATGAAAAACGATGACTCCGGACATGTCGAACGTTCCCAAAATGGTCTATAATGATGACATTTTAACATTTAATCTTTTGACTCTAAATGACTGTTGGATGTGCATTATGACTTTTTCAACTAAAATAAGTGTGTTTAAAGTCCTTTCTGTGCCTGAAACGGGTCAAAATTGAAGCTTTTGAGTAAGCAAAACTCTGTAAAAATGGCAATTTTGGTCACTGTGAGGGTTTAAAAAGTGGTTATTCAACATGAGGCACAATCCAATTGACATTTTGAATCATTTTTGGTACAGTCCAAAAAATCCATTTTCGGATGAAAAACGATGACTCCGGACATGCCGAACGTTCCCAAAATGGTCTATAATGATGAAATTTTAACATTTAATCTTTTGACTCTAAATGACTGTTGGATGTGAATTATGACTTTTTCAACTAAAATAAGTGTGTTTAAAGTCATTTCTGTGCCTGAAACGGGTCAAAATTGAAGCTTTTGAGTAAGGAAAACTCTGTAAAAATGGCAATTTTGGTCACTGTGAGGGTTTAAAAAGTGGTTATTCAACATGAGGCACGATCCAATTGACATTTTGAATCATTTTTGGTACAGTCCAAAAAATCGATTTTCGGATGAAAAACGATGACTCCGGACATGCCGAACGTTCCCAAAATGGTCTATAATGATGAAATTTTAACATTTAATCTTTTGACTCTAAATGACTGTTGGATGTGAATTATGACTTTTTCAACTAAAATAAGTGTGTTTAAAGTCATTTCTGTGCCTGAAACGGGTCAAAATTGAAGCTTTTGAGTATGCAAAACTCTGTAAAAATGGCACTTTTGGTCACTGTGAGGGTTTTAAAAGTGGTTATTCAACATGAGGCACGATCCAATTGACATTTTGAATCATTTTGGGTACAGTCCAAAAAATCAATTTTCGGATGAAAAACGATGACTCCGGACATGCCGAACGTTCCCAAAATGGTCTATAATGATGAAATTTTAACATTTAATCTTTTGACTCTAAATGACTGTTGCATGTGAATTATGATTTTTTCAACTAAAATACGTGTGTTTAAAGTAATTTCTGTGCCTGAAACGGGTCAAAATTGAAGCTTTTGAGTAAGCAAAACTCTGTAAAAATGACACTTTTGGTCACTGTGAGGGTTTAAAAAGGGGTTATTCAACATGAGGCACGATCCAATTGACATTTTGAATCATTTTGGGTACAGTCCAAAAAATCAATTTTCGGATGAAAAACGATGACTCCGGACATGTCGAACGTTCCCAAAATGGTCTATAATGATGAAATTTTAACATTTAATCTTTTGACTCTAAATGACTGTTGGATGTGCATTATGACTTTTTCAACTAAAATAAGTGTGTTTAAAGTCATTTCTGTGCCTGAAACGGGTCAAAATTGAAGCTTTTGAGTAAGCAAAACTCTGTAAAAATGGCAATTTTGGTCACTGTGAGGGTTTAAAAAGTGGTTATTCAACATGAGGCACGATCCAATTGACATTTTGAATCATTTTTGGTACAGTCCAAAAAATCAATTTTCGGATGAAAAACGATGACTCCGGACATGTCGAACGTTCCCAAAATGGTCTATAATGATGAAATTTTAACATTTAATCATTTGACTCTAAATGACTGTTGGATGTCCATTATGACTTTTTCAACTAAAATAAGTGTGTTTAAAGTCATTTCTGTGCCTGAAACGGGTCAAAATTGAAGCTTTTGAGTAAGCAAAACTCTGTAAAAATGGCAATTTTGGTCACTGTGAGGGTTTAAAAAGTGGTTATTCAACATGAGGCACGATCCAATTGACATTTTGAATCATTTTTGGTACAGTCTAAAAAATCAATTTTCGGATGAAAAACGATGACTCCGGACATGCAGAACGTTCCCAAAATGGTCTATAATGATGAAATTTTAACATTTAATCTTTTGACTCTAAATGACTGTTGGATGTGAATTATGACTTTTTCAACTAAAATACGTGTGTTTAAAGTCATTTCTGTGCCTGAAACGGGTCAAAATTTAAGCTTTTGAGTAAGCAAAACTCTGTAAAAATGGCACTTTTGGTCACTGTGAGGGTTTAAAAAGTGGTTATTCAACATGAGGCATGATCCAATTGACATTTTGAATCATTTTGGGTACAGTCCAAAAAATCAATTTTCGGATGAAAAACGATGACTCCGGACATGTCGAACGTTCCCAAAATGGTCTATAATGATGAAATTTTAACATTTAATCTTTTGACTCTTAATGACTGTTGGATGTGAATTATGACTTTTTCAACTAAAATAAGTGTGTTTAAAGTCATTTCTGTGCCTGAAACGGGTCAAAATTGAAGCTTTTGAGTAAGGAAAACTCTGTAAAAATGGCAATTTTGGTCACTGTGAGGGTTTAAAAAGTGGTTATTCAACATGAGGCACGATCCAATTGACATTTTGAATCATTTTTGGTACAGTCCAAAAAATCAATTTTCAGATGAAAAACGATGACTCCGGACATGTCGAACGTTCCCAAAATGGTCTATAATGATGAAATTTTAACATTTAATCTTTTGACTCTTAATGACTGTTGGATGTGAATTATGACTTTTTCAACTAAAATAAGTGTGTTTAAAGTCATTTCTGTGCCTGAAACGGGTCAAAATTGAAGCTTTTGAGTAAGGAAAACTCTGTAAAAATGGCAATTTTGGTCACTGTGAGGGTTTAAAAAGTGGTTATTCAACATGAGGCACGATCCAATTGACATTTTGAATCATTTTGGGTACAGTCCAAAAAATCAATTTTCAGATGAAAAACGATGACATGTCGAACGTTCCCAAAATGGTCTATAATGATGAAATTTTAACATTTAATCTTTTGACTCTAAATGACTGTTGGATGTGAATTATGACTTTTTCAACTAAAATAAGTGTGTTTAAAGTCATTTCTGTGCCTGAAACGGGTCAAAATTGAAGCTTTTGAGTATGCAAAACTCTGTAAAAATGGCACTTTTGGTCACTGTGAGGGTTTTAAAAGTGGTTATTCAACATGAGGCACGATCCAATTGACATTTTGAATCATTTTGGGTACAGTCCAAAAAATCAATTTTCGGATGAAAAACGATGACTCCGGACATGCCGAACGTTCCCAAAATGGTCTATAATGATGAAATTTTAACATTTAATCTTTTGACTCTAAATGACTGTTGCATGTGAATTATGATTTTTTCAACTAAAATACGTGTGTTTAAAGTAATTTCTGTGCCTGAAACGGGTCAAAATTGAAGCTTTTGAGTAAGCAAAACTCTGTAAAAATGACACTTTTGGTCACTGTGAGGGTTTAAAAAGTGGTTATTCAACATGAGGCACGATCCAATTGACATTTTGAATCATTTTGGGTACAGTCCAAAAAATCAATTTTCGGATGAAAAACGATGACTCCGGACATGTCGAACGTTCCCAAAATGGTCTATAATGATGAAATTTTAACATTTAATCTTTTGACTCTAAATGACTGTTGGATGTGCATTATGACTTTTTCAACTAAAATAAGTGTGTTTAAAGTCATCTCTGTGCCTGAAACGGGTCAAAATTGAAGCTTTTGAGTAAGCAAAACTCTGTAAAAATGGCACTTTTGGTCACTGTGAGGGTTTAAAAAGTGGTTATTCAACATGAGGCATGATCCAATTGACATTTTGAATCATTTTGGGTACAGTCCAAAAAATCAATTTTCGGATGAAAAACGATGACTCCGGACATGTCGAACGTTCCCAAAATGGTCTATAATGATGAAATTTTAACATTTAATCTTTTGACTCTTAATGACTGTTGGATGTGAATTATGACTTTTTCAACTAAAATAAGTGTGTTTAAAGTCATTTCTGTGCCTGAAACGGGTCAAAATTGAAGCTTTTGAGTAAGGAAAACTCTGTAAAATGGCAATTTTGGTCACTGTGAGGGTTTAAAAAGTGGTTATTCAACACGAGGCACGATCCAATTGACATTTTGAATCATTTTTGGTACAGTCCAAAAAATCAATTTTCGGATGAAAAACGATGACTCCAGACATGCCGAACGTTCCCAAAATGGTCTATAATGATGAAATTTTAACATTTAATCTTTTGACTCTAAATGACTGTTGGATGTGAATTATGACTTTTTCAACTAAAATAAGTGTGTTTAAAGTCATTTCTGTGCCTGAAACGGGTCACAATTGAAGCTTTTGAGTAAGGAAAACTCTGTAAAAATGGCAATTTTGGTCACTGTGAGGGTTTAAAAAGTGGTTATTCAACATGAGGCACGATCCAATTGACATTTTGAATCATTTTGGGTACAGTCCAAAAAATCAATTTTCAGATGAAAAACGATGACTCCGGACATGTCGAACGTTCCCAAAATGGTCTATAATGATGAAATTTTAACATTTAATCTTTTGACTCTAAATGACTGTTGGATGTGAATTATGACTTTTTCAACTAAAATAAGTGTGTTTAAAGTCATTTCTGTGCCTGAAACGGGTCAAAATTGAAGCTTTTGAGTAAGGAAAACTCTGTAAAAATGGCAATTTTGGTCACTGTGAGGGTTTAAAAAGTGGTTATTCAACATGAGGCACGATCCAATTGACATTTTGAATCATTTTTGGTACAGTCCAAAAAATCGATTTTCGGATGAAAAACGATGACTCCGGACATGCCGAACGTTCCCAAAATGGTCTATAATGATGAAATTTTAACATTTAATCTTTTGACTCTAAATGACTGTTGGATGTGAATTATGACTTTTTCAACTAAAATAAGTGTGTTTAAAGTCATTTCTGTGCCTGAAACGGGTCAAAATTGAAGCTTTTGAGTAAGCAAAACTCTGTAAAAATGGCACTTTTGGTCACTGTGAGGGTTTAAAAAGTGGTTATTCAACATGAGGCACGATCCAATTGACATTTTGAATCATTTTGGGTACAGTCCAAAAAATCAATTTTCGGATGAAAAACGATGACTCCGGACATGCCGAACGTTCCCAAAATGGTCTATAATGATGAAATTTTAACATTTAATCTTTTGACTCTAAATGACTGTTGCATGTGAATTATGACTTTTTCAACTAAAATACGTGTGTTTAAAGTAATTTCTGTGCCTGAAACGGGTCAAAATTGAAGCTTTTGAGTAAGCAAAACTCTGTAAAAATGACACTTTTGGTCACTGTGAGGGTTTAAAAAGTGGTTATTCAACATGAGGCACGATCCAATTGACATTTTGAATCATTTTTGGTACAGTCCAAAAAATCAATTTTCGGATGAAAAACGATGACTCCGGACATGCCGATCGTTCCCAAAATGGTCTATAATGATGAAATTTTAACATTTAATCTTTTGACTCTAAATGACTGTTGGATGTGAATTATGACTTTTTCAACTAAAATAAGTGTGTTTAAAGTCATTTCTGTGCCTGAAACGGGTCAAATGTGAAGCTTTTGAGTAAGCAAAGCTCTGTAAAAATGGCACTTTTGGTCACTGTGAGGGTTTAAAAAGTGGTTATTCAACATGAGGCACGATCCAATTGACATTTTGAATCATTTTGGGTACAGTCCAAAAAAAAAATTTTCGGATGAAAAACGATGACTCCGGACATGTCGAACGTTCCCAAAATGGTCTATAATGATGAAATTTTAACATTTAATCTTTTGACTCTAAATGACTGTTGGATGTGCATTATGACTTTTTCAACTAAAATAAGTGTGTTTAAAGTCCTTTCTGTGCCTGAAACGGGTCAAAATTGAAGCTTTTGAGTAAGCAAAACTCTGTAAAAATGGCAATTTTGGTCACTGTGAGGGTTTAAAAAGTGGTTATTCAACATGAGGCACAATCCAATTGACATTTTGAATCATTTTTGGTACAGTCCAAAAAATCAATTTTCGGATGAAAAACGATGACTCCGGACATGCCGAACGTTCCCAAAATGGTCTATAATGATGAAATTTTAACATTTAATCTTTTGACTCTTAATGACTGTTGGATGTGAATTATGACTTTTTCAACTAAAATAAGTGTGTTTAAAGTCATTTCTGTGCCTGAAACGGGTCAAAATTGAAGCTTTTGAGTAAGGAAAACTCTGTAAAAATGGCAATTTTGGTCACTGTGAGGGTTTAAAAAGTGGTTATTCAACATGAGGCACGATCCAATTGACATTTTGAATCATTTTTGGTACAGTCCAAAAAATCAATTTTCAGATGAAAAACGATGACTCCGGACATGTCGAACGTTCCCAAAATGGTCTATAATGATGAAATTTTAACATTTAATCTTTTGACTCTTAATGACTGTTGGATGTGAATTATGACTTTTTCAACTAAAATAAGTGTGTTTAAAGTCATTTCTGTGCCTGAAACGGGTCAAAATTGAAGCTTTTGAGTAAGGAAAACTCTGTAAAAATGGCAATTTTGGTCACTGTGAGGGTTTAAAAAGTGGTTATTCAACATGAGGCACGATCCAATTGACATTTTGAATCATTTTGGGTACAGTCCAAAAAATCAATTTTCAGGTGAAAAACGATGACATGTCGAACGTTCCCAAAATGGTCTATAATGATGAAATTTTAACATTTAATCTTTTGACTCTAAATGACTGTTGGATGTGAATTGTGACTTTTTCAACTAAAATAAGTGTGTTTAAAGTCATTTCTGTGCCTGAAACGGGTCAAAATTGAAGCTTTTGAGTAAGGAAAACTCTGTAAAAATGGCAATTTTGGTCACTGTGAGGGTTTAAAAAGTGGTTATTCAACATGAGGCACGATCCAATTGACATTTTGAATCATTTTTGGTACAGTCCAAAAAATCGATTTTCGGATGAAAAACGATGACTCCGGACATGCCGAACGTCCCCAAAATGGTCTATAATGATGAAATTTTAACATTTAATCTTTTGACTCTAAATGACTGTTGGATGTGAATTATGACTTTTTCAACTAAAATAAGTGTGTTTAAAGTCATTTCTGTGCCTGAAACGGGTCAAAATTGAAGCTTTTGAGTATGCAAAACTCTGTAAAAATGGCACTTTTGGTCACTGTGAGGGTTTTAAAAGTGGTTATTCAACATGAGGCACGATCCAATTGACATTTTGAATAATTTTGGGTACAGTCCAAAAAATCAATTTTCGGATGAAAAACGATGACTCCGGACATGCCGAACGTTCCCAAAATGGTCTATAATGATGAAATTTTAACATTTAATCTTTTGACTCTAAATGACTGTTGCATGTGAATTATGATTTTTTCAACTAAAATACGTGTGTTTAAAGTAATTTCTGTGCCTGAAACGGGTCAAAATTGAAGCTTTTGAGTAAGCAAAACTCTGTAAAAATGACACTTTTGGTCACTGTGAGGGTTTAAAAAGTGGTTATTCAACATGAGGCACGATCCAATTGACATTTTGAATCATTTTGGGTACAGTCCAAAAAATCAATTTTCGGATGAAAAACGATGACTCCGGACATGTCGAACGTTCCCAAAATGGTCTATAATGATGAAATTTTAACATTTAATCTTTTGACTCTAAATGACTGTTGGATGTGCATTATGACTTTTTCAACTAAAATAAGTGTGTTTAAAGTCATCTCTGTGCCTGAAACGGGTCAAAATTGAAGCTTTTGAGTAAGCAAAACTCTGTAAAAATGGCACTTTTGGTCACTGTGAGGGTTTAAAAAGTGGTTATTCAACATGAGGCATGATCCAATTGACATTTTGAATCATTTTGGGTACAGTCCAAAAAATCAATTTTCGGATGAAAAACGATGACTCCGGACATGTCGAACGTTCCCAAAATGGTCTATAATGATGAAATTTTAACATTTAATCTTTTGACTCTTAATGACTGTTGGATGTGAATTATGACTTTTTCAACTAAAATAAGTGTGTTTAAAGTCATTTCTGTGCCTGAAACGGGTCAAAATTGAAGCTTTTGAGTAAGGAAAACTCTGTAAAAATGGCAATTTTGGTCACTGTGAGGGTTTAAAAAGTGGTTATTCAACACGAGGCACGATCCAATTGACATTTTGAATCATTTTTGGTACAGTCCAAAAAATCAATTTTCGGATGAAAAACGATGACTCCAGACATGCCGAACGTTCCCAAAATGGTCTATAATGATGAAATTTTAAAATTTAATCTTTTGACTCTAAATGACTGTTGGATGTGAATTATGACTTTTTCAACTAAAATAAGTGTGTTTAAAGTCATTTCTGTGCCTGAAACGGGTCACAATTGAAGCTTTTGAGTAAGGAAAACTCTGTAAAAATGGCAATTTTGGTCACTGTGAGGGTTTAAAAAGTGGTTATTCAACATGAGGCACGATCCAATTGACATTTTGAATCATTTTGGGTACAGTCCAAAAAATCAATTTTCAGATGAAAAACGATGACTCCGGACATGTCGAACGTTCCCAAAATGGTCTATAATGATGAAATTTTAACATTTAATCTTTTGACTCTAAATGACTGTTGGATGTGAATTATGACTTTTTCAACTAAAATAAGTGTGTTTAAAGTCATTTCTGTGCCTGAAACGGGTCAAAATTGAAGCTTTTGAGTAAGGAAAACTCTGTAAAAATGGCAATTTTGGTCACTGTGAGGGTTTAAAAAGTGGTTATTCAACATGAGGCACGATCCAATTGACATTTTGAATCATTTTTGGTACAGTCCAAAAAATCGATTTTCGGATGAAAAACGATGACTCCGGACATGCCGAACGTTCCCAAAATGGTCTATAATGATGAAATTTTAACATTTAATCTTTTGACTCTAAATGACTGTTGGATGTGAATTATGACTTTTTCAACTAAAATAAGTGTGTTTAAAGTCATTTCTGTGCCTGAAACGGGTCAAAATTGAAGCTTTTGAGTAAGCAAAACTCTGTAAAAATGGCACTTTTGGTCACTGTGAGGGTTTAAAAAGTGGTTATTCAACATGAGGCACGATCCAATTGACATTTTGAATCATTTTGGGTACAGTCCAAAAAATCAATTTTCGGATGAAAAACGATGACTCCGGACATGCCGAACGTTCCCAAAATGGTCTATAATGATGAAATTTTAACATTTAATCTTTTGACTCTAAATGACTGTTGCATGTGAATTATGACTTTTTCAACTAAAATACGTGTGTTTAAAGTAATTTCTGTGCCTGAAACGGGTCAAAATTGAAGCTTTTGAGTAAGCAAAACTCTGTAAAAATGACACTTTTGGTCACTGTGAGGGTTTAAAAAGTGGTTATTCAACATGAGGCACGATCCAATTGACATTTTGAATCATTTTTGGTACAGTCCAAAAAATCAATTTTCGGATGAAAAACGATGACTCCGGACATGCCGATCGTTCCCAAAATGGTCTATAATGATGAAATTTTAACATTTAATCTTTTGACTCTAAATGACTGTTGGATGTGAATTATGACTTTTTCAACTAAAATAAGTGTGTTTAAAGTCATTTCTGTGCCTGAAACGGGTCAAATGTGAAGCTTTTGAGTAAGCAAAGCTCTGTAAAAATGGCACTTTTGGTCACTGTGAGGGTTTAAAAAGTGGTTATTCAACATGAGGCACGATCCAATTGACATTTTGAATCATTTTGGGTACAGTCCAAAAAATCAATTTTCGGATGAAAAACGATGACTCCGGACATGTCGAACGTTCCCAAAATGGTCTATAATGATGAAATTTTAACATTTAATCATTTGACTCTAAATGACTGTTGGATGTGCATTATGACTTTTTCAACTAAAATAAGTGTGTTTAAAGTCATTTCTGTGCCTGAAACGGGTCAAAATTGAAGCTTTTGAGTAAGCAAAACTCTGTAAAAATGACACTTTTGGTCACTGTGAGGGTTTAAAAAGTGGTTATTCAACATGAGGCACGATCCAATTGACATTTTGAATCATTTTGGGTACAGTCCAAAAAATCAATTTTCGGATGAAAAACGATGACTCCGGACATGTCGAACGTTCCCAAAATGGTCTATAATGATGAAATTTTAACATTTAATCTTTTGACTCTAAATGACTGTTGGATGTGCATTATGACTTTTTCAACTAAAATAAGTGTGTTTAAAGTCATCTCTGTGCCTGAAACGGGTCAAAATTGAAGCTTTTGAGTAAGCAAAACTCTGTAAAAATGGCACTTTTGGTCACTGTGAGGGTTTAAAAAGTGGTTATTCAACATGAGGCATGATCCAATTGACATTTTGAATCATTTTGGGTACAGTCCAAAAAATCAATTTTCGGATGAAAAACGATGACTCCGGACATGTCGAACGTTCCCAAAATGGTCTATAATGATGAAATTTTAACATTTAATCTTTTGACTCTTAATGACTGTTGGATGTGAATTATGACTTTTTCAACTAAAATAAGTGTGTTTAAAGTCATTTCTGTGCCTGAAACGGGTCAAAATTGAAGCTTTTGAGTAAGGAAAACTCTGTAAAAATGGCAATTTTGGTCACTGTGAGGGTTTAAAAAGTGGTTATTCAACACGAGGCACGATCCAATTGACATTTTGAATCATTTTTGGTACAGTCCAAAAAATCAATTTTCGGATGAAAAACGATGACTCCAGACATGCCGAACGTTCCCAAAATGGTCTATAATGATGAAATTTTAACATTTAATCTTTTGACTCTAAATGACTGTTGGATGTGAATTATGACTTTTTCAACTAAAATAAGTGTGTTTAAAGTCATTTCTGTGCCTGAAACGGGTCACAATTGAAGCTTTTGAGTAAGGAAAACTCTGTAAAAATGGCAATTTTGGTCACTGTGAGGGTTTAAAAAGTGGTTATTCAACATGAGGCACGATCCAATTGACATTTTGAATCATTTTGGGTACAGTCCAAAAAATCAATTTTCAGATGAAAAACGATGACTCCGGACATGTCGAACGTTCCCAAAATGGTCTATAATGATGAAATTTTAACATTTAATCTTTTGACTCTAAATGACTGTTGGATGTGAATTATGACTTTTTCAACTAAAATAAGTGTGTTTAAAGTCATTTCTGTGCCTGAAACGGGTCAAAATTGAAGCTTTTGAGTAAGGAAAACTCTGTAAAAATGGCAATTTTGGTCACTGTGAGGGTTTAAAAAGTGGTTATTCAACATGAGGCACGATCCAATTGACATTTTGAATCATTTTTGGTACAGTCCAAAAAATCGATTTTCGGATGAAAAACGATGACTCCGGACATGCCGAACGTTCCCAAAATGGTCTATAATGATGAAATTTTAACATTTAATCTTTTGACTCTAAATGACTGTTGGATGTGAATTATGACTTTTTCAACTAAAATAAGTGTGTTTAAAGTCATTTCTGTGCCTGAAACGGGTCAAAATTGAAGCTTTTGAGTAAGCAAAACTCTGTAAAAATGGCACTTTTGGTCACTGTGAGGGTTTAAAAAGTGGTTATTCAACATGAGGCACGATCCAATTGACATTTTGAATCATTTTGGGTACAGTCCAAAAAATCAATTTTCGGATGAAAAACGATGACTCCGGACATGCCGAACGTTCCCAAAATGGTCTATAATGATGAAATTTTAACATTTAATCTTTTGACTCTAAATGACTGTTGGATGTGAATTATGACTTTTTCAACTAAAATAAGTGTGTTTAAAGTCATTTCTGTGCCTGAAACGGGTCACAATTGAAGCTTTTGAGTAAGGAAAACTCTGTAAAAATGGCAATTTTGGTCACTGTGAGGGTTTAAAAAGTGGTTATTCAACATGAGGCACGATCCAATTGACATTTTGAATCATTTTGGGTACAGTCCAAAAAATCAATTTTCAGATGAAAAACGATGACTCCGGACATGTCGAACGTTCCCAAAATGGTCTATAATGATGAAATTTTAACATTTAATCTTTTGACTCTAAATGACTGTTGGATGTGAATTATGACTTTTTCAACTAAAATAAGTGTGTTTAAAGTCATTTCTGTGCCTGAAACGGGTCAAAATTGAAGCTTTTGAGTAAGGAAAACTCTGTAAAAATGGCAATTTTGGTCACTGTGAGGGTTTAAAAAGTGGTTATTCAACATGAGGCACGATCCAATTGACATTTTGAATCATTTTTGGTACAGTCCAAAAAATCGATTTTCGGATGAAAAACGATGACTCCGGACATGCCGAACGTTCCCAAAATGGTCTATAATGATGAAATTTTAACATTTAATCTTTTGACTCTAAATGACTGTTGGATGTGAATTATGACTTTTTCAACTAAAATAAGTGTGTTTAAAGTCATTTCTGTGCCTGAAACGGGTCAAAATTGAAGCTTTTGAGTAAGCAAAACTCTGTAAAAATGGCACTTTTGGTCACTGTGAGGGTTTAAAAAGTGGTTATTCAACATGAGGCACGATCCAATTGACATTTTGAATCATTTTGGGTACAGTCCAAAAAATCAATTTTCGGATGAAAAACGATGACTCCGGACATGCCGAACGTTCCCAAAATGGTCTATAATGATGAAATTTTAACATTTAATCTTTTGACTCTAAATGACTGTTGCATGTGAATTATGACTTTTTCAACTAAAATACGTGTGTTTAAAGTAATTTCTGTGCCTGAAACGGGTCAAAATTGAAGCTTTTGAGTAAGCAAAACTCTGTAAAAATGACACTTTTGGTCACTGTGAGGGTTTAAAAAGTGGTTATTCAACATGAGGCACGATCCAATTGACATTTTGAATCATTTTTGGTACAGTCCAAAAAATCAATTTTCGGATGAAAAACGATGACTCCGGACATGCCGATCGTTCCCAAAATGGTCTATAATGATGAAATTTTAACATTTAATCTTTTGACTCTAAATGACTGTTGGATGTGAATTATGACTTTTTCAACTAAAATAAGTGTGTTTAAAGTCATTTCTGTGCCTGAAACGGGTCAAATGTGAAGCTTTTGAGTAAGCAAAGCTCTGTAAAAATGGCACTTTTGGTCACTGTGAGGGTTTAAAAAGTGGTTATTCAACATGAGGCACGATCCAATTGACATTTTGAATCATTTTGGGTACAGTCCAAAAAAAAAATTTTCGGATGAAAAACGATGACTCCGGACATGTCGAACGTTCCCAAAATGGTCTATAATGATGAAATTTTAACATTTAATCTTTTGACTCTAAATGACTGTTGGATGTGCATTATGACTTTTTCAACTAAAATAAGTGTGTTTAAAGTCCTTTCTGTGCCTGAAACGGGTCAAAATTGAAGCTTTTGAGTAAGCAAAACTCTGTAAAAATGGCAATTTTGGTCACTGTGAGGGTTTAAAAAGTGGTTATTCAACATGAGGCACAATCCAATTGACATTTTGAATCATTTTTGGTACAGTCCAAAAAATCAATTTTCGGATGAAAAACGATGACTCCGGACATGCCGAACGTTCCCAAAATGGTCTATAATGATGAAATTTTAACATTTAATCTTTTGACTCTTAATGACTGTTGGATGTGAATTATGACTTTTTCAACTAAAATAAGTGTGTTTAAAGTCATTTCTGTGCCTGAAACGGGTCAAAATTGAAGCTTTTGAGTAAGGAAAACTCTGTAAAAATGGCAATTTTGGTCACTGTGAGGGTTTAAAAAGTGGTTATTCAACATGAGGCACGATCCAATTGACATTTTGAATCATTTTTGGTACAGTCCAAAAAATCAATTTTCAGATGAAAAACGATGACTCCGGACATGTCGAACGTTCCCAAAATGGTCTATAATGATGAAATTTTAACATTTAATCTTTTGACTCTTAATGACTGTTGGATGTGAATTATGACTTTTTCAACTAAAATAAGTGTGTTTAAAGTCATTTCTGTGCCTGAAACGGGTCAAAATTGAAGCTTTTGAGTAAGGAAAACTCTGTAAAAATGGCAATTTTGGTCACTGTGAGGGTTTAAAAAGTGGTTATTCAACATGAGGCACGATCCAATTGACATTTTGAATCATTTTGGGTACAGTCCAAAAAATCAATTTTCAGGTGAAAAACGATGACATGTCGAACGTTCCCAAAATGGTCTATAATGATGAAATTTTAACATTTAATCTTTTGACTCTAAATGACTGTTGGATGTGAATTGTGACTTTTTCAACTAAAATAAGTGTGTTTAAAGTCATTTCTGTGCCTGAAACGGGTCAAAATTGAAGCTTTTGAGTAAGGAAAACTCTGTAAAAATGGCAATTTTGGTCACTGTGAGGGTTTAAAAAGTGGTTATTCAACATGAGGCACGATCCAATTGACATTTTGAATCATTTTTGGTACAGTCCAAAAAATCGATTTTCGGATGAAAAACGATGACTCCGGACATGCCGAACGTCCCCAAAATGGTCTATAATGATGAAATTTTAACATTTAATCTTTTGACTCTAAATGACTGTTGGATGTGAATTATGACTTTTTCAACTAAAATAAGTGTGTTTAAAGTCATTTCTGTGCCTGAAACGGGTCAAAATTGAAGCTTTTGAGTATGCAAAACTCTGTAAAAATGGCACTTTTGGTCACTGTGAGGGTTTTAAAAGTGGTTATTCAACATGAGGCACGATCCAATTGACATTTTGAATAATTTTGGGTACAGTCCAAAAAATCAATTTTCGGATGAAAAACGATGACTCCGGACATGCCGAACGTTCCCAAAATGGTCTATAATGATGAAATTTTAACATTTAATCTTTTGACTCTAAATGACTGTTGCATGTGAATTATGATTTTTTCAACTAAAATACGTGTGTTTAAAGTAATTTCTGTGCCTGAAACGGGTCAAAATTGAAGCTTTTGAGTAAGCAAAACTCTGTAAAAATGACACTTTTGGTCACTGTGAGGGTTTAAAAAGTGGTTATTCAACATGAGGCACGATCCAATTGACATTTTGAATCATTTTGGGTACAGTCCAAAAAATCAATTTTCGGATGAAAAACGATGACTCCGGACATGTCGAACGTTCCCAAAATGGTCTATAATGATGAAATTTTAACATTTAATCTTTTGACTCTAAATGACTGTTGGATGTGCATTATGACTTTTTCAACTAAAATAAGTGTGTTTAAAGTCATCTCTGTGCCTGAAACGGGTCAAAATTGAAGCTTTTGAGTAAGCAAAACTCTGTAAAAATGGCACTTTTGGTCACTGTGAGGGTTTAAAAAGTGGTTATTCAACATGAGGCATGATCCAATTGACATTTTGAATCATTTTGGGTACAGTCCAAAAAATCAATTTTCGGATGAAAAACGATGACTCCGGACATGTCGAACGTTCCCAAAATGGTCTATAATGATGAAATTTTAACATTTAATCTTTTGACTCTTAATGACTGTTGGATGTGAATTATGACTTTTTCAACTAAAATAAGTGTGTTTAAAGTCATTTCTGTGCCTGAAACGGGTCAAAATTGAAGCTTTTGAGTAAGGAAAACTCTGTAAAAATGGCAATTTTGGTCACTGTGAGGGTTTAAAAAGTGGTTATTCAACACGAGGCACGATCCAATTGACATTTTGAATCATTTTTGGTACAGTCCAAAAAATCAATTTTCGGATGAAAAACGATGACTCCAGACATGCCGAACGTTCCCAAAATGGTCTATAATGATGAAATTTTAAAATTTAATCTTTTGACTCTAAATGACTGTTGGATGTGAATTATGACTTTTTCAACTAAAATAAGTGTGTTTAAAGTCATTTCTGTGCCTGAAACGGGTCACAATTGAAGCTTTTGAGTAAGGAAAACTCTGTAAAAATGGCAATTTTGGTCACTGTGAGGGTTTAAAAAGTGGTTATTCAACATGAGGCACGATCCAATTGACATTTTGAATCATTTTGGGTACAGTCCAAAAAATCAATTTTCAGATGAAAAACGATGACTCCGGACATGTCGAACGTTCCCAAAATGGTCTATAATGATGAAATTTTAACATTTAATCTTTTGACTCTAAATGACTGTTGGATGTGAATTATGACTTTTTCAACTAAAATAAGTGTGTTTAAAGTCATTTCTGTGCCTGAAACGGGTCAAAATTGAAGCTTTTGAGTAAGGAAAACTCTGTAAAAATGGCAATTTTGGTCACTGTGAGGGTTTAAAAAGTGGTTATTCAACATGAGGCACGATCCAATTGACATTTTGAATCATTTTTGGTACAGTCCAAAAAATCGATTTTCGGATGAAAAACGATGACTCCGGACATGCCGAACGTTCCCAAAATGGTCTATAATGATGAAATTTTAACATTTAATCTTTTGACTCTAAATGACTGTTGGATGTGAATTATGACTTTTTCAACTAAAATAAGTGTGTTTAAAGTCATTTCTGTGCCTGAAACGGGTCAAAATTGAAGCTTTTGAGTAAGCAAAACTCTGTAAAAATGGCACTTTTGGTCACTGTGAGGGTTTAAAAAGTGGTTATTCAACATGAGGCACGATCCAATTGACATTTTGAATCATTTTGGGTACAGTCCAAAAAATCAATTTTCGGATGAAAAACGATGACTCCGGACATGCCGAACGTTCCCAAAATGGTCTATAATGATGAAATTTTAACATTTAATCTTTTGACTCTAAATGACTGTTGCATGTGAATTATGACTTTTTCAACTAAAATACGTGTGTTTAAAGTCATTTCTGTGCCTGAAACGGGTCAAAATTGAAGCTTTTGAGTAAGCAAAACTCTGTAAAAATGACACTTTTGGTCACTGTGAGGGTTTAAAAAGTGGTTATTCAACATGAGGCACGATCCAATTGACATTTTGAATCATTTTTGGTACAGTCCAAAAAATCAATTTTCGGATGAAAAACGATGACTCCGGACATGCCGATCGTTCCCAAAATGGTCTATAATGATGAAATTTTAACATTTAATCTTTTGACTCTAAATGACTGTTGGATGTGAATTATGACTTTTTCAACTAAAATAAGTGTGTTTAAAGTCATTTCTGTGCCTGAAACGGGTCAAATGTGAAGCTTTTGAGTAAGCAAAGCTCTGTAAAAATGGCACTTTTGGTCACTGTGAGGGTTTAAAAAGTGGTTATTCAACATGAGGCACGATCCAATTGACATTTTGAATCATTTTGGGTACAGTCCAAAAAATCAATTTTCGGATGAAAAACGATGACTCCGGACATGTCGAACGTTCCCAAAATGGTCTATAATGATGAAATTTTAACATTTAATCATTTGACTCTAAATGACTGTTGGATGTGCATTATGACTTTTTCAACTAAAATAAGTGTGTTTAAAGTCATTTCTGTGCCTGAAACGGGTCAAAATTGAAGCTTTTGAGTAAGCAAAACTCTGTAAAAATGACACTTTTGGTCACTGTGAGGGTTTAAAAAGTGGTTATTCAACATGAGGCACGATCCAATTGACATTTTGAATCATTTTGGGTACAGTCCAAAAAATCAATTTTCGGATGAAAAACGATGACTCCGGACATGTCGAACGTTCCCAAAATGGTCTATAATGATGAAATTTTAACATTTAATCTTTTGACTCTAAATGACTGTTGGATGTGCATTATGACTTTTTCAACTAAAATAAGTGTGTTTAAAGTCATCTCTGTGCCTGAAACGGGTCAAAATTGAAGCTTTTGAGTAAGCAAAACTCTGTAAAAATGGCACTTTTGGTCACTGTGAGGGTTTAAAAAGTGGTTATTCAACATGAGGCATGATCCAATTGACATTTTGAATCATTTTGGGTACAGTCCAAAAAATCAATTTTCGGATGAAAAACGATGACTCCGGACATGTCGAACGTTCCCAAAATGGTCTATAATGATGAAATTTTAACATTTAATCTTTTGACTCTTAATGACTGTTGGATGTGAATTATGACTTTTTCAACTAAAATAAGTGTGTTTAAAGTCATTTCTGTGCCTGAAACGGGTCAAAATTGAAGCTTTTGAGTAAGGAAAACTCTGTAAAAATGGCAATTTTGGTCACTGTGAGGGTTTAAAAAGTGGTTATTCAACACGAGGCACGATCCAATTGACATTTTGAATCATTTTTGGTACAGTCCAAAAAATCAATTTTCGGATGAAAAACGATGACTCCAGACATGCCGAACGTTCCCAAAATGGTCTATAATGATGAAATTTTAACATTTAATCTTTTGACTCTAAATGACTGTTGGATGTGAATTATGACTTTTTCAACTAAAATAAGTGTGTTTAAAGTCATTTCTGTGCCTGAAACGGGTCACAATTGAAGCTTTTGAGTAAGGAAAACTCTGTAAAAATGGCAATTTTGGTCACTGTGAGGGTTTAAAAAGTGGTTATTCAACATGAGGCACGATCCAATTGACATTTTGAATCATTTTGGGTACAGTCCAAAAAATCAATTTTCAGATGAAAAACGATGACTCCGGACATGTCGAACGTTCCCAAAATGGTCTATAATGATGAAATTTTAACATTTAATCTTTTGACTCTAAATGACTGTTGGATGTGAATTATGACTTTTTCAACTAAAATAAGTGTGTTTAAAGTCATTTCTGTGCCTGAAACGGGTCAAAATTGAAGCTTTTGAGTAAGGAAAACTCTGTAAAAATGGCAATTTTGGTCACTGTGAGGGTTTAAAAAGTGGTTATTCAACATGAGGCACGATCCAATTGACATTTTGAATCATTTTTGGTACAGTCCAAAAAATCGATTTTCGGATGAAAAACGATGACTCCGGACATGCCGAACGTTCCCAAAATGGTCTATAATGATGAAATTTTAACATTTAATCTTTTGACTCTAAATGACTGTTGGATGTGAATTATGACTTTTTCAACTAAAATAAGTGTGTTTAAAGTCATTTCTGTGCCTGAAACGGGTCAAAATTGAAGCTTTTGAGTAAGCAAAACTCTGTAAAAATGGCACTTTTGGTCACTGTGAGGGTTTAAAAAGTGGTTATTCAACATGAGGCACGATCCAATTGACATTTTGAATCATTTTGGGTACAGTCCAAAAAATCAATTTTCGGATGAAAAACGATGACTCCGGACATGCCGAACGTTCCCAAAATGGTCTATAATGATGAAATTTTAACATTTAATCTTTTGACTCTAAATGACTGTTGCATGTGAATTATGACTTTTTCAACTAAAATACGTGTGTTTAAAGTAATTTCTGTGCCTGAAACGGGTCAAAATTGAAGCTTTTGAGTAAGCAAAACTCTGTAAAAATGACACTTTTGGTCACTGTGAGGGTTTAAAAAGTGGTTATTCAACATGAGGCACGATCCAATTGACATTTTGAATCATTTTTGGTACAGTCCAAAAAATCAATTTTCGGATGAAAAACGATGACTCCGGACATGCCGATCGTTCCCAAAATGGTCTATAATGATGAAATTTTAACATTTAATCTTTTGACTCTAAATGACTGTTGGATGTGAATTATGACTTTTTCAACTAAAATAAGTGTGTTTAAAGTCATTTCTGTGCCAGAAACGGGTCAAATGTGAAGCTTTTGAGTAAGCAAAGCTCTGTAAAAATGGCACTTTTGGTCACTGTGAGGGTTTAAAAAGTGGTTATTCAACATGAGGCACGATCCAATTGACATTTTGAATCATTTTGGGTACAGTCCAAAAAATCAATTTTCGGATGAAAAACGATGACTCCGGACATGTCGAACGTTCCCAAAATGGTCTATAATGATGAAATTTTAACATTTAATCATTTGACTCTAAATGACTGTTGGATGTGCATTATGACTTTTTCAACTAAAATAAGTGTGTTTAAAGTCATTTCTGTGCCTGAAACGGGTCAAAATTGAAGCTTTTGAGTAAGCAAAACTCTGTAAAAATGGCAATTTTGGTCACTGTGAGGGTTTAAAAAGTGGTTATTCAACATGAGGCACGATCCAATTGACATTTTGAATCATTTTTGGTACAGTCTAAAAAATCAATTTTCGGATGAAAAACGATGACTCCGGACATGCAGAACGTTCCCAAAATGGTCTATAATGATGAAATTTTAACATTTAATCTTTTGACTCTAAATGACTGTTGGATGTGAATTATGACTTTTTCAACTAAAATACGTGTGTTTAAATCATTTCTGTGCCTGAAACGGGTCAAAATTTAAGCTTTTGAGTAAGCAAAACTCTGTAAAAATGGCACTTTTGGTCACTCTGAGGGTTTAAAAAGTGGTTATTCAACATGAGGCATGATCCAATTGACATTTTGAATCATTTTGGGTACAGTCCAAAAAATCAATTTTCGGATGAAAAACGATGACTCCGGACATGTCGAACGTTCCCAAAATGGTCTATAATGATGAAATTTTAACATTTAATCTTTTGACTCTTAATGACTGTTGGATGTGAATTATGACTTTTTCAACTAAAATAAGTGTGTTTAAAGTCATTTCTGTGCCTGAAACGGGTCAAAATTGAAGCTTTTGAGTAAGGAAAACTCTGTAAAAATGGCAATTTTGGTCACTGTGAGGGTTTAAAAAGTGGTTATTCAACATGAGGCACGATCCAATTGACATTTTGAATCATTTTTGGTACAGTCCAAAAAATCAATTTTCAGATGAAAAACGATGACTCCGGACATGTCGAACGTTCCCAAAATGGTCTATAATGATGAAATTTTAACATTTAATCTTTTGACTCTTAATGACTGTTGGATGTGAATTATGACTTTTTCAACTAAAATAAGTGTGTTTAAAGTCATTTCTGTGCCTGAAACGGGTCAAAATTGAAGCTTTTGAGTAAGGAAAACTCTGTAAAAATGGCAATTTTGGTCACTGTGAGGGTTTAAAAAGTGGTTATTCAACATGAGGCACGATCCAATTGACATTTTGAATCATTTTGGGTACAGTCCAAAAAATCAATTTTCAGATGAAAAACGATGACATGTCGAACGTTCCCAAAATGGTCTATAATGATGAAATTTTAACATTTAATCTTTTGACTCTAAATGACTGTTGGATGTGAATTATGACTTTTTCAAATAAAATAAGTGTGTTTAAAGTCATTTCTGTGCCTGAAACGGGTCAAAATTGAAGCTTTTGAGTATGCAAAACTCTGTAAAAATGGCACTTTTGGTCACTGTGAGGGTTTTAAAAGTGGTTATTCAACATGAGGCACGATCCAATTGACATTTTGAATAATTTTGGGTACAGTCCAAAAAATCAATTTTCGGATGAAAAACGATGACTCCGGACATGCCGAACGTTCCCAAAATGGTCTATAATGATGAAATTTTAACATTTAATCTTTTGACTCTAAATGACTGTTGCATGTGAATTATGATTTTTTCAACTAAAATACGTGTGTTTAAAGTAATTTCTGTGCCTGAAACGGGTCAAAATTGAAGCTTTTGAGTAAGCAAAACTCTGTAAAAATGACACTTTTGGTCACTGTGAGGGTTTAAAAAGTGGTTATTCAACATGAGGCACGATCCAATTGACATTTTGAATCATTTTGGGTACAGTCCAAAAAATCAATTTTCGGATGAAAAACGATGACTCCGGACATGTCGAACGTTCCCAAAATGGTCTATAATGATGAAATTTTAACATTTAATCTTTTGACTCTAAATGACTGTTGGATGTGCATTATGACTTTTTCAACTAAAATAAGTGTGTTTAAAGTCATCTCTGTGCCTGAAACGGGTCAAAATTGAAGCTTTTGAGTAAGCAAAACTCTGTAAAAATGGCACTTTTGGTCACTGTGAGGGTTTAAAAAGTGGTTATTCAACATGAGGCATGATCCAATTGACATTTTGAATCATTTTGGGTACAGTCCAAAAAATCAATTTTCGGATGAAAAACGATGACTCCGGACATGTCGAACGTTCCCAAAATGGTCTATAATGATGAAATTTTAACATTTAATCTTTTGACTCTTAATGACTGTTGGATGTGAATTATGACTTTTTCAACTAAAATAAGTGTGTTTAAAGTCATTTCTGTGCCTGAAACGGGTCAAAATTGAAGCTTTTGAGTAAGGAAAACTCTGTAAAAATGGCAATTTTGGTCACTGTGAGGGTTTAAAAAGTGGTTATTCAACACGAGGCACGATCCAATTGACATTTTGAATCATTTTTGGTACAGTCCAAAAAATCAATTTTCGGATGAAAAACGATGACTCCAGACATGCCGAACGTTCCCAAAATGGTCTATAATGATGAAATTTTAACATTTAATCTTTTGACTCTAAATGACTGTTGCATGTGAATTATGACTTTTTCAACTAAAATAAGTGTGTTTAAAGTCATTTCTGTGCCTGAAACGGGTCACAATTGAAGCTTTTGAGTAAGGAAAACTCTGTAAAAATGGCAATTTTGGTCACTGTGAGGGTTTAAAAAGTGGTTATTCAACATGAGGCACGATCCAATTGACATTTTGAATCATTTTGGGTACAGTCCAAAAAATCAATTTTCAGATGAAAAACGATGACTCCGGACATGTCGAACGTTCCCAAAATGGTCTATAATGATGAAATTTTAACATTTAATCTTTTGACTCTAAATGACTGTTGGATGTGAATTATGACTTTTTCAACTAAAATAAGTGTGTTTAAAGTCATTTCTGTGCCTGAAACGGGTCAAAATTGAAGCTTTTGAGTAAGGAAAACTCTGTAAAAATGGCAATTTTGGTCACTGTGAGGGTTTAAAAAGTGGTTATTCAACATGAGGCACGATCCAATTGACATTTTGAATCATTTTTGGTACAGTCCAAAAAATCGATTTTCGGATGAAAAACGATGACTCCGGACATGCCGAACGTTCCCAAAATGGTCTATAATGATGAAATTTTAACATTTAATCTTTTGACTCTAAATGACTGTTGGATGTGAATTATGACTTTTTCAACTAAAATAAGTGTGTTTAAAGTCATTTCTGTGCCTGAAACGGGTCAAAATTGAAGCTTTTGAGTAAGCAAAACTCTGTAAAAATGGCACTTTTGGTCACTGTGAGGGTTTAAAAAGTGGTTATTCAACATGAGGCACGATCCAATTGACATTTTGAATCATTTTGGGTACAGTCCAAAAAATCAATTTTCGGATGAAAAACGATGACTCCGGACATGCCGAACGTTCCCAAAATGGTCTATAATGATGAAATTTTAACATTTAATCTTTTGACTCTAAATGACTGTTGCATGTGAATTATGACTTTTTCAACTAAAATACGTGTGTTTAAAGTAATTTCTGTGCCTGAAACGGGTCAAAATTGAAGCTTTTGAGTAAGCAAAACTCTGTAAAAATGACACTTTTGGTCACTGTGAGGGTTTAAAAAGTGGTTATTCAACATGAGGCACGATCCAATTGACATTTTGAATCATTTTTGGTACAGTCCAAAAAATCAATTTTCGGATGAAAAACGATGACTCCGGACATGCCGATCGTTCCCAAAATGGTCTATAATGATGAAATTTTAACATTTAATCTTTTGACTCTAAATGACTGTTGGATGTGAATTATGACTTTTTCAACTAAAATAAGTGTGTTTAAAGTCATTTCTGTGCCTGAAACGGGTCAAATGTGAAGCTTTTGAGTAAGCAAAGCTCTGTAAAAATGGCACTTTTGGTCACTGTGAGGGTTTAAAAAGTGGTTATTCAACATGAGGCACGATCCAATTGACATTTTGAATCATTTTGGGTACAGTCCAAAAAAAAAATTTTCGGATGAAAAACGATGACTCCGGACATGTCGAACGTTCCCAAAATGGTCTATAATGATGAAATTTTAACATTTAATCTTTTGACTCTAAATGACTGTTGGATGTGCATTATGACTTTTTCAACTAAAATAAGTGTGTTTAAAGTCCTTTCTGTGCCTGAAACGGGTCAAAATTGAAGCTTTTGAGTAAGCAAAACTCTGTAAAAATGGCAATTTTGGTCACTGTGAGGGTTTAAAAAGTGGTTATTCAACATGAGGCACAATCCAATTGACATTTTGAATCATTTTTGGTACAGTCCAAAAAATCAATTTTCGGATGAAAAACGATGACTCCGGACATGCCGAACGTTCCCAAAATGGTCTATAATGATGAAATTTTAACATTTAATCTTTTGACTCTAAATGACTGTTGGATGTGAATTATGACTTTTTCAACTAAAATAAGTGTGTTTAAAGTCATTTCTGTGCCTGAAACGGGTCAAAATTGAAGCTTTTGAGTAAGGAAAACTCTGTAAAAATGGCAATTTTGGTCACTGTGAGGGTTTAAAAAGTGGTTATTCAACATGAGGCACGATCCAATTGACATTTTGAATCATTTTTGGTACAGTCCAAAAAATCGATTTTCGGATGAAAAACGATGACTCCGGACATGCCGAACGTTCCCAAAATGGTCTATAATGATGAAATTTTAACATTTAATCTTTTGACTCTAAATGACTGTTGGATGTGAATTATGACTTTTTCAACTAAAATAAGTGTGTTTAAAGTCATTTCTGTGCCTGAAACGGGTCAAAATTGAAGCTTTTGAGTATGCAAAACTCTGTAAAAATGGCACTTTTGGTCACTGTGAGGGTTTTAAAAGTGGTTATTCAACATGAGGCACGATCCAATTGACATTTTGAATCATTTTGGGTACAGTCCAAAAAATCAATTTTCGGATGAAAAACGATGACTCCGGACATGCCGAACGTTCCCAAAATGGTCTATAATGATGAAATTTTAACATTTAATCTTTTGACTCTAAATGACTGTTGCATGTGAATTATGATTTTTTCAACTAAAATACGTGTGTTTAAAGTAATTTCTGTGCCTGAAACGGGTCAAAATTGAAGCTTTTGAGTAAGCAAAACTCTGTAAAAATGACACTTTTGGTCACTGTGAGGGTTTAAAAAGGGGTTATTCAACATGAGGCACGATCCAATTGACATTTTGAATCATTTTGGGTACAGTCCAAAAAATCAATTTTCGGATGAAAAACGATGACTCCGGACATGTCGAACGTTCCCAAAATGGTCTATAATGATGAAATTTTAACATTTAATCTTTTGACTCTAAATGACTGTTGGATGTGCATTATGACTTTTTCAACTAAAATAAGTGTGTTTAAAGTCATTTCTGTGCCTGAAACGGGTCAAAATTGAAGCTTTTGAGTAAGCAAAACTCTGTAAAAATGGCAATTTTGGTCACTGTGAGGGTTTAAAAAGTGGTTATTCAACATGAGGCACGATCCAATTGACATTTTGAATCATTTTTGGTACAGTCCAAAAAATCAATTTTCGGATGAAAAACGATGACTCCGGACATGTCGAACGTTCCCAAAATGGTCTATAATGATGAAATTTTAACATTTAATCATTTGACTCTAAATGACTGTTGGATGTGCATTATGACTTTTTCAACTAAAATAAGTGTGTTTAAAGTCATTTCTGTGCCTGAAACGGGTCAAAATTGAAGCTTTTGAGTAAGCAAAACTCTGTAAAAATGGCAATGTTGGTCACTGTGAGGGTTTAAAAAGTGGTTATTCAACATGAGGCACGATCCAATTGACATTTTGAATCATTTTTGGTACAGTCTAAAAAATCAATTTTCGGATGAAAAACGATGACTCCGGACATGCAGAACGTTCCCAAAATGGTCTATAATGATGAAATTTTAACATTTAATCTTTTGACTCTAAATGACTGTTGGATGTGAATTATGACTTTTTCAACTAAAATACGTGTGTTTAAAGTCATTTCTGTGCCTGAAACGGGTCAAAATTTAAGCTTTTGAGTAAGCAAAACTCTGTAAAAATGGCACTTTTGGTCACTGTGAGGGTTTAAAAAGTGGTTATTCAACATGAGGCATGATCCAATTGACATTTTGAATCATTTTGGGTACAGTCCAAAAAATCAATTTTCGGATGAAAAACGATGACTCCGGACATGTCGAACGTTCCCAAAATGGTCTATAATGATGAAATTTTAACATTTAATCTTTTGACTCTTAATGACTGTTGGATGTGAATTATGACTTTTTCAACTAAAATAAGTGTGTTTAAAGTCATTTCTGTGCCTGAAACGGGTCAAAATTGAAGCTTTTGAGTAAGGAAAACTCTGTAAAAATGGCAATTTTGGTCACTGTGAGGGTTTAAAAAGTGGTTATTCAACATGAGGCACGATCCAATTGACATTTTGAATCATTTTTGGTACAGTCCAAAAAATCAATTTTCAGATGAAAAACGATGACTCCGGACATGTCGAACGTTCCCAAAATGGTCTATAATGATGAAATTTTAACATTTAATCTTTTGACTCTTAATGACTGTTGGATGTGAATTATGACTTTTTCAACTAAAATAAGTGTGTTTAAAGTCATTTCTGTGCCTGAAACGGGTCAAAATTGAAGCTTTTGAGTAAGGAAAACTCTGTAAAAATGGCAATTTTGGTCACTGTGAGGGTTTAAAAAGTGGTTATTCAACATGAGGCACGATCCAATTGACATTTTGAATCATTTTGGGTACAGTCCAAAAAATCAATTTTCAGATGAAAAACGATGACATGTCGAACGTTCCCAAAATGGTCTATAATGATGAAATTTTAACATTTAATCTTTACTCTAAATGACTGTTGGATGTGAATTATGACTTTTTCAACTAAAATAAGTGTGTTTAAAGTCATTTCTGTGCCTGAAACGGGTCAAAATTGAAGCTTTTGAGTAAGGAAAACTCTGTAAAAATGGCAATTTTGGTCACTGTGAGGGTTTAAAAAGTGGTTATTCAACATGAGGCACGATCCAATTGACATTTTGAATCATTTTTGGTACAGTCCAAAAAATCGATTTTCGGATGAAAAACGATGACTCCGGACATGCCGAACGTCCCCAAAATGGTCTATAATGATGAAATTTTAACATTTAATCTTTTGACTCTAAATGACTGTTGGATGTGAATTATGACTTTTTCAACTAAAATAAGTGTGTTTAAAGTCATTTCTGTGCCTGAAACGGGTCAAAATTGAAGCTTTTGAGTATGCAAAACTCTGTAAAAATGGCACTTTTGGTCACTGTGAGGGTTTTAAAAGTGGTTATTCAACATGAGGCACGATCCAATTGACATTTTGAATCATTTTGGGTACAGTCCAAAAAATCAATTTTCGGATGAAAAACGATGACTCCGGACATGCCGAACGTTCCCAAAATGGTCTATAATGATGAAATTTTAACATTTAATCTTTTGACTCTAAATGACTGTTGCATGTGAATTATGATTTTTTCAACTAAAATACGTGTGTTTAAAGTAATTTCTGTGCCTGAAACGGGTCAAAATTGAAGCTTTTGAGTAAGCAAAACTCTGTAAAAATGACACTTTTGGTCACTGTGAGGGTTTAAAAAGTGGTTATTCAACATGAGGCACGATCCAATTGACATTTTGAATCATTTTGGGTACAGTCCAAAAAATCAATTTTCGGATGAAAAACGATGACTCCGGACATGTCGAACGTTCCCAAAATGGTCTATAATGATGAAATTTTAACATTTAATCTTTTGACTCTAAATGACTGTTGGATGTGCATTATGACTTTTTCAACTAAAATAAGTGTGTTTAAAGTCATTTCTGTGCCTGAAACGGGTCAAAATTGAAGCTTTTGAGTAAGCAAAACTCTGTAAAAATGGCAATTTTGGTCACTGTGAGGGTTTAAAAAGTGGTTATTCAACATGAGGCACGATCCAATTGACATTTTGAATCATTTTTGGTACAGTCCAAAAAATCAATTTTCGGATGAAAAACGATGACTCCGGACATGTCGAACGTTCCCAAAATGGTCTATAATGATGAAATTTTAACATTTAATCATTTGACTCTAAATGACTGTTGGATGTGCATTATGACTTTTTCAACTAAAATAAGTGTGTTTAAAGTCATTTCTGTGCCTGAAACGGGTCAAAATTGAAGCTTTTGAGTAAGCAAAACTCTGTAAAAATGGCAATTTTGGTCACTGTGAGGGTTTAAAAAGTGGTTATTCAACATGAGGCACGATCCAATTGACATTTTGAATCATTTTTGGTACAGTCTAAAAAATCATTTTTCGGATGAAAAACGATGACTCCGATCATGCAGAACGTTCCCAAAATGGTCTATAATGATGAAATTTTAACATTTAATCTTTTGACTCTAAATGACTGTTGGATGTGAATTATGACTTTTTCAACTAAAATACGTGTGTTTAAAGTCATTTCTGTGCCTGAAACGGGTCAAAATTGAAGCTTTTGAGTAAGCAAAACTCTGTAAAAATGGCACTTTTGGTCACTGTGAGGGTTTAAAAAGTGGTTATTCAACATGAGGCATGATCCAATTGACATTTTGAATCATTTTGGGTACAGTCCAAAAAATCAATTTTCGGATGAAAAACAATGACTCCGGACATGTCGAACGTTCCCAAAATGGTCTATAATGATGAAATTTTAACATTTAATCTTTTGACTCTTAATGACTGTTGGATGTGAATTATGACTTTTTCAACTAAAATAAGTGTGTTTAAAGTCATTTCTGTGCCTGAAACGGGTCAAAATTTAAGCTTTTGAGTAAGCAAAACTCTGTAAAAATGGCACTTTTGGTCACTGTGAGGGTTTAAAAAGTGGTTATTCAACATGAGGCATGATCCAATTGACATTTTGAATCATTTTGGGTACAGTCCAAAAAATCAATTTTCGGATGAAAAACGATGACTCCGGACATGTCGAACGTTCCCAAAATGGTCTATAATGATGAAATTTTAACATTTAATCTTTTGACTCTTAATGACTGTTGGATGTGAATTATGACTTTTTCAACTAAAATAAGTGTGTTTAAAGTCATTTCTGTGCCTGAAACGGGTCAAAATTGAAGCTTTTGAGTAAGGAAAACTCTGTAAAAATGGCAATTTTGGTCACTGTGAGGGTTTAAAAAGTGGTTATTCAACATGAGGCACGATCCAATTGACATTTTGAATCATTTTTGGTACAGTCCAAAAAATCAATTTTCAGATGAAAAACGATGACTCCGGACATGTCGAACGTTCCCAAAATGGTCTATAATGATGAAATTTTAACATTTAATCTTTTGACTCTTAATGACTGTTGGATGTGAATTATGACTTTTTCAACTAAAATAAGTGTGTTTAAAGTCATTTCTGTGCCTGAAACGGGTCAAAATTGAAGCTTTTGAGTAAGGAAAACTCTGTAAAAATGGCAATTTTGGTCACTGTGAGGGTTTAAAAAGTGGTTATTCAACATGAGGCACGATCCAATTGACATTTTGAATCATTTTGGGTACAGTCCAAAAAATCAATTTTCAGATGAAAAACGATGACATGTCGAACGTTCCCAAAATGGTCTATAATGATGAAATTTTAACATTTAATCTTTTGACTTTAAATGACTGTTGGATGTGAATTATGACTTTTTCAACTAAAATAAGTGTGTTTAAAGTCATTTCTGTGCCTGAAACGGGTCAAAATTGAAGCTTTTGAGTAAGGAAAACTCTGTAAAAATGGCAATTTTGGTCACTGTGAGGGTTTAAAAAGTGGTTATTCAACATGAGGCACGATCCAATTGACATTTTGAATCATTTTTGGTACAGTCCAAAAAATCGATTTTCGGATGAAAAACGATGACTCCGGACATGCCGAACGTTCCCAAAATGGTCTATAATGATGAAATTTTAACATTTAATCTTTTGACTCTAAATGACTGTTGGATGTGAATTATGACTTTTTCAACTAAAATAAGTGTGTTTAAAGTCATTTCTGTGCCTGAAACGGGTCAAAATTGAAGCTTTTGAGTATGCAAAACTCTGTAAAAATGGCACTTTTGGTCACTGTGAGGGTTTTAAAAGTGGTTATTCAACATGAGGCACGATCCAATTGACATTTTGAATCATTTTGGGTACAGTCCAAAAAATCAATTTTCGGATGAAAAACGATGACTCCGGACATGCCGAACGTTCCCAAAATGGTCTATAATGATGAAATTTTAACATTTAATCTTTTGACTCTAAATGACTGTTGCATGTGAATTATGATTTTTTCAACTAAAATACGTGTGTTTAAAGTAATTTCTGTGCCTGAAACGGGTCAAAATTGAAGCTTTTGAGTAAGCAAAACTCTGTAAAAATGACACTTTTGGTCACTGTGAGGGTTTAAAAAGTGGTTATTCAACATGAGGCACGATCCAATTGACATTTTGAATCATTTTGGGTACAGTCCAAAAAATCAATTTTCGGATGAAAAACGATGACTCCGGACATGTCGAACGTTCCCAAAATGGTCTATAATGATGAAATTTTAACATTTAATCTTTTGACTCTAAATGACTGTTGGATGTGCATTATGACTTTTTCAACTAAAATAAGTGTGTTTAAAGTCATTTCTGTGCCTGAAACGGGTCAAAATTGAAGCTTTTGAGTAAGCAAAACTCTGTAAAAATGGCAATTTTGGTCACTGTGAGGGTTTAAAAAGTGGTTATTCAACATGAGGCACGATCCAATTGACATTTTGAATCATTTTTGGTACAGTCCAAAAAATCAATTTTCGGATGAAAAACGATGACTCCGGACATGTCGAACGTTCCCAAAATGGTCTATAATGATGAAATTTTAACATTTAATCATTTGACTCTAAATGACTGTTGGATGTGCATTATGACTTTTTCAACTAAAATAAGCGTGTTTAAAGTCATTTCTGTGCCTGAAACGGGTCAAAATTTAAGCTTTTGAGTAAGCAAAACTCTGTAAAAATGGCACTTTTGGTCACTGTGAGGGTTTAAAAAGTGGTTATTCAACATGAGGCATGATCCAATTGACATTTTGAATCATTTTGGGTACAGTCCAAAAAATCAATTTTCGGATGAAAAACGATGACTCCGGACATGTCGAACGTTCCCAAAATGGTCTATAATGATGAAATTTTAACATTTAATCTTTTGACTCTTAATGACTGTTGGATGTGAATTATGACTTTTTCAACTAAAATAAGTGTGTTTAAAGTCATTTCTGTGCCTGAAACGGGTCAAAATTGAAGCTTTTGAGTAAGGAAAACTCTGTAAAAATGGCAATTTTGGTCACTGTGAGGGTTTAAAAAGTGGTTATTCAACATGAGGCACGATCCAATTGACATTTTGAATCATTTTTGGTACAGTCCAAAAAATCAATTTTCAGATGAAAAACGATGACTCCGGACATGTCGAACGTTCCCAAAATGGTCTATAATGATGAAATTTTAACATTTAATCTTTTGACTCTTAATGACTGTTGGATGTGAATTATGACTTTTTCAACTAAAATAAGTGTGTTTAAAGTCATTTCTGTGCCTGAAACGGGTCAAAATTGAAGCTTTTGAGTAAGGAAAACTCTGTAAAAATGGCAATTTTGGTCACTGTGAGGGTTTAAAAAGTGGTTATTCAACATGAGGCACGATCCAATTGACATTTTGAATCATTTTGGGTACAGTCCAAAAAATCAATTTTCAGATGAAAAACGATGACATGTCGAACGTTCCCAAAATGGTCTATAATGATGAAATTTTAACATTTAATCTTTTGACTCTAAATGACTGTTGGATGTGAATTATGACTTTTTCAACTAAAATAAGTGTGTTTAAAGTCATTTCTGTGCCTGAAACGGGTCAAAATTGAAGCTTTTGAGTAAGGAAAACTCTGTAAAAATGGCAATTTTGGTCACTGTGAGGGTTTAAAAAGTGGTTATTCAACATGAGGCACGATCCAATTGACATTTTGAATCATTTTTGGTACAGTCCAAAAAATCGATTTTCGGATGAAAAACGATGACTCCGGACATGCCGAACGTCCCCAAAATGGTCTATAATGATGAAATTTTAACATTTAATCTTTTGACTCTAAATGACTGTTGGATGTGAATTATGACTTTTTCAACTAAAATAAGTGTGTTTAAAGTCATTTCTGTGCCTGAAACGGGTCAAAATTGAAGCTTTTGAGTATGCAAAACTCTGTAAAAATGGCACTTTTGGTCACTGTGAGGGTTTTAAAAGTGGTTATTCAACATGAGGCACGATCCAATTGACATTTTGAATCATTTTGGGTACAGTCCAAAAAATCAATTTTCGGATGAAAAACGATGACTCCGGACATGCCGAACGTTCCCAAAATGGTCTATAATGATGAAATTTTAACATTTAATCTTTTGACTCTAAATGACTGTTGCATGTGAATTATGATTTTTTCAACTAAAATACGTGTGTTTAAAGTAATTTCTGTGCCTGAAACGGGTCAAAATTGAAGCTTTTGAGTAAGCAAAACTCTGTAAAAATGACACTTTTGGTCACTGTGAGGGTTTAAAAAGTGGTTATTCAACATGAGGCACGATCCAATTGACATTTTGAATCATTTTGGGTACAGTCCAAAAAATCAATTTTCGGATGAAAAACGATGACTCCGGACATGTCGAACGTTCCCAAAATGGTCTATAATGATGAAATTTTAACATTTAATCTTTTGACTCTAAATGACTGTTGGATGTGCATTATGACTTTTTCAACTAAAATAAGTGTGTTTAAAGTCATTTCTGTGCCTGAAACGGGTCAAAATTGAAGCTTTTGAGTAAGCAAAACTCTGTAAAAATGGCACTTTTGGTCACTGTGAGGGTTTAAAAAGTGGTTATTCAACATGAGGCATGATCCAATTGACATTTTGAATCATTTTGGGTACAGTCCAAAAAATCAATTTTCGGATGAAAAACGATGACTCCGGACATGTCGAACGTTCCCAAAATGGTCTATAATGATGAAATTTTAACATTTAATCTTTTGACTCTTAATGACTGTTGGATGTGAATTATGACTTTTTCAACTAAAATAAGTGTGTTTAAAGTCATTTCTGTGCCTGAAACGGGTCAAAATTGAAGCTTTTGAGTAAGGAAAACTCTGTAAAAATGGCAATTTTGGTCACTGTGAGGGTTTAAAAAGTGGTTATTCAACACGAGGCACGATCCAATTGACATTTTGAATCATTTTTGGTACAGTCCAAAAAATCAATTTTCGGATGAAAAACGATGACTCCAGACATGCCGAACGTTCCCAAAATGGTCTATAATGATGAAATTTTAACATTTAATCTTTTGACTCTAAATGACTGTTGGATGTGAATTATGACTTTTTCAACTAAAATAAGTGTGTTTAAAGTCATTTCTGTGCCTGAAACGGGTCACAATTGAAGCTTTTGAGTAAGGAAAACTCTGTAAAAATGGCAATTTTGGTCACTGTGAGGGTTTAAAAAGTGGTTATTCAACATGAGGCACGATCCAATTGACATTTTGAATCATTTTGGGTACAGTCCAAAAAATCAATTTTCAGATGAAAAACGATGACTCCGGACATGTCGAACGTTCCCAAAATGGTCTATAATGATGAAATTTTAACATTTAATCTTTTGACTCTAAATGACTGTTGGATGTGAATTATGACTTTTTCAACTAAAATAAGTGTGTTTAAAGTCATTTCTGTGCCTGAAACGGGTCAAAATTGAAGCTTTTGAGTAAGGAAAACTCTGTAAAAATGGCAATTTTGGTCACTGTGAGGGTTTAAAAAGTGGTTATTCAACATGAGGCACGATCCAATTGACATTTTGAATCATTTTTGGTACAGTCCAAAAAATCGATTTTCGGATGAAAAACGATGACTCCGGACATGCCGAACGTTCCCAAAATGGTCTATAATGATGAAATTTTAACATTTAATCTTTTGACTCTAAATGACTGTTGGATGTGAATTATGACTTTTTCAACTAAAATAAGTGTGTTTAAAGTCATTTCTGTGCCTGAAACGGGTCAAAATTGAAGCTTTTGAGTAAGCAAAACTCTGTAAAAATGGCACTTTTGGTCACTGTGAGGGTTTAAAAAGTGGTTATTCAACATGAGGCACGATCCAATTGACATTTTGAATCATTTTGGGTACAGTCCAAAAAATCAATTTTCGGATGAAAAACGATGACTCCGGACATGCCGAACGTTCCCAAAATGGTCTATAATGATGAAATTTTAACATTTAATCTTTTGACTCTAAATGACTGTTGCATGTGAATTATGACTTTTTCAACTAAAATACGTGTGTTTAAAGTAATTTTTGTGCCTGAAACGGGTCAAAATTGAAGCTTTTGAGTAAGCAAAACTCTGTAAAAATGACACTTTTGGTCACTGTGAGGGTTTAAAAAGTGGTTATTCAACATGAGGCACGATCCAATTGACATTTTGAATCATTTTTGGTACAGTCCAAAAAATCAATTTTCGGATGAAAAACGATGACTCCGGACATGCCGATCGTTCCCAAAATGGTCTATAATGATGAAATTTTAACATTTAATCTTTTGACTCTAAATGACTGTTGGATGTGAATTATGACTTTTTCAACTAAAATAAGTGTGTTTAAAGTCATTTCTGTGCCTGAAACGGGTCAAATGTGAAGCTTTTGAGTAAGCAAAGCTCTGTAAAAATGGCACTTTTGGTCACTGTGAGGGTTTAAAAAGTGGTTATTCAACATGAGGCACGATCCAATTGACATTTTGAATCATTTTGGGTACAGTCCAAAAAATCAATTTTCGGATGAAAAACGATGACTCCGGACATGTCGAACGTTCCCAAAATGGTCTATAATGATGAAATTTTAACATTTAATCTTTTGACTCTAAATGACTGTTGGATGTGCATTATGACTTTTTCAACTAAAATAAGTGTGTTTAAAGTCCTTTCTGTGCCTGAAACGGGTCAAAATTGAAGCTTTTGAGTAAGCAAAACTCTGTAAAAATGGCAATTTTGGTCACTGTGAGGGTTTAAAAAGTGGTTATTCAACATGAGGCACAATCCAATTGACATTTTGAATCATTTTTGGTACAGTCCAAAAAATCCATTTTCGGATGAAAAACGATGACTCCGGACATGCCGAACGTTCCCAAAATGGTCTATAATGATGAAATTTTAACATTTAATCTTTTGACTCTAACTGACTGTTGGATGTGAATTATGACTTTTTCAACTAAAATAAGTGTGTTTAAAGTCATTTCTGTGCCTGAAACGGGTCAAAATTGAAGCTTTTGAGTAAGGAAAACTCTGTAAAAATGGCAATTTTGGTCACTGTGAGGGTTTAAAAAGTGGTTATTCAACATGAGGCACGATCCAATTGACATTTTGAATCATTTTTGGTACAGTCCAAAAAATCGATTTTCGGATGAAAAACGATGACTCCGGACATGCCGAACGTTCCCAAAATGGTCTATAATGATGAAATTTTAACATTTAATCTTTTGACTCTAAATGACTGTTGGATGTGAATTATGACTTTTTCAACTAAAATAAGTGTGTTTAAAGTCATTTCTGTGCCTGAAACGGGTCAAAATTGAAGCTTTTGAGTAAGGAAAACTCTGTAAAAATGGCAATTTTGGTCACTGTGAGGGTTTAAAAAGTGGTTATTCAACATGAGGCACGATCCAATTGACATTTTAAATCATTTTTGGTACAGTCCAAAAAATCAATTTTCGGATGAAAAACGATGACTCCGGACATGCCGAACGTTCCCAAAATGGTCTATAATGATGAAATTTTAACATTTAATCTTTTGACTCTAAATGACTGTTGGATGTGAAGTATGACTTTTTCAACTAAAATACGTGTGTTTAAAGTCATTTCTGTGCCTGAAACGGGTCAAAATTGAAGCTTTTGAGTAAGCAAAACTCTGTAAAAATGACACTTTTGGTCACTGTGAGGGTTTAAAAAGTGGTTATTCAACATGAGGCACGATCCAATTGACATTTTGAATCATTTTTGGTACAGTCCAAAAAATCAATTTTCGGATGAAAAACGATGACTCCGGACATGCCGATCGTTCCCAAAATGGTCTATAATGATGAAATTTTAACATTTAATCTTTTGACTCTAAATGACTGTTGGATGTGAATTATGACTTTTTCAACTAAAATAAGTGTGTTTAAAGTCATTTCTGTGCCTGAAACGGGTCAAATGTGAAGCTTTTGAGTAAGCAAAGCTCTGTAAAAATGGCACTTTTGGTCACTGTGAGGGTTTAAAAAGTGGTTATTCAACATGAGGCACGATCCAATTGACATTTTGAATCATTTTGGGTACAGTCCAAAAAATCAATTTTCGGATGAAAAACGATGACTCCGGACATGTCGAACGTTCCCAAAATGGTCTATAATGATGAAATTTTAACATTTAATCTTTTGACTCTAAATGACTGTTGGATGTGCATTATGACTTTTTCAACTAAAATAAGTGTGTTTAAAGTCCTTTCTGTGCCTGAAACGGGTCAAAATTGAAGCTTTTGAGTAAGCAAAACTCTGTAAAAATGGCAATTTTGGTCACTGTGAGGGTTTAAAAAGTGGTTATTCAACATGAGGCACAATCCAATTGACATTTTGAATCATTTTTGGTACAGTCCAAAAAATCCATTTTCGGATGAAAAACGATGACTCCGGACATGCCGAACGTTCCCAAAATGGTCTATAATGATGAAATTTTAACATTTAATCTTTTGACTCTAACTGACTGTTGGATGTGAATTATGACTTTTTCAACTAAAATAAGTGTGTTTAAAGTCATTTCTGTGCCTGAAACGGGTCAAAATTGAAGCTTTTGAGTAAGGAAAACTCTGTAAAAATGGCAATTTTGGTCACTGTGAGGGTTTAAAAAGTGGTTATTCAACATGAGGCACGATCCAATTGACATTTTGAATCATTTTTGGTACAGTCCAAAAAATCGATTTTCGGATGAAAAACGATGACTCCGGACATGCCGAACGTTCCCAAAATGGTCTATAATGATGAAATTTTAACATTTAATCTTTTGACTCTAAATGACTGTTGGATGTGAATTATGACTTTTTCAACTAAAATAAGTGTGTTTAAAGTCATTTCTGTGCCTGAAACGGGTCAAAATTGAAGCTTTTGAGTAAGGAAAACTCTGTAAAAATGGCAATTTTGGTCACTGTGAGGGTTTAAAAAGTGGTTATTCAACATGAGGCACGATCCAATTGACATTTTAAATCATTTTTGGTACAGTCCAAAAAATCAATTTTCGGATGAAAAACGATGACTCCGGACATGCCGAACGTTCCCAAAATGGTCTATAATGATGAAATTTTAACATTTAATCTTTTGACTCTAAATGACTGTTGGATGTGAAGTATGACTTTTTCAACTAAAATACGTGTGTTTAAAGTCATTTCTGTGCCTGAAACGGGTCAAAATTGAAGCTTTTGAGTAAGCAAAACTCTGTAAAAATGGCACTTTTGGTCACTGTGAGGGTTTAAAAAGTGGTTATTCAACATGAGGCACGATCCAATTGACATTTTGAATCATTTTTGGTACAGTCCAAAAAATCAATTTTCGGATGAAAAACGATGACTCCGGACATGTCGAACGTTCCCAAAATGGTCTATAATGATGAAATTTTAACATTTAATCTTTTGACACTAAATGACCGTTGGATGTGAATTATGACTTTTTCAACTAAAATAAGTGTGTTTAAAGTCATTTCTGTGCCTGAAATGGGTCAAAATTGAAGCTTTTGAGTAAGGAAAACTCTGTAAAAATGGCAATTTTGGTCACTGTGAGGGTTTAAAAAGTGGTTATTCAACATGAGGCACGATCCAATTGACATTTTGAATCATTTTTGGTACAGTCCAAAAAATCAATTTTCGGATGAAAAACGATGACTCCGGACATGCCGAACGTTCCCAAAATGGTATATAATGATGAAATTTTAACATTTAATCTTTTGACTCTAAATGACTGTTGGATGTGAATTATGACTTTTTCAACTAAAATACGTGTGTTTAAAGTCATTTCTGTGCCTGAAACGGGTCAAAATTGAAGGTTTTGAGTAAGCAAAACTCTGTAAAAATGGCACTTTTGGTCACTGTGAGGGTTTAAAAAGTGGTTATTCAACATGAGGCACGATCCAATTGACATTTTGAATCATTTTGGGTACAGTCCAAAAAATCAATTTTCGGATGAAAAACGATGACTCCGGACATGCCGAACGTTCCCAAAATGGTCTATAATGATGAAATTTTAACATTTAATCTTTTGACTCTAAATGACTGTTGGATGTGAAGTATGACTTTTTCAACTAAAATACGTGTGTTTAAAGTCATTTCTGTGCCTGAAACGGGTCAAAATTGAAGCTTTTGAGTAAGCAAAACTCTGTAAAAATGGGAATTTTGGTCACTGTGAGGGTTTAAAAAGTGGTTATTCAACATGAGGCAAGATCCAATTGACATTTTGAATCATTTTTGGTACAGTCCAAAAAATCAATTTACGGATGAAAAACGATGACTCCGGACATGTCGAACGTTCCCAAAATGGTCTATAATGATGAAATTTTAACATTTAATCTTTTGACTCTAAATGACTGTTGGATGTGAATTATGACTTTTTCAACTAAAATAAGTGTGTTTAAAGTCATTTCTGTGCCTGAAACGGGTCAAAATTGAAGCTTTTGAGTAAGCAAAACTCTGTAAAAATGGCAATTTTGGTCACTGTGAGGGTTTAAAAAGTGGTTATTCAACATGAGGCACGATCCAATTGACATTTTGAATAATTTTTGGTACAGTCCAAAAAATCAATTTTCGGATGAAAAACGATGACTCCGGACATGTCGAACGTTCCCAAAATGGTCTATAATGATGAAATTTTAACATTTAATCTTTTGACTCTAAATGACCGTTGAATGTGAATTATGACTTTTTCAACTAAAATACGTGTGTTTAAAGTCATTTCTGTGCCTGAAACGGGTCAAAATTGAAGCTTTTGAGTAAGCAAAACTCTGTAAAAATTGCACTTTTGGTCACTGTGAGGGTTTAAAAAGTGGTTATTCAACATGAGGCACGATCCAATTGACATTTTGAATAATTTTGGTACAGTCCAAAAAATCAATTTTCGGATGAAAAACGATGACTCCGGACATGCCGAACGTTCCCAAAATGGTCTATAATGATGAAATTTTAACATTTAATCTTTTGACTCTAAATGACTGTTGGATGTGAATTATGACTTTTTCAACTAAAATATGTGTGTTTAAAGTCATTTCTGTGCCTGAAACGGGGCAAAATTGAAGCTTTTGAGTAAGCAAAACTCTGTAAAAATGGCACTTTTGGTCACTGTGAGGGTTTAAAAAGTGGTTATTCAACATGAGGCACGATCCAATTGACATTTTGAATCATTTTGGGTACAGTCCAAAAAATCAATTTTCGGATGAAAAACGATGACTCCGGACATGTTGAACGTTCCCAAAATGGTCTATAATGATGAAATTTTAAATTTAATCTTTTGACTCTAAATGACTGTTGGATGTGCATTATGACTTTTTCAACTAAAATAAGTGTGTTTAAAGTCATTTCTGTGCCTGAAACGGGTCAAAATTGAAGCTTTTGAGTAAGCAAAACTCTGTAAAAATGGCAATTTTGGTCACTGTGAGGGTTTAAAAAGTGGTTATTCAACATGAGGCACGATCCAATTGACATTTTGAATCATTTTGGGTACAGTCCAAAAAATCAATTTTCGGATGAAAAACGATGACTCCGGACATGTCGAACGTTCCCAAAATGGTCTATAATGATGAAATTTTAACATTTAATCTTTTGACTCTAAATGACTGTTGGATGTGAATTCTGACTTTTTCAACTAAAATAAGTGTGTTTAAAGTCATTTCTGTGCCTGAAACGGGTCAAAATTGAAGCTTTTGAGTAAGGAAAACTCTGTAAAAATGGCAATTTTGGTCACTGTGAGGGTTTAAAAAGTGGTTATTCAACATGAGGCAAGATCCAATTGACATTTTGAATCATTTTTGGTACAGCCAAAAAAATCAATTTTCGGATGAAAAACGATGACTCCGGACATGTCGAACGTTCCCAAAATGGTCTATAATGATGAAATTTTAACATTTAATCTTTTGACTCTAAATGACTGTTGGATGTGAATTATGACTTTTTCAACTAAAATACGTGTGTTTAAAGTCATTTCTGTGCCTGAAACGGGTCAAAATTGAAGCTTTTGAGTAAGCAAAACTCTGTAAAAATGGCACTTTTGGTCACTGTGAGGGTTTAAAAAGTGGTTATTCAACATGAGGCACGATCCAATTGACATTTTGAATCATTTTGGGTTCAGTCCAAAAAATCAATTTTCGGATGAAAAACGATGACTCCGGACATGTCGAACGTTCCCAAAATGGTCTATAATGATGAAATTTTAACATTTAATCTTTTGACTCTAAATGACTGTTGGATGTGAATTCTGACTTTTTCAACTAAAATAAGTGTGTTTAAAGTCATTTCTGTGCCTGAAACGGGTCAAAATTGAAGCTTTTGAGTAAGGAAAACTCTGTAAAAATGGCAATTTTGGTCACTGTGAGGGTTTAAAAAGTGGTTATTCAACATGAGGCAAGATCCAATTGACATTTTGAATCATTTTTGGTACAGTCCAAAAAATCAATTTTCGGATGAAAAACGATGACTCCGGACATGTCGAACGTTCCCAAAATGGTCTATAATGATGAAATTTTAACATTTAATCTTTTGACTCTAAATGACTGTTGGATGTGAATTATGACTTTTTCAACTAAAATAAGTGTGTTTAAAGTCATTTCTGTGCCTGAAACGGGTCAAAATTGAAGCTTTTGAGTAAGGAAAACTCTGTAAAAATGGCAATTTTGGTCACTGTGAGGGTTTAAAAAGTGGTTATTCAACATGAGGCACGATCCAATTGACATTTTAAATCATTTTTGGTACAGTCCAAAAAATCAATTTTCGGATGAAAAACGATGACTCCGGACATGCCGAACGTTCCCAAAATGGTCTATAATGATGAAATTTTAACATTTAATCTTTTGACTCTAAATGACTGTTGGATGTGAAGTATGACTTTTTCAACTAAAATACGTGTGTTTAAAGTCATTTCTGTGCCTGAAACGGGTCAAAATTGAAGCTTTTGAGTAAGCAAAACTCTGTAAAAATGGCACTTTTGGTCACTGTGAGGGTTTAAAAAGTGGTTATTCAACATGAGGCACGATCCAATTGACATTTTGAATCATTTTTGGTACAGTCCAAAAAATCAATTTTCGGATGAAAAACGATGACTCCGGACATGTCGAACGTTCCCAAAATGGTCTATAATGATGAAATTTTAACATTTTATCTTTTGACACTAAATGACCGTTGGATGTGAATTATGACTTTTTCAACTAAAATAAGTGTGTTTAAAGTCATTTCTGTGCCTGAAATGGGTCAAAATTGAAGCTTTTGAGTAAGGAAAACTCTGTAAAAATGGCAATTTTGGTCACTGTGAGGGTTTAAAAAGTGGTTATTCAACATGAGGCACGATCCAATTGACATTTTGAATCATTTTTGGTACAGTCCAAAAAATCAATTTTCGGATGAAAAACGATGACTCCGGACATGCCGAACGTTCCCAAAATGGTATATAATGATGAAATTTTAACATTTAATCTTTTGACTCTAAATGACTGTTGGATGTGAATTATGACTTTTTCAACTAAAATACGTGTGTTTAAAGTCATTTCTGTGCCTGAAACGGGTCAAAATTGAAGCTTTTGAGTAAGCAAAACTCTGTAAAAATGGCACTTTTGGTCACTGTGAGGGTTTAAAAAGTGGTTATTCAACATGAGGCACGATCCAATTGACATTTTGAATCATTTTGGGTACAGTCCAAAAAATCAATTTTCGGATGAAAAACGATGACTCCGGACATGCCGAACGTTCCCAAAATGGTCTATAATGATGAAATTTTAACATTTAATCTTTTGACTCTAAATGACTGTTGGATGTGAAGTATGACTTTTTCAACTAAAATACGTGTGTTTAAAGTCATTTCTGTGCCTGAAACGGGTCAAAATTGAAGCTTTTGAGTAAGCAAAACTCTGTAAAAATGGGAATTTTGGTCACTGTGAGGGTTTAAAAAGTGGTTATTCAACATGAGGCAAGATCCAATTGACATTTTGAATCATTTTTGGTACAGTCCAAAAAATCAATTTACGGATGAAAAACGATGACTCCGGACATGTCGAACGTTCCCAAAATGGTCTATAATGATGAAATTTTAACATTTAATCTTTTGACTCTAAATGACTGTTGGATGTGAATTATGACTTTTTCAACTAAAATAAGTGTGTTTAAAGTCATTTCTGTGCCTGAAACGGGTCAAAATTGAAGCTTTTGAGTAAGGAAAACTCTGTAAAAATGGCAATTTTGGTCACTGTGAGGGTTTAAAAAGTGGTTATTCAACATGAGGCACGATCCAATTGACATTTTGAATCATTTTTGGTACAGTCCAAAAAATCAATTTTCGGATGAAAAACGATGACTCCGGACATGCCGAACGTTCCCAAAATGGTCTATAATGATGAAATTTTAACATTTAATCTTTTGACTCTAAATGACTGTTGGATGTGAAGTATGACTTTTTCAACTAAAATACGTGTGTTTAAAGTCATTTCTGTGCCTGAAACGGGTCAAAATTGAAGCTTTTGAGTAAGCAAAACTCTGTAAAAATGGCACTTTTGGTCACTGTGAGGGTTTAAAAAGTGGTTATTCAACATGAGGCACGATCCAATTGACATTTTGAATCATTTTGGGTACAGTCCAAAAAATCAATTTTCGGATGAAAAACGATGACTCCGGACATGTCGAACGTTCCCAAAATGGTCTATAATGATGAAATTTTAACATTTAATCTTTTGACTCTAAATGACTGTTGGATGTGAATTATGACTTTTTCAACTAAAATAAGTGTGTTTAAAGTCATTTCTGTGCCTGAAACGGGTCAAAATTGAAGCTTTTGAGTAAGGAAAACTCTGTAAAAATGGCAATTTTGGTCACTGTGAGGGTTTAAAAAGTGGTTATTCAACATGAGGCACGATCCAATTGACATTTTGAATCATTTTTGGTACAGTCCAAAAAATCAATTTTCGGATGAAAAACGATGACTCCGGACATGTCGAACGTTCCCAAAATGGTCTATAATGATGAAATTTTAACATTTAATCTTTTGACTCTAAATGACTGTTAGATGTGCATTATGACTTTTTCAACTAAAATAAGTGTGTTTAAAGTCATTTCTGTGCCTGAAACGGGTCAAAATTGAAGCTTTTGAGTAAGCAAAACTCTGTAAAAATGGGAATTTTGGTCACTGTGAGGGTTTAAAAAGTGGTTATTCAACATGAGGCACGATCCAATTGACATTTTGAATCATTTTTGGTACAGTCCAAAAAATCAATTTTCGGATGAAAAACGATGACTCCGGACATGTCGAACGTTCCCAAAATGGTCTATAATGATGAAATTTTAACATTTAATCTTTTGACACTAAATGACCATTGGATGTGAATTATGACTTTTTCAACTAAAATAAGTGTGTTTAAAGTCATTTCTGTGCCTGAAATGGGTCAAAATTGAAGCTTTTGAGTAAGGAAAACTCTGTAAAAATGGCAATTTTGGTCACTGTGAGGGTTTAAAAAGTGGTTATTCAACATGAGGCACGATCCAATTGACATTTTGAATCATTTTTGGTACAGTCCAAAAAATCAATTTTCGGATGAAAAACGATGACTCCGGACATGCCGAACGTTCCCAAAATGGTCTATAATGATGAAATTTTAACATTTAATCTTTTGACTCTAAATGACTGTTGGATGTGAATTATGACTTTTTCAACTAAAATACGTGTGTTTAAAGTCATTTCTGTGCCTGAAACGGGTCAAAATTGAAGCTTTTGAGTAAGCAAAACTCTGTAAAAATTGCACTTTTGGTCACTGTGAGGGTTTAAAAAGTGGTTATTCAACATGAGGCACGATCCAATTGACATTTTGAATAATTTTGGTACAGTCCAAAAAATCAATTTTAGGATGAAAAACCATGACTCCGGACATGCCGAACGTTCCCAAAATGGTCTATAATGATGAAATTTTAACATTTAATCTTTTGACTCTAAATGACTGTTGGATGTGAATTATGACTTTTTCAACTAAAATATGTGTGTTTAAAGTCATTTCTGTGCCTGAAACGGGGCAAAATTGAAGCTTTTGAGTAAGCAAAACTCTGTAAAAATGGCACTTTTGGTCACTGTGAGGGTTTAAAAAGTGGTTATTCAACATGAGGCACGATCCAATTGACATTTTGAATCATTTTGGGTACAGTCCAAAAAATCAATTTTCGGATGAAAAACGATGACTCCGGACATGCCGAACGTTCCCAAAATGGTCTATAATGATGAAATTTTAACATTTAATCTTTTGACTCTAAATGACTGTTGGATGTGAAGTATGACTTTTTCAACTAAAATACGTGTGTTTAAAGTCATTTCTGTGCCTGAAACGGGTCAAAATTGAAGCTTTTGAGTAAGCAAAACTCTGTAAAAATGGGAATTTTGGTCACTGTGAGGGTTTAAAAAGTGGTTATTCAACATGAGGCACGATCCAATTGACATTTTGAATCATTTTGGTACAGTCCAAAAAATCAATTTTCGGATGAAAAACCATGACTCCGGACATGCCGAACGTTCCCAAAATGGTCTATAATGATGAAATTTTAACATTTAATCTTTTGACTCTAAATGACTGTTGGATGTGAATTCTGACTTTTTCAACTAAAATAAGTGTGTTTAAAGTCATTTCTGTGCCTGAAACGGGTCAAAATTGAAGCTTTTGAGTAAGGAAAACTCTGTAAAAATGGCAATTTTGGTCACTGTGAGGGTTTAAAAAGTGGTTATTCAACATGAGGCAAGATCCAATTGACATTTTGAATCATTTTTGGTACAGTCCAAAAAATCAATTTACGGATGAAAAACGATGACTCCGGACATGTCGAACGTTCCCAAAATGGTCTATAATGATGAAATTTTAACATTTAATCTTTTGACTCTAAATGACTGTTGGATGTGAATTATGACTTTTTCAACTAAAATAAGTGTGTTTAAAGTCATTTCTGTGCCTGAAACGGGTCAAAATTGAAGCTTTTGAGTAAGGAAAACTCTGTAAAAATGGCAATTTTGGTCACTGTGAGGGTTTAAAAAGTGGTTATTCAACATGAGGCACGATCCAATTGACATTTTGAATCATTTTTGGTACAGTCCAAAAAATCAATTTTCGGATGAAAAACGATGACTCCGGACATGCCGAACGTTCCCAAAATGGTCTATAATGATGAAATTTTAACATTTAATCTTTTGACTCTAAATGACTGTTGGATGTGAAGTATGACTTTTTCAACTAAAATACGTGTGTTTAAAGTCATTTCTGTGCCTGAAACGGGTCAAAATTGAAGCTTTTGAGTAAGCAAAACTCTGTAAAAATGGCACTTTTGGTCACTGTGAGGGTTTAAAAAGTGGTTATTCAACATGAGGCACGATCCAATTGACATTTTGAATCATTTTGGGTACAGTCCAAAAAATCAATTTTCGGATGAAAAACAATGACTCCGGACATGTCGAACGTTCCCAAAATGGTCTATAATGATGAAATTTTAACATTTAATCTTTTGACTCTAAATGACTGTTGGATGTGAATTATGACTTTTTCAACTAAAATAAGTGTGTTTAAAGTCATTTCTGTGCCTGAAACGGGTCAAAATTGAAGCTTTTGAGTAAGGAAAACTCTGTAAAAATGGGAATTTTGGTCACTGTGAGGGTTTAAAAAGTGGTTATTCAACATGAGGCACGATCCAATTGACATTTTGAATCATTTTTGGTACAGTCCAAAAAAATCAATTTTCGGGTGAAAAACGATGACTCCGGACATGTCGAACGTTCCCAAAATGGTCTATAATGATGAAATTTTAACATTTAATCTTTTGACACTAAATGACCGTTGGATGTGAATTATGACTTTTTCAACTAAAATAAGTGTGTTTAAAGTCATTTCTGTGCCTGAAATGGGTCAAAATTGAAGCTTTTGAGTAAGGAAAACTCTGTAAAAATGGCAATTTTGGTCACTGTGAGGGTTTAAAAAGTGGTTATTCAACATGAGGCACGATCCAATTGACATTTTGAATCATTTTTGGTACAGTCCAAAAAATCAATTTTCGGATGAAAAACGATGACTCCGGACATGTTGAACGTTCCCAAAATGGTCTATAATGATGAAATTTTAAATTTAATCTTTTGACTCTAAATGACTGTTGGATGTGCATTATGACTTTTTCAACTAAAATAAGTGTGTTTAAAGTCATTTCTGTGCCTGAAATGGGTAAAAATTGAAGCTTTTGAGTAAGCAAAACTCTGTAAAAATGGCAATTTTGGTCACTGTGAGGGTTTAAAAAGTGGTTTTTCAACATGAGGCACGATCCAATTGACATTTCGAATCATTTTGGGTACAGTCCAAAAAATCAATTTTCGGATGAAAAACGATGACTCCGGACATGTCGAACGTTCCCAAAATGGTCTATAATGATGAAATTTTAACATTTAATCTTTTGACTCTAAATGACTGTTGGATGTGCATTATGACTTTTTCAACTAAAATAAGTGTGTTTAAAGTCATTTCTGTGCCTGAAACGGGTCAAAATTGAAGCTTTTGAGTAAGGAAAACTGTAAAAATGGCAATTTTGGTCACTGTGAGGGTTTAAAAAGTGGTTATTCAACATGAGGCACGATCCAATTGACATTTTGAATCATTTTGGGTACAGTCCAAAAAATCAATTTTTGGATGAAAAACGATGACTCCGGACATGTCGAACGTTCCCAAAATGGTCTATAATGATGACATTTTAACATTTAATCTTTTGACTCTTAATGACTGTTGGATGTGAATTATGACTTTTTCAACTAAAATAAGTGTGTTTAAAGTCATTTCTGTGCCTGAAACGGGTCAAAATTGAAGCTTTTGAGTAAGGAAAACTCTGTAAAAATGGCAATTTTGGTCACTGTGAGGGTTTAAAAAGTGGTTATTCAACATGAGGCACGATCCAATTGACATCTTGAATCATTTTTGGTACAGTCCAAAAAATCAATTTTCGGATAAAAAACGATGACTCCGGACATGCCGAACGTTCCCAAAATGGTCTATAATGATGAAATTTTAACATTTAATCTTTTGACTCTAAATGACTGTTGGATGTGAATTATGACTTTTTCAACTAAAATAAGTGTGTTTAAAGTCATTTCTGTGCCTGAAACGGGTCAAAATTGAAGGTTTTGAGTAAGGAAAACTCTGTAAAAATGGCAATTTTGGTCACTGTGAGGGTTTAAAAAGTGGTTATTCCACATGAGGCACGATCCAATTGACATTTTGAATCATTTTTGGTACAGTCCAAAAAATCAATTTTCGGATGAAAAACGATGACTCCGGACATGCCGAACGTTCCCAAAATGGTCTATAATGATGACATTTTAACATTTAATCGTTTGACTCTAAATGACTGTTGGATGTGAATTATGACTTTTTCAACTAAAATAAGTGTGTTTAAAGTAATTTCTGTGCCTGAAACGGGTCAAAATTGAAGCTTTTGAGTAAGCAAAACTCTATAAAAATGGCACTTTTGGTCACTGTGAGGGTTTAAAAAGTGGTTATTCAACATGAGGCACGATCCAATTGACATTTTGAATCATTTTTAGTACAGTCCAAAAAATCAATTTTCGGATGAAAAACGATGACTCCGGACATGCCGAACGTTCCCAAAATGGTCTATAATGATGAAATTTTAACATTTAATCTTTTGACTCTAAATGACTGTTGGATGTGAATTATGACTTTTTCAACTAAAATACGTGTGTTTAAAGTCATTTCTGTGCCTGAAACGGGTCAAAATTGAAGCTTTTGAGTAAGGAAAACTCTGTAAAAATGGCAATTTTGGTCACTGTGAGGGTTTAAAAAGTGGTTATTCAACATGAGGCACGATCCAATTGACATTTTGAATCATTTTTGGTACAGTCCAAAAAATCGATTTTCGGATGAAAAACGATGACTCCGGACATGCCGAACGTTCCCAAAATGGTCTATAATGATGAAATTTTAACATTTAATCTTTTGACTCTAAATGACTGTTGGATGTGAATTATGAGTTTTTCAACTAAAATAAGTGTGTTTAAAGTCATTTCTGTGCCTGAAACGGGTCAAAATTGAAGCTTTTGAGTAAGGAAAACTCTGTAAAAATGGCAATTTTGGTCACTGTGAGGGTTTAAAAAGTGGTTATTCAACATGAGGCACGATCCAATTGACATTTTGAATCATTTTTGGTACAGTCCAAAAAATCGATTTTCGGATGAAAAACGATGACTCCGGACATGCCGAACGTTCCCAAAATGGTCTATAATGATGAAATTTTAACATTTAATCTTTTGACTCTAAATGACTGTTGGATGTGAATTATGACTTTTTCAACTAAAATAAGTGTGTTTAAAGTCATTTCTGTGCCTGAAACGGATCAAAATTGAAGGTTTTGAGTAAGGAAAACTCTGTAAAAATGGCAATTTTGGTCACTGTGAGGGTTTAAAAAGTGGTTATTCCACATGAGGCACGATCCAATTGACATTTTGAATCATTTTTGGTACAGTCCAAAAAATCAATTTTCGGATGAAAAACGATGACTCCGGACATGCCGAACGTTCCCAAAATGGTCTATAATGATGACATTTTAACATTTAATCGTTTGACTCTAAATGACTGTTGGATGTGAATTATGACTTTTTCAACTAAAATAAGTGTGTTTAAAGTAATTTCTGTGCCTGAAACGGGTCAAAATTGAAGCTTTTGAGTAAGCAAAACTCTATAAAAATGGCACTTTTGGTCACTGTGAGGGTTTAAAAAGTGGTTATTCAACATGAGGCACGATCCAATTGACATTTTGAATCATTTTTAGTACAGTCCAAAAAATCAATTTTCGGATAAAAAACGATGACTCCGGACATGCCGAACGTTCCCAAAATGGTCTATAATGATGAAATTTTAACATTTAATCTTTTGACTCTAAATGACTGTTGGATGTGAATTATGACTTTTTCAACTAAAATAAGTGTGTTTAAAGTCATTTCTGTGCCTGAAACGGGTCAAAATTGAAGCTTTTGAGTAAGGAAAACTCTGTAAAAATGGCAATTTTGGTCACTGTGAGGGTTTAAAAAGTGGTTATTCAACATGAGGCACGATCCAATTGACATTTTGAGTCATTTTTGGTACAGTCCAAAAAATCGATTTTCGGATGAAAAACGATGACTCCGGACATGCCGAACATTCCCAAAATGGTCTATAATGATGAAATTTTAACATTTAATCTTTTGACTCTAAATGACTGTTGGATGTGAATTATGACTTTTTCAACTAAAATACGTGTGTTTAAAGTCATTTCTGTGCCTGAAACGGGTCAAAATTGAAGCTTTTGAGTAAGGAAAACTCTGTAAAAATGGCAATTTTGGTCACTGTGAGGGTTTAAAAAGTGGTTATTCAACATGAGGCACGATCCAATTGACATTTTGAATCATTTTTGGTACAGTCCAAAAAATCGATTTTCGGATGAAAAACGATGACTCCGGACATGCCGAACGTTCCCAAAATAGGCTATAATGATGAAATTTTAACATTTAATCTTTTGACTCTAAATGACTGTTGGATGTGAATTATGAGTTTTTCAACTAAAATAAGTGTGTTTAAAGTCATTTCTGTGCCTGAAACGGGTCAAAATTGAAGCTTTTGAGTAAGGAAAACTCTGTAAAAATGGCAATTTTGGTCACTGTGAGGGTTTAAAAAGTGGTTATTCAACATGAGGCACGATCCAATTGACATTTTGAATCATTTTTGGTACAGTCCAAAAAATCGATTTTCGGATGAAAAACGATGACTCCGGACATGCCGAACGTTCCCAAAATGGTCTATAATGATGAAATTTTAACATTTAATCTTTTGACTCTAAATGACTGTTGGATGTGAATTATGACTTTTTCAACTAAAATAAGTGTGTTTAAAGTCATTTCTGTGCCTGAAACGGGTCAAAATTGAAGCTTTTGAGTAAGCAAAACTCTGTAAAAATGGCACTTTTGGTCACTATGAGGGTTTAAAAAGTGGTTATTCAACATGAGGCACGATCCAATTGACATTTTGAATCATTTTGGGTACAGTCCAAAAAATCAATTTTCGGATGAAAAACGACGACTCCGGACATGTCGAACGTTCCCAAAATGGTCTATAATGATGAAATTTTAACATTTAATCTTTTGACTCTAAATGACTGTTGGATGTGCATTATGACTTTTTCAACTAAAATAAGTGTGTTTAAAGTCATTTCTGTGCCTGAAACGGGTCAAAATTGAAGCTTTTGAGTAAGCAAAACTCTATAAAAATGGCAATTTTGGTCACTGTGAGGGTTTAAAAAGTGGTTATCCAACATGAGGCACGATCCAATTGACATTTTGAATCATTTTTGGTACAGTCAAAAAATCAATTTTCGGATGAAAAACGATGACTCCGGACATGCCGAACGTTCCCAAAATGGTCTATAATGATGAAATTTTAACATTTAATCTTTTGACTCTAAATGACTGTTGGATGTGCATTATGACTTTTTCAACTAAAATAAGTGTGTTTAAAGTCATTTCTGTGCCTGAAACGGGTCAAAATTGAAGCTTTTGAGTAAGCAAAACTCTGTAAAAATGGCAATTTTGGTCACTGTGAGGGTTTAAAAAGTGGTTATCCAACATGAGGCACGATCCAATTGACATTTTGAATCATTTTTAGTACAGTCCAAAAAATCAATTTTCGGATGAAAAACGATGACTCCGGACATGCCGAACGTTCCCAAAATGGTCTATAATGATGAAATTTTAACATTTAATCTTTTGACTCTAAATGACTGTTGGATGTGAATTATGACTTTTTCAACTAAAATAAGTGTGTTTAAAGTCATTTCTGTGCCTGAAACGGGTCAAAGTTGAAGCTTTTGAGTAAGGAAAACTCTGTAAAAATGGCAATTTTGGTCACTGTGAGGGTTTAAAAAGTGGTTATTCAACATGAGGCACGATCCAATTGACATTTTGAATCATTTTTTGTACAGTCCAAAAAATCAATTTTCGGATGAAAAACGATGACTCCGGACATGCCGAACGTTCCCAAAATGGTCTATAATGATGACATTTTAACATTTAATCTTTTGACTCTAAATGACTGTTGGATGTGAATTATGACTTTTTCAACTAAAATACGTGTGTTTAAAGTCATTTCTGTGCCTGAAACGGGTCAAAATTGAAGCTTTTGAGTAAGCCAAACTCTGTAAAAATGGCACTTTTGGTCACTGTGAGGGTTTAAAAAGTGGTTATTCAACATGAGGCACGATCCAATTGACATTTTGAATCATTTTTGGTACAGTCCAAAAAATCAATTTTCGGAAGAAAAACGATGACTCCGGACATGCCGAACGTTCCCAAAATGGTCTATAATGATGAAATTTTAACATTTAATCTTTTGACTCTAAATGACTGTTGGATGTGAATTATGACTTTTTCAACTAAAATAAGTGTGTTTAAAGTCATTTCTGTGCCTGAAACGGGTCAAAGTTGAAGCTTTTGAGTAAGGAAAACTCTGTAAAAATGGCAATTTTGGTCACTGTGAGGGTTTAAAAAGTGGTTATTCAACATGAGGCACGATCCAATTGACATTTTGAATCATTTTTGGTACAGTCCAAAAAATCAATTTTCGGATGAAAAACGATGACTCCGGACATGCCGAACGTTCCCAAAATGGTCTATAATGATGAAATTTTAACATTTAATCTTTTGACTCTAAATGACTGTTAGATGTGCATTATGACTTTTTCAACTAAAATAAGTGTGTTTAAAGTCATTTCTGTGCCTGAAACGGGTCAAAATTGAAGCTTTTGAGTAAGCAAAACTCTGTAAAAATGGCAATTTTGGTCACTGTGAGGGTTTAAAAAGTGGTTATTCAACATGAGGCACGATCCAATTGACATTTTGAATCATTTTTGGTACAGTCCAAAAAATCAATTTTCGGATGAAAAACGATGAACCGGACATGTCGAACGTTCCCAAAATGGTCTATAATGATGAAATTTTAACATTTAATCTTTTGACTCTAATGACTGTTGGATGTGAATTATGACTTTTTCAACTAAAATATGTGTGTTTAAAGTCATTTCTGTGCCTGAAACGGGGCAAAATTGAAGCTTTTGAGTAAGCAAAACTCTGTAAAAATGGCACTTTTGGTCACTGTGAGGGTTTAAAAAGTGGTTATTCAACATGAGGCACAATCCAATTGACATTTTGAATCATTTTGGGTACAGTCCAAAAAATCAATTTTCGGATGAAAAACGATGACTCCGGACATGTTGAACGTTCCAAAAATGGTCTATAATGATGAAATTTTAAATTTAATCTTTTGACTCTAAATGACTGTTGGATGTGCATTATGACTTTTTCAACTAAAATAAGTGTGTTTAAAGTCATTTCTGTGCCTGAAACGGGTCAAAATTGAAGCTTTTGAGTAAGCAAAACTCTGTAAAAATGGCAATTTTGGTCACTGTGAGGGTTTAACAAGTGGTTATTCAACATGAGGCAAGATCCAATTGACATTTTGAATCATTTTTGGTACAGTCCAAAAAATCAATTTTCGGATGAAAAACGATGACTCTGGACATGTCGAACGTTCCCAAAATGGTCTATAATGATGAAATTTTAACATTTAATCTTTTGACTCTAAATGACTGTTGGATGTGAATTATGACTTTTTCAACGAAAATAAGTGTGTTTAAAGTCATTTCTGTGCCTGAAACGGGTCAAAATTGAAGCTTTTGAGTAAGGAAAACTCTGTAAAAATGGCAATTTTGGTCACTGTGAGGGTTTAAAAAGTGGGTATTCAACATGAGGCACGATCCAATTGACATTTTGAATCATTTTTGGTACAGTCCAAAAAATCAATTTTCGGATGAAAAACGATGACTCCGGACATGCCGAACGTTCCCAAAATGGTCTATAATGATGAAATTTTAACATTTAATCTTTTGACTCTAAATGACTGTTGGATGTGAATTATGACTTTTTCAACTAAAATACGTGTGTTTAAAGTCATTTCTGTGCCTGAAACGGGTCAAAATTGAAGCTTTTGAGTAAGCAAAACTCTGTAAAAATGGCAATTTTGGTCACTGTGAGGGTTTAAAAAGTGGTTATTCAACATGAGGCACGATCCAATTGACATTTTGAATCATTTTTGGTACAGTCCAAAAAATCAATTTTCGGAAGAAAAACGATGACTCCGGACATGCCGAACGTTCCCAAAATGGTCTATAATGATGAAATTTTAACATTTAATCTTTTGACTCTAAATGACTGTTGGATGTGAATTATGACTTTTTCAACTAAAATAAGTGTGTTTAAAGTCATTTCTGTGCCTGAAACGGGTCAAAGTTGAAGCTTTTGAGTAAGGAAAACTCTGTAAAAATGGCAATTTTGGTCACTGTGAGGGTTTAAAAAGTGGTTATTCAACATGAGGCACGATCCAATTGACATTTTGAATCATTTTTGGTACAGTCCAAAAAATCAATTTTCGGATGAAAAACGATGACTCCGGACATGCCGAACGTTCCCAAAATGGTCTATAATGATGAAATTTTAACATTTAATCTTTTGACTCTAAATGACTGTTGGATGTGAATTATGACTTTTTCAACTAAAATACGTGTGTTTAAAGTCATTTCTGTGCCTGAAACGGGTCAAAATTGAAGCTTTTGAGTAAGCAAAACTCTGTAAAAATGGCACTTTTGGTCACTGTGAGGGTTTAAAAAGTGGTTATTCAACATGAGGCACGATCCAATTGACATTTTGAATCATTTTTGGTACAGTCCAAAAAATCAATTTTCGGAAGAAAAACGATGACTCCGGACATGCCGAACGTTCCCAAAATGGTCTATAATGATGAAATTTTAACATTTAATCTTTTGACTCTAAATGACTGTTGGATGTAAATTATGACTTTTTCAACTAAAATATGTGTGTTTAAAGTCAGTTCTGTGCCTGAAACGGGTCAAAATTGAAGCTTTTGAGTAAGCAAAACTCTGTAAAAATGGCACTTTTGGTCACTGTGAGGGTTTAAAAAGTGGTTATTCAACATGAGGCACGATCCAATTGACATTTTGAATCATTTTGGGTACAGTCCAAAAAATCAATTTTCGGATGAAAAACGATGACTCCGGACATGTCGAACGTTCCCAAAATGGTCTATAATGATGAAATTTTAACATTTAATCTTTTGACTCTAAATGACTGTTAGATGTGCATTATGACTTTTTCAACTAAAATAAGTGTGTTTAAAGTCATTTCTGTGCCTGAAACGGGTCAAAATTGAAGCTTTTGAGTAAGCAAAACTCTGTAAAAATGGCAATTTTGGTCACTGTGAGGGTTTAAAAAGTGGTTATTCAACATGAGGCACGATCCAATTGACATTTTGAATCATTTTTGGTACAGTCCAAAAAATCAATTTTCGGATGAAAAACGATGACTCCGGACATGTCGAACGTTCCCAAAATGGTCTATAATGATGAAATTTTAACATTTAATCTTTTGACTCTAAATGACTGTTGGATGTGAATTATGACTTTTTCAACTAAAATATGTGTGTTTAAAGTCATTTCTGTGCCTGAAACGGGTCAAAATTGAAGCTTTTGAGTAAGCAAAACTCTGTAAAAATGGCACTTTTGGTCACTGTGAGGGTTTAAAAAGTGGTTATTCAACATGAGGCACGATCCAATTGACATTTTGAATCATTTTGGGTACAGTCCAAAAAATCAATTTTCGGATGAAAAACGATGACTCCGGACATGTTGAACGTTCCCAAAATGGTCTATAATGATGAAATTTTAAATTTAATCTTTTGACTCTAAATGACTGTTGGATGTGAATTCTGACTTTTTCAACTAAAATAAGTGTGTTTAAAGTCATTTCTGTGCCTGAAACGGGTCAAAATTGAAGCTTTTGAGTAAGCAAAACTCTGTAAAAATGGCAATTTTGGTCACTGTGAGGGTTTAAAAAGTGGTTATTCAACATGAGGCAAGATCCAATTGACATTTTGAATCATTTTTGGTACAGTCCAAAAAATCAATTTTCGGATGAAAAACGATGACTCCGGACATGTCGAACGTTCCCAAAATGGTCTATAATGATGAAATTTTAACATTTAATCTTTTGACTCTAAATGACTGTTGGATGTGAATTATGACTTTTTCAACGAAAATAAGTGTGTTTAAAGTCATTTCTGTGCCTGAAACGGGTCAAAATTGAAGCTTTTGAGTAAGGAAAACTCTGTAAAAATGGCAATTTTGGTCACTGTGAGGGTTTAAAAAGTGGTTATTCAACATGAGGCACGATCCAATTGACATTTTGAATTATTTTTGGTACAGTCAAAAAAATCAATTTTCGGATGAAAAACGATGACTCCGGACATGCCGAACGTTCCCAAAATGGTCTTTAATGATGAAATTTTAACATTTAATCTTTTGACTCTAAATGACTGTTGGATGTGAATTATGACTTTTTCAACTAAAATAAGTGTGTTTAAAGTCATTTCTGTGCCTGAAACGGGTCAAAATTGAAGCTTTTGAGTAAGCAAAACTCTGTAAAAATGGCACTTTTGGTCACTGTGAGGGTTTAAAAAGTGGTTATTCAACATGAGGCACGATCCAATTGACATTTTGAATCATTTTGGGTACAGTCCAAAAAATCAATTTTCGGATGAAAAACGATGACTCCGGACATGTCGAACGTTCCCAAAATGGTCTATAATGATGAAATTTTAACATTTAATCTTTTGACTCTAAATGACTGTTGGATGTGAATTATGACTTTTTCAACTAAAATAAGTGTGTTTAAAGTCATTTCTGTGCCTGAAACGGGTCAAAATTGAAGCTTTTGAGTAAGGAAAACTCTGTAAAAATGGCAATTTTGGTCACTGTGAGGGTTTAAAAAGTGGTTATTCAACATGAGGCACGATCCAATTGACATTTTGAATCATTTTTGGTACAGTCCAAAAAATCAATTTTCGGATGAAAAACGATGACTCCGGACATGTCGAACGTTCCCAAAATGGTCTATAATGATGAAATTTTAACATTTAATCTTTTGACTCTAAATGACTGTTCGATGTGCATTATGACTTTTTCAACTAAAATAAGTGTGTTTAAAGTCATTTCTGTGCCTGAAACGGGTCAAAATTGAAGCTTTTGAGTTAGCAAAACTCTGTAAAAATGGCAATTTTGGTCACTGTGAGGGTTTAAAAAGTGGTTATTCAACATGAGGCACGATCCAATTGACATTTTGAATCATTTTTGGTACAGTCCAAAAAATCAATTTTCGGATGAAAAACGATGACTCCGGACATGTCGAACGTTCCCAAAATGGTCTATAATGATGAAATTTTAACATTTCATCTTTTGACACTAAATGACCGTTGGATGTGAATTATGACTTTTTCAACTAAAATAAGTGTGTTTAAAGTCATTTCTGTGCCTGAAATGGGTCAAAATTGAAGCTTTTGAGTAAGGAAAACTCTGTAAAAATGGCAATTTTGGTCACTGTGAGGGTTTAAAAAGTGGTTATTCAACATGAGGCACGATCCAATTGACATTTTGAATCATTTTTGGTACAGTCCAAAAAATCAATTTTCGGAAGAAAAACGATGACTCCGGACATGCCGAACGTTCCCAAAATGGTCTATAATGATGAAATTTTAACATTTAATCTTTTGACTCTAAATGACTGTTGGATGTAAATTATGACTTTTTCAACTAAAATATGTGTGTTTAAAGTCATTTCTGTGCCTGAAACGGGTCAAAATTGAAGCTTTTGAGTAAGCAAAACTCTGTAAAAATGGCACTTTTGGTCACTGTGAGGGTTTAAAAAGTGGTTATTCAACATGAGGCACGATCCAATTGACATTTTGAATCATTTTGGGTACAGTCCAAAAAATCAATTTTCGGATGAAAAACGATGACTCCGGACATGTCGAACGTTCCCAAAATGGTCTATAATGATGAAATTTTAACATTTAATCTTTTGACTCTAAATGACTGTTAGATGTGCATTATGACTTTTTCAACTAAAATAAGTGTGTTTAAAGTCATTTCTGTGCCTGAAACGGGTCAAAATTGAAGCTTTTGAGTAAGCAAAACTCTGTAAAAATGGCAATTTTGGTCACTGTGAGGGTTTAAAAAGTGGTTATTCAACATGAGGCACGATCCAATTGACATTTTGAATCATTTTTGGTACAGTCCAAAAAATCAATTTTCGGATGAAAAACGATGACTCCGGACATGTCGAACGTTCCCAAAATGGTCTATAATGATGAAATTTTAACATTTAATCTTTTGACACTAAATGACCGTTGGATGTGAATTATGACTTTTTCAACTAAAATAAGTGTGTTTAAAGTCCTTTCTGTGCCTGAAATGGGTCAAAATTGAAGCTTTTGAGTAAGGAAAACTCTGTAAAAATGGCAATTTTGGTCACTGTGAGGGTTTAAAAAGTGGTTATTCAACATGAGGCACGATCCAATTGACATTTTGAATCATTTTTGGTACAGTCCAAAAAATCAATTTTCGGATGAAAAACGATGACTCCGGACATGCCGAACGTTCCCAAAATGGTCTATAATGATGAAATTTTAACATTTAATCTTTTGACTCTAAATGACTGTTGGATGTGAATTATGACTTTTTCAACTAAAATAAGTGTGTTTAAAGTCATTTCTGTGCCTGAAACGGGTCAAAATTGAAGCTTTTGAGTAAGGAAAACTCTGTAAAAATGGCAATTTTGGTCACTGTGAGGGTTTAAAAAGTGGTTATTCAACATGAGGCACGATCCAATTGACATTTTGAGTCATTTTTGGTACAGTCCAAAAAATCGATTTTCGGATGAAAAACGATGACTCCGGACATGCCGAACATTCCCAAAATGGTCTATAATGATGAAATTTTAACATTTAATCTTTTGACTCTAAATGACTGTTGGATGTGAATTATGACTTTTTCAACTAAAATACGTGTGTTTAAAGTCATTTCTGTGCCTGAAACGGGTCAAAATTGAAGCTTTTGAGTAAGGAAAACTCTGTAAAAATGGCAATTTTGGTCACTGTGAGGGTTTAAAAAGTGGTTATTCAACATGAGGCACGATCCAATTGACATTTTGAATCATTTTTGGTACAGTCCAAAAAATCGATTTTCGGATGAAAAACGATGACTCCGGACATGCCGAACGTTCCCAAAATAGGCTATAATGATGAAATTTTAACATTTAATCTTTTGACTCTAAATGACTGTTGGATGTGAATTATGAGTTTTTCAACTAAAATAAGTGTGTTTAAAGTCATTTCTGTGCCTGAAACGGGTCAAAATTGAAGCTTTTGAGTAAGGAAAACTCTGTAAAAATGGCAATTTTGGTCACTGTGAGGGTTTAAAAAGTGGTTATTCAACATGAGGCACGATCCAATTGACATTTTGAATCATTTTTGGTACAGTCCAAAAAATCGATTTTCGGATGAAAAACGATGACTCCGGACATGCCGAACGTTCCCAAAATGGTCTATAATGATGAAATTTTAACATTTAATCTTTTGACTCTAAATGACTGTTGGATGTGAATTATGACTTTTTCAACTAAAATAAGTGTGTTTAAAGTCATTTCTGTGCCTGAAACGGGTCAAAATTGAAGCTTTTGAGTAAGCAAAACTCTGTAAAAATGGCACTTTTGGTCACTATGAGGGTTTAAAAAGTGGTTATTCAACATGAGGCACGATCCAATTGACATTTTGAATCATTTTGGGTACAGTCCAAAAAATCAATTTTCGGATGAAAAACGACGACTCCGGACATGTCGAACGTTCCCAAAATGGTCTATAATGATGAAATTTTAACATTTAATCTTTTGACTCTAAATGACTGTTGGATGTGCATTATGACTTTTTCAACTAAAATAAGTGTGTTTAAAGTCATTTCTGTGCCTGAAACGGGTCAAAATTGAAGCTTTTGAGTAAGCAAAACTCTATAAAAATGGCAATTTTGGTCACTGTGAGGGTTTAAAAAGTGGTTATCCAACATGAGGCACGATCCAATTGACATTTTGAATCATTTTTGGTACAGTCAAAAAATCAATTTTCGGATGAAAAACGATGACTCCGGACATGCCGAACGTTCCCAAAATGGTCTATAATGATGAAATTTTAACATTTAATCTTTTGACTCTAAATGACTGTTGGATGTGCATTATGACTTTTTCAACTAAAATAAGTGTGTTTAAAGTCATTTCTGTGCCTGAAACGGGTCAAAATTGAAGCTTTTGAGTAAGCAAAACTCTGTAAAAATGGCAATTTTGGTCACTGTGAGGGTTTAAAAAGTGGTTATCCAACATGAGGCACGATCCAATTGACATTTTGAATCATTTTTAGTACAGTCCAAAAAATCAATTTTCGGATGAAAAACGATGACTCCGGACATGCCGAACGTTCCCAAAATGGTCTATAATGATGAAATTTTAACATTTAATCTTTTGACTCTAAATGACTGTTGGATGTGAATTATGACTTTTTCAACTAAAATAAGTGTGTTTAAAGTCATTTCTGTGCCTGAAACGGGTCAAAGTTGAAGCTTTTGAGTAAGGAAAACTCTGTAAAAATGGCAATTTTGGTCACTGTGAGGGTTTAAAAAGTGGTTATTCAACATGAGGCACGATCCAATTGACATTTTGAATCATTTTTTGTACAGTCCAAAAAATCAATTTTCGGATGAAAAACGATGACTCCGGACATGCCGAACGTTCCCAAAATGGTCTATAATGATGACATTTTAACATTTAATCTTTTGACTCTAAATGACTGTTGGATGTGAATTATGACTTTTTCAACTAAAATACGTGTGTTTAAAGTCATTTCTGTGCCTGAAACGGGTCAAAATTGAAGCTTTTGAGTAAGCCAAACTCTGTAAAAATGGCACTTTTGGTCACTGTGAGGGTTTAAAAAGTGGTTATTCAACATGAGGCACGATCCAATTGACATTTTGAATCATTTTTGGTACAGTCCAAAAAATCAATTTTCGGAAGAAAAACGATGACTCCGGACATGCCGAACGTTCCCAAAATGGTCTATAATGATGAAATTTTAACATTTAATCTTTTGACTCTAAATGACTGTTGGATGTGAATTATGACTTTTTCAACTAAAATAAGTGTGTTTAAAGTCATTTCTGTGCCTGAAACGGGTCAAAGTTGAAGCTTTTGAGTAAGGAAAACTCTGTAAAAATGGCAATTTTGGTCACTGTGAGGGTTTAAAAAGTGGTTATTCAACATGAGGCACGATCCAATTGACATTTTGAATCATTTTTGGTACAGTCCAAAAAATCAATTTTCGGATGAAAAACGATGACTCCGGACATGCCGAACGTTCCCAAAATGGTCTATTATGATGAAATTTTAACATTTAATCTTTTGACTCTAAATGACTGTTAGATGTGCATTATGACTTTTTCAACTAAAATAAGTGTGTTTAAAGTCATTTCTGTGCCTGAAACGGGTCAAAATTGAAGCTTTTGAGTAAGCAAAACTCTGTAAAAATGGCAATTTTGGTCACTGTGAGGGTTTAAAAAGTGGTTATTCAACATGAGGCACGATCCAATTGACATTTTGAATCATTTTTGGTACCGTCCAAAAAATCAATTTTCGGATGAAAAACGATGAACCGGACATGTCGAACGTTCCCAAAATGGTCTATAATGATGAAATTTTAACATTTAATCTTTTGACTCTAATGACTGTTGGATGTGAATTATGACTTTTTCAACTAAAATATGTGTGTTTAAAGTCATTTCTGTGCCTGAAACGGGGCAAAATTGAAGCTTTTGAGTAAGCAAAACTCTGTAAAAATGGCACTTTTGGTCACTGTGAGGGTTTAAAAAGTGGTTATTCAACATGAGGCACAATCCAATTGACATTTTGAATCATTTTGGGTACAGTCCAAAAAATCAATTTTCGGATGAAAAACGATGACTCCGGACATGTTGAACGTTCCAAAAATGGTCTATAATGATGAAATTTTAAATTTAATCTTTTGACTCTAAATGACTGTTGGATGTGCATTATGACTTTTTCAACTAAAATAAGTGTGTTTAAAGTCATTTCTGTGCCTGAAACGGGTCAAAATTGAAGCTTTTGAGTAAGCAAAACTCTGTAAAAATGGCAATTTTGGTCACTGTGAGGGTTTAACAAGTGGTTATTCAACATGAGGCAAGATCCAATTGACATTTTGAATCATTTTTGGTACAGTCCAAAAAATCAATTTTCGGATGAAAAACGATGACTCTGGACATGTCGAACGTTCCCAAAATGGTCTATAATGATGAAATTTTAACATTTAATCTTTTGACTCTAAATGACTGTTGGATGTGAATTATGACTTTTTCAACGAAAATAAGTGTGTTTAAAGTCATTTCTGTGCCTGAAACGGGTCAAAATTGAAGCTTTTGAGTAAGGAAAACTCTGTAAAAATGGCAATTTTGGTCACTGTGAGGGTTTAAAAAGTGGGTATTCAACATGAGGCACGATCCAATTGACATTTTGAATCATTTTTGGTACAGTCCAAAAAATCAATTTTCGGATGAAAAACGATGACTCCGGACATGCCGAACGTTCCCAAAATGGTCTATAATGATGAAATTTTAACATTTAATCTTTTGACTCTAAATGACTGTTGGATGTGAATTATGACTTTTTCAACTAAAATACGTGTGTTTAAAGTCATTTCTGTGCCTGAAACGGGTCAAAATTGAAGCTTTTGAGTAAGCAAAACTCTGTAAAAATGGCAATTTTGGTCACTGTGAGGGTTTAAAAAGTGGTTATTCAACATGAGGCACGATCCAATTGACATTTTGAATCATTTTTGGTACAGTCCAAAAAATCAATTTTCGGAAGAAAAACGATGACTCCGGACATGCCGAACGTTCCCAAAATGGTCTATAATGATGAAATTTTAACATTTAATCTTTTGACTCTAAATGACTGTTGGATGTGAATTATGACTTTTTCAACTAAAATAAGTGTGTTTAAAGTCATTTCTGTGCCTGAAACGGGTCAAAGTTGAAGCTTTTGAGTAAGGAAAACTCTGTAAAAATGGCAATTTTGGTCACTGTGAGGGTTTAAAAAGTGGTTATTCAACATGAGGCACGATCCAATTGACATTTTGAATCATTTTTGGTACAGTCCAAAAAATCAATTTTCGGATGAAAAACGATGACTCCGGACATGCCGAACGTTCCCAAAATGGTCTATAATGATGAAATTTTAACATTTAATCTTTTGACTCTAAATGACTGTTGGATGTGAATTATGACTTTTTCAACTAAAATACGTGTGTTTAAAGTCATTTCTGTGCCTGAAACGGGTCAAAATTGAAGCTTTTGAGTAAGCAAAACTCTGTAAAAATGGCACTTTTGGTCACTGTGAGGGTTTAAAAAGTGGTTATTCAACATGAGGCACGATCCAATTGACATTTTGAATCATTTTTGGTACAGTCCAAAAAATCAATTTTCGGAAGAAAAACGATGACTCCGGACATGCCGAACGTTCCCAAAATGGTCTATAATGATGAAATTTTAACATTTAATCTTTTGACTCTAAATGACTGTTGGATGTAAATTATGACTTTTTCAACTAAAATATGTGTGTTTAAAGTCAGTTCTGTGCCTGAAACGGGTCAAAATTGAAGCTTTTGAGTAAGCAAAACTCTGTAAAAATGGCACTTTTGGTCACTGTGAGGGTTTAAAAAGTGGTTATTCAACATGAGGCACGATCCAATTGACATTTTGAATCATTTTGGGTACAGTCCAAAAAATCAATTTTCGGATGAAAAACGATGACTCCGGACATGTCGAACGTTCCCAAAATGGTCTATAATGATGAAATTTTAACATTTAATTTTTTTGACTCTAAATGACTGTTAGATGTGCATTATGACTTTTTCAACTAAAATAAGTGTGTTTAAAGTCATTTCTGTGCCTGAAACGGGTCAAAATTGAAGCTTTTGAGTAAGCAAAACTCTGTAAAAATGGCAATTTTGGTCACTGTGAGGGTTTAAAAAGTGGTTATTCAACATGAGGCACGATCCAATTGACATTTTGAATCATTTTTGGTACAGTCCAAAAAATCAATTTTCGGATGAAAAACGATGACTCCGGACATGTCGAACGTTCCCAAAATGGTCTATAATGATGAAATTTTAACATTTAATCTTTTGACTCTAAATGACTGTTGGATGTGAATTATGACTTTTTCAACTAAAATATGTGTGTTTAAAGTCATTTCTGTGCCTGAAACGGGTCAAAATTGAAGCTTTTGAGTAAGCAAAACTCTGTAAAAATGGCACTTTTGGTCACTGTGAGGGTTTAAAAAGTGGTTATTCAACATGAGGCACGATCCAATTGACATTTTGAATCATTTTGGGTACAGTCCAAAAAATCAATTTTCGGATGAAAAACGATGACTCCGGACATGTTGAACGTTCCCAAAATGGTCTATAATGATGAAATTTTAAATTTAATCTTTTGACTCTAAATGACTGTTGGATGTGAATTCTGACTTTTTCAACTAAAATAAGTGTGTTTAAAGTCATTTCTGTGCCTGAAACGGGTCAAAATTGAAGCTTTTGAGTAAGCAAAACTCTGTAAAAATGGCAATTTTGGTCACTGTGAGGGTTTAAAAAGTGGTTATTCAACATGAGGCAAGATCCAATTGACATTTTGAATCATTTTTGGTACAGTCCAAAAAATCAATTTTCGGATGAAAAACGATGACTCCGGACATGTCGAACGTTCCCAAAATGGTCTATAATGATGAAATTTTAACATTTAATCTTTTGACTCTAAATGACTGTTGGATGTGAATTATGACTTTTTCAACGAAAATAAGTGTGTTTAAAGTCATTTCTGTGCCTGAAACGGGTCAAAATTGAAGCTTTTGAGTAAGGAAAACTCTGTAAAAATGGCAATTTTGGTCACTGTGAGGGTTTAAAAAGTGGTTATTCAACATGAGGCACGATCCAATTGACATTTTGAATCATTTTTGGTACAGTCAAAAAAATCAATTTTCGGATGAAAAACGATGACTCCGGACATGCCGAACGTTCCCAAAATGGTCTTTAATGATGAAATTTTAACATTTAATCTTTTGACTCTAAATGACTGTTGGATGTGAATTATGACTTTTTCAACTAAAATAAGTGTGTTTAAAGTCATTTCTGTGCCTGAAACGGGTCAAAATTGAAGCTTTTGAGTAAGCAAAACTCTGTAAAAATGGCACTTTTGGTCACTGTGAGGGTTTAAAAAGTGGTTATTCAACATGAGGCACGATCCAATTGACATTTTGAATCATTTTGGGTACAGTCCAAAAAATCAATTTTCGGATGAAAAACGATGACTCCGGACATGTCGAACGTTCCCAAAATGGTCTATAATGATGAAATTTTAACATTTAATCTTTTGACTCTAAATGACTGTTGGATGTGAATTATGACTTTTTCAACTAAAATAAGTGTGTTTAAAGTCATTTCTGTGCCTGAAACGGGTCAAAATTGAAGCTTTTGAGTAAGGAAAACTCTGTAAAAATGGCAATTTTGGTCACTGTGAGGGTTTAAAAAGTGGTTATTCAACATGAGGCACGATCCAATTGACATTTTGAATCATTTTTGGTACAGTCCAAAAAATCAATTTTCGGATGAAAAACGATGACTCCGGACATGTCGAACGTTCCCAAAATGGTCTATAATGATGAAATTTTAACATTTAATCTTTTGACTCTAAATGACTGTTCGATGTGCATTATGACTTTTTCAACTAAAATAAGTGTGTTTAAAGTCATTTCTGTGCCTGAAACGGGTCAAAATTGAAGCTTTTGAGTTAGCAAAACTCTGTAAAAATGGCAATTTTGGTCACTGTGAGGGTTTAAAAAGTGGTTATTCAACATGAGGCACGATCCAATTGACATTTTGAATCATTTTTGGTACAGTCCAAAAAATCAATTTTCGGATGAAAAACGATGACTCCGGACATGTCGAACGTTCCCAAAATGGTCTATAATGATGAAATTTTAACATTTCATCTTTTGACACTAAATGACCGTTGGATGTGAATTATGACTTTTTCAACTAAAATAAGTGTGTTTAAAGTCATTTCTGTGCCTGAAATGGGTCAAAATTGAAGCTTTTGAGTAAGGAAAACTCTGTAAAAATGGCAATTTTGGTCACTGTGAGGGTTTAAAAAGTGGTTATTCAACATGAGGCACGATCCAATTGACATTTTGAATCATTTTTGGTACAGTCCAAAAAATCAATTTTCGGAAGAAAAACGATGACTCCGGACATGCCGAACGTTCCCAAAATGGTCTATAATGATGAAATTTTAACATTTAATCTTTTGACTCTAAATGACTGTTGGATGTAAATTATGACTTTTTCAACTAAAATATGTGTGTTTAAAGTCATTTCTGTGCCTGAAACGGGTCAAAATTGAAGCTTTTGAGTAAGCAAAACTCTGTAAAAATGGCACTTTTGGTCACTGTGAGGGTTTAAAAAGTGGTTATTCAACATGAGGCACGATCCAATTGACATTTTGAATCATTTTGGGTACAGTCCAAAAAATCAATTTTCGGATGAAAAACGATGACTCCGGACATGTCGAACGTTCCCAAAATGGTCTATAATGATGAAATTTTAACATTTAATCTTTTGACTCTAAATGACTGTTAGATGTGCATTATGACTTTTTCAACTAAAATAAGTGTGTTTAAAGTCATTTCTGTGCCTGAAACGGGTCAAAATTGAAGCTTTTGAGTAAGCAAAACTCTGTAAAAATGGCAATTTTGGTCACTGTGAGGGTTTAAAAAGTGGTTATTCAACATGAGGCACGATCCAATTGACATTTTGAATCATTTTTGGTACAGTCCAAAAAATCAATTTTCGGATGAAAAACGATGACTCCGGACATGTCGAACGTTCCCAAAATGGTCTATAATGATGAAATTTTAACATTTAATCTTTTGACACTAAATGACCGTTGGATGTGAATTATGACTTTTTCAACTAAAATAAGTGTGTTTAAAGTCCTTTCTGTGCCTGAAATGGGTCAAAATTGAAGCTTTTGAGTAAGGAAAACTCTGTAAAAATGGCAATTTTGGTCACTGTGAGGGTTTAAAAAGTGGTTATTCAACATGAGGCACGATCCAATTGACATTTTGAATCATTTTTGGTACAGTCCAAAAAATCAATTTTCGGATGAAAAACGATGACTCCGGACATGCCGAACGTTCCCAAAATGTTCTATAATGATGAAATTTTAACATTTAATCTTTTGACTCTAAATGACTGTTGGATGTGAATTATGACTTTTTCAACTAAAATACGTGTGTTTAAAGTCATTTCTGTGCCTGAAACGGGTCAAAATTGAAGCTTTTGAGTAAGCAAAACTCTGTAAAAATTGCACTTTTGGTCACTGTGAGGGTTTAAAAAGTGGTTATTCAACACGAGGCACGATCCAATTGACATTTTGAATAATTTTGGTACAGTCCAAAAAATCAATTTTCGGATGAAAAACGATGACTCCGGACATGCCGAACGTTCCCAAAATGGTCTATAATGATGAAATTTTAACATTTAATCTTTTGACTCTAAATGACTGTTGGATGTGAATTATGACTTTTTCAACTAAAATATGTGTGTTTAAAGTCATTTCTGTGCCTGAAACGGGGCAAAATTGAAGCTTTTGAGTAAGCAAAACTCTGTAAAAATGGCACTTTTGGTCACTGTGAGGGTTTAAAAAGTGGTTATTCAACACGAGGCACGATCCAATTGACATTTTGAATCATTTTGGTACAGTCCAAAAAATCAATTTTCGGATGAAAAACGATGACTCCGGACATGCCGAACGTTCCCAAAATGGTCTATAATGATGAAATTTTAACATTTAATCTTTTGACTCTAAATGACTGTTGGATGTGAATTATGACTTTTTCAACTAAAATATGTGTGTTTAAAGTCATTTCTGTGCCTGAAACGGGGCAAAATTGAAGCTTTTGAGTAAGCAAAACTCTGTAAAAATGGCACTTTTGGTCACTGTGAGGGTTTAAAAAGTGGTTATTCAACATGAGGCACGATCCAATTGACATTTTGAATCATTTTGGGTACAGTCCAAAAAATCAATTTTCGGATGAAAAACGATGACTCCGGACATGTCGAACGTTCCCAAAATTGTCTATAATGATGAAATTTTAACATTTAATCTTTTGACACTAAATGACCGTTGGATGTGAATTATGACTTTTTCAACTAAAATAAGTGTGTTTAAAGTCCTTTCTGTGCCTGAAATGGGTCAAAATTGAAGCTTTTGAGTAAGGAAAACTCTGTAAAAATGGCAATTTTGGTCACTGTGAGGGATTAAAAAGTGGTTATTCAACATGAGGCACGATCCAATTGACATTTTGAATCTTTTTTGGTACAGTCCAAAAAATCAATTTTCGGATGAAAAACGATGACTCCGGACATGCCGAACGTTCCCAAAATGGTCTATAATGATGAAATTTTAACATTTAATCTTTTGACTCTAAATGACTGTTGGATGTGAATTATGACTTTTTCAACTAAAATACGTGTGTTTAAAGTCATTTCTGTGCCTGAAACGGGTCAAAATTGAAGCTTTTGAGTAAGCAAAACTCTGTAAAAATTGCACTTTTGGTCACTGTGAGGGTTTAAAAAGTGGTTATTCAACACGAGGCACGATCCAATTGACATTTTGAATAATTTTGGTACAGTCCAAAAAATCAATTTTCGGATGAAAAACGATGACTCCGGACATGCCGAACGTTCCCAAAATGGTCTATAATGATGAAATTTTAACATTTAATCTTTTGACTCTAAATGACTGTTGGATGTGAATTATGACTTTTTCAACTAAAATATGTGTGTTTAAAGTCATTTCTGTGCCTGAAACGGGGCAAAATTGAAGCTTTTGAGTAAGCAAAACTCTGTAAAAATGGCACTTTTGGTCACTGTGAGGGTTTAAAAAGTGGATATTCAACATGAGGCACGATCCAATTGACATTTTGAATCATTTTGGGTACAGTCCAAAAAATCAATTTTCGGATGAAAAACGATGACTCCGGACATGTCGAACGTTCCCAAAATGGTCTATAATGATGAAATTTTAACATTTAATCTTTTGACTCTAAATGACTGTTGGATGTGCATTATGACTTTTTCAACTAAAATAAGTGTGTTTAAAGTCATTTCTGTGCCTGAAACGGTCAAAATTGAAGCTTTTGAGTAAGGAAAACTCTGTAAAAATGGCAATTTTGGTCACTGTGAGGGTTTAAAAAGTGGTTATTCAACATGAGGCATGATCCAATTGACATTTTGAATCATTTTGGGTACAGTCCAAAAAATCAATTTTCGGATGAAAAACGATGACTCCGGACATGTCGAACGTTCCCAAAATGGTCTATAATGATGAAATTTTAACATTTAATCTTTTGACTCTTAATGACTGTTGGATGTGAATTATGACTTTTTCAACTAAAATAAGTGTGTTTAAAGTCATTTCTGTGCCTGAAACGGGTCAAAATTGAAGCTTTTGAGTAAGGAAAACTCTGTAAAAATGGCAATTTTGGTCACTGTGAGGGTTTAAAAAGTGGTTATTCAACATGAGGCACGATCCAATTGACATCTTGAATCATTTTTGGTACAGTCCAAAAAATCAATTTTCGGATGAAAAACGATGACTCCGGACATGTCAAATGTTCCCAAAATGGTCTATAATGATGAAATTTTAACATTTAATCTTTTGACTCTAAATGACTGTTGGATGTGAATTATGACTTTTTCAACTAAAATAAGTGTGTTTAAAGTCATTTCTGTGCCTGAAACGGGTCAAAATTGAAGCTTTTGAGTAAGGAAAACTCTGTAAAAATGGCAATTTTGGTCATTGTGAGGGTTTAAAAAGTGGTTATTCAACATGAGGCACGATCCAATTGACATTTTGAATCATTTTTGGTACAGTCCAAAAAATCAATTTTCGGATGAAAAACGATGACTCCGGACATGCCGAACGTTCCCAAAATGGTCTATAATGATGAAATTTTAACATTTAATCTTTTGACTCTAAATGACTGTTGGGTGTGAATTATGACTTTTTCAACTAAAATACGTGTGTTTAAAGTCATTTCTGTGCCTGAAACGGGTCAAAATTGAAGCTTTTGAGTAAGCAAAACTCTGTAAAAATGGCACTTTTGGTCACTGTGAGGGTTTAAAAAGTGGTTATTCAACATGAGGCACGATCCAATTGACATTTTGAATCATTTTGGGTACAGTCCAAAAAATCAATTTTCGGATGAAAAACGATGACTCCGGACATGTCGAACGTTCCCAAAATGGTCTCTAATGATGAAATGTTAACATTTAATCTTTTGACTCTAAATGACTGTTGGATGTGCATTATGACTCTTTCAACTAAAATAAGTGTGTTTAAAGTCATTTCTGTGCCTGAAACGGGTCAAAATTGAAGCTTTTGAGTAAGCAAAACTCTGTAAAAATGGCAATTTTGGTCACTGTGAGGGTTTAAAAAGTGGTTATTCAACATGAGGCACGATCCAATTGACATTTTGAATCATTTTTGGTACAGCCCAAAAAATCAATTTTCGGATGAAAAACGATGACTCCGGACATGTCGAACGTTCCCAAAATGGCCTATAATGATGACATTTTAACATTTAATCTTTTGACACTAAATGACCGTTGGATGTGAATTATGACTTTTTCAACTAAAATAAGTGTGTTTAAAGTCATTTCTGTGCCTGAAATGGGTCAAAATTGAAGCTTTTGAGTAAGGAAAACTCTGTAAAAATGGCAATTTTGGTCACTGTGAGGGTTTAAAAAGTGGTTATTCAACATGAGGCACGATCCAATTGACATTTTGAATCATTTTTGGTACAGCCCAAAAAATCAATTTTCGGATGAAAAACGATGACTCCGGACATGTCGAACGTTCCCAAAATGGTCTATAACGATGACATTTTAACATTTAATCTTTTGACACTAAATGACCGTTGGATGTGAATTATGACTTTTTCAACTAAAATAAGTGTGTTTAAAGTCATTTCTGTGCCTGAAATGGGTCAAAATTGAAGCTTTTGAGTAAGGAAAACTCTGTAAAAATGGCAATTTTGGTCACTGTGAGGGTTTAAAAAGTGGCTATTCAACATGAGGCATGATCCAATTGACATTTTGAATCATTTTGGGTACAGTCCAAAAAATCAATTTTCGGATGAAAAACGATGACTCCGGACATGTCGAACGTTCCCAAAATGGTCTATAATGATGAAATTTTAACATTTAATCTTTTGACTCTAAATGACTGTTAGATGTGCATTATGACTTTTTCAACTAAAATAAGTGTGTTTAAAGTCATTTCTGTGCCTGAAACGGGTCAAAATTGAAGCTTTTGAGTAAGCAAAACTCTGTCAAAATGGCAATTTCGGTCACTGTGAGGGTTTAAAAAGTGGTTATTCAACATGAGGCACGATCCAATTGACATTTTGAATCATTTTTGGTACAGTCCAAAAAATCAATTTTCGGATGAGAAACGATGACTCCAGACATGTCGAACGTTCCCAAAATGGTCTATAATGATGAAATTTTAACATTTAATCTTTTGACACTAAATGACCGTTGGATGTGAATTATGACTTTTTCAACTAAAATAAGTGTGTTTAAAGTCATTTCTGTGCCTGAAATGGGTCAAAATTGAAGCTTTTGAGTCAGGAAAACTCTGTAAAAATGGCAATTTTGGTCACTGTGAGGGTTTAAAAAGTGGTTATTCAACATGAGGCACGATCCAATTGACATTTTGAATCATTTTTGGTACAGTCCAAAAAATCAATTTTCGGATGAAAAACGATGACTCCGGACATGCCGAACGTTCCCAAAATGGTCTATAATGATGAAATTTTAACATTTAATCTTTTGACTCTAAATGACTGTTGGATGTGAATTATGACTTTTTCAACTAAAATACGTGTGTTTAAAGTCATTTCTGTGCCTGAAACGGGTCAAAATTGAAGCTTTTGAGTAAGCAAAACTCTGTAAAAATTGCACTTTTGGTCACTGTGAGGGTTTAAAAAGTGGTTATTCAACATGAGGCACGATCCAATTGACATTTTGAATAATTTTGGTACAGTCCAAAAAATCTATTTTCGGATGAAAAACGATGACTCCGGACATGCCGAACGTTCCCAAAATGGTCTATAATGATGAAATTTTAACATTTAATCATTTGACTCTAAATGACTGTTGGATGTGCATTATGACTTTTTCAACTAAAATAAGTGTGTTTAAAGTCATTTCTGTGCCTGAAACGGGTCAAAATTGAAGCTTTTGAGTAAGCAAAACTCTGTAAAAATGGCACTTTTGGTCACTATGAGGGTTTAAAAAGTGGTTATTCAACATGAGGCACGATCCAATTGACATTTTGAATCATTTTGGGTACAGTCCAAAAAATCAATTTTCGGATGAAAAACGATGACTCCGGACATGCCGAACGTTCCCAAAATGGTCTATAATGATGAAATTTTAACATTTAATCTTTTGACTCTAAATGACTGTTGGATGTGCATTATGACTTTTTCAACTAAAATAAGTGTGTTTAAAGTCATTTCTGTGCCTGAAACGGGTCAAAATTGAAGCTTTTGAGTAAGCAAAACTCTGTAAAAATGGCAATTTTGGTCACTGTGAGGGTTTAAAAAGTGGTTATCCAACATGAGGCACGATCCAATTGACATTTTGAATCATTTTTAGTACAGTCCAAAAAATCAATTTTCGGATGAAAAACGATGACTCCGGACATGCCGAACGTTCCCAAAATGGTCTATAATGATGAAATTTTAACATTTAATCTTTTGACTCTAAATGACTGTTGGGTGTGAATTATGACTTTTTCAACTAAAATAAGTGTGTTTAAAGTCATTTCTGTGCCTGAAACGGGTCAAAGTTGAAGCTTTTGAGTAAGGAAAACTCTGTAAAAATGGCAATTTTGGTCACTGTGAGGGTTTAAAAAGTGGTTATTCAACATGAGGCACGATCCAATTGACATTTTGAATCATTTTTGGTACAGTCCAAAAAATCAATTTTCGGATGAAAAACGATGACTCCGGACATGCCGAACGTTCCCAAAATGGTCTATAATGATGAAATTTTAACATTTAATCTTTTGACTCTAAATGACTGTTGGATGTGAATTATGACTTTTTCAACTAAAATAAGTGTGTTTAAAGTCATTTCTGTGCCTGAAACGGGTCAAAATTGAAGCTTTTGAGTAAGCAAAACTCTGTAAAAATGGCAATTTTGGTCACTGTGAGGGTTTAAAAAGTGGTTATTCAACATGAGGCACGATCCAATTGACATTTTGAATCATTTTTGGTACAGTCCAAAAAATCAATTTTCGGATGAAAAACGATGACTCCGGACATGCCGAACGTTCCCAAAATGGTCTATAATTATGAAATTTTAACATTTAATCTTTTGACTCTAAATGACTGTTGGATGTGAATTATGAATTTTTCAACTAAAATAAGTGTGTTTAAAGTCATTTCTGTGCCTGAAACGGGTCAAAATTGAAGCTTTTGAGTAAGGAAAACTCTGTAAAAATGGCAATTTTGGTCACTGTGAGGGTTTAAAAAGTGGTTATTCAACATGAGGCACGATCCAATTGACATTTTGAATCATTTTTGGTACAGTCCAAAAAATCGATTTTCGGATGAAAAACGATGACTTCGGACATGCCGAACGTTCCCAAAATGGTCTATAATGATGAAATTTTAACATTTAATCTTTTGACTCTAAATGACTGTTGGATGTGAATTATGACTTTTTCAACTAAAATAAGTGTGTTTAAAGTCATTTCTGTGCCTGAAACGGGTCAAAATTGAAGCTTTTGAGTAAGCAAAACTCTGTAAAAATGGCACTTTTGGTCACTATGAGGGTTTAAAAAGTGGTTATTCAACATGAGGCACGATCCAATTGACATTTTGAATCATTTTGGGTACAGTCCAAAAAATCAATTTTCGGATGAAAAACGACGACTCCGGACATGTCGAACATTCCCAAAATGGTCTATAATGATGAAATTTTAACATTTAATCTTTTGACTCTAAATGACTGTTGGATGTGAATTATGACTTTTTCAACTAAAATACGTGTGTTTAAAGTCATTTCTGTGCCTGAAACGGGTCAAAATTGAAGCTTTTGAGTAAGCAAAACTCTGTAAAAATTGCACTTTTGGTCACTGTGAGGGTTTAAAAAGTGGTTATTCAACATGAGGCACGATCCAATTGACATTTTGAATAATTTTGGTACAGTCCAAAAAATCTATTTTCGGATGAAAAACGATGACTCCGGACATGCCGAACGTTCCCAAAATGGTCTATAATGATGAAATTTTAACATTTAATCTTTTGACTCTAAATGACTGTTGGATGTGAATTATGACTTTTTCAACTAAAATAAGTGTGTTTAAAGTCATTTCTGTGCCTGGAACGGGTCAAAATTGAAGCTTTTGAGTAAGGAAAACTCTGTAAAAATGGCAATTTTGGTCACTGTGAGGGTTTAAAAAGTGGTTATTCAACATGAGGCACGATCCAATTGACATTTTGAATCATTTTTGGTACAGTCCAAAAAATCGATTTTCGGATGAAAAACGATGACTCCGGACATGCCGAACGTTCCCAAAATGGTCTATAATGATGAAATTTTAACATTTAATCTTTTGACTCTAAATGACTGTTGGATGTGAATTATGACTTTTTCAACTAAAATAAGTGTGTTTAAAGTCATTTCTGTGCCTGAAACAGGTCAAAATTGAAGCTTTTGAGTAAGCAAAACTCTGTAAAAATGGCACTTTTGGTCACTATGAGGGTTTAAAAAGTGGTTATTCAACATGAGGCACGATCCAATTGACATTTTGAATCATTTTGGGTACAGTCCAAAAAATCAATTTTCGGATGAAAAACGACGACTCCGGACATGTCGAACGTTCCCAAAATGGTCTATAATGATGAAATTTTAACATTTAATCTTTTGACTCTAAATGACTGTTGGATGTGCATTATGACTTTTTCAACTAAAATAAGTGTGTTTAAAGTCATTTCTGTCCCTGAAACGGGTCAAAATTGAAGCTTTTGAGTAAGCAAAACTCTGTAAAAATGGCAATTTTGGTCACTGTGAGGGTTTAAAAAGTGGTTATCCAACATGAGGCACGATCCAATTGACATTTTGAATCATTTTTAGTACAGTCCAAAAAATCAATTTTCGGATGAAAAACGATGACTCCGGACATGCCGAACGTTCCCAAAATGGTCTATAATGATGAAATTTTAACATTTAATCTTTTGACTCTAAATGACTGTTGGGTGTGAATTATGACTTTTTCAACTAAAATAAGTGTGTTTAAAGTCATTTCTGTGCCTGAAACGGGTCAAAGTTGAAGCTTTTGAGTAAGGAAAACTCTGTAAAAATGGCAATTTTGGTCACTGTGAGGGTTTAAAAAGTGGTTATTCAACATGAGGCACGATCCAATTGACATTTTGAATCATTTTTGGTACAGTCCAAAAAATCAATTTTCGGATGAAAAACGATGACTCCGGACATGCCGAACGTTCCCAAAATGGTCTATAATGATGAAATTTTAACATTTAATCTTTTGACTCTAAATGACTGTTGGATGTGAATTATGACTTTTTCAACTAAAATAAGTGTGTTTAAAGTCATTTCTGTGCCTGAAACGGGTCAAAATTGAAGCTTTTGAGTAAGCAAAACTCTGTAAAAATGGCACTTTTGGTCACTATGAGGGTTTAAAAAGTGGTTATTCAACATGAGGCACGATCCAATTGACATTTTGAATCATTTTGGGTACAGTCCAAAAAATCAATTTTCGGATGAAAAACGACGACTCCGGACATGTCGAACGTTCCCAAAATGGTCTATAATGATGAAATTTTAACATTTAATCTTTTGACTCTAAATGACTGTTGGATGTGAATTATGACTTTTTCAACTAAAATATGTGTGTTTAAAGTCATTTCTGTGCCTGAAATGGGTCAAAATTGAAGCTTTTGAGTAAGCAAAACTCTGTAAAAATGGCACTTTTGGTCACTGTGAGGGTTTAAAAAGTGGTTATTCAACACGAGGCACGATCCAATTGACATTTTGAATCATTTTGGGTACAGTCCAAAAAATCAATTTTCGGATGAAAAACGATGACTCCGGACATGTCGAACGTTCCCAAAATGGTCTCTAATGATGAAATTTTAACATTTAATCTTTTGACTCTAAATGACTGTTGGATGTGCATTATGACTTTTTCAACTAAAATAAGTGTGTTTAAAGTCATTTCTGTGCCTGAAACGGGTCAAAATTGAAGCTTTTGAGTAAGCAAAACTCTGTAAAAATGGCAATTTTGGTCACTGTGAGGGTTTAAAAAGTGGTTATTCAACATGAGGCACGATCCAATTGACATTTTGAATCATTTTTGGTACAGTCCAAAAAATCAATTTTCGGATGAAAAACGATGACTCCGGACATGCCGAACGTTCCCAAAATGGTCTATAATGATGAAATTTTAACATTTAATCTTTTGACTCTAAATGACTGTTGGATGTGAATTATGACTTTTTCAACTAAAATAAGTGTGTTTAAAGTCATTTCTGTGCCTGAAACGGGTCAAAATTGAAGCTTTTGAGTAAGGAAAACTCTGTAAAAATGCCAATTTTGGTCACTGTGAGGGTTTAAAAAGTGGTTATTCAACATGAGGCACGATCCAATTGACATTTTGAATCATTTTTGGTACAGTCCAAAAAATCGATTTTCGGATGAAAAACGATGACTTCGGACATGCCGAACGTTTCCAAAATGGTCTATAATGATGAAATTTTAACATTTAATCTTTTGACTCTAAATGACTGTTGGATGTGAATTATGACTTTTTCAACTAAAATAAGTGTGTTTAAAGTCATTTCTGTGCCTGAAACGGGTCAAAATTGAAGCTTTTGAGTAAGCAAAACTCTGTAAAAATGGCACTTTTGGTCACTATGAGGGTTTAAAAAGTGGTTATTCAACATGAGGCACGATCCAATTGACATTTTGAATCATTTTTGGTACAGTCCAAAAAATCAATTTTCGGATGAAAAACGATGACTCCGGACATGTCGAACGTTCCCAAAATGGTCTATAATGATGAAATTTTAACATTTAATCTTTTGACACTAAATGACCGTTGGATGTGAATTATGACTTTTTCAACTAAAATAAGTGTGTTTAAAGTCATTTCTGTGCCTGAAATGGGTCAAAATTGAAGCTGTTGAGTAAGGAAAACTCTGTAAAAATGGCAATTTTGGTCACTCTGAGGGTTTAAAAAGTGGTTATTCAACATGAGGCACGATCCAATTGACATTTTGAATCATTTTGGGTACAGTCCAAAAAATCAATTTTCGGATGAAAAACGATGACTCCGGACATGTCGAACGTTCCCAAAATGGTCTATAATGATGAAATTTTAACATTTAATCTTTTGACTCTAAATGACTGTTGGATGTGAATTATGACTTTTTCAACTAAAATAAGTGTGTTTAAAGTCATTTTTGTGCCTGAAACGGGTCAAAATTGAAGCTTTTGAGTGAGGAAAACTCTGTAAAAATGGCAATTTTGGTCACTGTGAGGGTTTAAAAAGTGGTTATTCAACATGAGGCAAGATCCAATTGACATTTTGAATCATTTTTGGTACAGTCCAAAAAATCAATTTTCGGATGAAAAACGATGACTCCGGACATGTCGAACGTTCCCAAAATGGTCTATAATGATGAAATTTTAACATTTAATCTTTTGACTCTAAATGACTGTTGGATGTGAATTATGACTTTTTCAACTAAAATAAGTGTGTTTAAAGTCATTTCTGTGCCTGAAACGGGTCAAAATTGAAGCTTTTGAGTAAGGAAAACTCTGTAAAAATGGCAATTTTGGTCACTGTGAGGGTTTAAAAAGTGGTTATTCAACATGAGGCACGATCCAATTGACATTTTGAATCATTTTGGGTACAGTCCAAAAAATCAATTTTCGGATGAAAAACGATGACTCCGGACATGTCGAACGTTCCCAAAATGGTCTATAATGATGAAATTTTAACATTTAATCTTTTGACTCTAAATGACTGTTGGATGTGAATTATGACTTTTTCAACTAAAATAAGTGTGTTTAAAGTCATTTTTGTGCCTGAAACGGGTCAAAATTGAAGCTTTTGAGTGAGGAAAACTCTGTAAAAATGGCAATTTTGGTCACTGTGAGGGTTTAAAAAGTGGTTATTCAACATGAGGCAAGATCCAATTGACATTTTGAATCATTTTTGGTACAGTCCAAAAAATCAATTTTCGGATGAAAAACGATGACTCCGGACATGTCGAACGTTCCCAAAATGGTCTATAATGATGAAATTTTAACATTTAATCTTTTGACTCTAAATGACTGTTGGATGTGAATTATGACTTTTTCAACTAAAATAAGTGTGTTTAAAGTCATTTCTGTGCCTGAAACGGGTCAAAATTGAAGCTTTTGAGTAAGGAAAACTCTGTAAAAATGGCAATTTTGGTCACTGTGAGGGTTTAAAAAGTGGTTATTCAACATGAGGCACGATCCAATTGACATTTTGAATCATTTTTGGTACAGTCCAAAAAATCAATTTTCGGATGAAAAACGATGACTCCGGACATGCCGAACGTTCCCAAAATGGTCTATAATGATGAAATTTTAACATTTAATCTTTTGACTCTAAATGACTGTTGGATGTAAATTATGACTTTTTCAACTAAAATATGTGTGTTTAAAGTCATTTCTGTGCCTGAAACGGGTCAAAATTGAAGCTTTTGAGTAAGCAAAACTCTGTAAAAATGGCACTTTTGGTCACTGTGAGGGTTTAAAAAGTGGTTATTCAACAAGAGGCACGATCCAATTGACATTTTGAATCATTTTGGGTACAGTCCAAAAAATCAATTTTCGGATGAAAAACGATGACTCCGGACATGTCGAACGTTCCCAAAATGGTCTATAATGATGAAATTTTAACATTTAATCTTTTGACTCTAAATGACTGTTAGATGTGCATTATGACTTTTTCAACTAAAATAAGTGTGTTTAAAGTCATTTCTGTGCCTGAAACGGGTCAAAATTGAAGCTTTTGAGTAAGCAAAACTCTGTAAAAATGGCAATTTTGGTCACTGTGAGGGTTTAAAAAGTGGTTATTCAACATGAGGCACGATCCAATTGACATTTTGCATCATTTTTGGTACAGTCCAAAAAATCAATTTTCGGATGAAAAACGATGACTCCGGACATGCCGAACGTTCCCAAAATGGTCTATAATGATGACATTTTAACATTTAATCTTTTGACTCTAAATGACTGTTGGATGTGAATTATGACTTTTTCAACTAAAATACGTGTGTTTAAAGTCATTTCTGTGCCTGAAACGGGTCAAAATTGAAGCTTTTGAGTAAGCAAAACTCTGTAAAAATGGCACTTTTGGTCACTGTGAGGGTTTAAAAAGTGGTTATTCAACATGAGGCACGATCCAATTGACATTTTGAATCATTTTGGGTACAGTCCAAAAAATCAATTTTCGGATGAAAAACGATGACTCCGGACATGTCGAACATTCCCAAAATGGTCTATAATGATGAAATTTTAACATTTAATCTTTTGACTCTAAATGACTGTTGGATGTGCATTATGACTTTTTCAACTAAAATAAGTGTGTTTAAAGTCATTTCTGTGCCTGAAACGGGTCAAAATTGAAGCTTTTGAGTAAGCAAAACTCTGTAAAAATGGCAATTTTGGTCACTGTGAGGGTTTAAAAAGTGGTTATTCAACATGAGGCACGATCCATTTGACATTTTGAATAATTTTAGTACAGTCCAAAAAATCAATTTTTGGATGAAAAACGATGACTCCGGACATGTCGAACGTTCACAAAATGGTCTATAATGATGAAATTTTAACATTTAATCTTTTGACTCTAAATGACTGTTGGATGTGCATTATGACTTTTTCAACTAAAATAAGTGTGTTTAAAGTCATTTCTGTGCCTGAAACGGGTCAAAATTGAAGCTTTTGAGTAAGCAAAACTCTGTAAAAATGGCAATTTTGGTCACTGTGAGGGTTTAAAAAGTGGTTATCCAACATGAGGCACGATCCAATTGACATTTTGAATCATTTTTAGTACAGTCCAAAAAATCAATTTTCGGATGAAAAACGATGACTCCGGACATGCCGAACGTTCCCAAAATGGTCTATAATGATGAAATTTTAACATTTAATCTTTTGACTCTAAATGACTGTTGGATGTGAATTCTGACTTTTTCAACTAAAATAAGTGTGTTTAAAGTCATTTCTGTGCCTGAAACGGGTCAAAATTGAAGCTTTTGAGTAAGGAAAACTCTGTAAAAATGGCAATTTTGGTCACTGTGAGGGTTTAAAAAGTGGTTATTCAACATGAGGCACGATCCAATTGACATTTTGAATCATTTTTGGTACAGTCCAAAAAATCAATTTTCGGATGAAAAACGATGACTCCGGACATGCCGAACGTTCCCAAAATGGTCTATAATGATGAAATTTTAACATTTAATCTTTTGACTCTAAATGACTGTTGGATGTGAATTATGACTTTTTCAACTAAAATATGTGTGTTTAAAGTCATTTCTGTGCCTGAAACGGGTCAAAATTGAAGCTTTTGAGTAAGCAAAACTCTGTAAGAATGGCACTTTTGGTCACTGTGAGGGTTTAAAAAGTGGTTATTCAACATGAGGCACGATCCAATTGACATTTTGAATCATTTTGGGTACAGTCCAAAAAATCAATTTTCGGATGAAAAACGATGACTCCGGACATGTCGAACGGTCCCAAAATGGTCTATAATGATGAAATTTTAACATTTAATCTTTTGACTCTAAATGACTGTTAGATGTGCATTATGACTTTTTCAACTAAAATAAGTGTGTTTAAAGTCATTTCTGTGCCTGAAACGGGTCAAAATTGAAGCTTTTGAGTAAGCAAAACTCTGTAAAAATGGCAATTTTGGTCACTGTGAGGGTTTAAAAAGTGGTTATTCAACATGAGGCACGATCCAATTGACATTTTGCATCATTTTTGGTACAGTCCAAAAAATCAATTTTCGGATGAAAAACGATGACTCCGGACATGCCGAACGTTCCCAAAATGGTCTATAATGATGAAATTTTAACATTTAATCTTTTGACTCTAAATGACTGTTGGATGTGAATTATGACTTTTTCAACTAAAATACGTGTGTTTAAAGTCATTTCTGTGCCTGAAACGGGTCAAAATTGAAGCTTTTGAGTAAGCAAAACTCTGTAAAAATTGCACTTTTGGTCACTGTGAGGGTTTAAAAAGTGGTTATTCAACATGAGGCACGATCCAATTGACATTTTGAATAATTTTGGTACAGTCCAAAAAATCAATTTTCGGATGAAAAACGATGACTCCGGACATGCCGAACGTTCCCAAAATGGTCTATAATGATTAAATTTTAACATTTAATCTTTTGACTCTAAATGACTGTTGGATGTGAATTATGACTTTTTCAACTAAAATATGTGTGTTTAAAGTCATTTCTGTGCCTGAAACGGGTCAAAATTGAAGCTTTTGAGTAAGCAAAACTCTGTAAAAATGGCACTTTTGCTCACTGTGAGGGTTTAAAAAGTGGTTATTCAACATGAGGCACGATCCAATTGACATTTTGAATCATTTTGGGTACAGTCCAAAAAATCAATTTTCGGATGAAAAACGATGACTCCGGACATGTCGAACATTCCCAAAATGGTCTATAATGATGAAATTTTAACATTTAATCTTTTGACTCTAAATGACTGTTGGATGTGCATTATGACTTTTTCAACTAAAATAAGTGTGTTTAAAGTCATTTCTGTGCCTGAAACGGGTCAAAATTGAAGCTTTTGAGTAAGCAAAACTCTGTAAAAATGGCAATTTTGGTCACTGTGAGGGTTTAAAAAGTGGTTATTCAACATGAGGCACGATCCAATTGACATTTTGAATCATTTTGGGTACAGTCCAAAAAATCAATTTTCGGATGAAAAACGATGACTCCGGACATGTCGAACGTTCCCAAAATGGTCTATAATGATGACATTTTAACATTTAATCTTTTGAGTCTAAATGACTTTTGGATGTGCATTATGACTTTTTCAACTAAAATAAGTGTGTTTAAAGTCATTTCTGTGCCTGAAACGGGTCAAAATTGAAGCTTTTGAGTAAGGAAAACTCTGTAAAAATGGCAATTTTGGTCACTGTGAGGGTTTAAAAAGTGGTTATTCAACATGAGGCACGATCCAATTGACATTTTGAATCATTTTGGGTACAGTCCAAAAAATCAATTTTCGGATGAAAAACGATGACTCCGGACATGTCGAACGTTCCCAAAATGGTCTATAATGATGAAATTTTAACATTTAATCTTTTGACTCTTAATGACTGTTGGATGTGAATTATGACTTTTTCAACTAAAATAAGTGTGTTTAAAGTCATTTCTGTGCCTGAAACGGGTCAAAATTGAAGCTTTTGAGTAAGGAAAAGTCTGTAAAAATGGCAATTTTGGTCACTGTGAGGGTTTAAAAAGTGGTTATCCAACATGAGGCACGATCCAATTGACATTTTGAATCATTTTTAGTACAGTCCAAAAAATCAATTTTCGGATGAAAAACGATGACTCCGGACATGCCGAACGTTCCCAAAATGGTCTATAATGATGAAATTTTAACATTTAATCTTTTGACTCTAAATGACTGTTGGATGTGAATTCTGACTTTTTCAACTAAAATAAGTGTGTTTAAAGTCATTTCTGTGCCTGAAACGGGTCAAAATTGAAGCTTTTGAGTAAGGAAAACTCTGTAAAAATGGCAATTTTGGTCACTGTGAGGGTTTAAAAAGTGGTTATTCAACATGAGGCAAGATCCAATTGACATTTTGAATCATTTTTGGTACAGTCCAAAAAATCAATTTTCGGATGAAAAACGATGACTCCGGACATGTCGAACGTTCCCAAAATGGTCTATAATGATGAAATTTTACCATTTAATCTTTTGACTCTAAATGACTGTTGGATGTGAATTATGACTTTTTCAACTAAAATAAGTGTGTTTAAAGTCATTTCTGTGCCTGAAACGGGTCAAAGTTGAAGCTTTTGAGTAAGGAAAACTCTGTAAAAATGGCAATTTTGGTCACTGTGAGGGTTTAAAAAGTGGTTATTCAACATGAGGCATGATCCAATTGACATTTTGAATCATTTTTGGTACAGCCCAAAAAATCAATTTTCGGGTGAAAAACGATGACTCCGGACGTGCCGAACGTTCCCAAAATGGTCTATAATGATGAAATTTTAACATTTAATCTTTTGACTCTAAATGACTGTTGGATGTGAATTATGACTTTTTCAACTAAAATACGTGTGTTTAAAGTCATTTCTGTGCCTGAAACGGGTCAAAATTGAAGCTTTTGAGTAAGCAAAACTCTGTAAAAATGGCACTTTTGGTCACTGTGAGGGTTTAAAAAGTGGTTATTCAACATGAGGCACGATCCAATTGACATTTTGAATCATTTTGGGTACAGTCCAAAAAATCAATTTTCGGATGAAAAACGATGACTCCGGACATGCAGAACGTTCCCAAAATGGTCTATAATGATGAAATTTTAACATTTAATCTTTTGACTCTAAATGACTGTTGGATGTGAATTATGACTTTTTCAACTAAAATATGTGTGTTTAAAGTCATTTCTGTGCCTGAAACGGGTCAAAATTGAAGCTTTTGAGTAAGCAAAACTCTGTAAAAATGGCACTTTTGGTCACTGTGAGGGTTTAAAAAGTGGTTATTCAACATGAGGCACGATCCAATTGACATTTTGAATCATTTTGGGTACAGTCTAAAAAATCAATTTTCGGATGAAAAACGATGACTCCGGACATGTCGAACGTTCCCAAAATGGTCTCTAATGATGAAATTTTAACATTTAATCTTTTGACTCTAAATGACTGTTGGATGTGCATTATGACTTTTTCAACTAAAATAAGTGTGTTTAAAGTCATTTCTGTGCCTGAAACGGGTCAAAATTGAAGCTTTTGAGTAAGCAAAACTCTGTAAAAATGGCAATTTTGGTCACTGTGAGGGTTTAAAAAGTGGTTATTCAACATGAGGCACGATCCAATTGACATTTTGAATCATTTTTGGTACAGTCCAAAAAATCAATTTTCGGATGAAAAACGATGACTCCGGACATGTCGAACGTTCCCAAAATGGTCTATAATGATGAAATTTTAACATTTAATCTTTTGACACTAAATGACCGTTGGATGTGAATTATGACTTTTTCAACTAAAATAAGTGTGTTTAAAGTCATTTCTGTGCCTGAAATGGGTCAAAATTTAAGCTTTTGAGTAAGGAAAACTCTGTAAAAATGTCAATTTTGGTCACTGTGAGGGTTTAAAAAGTGGTTATTCAACATGAGGCACGATCCAATTGACATTTTGAATCATTTTGGGTACAGTCCAAAAAATCAATTTTCGGATGAAAAACGATGACTCCGGACATGTCGAACGTTCCCAAAATGGTCTATAATGATGACATTTTAACATTTAATCTTTTGACTCTAAATGACTGTTGGATGTGAATTATGACTTTTTCAACTAAAATAAGTGTGTTTAAAGTCATTTCTGTGCCTGAAACGGGTCAAAATTGAAGCTTTTGAGTGAGGAAAACTCTGTAAAAATGGCAATTTTGGTCACTGTGAGGGTTTAAAAAGTGGTTATTCAACATGAGGCACGATCCATTTGACATTTTGAATAATTTTAGTACAGTCCAAAAAATCAATTTTTGGATGAAAAACGATGACTCCGGACATGTCGAACGTTCACAAAATGGTCTATAATGATGAAATTTTAACATTTAATCTTTTGACTCTAAATGACTGTTGGATGTGCATTATGACTTTTTCAACTAAAATAAGTGTGTTTAAAGTCATTTCTGTGCCTGAAACGGGTCAAAATTGAAGCTTTTGAGTAAGCAAAACTCTGTAAAAATGGCAATTTTGGTCACTGTGAGGGTTTAAAAAGTGGTTATCCAACATGAGGCACGATCCAATTGACATTTTGAATCATTTTTAGTACAGTCCAAAAAATCAATTTTCGGATGAAAAACGATGACTCCGGACATGCCGAACGTTCCCAAAATGGTCTATAATGATGAAATTTTAACATTTAATCTTTTGACTCTAAATGACTGTTGGATGTGAATTCTGACTTTTTCAACTAAAATAAGTGTGTTTAAAGTCATTTCTGTGCCTGAAACGGGTCAAAATTGAAGCTTTTGAGTAAGGAAAACTCTGTAAAAATGGCAATTTTGGTCACTGTGAGGGTTTAAAAAGTGGTTATTCAACATGAGGCACGATCCAATTGACATTTTGAATCATTTTTGGTACAGTCCAAAAAATCAATTTTCGGATGAAAAACGATGACTCCGGACATGCCAAACGTTCCCAAAATGGTCTATAATGATGAAATTTTAACATTTAATCTTTTGACTCTAAATGACTGTTGGATGTGAATTATGACTTTTTCAACTAAAATACGTGTGTTTAAAGTCATTTCTGTGCCTGAAACGGGTCAAAATTGAAGCTTTTGAGTAAGCAAAACTCTGTAAAAATGGCACTTTTGGTCACTGTGAGGGTTTAAAAAGTGGTTATTCAACATGAGGCACGATCCAATTGACATTTAGAATCATTTTGGGTACAGTCCAAAAAATCAATTTTCGGATGAAAAACGATGACTCCGGACATGTCGAACGTTCCCAAAATGGTCTATAATGATGAAATTTTAACATTTAATCTTTTGACTCTAAATGACTGTTGGATGTGAATTATGACTTTTTCAACTAAAATATGTGTGTTTAAAGTCATTTCTGTGCCTGAAACGGGTCAAAATTGAAGCTTTTGAGTAAGCAAAACTCTGTAAAAATGGCACTTTTGGTCACTGTGAGGGTTTAAAAAGTGGTTATTCAACATGAGGCACTATCCAATTGACATTTTGAATCATTTTGGGTACAGTCCAAAAAATCAATTTTCGGATGAAAAACGATGACTCCGGACATGTCGAACGTTCCCAAAATGGTCTATAATGATGAAATTTTAACATTTAATCTTTTGACTCTAAATGACTGTTAGATGTGCATTATGACTTTTTCAACTAAAATAAGTGTGTTTAAAGTCATTTCTGTGCCTGAAACGGGTCAAAATTGAAGCTTTGAGTAAGCAAAACTCTGTAAAAATGGCAATTTTGGTCACTGTGAGGGTTTAAAAAGTGGTTATTCAACATGAGGCACGATCCAATTGACATTTTGAATCATTTTTGGTACAGTCCAAAAAATCAATTTTCGGATGAAAAACGATGACTCCGCACATGTCGAACGTTCCCAAAATGGTCTATAATGATGAAATTTTAACATTTAATCTTTTGACACTAAATGACAGTTGGATGTGAATTATGACTTTTTCAACTAAAATAAGTGTGTTTAAAGTCATTTCTGTGCCTGAAATGGGTCAAAATTGAAGCTTTTGAGTAAGGAAAACTCTGTAAAAATGGCAATTTTGGTCACTGTGAGGGTTTAAAAAGTGGTTATTCAACATGAGGCACGATCCAATTGACATTTTGAATCATTTTTGGTACAGTCCAAAAAATCAATTTTCGGATGAAAAACGATGACTCCGGACATGCCGAACGTTCCCAAAATGGTCTATAATGATGAAATTTTAACATTTAATCTTTTGACTCTAAATGACTGTTGGATGTGAATTATGACTTTTTCAACTAAAATACGTGTGTTTAAAGTCATTTCTGTGCCTGAAACGGGTCAAAATTGAAGCTTTTGAGTAAGCAAATCTCTGTAAAAATTGCACTTTTGGTCACTGTGAGGGTTTAAAAAGTGGTTATTCAACATGAGGCACGATCCAATTGACATTTTGAATAATTTTGGTACAGTCCAAAAAATCAATTTTCGGATGAAAAACGATGACTCCGGACATGCCGAACGTTCCCAAAATGGTCTATAATGATGAAATTTTAACATTTAATCTTTTGACTCTAAATGACTGTTGGATGTGAATTATGACTTTTTCAACTAAAATATGTGTGTTTAAAGTCATTTCTGTGCCTGAAACGGGTCAAAATTGAAGCTTTTGAGTAAGCAAAACTCTGTAAAAATGGCACTTTTGGTCACTGTGAGGGTTTAAAAAGTGGTTATTCAACATGAGGCACGATCCAATTGACATTTTGAATCATTTTGGGTACAGTCCAAAAAATCAATTTTCGGATGAAAAACGATGACTCCGGACATGTCGAACGTTCCCAAAATGGTCTATAATGATGAAATTTTAACATTTAATCTTTTGACTCTTAATGACTGTTGGATGTGAATTATGACTTTTTCAACTAAAATAAGTGTGTTTAAAGTCATTACTGTGCCTGAAACGGGTCAAAATTGAAGCTTTTGAGTAAGCAAAACTCTGTAAAAATGGCAATTTTGGTCACTGTGAGGGTTTAAAAAGTGGTTATTCAACATGAGGCACGATCCAATTGACATTTTGAATCATTTTGGGTACAGTCCAAAAAATCAATTTTCGGATGAAAAACGATGACTCCGGACATGTCGAACGTTCCCAAAATGGTCTATAATGATGAAATTTTAACATTTAATCTTTTGACTCTAAATGACTGTTGGATGTGCATTATGACTTTTTCAACTAAAATAAGTGTGTTTAAAGTCATTTCTGTGCCTGAAACGGGTCAAAATTGAAGGTTTTGAGTAAGGAAAACTCTGTAAAAATGGCAATTTTGGTCACTGTGAGGGTTTAAAAAGTGGTTATTCCACATGAGGCACGATCCAATTGACATTTTGAATCATTTTTGGTACAGTCCAAAAAATCAATTTTCGGATGAAAAACGATGACTCCGGACATGCCGAACGTTCCCAAAATGGTCTATAATGATGAAATTTTAACATTTAATCTTTTGACTCTAAATGACTGTTGGATGTGCATTATGACTTTTTCAACTAAAATAGGTGTGTTTAAAGTCATTTCTGTGCCTGAAACGGGTCAAAATTGAAGCTTTTGAGTAAGCAAAACTCTGTAAAAATGGCAATTTTGGTCACTGTGAGGGTTTAAAAAGTGGTTATTCAACATGAGGCACGATCCAATTGACATTTTGAATCATTTTTGGTACAGTCCAAAAAATCAATTTTCGGATGAAAAACGATGACTCCGGACATGTCGAACGTTCCCAAAATGGTCTATAATGATGAAATTTTAACATTTAATCTTTTGACACTAAATGACCGTTGGATGTGAATTATGACTTTTTCAACTAAAATAAGTGTGTTTAAAGTCATTTCTGTGCCTGAAATGGGTCAAAATTGAAGCTTTTGAGTAAGGAAAACTCTGTAAAAATGGCAATTTTGGTCACTGTGAGGGTTTAAAAAGTGGTTATTCAACATGAGGCACGATCCAATTGACATTTTGAATCATTTTGGGTACAGTCCAAAAAATCAATTTTCGGATGAAAAACGATGACTCCGGACATGCCGAACGTTCCCAAAATGGTCTATAATGATGAAATTTTAACATTTAATCTTTTGACTCTAAATGACTGTCGGATGTGCATTATGACTTTTTCAACTAAAATAAGTGTGTTTAAAGTCATTTCTGTGCCTGAAACGGGTCAAAATTGAAGCTTTTGAGTAAGCAAAACTCTGTAAAAATTGCAATTTTGGTCACTGTGAGGGTTTAAAAAGTGGTTATCCAACATGAGGCACGATCCAATTGACATTTTGAATCATTTTTAGTACAGTCCAAAAAATCAATTTTCGGATGAAAAACGATGACTCCGGACATGCCGAACGTTCCCAAAATGGTCTATAATGATGAAATTTTAACATTTAATCTTTTGACTCTAAATGACTGTTGGATGTGCATTATGACTTTTTCAACTAAAATAAGTGTGTTTAAAGTCATTTCTGTGCCTGAAAAGGGTCAAAATTGAAGCTTTTGAGTAAGCAAAACTCTGTAAAAATGGCAATTTTGGTCACTGTGAGGGTTTAAAAAGTGGTTATCCAACATGAGGCACGATCCAATTGACATTTTGAATCATTTTTAGTACAGTCCAAAAAATCAATTTTCGGATGAAAAACGATGACTCCGGACATGCCGAACGTTCCCAAAATGGTCTATAATGATGAAATTTTAACATTTAATCTTTTGACTCTAAATAACTGTTGGATGTGAATTCTGACTTTTTCAACTAAAATAAGTGTGTTTAAAGTCATTTCTGTGCCTGAAACGGGTCAAAATTGAAGCTTTTGAGTAAGAAAAACTCTGTAAAAATGGCAATTTTGGTCACTGTGAGGGTTTAAAAAGTGGTTATTCAACATGAGGCAAGATCCAATTGACATTTTGAATCATTTTTGGTACAGTCCAAAAAATCAATTTTCGGATGAAAAACGATGACTCCGGACATGTCGAACGTTCCCAAAATGGTCTATAATGATGAAATTTTAACATTTAATCTTTTGACTCTAAATGACTGTTGGATGTGAATTATGACTTTTTCAACTAAAATAAGTGTGTTTAAAGTCATTTCTGTGCCTGAAACGGGTCAAAATTGAAGCTTTTGAGTAAGCAAAACTCTGTAAAAATGGCAATTTTGGTCACTGTGAGGGTTTAAAAAGTGGTTATTCAACATGAGGCACGATCCAATTGACATTTTGCATCATTTTTGGTACAGTCCAAAAAATCAATTTTCGGATGAAAAACGATGACTCCGGACATGCCGAACGTTCCCAAAATGGTCTATAATGATGAAATTTTAACATTTAATCTTTTGACTCTAAATGACTGTTGGATGTGAATTATGACTTTTTCAACTAAAATACGTGTGTTTAAAGTCATTTCTGTGCCTGAAACGGGTCAAAATTGAAGCTTTTGAGTAAGCAAAACTCTGTAAAAATTGCACTTTTGGTCACTGTGAGGGTTTAAAAAGTGGTTATTCAACATGAGGCACGATCCAATTGACATTTTGAATAATTTTGGTACAGTCCAAAAAATCAATTTTCGGATGAAAAACGATGACTCCGGACATGCCGAACGTTCCCAAAATGGTCTATAATGATTAAATTTTAACATTTAATCTTTTGACTCTAAATGACTGTTGGATGTGAATTATGACTTTTTCAACTAAAATATGTGTGTTTAAAGTCATTTCTGTGCCTGAAACGGGTCAAAATTGAAGCTTTTGAGTAAGCAAAACTCTGTAAAAATGGCACTTTTGGTCACTGTGAGGGTTTAAAAAGTGGTTATTCAACATGAGGCACGATCCAATTGACATTTTGAATCATTTTGGGTACAGTCCAAAAAATCAATTTTCGGATGAAAAACGATGACTCCGGACATGTCGAACATTCCCAAAATGGTCTATAATGATGAAATTTTAACATTTAATCTTTTGACTCTAAATGACTGTTGGATGTGCATTATGACTTTTTCAACTAAAATAAGTGTGTTTAAAGTCATTTCTGTGCATGAAACGGGTCAAAATTGAAGCTTTTGAGTAAGCAAAACTCTGTAAAAATTGCAATTTTGGTCACTGTGAGGGTTTAAAAGTGGTTATCCAACATGAGGCACGATCCAATTGACATTTTGAATCATTTTTAGTACAGTCCAAAAAATCAATTTTCGGATGAAAAACGATGACTCCGGACATGCCGAACGTTCCCAAAATGGTCTATAATGATGAAATTTTAACATTTAATCTTTTGACTCTAAATGACTGTTGGATGTGAATTCTGACTTTTTCAACTAAAATAAGTGTGTTTAAAGTCATTTCTGTGCCTGAAACGGGTCAAAATTGAAGCTTTTGAGTAAGGAAAACTCTGTAAAAATGGCAATTTTGGTCACTGTGAGGGTTTAAAAAGTGGTTATTCAACATGAGGCAAGATCCAATTGACATTTTGAATCATTTTTGGTACAGTCCAAAAAATCAATTTTCGGATGAAAAACGATGACTCCGGACATGCCGAACGTTCCCAAAATGGTCTATAATGATGAAATTTTAACATTTAATCTTTTGACTCTAAATGACTGTTGGATGTGAATTATGACTTTTTCAACTAAAATACGTGTGTTTAAAGTCATTTCTGTGCCTGAAACGGGTCAAAATTGAAGCTTTTGAGTAAGCAAAACTCTGTAAAAATTGCACTTTTGGTCACTGTGAGGGTTTAAAAAGTGGTTATTCAACATGAGGCACGATCCAATTGACATTTTGAATAATTTTGGTACAGTCCAAAAAATCAATTTTCGGATGAAAAACGATGACTCCGGACATGCCGAACGTTCCCAAAATGGTCTATAATGATTAAATTTTAACATTTAATCTTTTGACTCTAAATGACTGTTGGATGTGAATTATGACTTTTTCAACTAAAATATGTGTGTTTAAAGTCATTTCTGTGCCTGAAACGGGTCAAAATTAAAGCTTTTGAGTAAGCAAAACTCTGTAAAAATGGCACTTTTGGTCACTGTGAGGGTTTAAAAAGTGGTTATTCAACATGAGGCACGATCCAATTGACATTTTGAATCATTTTGGGTACAGTCCAAAAAATCAATTTTCGGATGAAAAACGATGACTCCGGACATGTCGAACATTCCCAAAATGGTCTATAATGATGAAATTTTAACATTTAATCTTTTGACTCTAAATGACTGTTGGATGTGCATTATGACTTTTTCAACTAAAATAAGTGTGTTTAAAGTCATTTCTGTGCCTGAAACGGGTCAAAATTGAAGCTTTTGAGTAAGCAAAACTCTGTAAAAATGGCAATTTTGGTCACTGTGAGGGTTTAAAAAGTGGTTATTCAACATGAGGCACGATCCAATTGACATTTTGAATCATTTTGGGTACAGTCCAAAAAATCAATTTTCGGATGAAAAACGATGACTCCGGACATGTCGAACGTTCCCAAAATGGTCTATAATGATGAAATTTTAACATTTAATCTTTTGAGTCTAAATGACTGTTGGATGTGCATTATGACTTTTTCAACTAAAATAAGTGTGTTTAAAGTCATTTCTGTGCCTGAAACGGGTCAAAATTGAAGCTTTTGAGTAAGGAAAACTCTGTAAAAATGGCAATTTTGGTCACTGTGAGGGTTTAAAAAGTGGTTATTCAACATGAGGCACGATCCAATTGACATTTTGAATCATTTTTGGTACAGTCCAAAAAATCAATTTTCGGATGAAAAACGATGACTCCGGACATGCCAAACGTTCCCAAAATGGTCTATAATGATGAAATTTTAACATTTAATCTTTTGACTCTAAATGACTGTTGGATGTGAATTATGACTTTTTCAACTAAAATATGTGTGTTTAAAGTCATTTCTGTGCCTGAAACGGGTCAAAATTGAAGCTTTTGAGTAAGCAAAACTCTGTAAAAATGGCACTTTTGGTCACTGTGAGGGTTTAAAAAGTGGTTATTCAACATGAGGCACTATCCAATTGACATTTTGAATCATTTTGGGTACAGTCCAAAAAATCAATTTTCGGATGAAAAACGATGACTCCGGACATGTCGAACGTTCCCAAAATGGTCTATAATGATGAAATTTTAACATTTAATCTTTTGACTCTAAATGACTGTTAGATGTGCATTATGACTTTTTCAACTAAAATAAGTGTGTTTAAAGTCATTTCTGTGCCTGAAACGGGTCAAAATTGAAGCTTTGAGTAAGCAAAACTCTGTAAAAATGGCAATTTTGGTCACTGTGAGGGTTTAAAAAGTGGTTATTCAACATGAGGCACGATCCAATTGACATTTTGAATCATTTTTGGTACAGTCCAAAAAATCAATTTTCGGATGAAAAACGATGACTCCGCACATGTCGAACGTTCCCAAAATGGTCTATAATGATGAAATTTTAATATTTAATCTTTTGACACTAAATGACAGTTGGATGTGAATTATGACTTTTTCAACTAAAATAAGTGTGTTTAAAGTCATTTCTGTGCCTGAAATGGGTCAAAATTGAAGCTTTTGAGTAAGGAAAACTCTGTAAAAATGGCAATTTTGGTCACTGTGAGGGTTTAAAAAGTGGTTATTCAACATGAGGCACGATCCAATTGACATTTTGAATCATTTTTGGTACAGTCCAAAAAATCAATTTTCGGATGAAAAACGATGACTCCGGACATGCCGAACGTTCCCAAAATGGTCTATAATGATGAAATTTTAACATTTAATCTTTTGACTCTAAATGACTGTTGGATGTGAATTATGACTTTTTCAACTAAAATACGTGTGTTTAAAGTCATTTCTGTGCCTGAAACGGGTCAAAATTGAAGCTTTTGAGTAAGCAAATCTCTGTAAAAATTGCACTTTTGGTCACTGTGAGGGTTTAAAAAGTGGTTATTCAACATGAGGCACAATCCAATTGACATTTTGAATAATTTTGGTACAGTCCAAAAAATCAATTTTCGGATGAAAAACGATGACTCCGGACATGCCGAACGTTCCCAAAATGGTCTATAATGATGAAATTTTAACATTTAATCTTTTGACTCTAAATGACTGTTGGATGTGAATTATGACTTTTTCAACTAAAATATGTGTGTTTAAAGTCATTTCTGTGCCTGAAACGGGTCAAAATTGAAGCTTTTGAGTAAGCAAAACTCTGTAAAAATGGCACTTTTGGTCACTGTGAGGGTTTAAAAAGTGGTTATTCAACATGAGGCACGATCCAATTGACATTTTGAATCATTTTGGGTACAGTCCAAAAAATCAATTTTCGGATGAAAAACGATGACTCCGGACATGTCGAACGTTCCCAAAATGGTCTATAATGATGAAATTTTAACATTTAATCTTTTGACTCTTAATGACTGTTGGATGTGAATTATGACTTTTTCAACTAAAATAAGTGTGTTTAAAGTCATTACTGTGCCTGAAACGGGTCAAAATTGAAGCTTTTGAGTAAGCAAAACTCTGTAAAAATGGCAATTTTGGTCACTGTGAGGGTTTAAAAAGTGGTTATTCAACATGAGGCACGATCCAATTGACATTTTGAATCATTTTGGGTACAGTCCAAAAAATCAATTTTCGGATGAAAAACGATGACTCCGGACATGTCGAACGTTCCCAAAATGGTCTATAATGATGAAATTTTAACATTTAATCTTTTGACTCTAAATGACTGTTGGATGTGCATTATGACTTTTTCAACTAAAATAAGTGTGTTTAAAGTCATTTCTGTGCCTGAAACGGGTCAAAATTGAAGGTTTTGAGTAAGGAAAACTCTGTAAAAATGGCAATTTTGGTCACTGTGAGGGTTTAAAAAGTGGTTATTCAACATGAGGCACGATCCAATTGACATTTTGAATCATTTTGGGTACAGTCCAAAAAATCAATTTTCGGATGAAAAACGATGACTCCGGACATGTCGAACGTTCCCAAAATGGTCTATAATGATGAAATTTTAACATTTAATCTTTTGACTCTAAATGACTGTTGGATGTGAATTATGACTTTTTCAACTAAAATAAGTGTGTTTAAAGTCATTTCTGTGCCTGAAACGGGTCAAAATTGAAGCTTTTGAGTGAGGAAAACTCTGTAAAAATGGCAATTTTGGTCACTGTGAGGGTTTAAAAAGTGGTTATTCAACATGAGGCACGATCCAATTGACATTTTGAATAATTTTAGTACAGTCCAAAAAATCAATTTTCGGATGAAAAACGATGACTCCGGACATGCCGAACGTTCCCAAAATGGTCTATAATGATGAAATTTTAACATTTAATCTTTTGACTCTAAATGACTGTCGGATGTGCATTATGACTTTTTCAACTAAAATAAGTGTGTTTAAAGTCATTTCTGTGCCTGAAACGGGTCAAAATTGAAGCTTTTGAGTAAGCAAAACTCTGTAAAAATGGCAATTTTGGTCACTGTGAGGGTTTAAAAAGTGGTTATCCAACATGAGGCATGATCCAATTGACATTTTGAATCATTTTTAGTACAGTCCAAAAAATCAATTTTCGGATGAAAAACGATGACTCCGGACATGCCGAACGTTCCCAAAATGGTCTATAATGATGAAATTTTAACATTTAATCTTTTGACTCTAAATGACTGTTGGATGTGCATTATGACTTTTTCAACTAAAATAAGTGTGTTTAAAGTCATTTCTGTGCCTGAAAAGGGTCAAAATTGAAGCTTTTGAGTAAGCAAAACTCTGTAAAAATGGCAATTTTGGTCACTGTGAGGGTTTAAAAAGTGGTTATCCAACATGAGGCACGATCCAATTGACATTTTGAATCATTTTTAGTACAGTCCAAAAAATCAATTTTCGGATGAAAAACGATGACTCCGGACATGCCGAACGTTCCCAAAATGGTCTATAATGATGAAATTTTAACATTTAATCTTTTGACTCTAAATGACTGTTGGATGTGCATTATGACTTTTTCAACTAAAATAAGTGTGTTTAAAGTCATTTCTGTGCCTGAAACGGGTCAAAATTGAAGCTTTTGAGTAAGCAAAACTCTGTAAAAATGGCAATTTTGGTCACTGTGAGGGTTTAAAAAGTGGTTATCCAACATGAGGCACGATCCAATTGACATTTTGAATCATTTTTAGTACAGTCCAAAAAATCAATTTTCGGATGAAAAACGATGACTCCGGACATGCCGATCGTTCCCAAAATGGTCTATAATGATGAAATTTTAACATTTAATCTTTTGACTCTAAATAACTGTTGGATGTGAATTCTGACTTTTTCAACTAAAATAAGTGTGTTTAAAGTCATTTCTGTGCCTGAAACGGGTCAAAATTGAAGCTTTTGAGTAAGAAAAACTCTGTAAAAATGGCAATTTTGGTCACTGTGAGGGTTTAAAAAGTGGTTATTCAACATGAGGCAAGATCCAATTGACATTTTGAATCATTTTTGGTACAGTCCAAAAAATCAATTTTCGGATGAAAAACGATGACTCCGGACATGTCGAACGTTCCCAAAATGGTCTATAATGATGAAATTTTAACATTTAATCTTTTGACTCTAAATGACTGTTGGATGTGAAATATGACTTTTTCAACTAAAATAAGTGTGTTTAAAGTCATTTCTGTGCCTGAAACGGGTCAAAATTGAAGCTTTTGAGTAAGCAAAACTCTGTAAAAATGGCAATTTTGGTCACTGTGAGGGTTTAAAAAGTGGTTATTCAACATGAGGCACGATCCAATTGACATTTTGCATCATTTTTGGTACAGTCCAAAAAATCAATTTTCGGATGAAAAACGATGACTCCGGACATGCCGAACGTTCCCAAAATGGTCTATAATGATGAAATTTTAACATTTAATCTTTTGACTCTAAATGACTGTTGGATGTGAATTATGACTTTTTCAACTAAAATACGTGTGTTTAAAGTCATTTCTGTGCCTGAAACGGGTCAAAATTGAAGCTTTTGAGTAAGCAAAACTCTGTAAAAATTGCACTTTTGGTCACTGTGAGGGTTTAAAAAGTGGTTATTCAACATGAGGCACGATCCAATTGACATTTTGAATAATTTTGGTACAGTCCAAAAAATCAATTTTCGGATGAAAAACGATGACTCCGGACATGCCGAACGTTCCCAAAATGGTCTATAATGATTAAATTTTAACATTTAATCTTTTGACTCTAAATGACTGTTGGATGTGAATTATGACTTTTTCAACTAAAATATGTGTGTTTAAAGTCATTTCTGTGCCTGAAACGGGTCAAAATTGAAGCTTTTGAGTAAGCAAAACTCTGTAAAAATGGCACTTTTGGTCACTGTGAGGGTTTAAAAAGTGGTTATTCAACATGAGGCACGATCCAATTGACATTTTGAATCATTTTGGGTACAGTCCAAAAAATCAATTTTCGGATGAAAAACGATGACTCCGGACATGTCGAACATTCCCAAAATGGTCTATAATGAAGAAATTTTAACATTTAATCTTTTGACTCTAAATGACTGTTGGATGTGCATTATGACTTTTTCAACTAAAATAAGTGTGTTTAAAGTCATTTCTGTGCCTGAAACGGGTCAAAATTGAAGCTTTTGAGTAAGCAAAACTCTGTAAAAATGGCAATTTTGGTCACTGTGAGGGTTTAAAAGTGGTTATCCAACATGAGGCACGATCCAATTGACATTTTGAATCATTTTTAGTACAGTCCAAAAAATCAATTTTCGGATGAAAAACGATGACTCCGGACATGCCGAACGTTCCCAAAATGGTCTATAATGATGAAATTTTAACATTTAATCTTTTGACTCTAAATGACTGTTGGATGTGAATTCTGACTTTTTCAACTAAAATAAGTGTGTTTAAAGTCATTTCTGTGCCTGAAACGGGTCAAAATTGAAGCTTTTGAGTAAGGAAAACTCTGTAAAAATGGCAATTTTGGTCACTGTGAGGGTTTAAAAAGTGGTTATTCAACATGAGGCAAGATCCAATTGACATTTTGAATCATTTTTGGTACAGTCCAAAAAATCAATTTTCGGATGAAAAACAATGACTCCGGACATGTCGAACGTTCCCAAAATGGTCTATAATGATGAAATTTTAACATTTAATCTTTTGACTCTAAATGACTGTTGGATGTGAATTATGACTTTTTCAACTAAAATAAGTGTGTTTAAAGTCATTTCTGTGCCTGAAACGGGTCAAAATTGAAGCTTTTGAGTAAGCAAAACTCTGTAAAAAAGGCAATTTTGGTCACTGTGAGGGTTTAAAAAGTGGTTATTCAACATGAGGCACGATCCAATTGTATTTTGCATCATTTTTGGTACAGTCCAAAAAATCAATTTTCGGATGAAAAACGATGACTCCGGACATGCCGAACGTTCCCAAAATGGTCTATAATGATGAAATTTTAACATTTAATCTTTTGACTCTAAATGACTGTTGGATGTGAATTATGACTTTTTCAACTAAAATACGTGTGTTTAAAGTCATTTCTGTGCCTGAAACGGGTCAAAATTGAAGCTTTTGAGTAAGCAAAACTCTGTAAAAATTGCACTTTTGGTCACTGTGAGGGTTTAAAAAGTGGTTATTCAACATGAGGCACGATCCAATTGACATTTTGAATAATTTTGGTACAGTCCAAAAAATCAATTTTCGGATGAAAAACGATGACTCCGGACATGCCGAACGTTCCCAAAATGGTCTATAATGATTAAATTTTAACATTTAATCTTTTGACTCTAAATGACTGTTGGATGTGAATTATGACTTTTTCAACTAAAATATGTGTGTTTAAAGTCATTTCTGTGCCTGAAACGGGTCAAAATTGAAGCTTTTGAGTAAGCAAAACTCTGTAAAAATGGCACTTTTGGTCACTGTGAGGGTTTAAAAAGTGGTTATTCAACATGAGGCACGATCCAATTGACATTTTGAATCATTTTGGGTACAGTCCAAAAAATCAATTTTCGGATGAAAAACGATGACTCCGGACATGTCGAACATTCCCAAAATGGTCTATAATGATGAAATTTTAACATTTAATCTTTTGACTCTAAATGACTGTTGGATGTGCATTATGACTTTTTCAACTAAAATAAGTGTGTTTAAAGTCATTTCTGTGCCTGAAACGGGTCAAAATTGAAGCTTTTGAGTAAGCAAAACTCTGTAAAAATGGCAATTTTGGTCACTGTGAGGGTTTAAAAAGTGGTTATTCAACATGAGGCACGATCCAATTGACATTTTGAATCATTTTGGGTACAGTCCAAAAAATCAATTTTCGGATGAAAAACGATGACTCCGGACATGTCGAACGTTCCCAAAATGGTCTATAATGATGAAATTTTAACATTTAATCTTTTGAGTCTAAATGACTGTTGGATGTGCATTATGACTTTTTCAACTAAAATAAGTGTGTTTAAAGTCATTTCTGTGCCTGAAACGGGTCAAAATTGAAGCTTTTGAGTAAGGAAAACTCTGTAAAAATGGCAATTTTGGTCACTGTGAGGGTTTAAAAAGTGGTTATTCAACATGAGGCACGATCCAATTGACATTTTGAATCATTTTGGGTACAGTCCAAAAAATCAATTTTCGGATGAAAAACGATGACTCCGGACATGTCGAACGTTCCCAAAATGGTCTATAATGATGAAATTTTAACATTTAATCTTTTGACTCTTAATGACTGTTGGATGTGAATTATGACTTTTTCAACTAAAATAAGTGTGTTTAAAGTCATTTCTGTGCCTGAAACGGGTCAAAATTGAAGCTTTTGAGTAAGGAAAAGTCTGTAAAAATGGCAATTTTGGTCACTGTGAGGGTTTAAAAAGTGGTTATCCAACATGAGGCACGATCCAATTGACATTTTGAATCATTTTTAGTACAGTCCAAAAAATCAATTTTCGGATGAAAAACGATGACTCCGGACATGCCGAACGTTCCCAAAATGGTCTATAATGATGAAATTTTAACATTTAATCTTTTGACTCTAAATGACTGTTGGATGTGAATTCTGACTTTTTCAACTAAAATAAGTGTGTTTAAAGTCATTTCTGTGCCTGAAACGGGTCAAAATTGAAGCTTTTGAGTAAGGAAAACTCTGTAAAAATGGCAATTTTGGTCACTGTGAGGGTTTAAAAAGTGGTTATTCAACATGAGGCAAGATCCAATTGACATTTTGAATCATTTTTGGTACAGTCCAAAAAATCAATTTTCGGATGAAAAACGATGACTCCGGACATGTCGAACGTTCCCAAAATGGTCTATAATGATGAAATTTTACCATTTAATCTTTTGACTCTAAATGACTGTTGGATGTGAATTATGACTTTTTCAACTAAAATAAGTGTGTTTAAAGTCATTTCTGTGCCTGAAACGGGTCAAAGTTGAAGCTTTTGAGTAAGGAAAACTCTGTAAAAATGGCAATTTTGGTCACTGTGAGGGTTTAAAAAGTGGTTATTCAACATGAGGCATGATCCAATTGACATTTTGAATCATTTTTGGTACAGCCCAAAAAATCAATTTTCGGGTGAAAAACGATGACTCCGGACGTGCCGAACGTTCCCAAAATGGTCTATAATGATGAAATTTTAACATTTAATCTTTTGACTCTAAATGACTGTTGGATGTGAATTATGACTTTTTCAACTAAAATACGTGTGTTTAAAGTCATTTCTGTGCCTGAAACGGGTCAAAATTGAAGCTTTTGAGTAAGCAAAACTCTGTAAAAATGGCACTTTTGGTCACTGTGAGGGTTTAAAAAGTGGTTATTCAACATGAGGCACGATCCAATTGACATTTTGAATCATTTTGGGTACAGTCCAAAAAATCAATTTTCGGATGAAAAACGATGACTCCGGACATGCAGAACGTTCCCAAAATGGTCTATAATGATGAAATTTTAACATTTAATCTTTTGACTCTAAATGACTGTTGGATGTGAATTATGACTTTTTCAACTAAAATATGTGTGTTTAAAGTCATTTCTGTGCCTGAAACGGGTCAAAATTGAAGCTTTTGAGTAAGCAAAACTCTGTAAAAATGGCACTTTTGGTCACTGTGAGGGTTTAAAAAGTGGTTATTCAACATGAGGCACGATCCAATTGACATTTTGAATCATTTTGGGTACAGTCTAAAAAATCAATTTTCGGATGAAAAACGATGACTCCGGACATGTCGAACGTTCCCAAAATGGTCTCTAATGATGAAATTTTAACATTTAATCTTTTGACTCTAAATGACTGTTGGATGTGCATTATGACTTTTTCAACTAAAATAAGTGTGTTTAAAGTCATTTCTGTGCCTGAAACGGGTCAAAATTGAAGCTTTTGAGTAAGCAAAACTCTGTAAAAATGGCAATTTTGGTCACTGTGAGGGTTTAAAAAGTGGTTATTCAACATGAGGCACGATCCAATTGACATTTTCAATCATTTTTGGTACAGTCCAAAAAATCAATTTTCGGATGAAAAACGATGACTCCGGACATGTCGAACGTTCCCAAAATGGTCTATAATGATGAAATTTTAACATTTAATCTTTTGACACTAAATGAAAGGTTGGATGTGAATTATGACTTTTTCAACTAAAATAAGTGTGTTTAAAGTCATTTCTGTGCCTGAAATGGGTCAAAATTGAAGCTTTTGAGTAAGGAAAACTCTGTAAAAATGTCAATTTTGGTCACTGTGAGGGTTTAAAAAGTGGTTATTCAACATGAGGCACGATCCATTTGACATTTTGAATAATTTTAGTACAGTCCAAAAAATCAATTTTTGGATGAAAAACGATGACTCCGGACATGTCGAACGTTCACAAAATGGTCTATAATGATGAAATTTTAACATTTAATCTTTTGACTCTAAATGACTGTTGGATGTGCATTATGACTTTTTCAACTAAAATAAGTGTGTTTAAAGTCATTTCTGTGCCTGAAACGGGTCAAAATTGAAGCTTTTGAGTAAGCAAAACTCTGTAAAAATGGCAATTTTGGTCACTGTTAGGGTTTAAAAAGTGGTTATCCAACATGAGGCACGATCCAATTGACATTTTGAATCATTTTTAGTACAGTCCAAAAAATCAATTTTCGGATGAAAAACGATGACTCCGGACATGCCGAACGTTCCCAAAATGGTCTATAATGATGAAATTTTAACATTTAATCTTTTGACTCTAAATGACTGTTGGATGTGAATTCTGACTTTTTCAACTAAAATAAGTGTGTTTAAAGTCATTTCTGTGCCTGAAACGGGTCAAAAGTGAAGCTTTTGAGTAAGGAAAACTCTGTAAAAATGGCAATTTTGGTCACTGTGAGGGTTTAAAAAGTGGTTATTCAACATGAGGCACGATCCAATTGACATTTTGAATCATTTTTGGTACAGTCCAAAAAATCAATTTTCGGATGAAAAACGATGACTCCGGACATGCCAAACGTTCCCAAAATGGTCTATAATGATGAAATTTTAACATTTAATCTTTTGACTCTAAATGACTGTTGGATGTGAATTATGACTTTTTCAACTAAAATACGTGTGTTTAAAGTCATTTCTGTGCCTGAAACGGGTCAAAATTGAAGCTTTTGAGTAAGCAAAACTCTGTAAAAATGGCACTTTTGGTCACTGTGAGGGTTTAAAAAGTGGTTATTCAACATGAGGCACGATCCAATTGACATTTAGAATCATTTTGGGTACAGTCCAAAAAATCAATTTTCGGATGAAAAACGATGACTCCGGACATGTCGAACGTTCCCAAAATGGTCTATAATGATGAAATTTTAACATTTAATCTTTTGACTCTAAATGACTGTTGGATGTGAATTATGACTTTTTCAACTAAAATATGTGTGTTTAAAGTCATTTCTGTGCCTGAAAAGGGTCAAAATTGAAGCTTTTGAGTAAGCAAAACTCTGTAAAAATGGCACTTTTGGTCACTGTGAGGGTTTAAAAAGTGGTTATTCAACATGAGGCACTATCCAATTGACATTTTGAATCATTTTGGGTACAGTCCAAAAAATCAATTTTCGGATGAAAAACGATGACTCCGGACATGTCGAACGTTCCCAAAATGGTCTATAATGATGAAATTTTAACATTTAATCTTTTGACTCTAAATGACTGTTAGATGTGCATTATGACTTTTTCAACTAAAATAAGTGTGTTTAAAGTCATTTCTGTGCCTGAAACGGGTCAAAATTTAAGCTTTGAGTAAGCAAAACTCTGTAAAAATGGCAATTTTGGTCACTGTGAGGGTTTAAAAAGTGGTTATTCAACATGAGGCACGATCCAATTGACATTTTGAATCATTTTTGGTACAGTCCAAAAAATCAATTTTCGGATGAAAAACGATGACTCCGCACATGTCGAACGTTCCCAAAATGGTCTATAATGATGAAATTTTAACATTTAATCTTTTGACACTAAATGACAGTTGGATGTGAATTATGACTTTTTCAACTAAAATAAGTGTGTTTAAAGTCATTTCTGTGCCTGAAATGGGTCAAAATTGAAGCTTTTGAGTAAGGAAAACTCTGTAAAAATGGCAATTTTGGTCACTGTGAGGGTTTAAAAAGTGGTTATTCAACATGAGGCACGATCCAATTGACATTTTGAATCATTTTTGGTACAGTCCAAAAAATCAATTTTCGGATGAAAAACGATGACTCCGGACATGCCGAACGTTCCCAAAATGGTCTATAATGATGAAATTTTAACATTTAATCTTTTGACTCTAAATGACTGTTGGATGTGAATTATGACTTTTTCAACTAAAATACGTGTGTTTAAAGTCATTTCTGTGCCTGAAACGGGTCAAAATTGAAGCTTTTGAGTAAGCAAATCTCTGTAAAAATTGCACTTTTGGTCACTGTGAGGGTTTAAAAAGTGGTTATTCAACATGAGGCACGATCCAATTGACATTTTGAATAATTTTGGTACAGTCCAAAAAATCAATTTTCGGATGAAAAACGATGACTCCGGACATGCCGAACGTTCCCAAAATGGTCTATAATGATGAAATTTTAACATTTAATCTTTTGACTCTAAATGACTGTTGGATGTGAATTATGACTTTTTCAACTAAAATATGTGTGTTTAAAGTCATTTCTGTGCCTGAAACGGGTCAAAATTGAAGCTTTTGAGTAAGCAAAACTCTGTAAAAATGGCACTTTTGGTCACTGTGAGGGTTTAAAAAGTGGTTATTCAACATGAGGCACGATCCAATTGACATTTTGAATCATTTTGGGTACAGTCCAAAAAATCTATTTTCGGATGAAAAACGATGACTCCGGACATGTCGAACGTTCCCAAAATGGTCTATAATGATGAAATTTTAACATTTAATCTTTTGACTCTTAATGACTGTTGGATGTGAATTATGACTTTTTCAACTAAAATAAGTGTGTTTAAAGTCATTACTGTGCCTGAAACGGGTCAAAATTGAAGCTTTTGAGTAAGCAAAACTCTGTAAAAATGGCAATTTTGGTCACTGTGAGGGTTTAAAAAGTGGTTATTCAACATGAGGCACGATCCAATTGACATTTTGAATCATTTTGGGTACAGTCCAAAAAATCAATTTTCGGATGAAAAACGATGACTCCGGACATGTCGAACGTTCCCAAAATGGTCTATAATGATGAAATTTTAACATTTAATCTTTTGACTCTAAATGACTGTTGGATGTGCATTATGACTTTTTCAACTAAAATAAGTGTGTTTAAAGTCATTTCTGTGCCTGAAACGGGTCAAAATTGAAGGTTTTGAGTAAGGAAAACTCTGTAAAAATGGCAATTTTGGTCACTGAGAGGGTTTAAAAAGTGGTTATTCCACATGAGGCACGATCCAATTGACATTTTGAATCATTTTTGGTACAGTCCAAAAAATCAATTTTCGGATGAAAAACGATGACTCCGGACATGCCGAACGTTCCCAAAATGGTCTATAATGATGAAATTTTAACATTTAATCTTTTGACTCTAAATGACTGTTGGATGTGCATTATGACTTTTTCAACTAAAATAAGTGTGTTTAAAGTCATTTCTGTGCCTGAAACGGGTCAAAATTGAAGCTTTTGAGTAAGCAAAACTCTGTAAAAATGGCAATTTTGGTCACTGTGAGGGTTTAAAAAGTGGTTATTCAACATGAGGCACGATCCAATTGACATTTTGAATCATTTTTGGTACAGTCCAAAAAATCAATTTTCGGATGAAAAACGATGACTCCGGACATGTCGAACGTTCCCAAAATGGTCTATAATGATGAAATTTTAACATTTAATCTTTTGACACTAAATGACCGTTGGATGTGAATTATGACTTTTTCAACTAAAATAAGTGTGTTTAAAGTCATTTCTGTGCCTGAAATGGGTCAAAATTGAAGCTTTTGAGTAAGGAAAACTCTGTAAAAATGGCAATTTTGGTCACTGTGAGGGTTTAAAAAGTGGTTATTCAACATGAGGCACGATCCAATTGACATTTTGAATCATTTTGGGTACAGTCCAAAAAATCAATTTTCGGATGAAAAACGATGACTCCGGACATGTCGAACGTTCCCAAAATGGTCTATAATGATGAAATTTTAACATTTAATCTTTTGACTCTAAATGACTGTTGGATGTGAATTATGACTTTTTCAACTAAAATAAGTGTGTTTAAAGTCATTTCTGTGCCTGAAACGGGTCAAAATTGAAGCTTTTGAGTGAGGAAAACTCTGTAAAAATGGCAATTTTGGTCACTGTGAGGGTTTAAAAAGTGGTTATTCAACATGAGGCACGATCCAATTGACATTTTGAATAATTTTAGTACAGTCCAAAAAATCAATTTTCGGATGAAAAACGATGACTCCGGACATGCCGAACGTTCCCAAAATGGTCTATAATGATGAAATTTTAACATTTAATCTTTTGACTCTAAATGACTGTCGGATGTGCATTATGACTTTTTCAACTAAAATAAGTGTGTTTAAAGTCATTTCTGTGCCTGAAACGGGTCAAAATTGAAGCTTTTGAGTAAGCAAAACTCTGTAAAAATGGCAATTTTGGTCACTGTGAGGGTTTAAAAAGTGGTTATCCAACATGAGGCACGATCCAATTGACATTTTGAATCATTTTTAGTACAGTCCAAAAAATCAATTTTCGGATGAAAAACGATGACTCCGGACATGCCGAACGTTCCCAAAATGGTCTATAATGATGAAATTTTAACATTTAATCTTTTGACTCTAAATGACTGTTGGATGTGCATTATGACTTTTTCAACTAAAATAAGTGTGTTTAAAGTCATTTCTGTGCCTGAAACGGGTCAAAATTGAAGCTTTTGAGTAAGCAAAACTCTGTAAAAATGGCAATTTTGGTCACTGTGAGGGTTTAAAAAGTGGTTATCCAACATGAGGCACGATCCAATTGACATTTTGAATCATTTTTAGTACAGTCCAAAAAATCAATTTTCGGATGAAAAACGATGACTCCGGACATGCCGAACGTTCCCAAAATGGTCTATAATGATGAAATTTTAACATTTAATCTTTTGACTCTAAATGACTGTTGGATGTGCATTATGACTTTTTCAACTAAAATAAGTGTGTTTAAAGTCATTTCTGTGCCTGAAACGGGTCAAAATTGAAGCTTTTGAGTAAGCAAAACTCTGTAAAAATGGCAATTTTGGTCACTGTGAGGGTTTAAAAAGTGGTTATCCAACATGAGGCACGATCCAATTGACATTTTGAATCATTTTTAGTACAGTCCAAAAAATCAATTTTCGGATGAAAAACGATGACTCCGGACATGCCGAACGTTCCCAAAATGGTCTATAATGATGAAATTTTAACATTTAATCTTTTGACTCTAAATGACTGTTGGATGTGAATTCTGACTTTTTCAACTAAAATAAGTGTGTTTAAAGTCATTTCTGTGCCTGAAACGGGTCAAAATTGAAGCTTTTGAGTAAGGAAAACTCTGTAAAAATGGCAATTTTGGTCACTGTGAGGGTTTAAAAAGTGGTTATTCAACATGAGGCAAGATCCAATTGACATTTTGAATCATTTTTGGTACAGTCCAAAAAATCAATTTTCGGATGAAAAACGATGACTCCGGACATGTCGAACGTTCCCAAAATGGTCTATAATGATGAAATTTTAACATTTAATCTTTTGACTCTAAATGACTGTTGGATGTGAATTATGACTTTTTCAACTAAAATAAGTGTGTTTAAAGTCATTTCTGTGCCTGAAACGGGTCAAAATTGAAGCTTTTGAGTGAGGAAAACTCTGTAAAAATGGCAATTTTGGTCACTGTGAGGGTTTAAAAAGTGGTTATTCAACATGAGGCACGATCCAATTGACATTTTGAATAATTTTAGTACAGTCCAAAAAATCAATTTTCGGATGAAAAACGATGACTCCGGACATGTCGAACGTTCCCAAAATGGTCTATAATGATGAAATTTTAACATTTAATCTTTTGACTCTAAATGACTGTTGGATGTGCATTATGACTTTTTCAACTAAAATAAGTGTGTTTAAAGTCATTTCTGTGCCTGAAACGGGTCAAAATTGAAGCTTTTGAGTAAGCAAAACTCTGTAAAAATGGCAATTTTGGTCACTGTGAGGGTTTAAAAAGTGGTTATCCAACATGAGGCACGATCCAATTGACATTTTGAATCATTTTTGGTACAGTCCAAAAAATCAATTTTCGGATGAAAAACGATGACTCCGGACATGTCGAACGTTCCCAAAATGGTCTATAATGATGAAATTTTAACATTTAATCTTTTGACTCTAAATGACTGTTGGATGTGCATTATGACTTTTTCAACTAAAATAAGAGTGTTTAAAGTCATTTCTGTGCCTGAAACGGGTCAAAATTGAAGCTTTTGAGTAAGCAAAACTCTGTAAAAATGGCAATTTTGGTCACTGTGAGGGTTTAAAAAGTGGTTATCCAACATGAGGCACGATCCAATTGACATTTTGAATCATTTTTGGTACAGTCCAAAAAATCAATTTTCGGATGAAAAACGATGAGTCCGGACATGTCGAACGTTCCCAAAATGGTCTATAATGATGAAATTTTAACATTTAATCTTTTGACTCTAAATGACTGTTAGATGTGCATTATGACTTTTTCAACTAAAATAAGTGTGTTTAAAGTCATTTCTGTGCCTGAAACGGGTCACAATTGAAGCTTTTGAGTAAGCAAAACTCTGTAAAAATGGCAATTTTTGGTCACTGTGAGGGTTTAAAAAGTGGTTATTCAACATGAGGCACGATCCAATTGACATTTTGAATCATTTTTGGTACAGTCCAAAAAATCAATTTTCGGATGAAAAACGATGACTCCGGACATGTCGAACGTTCCCAAAATGGTCTATAATGATGAAATTTTAACATTTAATCTTTTGACACTAAATGACCGTTGGATGTGAATTATGACTTTTTCAACTAAAATAAGTGTGTTTAAAGTCATTTCTGTGCCTGAAATGGGTCAAAATTGAAGCTTTTGAGTAAGGAAAACTCTGTAAAAATGGCACTTTTGGTCACTGTGAGGGTTTAAAAAGTGGTTATTCAACATGAGGCACGATCCAATTGACATTTTGAATCATTTTGGGTACAGTCCAAAAAATCAATTTTCGGATGAAAAACGATGACTCCGGACATGTCGAACGTTCCCAAAATGGTCTATAATGATGAAATTTTAACATTTAATCTTTTGACTCTAAATGACTGTTGGATGTGCATTATGACTTTTTCAACTAAAATAAGTGTGTTTAAAGTCATTTCTGTGCCTGAAACGGGTCACAATTGAAGCTTTTGAGTAAGCAAAACTCTGTAAAAATGGCAATTTTGGTCACTGTGAGGGTTTAAAAAGTGGTTATTCAACATGAGGCACGATCCAATTGACATTTTGAATCATTTTTGGTACAGTCCAAAAAATCAATTTTCGGATGAAAAACGATGACTCCGGACATGTCGAACGTTCCCAAAATGGTCTATAATGATGAAATTTTAACATTTAATCTTTTGACACTAAATGACCGTTGGATGTGAATTATGACTTTTTCAACTAAAATAAGTGTGTTTAAAGTCATTTCTGTGCCTGAAATGGGTCAAAATTGAAGCTTTTGAGTAAGGAAAACTCTGTAAAAATGGCACTTTTGGTCACTGTGAGGGTTTAAAAAGTGGTTATTCAACATGAGGCATGATCCAATTGACATTTTGAATCATTTTGGGTACAGTCCAAAAAATCAATTTTCGGATGAAAAACGATGACTCCGGACATGTCGAATGTTCCCAAAATGGTCTCTAATGATGAAATTTTAACATTTAATCTTTTGACTCTAAATGACTGTTGGATGTGCATTATGACTTTTTCAACTAAAATAAGTGTGTTTAAAGTCATTTCTGTGCCTGAAACGGGTCAAAATTGAAGCTTTTGAGTAAGCAAAACTCTGTAAAAATTGCCATTTTGGTCACTGTGAGGGTTTAAAAAGTGGTTATTCAACATGAGGCACGATCCAATTGACATTTTGAATCATTTTTGGTACAGTCCAAAAAATCAATTTTCGGATGAAAAACGATGACTCCGGACATGTCGAACGTTCCCAAAATGGTCTATAATGATGAAATTTTAACATTTAATCTTTTGACTCTAAATGACTGTTGGATGTGAATTATGACTTTTTCAACTAAAATATGTGTGTTTAAAGTCATTTCTGTGCCTGAAACGGGTCAAAATTGAAGCTTTTGAGTAAGCAAAACTCTGTAAAAATGGCACTTTTGGTCACTGTGAGGGTTTAAAAAGTGGTTATTCAACATGAGGCACGATCCAATTGACATTTTGAATCATTTTGGGTACAGTCCAAAAAATCAATTTTCGGATGAAAAACGATGACTCCGGACATGTCGAACGTTCCCAAAATGGTCTATAATGATGAAATTTTAACATTTAATCTTTTGACTCTTAATGACTGTTGGATGTGAATTATGACTTTTTCAACTAAAATAAGTGTGTTTAAAGTCATTACTGTGCCTGAAACGGGTCAAAATTGAAGCTTTTGAGTAAGCAAAACTCTGTAAAAATGGCAATTTTGGTCACTGTGAGGGTTTAAAAAGTGGTTATTCAACATGAGGCACGATCCAATTGACATTTTGAATCATTTTGGGTACAGTCCAAAAAATCAATTTTCGGATGAAAAACGATGACTCCGGACATGTCGAACGTTCCCAAAATGGTCTATAATGATGAAATTTTAACATTTAATCTTTTGACTCTAAATGACTGTTGGATGTGCATTATGACTTTTTCAACTAAAATAAGTGTGTTTAAAGTCATTTCTGTGCCTGAAACGGGTCAAAATTGAAGCTTTTGAGTAAGCAAAACTCTGTAAAAATGGCAATTTTGGTCACTGTGAGGGTTTAAAAAGTGGTTATTCAACATGAGGCACGATCCAATTGACATTTTGAATCATTTTTGGTACAGTCCAAAAAATCAATTTTCGGATGAAAAACGATGACTCCGGACATGTCGAACGTTCCCAAAATGGTCTATAATGATGAAATTTTAACATTTAATCTTTTGACACTAAATGACCGTTGGATGTGAATTATGACTTTTTCAACTAAAATAAGTGTGTTTAAAGTCATTTCTGTGCCTGAAATGGGTCAAAATTGAAGCTTTTGAGTAAGGAAAACTCTGTAAAAATGGCAATTTTGGTCACTGTGAGGGTTTAAAAAGTGGTTATTCAACATGAGGCACGATCCAATTGACATTTTGAATCATTTTGGGTACAGTCCAAAAAATCAATTTTCGGATGAAAAACGATGACTCCGGACATGTCGAACGTTCCCAAAATGGTCTATAATGATGAAATTTTAACATTTAATCTTTTGACTCTAAATGACTGTTGGATGTGAATTATGACTTTTTCAACTAAAATAAGTGTGTTTAAAGTCATTTCTGTGCCTGAAACGGGTCAAAATTGAAGCTTTTGAGTGAGGAAAACTCTGTAAAAATGGCAATTTTGGTCACTGTGAGGGTTTAAAAAGTGGTTATTCAACATGAGGCACGATCCAATTGACATTTTGAATAATTTTAGTACAGTCCAAAAAATCAATTTTCGGATGAAAAACGATGACTCCGGACATGCCGAACGTTCCCAAAATGGTCTATAATGATGAAATTTTAACATTTAATCTTTTGACTCTAAATGACTGTCGGATGTGCATTATGACTTTTTCAACTAAAATAAGTGTGTTTAAAGTCATTTCTGTGCCTGAAACGGGTCAAAATTGAAGCTTTTGAGTAAGCAAAACTCTGTAAAAATGGCAATTTTGGTCACTGTGAGGGTTTAAAAAGTGGTTATCCAACATGAGGCACGATCCAATTGACATTTTGAATCATTTTTAGTACAGTCCAAAAAATCAATTTTCGGATGAAAAACGATGACTCCGGACATGCCGAACGTTCCCAAAACGGTCTATAATGATGAAATTTTAACATTTAATCTTTTGACTCTAAATGACTGTTGGATGTGCATTATGACTTTTTCAACTAAAATAAGTGTGTTTAAAGTCATTTCTGTGCCTGAAACGGGTCAAAATTGAAGCTTTTGAGTAAGCAAAACTCTGTAAAAATGGCAATTTTGGTCACTGTGAGGGTTTAAAAAGTGGTTATCCAACATGAGGCACGATCCAATTGACATTTTGAATCATTTTTAGTACAGTCCAAAAAATCAATTTTCGGATGAAAAACGATGACTCCGGACATGCCGAACGTTCCCAAAATGGTCTATAATGATGAAATTTTAACATTTAATCTTTTGACTCTAAATGACTGTTGGATGTGCATTATGACTTTTTCAACTAAAATAAGTGTGTTTAAAGTCATTTCTGTGCCTGAAACGGGTCAAAATTGAAGCTTTTGAGTAAGCAAAACTCTGTAAAAATGGCAATTTTGGTCACTGTGAGGGTTTAAAAAGTGGTTATCCAACATGAGGCACGATCCAATTGACATTTTGAATCATTTTTAGTACAGTCCAAAAAATCAATTTTCGGATGAAAAACGATGACTCCGGACATGCCGAACGTTCCCAAAATGGTCTATAATGATGAAATTTTAACATTTAATCTTTTGACTCTAAATGACTGTTGGATGTGAATTCTGACTTTTTCAACTAAAATAAGTGTGTTTAAAGTCATTTCTGTGCCTGAAACGGGTCAAAATTGAAGCTTTTGAGTAAGGAAAACTCTGTAAAAATGGCAATTTTGGTCACTGTGAGGGTTTAAAAAGTGGTTATTCAACATGAGGCAAGATCCAATTGACATTTTGAATCATTTTTGGTACAGTCCAAAAAATCAATTTTCGGATGAAAAACGATGACTCCGGACATGTCGAACATTCCCAAAATGGTCTATAATGATGAAATTTTAACATTTAATCTTTTGACTCTAAATGACTGTTGGATGTGAATTATGACTTTTTCAACTAAAATAAGTGTGTTTAAAGTCATTTCTATGCCTGAAACGGGTCAAAATTGAAGCTTTTGAGTAAGCAAAACTCTGTAAAAATGGCAATTTTGGTCACTGTGAGGGTTTAAAAAGTGGTTATCCAACATGAGGCACGATCCAATTGACATTTTGAATCATTTTTGGTACAGTCCAAAAAATCAATTTTCGGATGAAAAACGATGACTCCGGACATGTCGAACGTTCCCAAAATGGTCTATAATGATGAAATTTTAACATTTAATCTTTTGACTCTAAATGACTGTTGGATGTGCATTATGACTTTTTCAACTAAAATAAGTGTGTTTAAAGTCATTTCTGTGCCTGAAACGGGTCAAAATTGAAGCTTTTGAGTAAGCAAAACTCTGTAAAAATGGCAATTTTGGTCACTGTGAGGGTTTAAAAAGTGGTTATCCAACATGAGGCACGATCCAATTGACATTTTGAATCATTTTTGGTACAGTCCAAAAAATCAATTTTCGGATGAAAAACGATGACTCCGGACATGTCGAACGTTCCCAAAATGGTCTATAATGATGAAATTTTAACATTTAATCTTTTGACTCTAAATGACTGTTAGATGTGCATTATGACTTTTTCAACTAAAATAAGTGTGTTTAAAGTCATTTCTGTGCCTGAAACGGGTCACAATTGAAGCTTTTGAGTAAGCAAAACTCTGTAAAAATGGCAATTTTTGGTCACTGTGAGGGTTTAAAAAGTGGTTATTCAACATGAGGCACGATCCAATTGACATTTAGAATCATTTTGGGTACAGTCCAAAAAATCAATTTTCGGATGAAAAACGATGACTCCGGACATGTCGAACGTTCCCAAAATGGTCTATAATGATGAAATTTTAACATTTAATCTTTTGACTCTAAATGACTGTTGGATGTGAATTATGACTTTTTCAACTAAAATATGTGTGTTTAAAGTCATTTCTGTGCCTGAAACGGGTCAAAATTGAAGCTTTTGAGTAAGCAAAACTCTGTAAAAATGGCACTTTTGGTCACTGTGAGGGTTTAAAAAGTGGTTATTCAACATGAGGCACTATCCAATTGACATTTTGAATCATTTTGGGTACAGTCCAAAAAATCAATTTTCGGATGAAAAACGATGACTCCGGACATGTCGAACGTTCCCAAAATGGTCTATAATGATGAAATTTTAACATTTAATCTTTTGATTCTAAATGACTGTTAGATGTGCATTATGACTTTTTCAACTAAAATAAGTGTGTTTAAAGTCATTTCTGTGCCTGAAATGGGTCAAAATTGAAGCTTTTGAGTAAGCAAAACTCTGTAAAAATGGCAATTTTGGTCACTGTGAGGGTTTAAAAAGTGGTTATTCAACATGAGGCACGATCCAATTGACATTTTGAATCATTTTTGGTACAGTCCAAAAAATCAATTTTCGGATGAAAAACGATGACTCCGCACATGTCGAACGTTCCCAAAATGGTCTATAATGATGAAATTTTAACATTTAATCTTTTGACACTAAATGACAGTTGGATGTGAATTATGACTTTTTCAACTAAAATAAGTGTGTTTAAAGTCATTTCTGTGCCTGAAATGGGTCAAAATTGAAGCTTTTGAGTAAGGAAAACTCTGTAAAAATGGCAATTTTGGTCACTGTGAGGGTTTAAAAAGTGGTTATTCAACATGAGGCACGATCCAATTGACATTTTGAATCATTTTTGGTACAGTCCAAAAAATCAATTTTCGGATGAAAAACGATGACTCCGGACATGCCGAACGTTCCCAAAATGGTCTATAATGATGAAATTTTAACATTTAATCTTTTGACTCTAAATGACTGTTGGATGTGAATTATGACTTTTTCAACTAAAATACGTGTGTTTAAAGTCATTTCTGTGCCTGAAACGGGTCAAAATTGAAGCTTTTGAGTAAGCAAATCTCTGTAAAAATTGCACTTTTGGTCACTGTGAGGGTTTAAAAAGTGGTTATTCAACATGAGGCACGATCCAATTGACATTTTGAATAATTTTGGTACAGTCCAAAAAATCAATTTTCGGATGAAAAACGATGACTCCGGACATGCCGAACGTTCCCAAAATGGTCTATAATGATGAAATTTTAACATTTAATCTTTTGACTCTAAATGACTGTTGGATGTGAATTATGACTTTTTCAACTAAAATATGTGTGTTTAAAGTCATTTCTGTGCCTGAAACGGGTCAAAATTGAAGCTTTTGAGTAAGCAAAACTCTGTAAAAATGGCACTTTTGGTCACTGTGAGGGTTTAAAAAGTGGTTATTCAACATGAGGCACGATCCAATTGACATTTTGAATCATTTTGGGTACAGTCCAAAAAATCAATTTTCGGATGAAAAACGATGACTCCAGACATGTCGAACGTTCCCAAAATGGTCTATAATGATGAAATTTTAACATTTAATCTTTTGACTCTTAATGACTGTTGGATGTGAATTATGACTTTTTCAACTAAAATAAGTGTGTTTAAAGTCATTACTGTGCCTGAAACGGGTCAAAATTGAAGCTTTTGAGTAAGCAAAACTCTGTAAAAATGGCAATTTTGGTCACTGTGAGGGTTTAAAAAGTGGTTATTCAACATGAGGCACGATCCAATTGACATTTTGAATCATTTTGGGTACAGTCCAAAAAATCAATTTTCGGATGAAAAACGATGACTCCGGACATGTTGAACGTTCCCAAAATGGTCTATAATGATGAAATTTTAACATTTAATCTTTTGACTCTAAATGACTGTTGGATGTGCATTATGACTTTTTCAACTAAAATAAGTGTGTTTAAAGTCATTTCTGTGCCTGAAACGGGTCAAAATTGAAGGTTTTGAGTAAGGAAAACTCTGTAAAAATGGCAATTTTGGTCACTGAGAGGGTTTAAAAAGTGGTTATTCCACATGAGGCACGATCCAATTGACATTTTGAATCATTTTTGGTACAGTCCAAAAAATCAATTTTCGGATGAAAAACGATGACTCCGGACATGCCGAACGTTCCCAAAATGGTCTATAATGATGAAATTTTAACATTTAATCTTTTGACTCTAAATGACTGTTGGATGTGCATTATGACTTTTTCAACTAAAATAAGTGTGTTTAAAGTCATTTCTGTGCCTGAAACGGGTCAAAATTGAAGCTTTTGAGTAAGCAAAACTCTGTAAAAATGGCAATTTTGGTCACTGTGAGGGTTTAAAAAGTGGTTATTCAACATGAGGCACGATCCAATTGACATTTTGAATCATTTTTGGTACAGTCCAAAAAATCAATTTTCGGATGAAAAACGATGACTCCGGACATGTCGAACGTTCCCAAAATGGTCTATAATGATGAAATTTTAACATTTAATCTTTTGACACTAAATGACCGTTGGATGTGAATTATGACTTTTTCAACTAAAATAAGTGTGTTTAAAGTCATTTCTGTGCCTGAAATGGGTCAAAATTGAAGCTTTTGAGTAAGGAAAACTCTGTAAAAATGGCAATTTTGGTCACTGTGAGGGTTTAAAAAGTGGTTATTCAACATGAGGCACGATCCAATTGACATTTTGAATCATTTTGGGTACAGTCCAAAAAATCAATTTTCGGATGAAAAACGATGACTCCGGACATGTCGAACGTTCCCAAAATGGTCTATAATGATGAAATTTTAACATTTAATCTTTTGACTCTAAATGACTGTTGGATGTGAATTATGACTTTTTCAACTAAAATAAGTGTGTTTAAAGTCATTTCTGTGCCTGAAACGGGTCAAAATTGAAGCTTTTGAGTGTGGAAAACTCTGTAAAAATGGCAATTTTGGTCACTGTGAGGGTTTAAAAAGTGGCTATTCAACATGAGGCACGATCCAATTGACATTTTGAATAATTTTAGTACAGTCCAAAAAATCAATTTTCGGATGAAAAACGATGACTCCGGACATGCCGAACGTTCCCAAAATGGTCTATAATGATGAAATTTTAACATTTAATCTTTTGACTCTAAATGACTGTCGGATGTGCATTATGACTTTTTCAACTAAAATAAGTGTGTTTAAAGTCATTTCTGTGCCTGAAACGGGTCAAAATTGAAGCTTTTGAGTAAGCAAAACTCTGTAAAAATGGCAATTTTGGTCACTGTGAGGGTTTAAAAAGTGGTTATCCAACATGAGGCACGATCCAATTGACATTTTGAATCATTTTTAGTACAGTCCAAAAAATCAATTTTCGGATGAAAAACGATGACTCCGGACATGCCGAACGTTCCCAAAATGGTCTATAATGATGAAATTTTAACATTTAATCTTTTGACTCTAAATGACTGTTGGATGTGCATTATGACTTTTTCAACTAAAATAAGTGTGATTAAAGTCATTTCTGTGCCTGAAACGGGTCAAAATTGAAGCTTTTGAGTAAGCAAAACTCTGTAAAAATGGCAATTTTGGTCACTGTGAGGGTTTAAAAAGTGGTTATCCAACATGAGGCACGATCCAATTGACATTTTGAATCATTTTTAGTACAGTCCAAAAAATCAATTTTCGGATGAAAAACGATGACTCCGGACATGCCGAACGTTCCCAAAATGGTCTATAATGATGAAATTTTAACATTTAATCTTTTGACTCTAAATGACTGTTGGATGTGCATTATGACTTTTTCAAATAAAATAAGTGTGTTTAAAGTCATTTCTGTGCCTGAAACGGGTCAAAATTGAAGCTTTTGAGTAAGCAAAACTCTGTAAAAATGGCAATTTTGGTCACTGTGAGGGTTTAAAAAGTGGTTATCCAACATGAGGCACGATCCAATTGACATTTTGAATCATTTTTAGTACAGTCCAAAAAATCAATTTTCGGATGAAAAACGATGACTCCGGACATGCCGAACGTTCCCAAAATGGTCTATAATGATGAAATTTTAACATTTAATCTTTTGACTCTAAATGACTGTTGGATGTGAATTATGACTTTTTCAACTAAAATAAGTGTGTTTAAAGTCATTTCTGTGCCTGAAACGGGTCAAAATTGAAGCTTTTGAGTGAGGAAAACTCTGTAAAAATGGCAATTTTGGTCACTGTGAGGGTTTAAAAAGTCGTTATTCAACAAGAGGCACGATCCAATTGACATTTTGAATAATTTTAGTACAGTCCAAAAAATCAATTTTCGGATGAAAAACGATGACTCCGGACATGTCGAACGTTCCCAAAATGGTCTATAATGATGAAATTTTAACATTTAATCGTTTGACTCTAAATGACTGTTGGATGTGCATTATGACTTTTTCAACTAAAATAAGTGTGTTTAAAGTCATTTCTGTGCCTGAACGGGTCAAAATTGAAGCTTTTGAGTAAGCAAAACTCTGTAAAAATGGCAATTTTGGTCACTGTGAGGGTTTAAAAAGTGGTTATCCAACATGAGGCACGATCCAATTGACATTTTGAATCATTTTTGGTACAGTCCAAAAAATCAATTTTCGGATGAAAAACGATGACTCCGGACATGTCGAACGTTCCCAAAATGGTCTATAATGATGAAATTTTAACATTTAATCTTTTGACTCTAAATGACTGTTGGATGTGCATTATGACTTTTTCAACTAAAATAAGTGTGTTTAAAGTCATTTCTGTGCCTGAAACGGGTCAAAATTGAAGCTTTTGAGTAAGCAAAACTCTGTAAAAATGGCAATTTTGGTCACTGTGAGGGTTTAAAAAGTGGTTATCCAACATGAGGCACGATCCAATTGACATTTTGAATCATTTTTAGTACAGTCCAAAAAATCAATTTTCGGATGAAAAACGATGACTCCGGACATGCCGAACGTTCCCAAAATGGTCTATAATGATGAAATTTTAACATTTAATCTTTTGACTCTAAATGACTGTTGGATGTGAATTCTGACTTTTTCAACTAAAATAAGTGTGTTTAAAGTCATTTCTGTGCCTGAAACGGGTCAAAATTGAAGCTTTTGAGTAAGGAAAACTCTGTAAAAATGGCAATTTTGGTCACTGTGAGGGTTTAAAAAGTGGTTATTCAACATGAGGCAAGATCCAATTGACATTTTGAATCATTTTTGGTACAGTCCAAAAAATCAATTTTCGGATGAAAAACGATGACTCCGGACATGTCGAACGTTCCCAAAATGGTCTATAATGATGAAATTTTAACATTTAATCTTTTGACTCTAAATGACTGTTGGATGTGAATTATGACTTTTTCAACTAAAATAAGTGTGTTTAAAGTCATTTCTGTGCCTGAAACGGGTCAAAATTGAAGCTTTTGAGTGAGGAAAACTCTGTAAAAATGGCAATTTTGGTCACTGTGAGGGTTTAAAAAGTGGTTATTCAACATGAGGCACGATCCAATTGACATTTTGAATAATTTTAGTACAGTCCAAAAAATCAATTTTCGGATGAAAAACGATGACTCCGGACATGTCGAACGTTCCCAAAATGGTCTATAATGATGAAATTTTAACATTTAATCTTTTGACTCTAAATGACTGTTGGATGTGCATTATGACTTTTTCAACTAAAATAAGTGTGTTTAAAGTCATTTCTGTGCCTGAAACGGGTCAAAATTGAAGCTTTTGAGTAAGCAAAACTCTGTAAAAATGGCAATTTTGGTCACTGTGAGGGTTTAAAAAGTGGTTATCCAACATGAGGCACGATCCAATTGACATTTTGAATCATTTTTGGTACAGTCCAAAAAATCAATTTTCGGATGAAAAACGATGACTCCGGACATGTCGAACGTTCCCAAAATGGTCTATAATGATGAAATTTTAACATTTAATCTTTTGACTCTAAATGACTGTTGGATGTGCATTATGACTTTTTCAACTAAAATAAGTGTGTTTAAAGTCATTTCTGTGCCTGAAACGGGTCAAAATTGAAGCTTTTGAGTAAGCAAAACTCTGTAAAAATGGCAATTTTGGTCACTGTGAGGGTTTAAAAAGTGGTTATCCAACATGAGGCACGATCCAATTGACATTTTGAATCATTTTTGGTACAGTCCAAAAAATCAATTTTCGGATGAAAAACGATGACTCCGGACATGTCGAACGTTCCCAAAATGGTCTATAATGATGAAATTTTAACATTTAATCTTTTGACTCTAAATGACTGTTAGATGTGCATTATGACTTTTTCAACTAAAATAAGTGTGTTTAAAGTCATTTCTGTGCCTGAAACGGGTCACAATTGAAGCTTTTGAGTAAGCAAAACTCTGTAAAAATGGCAATTTTTGGTCACTGTGAGGGTTTAAAAAGTGGTTATTCAACATGAGGCACGATCCAATTGACATTTTGAATCATTTTTGGTACAGTCCAAAAAATCAATTTTCGGATGAAAAACGATGACTCCGGACATGTCGAACGTTCCCAAAATGGTCTATAATGATGAAATTTTAACATTTAATCTTTTGACACTAAATGACCGTTGGATGTGAATTATGACTTTTTCAACTAAAATAAGTGTGTTTAAAGTCATTTCTGTGCCTGAAATGGGTCAAAATTGAAGCTTTTGAGTAAGGAAAACTCTGTAAAAATGGCACTTTTGGTCACTGTGAGGGTTTAAAAAGTGGTTATTCAACATGAGGCACGATCCAATTGACATTTTGAATCATTTTGGGTACAGTCCAAAAAATCAATTTTCGGATGAAAAACGATGACTCCGGACATGTCGAACGTTCCCAAAATGGTCTATAATGATGAAATTTTAACATTTAATCTTTTGACTCTAAATGACTGTTGGATGTGCATTATGACTTTTTCAACTAAAATAAGTGTGTTTAAAGTCATTTCTGTGCCTGAAACGGGTCACAATTGAAGCTTTTGAGTAAGCAAAACTCTGTAAAAATGGCAATTTTGGTCACTGTGAGGGTTTAAAAAGTGGTTATTCAACATGAGGCACAATCCAATTGACATTTTGAATCATTTTTGGTACAGTCCAAAAAATCAATTTTCGGATGAAAAACGATGACTCCGGACATGTCGAACGTTCCCAAAATGGTCTATAATGATGAAATTTTAACATTTAATCTTTTGACACTAAATGACCGTTGGATGTGAATTATGACTTTTTCAACTAAAATAAGTGTGTTTAAAGTCATTTCTGTGCCTGAAATGGGTCAAAATTGAAGCTTTTGAGTAAGGAAAACTCTGTAAAAATGGCACTTTTGGTCACTGTGAGGGTTTAAAAAGTGGTTATTCAACATGAGGCATGATCCAATTGACATTTTGAATCATTTTGGGTACAGTCCAAAAAATCAATTTTCGGATGAAAAACGATGACTCCGGACATGTCGAATGTTCCCAAAATGGTCTCTAATGATGAAATTTTAACATTTAATCTTTTGACTCTAAATGACTGTTGGATGTGCATTATGACTTTTTCAACTAAAATAAGTGTGTTTAAAGTCATTTCTGTGCCTGAAACGGGTCAAAATTGAAGCTTTTGAGTAAGCAAAACTCTGTAAAAATTGCCATTTTGGTCACTGTGAGGGTTTAAAAAGTGGTTATTCAACATGAGGCACGATCCAATTGACATTTTGAATCATTTTTGGTACAGTCCAAAAAATCAATTTTCGGATGAAAAACGATGACTCCGGACATGTCGAACGTTCCCAAAATGGTCTATAATGATGAAATTTTAACATTTAATCTTTTGACTCTAAATGACTGTTGGATGTGAATTATGACTTATTCAACTAAAATATGTGTGTTTAAAGTCATTTCTGTGCCTGAAACGGGTCAAAATTGAAGCTTTTGAGTAAGCAAAACTCTGTAAAAATGGCACTTTTGGTCACTGTGAGGGTTTAAAAAGTGGTTATTCAACATGAGGCACGATCCAATTGACATTTTGAATCATTTTGGGTACAGTCCAAAAAATCAATTTTCGGATGAAAAACGATGACTCCGGACATGTCGAACGTTCCCAAAATGGTCTATAATGATGAAATTTTAACATTTAATCTTTTGACTCTTAATGACTGTTGGATGTGAATTATGACTTTTTCAACTAAAATAAGTGTGTTTAAAGTCATTACTGTGCCTGAAACGGGTCAAAATTGAAGCTTTTGAGTAAGCAAAACTCTGTAAAAATGGCAATTTTGGTCACTGTGAGGGTTTAAAAAGTGGTTATTCAACATGAGGCACGATCCAATTGACATTTTGAATCATTTTGGGTACAGTCCAAAAAATCAATTTTCGGATGAAAAACGATGACTCCGGACATGTCGAACGTTCCCAAAATGGTCTATAATGATGAAATTTTAACATTTAATCTTTTGACTCTAAATGACTGTTGGATGTGCATTATGACTTTTTCAACTAAAATAAGTGTGTTTAAAGTCATTTCTGTGCCTGAAACGGGTCAAAATTGAAGCTTTTGAGTAAGCAAAACTCTGTAAAAATGGCAATTTTGGTCACTGTGAGGGTTTAAAAAGTGGTTATTCAACATGAGGCACGATCCAATTGACATTTTGAATCATTTTTGGTACAGTCCAAAAAATCAATTTTCGGATGAAAAACGATGACTCCGGACATGTCGAACGTTCCCAAAATGGTCTATAATGATGAAATTTTAACATTTAATCTTTTGACACTAAATGACCGTTGGATGTGAATTATGACTTTTTCAACTAAAATAAGTGTGTTTAAAGTCATTTCTGTGCCTGAAATGGGTCAAAATTGAAGCTTTTGAGTAAGGAAAACTCTGTAAAAATGGCAATTTTGGTCACTGTGAGGGTTTAAAAAGTGGTTATTCAACATGAGGCACGATCCAATTGACATTTTGAATCATTTTGGGTACAGTCCAAAAAATCAATTTTCGGATGAAAAACGATGACTCCGGACATGTCGAACGTTCCCAAAATGGTCTATAATGATGAAATTTTAACATTTAATCTTTTGACTCTAAATGACTGTTGGATGTGAATTATGACTTTTTCAACTAAAATAAGTGTGTTTAAAGTCATTTCTGTGCCTGAAACGGGTCAAAATTGAAGCTTTTGAGTGAGGAAAACTCTGTAAAAATGGCAATTTTGGTCACTGTGAGGGTTTAAAAAGTGGTTATTCAACATGAGGCACGATCCAATTGACATTTTGAATAATTTTAGTACAGTCCAAAAAATCAATTTTCGGATGAAAAACGATGACTCCGGACATGCCGAACGTTCCCAAAATGGTCTATAATGATGAAATTTTAACATTTAATCTTTTGACTCTAAATGACTGTCGGATGTGCATTATGACTTTTTCAACTAAAATAAGTGTGTTTAAAGTCATTTCTGTGCCTGAAACGGGTCAAAATTGAAGCTTTTGAGTAAGCAAAACTCTGTAAAAATGGCAATTTTGGTCACTGTGAGGGTTTAAAAAGTGGTTATCCAACATGAGGCACGATCCAATTGACATTTTGAATCATTTTTAGTACAGTCCAAAAAATCAATTTTCGGATGAAAAACGATGACTCCGGACATGCCGAACGTTCCCAAAATGGTCTATAATGATGAAATTTTAACATTTAATCTTTTGACTCTAAATGACTGTTGGATGTGCATTATGACTTTTTCAACCAAAATAAGTGTGTTTAAAGTCATTTCTGTGCCTGAAACGGGTCAAAATTGAAGCTTTTGAGTAAGCAAAACTCTGTAAAAATGGCAATTTTGGTCACTGTGAGGGTTTAAAAAGTGGTTATCCAACATGAGGCACGATCCAATTGACATTTTGAATCATTTTTAGTACAGTCCAAAAAATCAATTTTCGGATGAAAAACGATGACTCCGGACATGCCGAACGTTCCCAAAATGGTCTATAATGATGAAATTTTAACATTTAATCTTTTGACTCTAAATGACTGTTGGATGTGCATTATGACTTTTTCAACTAAAATAAGTGTGTTTAAAGTCATTTCTGTGCCTGAAACGGGTCAAAATTGAAGCTTTTGAGTAAGCAAAACTCTGTAAAAATGGCAATTTTGGTCACTGTGAGGGTTTAAAAAGTGGTTATCCAACATGAGGCACGATCCAATTGACATTTTGAATCATTTTTAGTACAGTCCAAAAAATCAATTTTCGGATGAAAAACGATGACTCCGGACATGCCGAACGTTCCCAAAATGGTCTATAATGATGAAATTTTAACATTTAATCTTTTGACTCTAAATGACTGTTGGATGTGAATTCTGACTTTTTCAACTAAAATAAGTGTGTTTAAAGTCATTTCTGTGCCTGAAACGGGTCAAAATTGAAGCTTTTGAGTAAGGAAAACTCTGTAAAAATGGCAATTTTGGTCACTGTGAGGGTTTAAAAAGTGGTTATTCAACATGAGGCAAGATCCAATTGACATTTTGAATCATTTTTGGTACAGTCCAAAAAATCAATTTTCGGATGAAAAACGATGACTCCGGACATGTCGAACATTCCCAAAATGGTCTATAATGATGAAATTTTAACATTTAATCTTTTGACTCTAAATGACTGTTGGATGTGAATTATGACTTTTTCAACTAAAATAAGTGTGTTTAAAGTCATTTCTATGCCTGAAACGGGTCAAAATTGAAGCTTTTGAGTGAGGAAAACTCTGTAAAAATGGCAATTTTGGTCACTGTGAGGGTTTAAAAAGTGGTTATTCAACATGAGGCACGATCCAATTGACATTTTGAATAATTTTAGTACAGTCCAAAAAATCAATTTTCGGATGAAAAACGATGACTCCGGACATGTCGAACGTTCCCAAAATGGTCTATAATGATGAAATTTTAACATTTAATCTTTTGACTCTAAATGACTGTTGGATGTGCATTATGACTTTTTCAACTAAAATAAGTGTGTTTAAAGTCATTTCTGTGCCTGAAACGGGTCAAAATTGAAGCTTTTGAGTAAGCAAAACTCTGTAAAAATGGCAATTTTGGTCACTGTGAGGGTTTAAAAAGTGGTTATCCAACATGAGGCACGATCCAATTGACATTTTGAATCATTTTTGGTACAGTCCAAAAAATCAATTTTCGGATGAAAAACGATGACTCCGGACATGTCGAACGTTCCCAAAATGGTCTATAATGATGAAATTTTAACATTTAATCTTTTGACTCTAAATGACTGTTGGATGTGCATTATGACTTTTTCAACTAAAATAAGTGTGTTTAAAGTCATTTCTGTGCCTGAAACGGGTCAAAATTGAAGCTTTTGAGTAAGCAAAACTCTGTAAAAATGGCAATTTTGGTCACTGTGAGGGTTTAAAAAGTGGTTATCCAACATGAGGCACGATCCAATTGACATTTTGAATCATTTTTGGTACAGTCCAAAAAATCAATTTTCGGATGAAAAACGATGACTCCGGACATGTCGAACGTTCCCAAAATGGTCTATAATGATGAAATTTTAACATTTAATCTTTTGACTCTAAATGACTGTTAGATGTGCATTATGACTTTTTCAACTAAAATAAGTGTGTTTAAAGTCATTTCTGTGCCTGAAACGGGTCACAATTGAAGCTTTTGAGTAAGCAAAACTCTGTAAAAATGGCAATTTTTGGTCACTGTGAGGGTTTAAAAAGTGGTTATTCAACATGAGGCACGATCCAATTGACATTTAGAATCATTTTGGGTACAGTCCAAAAAATCAATTTTCGGATGAAAAACGATGACTCCGGACATGTCGAACGTTCCCAAAATGGTCTATAATGATGAAATTTTAACATTTAATCTTTTGACTCTAAATGACTGTTGGATGTGAATTATGACTTTTTCAACTAAAATATGTGTGTTTAAAGTCATTTCTGTGCCTGAAACGGGTCAAAATTGAAGCTTTTGAGTAAGCAAAACTCTGTAAAAATGGCACTTTTGGTCACTGTGAGGGTTTAAAAAGTGGTTATTCAACATGAGGCACTATCCAATTGACATTTTGAATCATTTTGGGTACAGTCCAAAAAATCAATTTTCGGATGAAAAACGATGACTCCGGACATGTCGAACGTTCCCAAAATGGTCTATAATGATGAAATTTTAACATTTAATCTTTTGATTCTAAATGACTGTTAGATGTGCATTATGACTTTTTCAACTAAAATACGTGTGTTTAAAGTCATTTCTGTGCCTGAAACGGGTCAAAATTGAAGCTTTTGAGTAAGCAAATCTCTGTAAAAATTGCACTTTTGGTCACTGTGAGGGTTTAAAAAGTGGTTATTCAACATGAGGCACGATCCAATTGACATTTTGAATAATTTTGGTACAGTCCAAAAAATCAATTTTCGGATGAAAAACGATGACTCCGGACATGCCGAACGTTCCCAAAATGGTCTATAATGATGAAATTTTAACATTTAATCTTTTGACTCTAAATGACTGTTGGATGTGAATTATGACTTTTTCAACTAAAATATGTGTGTTTAAAGTCATTTCTGTGCCTGAAACGGGTCAAAATTGAAGCTTTTGAGTAAGCAAAACTCTGTAAAAATGGCACTTTTGGTCACTGTGAGGGTTTAAAAAGTGGTTATTCAACATGAGGCACGATCCAATTGACATTTTGAATCATTTTGGGTACAGTCCAAAAAATCAATTTTCGGATGAAAAACGATGACTCCAGACATGTCGAACGTTCCCAAAATGGTCTATAATGATGAAATTTTAACATTTAATCTTTTGACTCTTAATGACTGTTGGATGTGAATTATGACTTTTTCAACTAAAATAAGTGTGTTTAAAGTCATTTCTGTGCCTGAAACGGGTCAAAATTGAAGGTTTTGAGTAAGGAAAACTCTGTAAAAATGGCAATTTTGGTCACTGAGAGGGTTTAAAAAGTGGTTATTCCACATGAGGCACGATCCAATTGACATTTTGAATCATTTTTGGTACAGTCCAAAAAATCAATTTTCGGATGAAAAACGATGACTCCGGACATGCCGAACGTTCCCAAAATGGTCTATAATGATGAAATTTTAACATTTAATCTTTTGACTCTAAATGACTGTTGGATGTGCATTATGACTTTTTCAACTAAAATAAGTGTGTTTAAAGTCATTTCTGTGCCTGAAACGGGTCAAAATTGAAGCTTTTGAGTAAGCAAAACTCTGTAAAAATGGCAATTTTGGTCACTGTGAGGGTTTAAAAAGTGGTTATTCAACATGAGGCACGATCCAATTGACATTTTGAATCATTTTTGGTACAGTCCAAAAAATCAATTTTCGGATGAAAAACGATGACTCCGGACATGTCGAACGTTCCCAAAATGGTCTATAATGATGAAATTTTAACATTTAATCTTTTGACACTAAATGACCGTTGGATGTGAATTATGACTTTTTCAACTAAAATAAGTGTGTTTAAAGTCATTTCTGTGCCTGAAATGGGTCAAAATTGAAGCTTTTGAGTAAGGAAAACTCTGTAAAAATGGCAATTTTGGTCACTGTGAGGGTTTAAAAAGTGGTTATTCAACATGAGGCACGATCCAATTGACATTTTGAATAATTTTAGTACAGTCCAAAAAATCAATTTTCGGATGAAAAACGATGACTCCGGACATGCCGAACGTTCCCAAAATGGTCTATAATGATGAAATTTTAACATTTAATCTTTTGACTCTAAATGACTGTCGGATGTGCATTATGACTTTTTCAACTAAAATAAGTGTGTTTAAAGTCATTTCTGTGCCTGAAACGGGTCAAAATTGAAGCTTTTGAGTAAGCAAAACTCTGTAAAAATGGCAATTTTGGTCACTGTGAGGGTTTAAAAAGTGGTTATCCAACATGAGGCACGATCCAATTGACATTTTGAATCATTTTTAGTACAGTCCAAAAAATCAATTTTCGGATGAAAAACGATGACTCCGGACATGCCGAACGTTCCCAAAATGGTCTATAATGATGAAATTTTAACATTTAATCTTTTGACTCTAAATGACTGTTGGATGTGCATTATGACTTTTTCAACTAAAATAAGTGTGTTTAAAGTCATTTCTGTGCCTGAAACGGGTCAAAATTGAAGCTTTTGAGTAAGCAAAACTCTGTAAAAATGGCAATTTTGGTCACTGTGAGGGTTTAAAAAGTGGTTATCCAACATGAGGCACGATCCAATTGACATTTTGAATCATTTTTAGTACAGTCCAAAAAATCAATTTTCGGATGAAAAACGATGACTCCGGACATGCCGAACGTTCCCAAAATGGTCTATAATGATGAAATTTTAACATTTAATCTTTTGACTCTAAATGACTGTTGGATGTGCATTATGACTTTTTCAACTAAAATAAGTGTGTTTAAAGTCATTTCTGTGCCTGAAACGGGTCAAAATTGAAGCTTTTGAGTAAGCAAAACTCTGTAAAAATGGCAATTTTGGTCACTGTGAGGGTTTAAAAAGTGGTTATCCAACATGAGGCACGATCCAATTGACATTTTGAATCATTTTTAGTACAGTCCAAAAAATCAATTTTCGGATGAAAAACGATGACTCCGGACATGCCGAACGTTCCCAAAATGGTCTATAATGATGAAATTTTAACATTTAATCTTTTGACTCTAAATGACTGTTGGATGTGAATTCTGACTTTTTCAACTAAAATAAGTGTGTTTAAAGTCATTTCTGTGCCTGAAACGGGTCAAAATTGAAGCTTTTGAGTAAGGAAAACTCTGTAAAAATGGCAATTTTGGTCACTGTGAGGGTTTAAAAAGTGGTTATTCAACATGAGGCAAGATCCAATTGACATTTTGAATCATTTTTGGTACAGTCCAAAAAATCAATTTTCGGATGAAAAACGATGACTCCGGACATGTCGAACATTCCCAAAATGGTCTATAATGATGAAATTTTAACATTTAATCTTTTGACTCTAAATGACTGTTGGATGTGAATTATGACTTTTTCAACTAAAATAAGTGTGTTTAAAGTCATTTCTATGCCTGAAACGGGTCAAAATTGAAGCTTTTGAGTGAGGAAAACTCTGTAAAAATGGCAATTTTGGTCACTGTGAGGGTTTAAAAAGTGGTTATTCAACATGAGGCACGATCCAATTGACATTTTGAATAATTTTAGTACAGTCCAAAAAATCAATTTTCGGATGAAAAACGATGACTCCGGACATGTCGAACGTTCCCAAAATGGTCTATAATGATGAAATTTTAACATTTAATCTTTTGACTCTAAATGACTGTTGGATGTGCATTATGACTTTTTCAACTAAAATAAGTGTGTTTAAAGTCATTTCTGTGCCTGAAACGGGTCAAAATTGAAGCTTTTGAGTAAGCAAAACTCTGTAAAAATGGCAATTTTGGTCACTGTGAGGGTTTAAAAAGTGGTTATCCAACATGAGGCACGATCCAATTGACATTTTGAATCATTTTTGGTACAGTCCAAAAAATCAATTTTCGGATGAAAAACGATGACTCCGGACATGTCGAACGTTCCCAAAATGGTCTATAATGATGAAATTTTAACATTTAATCTTTTGACTCTAAATGACTGTTGGATGTGCATTATGACTTTTTCAACTAAAATAAGTGTGTTTAAAGTCATTTCTGTGCCTGAAACGGGTCAAAATTGAAGCTTTTGAGTAAGCAAAACTCTGTAAAAATGGCAATTTTGGTCACTGTGAGGGTTTAAAAAGTGGTTATCCAACATGAGGCACGATCCAATTGACATTTTGAATCATTTTTGGTACAGTCCAAAAAATCAATTTTCGGATGAAAAACGATGACTCCGGACATGTCGAACGTTCCCAAAATGGTCTATAATGATGAAATTTTAACATTTAATCTTTTGACTCTAAATGACTGTTAGATGTGCATTATGACTTTTTCAACTAAAATAAGTGTGTTTAAAGTCATTTCTGTGCCTGAAACGGGTCACAATTGAAGCTTTTGAGTAAGCAAAACTCTGTAAAAATGGCAATTTTTGGTCACTGTGAGGGTTTAAAAAGTGGTTATTCAACATGAGGCACGATCCAATTGACATTTAGAATCATTTTGGGTACAGTCCAAAAAATCAATTTTCGGATGAAAAACGATGACTCCGGACATGTCGAACGTTCCCAAAATGGTCTATAATGATGAAATTTTAACATTTAATCTTTTGACTCTAAATGACTGTTGGATGTGAATTATGACTTTTTCAACTAAAATATGTGTGTTTAAAGTCATTTCTGTGCCTGAAACGGGTCAAAATTGAAGCTTTTGAGTAAGCAAAACTCTGTAAAAATGGCACTTTTGGTCACTGTGAGGGTTTAAAAAGTGGTTATTCAACATGAGGCACTATCCAATTGACATTTTGAATCATTTTGGGTACAGTCCAAAAAATCAATTTTCGGATGAAAAACGATGACTCCGGACATGTCGAACGTTCCCAAAATGGTCTATAATGATGAAATTTTAACATTTAATCTTTTGATTCTAAATGACTGTTAGATGTGCATTATGACTTTTTCAACTAAAATAAGTGTGTTTAAAGTCATTTCTGTGCCTGAAATGGGTCAAAATTGAAGCTTTTGAGTAAGCAAAACTCTGTAAAAATGGCAATTTTGGTCACTGTGAGGGTTTAAAAAGTGGTTATTCAACATGAGGCACGATCCAATTGACATTTTGAATCATTTTTGGTACAGTCCAAAAAATCAATTTTCGGATGAAAAACGATGACTCCGCACATGTCGAACGTTCCCAAAATGGTCTATAATGATGAAATTTTAACATTTAATCTTTTGACACTAAATGACAGTTGGATGTGAATTATGACTTTTTCAACTAAAATAAGTGTGTTTAAAGTCATTTCTGTGCCTGAAATGGGTCAAAATTGAAGCTTTTGAGTAAGGAAAACTCTGTAAAAATGGCAATTTTGGTCACTGTGAGGGTTTAAAAAGTGGTTATTCAACATGAGGCACGATCCAATTGACATTTTGAATCATTTTTGGTACAGTCCAAAAAATCAATTTTCGGATGAAAAACGATGACTCCGGACATGCCGAACGTTCCCAAAATGGTCTATAATGATGAAATTTTAACATTTAATCTTTTGACTCTAAATGACTGTTGGATGTGAATTATGACTTTTTCAACTAAAATACGTGTGTTTAAAGTCATTTCTGTGCCTGAAACGGGTCAAAATTGAAGCTTTTGAGTAAGCAAATCTCTGTAAAAATTGCACTTTTGGTCACTGTGAGGGTTTAAAAAGTGGTTATTCAACATGAGGCACGATCCAATTGACATTTTGAATAATTTTGGTACAGTCCAAAAAATCAATTTTCGGATGAAAAACGATGACTCCGGACATGCCGAACGTTCCCAAAATGGTCTATAATGATGAAATTTTAACATTTAATCTTTTGACTCTAAATGACTGTTGGATGTGAATTATGACTTTTTCAACTAAAATATGTGTGTTTAAAGTCATTTCTGTGCCTGAAACGGGTCAAAATTGAAGCTTTTGAGTAAGCAAAACTCTGTAAAAATGGCACTTTTGGTCACTGTGAGGGTTTAAAAAGTGGTTATTCAACATGAGGCACGATCCAATTGACATTTTGAATCATTTTGGGTACAGTCCAAAAAATCAATTTTCGGATGAAAAACGATGACTCCGGACATGTTGAACGTTCCCAAAATGGTCTATAATGATGAAATTTTAACATTTAATCTTTTGACTCTAAATGACTGTTGGATGTGCATTATGACTTTTTCAACTAAAATAAGTGTGTTTAAAGTCATTTCTGTGCCTGAAACGGGTCAAAATTGAAGGTTTTGAGTAAGGAAAACTCTGTAAAAATGGCAATTTTGGTCACTGAGAGGGTTTAAAAAGTGGTTATTCCACATGAGGCACGATCCAATTGACATTTTGAATCATTTTTGGTACAGTCCAAAAAATCAATTTTCGGATGAAAAACGATGACTCCGGACATGCCGAACGTTCCCAAAATGGTCTATAATGATGAAATTTTAACATTTAATCTTTTGACTCTAAATGACTGTTGGATGTGCATTATGACTTTTTCAACTAAAATAAGTGTGTTTAAAGTCATTTCTGTGCCTGAAACGGGTCAAAATTGAAGCTTTTGAGTAAGCAAAACTCTGTAAAAATGGCAATTTTGGTCACTGTGAGGGTTTAAAAAGTGGTTATTCAACATGAGGCACGATCCAATTGACATTTTGAATCATTTTTGGTACAGTCCAAAAAATCAATTTTCGGATGAAAAACGATGACTCCGGACATGTCGAACGTTCCCAAAATGGTCTATAATGATGAAATTTTAACATTTAATCTTTTGACACTAAATGACCGTTGGATGTGAATTATGACTTTTTCAACTAAAATAAGTGTGTTTAAAGTCATTTCTGTGCCTGAAATGGGTCAAAATTGAAGCTTTTGAGTAAGGAAAACTCTGTAAAAATGGCAATTTTGGTCACTGTGAGGGTTTAAAAAGTGGTTATTCAACATGAGGCACGATCCAATTGACATTTTGAATCATTTTGGGTACAGTCCAAAAAATCAATTTTCGGATGAAAAACGATGACTCCGGACATGTCGAACGTTCCCAAAATGGTCTATAATGATGAAATTTTAACATTTAATCTTTTGACTCTAAATGACTGTTGGATGTGAATTATGACTTTTTCAACTAAAATAAGTGTGTTTAAAGTCATTTCTGTGCCTGAAACGGGTCAAAATTGAAGCTTTTGAGTGAGGAAAACTCTGTAAAAATGGCAATTTTGGTCACTGTGAGGGTTTAAAAAGTGGCTATTCAACATGAGGCACGATCCAATTGACATTTTGAATAATTTTAGTACAGTCCAAAAAATCAATTTTCGGATGAAAAACGATGACTCCGGACATGCCGAACGTTCCCAAAATGGTCTATAATGATGAAATTTTAACATTTAATCTTTTGACTCTAAATGACTGTCGGATGTGCATTATGACTTTTTCAACTAAAATAAGTGTGTTTAAAGTCATTTCTGTGCCTGAAACGGGTCAAAATTGAAGCTTTTGAGTAAGCAAAACTCTGTAAAAATGGCAATTTTGGTCACTGTGAGGGTTTAAAAAGTGGTTATCCAACATGAGGCACGATCCAATTGACATTTTGAATCATTTTTAGTACAGTCCAAAAAATCAATTTTCGGATGAAAAACGATGACTCCGGACATGCCGAACGTTCCCAAAATGGTCTATAATGATGAAATTTTAACATTTAATCTTTTGACTCTAAATGACTGTTGGATGTGCATTATGACTTTTTCAACTAAAATAAGTGTGATTAAAGTCATTTCTGTGCCTGAAACGGGTCAAAATTGAAGCTTTTGAGTAAGCAAAACTCTGTAAAAATGGCAATTTTGGTCACTGTGAGGGTTTAAAAAGTGGTTATCCAACATGAGGCACGATCCAATTGACATTTTGAATCATTTTTAGTACAGTCCAAAAAATCAATTTTCGGATGAAAAACGATGACTCCGGACATGCCGAACGTTCCCAAAATGGTCTATAATGATGAAATTTTAACATTTAATCTTTTGACTCTAAATGACTGTTGGATGTGCATTATGACTTTTTCAACTAAAATAAGTGTGTTTAAAGTCATTTCTGTGCCTGAAACGGGTCAAAATTGAAGCTTTTGAGTAAGCAAAACTCTGTAAAAATGGCAATTTTGGTCACTGTGAGGGTTTAAAAAGTGGTTATCCAACATGAGGCACGATCCAATTGACATTTTGAATCATTTTTAGTACAGTCCAAAAAATCAATTTTCGGATGAAAAACGATGACTCCGGACATGCCGAACGTTCCCAAAATGGTCTATAATGATGAAATTTTAACATTTAATCTTTTGACTCTAAATGACTGTTGGATGTGAATTATGACTTTTTCAACTAAAATAAGTGTGTTTAAAGTCATTTCTGTGCCTGAAACGGGTCAAAATTGAAGCTTTTGAGTGAGGAAAACTCTGTAAAAATGGCAATTTTGGTCACTGTGAGGGTTTAAAAAGTCGTTATTCAACATGAGGCACGATCCAATTGACATTTTGAATAATTTTAGTACAGTCCAAAAAATCAATTTTCGGATGAAAAACGATGACTCCGGACATGTCGAACGTTCCCAAAATGGTCTATAATGATGAAATTTTAACATTTAATCGTTTGACTCTAAATGACTGTTGGATGTGCATTATGACTTTTTCAACTAAAATAAGTGTGTTTAAAGTCATTTCTGTGCCTGAAACGGGTCAAAATTGAAGCTTTTGAGTAAGCAAAACTCTGTAAAAATGGCAATTTTGGTCACTGTGAGGGTTTAAAAAGTGGTTATCCAACATGAGGCACGATCCAATTGACATTTTGAATCATTTTTGGTACAGTCCAAAAAATCAATTTTCGGATGAAAAACGATGACTCCGGACATGTCGAACGTTCCCAAAATGGTCTATAATGATGAAATTTTAACATTTAATCTTTTGACTCTAAATGACTGTTGGATGTGCATTATGACTTTTTCAACTAAAATAAGTGTGTTTAAAGTCATTTCTGTGCCTGAAACGGGTCAAAATTGAAGCTTTTGAGTAAGCAAAACTCTGTAAAAATGGCAATTTTGGTCACTGTGAGGGTTTAAAAAGTGGTTATCCAACATGAGGCACGATCCAATTGACATTTTGAATCATTTTTGGTACAGTCCAAAAAATCAATTTTCGGATGAAAAACGATGACTCCGGACATGTCGAACGTTCCCAAAATGGTCTATAATGATGAAATTTTAACATTTAATCTTTTGACTCTAAATGACTGTTAGATGTGCATTATGACTTTTTCAACTAAAATAAGTGTGTTTAAAGTCATTTCTGTGCCTGAAACGGGTCACAATTGAAGCTTTTGAGTAAGCAAAACTCTGTAAAAATGGCAATTTTTGGTCACTGTGAGGGTTTAAAAAGTGGTTATTCAACATGAGGCACGATCCAATTGACATTTTGAATCATTTTTGGTACAGTCCAAAAAATCAATTTTCGGATGAAAAACGATGACTCCGGACATGTCGAACGTTCCCAAAATGGTCTATAATGATGAAATTTTAACATTTAATCTTTTGACACTAAATGACCGTTGGATGTGAATTATGACTTTTTCAACTAAAATAAGTGTGTTTAAAGTCATTTCTGTGCCTGAAATGGGTCAAAATTGAAGCTTTTGAGTAAGGAAAACTCTGTAAAAATGGCACTTTTGGTCACTGTGAGGGTTTAAAAAGTGGTTATTCAACATGAGGCATGATCCAATTGACATTTTGAATCATTTTGGGTACAGTCCAAAAAATCAATTTTCGGATGAAAAACGATGACTCCGGACATGTCGAATGTTCCCAAAATGGTCTCTAATGATGAAATTTTAACATTTAATCTTTTGACTCTAAATGACTGTTGGATGTGCATTATGACTTTTTCAACTAAAATAAGTGTGTTTAAAGTCATTTCTGTGCCTGAAACGGGTCAAAATTGAAGCTTTTGAGTAAGCAAAACTCTGTAAAAATTGCCATTTTGGTCACTGTGAGGGTTTAAAAAGTGGTTATTCAACATGAGGCACGATCCAATTGACATTTTGAATCATTTTTGGTACAGTCCAAAAAATCAATTTTCGGATGAAAAACGATGACTCCGGACATGTCGAACGTTCCCAAAATGGTCTATAATGATGAAATTTTAACATTTAATCTTTTGACTCTGAATGACTGTTGGATGTGAATTATGACTTTTTCAACTAAAATATGTGTGTTTAAAGTCATTTCTGTGCCTGAAACGGGTCAAAATTGAAGCTTTTGAGTAAGCAAAACTCTGTAAAAATGGCACTTTTGGTCACTGTGAGGGTTTAAAAAGTGGTTATTCAACATGAGGCACGATCCAATTGACATTTTGAATCATTTTGGGTACAGTCCAAAAAATCAATTTTCGGATGAAAAACGATGACTCCGGACATGTCGAACGTTCCCAAAATGGTCTATAATGATGAAATTTTAACATTTAATCTTTTGACTCTTAATGACTGTTGGATGTGAATTATGACTTTTTCAACTAAAATAAGTGTGTTTAAAGTCATTACTGTGCCTGAAACGGGTCAAAATTGAAGCTTTTGAGTAAGCAAAACTCTGTAAAAATGGCAATTTTGGTCACTGTGAGGGTTTAAAAAGTGGTTATTCAACATGAGGCACGATCCAATTGACATTTTGAATCATTTTGGGTACAGTCCAAAAAATCAATTTTCGGATGAAAAACGATGACTCCGGACATGTCGAACGTTCCCAAAATGGTCTATAATGATGAAATTTTAACATTTAATCTTTTGACTCTAAATGACTGTTGGATGTGCATTATGACTTTTTCAACTAAAATAAGTGTGTTTAAAGTCATTTCTGTGCCTGAAACGGGTCAAAATTGAAGCTTTTGAGTAAGCAAAACTCTGTAAAAATGGCAATTTTGGTCACTGTGAGGGTTTAAAAAGTGGTTATTCAACATGAGGCACGATCCAATTGACATTTTGAATCATTTTTGGTACAGTCCAAAAAATCAATTTTCGGATGAAAAACGATGACTCCGGACATGTCGAACGTTCCCAAAATGGTCTATAATGATGAAATTTTAACATTTAATCTTTTGACACTAAATGACCGTTGGATGTGAATTATGACTTTTTCAACTAAAATAAGTGTGTTTAAAGTCATTTCTGTGCCTGAAATGGGTCAAAATTGAAGCTTTTGAGTAAGGAAAACTCTGTAAAAATGGCAATTTTGGTCACTGTGAGGGTTTAAAAAGTGGTTATTCAACATGAGGCACGATCCAATTGACATTTTGAATCATTTTGGGTTCAGTCCAAAAAATCAATTTTCGGATGAAAAACGATGACTCCGGACATGTCGAACGTTCCCAAAATGGTCTATAATGATGAAATTTTAACATTTAATCTTTTGACTCTAAATGACTGTTGGATGTGAATTATGACTTTTTCAACTAAAATAAGTGTGTTTAAAGTCATTTCTGTGCCTGAAACGGGTCAAAATTGAAGCTTTTGAGTGAGGAAAACTCTGTAAAAATGGCAATTTTGGTCACTGTGAGGGTTTAAAAAGTGGTTATTCAACATGAGGCACGATCCAATTGACATTTTGAATAATTTTAGTACAGTCCAAAAAATCAATTTTCGGATGAAAAACGATGACTCCGGACATGCCGAACGTTCCCAAAATGGTCTATAATGATGAAATTTTAACATTTAATCTTTTGACTCTAAATGACTGTCGGATGTGCATTATGACTTTTTCAACTAAAATAAGTGTGTTTAAAGTCATTTCTGTGCCTGAAACGGGTCAAAATTGAAGCTTTTGAGTAAGCAAAACTCTGTAAAAATGGCAATTTTGGTCACTGTGAGGGTTTAAAAAGTGGTTATCCAACATGAGGCACGATCCAATTGACATTTTGAATCATTTTTAGTACAGTCCAAAAAATCAATTTTCGGATGAAAAACGATGACTCCGGACATGCCGAACGTTCCCAAAATGGTCTATAATGATGAAATTTTAACATTTAATCTTTTGACTCTAAATGACTGTTGGATGTGCATTATGACTTTTTCAACTAAAATAAGTGTGTTTAAAGTCATTTCTGTGCCTGAAACGGGTCAAAATTGAAGCTTTTGAGTAAGCAAAACTCTGTAAAAATGGCAATTTTGGTCACTGTGAGGGTTTAAAAAGTGGTTATCCAACATGAGGCACGATCCAATTGACATTTTAAATCATTTTTAGTACAGTCCAAAAAATCAATTTTCGGATGAAAAACGATGACTCCGGACATGCCGAACGTTCCCAAAATGGTCTATAATGATGAAATTTTAACATTTAATCTTTTGACTCTAAATGACTGTTGGATGTGCATTATGACTTTTTCAACTAAAATAAGTGTGTTTAAAGTCATTTCTGTGCCTGAAACGGGTCAAAATTGAAGCTTTTGAGTAAGCAAAACTCTGTAAAAATGGCAATTTTGGTCACTGTGAGGGTTTAAAAAGTGGTTATCCAACATGAGGCACGATCCAATTGACATTTTGAATCATTTTTAGTACAGTCCAAAAAATCAATTTTCGGATGAAAAACGATGACTCCGGACATGCCGAACGTTCCCAAAATGGTCTATAATGATGAAATTTTAACATTTAATCTTTTGACTCTAAATGACTGTTGGATGTGAATTCTGACTTTTTCAACTAAAATAAGTGTGTTTAAAGTCATTTCTGTGCCTGAAACGGGTCAAAATTGAAGCTTTTGAGTAAGGAAAACTCTGTAAAAATGGCAATTTTGGTCACTGTGAGGGTTTAAAAAGTGGTTATTCAACATGAGGCAAGATCCAATTGACATTTTGAATCATTTTTGGTACAGTCCAAAAAATCAATTTTCGGATGAAAAACGATGACTCCGGACATGTCGAACGTTCCCAAAATGGTCTATAATGATGAAATTTTAACATTTAATCTTTTGACTCTAAATGACTGTTGGATGTGAATTATGACTTTTTCAACTAAAATAAGTGTGTTTAAAGTCATTTCTGTGCCTGAAACGGGTCAAAATTGAAGCTTTTGAGTGAGGAAAACTCTGTAAAAATGGCAATTTTGGTCACTGTGAGGGTTTAAAAAGTGGTTATTCAACATGAGGCACGATCCAATTGACATTTTGAATAATTTTAGTACAGTCCAAAAAATCAATTTTCGGATGAAAAACGATGACTCCGGACATGTCGAACGTTCCCAAAATGGTCTATAATGATGAAATTTTAACATTTAATCTTTTGACTCTAAATGACTGTTGGATGTGCATTATGACTTTTTCAACTAAAATAAGTGTGTTTAAAGTCATTTCTGTGCCTGAAACGGGTCAAAATTGAAGCTTTTGAGTAAGCAAAACTCTGTAAAAATGGCAATTTTGGTCACTGTGAGGGTTTAAAAAGTGGTTATCCAACATGAGGCACGATCCAATTGACATTTTGAATCATTTTTGGTACAGTCCAAAAAATCAATTTTCGGATGAAAAACGATGACTCCGGACATGTCGAACGTTCCCAAAATGGTCTATAATGATGAAATTTTAACATTTAATCTTTTGACTCTAAATGACTGTTGGATGTGAATTCTGACTTTTTCAACTAAAATAAGTGTGTTTAAAGTCATTTCTGTGCCTGAAACGGGTCAAAATTGAAGCTTTTGAGTAAGGAAAACTCTGTAAAAATGGCAATTTTGGTCACTGTGAGGGTTTAAAAAGTGGTTATTCAACATGAGGCAAGATCCAATTGACATTTTGAATCATTTTTGGTACAGTCCAAAAAATCAATTTTCGGATGAAAAACGATGACTCCGGACATGTCGAACGTTCCCAAAATGGTCTATAATGATGAAATTTTAACATTTAATCTTTTGACTCTAAATGACTGTTGGATGTGAATTATGACTTTTTCAACTAAAATAAGTGTGTTTAAAGTCATTTCTGTGCCTGAAACGGGTCAAAATTGAAGCTTTTGAGTGAGGAAAACTCTGTAAAAATGGCAATTTTGGTCACTGTGAGGGTTTAAAAAGTGGTTATTCAACATGAGGCACGATCCAATTGACATTTTGAATAATTTTAGTACAGTCCAAAAAATCAATTTTCGGATGAAAAACGATGACTCCGGACATGTCGAACGTTCCCAAAATGGTCTATAATGATGAAATTTTAACATTTAATCTTTTGACTCTAAATGACTGTTGGATGTGCATTATGACTTTTTCAACTAAAATAAGTGTGTTTAAAGTCATTTCTGTGCCTGAAACGGGTCAAAATTGAAGCTTTTGAGTAAGCAAAACTCTGTAAAAATGGCAATTTTGGTCACTGTGAGGGTTTAAAAAGTGGTTATCCAACATGAGGCACGATCCAATTGACATTTTGAATCATTTTTGGTACAGTCCAAAAAATCAATTTTCGGATGAAAAACGATGACTCCGGACATGTCGAACGTTCCCAAAATGGTCTATAATGATGAAATTTTAACATTTAATCTTTTGACTCTAAATGACTGTTGGATGTGCATTATGACTTTTTCAACTAAAATAAGTGTGTTTAAAGTCATTTCTGTGCCTGAAACGGGTCAAAATTGAAGCTTTTGAGTAAGCAAAACTCTGTAAAAATGGCAATTTTGGTCACTGTGAGGGTTTAAAAAGTGGTTATCCAACATGAGGCACGATCCAATTGACATTTTGAATCATTTTTGGTACAGTCCAAAAAATCAATTTTCGGATGAAAAACGATGACTCCGGACATGTCGAACGTTCCCAAAATGGTCTATAATGATGAAATTTTAACATTTAATCTTTTGACTCTAAATGACTGTTAGATGTGCATTATGACTTTTTCAACTAAAATAAGTGTGTTTAAAGTCATTTCTGTGCCTGAAACGGGTCACAATTGAAGCTTTTGAGTAAGCAAAACTCTGTAAAAATGGCAATTTTTGGTCACTGTGAGGGTTTAAAAAGTGGTTATTCAACATGAGGCACGATCCAATTGACATTTTGAATCATTTTTGGTACAGTCCAAAAAATCAATTTTCGGATGAAAAACGATGACTCCGGACATGTCGAACGTTCCCAAAATGGTCTATAATGATGAAATTTTAACATTTAATCTTTTGACACTAAATGACCGTTGGATGTGAATTATGACTTTTTCAACTAAAATAAGTGTGTTTAAAGTCATTTCTGTGCCTGAAATGGGTCAAAATTGAAGCTTTTGAGTAAGGAAAACTCTGTAAAAATGGCACTTTTGGTCACTGTGAGGGTTTAAAAAGTGGTTATTCAACATGAGGCACGATCCAATTGACATTTTGAATCATTTTGGGTACAGTCCAAAAAATCAATTTTCGGATGAAAAACGATGACTCCGGACATGTCGAACGTTCCCAAAATGGTCTATAATGATGAAATTTTAACATTTAATCTTTTGACACTAAATGACCGTTGGATGTGAATTATGACTTTTTCAACTAAAATAAGTGTGTTTAAAGTCATTTCTGTGCCTGAAATGGGTCAAAATTGAAGCTTTTGAGTAAGGAAAACTCTGTAAAAATGGCACTTTTGGTCACTGTGAGGGTTTAAAAAGTGGTTATTCAACATGAGGCATGATCCAATTGACATTTTGAATCATTTTGGGTACAGTCCAAAAAATCAATTTTCGGATGAAAAACGATGACTCCGGACATGTCGAACGTTCCCAAAATGGTCTCTAATGATGAATTTTTAACATTTAATCTTTTGACTCTAAATGACTGTTGGATGTGCATTATGACTTTTTCAACTAAAATAAGTGTGTTTAAAGTCATTTCTGTGCCTGAAACGGGTCAAAATTGAAGCTTTTGAGTAAGCAAAAGTCTGTAAAAATTGCCATTTTGGTCACTGTGAGGGTTTAAAAAGTGGTTATTCAACATGAGGCACGATCCAATTGACATTTTGAATCATTTTTGGTACAGTCCAAAAAATCAATTTTCGGATGAAAAACGATGACTCCGGACATGTCGAACGTTCCCAAAATGGTCTATAATGATGAAATTTTAACATTTAATCTTTTGACACTAAATGACCGTTGGATGTGAATTATGACTTTTTCAACTAAAATATGTGTGTTTAAAGTCATTTCTGTGCCTGAAACGGGTCAAAATTGAAGCTTTTGAGTAAGCAAAACTCTGTAAAAATTGCAATTTTGGTCACTGTGAGGGTTTAAAAAGTGGTTATTCAACATGAGGCACGATCCAATTGACATTTTGAATCATTTTTGGTACAGTCCAAAAAATCAATTTTCGGATGAAAAACGATGACTCCGGACATGTCGAACGTTCCCAAAATGGTCTATAATGATGAAATTTTAACATTTAATCTTTTGACACTAAATGACCGTTGGATGTGAATTATGACTTTTTCAACTAAAATAAGTGTGTTTAAAGTCATTTCTGTGCCTGAAATGGGTCAAAATTGAAGCTTTTGAGTAAGGAAAACTCTGTAAAAATGGCAATTTTGGTCACTGCGAGGGTTTAAAAAGTGGTTATTCAACATGAGGCACGATCCAATTGACATTTTGAATCATTTTTGGTACAGTCCAAAAAATCAATTTTCGGATGAAAAACGATGACTCCGGACATGCCGAACGTTCCCAAAATGGTCTATAATGATGAAATTTTAACATTTAATCTTTTGACTCTAAATGACTGTTGGATGTGAATTATGACTTTTTCTACTAAAAAACGTGTGTTTAAAGTCATTTCTGTGCCTGAAACGGGTCAAAATTGAAGCTTTTGAGTAAGCAAAACTCTGTAAAAATTGCACTTTTGGTCACTGTGAGGGTTTAAAAAGTGGTTATTCAACATGAGGCACGATCCAATTGACATTTTGAATCATTTTGGGTACAATCCAAAAAATCAATTTTCGGATGAAAAACGATGACTCCGGACATGTCGAACGTTCCCAAAATGGTCTATAATGATGAAATTTTAAAATTTAATCTTTTGACTCTAAATGACTGTTGGATGTGCATTATGACTTTTTCAACTAAAATAAGTGTGTTTAAAGTCATTACTGTGCCTGAAACGGGTCAAAATTGAAGCTTTTGAGTAAGCAAAACTCTGTAAAAATGGCAATTTTGGTCACTGTGAGGGTTTAAAAAGTGGTTATTCAACATGAGGCACGATCCAATTGACATTTTGAATCATTTTGGGTACAATCCAAAAAATCAATTTTCGGATGAAAAACGATGACTCCGGACATGTCGAACGTTCCCAAAATGGTCTATAATGATGAAATTTTAAAATTTAATCTTTTGACTCTAAATGACTGTTGGATGTGCATTATGACTTTTTCAACTAAAATAAGTGTGTTTAAAGTCATTACTGTGCCTGAAACGGGTCAAAATTGAAGCTTTTGAGTAAGCAAAACTCTGTAAAAATGGCAATTTTGGTCACTGTGAGGGTTTAAAAAGTGGTTATTCAACATGAGGCACGATCCAATTGACATTTTGAATCATTTTTGGTACAGTCCAAAAAAACAATTTTCGGATGAAAAACGATGACTCCGGACATGCCGAACGTTCCCAAAATGGTCTATAATGATGACATTTTAACATTTAATCGTTTGACTCTAAATGACTGTTGGATGTGAATTATGACTTTTTCAACTAAAATAAGTGTGTTTAAAGTCATTTCTGTGCCTGAAACGGGTCAAAATTGAAGCTTTTGAGTAAGCAAAACTCTATAAAAATGGCACTTTTGGTCACTGTGAGGGTTTAAAAAGTGGTTATTCAACATGAGGCACGATCCAATTGACATTTTGAATCATTTTTAGTACAGTCCAAAAAATCAATTTTCGGATGAAAAACGATGACTCCGGACATGCCGAACGTTCCCAAAATGGTCTATAATGATGAAATTTTAACATTTAATCTTTTGACTCTAAATGACTGTTGGATGTGAATTATGACTTTTTCAACTAAAATACGTGTGTTTAAAGTCATTTCTGTGCCTGAAACGGGTCAAAATTGAAGCTTTTGAGTAAGCAAAACTCTGTAAAAATGGCACTTTTGGTCACTGTGAGGGTTTAAAAAGTGGTTATTCAACATGAGGCACGATCCAATTGACATTTTGAATCATTTTGGGTACAGTCCAAAAAAATCAATTTTCGGATGAAAAACGATGACTCCGGACATGCCGAACGTTCCCAAAATGGTCTATAATGATGAAATTTTAACATTTAATCTTTTGACTCTAAATGACAGTTGGATGTGAATTATGACTTTTTCAACTAAAATATGTGTGTTTAAAGTCATTTCTGTGCCTGAAACGGGTCAAAATTGAAGCTTTTGAGTAAGCAAAACTCTTTAAAAATGGCACTTTTAGTCACTGTGAGGGTTTAAAAAGTGGTTATTCAACATGAGGCACGATCCAATTGACATTTTGAATCATTTTGGGTACAGTCCAAAAAATCAATTTTCGAATGAAAAACGATGACTCCGGACATGTCGAACGTTCCCAAAATGGTCTCTAATGATGAAATTTTAACATTTAATCTTTTGACTCTATATGACTGTTGGATGTGCATTATGACTTTTTCAACTAAAATAAGTGTGTTTAAAGTCATTTCTGTGCCTGAAACGGGTCAAAATTGAAGCTTTTGAGTAAGCAAAACTCTGTAAAAATGGCAATTTTGGTCACTGTGAGGGTTTAAAAAGTGGTTATTCAACATGAGGCATGATCCAATTGACATTTTGAATCATTTTTGGTACAGTCCAAAAAATCAATTTTCGGATGAAAAACGATGACTCCGGACATGTCGAACGTTCCCAAAATGGTCTATAATGATGAAATTTTAACATTTAATCTTTTGACACTAAATGACCGTTGGATGTGAATTATGACTTTTTCAACTAAAATAATTGTGTTTAAAGTCATTTCTGTGCCTGAAATGGGTCAAAATTGAAGCTTTTGAGTAAGGAAAACTCTGTAAAAATGGCAATTTTGGTCACTGTGAGGGTTTAAAAAGTGGTTATTCAACATGAGGCACGATCCAATTGACATTTTGAATCATTTTGGGTACAGTCCAAAAAAATCAATTTTCGGATGAAAAACGATGACTCCGGACATGTCGAACGTTCCCAAAATGGTCTATAATGATGAAATTTTAACATTTAATCTTTTGACTCTAAATGACTGTTGGATGTGAATTATGACTTTTTCAACTAAAATAAGTGTGTTTAAAGTCATTTCTGTGCCTGAAACGGGTCAAAATTGAAGCTTTTGAGTGAGGAAAACTCTGTAAAAATGGCAATTTTGGTCACTGTGAGGGTTTAAAAAGTGGTTATTCAACATGAGGCACGATCCAATTGATATTTTGAATAATTTTAGTACAGTCCAAAAAATCAATTTTCGGATGAAAAACGATGACTCCGGACATGTCGAACGTTCCCAAAATGGTCTATAATGATGAAATTTTAACATTTAATCTTTTGACTCTAAATGACTGTTGGATGTGCATTATGACTTTTTCAACTAAAATAAGTGTGTTTAAAGTCATTTCTGTGCCTGAAACGGGTCAAAATTGAAGCTTTTGAGTAAGCAAAACTCTGTAAAAATGGCAATTTTGGTCACTGTGAGGGTTTAAAAAGTGGTTATCCAACATGAGGCAGGATCCAATTGACTTTTTGAATCATTTTTAGTACAGTCCAAAAAATCAATTTTCGGATGAAAAACGATGACTCCGGACATGCCGAACGTTCCCAAAATGGTCTATAATGATGAAATTTTAACAGTTAATCTTTTGACTCTAAATGACTGTTGGATGTGAATTCTGACTTTTTCAACTAAAATAAGTGTGTTTAAAGTCATTTCTGTGCCTGAAACGGGTCAAAATTGAAGCTTTTGAGTAAGGAAAACTCTGTAAAAATGGCAATTTTGGTCACTGTGAGGGTTTAAAAAGTGGTTATTCAACATGAGGCAAGATCCAATTGACATTTTGAATCATTTTTGGTACAGTCCAAAAAATCAATTTTCGGATGAAAAACGATGACTCCGGACATGTCGAACGTTCCCAAAATGGTCTATAATGATGAAATTTTAACATTTAATCTTTTGACTCTAAATGACTGTTGGATGTGAATTATGACTTTTTCAACTAAAATAAGTGTGTTTAAAGTCATTTCTGTGCCTGAAACGGGTCAAAATTGAAGCTTTTGAGTAAGCAAAACTCTGTAAAAATGGCAATTTTGGTCACTGTGAGGGTTTAAAAAGTGGTTATCCAACATGAGGCACAATCCAATTGACATTTTGAATCATTTTTAGTACAGTCCAAAAAATCAATTTTCGGATGAAAAACGTTGACTCCGGACATGCCGAACGTTCCCAAAATGGTCTATAATGATGAAATTTTAACATTTAATCTTTTGACTCTAAATGACTGTTGGATGTGCATTATGACTTTTTCAACTAAAATAAGTGTGTTTAAAGTCATTTCTGTGCCTGAAACGGGTCAAAATTGAAGCTTTTGAGTAAGCAAAACTCTGTAAAAATGGCAATTTTGGTCACTGTGAGGGTTTAAAAAGTGGTTATCCAACATGAGGCACGATCCAATTGACATTTTGAATCATTTTTAGTACAGTCCAAAAAATCAATTTTCGGATGAAAAACGATGACTCCGGACATGCCGAACGTTCCCAAAATGGTCTATAATGATGAAATTTTAACATTTAATCTTTTGACTCTAAATGACTGTTGGATGTGAATTCTGACTTTTTCAACTAAAATAAGTGTGTTTAAAGTCATTTCTGTGCCTGAAACGGGTCAAAATTGAAGCTTTTGAGTAAGGAAAACTCTGTAAAAATGGCAATTTTGGTCACTGTGAGGGTTTAAAAAGTGGTTATTCAACATGAGGCAAGATCCAATTGACATTTTGAATCATTTTTGGTACAGTCCAAAAAATCAATTTTCGGATGAAAAACGATGACTCCGGACATGTCGAACGTTCCCAAAATGGTCTATAATGATGAAATTTTAACATTTAATCTTTTGACTCTAAATGACTGTTGGATGTGAATTATGACTTTTTCAACTAAAATATGTGTGTTTAAAGTCATTTCTGTGCCTGAAACGGGGCAAAATTGAAGCTTTTGAGTAAGCAAAACTCTGTAAAAATGGCACTTTTGGTCACTGTGAGGGTTTAAAAAGTGGTTATTCAACATGAGGCACGATCCAATTGACATTTTGAATCATTTTGGGTACAGTCCAAAAAATCAATTTTCGGATGAAAAACGATGACTCCGGACATGTTGAACGTTCCCAAAATGGTCTATAATGATGAAATTTTAAATTTAATCTTTTGACTCTAAATGACTGTTGGATGTGCATTATGACTTTTTCAACTAAAATAAGTGTGTTTAAAGTCATTTCTGTGCCTGAAACGGGTCAAAATTGAAGCTTTTCAGTAAGCAAAACTCTGTAAAAATGGCAATTTTGGTCACTGTGAGGGTTTAAAAAGTGGTTATTCAACATGAGGCACGATCCAATTGACATTTTGAATCATTTTGGGTACAGTCCAAAAAATCAATTTTCGGATGAAAAACGATGACTCCGGACATGTCGAACGTTCCCAAAATGGTCTATAATGATGAAATTTTAACATTTAATCTTTTGACTCTAAATGACTGTTGGATGTGCATTATGACTTTTTCAACTAAAATAAGTGTGTTTAAAGTCATTTCTGTGCCTGAAACGGGTCAAAATTGAAGCTTTTGAGTAAGGAAAACTCTGTAAAAATGGCAATTTTGGTCACTGTGAGGGTTTAAAAAGTGGTTATTCAACATGAGGCACGATCCAATTGACATTTTGAATCATTTTGGGTACAGTCCAAAAAATCAATTTTCGGATGAAAAACGATGACTCCGGACATGTCGAACGTTCCCAAAATGGTCTATAATGATGAAATTTTAACATTTAATCTTTTGACTCTAAATGACTGTTGGATGTGAATTCTGACTTTTTCAACTAAAATAAGTGTGTTTAAAGTCATTTCTGTGCCTGAAACGGGTCAAAATTGAAGCTTTTGAGTAAGGAAAACTCTGTAAAAATGGCAATTTTGGTCACTGTGAGGGTTTAAAAAGTGGTTATTCAACATGAGGCAAGATCCAATTGACATTTTGAATCATTTTTGGTACAGTCCAAAAAATCAATTTTCGGATGAAAAACGATGACTCCGGACATGTCGAACGTTCCCAAAATGGTCTATAATGATGAAATTTTAACATTTAATCTTTTGACTCTAAATGACTGTTGGATGTGAATTATGACTTTTTCAACTAAAATAAGTGTGTTTAAAGTCATTTCTGTGCCTGAAACGGGTCAAAAATGAAGCTTTTGAGGAAGGAAAACTCTGTAAAAATGGCAATTTTGGTCACTGTGAGGGTTTAAAAAGTGGTTATTCAACATGAGGCACGATCCAATTGACATTTTGAATCATTTTTGGTACAGTCCAAAAAATCAATTTTCGGATGAAAAACGATGACTCCGGACATGCCGAACGTTCCCAAAATGGTCTATAATGATGAAATTTTAACATTTAATCTTTTGACTCTAAATGACTGTTGGATGTGAATTATGACTTTTTCAACTAAAATACGTGTGTTTAAAGTTATTTCTGTGCCTGAAACGGGTCAAAATTGAAGCTTTTGAGTAAGCAAAACTCTGTAAAAATGGCACTTTTGGTCACTGTGAGGGTTTAAAAAGTGGTTATTCAACATGAGGCACGATCCAATTGACATTTTGAATCATTTTGGGTACAGTCCAAAAAATCAATTTTTGGATGAAAAACGATGACTCCGGACATGTCGAACGTTCCCAAAATGGTCTATAATGATGAAATTTTAACATTTAATCTTTTGACTCTAAATGACTGTTGGATGTGAATTATGACTTTTTCAACTAAAATAAGTGTGTTTAAAGTCATTTCTGTGCCTGAAACGGGTCAAAATTGAAGCTTTTGAGTAAGGAAAACTCTGTAAAAATGGCAATTTTGGTCACTGTGAGGGTTTAAAAAGTGGTTATTCAACATGAGGCACGATCCAATTGACATTTTGAATCATTTTTGGTACAGTCCAAAAAATCAATTTTCGGATGAAAAACGATGACTCCGGACATGTCGAACGTTCCCAAAATGGTCTATAATGATGAAATTTTAACATTTAATCTTTTGACTCTAAATGACTGTTAGATGTGCATTATGACTTTTTCAACTAAAATAAGTGTGTTTAAAGTCATTTCTGTGCCTGAAACGGGTCACAATTGAAGCTTTTGAGTAAGCAAAACTCTGTAAAAATGGCAATTTTGGTCACTGTGAGGGTTTAAAAAGTGGTTATTCAACATGAGGCACGATCCAATTGACATTTTGAATCATTTTTGGTACAGTCCAAAAAATCAATTTTCGGATGAAAAACGATGACTCCGGACATGTCGAACGTTCCCAAAATGGTCTATAATGATGACATTTTAACATTTAATCTTTTGACACTAAATGACCGTTGGATGTGAATTATGACTTTTTCAACTAAAATAAGTGTGTTTAAAGTCATTTCTGTGCCTGAAACGGGTCAAAATTTAAGCTTTTGAGTAAGCAAAACTCTGTAAAAATAGCAATGTTGGTCACTGTGAGGGTTTAAAAAGTGGTTATTCAACATGAGGCACGATCTAATTGACATTTTGAATCATTTTTAGTACAGTCCAAAAAATCAATTTTCGGATGAAAAACGATGACTCCGGACATGTCGAACGTTCCCAAAATGGTCTCTAATGATGAAATTTTAACATTTAATATTTTGACTCTAAATGACTGTTGGATGTGCATTATGACTTTTTCAACTAAAATAAGTGTGTTTAAAGTCATTTCTGTGCCTGAAACGGGTCAAAATTGAAGCTTTTGAGTAAGCAAAACTCTGTAAAAATGGCAATTTTGGTCACTGTGAGGGTTTAAAAAGTGGTTATTCAACATGAGGCACGATCCAATTGACATTTTGAATCATTTTTGGTACAGTCCAAAAAATCAATTTTCGGATGAAAAACGATGACTCCGGACATGTCGAACGTTCCCAAAATGGTCTATAATGATGAAATTTTAACATTTAATCTTTTGACTCTAAATGACTGTTGGATGTGAATTATGACTTTTTCAACTAAAATAAGTGTGTTTAAAGTCATTTCTGTGCCTGAAACAGGTCAAAATTGAAGCTTTTGAGTGAGGAAAACTCTGTAAAAATGGCAATTTTGGTCACTGTGAGGGTTTAAAAAGTGGTTATTCAACATGAGGCACGATCCAATTGACATTTTGAATCATTTTGGGTACAGTCCAAAAAATCAATTTTCGGATGAAAAACGATGACTCCGGACATGTCGAACGTTCCCAAAATGGTCTCTAATGATGAAATTTTAACATTTAATCTTTTGACACTAAATGACCGTTGGATGTGAATTATGACTTTTTCAACTAAAATAAGTGTGTTTAAAGTCATTTCTGTGCCTGAAATGGGTCAAAATTGAAGCTTTTGAGTAAGGAAAACTCTGTAAAAATGGCAATTTTGGTCACTGTGAGGGTTTAAAAAGTGGTTATTCAACATGAGGCACGATCCAATTGACATTTTGAATCATTTTGGGTACAGTCCAAAAAATCAATTTTCGGATGAAAAACGATGACTCCGGACATGTCGAACGTTCCCAAAATGGTCTATAATGATGAAATTTTAACATTTAATCTTTTGACTCTAAATGACTGTTGGATGTGAATTATGACTTTTTCAACTAAAATAAGTGTGTTTAAAGTCATTTCTGTGCCTGAAACGGGTCAAAATTGAAGCTTTTGAGTGAGGAAAACTCTGTATAAATGGCAATTTTGGTCACTGTGAGGGTTTAAAAAGTGGTTATTCAACATGAGGAACGATCCAATTGACATTTTGAATAATTTTAGTACAGTCCAAAAAATCAATTTTCGGATGAAAAACGATGACTCCGGACATGACGAACGTTCCCAAAATGGTCTATAATGATGAAATTTTAACATTTAATCTTTTGACTCTAAATGACTGTTGGATGTGCATTATGACTTTTTCAACTAAAATAAGTGTGTTTAAAGTCATTTCTGTGCCTGAAACGGGTCAAAATTGAAGCTTTTGAGTAAGCAAAACTCTGTAAAAATGGCAATTTTGGTCACTGTGAGGGTTTAAAAAGTGGTTATCCAACATGAGGCACGATCCAATTGACTTTTTGAATCATTTTTAGTACAGTCCAAAAAATCAATTTTCGGATGAAAAACGATGACTCCGGACATGCCGAACGTTCCCAAAATGGTCTATAATGATGAAATTTTAACAGTTAATCTTTTGACTCTAAATGACTGTTGGATGTGAATTCTGACTTTTTCAACTAAAATAAGTGTGTTTAAAGTCATTTCTGTGCCTGAAACGGGTCAAAATTGAAGCTTTTGAGTAAGGAAAACTCTGTAAAAATGGCAATTTTGGTCACTGTGAGGGTTTAAAAAGTGGTTATTCAACATGAGGCAAGATCCAATTGACATTTTGAATCATTTTTGGTACAGTCCAAAAAATCAATTTTCGGATGAAAAACGATGACTCCGGACATGTCGAACGTTCCCAAAATGGTCTATAATGATGAAATTTTAACATTTAATCTTTTGACTCTAAATGACTGTTGGATGTGAATTATGACTTTTTCAACTAAAATAAGTGTGTTTAAAGTCATTTCTGTGCCTGAAACGGGTCAAAATTGAAGCTTTTGAGTAAGCAAAACTCTGTAAAAATGGCAATTTTGGTCACTGTGAGGGTTTAAAAAGTGGTTATCCAACATGAGGCACGATCCAATTGACATTTTGAATCATTTTTAGTACAGGCCAAAAAAATCAATTTTCGGATGAAAAACGATGACTCCGGACATGCCGAACGTTCCCAAAATGGTCTATAATGATGAAATTTTAACATTTAATCTTTTGACTCTAAATGACTGTTGGATGTGCATTATGACTTTTTCAACTAAAATAAGTGTGTTTAAAGTCATTTCTGTGCCTGAAACGGGTCAAAATTGAAGCTTTTGAGTAAGCAAAACTCTGTAAAAATGGCAATTTTGGTCACTGTGAGGGTTTAAAAAGTGGTTATCCAACATGAGGCACGATCCAATTGACATTTTGAATCATTTTTAGTACAGTCCAAAAAATCAATTTTCGGATGAAAAACGATGACTCCGGACATGCCGAACGTTCCCAAAATGGTCTATAATGATGAAATTTTAACATTTAATCTTTTGACTCTAAATGACTGTTGGATGTGAATTCTGACTTTTTCAACTAAAATAAGTGTGTTTAAAGTCATTTCTGTGCCTGAAACGGGTCAAAATTGAAGCTTTTGAATAAGGAAAACTCTGTAAAAATGGCAATTTTGGTCACTGTGAGGGTTTAAAAAGTGGTTATTCAACATGAGGCAAGATCCAATTGACATTTTGAATCATTTTTGGTACAGTCCAAAAAATCAATTTTCGGATGAAAAACGATGACTCCGGACATGTCGAACGTTCCCAAAATGGTCTATAATGATGAAATTTTAACATTTAATCTTTTGACTCTAAATGACTGTTGGATGTGAATTATGACTTTTTCAACTAAAATAAGTGTGTTTAAAGTCATTTCTGTGCCTGAAACGGGTCAAAATTGAAGCTTTTGAGTAAGGAAAACTCTGTAAAAATGGCAATTTTGGTCACTGTGAGGGTTTAAAAAGTGGTTATTCAACATGAGGCACGATCCAATTGACATTTTGAATCATTTTTGGTACAGTCCAAAAAATCAATTTTCGGATGAAAAACGATGACTCCGGACATGCCGAACGTTCCCAAAATGGTCTATAATGATGAAATTTTAACATTTAATCTTTTGACTCTAAATGACTGTTGGATGTGCATTATGACTTTTTCAACTAAAATAAGTGTGTTTAAAGTCATTTCTGTGCCTGAAACGGGTCAAAATTGAAGCTTTTGAGTAAGCAAAACTCTGCAAAAATGGCAATTTTGGTCACTGTGAGGGTTTAAAAAGTGGTTATCCAACATGAGGCACGATCCAATTGACTTTTTGAATCATTTTTAGTACAGTCCAAAAAATCAATTTTCGGATGAAAAACGATGACTCCGGACATGCCGAACGTTCCCAAAATGGTCTACAATGATGAAATTTTAACAGTTAATCTTTTGACTCTAAATGACTGTTGGATGTGAATTCTGACTTTTTCAACTAAAATAAGTGTGTTTAAAGTCATTTCTGTGCCTGAAACGGGTCAAAATTGAAGCTTTTGAGTAAGGAAAACTCTGTAAAAATGGCAATTTTGGTCACTGTGAGGGTTTAAAAAGTGGTTATCCAACATGAGGCACGATCCAATTGACATTTTGAATCATTTTTAGTACAGTCCAAAAAATCAAATTTCGGATGAAAAACGATGACTCCGGACATGCCGAACGTTCCCAAAATGGTCTATAATGATGAAATTTTAACATTTAATCTTTTGACTCTAAATGACTGTTGGATGTGCATTATGACTTTTTCAACTAAAATAAGTGTGTTTAAAGTCATTTCTGTGCCTGAAACGGGTCAAAATTGAAGCTTTTGAGTAAGCAAAACTCTGTAAAAATGGCAATTTTGGTCACTGTGAGGGTTTAAAAAGTGGTTATCCAACATGAGGCACGATCCAATTGACATTTTGAATCATTTTTAGTACAGTCCAAAAAATCAATTTTCGGATGAAAAACGATGACTCCGGACATGCCGAACGTTCCCAAAATGGTCTATAATGATGAAATTTTAACATTTAATCTTTTGACTCTAAATGACTGTTGGATGTGAATTCTGACTTTTTCAACTAAAATAAGTGTGTTTAAAGTCATTTCTGTGCCTGAAACGGGTCAAAATTGAAGCTTTTGAGTAAGGAAAACTCTGTAAAAATGGCAATTTTGGTCACTGTGAGGGTTTAAAAAGTGGTTATTCAACATGAGGCAAGATCCAATTGACATTTTGAATCATTTTTGGTACAGTCCAAAAAATCAATTTTCGGATGAAAAACGATGACTCCGGACATGTCGAACGTTCCCAAAATGGTCTATAATGATGAAATTTTAACATTTAATCTTTTGACTCTAAATGACTGTTGGATGTGAATTATGACTTTTTCAACTAAAATAAGTGTGTTTAAAGTCATTTCTGTGCCTGAAACGGGTCAAAATTGAAGCTTTTGAGTAAGGAAAACTCTGTAAAAATGGCAATTTTGGTCACTGTGAGGGTTTAAAAAGTGGTTATTCAACATGAGGCACGATCCAATTGACATTTTGAATCATTTTTGGTACAGTCCAAAAAATCAATTTTCGGATGAAAAACGATGACTCCGGACATGCCGAACGTTCCCAAAATGGTCTATAATGATGAAATTTTAACATTTAATCTTTTGACTCTAAATGACTGTTGGATGTGCATTATGACTTTTTCAACTAAAATAAGTGTGTTTAAAGTCATTTCTGTGCCTGAAACGGGTCAAAATTGAAGCTTTTGAGTAAGCAAAACTCTGTAAAAATGGCAATTTTGGTCACTGTGAGGGTTTAAAAAGTGGTTATCCAACATGAGGCACGATCCAATTGACATTTTGAATCATTTTTGGTACAGTCCAAAAAATCAATTTTCGGATGAAAAACGATGACTCCGGACATGTCGAACGTTCCCAAAATGGTCTATAATGATGAAATTTTAACATTTAATCTTTTGACTCTAAATGACTGTTAGATGTGCATTATGACTTTTTCAACTAAAATAAGTGTGTTTAAAGTCATTTCTGTGCCTGAAACGGGTCACAATTGAAGCTTTTGAGTAAGCAAAACTCTGTAAAAATGGCAATTTTTGGTCACTGTGAGGGTTTAAAAAGTGGGTATTCAACATGAGGCACGATCCAATTGACATTTTGAATCATTTTTGGTACAGTCCAAAAAATCAATTTTCGGATGAAAAACGATGACTCCGGACATGTCGAACGTTCCCAAAATGGTCTATAATGATGAAATTTTAACATTTAATCTTTTGACACTAAATGACCGTTGGATGTGAATTATGACTTTTTCAACTAAAATAAGTGTGTTTAAAGTCATTTCTGTGCCTGAAACGGGTCACAATTGAAGCTTTTGAGTAAGCAAAACTCTGTAAAAATGGCAATTTTTGGTCACTGTGAGGGTTTAAAAAGTGGTTATTCAACATGAGGCACGATCCAATTGACATTTTGAATCATTTTTGGTACAGTCCAAAAAATCAATTTTCGGATGAAAAACGATGACTCCGGACATGTCGAACGTTCCCAAAATGGTCTATAATGATGAAATTTTAACATTTAATCTTTTGACTCTAAATGACTGTTGGATGTGCATTATGACTTTTTCAACTAAAATAAGTGTGTTTAAAGTCATTTCTGTGCCTGAAACGGGTCAAAATTGAAGCTTTTGAGTAAGCAAAACTCTGTAAAAATGGCAATTTTTGGTCACTGTGAGGGTTTAAAAAGTGGTTATTCAACATGAGGCACGATCCAATTGACATTTTGAATCATTTTTGGTACAGTCCAAAAAATCAATTTTCGGATGAAAAACGATGACTCCGGACATGTCGAACGTTCCCAAAATGGTCTATAATGATGAAATTTTAACATTTAATCTTTTGACTCTAAATGACTGTTGGATGTGCATTATGACTTTTTCAACTAAAATAAGTGTGTTTAAAGTCATTTCTGTGCCTGAAACGGGTCAAAATTGAAGCTTTTGAGTAAGCAAAACTCTGCAAAAATGGCAATTTTTGTCACTGTGAGGGTTTAAAAAGTGGTTATCCAACATGAGGCACGATCCAATTGACTTTTTGAATCATTTTTAGTACAGTCCAAAAAATCAATTTTCGGATGAAAAACGATGACTCCGGACATGCCGAACGTTCCCAAAATGGTCTACAATGATGAAATTTTAACAGTTAATCTTTTGACTCTAAATGACTGTTGGATGTGAATTCTGACTTTTTCAACTAAAATAAGTGTGTTTAAAGTCATTTCTGTGCCTGAAACAGGTCAAAATTGAAGCTTTTGAGTAAGGAAAACTCTGTAAAAATGGCAATTTTGGTCACTGTGAGGGTTTAAAAAGTGGTTATCCAACATGAGGCACGATCCAATTGACATTTTGAATCATTTTTAGTACAGTCCAAAAAATCAATTTTCGGATGAAAAACGATGACTCCGGACATGCCGAACGTTCCCAAAATGGTCTATAATGATGAAATTTTAACATTTAATCTTTTGACTCTAAATGACTGTTGGATGTGCATTATGACTTTTTCAACTAAAATAAGTGTGTTTAAAGTCATTTCTGTGCCTGAAACGGGTCAAAATTGAAGCTTTTGAGTAAGCAAAACTCTGTAAAAATGGCAATTTTGGTCACTGTGAGGGTTTAAAAAGTGGTTATCCAACATGAGGCACGATCCAATTGACATTTTGAATCATTTTTAGTACAGTCCAAAAAATCAATTTTCGGATGAAAAACGATGACTCCGGACATGCCGAACGTTCCCAAAATGGTCTATAATGATGAAATTTTAACATTTAATCTTTTGACTCTAAATGACTGTTGGATGTGAATTCTGACTTTTTCAACTAAAATAAGTGTGTTTAAAGTCATTTCTGTGCCTGAAACGGGTCAAAATTGAAGCTTTTGAGTAAGGAAAACTCTGTAAAAATGGCAATTTTGGTCACTGTGAGGGTTTAAAAAGTGGTTATTCAACATGAGGCAAGATCCAATTGACATTTTGAATCATTTTTGGTACAGTCCAAAAAATCAATTTTCGGATGAAAAACGATGACTCCGGACATGTCGAACGTTCCCAAAATGGTCTATAATGATGAAATTTTAACATTTAATCTTTTGACTCTAAATGACTGTTGGATGTGAATTATGACTTTTTCAACTAAAATAAGTGTGTTTAAAGTCATTTCTGTGCCTGAAACGGGTCAAAATTGAAGCTTTTGAGTAAGGAAAACTCTGTAAAAATGGCAATTTTGGTCACTGTGAGGGTTTAAAAAGTGGTTATTCAACATGAGGCACGATCCAATTGACATTTTGAATCATTTTTGGTACAGTCCAAAAAATCAATTTTCGGATGAAAAACGATGACTCCGGACATGCCGAACGTTCCCAAAATGGTCTATAATGATGAAATTTTAACATTTAATCTTTTGACTCTAAATGACTGTTGGATGTGCATTATGACTTTTTCAACTAAAATAAGTGTGTTTAAAGTCATTTCTGTGCCTGAAACGGGTCAAAATTGAAGCTTTTGAGTAAGCAAAACTCTGTAAAAATGGCAATTTTGGTCACTGTGAGGGTTTAAAAAGTGGTTATCCAACATGAGGCACGATCCAATTGACATTTTGAATCATTTTTGGTACAGTCCAAAAAATCAATTTTCGGATGAAAAACGATGACTCCGGACATGTCGAACGTTCCCAAAATGGTCTATAATGATGAAATTTTAACATTTAATCTTTTGACTCTAAATGACTGTTAGATGTGCATTATGACTTTTTCAACTAAAATAAGTGTGTTTAAAGTCATTTCTGTGCCTGAAACGGGTCACAATTGAAGCTTTTGAGTAAGCAAAACTCTGTAAAAATGGCAATTTTTGGTCACTGTGAGGGTTTAAAAAGTGGTTATTCAACATGAGGCACGATCCAATTGACATTTTGAATCATTTTTGGTACAGTCCAAAAAATCAATTTTCGGATGAAAAACGATGACTCCGGACATGTCGAACGTTCCCAAAATGGTCTATAATGATGAAATTTTAACATTTAATCTTTTGACACTAAATGACCGTTGGATGTGAATTATGACTTTTTCAACTAAAATAAGTGTGTTTAAAGTCATTTCTGTGCCTGAAATGGGTCAAAATTGAAGCTTTTGAGTAAGGAAAACTCTGTAAAAATGGCACTTTTGGTCACTGTGAGGGTTTAAAAAGTGGTTATTCAACATGAGGCACGATCCAATTGACATCTTGAATCATTTTTGGTACAGTCCAAAAAATCGATTTTCGGATGAAAAACGATGACTCCGGACATGCCGAACATTCCCAAAATGGTCTATAATGATGAAATTTTAACATTTAATCTTTTGACTCTAAATGACTGTTGGATGTGCATTATGACTTTTTCAACTAAAATAAGTGTGTTTAAAGTCATTTCTGTGCCTGAAACGGGTCACAATTGAAGCTTTTGAGTAAGCAAAACTCTGTAAAAATGGCAATTTTGGTCACTGTGAGGGTTTAAAAAGTGGTTATTCAACATGAGGCACGATCCAATTGACATTTTGAATCATTTTTGGTACAGTCCAAAAAATCAATTTTCGGATGAAAAACGATGACTCCGGACATGTCGAACGTTCCCAAAATGGTCTATAATGATGAAATTTTAACATTTAATCTTTTGACACTAAATGACCGTTGGATGTGAATTATGACTTTTTCAACTAAAATAAGTGTGTTTAAAGTCATTTCTGTGCCTGAAATGGGTCAAAATTGAAGCTTTTGAGTAAGGAAAACTCTGTAAAAATGGCACTTTTGGTCACTGTGAGGGTTTAAAAAGTGGTTATTCAACATGAGGCATGATCCAATTGACATTTTGAATCATTTTGGGTACAGTCCAAAAAATCAATTTTCGGATGAAAAACGATGACTCCGGACATGTCGAACGTTCCCAAAATGGTCTCTAATGATGAAATTTTAACATTTAATCTTTTGACTCTAAATGACTGTTGGATGTGCATTATGACTTTTTCAACTAAAATAAGTGTGTTTAAAGTCATTTCTGTGCCTGAAACGGGTCAAAATTGAAGCTTTTGAGTAAGCAAAACTCTGTAAAAATTGCCATTTTGGTCACTGTGAGGGTTTAAAAAGTGGTTATTCAACATGAGGCACGATCCAATTGACATTTTGAATCATTTTTGGTACAGTCCAAAAAATCAATTTTCGGATGAAAAACGATGACTCCGGACATGTCGAACGTTCCCAAAATGGTCTATAATGATGAAATTTTAACATTTAATCTTTTGACACTAAATGACCGTTGGATGTGAATTATGACTTTTTCAACTAAAATATGTGTGTTTAAAGTCATTTCTGTGCCTGAAACGGGTCAAAATTGAAGCTTTTGAGTAAGCAAAACTCTGTAAAAATTGCAATTTTGGTCACTGTGAGGGTTTAAAAAGTGGTTATTCAACATGAGGCACGATCCAATTGACATTTTGAATCATTTTTGGTACAGTCCAAAAAATCAATTTTCGGATGAAAAACGATGACTCCGGACATGTCGAACGTTCCCAAAATGGTCTATAATGATGAAATTTTAACATTTAATCTTTTGACACTAAATGACCGTTGGATGTGAATTATGACTTTTTCAACTAAAATAAGTGTGTTTAAAGTCATTTCTGTGCCTGAAATGGGTCAAAATTGAAGCTTTTGAGTAAGGAAAACTCTGTAAAAATGGCAATTTTGGTCACTGCGAGGGTTTAAAAAGTGGTTATTCAACATGAGGCACGATCCAATTGACATTTTGAATCATTTTTGGTACAGTCCAAAAAATCAATTTTCGGATGAAAAACGATGACTCCGGACATGCCGAACGTTCCCAAAATGGTCTATAATGATGAAATTTTAACATTTAATCTTTTGACTCTAAATGACTGTTGGATGTGAATTATGACTTTTTCAACTAAAAAACGTGTGTTTAAAGTCATTTCTGTGCCTGAAACGGGTCAAAATTGAAGCTTTTGAGTAAGCAAAACTCTGTAAAAATTGCACTTTTGGTCACTGTGAGGGTTTAAAAAGTGGTTATTCAACATGAGGCACGATCCAATTGACATTTTGAATAATTTTGGTACAGTCCAAAAAATCAATTTTCGGATGAAAAACGATGACTCCGGACATGCCGAACGTTCCCAAAATGGTCTATAATGATGAAATTTTAACATTTAATCTTTTGACTCTAAATGACTGTTGGATGTGAATTATGACTTTTTCAACTAAAATATGTGTGTTTAAAGTCATTTCTGTGCCTGAAACGGGTCAAAATTGAAGCTTTTGAGTAAGCAAAACTCTGTAAAAATGGCACTTTTGGTCACTGTGAGGGTTTAAAAAGTGGTTATTCAACATGAGGCACGATCCAATTGACATTTTGAATCATTTTGGGTACAGTCCAAAAAATCAATTTTCGGATGAAAAACGATGACTCCGGACATGTCGAACGTTCCCAAAATGGTCTATAATGATGAAATTTTAACATTTAATCTTTTGACTCTAAATGACTGTTGGATGTGCATTATGACTTTTTCAACTAAAATAAGTGTGTTTAAAGTCATTTCTGTGCCTGAAACGGGTCAAAATTGAAGCTTTTGAGTAAGCAAAACTCTGTAAAAATGGCAATTTTGGTCACTGTGAGGGTTTAAAAAGTGGTTATTCAACATGAGGCACGATCCAATTGACATTTTGAATCATTTTGGGTACAATCCAAAAAATCAATTTTCGGATGAAAAACGATGACTCCGGACATGTCGAACGTTCCCAAAATGGTCTATAATGATGAAATTTTAACATTTAATCTTTTGACTCTAAATGACTGTTGGATGTGCATTATGACTTTTTCAACTAAAATAAGTGTGTTTAAAGTCATTTCTGTGCCTGAAACGGGTCAAAATTGAAGCTTTTGAGTAAGCAAAACTCTGTAAAAATGGCAATTTTGGTCACTGTGAGGGTTTAAAAAGTGGTTATCCAACATGAGGCACGATCCAATTGACATTTTGAATCATTTTTGGTACAGTCCAAAAAATCAATTTTCGGATGAAAAACGATGACTCCGGACATGTCGAACGTTCCCAAAATGGTCTATAATGATGAAATTTTAACATTTAATCTTTTGACTCTAAATGACTGTTAGATGTGCATTATGACTTTTTCAACTAAAATAAGTGTGTTTAAAGTCATTTCTGTGCCTGAAACGGGTCACAATTGAAGCTTTTGAGTAAGCAAAACTCTGTAAAAATGGCAATTTTTGGTCACTGTGAGGGTTTAAAAAGTGGTTATTCAACATGAGGCACGATCCAATTGACATTTTGAATCATTTTTGGTACAGTCCAAAAAATCAATTTTCGGATGAAAAACGATGACTCCGGACATGTCGAACGTTCCCAAAATGGTCTATAATGATGAAATTTTAACATTTAATCTTTTGACACTAAATGACCGTTGGATGTGAATTATGACTTTTTCAACTAAAATAAGTGTGTTTAAAGTCATTTCTGTGCCTGAAACGGGTCACAATTGAAGCTTTTGAGTAAGCAAAACTCTGTAAAAATGGCAATTTTTGGTCACTGTGAGGGTTTAAAAAGTGGTTATTCAACATGAGGCACGATCCAATTGACATTTTGAATCATTTTTGGTACAGTCCAAAAAATCAATTTTCGGATGAAAAACGATGACTCCGGACATGCCGAACGTTCCCAAAATGGTCTATAATGATGAAATTTTAACATTTAATCTTTTGACTCTAAATGACTGTTGGATGTGAATTATGACTTTTTCAACTAAAATAAGTGTGTTTAAAGTCATTTCTGTGCCTGAAACGGGTCAAAATTGAAGCTTTTGAGTAAGGAAAACTCTGTAAAAATGGCAATTTTGGTCACTGTGAGGGTTTAAAAAGTGGTTATTCAACATGAGGCACGATCCAATTGACATTTTGAATCATTTTTGGTACAGTCCAAAAAATCAATTTTCGGATGAAAAACGATGACTCCGGACATGCCGAACGTTCCCAAAATGGTCTATAATGATGAAATTTTAACATTTAATCTTTTGACTCTAAATGACTGTTGGATGTGCATTATGACTTTTTCAACTAAAATAAGTGTGTTTAAAGTCATTTCTGTGCCTGAAACGGGTCAAAATTGAAGCTTTTGAGTAAGCAAAACTCTGTAAAAATGGCAATTTTGGTCACTGTGAGGGTTTAAAAAGTGGTTATCCAACATGAGGCACGATCCAATTGACATTTTGAATCATTTTTGGTACAGTCCAAAAAATCAATTTTCGGATGAAAAACGATGACTCCGGACATGTCGAACGTTCCCAAAATGGTCTATAATGATGAAATTTTAACATTTAATCTTTTGACTCTAAATGACTGTTAGATGTGCATTATGACTTTTTCAACTAAAATAAGTGTGTTTAAAGTCATTTCTGTGCCTGAAACGGGTCACAATTGAAGCTTTTGAGTAAGCAAAACTCTGTAAAAATGGCAATTTTTGGTCACTGTGAGGGTTTAAAAAGTGGTTATTCAACATGAGGCACGATCCAATTGACATTTTGAATCATTTTTGGTACAGTCCAAAAAATCAATTTTCGGATGAAAAACGATGACTCCGGACATGTCGAACGTTCCCAAAATGGTCTATAATGATGAAATTTTAACATTTAATCTTTTGACACTAAATGACCGTTGGATGTGAATTATGACTTTTTCAACTAAAATAAGTGTGTTTAAAGTCATTTCTGTGCCTGAAACGGGTCACAATTGAAGCTTTTGAGTAAGCAAAACTCTGTAAAAATGGCAATTTTTGGTCACTCTGAGGGTTTAAAAAGTGGTTATTCAACATGAGGCACGATCCAATTGACATTTTGAATCATTTTTGGTACAGTCCAAAAAATCAATTTTCGGATGAAAAACGATGACTCCGGACATGTCGAACGTTCCCAAAATGGTCTATAATGATGAAATTTTAACATTTAATCTTTTGACTCTAAATGACTGTTGGATGTGCATTATGACTTTTTCAACTAAAATAAGTGTGTTTAAAGTCATTTCTGTGCCTGAAACGGGTCAAAATTGAAGCTTTTGAGTAAGCAAAACTCTGTAAAAATGGCAATTTTTGGTCACTGTGAGGGTTTAAAAAGTGGTTATTCAACATGAGGCACGATCCAATTGACATTTTGAATCATTTTTGGTACAGTCCAAAAAATCAATTTTCGGATGAAAAACGATGACTCCGGACATGTCGAACGTTCCCAAAATGGTCTATAATGATGAAATTTTAACATTTAATCTTTTGACTCTAAATGACTGTTGGATGTGCATTATGACTTTTTCAACTAAAATAAGTGTGTTTAAAGTCATTTCTGTGCCTGAAACGGGTCAAAATTGAAGCTTTTGAGTAAGCAAAACTCTGCAAAAATGGCAATTTTGGTCACTGTGAGGGTTTAAAAAGTGGTTATCCAACATGAGGCACGATCCAATTGACTTTTTGAATCATTTTTAGTACAGTCCAAAAAATCAATTTTCGGATGAAAAACGATGACTCCGGACATGCCGAACGTTCCCAAAATGGTCTACAATGATGAAATTTTAACAGTTAATCTTTTGACTCTAAATGACTGTTGGATGTGAATTCTGACTTTTTCAACTAAAATAAGTGTGTTTAAAGTCATTTCTGTGCCTGAAACAGGTCAAAATTGAAGCTTTTGAGTAAGGAAAACTCTGTAAAAATGGCAATTTTGGTCACTGTGAGGGTTTAAAAAGTGGTTATCCAACATGAGGCACGATCCAATTGACATTTTGAATCATTTTTAGTACAGTCCAAAAAATCAATTTTCGGATGAAAAACGATGACTCCGGACATGCCGAACGTTCCCAAAATGGTCTATAATGATGAAATTTTAACATTTAATCTTTTGACTCTAAATGACTGTTGGATGTGCATTATGACTTTTTCAACTAAAATAAGTGTGTTTAAAGTCATTTCTGTGCCTGAAACGGGTCAAAATTGAAGCTTTTGAGTAAGCAAAACTCTGTAAAAATGGCAATTTTGGTCACTGTGAGGGTTTAAAAAGTGGTTATCCAACATGAGGCACGATCCAATTGACATTTTGAATCATTTTTAGTACAGTCCAAAAAATCAATTTTCGGATGAAAAACGATGACTCCGGACATGCCGAACGTTCCCAAAATGGTCTATAATGATGAAATTTTAACATTTAATCTTTTGACTCTAAATGACTGTTGGATGTGAATTCTGACTTTTTCAACTAAAATAAGTGTGTTTAAAGTCATTTCTGTGCCTGAAACGGGTCAAAATTGAAGCTTTTGAGTAAGGAAAACTCTGTAAAAATGGCAATTTTGGTCACTGTGAGGGTTTAAAAAGTGGTTATTCAACATGAGGCAAGATCCAATTGACATTTTGAATCATTTTTGGTACAGTCCAAAAAATCAATTTTCGGATGAAAAACGATGACTCCGGACATGTCGAACGTTCCCAAAATGGTCTATAATGATGAAATTTTAACATTTAATCTTTTGACTCTAAATGACTGTTGGATGTGAATTATGACTTTTTCAACTAAAATAAGTGTGTTTAAAGTCATTTCTGTGCCTGAAACGGGTCAAAATTGAAGCTTTTGAGTAAGGAAAACTCTGTAAAAATGGCAATTTTGGTCACTGTGAGGGTTTAAAAAGTGGTTATTCAACATGAGGCACGATCCAATTGACATTTTGAATCATTTTTGGTACAGTCCAAAAAATCAATTTTCGGATGAAAAACGATGACTCCGGACATGCCGAACGTTCCCAAAATGGTCTATAATGATGAAATTTTAACATTTAATCTTTTGACTCTAAATGACTGTTGGATGTGCATTATGACTTTTTCAACTAAAATAAGTGTGTTTAAAGTCATTTCTGTGCCTGAAACGGGTCAAAATTGAAGCTTTTGAGTAAGCAAAACTCTGTAAAAATGGCAATTTTGGTCACTGTGAGGGTTTAAAAAGTGGTTATCCAACATGAGGCACGATCCAATTGACATTTTGAATCATTTTTGGTACAGTCCAAAAAATCAATTTTCGGATGAAAAACGATGACTCCGGACATGTCGAACGTTCCCAAAATGGTCTATAATGATGAAATTTTAACATTTAATCTTTTGACTCTAAATGACTGTTAGATGTGCATTATGACTTTTTCAACTAAAATAAGTGTGTTTAAAGTCATTTCTGTGCCTGAAACGGGTCACAATTGAAGCTTTTGAGTAAGCAAAACTCTGTAAAAATGGCAATTTTTGGTCACTGTGAGGGTTTAAAAAGTGGTTATTCAACATGAGGCACGATCCAATTGACATTTTGAATCATTTTTGGTACAGTCCAAAAAATCAATTTTCGGATGAAAAACGATGACTCCGGACATGTCGAACGTTCCCAAAATGGTCTATAATGATGAAATTTTAACATTTAATCTTTTGACTCTAAATGACTGTTGGATGTGCATTATGACTTTTTCAACTAAAATAAGTGTGTTTAAAGTCATTTCTGTGCCTGAAACGGGTCAAAATTGAAGCTTTTGAGTAAGCAAAACTCTGTAAAAATGGCAATTTTGGTCACTGTGAGGGTTTAAAAAGTGGTTATCCAACATGAGGCACGATCCAATTGACATTTTGAATCATTTTTGGTACAGTCCAAAAAATCAATTTTCGGATGAAAAACGATGACTCCGGACATGTCGAACGTTCCCAAAATGGTCTATAATGATGAAATTTTAACATTTAATCTTTTGACTCTAAATGACTGTTAGATGTGCATTATGACTTTTTCAACTAAAATAAGTGTGTTTAAAGTCATTTCTGTGCCTGAAACGGGTCACAATTGAAGCTTTTGAGTAAGCAAAACTCTGTAAAAATGGCAATTTTTGGTCACTGTGAGGGTTTAAAAAGTGGTTATTCAACATGAGGCACGATCCAATTGACATTTTGAATCATTTTTGGTACAGTCCAAAAAATCAATTTTCGGATGAAAAACGATGACTCCGGACATGTCGAACGTTCCCAAAATGGTCTATAATGATGAAATTTTAACATTTAATCTTTTGACACTAAATGACCGTTGGATGTGAATTATGACTTTTTCAACTAAAATAAGTGTGTTTAAAGTCATTTCTGTGCCTGAAACGGGTCACAATTGAAGCTTTTGAGTAAGCAAAACTCTGTAAAAATGGCAATTTTTGGTCACTGTGAGGGTTTAAAAAGTGGTTATTCAACATGAGGCACGATCCAATTGACATTTTGAATCATTTTTGGTACAGTCCAAAAAATCAATTTTCGGATGAAAAACGATGACTCCGGACATGTCGAACGTTCCCAAAATGGTCTATAATGATGAAATTTTAACATTTAATCTTTTGACTCTAAATGACTGTTGGATGTGCATTATGACTTTTTCAACTAAAATAAGTGTGTTTAAAGTCATTTCTGTGCCTGAAACGGGTCAAAATTGAAGCTTTTGAGTAAGCAAAACTCTGTAAAAATGGCAATTTTTGGTCACTGTGAGGGTTTAAAAAGTGGTTATTCAACATGAGGCACGATCCAATTGACATTTTGAATCATTTTTGGTACAGTCCAAAAAATCAATTTTCGGATGAAAAACGATGACTCCGGACATGTCGAACGTTCCCAAAATGGTCTATAATGATGAAATTTTAACATTTAATCTTTTGACTCTAAATGACTGTTGGATGTGCATTATGACTTTTTCAACTAAAATAAGTGTGTTTAAAGTCATTTCTGTGCCTGAAACGGGTCAAAATTGAAGCTTTTGAGTAAGCAAAACTCTGCAAAAATGGCAATTTTGGTCACTGTGAGGGTTTAAAAAGTGGTTATCCAACATGAGGCACGATCCAATTGACTTTTTGAATCATTTTTAGTACAGTCCAAAAAATCAATTTTCGGATGAAAAACGATGACTCCGGACATGCCGAACGTTCCCAAAATGGTCTACAATGATGAAATTTTAACAGTTAATCTTTTGACTCTAAATGACTGTTGGATGTGAATTCTGACTTTTTCAACTAAAATAAGTGTGTTTAAAGTCATTTCTGTGCCTGAAACAGGTCAAAATTGAAGCTTTTGAGTAAGGAAAACTCTGTAAAAATGGCAATTTTGGTCACTGTGAGGGTTTAAAAAGTGGTTATCCAACATGAGGCACGATCCAATTGACATTTTGAATCATTTTTAGTACAGTCCAAAAAATCAATTTTCGGATGAAAAACGATGACTCCGGACATGCCGAACATTCCCAAAATGGTCTATAATGATGAAATTTTAACATTTAATCTTTTGACTCTAAATGACTGTTGGATGTGCATTATGACTTTTTCAACTAAAATAAGTGTGTTTAAAGTCATTTCTGTGCCTGAAACGGGTCAAAATTGAAGCTTTTGAGTAAGCAAAACTCTGTAAAAATGGCAATTTTGGTCACTGTGAGGGTTTAAAAAGTGGTTATCCAACATGAGGCACGATCCAATTGACATTTTGAATAATTTTTAGTACAGTCCAAAAAATCAATTTTCGGATGAAAAACGATGACTCCGGACATGCCGAACGTTCCCAAAATGGTCTATAATGATGAAATTTTAACATTTAATCTTTTGACTCTAAATGACTGTTGGATGTGAATTCTGACTTTTTCAACTAAAATAAGTGTGTTTAAAGTCATTTCTGTGCCTGAAACGGGTCAAAATTGAAGCTTTTGAGTAAGGAAAACTCTGTAAAAATGGCAATTTTGGTCACTGTGAGGGTTTAAAAAGTGGTTATTCAACATGAGGCAAGATCCAATTGACATTTTGAATCATTTTTGGTACAGTCCAAAAAATCAATTTTCGGATGAAAAACGATGACTCCGGACATGTCGAACGTTCCCAAAATGGTCTATAATGATGAAATTTTAACATTTAATCTTTTGACTCTAAATGACTGTTGGATGTGAATTATGACTTTTTCAACTAAAATAAGTGTGTTTAAAGTCATTTCTGTGCCTGAAACGGGTCAAAATTGAAGCTTTTGAGTAAGGAAAACTCTGTAAAAATGGCAATTTTGGTCACTGTGAGGGTTTAAAAAGTGGTTATTCAACATGAGGCACGATCCAATTGACATTTTGAATCATTTTTGGTACAGTCCAAAAAATCAATTTTCGGATGAAAAACGATGACTCCGGACATGCCGAACGTTCCCAAAATGGTCTATAATGATGAAATTTTAACATTTAATCTTTTGACTCTAAATGACTGTTGGATGTGCATTATGACTTTTTCAACTAAAATAAGTGTGTTTAAAGTCATTTCTGTGCCTGAAACGGGTCAAAATTGAAGCTTTTGAGTAAGCAAAACTCTGTAAAAATGGCAATTTTGGTCACTGTGAGGGTTTAAAAAGTGGTTATCCAACATGAGGCACGATCCAATTGACATTTTGAATCATTTTTGGTACAGTCCAAAAAATCAATTTTCGGATGAAAAACGATGACTCCGGACATGTCGAACGTTCCCAAAATGGTCTATAATGATGAAATTTTAACATTTAATCTTTTGACTCTAAATGACTGTTAGATGTGCATTATGACTTTTTCAACTAAAATAAGTGTGTTTAAAGTCATTTCTGTGCCTGAAACGGGTCACAATTGAAGCTTTTGAGTAAGCAAAACTCTGTAAAAATGGCAATTTTTGGTCACTGTGAGGGTTTAAAAAGTGGTTATTCAACATGAGGCACGATCCAATTGACATTTTGAATCATTTTTGGTACAGTCCAAAAAATCAATTTTCGGATGAAAAACGATGACTCCGGACATGTCGAACGTTCCCAAAATGGTCTATAATGATGAAATTTTAACATTTAATCTTTTGACACTAAATGACCGTTGGATGTGAATTATGACTTTTTCAACTAAAATAAGTGTGTTTAAAGTCATTTCTGTGCCTGAAATGGGTCAAAATTGAAGCTTTTGAGTAAGGAAAACTCTGTAAAAATGGCACTTTTGGTCACTGTGAGGGTTTAAAAAGTGGTTATTCAACATGAGGCACGATCCAATTGACATTTTGAATCATTTTTGGTACAGTCCAAAAAATCGATTTTCGGATGAAAAACGATGACTCCGGACATGCCGAACATTCCCAAAATGGTCTATAATGATGAAATTTTAACATTTAATCTTTTGACTCTAAATGACTGTTGGATGTGCATTATGACTTTTTCAACTAAAATAAGTGTGTTTAAAGTCATTTCTGTGCCTGAAACGGGTCACAATTGAAGCTTTTGAGTAAGCAAAACTCTGTAAAAATGGCAATTTTGGTCACTGTGAGGGTTTAAAAAGTGGTTATTCAACATGAGGCACGATCCAATTGACATTTTGAATCATTTTTGGTACAGTCCAAAAAATCAATTTTCGGATGAAAAACGATGACTCCGGACATGTCGAACGTTCCCAAAATGGTCTCTAATGATGAAATTTTAACATTTAATCTTTTGACTCTAAATGACTGTTGGATGTGCATTATGACTTTTTCAACTAAAATAAGTGTGTTTAAAGTCATTTCTGTGCCTGAAACGGGTCAAAATTGAAGCTTTTGAGTAAGCAAAACTCTGTAAAAATTGCCATTTTGGTCACTGTGAGGGTTTAAAAAGTGGTTATTCAACATGAGGCACGATCCAATTGACATTTTGAATCATTTTTGGTACAGTCCAAAAAATCAATTTTCGGATGAAAAACGATGACTCCGGACATGTCGAACGTTCCCAAAATGGTCTATAATGATGAAATTTTAACATTTAATCTTTTGACACTAAATGACCGTTGGATGTGAATTATGACTTTTTCAACTAAAATATGTGTGTTTAAAGTCATTTCTGTGCCTGAAACGGGTCAAAATTGAAGCTTTTGAGTAAGCAAAACTCTGTAAAAATTGCAATTTTGGTCACTGTGAGGGTTTAAAAAGTGGTTATTCAACATGAGGCACGATCCAATTGACATTTTGAATCATTTTTGGTACAGTCCAAAAAATCAATTTTCGGATGAAAAACGATGACTCCGGACATGTCGAACGTTCCCAAAATGGTCTATAATGATGAAATTTTAACATTTAATCTTTTGACACTAAATGACCGTTGGATGTGAATTATGACTTTTTCAACTAAAATAAGTGTGTTTAAAGTCATTTCTGTGCCTGAAATGGGTCAAAATTGAAGCTTTTGAGTAAGGAAAACTCTGTAAAAATGGCAATTTTGGTCACTGCGAGGGTTTAAAAAGTGGTTATTCAACATGAGGCACGATCCAATTGACATTTTGAATCATTTTTGGTACAGTCCAAAAAATCAATTTTCGGATGAAAAACGATGACTCCGGACATGCCGAACGTTCCCAAAATGGTCTATAATGATGAAATTTTAACATTTAATCTTTTGACTCTAAATGACTGTTGGATGTGAATTATGACTTTTTCAACTAAAAAACGTGTGTTTAAAGTCATTTCTGTGCCTGAAACGGGTCAAAATTGAAGCTTTTGAGTAAGCAAAACTCTGTAAAAATTGCACTTTTGGTCACTGTGAGGGTTTAAAAAGTGGTTATTCAACATGAGGCACGATCCAATTGACATTTTGAATAATTTTGGTACAGTCCAAAAAATCAATTTTCGGATGAAAAACGATGACTCCGGACATGCCGAACGTTCCCAAAATGGTCTATAATGATGAAATTTTAACATTTAATCTTTTGACTCTAAATGACTGTTGGATGTGAATTATGACTTTTTCAACTAAAATATGTGTGTTTAAAGTCATTTCTGTGCCTGAAACGGGTCAAAATTGAAGCTTTTGAGTAAGCAAAACTCTGTAAAAATGGCACTTTTGGTCACTGTGAGGGTTTAAAAAGTGGTTATTCAACATGAGGCACGATCCAATTGACATTTTGAATCATTTTGGGTACAGTCCAAAAAATCAATTTTCGGATGAAAAACGATGACTCCGGACATGTCGAACGTTCCCAAAATGGTCTATAATGATGAAATTTTAACATTTAATCTTTTGACTCTAAATGACTGTTGGATGTGCATTATGACTTTTTCAACTAAAATAAGTGTGTTTAAAGTCATTTCTGTGCCTGAAACGGGTCAAAATTGAAGCTTTTGAGTAAGCAAAACTCTGTAAAAATGGCAATTTTGGTCACTGTGAGGGTTTAAAAAGTGGTTATTCAACATGAGGCACGATCCAATTGACATTTTGAATAATTTTGGTACAGTCCAAAAAATCAATTTTCGGATGAAAAACGATGACTCCGGACATGCCGAACGTTCCCAAAATGGTCTATAATGATGAAATTTTAACATTTAATCTTTTGACTCTAAATGACTGTTGGATGTGAATTATGACTTTTTCAACTAAAATATGTGTGTTTAAAGTCATTTCTGTGCCTGAAACGGGTCAAAATTGAAGCTTTTGAGTAAGCAAAACTCTGTAAAAATGGCACTTTTGGTCACTGTGAGGGTTTAAAAAGTGGTTATTCAACATGAGGCACGATCCAATTGACATTTTGAATCATTTTGGGTACAGTCCAAAAAATCAATTTTCGGATGAAAAACGATGACTCCGGACATGTCGAACGTTCCCAAAATGGTCTATAATGATGAAATTTTAACATTTAATCTTTTGACTCTAAATGACTGTTGGATGTGCATTATGACTTTTTCAACTAAAATAAGTGTGTTTAAAGTCATTTCTGTGCCTGAAACGGGTCAAAATTGAAGCTTTTGAGTAAGCAAAACTCTGTAAAAATGGCAATTTTGGTCACTGTGAGGGTTTAAAAAGTGGTTATTCAACATGAGGCACGATCCAATTGACATTTTGAATCATTTTGGGTACAATCCAAAAAATCAATTTTCGGATGAAAAACGATGACTCCGGACATGTCGAACGTTCCCAAAATGGTCTATAATGATGAAATTTTAACATTTAATCTTTTGACTCTAAATGACTGTTGGATGTGCATTATGACTTTTTTAACTAAAATAAGTGTGTTTAAAGTCATTTCTGTGCCTGAAACGGGTCAAAATTGAAGCTTTTGAGTAAGCAAAACTCTGTAAAAATGGCAATTTTGGTCACTGTGAGGGTTTAAAAAGTGGTTATCCAACATGAGGCACGATCCAATTGACATTTTGAATCATTTTTGGTACAGTCCAAAAAATCAATTTTCGGATGAAAAACGATGACTCCGGACATGTCGAACGTTCCCAAAATGGTCTATAATGATGAAATTTTAACATTTAATCTTTTGACTCTAAATGACTGTTAGATGTGCATTATGACTTTTTCAACTAAAATAAGTGTGTTTAAAGTCATTTCTGTGCCTGAAACGGGTCACAATTGAAGCTTTTGAGTAAGCAAAACTCTGTAAAAATGGCAATTTTTGGTCACTGTGAGGGTTTAAAAAGTGGTTATTCAACATGAGGCACGATCCAATTGACATTTTGAATCATTTTTGGTACAGTCCAAAAAATCAATTTTCGGATGAAAAACGATGACTCCGGACATGTCGAACGTTCCCAAAATGGTCTATAATGATGAAATTTTAACATTTAATCTTTTGACACTAAATGACCGTTGGATGTGAATTATGACTTTTTCAACTAAAATAAGTGTGTTTAAAGTCATTTCTGTGCCTGAAACGGGTCACAATTGAAGCTTTTGAGTAAGCAAAACTCTGTAAAAATGGCAATTTTTGGTCACTGTGAGGGTTTAAAAAGTGGTTATTCAACATGAGGCACGATCCAATTGACATTTTGAATCATTTTTGGTACAGTCCAAAAAATCAATTTTCGGATGAAAAACGATGACTCCGGACATGTCGAACGTTCCCAAAATGGTCTATAATGATGAAATTTTAACATTTAATCTTTTGACTCTAAATGACTGTTGGATGTGCATTATGACTTTTTCAACTAAAATAAGTGTGTTTAAAGTCATTTCTGTGCCTGAAACGGGTCAAAATTGAAGCTTTTGAGTAAGCAAAACTCTGTAAAATGGCAATTTTTGGTCACTGTGAGGGTTTAAAAAGTGGTTATTCAACATGAGGCACGATCCAATTGACATTTTGAATCATTTTTGGTACAGTCCAAAAAATCAATTTTCGGATGAAAAACGATGACTCCGGACATGTCGAACGTTCCCAAAATGGTCTATAATGATGAAATTTTAACATTTAATCTTTTGACTCTAAATGACTGTTGGATGTGCATTATGACTTTTTCAACTAAAATAAGTGTGTTTAAAGTCATTTCTGTGCCTGAAACGGGTCAAAATTGAAGCTTTTGAGTGAGCAAAACTCTGTAAAAATGGCAATTTTTGGTCACTGTGAGGGTTTAAAAAGTGGTTATTCAACATGAGGCACGATCCAATTGACATTTTGAATCATTTTTGGTACAGTCCAAAAAATCAATTTTCGGATGAAAAACGATGACTCCGGACATGTCGAACGTTCCCAAAATGGTCTATAATGATGAAATTTTAACATTTAATCTTTTGACTCTAAATGACTGTTGGATGTGAATTCTGACTTTTTCAACTAAAATAAGTGTGTTTAAAGTCATTTCTGTGCCTGAAACGGGTCAAAATTGAAGCTTTTGAGTAAGGAAAACTCTGTAAAAATGGCAATTTTGGTCACTGTGAGGGTTTAAAAAGTGGTTATTCAACATGAGGCAAGATCCAATTGACATTTTGAATCATTTTTGGTACAGTCCAAAAAATCAATTTTCGGATGAAAAACGATGACTCCGGACATGTCGAACGTTCCCAAAATGGTCTATAATGATGAAATTTTAACATTTAATCTTTTGACTCTAAATGACTGTTGGATGTGAATTATGACTTTTTCAACTAAAATAAGTGTGTTTAAAGTCATTTCTGTGCCTGAAACGGGTCAAAATTGAAGCTTTTGAGTAAGGAAAACTCTGTAAAAATGGCAATTTTGGTCACTGTGAGGGTTTAAAAAGTGGTTATCCAACATGAGGCACGATCCAATTGACTTTTTGAATCATTTTTAGTACAGTCCAAAAAATCAATTTTCGGATGAAAAACGATGACTCCGGACATGCCGAACGTTCCCAAAATGGTCTACAATGATGAAATTTTAACAGTTAATCTTTTGACTCTAAATGACTGTTGGATGTGAATTCTGACTTTTTCAACTAAAATAAGTGTGTTTAAAGTCATTTCTGTGCCTGAAACGGGTCAAAATTGAAGCTTTTGAGTAAGGAAAACTCTGTAAAAATGGCAATTTTGGTCACTGTGAGGGTTTAAAAAGTGGTTATCCAACATGAGGCACGATCCAATTGACATTTTGAATCATTTTTAGTACAGTCCAAAAAATCAATTTTCGGATGAAAAACGATGACTCCGGACATGCCGAACGTTCCCAAAATGGTCTATAATGATGAAATTTTAACATTTAATCTTTTGACTCTAAATGACTGTTGGATGTGCATTATGACTTTTTCAACTAAAATAAGTGTGTTTAAAGTCATTTCTGTGCCTGAAACGGGTCAAAATTGAAGCTTTTGAGTAAGCAAAACTCTGTAAAAATGGCAATTTTGGTCACTGTGAGGGTTTAAAAAGTGGTTATCCAACATGAGGCACGATCCAATTGACATTTTGAATCATTTTTAGTACAGTCCAAAAAATCAATTTTCGGATGAAAAACGATGACTCCGGACATGCCGAACGTTCCCAAAATGGTCTATAATGATGAAATTTTAACATTTAATCTTTTGACTCTAAATGACTGTTGGATGTGAATTCTGACTTTTTCAACTAAAATAAGTGTGTTTAAAGTCATTTCTGTGCCTGAAACGGGTCAAAATTGAAGCTTTTGAGTAAGGAAAACTCTGTAAAAATGGCAATTTTGGTCACTGTGAGGGTTTAAAAAGTGGTTATTCAACATGAGGCAAGATCCAATTGACATTTTGAATCATTTTTGGTACAGTCCAAAAAATCAATTTTCGGATGAAAAACGATGACTCCGGACATGTCGAACGTTCCCAAAATGGTCTATAATGATGAAATTTTTAACATTTAATCTTTTGACTCTAAATGACTGTTGGATGTGAATTATGACTTTTTCAACTAAAATAAGTGTGTTTAAAGTCATTTCTGTGCCTGAAACGGGTCAAAATTGAAGCTTTTGAGTAAGGAAAACTCTGTAAAAATGGCAATTTTGGTCACTGTGAGGGTTTAAAAAGTGGTTATTCAACATGAGGCACGATCCAATTGACATTTTGAATCATTTTTGGTACAGTCCAAAAAATCAATTTTCGGATGAAAAACGATGACTCCGGACATGCCGAACGTTCCCAAAATGGTCTATAATGATGAAATTTTAACATTTAATCTTTTGACTCTAAATGACTGTTGGATGTGCATTATGACTTTTTCAACTAAAATAAGTGTGTTTAAAGTCATTTCTGTGCCTGAAACGGGTCAAAATTGAAGCTTTTGAGTAAGCAAAACTCTGTAAAAATGGCAATTTTGGTCACTGTGAGGGTTTAAAAAGTGGTTATCCAACATGAGGCACGATCCAATTGACATTTTGAATCATTTTTGGTACAGTCCAAAAATCAATTTTCGGATGAAAAACGATGACTCCGGACATGTCGAACGTTCCCAAAATGGTCTATAATGATGAAATTTTAACATTTAATCTTTTGACTCTAAATGACTGTTAGATGTGCATTATGACTTTTTCAACTAAAATAAGTGTGTTTAAAGTCATTTCTGTGCCTGAAACGGGTCACAATTGAAGCTTTTGAGTAAGGAAAACTCTGTAAAAATGGCACTTTTGGTCACTGTGAGGGTTTAAAAAGTGGTTATTCAACATGAGGCATGATCCAATTGACATTTTGAATCATTTTGGGTACAGTCCAAAAAATCAATTTTCGGATGAAAAACGATGACTCCGGACATGTCGAACGTTCCCAAAATGGTCTCTAATGATGAAATTTTAACATTAATCTTTTGACTCTAAATGACTGTTGGATGTGCATTATGACTTTTTCAACTAAAATAAGTGTGTTTAAAGTCATTTCTGTGCCTGAAACGGGTCAAAATTGAAGCTTTTGAGTAAGCAAAACTCTGTAAAAATTGCCATTTTGGTCACTGTGAGGGTTTAAAAAGTGGTTATTCAACATGAGGCACGATCCAATTGACATTTTGAATCATTTTTGGTACAGTCCAAAAAATCAATTTTCGGATGAAAAACGATGACTCCGGACATGTCGAACGTTCCCAAAATGGTCTATAATGATGAAATTTTAACATTTAATCTTTTGACACTAAATGACCGTTGGATGTGAATTATGACTTTTTCAACTAAAATATGTGTGTTTAAAGTCATTTCTGTGCCTGAAACGGGTCAAAATTGAAGCTTTTGAGTAAGCAAAACTCTGTAAAAATTGCAATTTTGGTCACTGTGAGGGTTTAAAAAGTGGTTATTCAACATGAGGCACGATCCAATTGACATTTTGAATCATTTTTGGTACAGTCCAAAAAATCAATTTTCGGATGAAAAACGATGACTCCGGACATGTCGAACGTTCCCAAAATGGTCTATAATGATGAAATTTTAACATTTAATCTTTTGACACTAAATGACCGTTGGATGTGAATTATGACTTTTTCAACTAAAATAAGTGTGTTTAAAGTCATTTCTGTGCCTGAAATGGGTCAAAATTGAAGCTTTTGAGTAAGGAAAACTCTGTAAAAATGGCAATTTTGGTCACTGCGAGGGTTTAAAAAGTGGTTATTCAACATGAGGCACGATCCAATTGACATTTTGAATCATTTTTGGTACAGTCCAAAAAATCAATTTTCGGATGAAAAACGATGACTCCGGACATGCCGAACGTTCCCAAAATGGTCTATAATGATGAAATTTTAACATTTAATCTTTTGACTCTAAATGACTGTTGGATGTGAATTATGACTTTTTCAACTAAAAAACGTGTGTTTAAAGTCATTTCTGTGCCTGAAACGGGTCAAAATTGAAGCTTTTGAGTAAGCAAAACTCTGTAAAAATTGCACTTTTGGTCACTGTGAGGGTTTAAAAAGTGGTTATTCAACATGAGGCACGATCCAATTGACATTTTGAATAATTTTGGTACAGTCCAAAAAATCAATTTTCGGATGAAAAACGATGACTCCGGACATGCCGAACGTTCCCAAAATGGTCTATAATGATGAAATTTTAACATTTAATCTTTTGACTCTAAATGACTGTTGGATGTGAATTATGACTTTTTCAACTAAAATATGTGTGTTTAAAGTCATTTCTGTGCCTGAAACGGGTCAAAATTGAAGCTTTTGAGTAAGCAAAACTCTGTAAAAATGGCACTTTTGGTCACTGTGAGGGTTTAAAAGTGGTTATTCAACATGAGGCACGATCCAATTGACATTTTGAATCATTTTGGGTACAGTCCAAAAAATCAATTTTCGGATGAAAAACGATGACTCCGGACATGTCGAACGTTCCCAAAATGGTCTATAATGATGAAATTTTAACATTTAATCTTTTGACTCTAAATGACTGTTGGATGTGCATTATGACTTTTTCAACTAAAATAAGTGTGTTTAAAGTCATTTCTGTGCCTGAAACGGGTCAAAATTGAAGCTTTTGAGTAAGCAAAACTCTGTAAAAATGGCAATTTTGGTCACTGTGAGGGTTTAAAAAGTGGTTATTCAACATGAGGCACGATCCAATTGACATTTTGAATAATTTTGGTACAGTCCAAAAAATCAATTTTCGGATGAAAAACGATGACTCCGGACATGCCGAACGTTCCCAAAATGGTCTATAATGATGAAATTTTAACATTTAATCTTTTGACTCTAAATGACTGTTGGATGTGAATTATGACTTTTTCAACTAAAATATGTGTGTTTAAAGTCATTTCTGTGCCTGAAACGGGTCAAAATTGAAGCTTTTGAGTAAGCAAAACTCTGTAAAAATGGCACTTTTGGTCACTGTGAGGGTTTAAAAAGTGGTTATTCAACATGAGGCACGATCCAATTGACATTTTGAATCATTTTGGGTACAGTCCAAAAAATCAATTTTCGGATGAAAAACGATGACTCCGGACATGTCGAACGTTCCCAAAATGGTCTATAATGATGAAATTTTAACATTTAATCTTTTGACTCTAAATGACTGTTGGATGTGCATTATGACTTTTTCAACTAAAATAAGTGTGTTTAAAGTCATTTCTGTGCCTGAAACGGGTCAAAATTGAAGCTTTTGAGTAAGCAAAACTCTGTAAAAATGGCAATTTTGGTCACTGTGAGGGTTTAAAAAGTGGTTATTCAACATGAGGCACGATCCAATTGACATTTTGAATCATTTTGGGTACAATCCAAAAAATCAATTTTCGGATGAAAAACGATGACTCCGGACATGTCGAACGTTCCCAAAATGGTCTATAATGATGAAATTTTAACATTTAATCTTTTGACTCTAAATGACTGTTGGATGTGCATTATGACTTTTTTAACTAAAATAAGTGTGTTTAAAGTCATTTCTGTGCCTGAAACGGGTCAAAATTGAAGCTTTTGAGTAAGCAAAACTCTGTAAAAATGGCAATTTTGGTCACTGTGAGGGTTTAAAAAGTGGTTATCCAACATGAGGCACGATCCAATTGACATTTTGAATCATTTTTGGTACAGTCCAAAAAATCAATTTTCGGATGAAAAACGATGACTCCGGACATGTCGAACGTTCCCAAAATGGTCTATAATGATGAAATTTTAACATTTAATCTTTTGACTCTAAATGACTGTTAGATGTGCATTATGACTTTTTCAACTAAAATAAGTGTGTTTAAAGTCATTTCTGTGCCTGAAACGGGTCACAATTGAAGCTTTTGAGTAAGCAAAACTCTGTAAAAATGGCAATTTTTGGTCACTGTGAGGGTTTAAAAAGTGGTTATTCAACATGAGGCACGATCCAATTGACATTTTGAATCATTTTTGGTACAGTCCAAAAAATCAATTTTCGGATGAAAAACGATGACTCCGGACATGTCGAACGTTCCCAAAATGGTCTATAATGATGAAATTTTAACATTTAATCTTTTGACACTAAATGACCGTTGGATGTGAATTATGACTTTTTCAACTAAAATAAGTGTGTTTAAAGTCATTTCTGTGCCTGAAACGGGTCACAATTGAAGCTTTTGAGTAAGCAAAACTCTGTAAAAATGGCAATTTTTGGTCACTGTGAGGGTTTAAAAAGTGGTTATTCAACATGAGGCACGATCCAATTGACATTTTGAATCATTTTTGGTACAGTCCAAAAAATCAATTTTCGGATGAAAAACGATGACTCCGGACATGTCGAACGTTCCCAAAATGGTCTATAATGATGAAATTTTAACATTTAATCTTTTGACTCTAAATGACTGTTGGATGTGCATTATGACTTTTTCAACTAAAATAAGTGTGTTTAAAGTCATTTCTGTGCCTGAAACGGGTCAAAATTGAAGCTTTTGAGTAAGCAAAACTCTGTAAAAATGGCAATTTTTGGTCACTGTGAGGGTTTAAAAAGTGGTTATTCAACATGAGGCACGATCCAATTGACATTTTGAATCATTTTTGGTACAGTCCAAAAAATCAATTTTCGGATGAAAAACGATGACTCCGGACATGTCGAACGTTCCCAAAATGGTCTATAATGATGAAATTTTAACATTTAATCTTTTGACTCTAAATGACTGTTGGATGTGCATTATGACTTTTTCAACTAAAATAAGTGTGTTTAAAGTCATTTCTGTGCCTGAAACGGGTCAAAATTGAAGCTTTTGAGTGAGCAAAACTCTGTAAAAATGGCAATTTTTGTCACTGTGAGGGTTTAAAAAGTGGTTATTCAACATGAGGCACGATCCAATTGACATTTTGAATCATTTTTGGTACAGTCCAAAAAATCAATTTTCGGATGAAAAACGATGACTCCGGACATGTCGAACGTTCCCAAAATGGTCTATAATGATGAAATTTTAACATTTAATCTTTTGACTCTAAATGACTGTTGGATGTGCATTATGACTTTTTCAACTAAAATAAGTGTGTTTAAGTCATTTCTGTGCCTGAAACGGGTCAAAATTGAAGCTTTTGAGTAAGCAAAACTCTGCAAAAATGGCAATTTTGGTCACTGTGAGGGTTTAAAAAGTGGTTATTCAACATGAGGCACGATCCAATTGACATTTTGAATCATTTTTGGTACAGTCCAAAAAATCAATTTTCGGATGAAAAACGATGACTCCGGACATGTCGAACGTTCCCAAAATGGTCTATAATGATGAAATTTTAACATTTAATCTTTTGACTCTAAATGACTGTTGGATGTGCATTATGACTTTTTCAACTAAAATAAGTGTGTTTAAAGTCATTTCTGTGCCTGAAACGGGTCAAAATTGAAGCTTTTGAGTGAGCAAAACTCTGTAAAAATGGCAATTTT